>NC_060141.1:796994076-798244076 GCF_021461385.2 Schistocerca piceifrons | reverse complement strand
CACTGTGTAATCGCAGACCTAGCGCCACCACCAAGGCAGGTCTCGTGATATGAGAGAGCACTCGCCCCAGTTGTACGAGAACCTAGCTACCGCCCAGTTGTACGAGAACCTAGCTACCGACCAGATGTACGAAGCCTTTCTCTCTCATTAGCCGAGAGACAGAATAGCCATCAGCTAAGTTAATGGCTACGAACTAGCAAGGCGCATTAGCCATACAGTGATTGAACTTAAAGTCTCCTGTGTATCGTCAAGATCGATGTACCACAAGGATTAATTAAAGTTAAGTATTAAACCTGCTCCGTACTTTTCTTCCTAACATTAATTACGTATCCTGTTCCAGTACTTCACGTCCGTCTGCGTTAGTCTAGCGTGCATTTTCAGCCATCTCAACTTCACGGTGTCGGCCCAGCTACCGACACAACAATAGCTCCTACACATCTTCTGCCGGCTTGAATTCTCGTTAAGATCTCTTTTTCTATAAGGTTCTGTTGGTTGATAAAGTCACCGAGGTACGTAAATGTGTCCGTCTTCTGCATTGTCAGGTTCCTGATCGTTAGATAGGTTGGTTCCAACTGAGTTGTTCTCGCTGTTACTATCAACTTTGTTTTATCATCATTTATACTTAAACCTACTTTCTTAGCTTTTTCCATCTGTACAGTTCCCATTTTCTCCAGGTCTTCCAAAGAAATCACAATAAAGCAACAACGAAAGCTTCGTACATTCGATCTGATGATACAAACTGTATGAACTTTCGTTTCCTTTTACGTTAACCTTAAACCCATCCGTTGTACATCACATCGGATGCAATACAAGACTGTCGACAGATAAAGAAGCTGTTAATATACTGACTCTCCCTACATATACACTAGGTGAGAGTGTTGTACATGGCAGACTGTGCACCTAGGAACAAACGACAACTTTTCCTGATAGGTGTTTCAAGCGTGTTACCGATTTTAGAATCACATGAAGTAACGCATACTAGAAACTGCCATAACAAGTTTTTGGCCTTTTTTCTACTGTTTCTGTTCTTGCGAGACAAGACACGGCGTTTTGTAAAGCGTTTGTAAATATTGTGAGTTCCACATATCTAAATACTGTACAGTACATTAAATCCATTTGGATGATATTGTTAATTCCTTAGATACCGAATAGAAGACAGCATATTTTTAAAATTGGTTACATGAGTGGCGTAAAGACATCTTCGTCAATTATGCACCATCCTGTACCTTGGAACGAAAGGCTTTCTGCGATGGAATATATGATATTTGAAAGTGAACTAAATTTCTTTAATAATGTCTTAAAATTTTTCCCTGTCTTGAAAATGAGTTTTTTGTTGAGTGTCAATAGCTTCTTTTTCGAAACGCTGTTCACTTGTAACTGGTTTATGATAATACTTCTTCTTGATTTGGTTACGGTAGGACAGGTCTAGTTGTCGATAAATAGACTGCGTGTCGCAATATATTGCACGTGTTTAAAACTAGTGGAACAAGGCTCTCGAATTATCATAGTTCGCAACACGCGTAATCGCAACATTACATCAGTTAAAGTCATTATGGCATTTTCTAATGGAGTATTGACCATTCTATGATGCTGTTTGACAACGTAAACCACTCGTGTGAAAACTGTAGTTATTGTCATCAACATCATTGTCTTCAGAATTCAACTAACCCCTCTAGTGTCTGAATATTACATTTGAGCTATAGACATCGTTTTAGAATGAAAACACCTTAAGTAACGTTCTTACCTGCTTTTCTGAAAATTGCCATCGAATGTACAACTGGATGAAAACCGAATGAAACAGTTTTTAAAAAAAGTGGATCAGGTATTTAATCCACAACCACACATTTCATCGCCAGTGGTCTCCTATCTGAGCCGTAACATCGTACGTCACAAAACGACAGCTAGCTCCCACTTGAAAGTACTTTTGTCATACTGGGAAGAATATAGTGGTGTTCTGAAGATGTCGGTCGTCTGGTAAAGTGAATCCAGAACGCTGAATTTGGAACAGGAAGCGGTGGGTGACTGGGAGAGATCTCAGTTTCTAGTAGTCGAGTGAAGCCAACCAGCTCTGGATAAAATACTGAAGTGTTTCACGGCAGAACGTTTGAAGTTCAACTAAGAATCCTTTGTCTGTGCAGAGGTAAGGATGGTTTTCATTGTTTAAATCATTTCCTGCTGCAGAATATACCGGTTTTGCTGTAGAGCGTAAAGAATCTTCTAGATGTTGTAGGCGTAAAATTAAGTTATAAATATTGTATTTCGGCGGCAATGATCAATTTTCCTCAGCGTGCTAAAAATTTCGTTCTATCTCCCAAGCTGTTCTCTGGGGAACCGCGTCTGCGAAAACAATTGACGGCGTCAACAGCGAGGGTTCTTTGGGGGAAGGGATGACAGGATTAAAAAGACGTGAGTTCCATATTTCTTCTTGATTACCTTGAGACGATAACTCAATTTGGTCCTCTCCTCAAAATATTCACTTCGAGCATTTTCAAGGCGTGTATAATCAGCAGAGAAGAAGCAACATGAAGTTAATAATTTATATTCTCTTCGTTTCTTGACATCTTTAATATTTCATGGCTACTTCTGTCATTATCTCTTACTACCAGATGTGGAAACCATTCGAATTTGCAACAAGAGATTGCACTCACTTAGTTTGAAGCGTAAAACGTTACAAACTGCTTAGGACAATTCAGTTTTAATTCGCAGGACCGTTACACTAAGACTGGCGTTTGTGTTTTCTTAATTAGTTAACAGTATCAGAAAGAGCTTTTTGACAACAGCATAGGGAACATGAATGCTGTATTTGTGACAGTCAAAGGAAAACGTGCTGTAATTGACGCACTTGCAGACACAAAGCAAGAGTATTAAGTAAAGAAAAGATGTTAACGAATAATTGTTAACAGGGATGATACAGATGAATTTGTGGAAGATTTACTTCAAGAGAATTAGAATAAATATGCAGTAAGCTATGTGCACCGCAGGATCGACGTGTTCTAGCTGAAAAAGGAAACGAATTTCAGTAACCTATAACGTAAAGGAAACAAAAGAAAAATTCGAGGTAGGATTTAAAATCCATGGAGAAGAAATAAAAATTTTGAGGTTCGCCGGCGACACTGTAATTCTGTCAGACACAGCAAAGGACCTGGAAGAGCAGTTGAACGGAATGGACAGTGTCTTGAAAGGAGGATATAAGATGAACATCAACAAAAGCAAAACGAGGATAATGGAATAAAGTCGAATTAAGTCGGGTGATGTTGAGAAAATCATATTAGGAAATGAGACACTTAAACTAGTAAAGGAATTTTGCTATTTGGGGAGCAAAATAACTGATGATGGTCGAAGTAGAGAGGATATAAAATGTAGACTGGCAGTGGCAAGGAAAGCGTTTCTGAAGAAGAGAAATTTGTTAACATCGAGTATAGATTTGAGTGTCAGGAAGTCGTTTCTGAAAGTATTCGTATGGAGTGTAGCCATGTATGGAAGTGAAACATGGACGAGAACCAGTTTGGACAAGAAGAGAATAGAAGCTTTCGAAATGTGGTGCTACAGAAGAATGCTGAAGATTAGATGGGTAGATCACATAACTAATGAGGAGGTATTGAATAGAATTGGAGAGAAGAGAAATTTGTGGCACAACTTGACTAGAAGAAGGGATCGGCTGGTAGGGCATATTCTGAAGCATCAAGGGATCACCAATTTAGTATTGGAGGGCTGCGTGGAGGGTAAAAATCGTAGAGGGAGACCAAGAGATGAATACACTAAACAGATTCAGAAGGATGTAGGTTGCAGTAGGTACTGGGAGATGAAGAAGCTTGCACAGGATAGAGTAGCATGGAATGGAGAGCTGCATCGAACCAGTCTCTGGACTGCAGACCACAACAACAACAATAACGTATCTGTAACTGTTAGCAACATATACTAAAGAAAACAGGCGTTATTTTTCTTTACATATAGACGGTGAAACTCTCACGACCTGTCCTACGTGCATGTCAAAGATTACATTGAAATACTTATTATTTTTAAATATATAAAATACAGGGTGCCTACACCGAAATGCCCCATTTGCAATTTGCTTCCTACACGTAATTGGAGGCTTTCTCGTACTGCTGAGTAAGTCTGTTAATTTTTGTACGCGACTTCTGCTAAGTGATCGATTAAGGTAAGTTCTACTGATGTTTTACAGCCTTAACGGCCCTTCTGACGTTAATTAGTCTTGTTTAGCAACCAGTTTAAACTTCATTGATTTCTTAAGCAGCATCTGGTGAGTGGTGGGATTAGTGTAGTGATGAGGGTTATCGCTGAAACAGTCAGTTTTCGGTTATGTCAGCATTTTTCAACACCAGTGTTAAAACCGCTCAAAATAACCAGTTCCTGAAATAACCGATTTTCAGTCTCTTATTCGTGTTAATTCCCCTAATAAACGTAGAAATCTAGGAAAGGCTGAAACTTTTTACACTCTCGGTTTCAACGTACATAGAATCAAAATATTAAATTAAATAGACAAATAAAAGAATACTTAGTTCGTGCACTGCTCTCTGCTTTTCTCGAAAGTAATAAGTGGTAGCATATTATAATGATTATCAATATTCTGCTAGGATTTAATTTTTTTGAAACTCTGCTCGCAAGTCATGTAGTAATCGATGATTACGCCACTTTTTGAGTATGACGAATATTCAGTCTTAAAGCGTGAAAACTGAGGTTGGAGAAACCTTTTTTTTTTTCGTGGTAATCTGGCCGTTTTCAAGGGCCACAAGCATATAAAGGTATATTATGTAGACACAGACAATAGTTAAGCTACTTTCCATTTTTATTGTTAACTGTGGATGAATAGTTAAGGTTTAAGTTTTCTCTTTATAAGACGTCGCAAGTATGTTATAGCTCCTCCTGTCCTTAATCTCTCAAAGCAAATGTAGCACTGTACTTCATTCATACCGCACTTCGTAAAATAATCCCAGATCAGTGATGGTGTCATTCTGTAAAATTACCATACAGACCATGAAGGGCGAGGCTCGCTCGCTGCGCTTGCAAGAGTACGATCCAGCAGGCAACGTCACATTTGTCTCAGCAATGCTGTACCAGTTCTTACGCCACATGTCTGTTGCTCTTTTCTGTCGTCTTTGTTATTAAAATAACATTGACTGCTTTTCTCAAGCTCTATAACAAAGCGATATTTCAAAGCAATGGAAATTTTACGAATAAATATTACTAATTTTTAGAAAGAGGTTTAGTGGTAAAACTATCTTAGCACCGGTGCTACAACAGATTTATTTTTCGTTTCTTTACTCGGTTAGTAGTAAAAAATAACAAAACACTTGTTATAACCGAGACCGAACAAATAACGAAAGATACTGGTTACGCGGAACTGAAATACTGGTATCCGTTTTAACGACTCGGTGTTTTCCAATCAATAGATCAATGTTCCAAGACCCGGGTAGTTAACATGTAGTTATCCAAATAGAAGAACTTTGACATTAGAGCAGCAGAGGATTTTACGCACTACGCATAATACAGTTCGCAGTTGTCGATGTCTCACTAAGTTTATATTACTTAAATGAAACATTTTATTTCCTGATCAAAAATGACTTTATGCCAAGTTAGATTTTCGAAAGCAATTGCAACATGAAATCAGAACACTTACACGTTATACGCTGCAATGACTTGAAGAAGGTCTGGTCACTATCCGATTTCAATCCAAGTCTGCTGCAACGTGTCCGGCGCGCAACCTGTCCTTCGCGTAGTCCCAGAGAAAAAATCCGATGGTGAGATGTCAGGTGAACTTGGAAGCCAATTCATGGGTTCACCACGTCCTATCCAGCATCCAGCATCCAGTTATCTGAACATCCAACAATAAATAAGGTGGAGAATCAGTTTGTTGAAACAATATGAGTAGTTCCTTCTTCAGCCTGAGGAAAAGCTAACTCTCCAAAATGTCTATGTACATCATTCCTGTCACAGTCTCATCATCGAGAAGAATAGTCCAGTTATTTTGTCGCACATGAGGTCACACCGAATGTTCACTTTCGGGCTACGTTGCACCTTTTTTCTGATGTTGTGAATCCCAAATGCGAACTTTGTGTTTATTAAGAGGTCCAGAGAGAAAACATTAAGCAGGTTATCAGTCGATTCGATAAAGAATTTCACATACAAATACGTGTCGCCGTTGTTTATTGCCGCGCTTTATGGCGTGCACAATCTGCACCTGGTACGAAACAGACGCAGCCGCTTCTTGAGGACATTATGAAAAGTTGCACGTGTCATCTGAACTGTGAACCCTGACGAATTGCTTGTACATCGATGGAACTCTTGGCGGATGTTTTAAACTTGTTATTCAGAGGCACACTGGTCTCCCTCACACAGTTTCAAGATTCCTGCCAGTCTCCAAAAACTGTCTATGGAATGATTTTATCCTCTTGGCTTCTTGCGTTAAGTTATGGTAGTCTGAACGAAGTTGCCATTGTACCATTACAATGGATTTAAGCTCTACGTACCAGAGCAAAGTTTGTACCTTCTTCTCAAATGACGCCACTTTCGCTTTAACAAAACAACAGTGAAAAAATGAAAATGACCATACGTTCACAAAATTTAGACACTATCTTCAGGTCTGAGCCATGCGTGGCTCGTGTTCGTGCCATCTCTTATTTAACACCCTGATTTTGCCGTACTGCCACGCCGTTATGTTAGTTTCAATCACTTGTGTCACTGAATTGTAGCTTTGCCTGCCCGTGAGCGGCAGCAGCAGCAGCAGCGCTTCTCCATAAAAGCCCTGCCGTATTATATTTGCTGGACTGCCATTACTTCCCAGTCGTCGTGTGTCGACCAGTCAGTAGGAACGCGCTAGCATTTAGTTCGAACCTGCCAGTGTTTGAGTTGGCACGCGGCACAAGTTCGGCAGCAGTGAGGTCCCGGCCGCCATGATTAGCCCGACGGTTGCCGACACACATGATTGGAGTGGCGACGACTTTGGTTGGTCGTCGGTCGGTCGTCTTGCCGGACGACGTGTATTTGGCCGGCGATCGCTTATAGGTTGGTTGTCTGTGCTGACTCGTGATTCGTCCCTGTTTTTGTGGTGTCACCGCCAGACACCACACTTGCTAGGTGGTAGCCTTTAAATCGGCTGCAGTCCGCTAGTATACGTCGGACCCGCGTGTCGCCACTATTAGTGATTGCAGACCGAGCGCTGCCACACGGCAGGTCTAGACACACTTCCTAGCACTCGCCCCAGTTGGACAACCGACTTTGCTAGCGATGGTTCACTGACAAATTACGCTCTCATTTGCCGAGACGATAGTTAGCATAGCCTTCAGCTACGTCATTTGCTACGACCTAGCAAGGCGCCATTATCATTTGCTATTTATCTTGTGATGCATGTACCGTCAGACTGATGTTCACCAATTATGGATTAAAGTTAAGTATTCCAGAAGCTACGTACCTTTTTTGCTAGTCTCAATTCCTTGTCATTTTCCAGACCTCACGCCAGCCTGCGTGTGCTTAAACGCGTGCCCTTCGGCCTCCCGTCCTAGTGGATTGGCTGTCTTGCCAGTCCACAACAGTTTTAGTACAGCCACTGTCGCTAGCATTGTATGGTTCTTAGTGTAAGTGTTCGTGAAACTGTGTGTACTTTGTGTGATTTGATTGACAAGTTATTTTAAATGTTGTCGGCGTACTGGCTCTGAGCAGTCGGTTGGTTGGCGTGGAGCAGTGAGGAATTCTCGGCGGAGCGAAGTTTGGCCGGGACCCGCTGGCGGTCTGTACGCGCTGTCGGAAAGTGTGACGCTGTTCCCATTGCTACGAGCTCTGCGGTTCACCGACCCTGGACTCTATATTTGAGTTTTGATTTAACCTACCAGCAAGTCAAGACTGTTCACATTGTGTCGTTTGGAGTTCGTTGTCGGCTGTTCGGATATTCCCGCGAGCAACAACGTGGTTTTCAAGTTGGAAAATTCTAGCCACCTTCCGGTGGACTTTCACTATATTTGGTTATTTGTATTGAAGTGCAGCAATGGAATCTTCTGCCTTGTGGTCGTTAACGTTCCGGTTAGCTGCCCTGGCCGTTGACGTCAATTCTGGGCAGTGTAGTTTCCTCATCGTGTTGTTGCCTTCCAGCACGGTGTGTAGTTTGACAGCTCCGTGTGTGATTGGTTGTGGGCGCCAATATCCTCTACGTTGTTCCGTTGAACTTCCTGTTGTACCCAGGTTGGGTGAAGTGGAAGTTATCTTCGTTCCACTGACTGTCGGTAGGTTGGGTTGTCGTCGGATCGTGAATGGTTGGCCCGACTGCCTGTCTCACCCAAGCGAGCGTTAGTGTTTGAATTACGGGCCGACCCGCGAGTATCTGCCTTATTTTTTATTTTATTTTTTCTTGTTGTTGGTACTTGTATGGCTTCTAGCCGGTTTTGTGTTTTAAATTAGAGTTGTTTCATTCTTAAGGCCTTGAGCCTAGTCTGAAGTACTGTTTCACGTAAGCCCTTTGGCATTTAAAAATTTTTTTTGAATTTTTTAGTCTTCGGCCTTCAACCGATTTGAATTTAACTTGTTTGCTTCAACCTATTGAATCTTTAAGTCTTCGGCCTTCAGCCGGTTTGAGTTTCAGTTGTTTGTTATTAAGGCCTTCAGTGTAAATTAAAGAACTATTTCACGTAAGGACTTTGGTATTTTTTTAAAAATTAATGTTTTGGAGTTTTAAGTGTTTAGCCTGCAGTCGATTTGAATTTAACTTGTTTACTTCAGCCTAACTAAAGAACTGTTTTATGCTTGCATTTTAAGTTATTGACCTTCAGCTGTTTTCAAATTAAAGTGGCTTTCTGCCAGTAATTAAGTCCCAAAGATTAAAGCTGCGTAATGAAAAAAAATTATTTTGGTCTCTTGTAATGTTTGATCAAATAATAAAGTTGTATGTTCGAGTGTAACTGACAGCCCCTTATTTTGGCCCCTTTCCCCAATTTATTCTGTGTGTCCTGTCCTGCGGGTTAAGCAGGGCATTTCAAGGTCCTTCTTCACTCTATGCAAAGTGAGTTCTGAAACAAACCATGACTTACCATTATTAAACTGGCACAAAAGACACGACTATTCATGTAGACAACCTTACAACTAAGGGAATTCTTTTGAGAGAAAAAAATCATTGCGCGTTGAAGAAAGGCGGAAATATCAGACTCCGAAACCTACTGGCTACCGAATAGAATGAACGAAATATCGAAGAAATGTACGCAGCCACTACCGTGATTTCATCGCCGTACTACACCGGTAAGTTCTCTACACCCGACACATCACTGTGACTGTACATCCTAAAAATAAAATGCACCAAGAAGAATTTATCCGAATGGGACCGAAATCGGTAGGCATAACGTACATGTACTGACAAAAAAATGATAATAAGAAAAATTGAATCATTTATTGAAGAGAAAGAGCTTCACAAATTGAGGAAGTCCATAATGCGTAGGCCCACCTCTGGCCCCAATGAGAGCAGTTACTCTGCTTGGCATTATTTGATGAAGATGTTGGATGTCGTGCCAAATTTTGTCCGATTTCTGCGTTAAATATTCAAAATCTTGAGTTGACTGGAGGGCCCTGCTCCAAAAGAAGACAGCTGGGGAGAGATCTGCCAACCTTGATCGCCACTGTTGCATTTGGCAAGCTCGAAAAAAAGCTGTAGATTTTCTCGCCGTGTGTGGATGGGCATTATCTTGTTGAAAGGTAAATCCAGCATGGGCTGGCATGAAGGGCAACAAAACGGGACATAGAATATCATCAGCTTACAGCTATGGTGTAGTGGTGCCGTGGGTGAGGGCAAAGGACGTCGTGCTGTGAAAAGAAATGGCGCCACAGACCATCAGTCCCGGTAGTCGAGCCATATGGTGGTAGTTTACTACCAGCAGAAGTCAGAAATATCAGACTCGGAAACCTACTGCCTACCGAATAGAATGAACGAAATGTCACCATCAAGAGCCGACTCACAAGTGTGTATCTGGAAGCGTCTTGAGGAACATCTGTACATGCAATTAATAGCCTATTCGTTAACACTCACTACCGCAATGTGAGCTAAATTCACGCAGAGGTGTTGCACAAACAGTGCCGACAGAATATTTCAGGCACAAAGTTGCTGCAATTATCTCATGACAATCGTTCCGCCAGTGAGAGTTGGCAGAAAAGGTTAGTACCATGTTTTGCTGTAGCTAAGGCGGTAGCACAGGTATGACAAAATTTGTTTTAACACCTCGAAGCTAGTTATGAGACCAATTTACATGTGACAGATTTACGAGAGTTGCCCAGAAAATAATGCACCGCATTTCTTTTCCTCAGCCGAAAAAAAATGCTACGAATTCGAAACGTTACGTGTGTATTATTTGACGTCTCCCGAGTGAGTGCGCCAAGTTTCCGTCACTTCCGACGGACAGCGTAGCTGCAGTACAATTTCAAAATGGCATCTGTAGGTCACGTACGTTACAAGCAACGTGCCGTCATTGAATTTCGCATTGCGGAGAAAGAAACTGTAGGGAATATTCGCAAACTCTTGTGCAAACTCTATGGAGCATCTGCTGTCGACAGAAGTTACAGTTAGTCACTGGGCACGGAGGGTGACGTCATCAGAAGGCGGTTCGGCGGAGCTCCACGATTTGCAGAGGTCGGGGAGACCATCCACGGCTGTCACACCTGACATGTTGCACCGAGCTGATGTTGTCATTCGCCATTAAAGGGTGCCATTTGTGGAAGACATTTTGAGGACGATGAGGATGTGATTCACATCGTGAAGCACAGTCTCCGTCACCAGGACAAGGATCGGTACCGACAGGGCATACACGGCCTTGTTTCGAGCTGGAGGAAGGCCGTAGTACGCGATGGAGATTACGTGCAAAATACAGTGTGCAGATAAAACACCATTCTTTTGTGTGTGTAATTCTCATTATTTCATTATTTCAAGCAGAAGCTTCTTCGCGGAATTCTTTACAGAAAATGAAACCTGGGTACATCACCACCAGACCGAAACAAAGACAGCAAACAAGGAAAGGCGCCATTCTTGATCACCTAATTGTTCAAGAAAAATATACGGTGCATTACTTCCTGGGCAACCCTCGTAATTTAGGGTATGGCTACATGTTCGACATTTACACAAAAATTTCTGGACCGACAGTGAAACTAGAGCAAAGGATCGGGAGAAACTTTGATTTCAGTTATAATCGAGAAAGTTTAAAAATTAAAAGAGCAGACGGATCATGACATTAATACGATATGAAGTAGAGACCTGCGAAATAAATATCTAACTCTTTTGTAAAAAATATAAGACGTTGGACTGAGCCAGGTAAAATGAAGACAATAAAAGTAGAAATACCATAAGACGAGGCTGGAATATATAAACCATTATTGGATAATAGCTGTAGCAAGCATTCAGAGAAGATGAGACTTGCAAATGTTTGACAGAAATGCACACCAAAATTCGTCCAAAGTTTTGAATTAAGAAGCTTTGCTTCGTTATTCTCTGTGGTTTCATAGAGAGAAATAAATTTTAGTTACCGTTAATATTCATGGCTGACTGTATAATGGCTACACTGCAGCATTCCCACTATTGACTCTCTCACTAAGACCCCAGTACGACTTAGGACTGCGGCCTTGGGCAGGTAGGAGAGTCTCCTCTACCTGCAAGCTGTGCCGCTGTGGGTAGGTAAGTAGTCACTCAGCACTGGTGGGATTTCAGTTCGCCTGCTCTGCTCACCGGTGAGATGGCGTTGAATAATGAAACAGTGTGGGAGGCAGCTGATTGGATGGCCAGGGGCGGGTAGTGTCGCAGTACGAACCCCACTTCGTTAGTGATATGACATGCAAGAGGATCCCCGCTTACTAACGTCGTTAGGAAAGTCTCTAAGCAGAACGAGGCAACGTAAGGTAAAATTTTATAGAATACTATCACAATTCACATAGTTGCTTGAGTCTTAATTCACGAGGAATCAGAAATTGAAATACGAGTACGATCTATACTCCTTATGCAACTTAGTGCATGTGCAATGTGCTTTAATATCACCAGACAATCACTTTTGATCACCCGCCCCATTTTGTATTGTAAATAAAACCGCCTTTTCTTGCTGCAACTTTTTATTTTATAAATTAAGTTGCAGCAAAAAAAAAGGCGGGTTTATTTATTTTTTATTTTATTTGTTTATTTTATTTATTTTATAAACTAAGTTGCAGCAAGAAAAGGCGGCTTTACTTATAAAAAAAGTTTCTCTGTGCTTGCTGCCGAGGATGGCCATGCAAACAAACTCGTTAAAAAATTTTGTCTTATGATAACCATTACGGTTATGATGTGGCTAAGAACAAATGATATCCGGCTTTTCAGATTGATGTTTAATTTGTTTTTAAGCAAACATGTCTCCCCTTCTTATGATAGGCTTCATCGGTGGTTTGTAAATAATATTCTCATTAATCTAGCTTTTGTGGCACATTATTTGGGTTAACTTACTATTTAAAACTGCGGAACTGCGATGTCACGTACTGTGATGTCTCATATTCTATGGAAGTGTTCATGAGTTCTTGTGTAGACACTAGGTGCACACAGTGTAAGTTTCCAACTCACTGCTTGTCACAATTCCGTACTTTGCAGGATATCATCTCCCATGTGAGGTTGTTGCAGGGCTGTTGGTAGCGTCAGTGGGTAGGACTAGAATGGAGTGTTGGGATGAAGGAGGAGGGTTGTGGTGGTGGTGTGAAGCAGTAAGGTCATTCATTTCACTGCTTGTGTGCACAAGCACCTGCATGCGTGAGCGTGAGTGTGTGTGTGTGTATGTGTGTGTCTGTGTGTACGTATGTGTTTGTGCTGTTGTTGTAGCTTGTTACTATTTGCCGTTGTATCCATTGATTTGTGCTTGATCGATGATGTTGAGCTATTTTTGACAGTCAGTTTTGCTTTGAAATGTTGTTCATTATCTGTTTACTGTATGCCTGATGGCTGCTAATTATTATGAATGTGGTTGGTTTCACTTCTTGTATATTCTCATATATGTAATTTTTTTTTTTTTTGCTTTCTTAGTGTATTGAAGTGTGTCTGTTGTTGGACACTGTGATTCTGAGGTCAAATTATTCAGATGTTTCATCTGTTTCCATTTCTGTAGTAAACTGTATAATATTTACCTACAAGTCTCAAATCTTCATAATCCTGTGATACACCTATGAGACATACCCTATCATACACATATCTGTATTTTATGTTTGTGATACTTTTGAAAAATTTCTTTTTTCAGTTTGGTTCATTAAGACATTTGGCAATATATATGAGACTGGCGTTCCCATTGAAAGACCTTCTTTTTGTAATTTAAAGAAATAAACGTACTGAAGATAATTTACTTCAGTGATACCTTTTGTGATTCTTATCAGTTCTTCAGAATACAAGTTCTGCAGTTAATGAAATGTATATGTCTTTTATATTAATTGTAAGCAGGTGCAGGTAGTTCTGTTGCTCCCTAATTTGTAATGTTAGCAGAGTTTAAGTGTGTTAGTGTTGTATTTCAGAACACCACTGAAATTGGTAACTTACCTCATGAGCATATATATACATTCAACTTGCTTCTGACGACTGAGGACTGGTGCAGTTCGACCTTTTTGTACTAAGTTTCATGTCTGTGCTTTTGACAAAAGAGTGTTTATTAGTTTCATTTGGAATGTATTAGTTATATCAGTCTTCAGTTTTCTAAATTATTTTTTGCAATACTTTTTTATTGTGTTGATGTATTCCTGTTTCTGACTGGTTTTGTAGCTAGGGCTTTTTCCTGCAGTTTGTCCTATGTTGCTTCACTTTATAGCACCTCTGTTATCGAACTATTTCTTCCTGTGAGCCATTGACATGCTTTTATATCAATTCCCCAATCAGCACTCCAAATATATCAGTCTTTTTCTCTGATGCTTTAATACATTCTTCTACACATAACCCTTCTGTTCTAGTATCCCTAATGTCTACTTACATTAATTGGTTTTCATTAGTCTTATATTTAAGGCCACATTCTAACAATTATGTTTCTGCTTTATTCTTTATTATGTAAGTGATAGTTAATTATTATAATGTAAAATAATATTGGCTTGTCTAGATTATGTATGTTCAAATCCAATGGCTCTGAGCACTATGGGACTTAGCATCTGAGGCCATCAGTCCACTAGAACTACGTAAACCTAACTAACCTAAGGACATCACACACATCCATGCCCGAGGCAGGATTCGAAGCTGCAAGTGTAGCGGTCGCGCGGTTCCAGACTGAAGCGCCTAGAACCGCCCGGCCACACCGGCCGGCATTATGTGTGTGTTTGCAAACTTTCCTGTATTTGTTTTTCTTGGAAAAAAATTAATTTCTTTTACATTTTGTATTTTCTGCTTCCCTACTGATTTTTTCTTAGCCATGTGTTCGATGTTTGTATTCAAAGGCTATTATTCACACTGTCTGCCAGGTGCCATAACACTGTGCTACATACAGGAAAGCTGCAATTTGAGGGTGGAAATTCTATGTTGTTTAGTTCAAGGGTATTTTGCATGCAGCTGCCTAATTTCGTTATTTAACAAAATTTCTGTGCCAGTTTTTTGTGCTGCTTGAGAATCACTATTAATATTGTCATAATATGCTTTGGATGCAGATACTACTGTTTACATTTTTTGTTAAATTTCAAAGTCTCGTTTGAAATTGTATCGAGCAGGTGGACATGTACGGGTATGGAGACAACCTTATGAATCCATGGACCCTGTATGTCAGCAGGGTACTGTTCAAGTTGGTGGAGGCTTTGCAATGGTATGGCGCGTGTGCAATTGGAGTGATATCGGACACTAGATACCTCGAGATACGACTGTGATAGGCGACACGTACGTAAGCATCCTGCCTGATCACCTGCATCTATTCATGTCCGTTGTGCATTCCGACAGACTTGGTCAATTCCAGCAGAACAAGGCGACATCCCACACTTCCAGAATTGCTGCTGAGTGGTTCCATGAATACTGTTCTGAGTTTAAACAAATCCGCTGGCCACCAGTCTCTCCAGACGTGAACATTATTGAGCATATCTGGGATGCCTTGCAAAGTGCTGTTCAGAAGAGATCTCCACCCCCTCATACTCTTATGGATTTATGGACAGCCCTGCAGGATTTATAGTGTCGATTCCCTCCGGCATCACTTCAGACATTAGTCGAGTCCATGTCACGTCAAGTTGTGGCATTTCTGCGGTCCCTACACGATATTAGGTAGGTGCATCAGTTTCTTTGAGTCTTCAGTGTATCATGTGTAGCATGAGAGTAGAATTACAGTTACAGGAATAGTAGCGAGCTCTAATATTGCTGCTCTCGGGTGAATTGAAATGGGATCTAATACTCGTTACAAAAATATCTTGCTGGGAATCAAATTCCAGGTAATTTATGTGGTTCATAATGTCAACAACATTGATTGTGTTTTCAAAAGCTGGTATGAAAAGTTGTGAACCTGCTTCTTACGAAAGTGTGGCAACTACTACATCAGCTTTCCTTTACATATATGTCTTGCTGGTAGTAATTCATTACAGACGCTTTTGATCCACTACCAAATGCCAAGTGATCCAGCATTGCTATAAATTAGTTTATGAGACTTCCTTATTTTGCCATATTTGAGGCAATTTCATAACGTGAAAATCTTCTGCAGCACTCAAAATAAGCGAATTAGTGAAGTACTGTGTACCACTTCAGGTGTGTTTAATGTCCTTTGCAATCAGTCTCCGTGCTTTAGTAATTTTGATTTTGATTATTTGTTCTTAAAAGTGTATTTTGATATGAAATATTGCTTCTACTACTGATTTTCCCTTCTTAAGCTTACTGCAGATTTAAAATGTTTTTCACCAGACACATGTAGTACAGCTCTGCCGACCTTAGAACAAAATTCAAACAGCCGCTGCCATCTGGGCTCAGTCAATGAAATATTCTGATAGTATAAAAAATTCAAGAGGGTTGTGATGGTGGTAAGTTTAAGAAATACAAGTTACATGTGGTGGTGGTGTGAAGTACAGAAAGAGCCAAGATGACGTTTGTGAGAAGATTAAAAATGCAAGTTGGCTGATCTATCCCCACTGTGTTAAGTTTAAAATCGTGGGATGTTTTCAAAATCCAAGACGATGGAGCTAGACAAGTTATGCTTTGAAAGGCCACATTGTAACGAACTGCCCCATTCATCATCATAATACACAAAGATTGTAACAAATTGCCCTATACACCACCAGGTTGCAACAAAAATTGTAACAAATTACTCCACATATACAGGGTGTTTCAAAAATGACCGGTATATTTGAAACGACAATAAAAACTAAACGAGCAGCTATAGAAATACACCGTTTGTTGCAATATGCTTGGGACAACAGTACATTTTCAGGCGGTCAAACTTTCGAAATTACAGTAGTTACAATTTTCAACAACAGATGGCGCTGCATGTGATGTGAAAGATATAGAAGACAACGCAGTCTGTGGGTGCGCCATTCTGTACGTCGTCTTTCTGCTGTAAGCGTGTGCTGTTCACAACGTGCAAGTGTGCTGTAGACAACATGGTTTATTCCTTAGAACAGAGGATTTTTCTGGTGTTGGAATTCCACCGCCTAGAACACAGTGTTGTTGCAACAAGACGAAGTTTTCAACGGAGGTTTGATGTAACCAAAGGACCGAAAAGCGATACAATAAAGGATCTGTTTGAAAAATTTCAACGGACTGGGAACGTGATGGATGAACATGCTGGAAAGGTAGGGTGACCGCGTACGGCAACCACAGAGGGCAACGCGCAGCTAGTGCAGCAGGTGATCCAACAGCGGCCTCGGGTTTCCGTTCGCCATGTTGCAGCTGCGGTCCAAATGACGCCAACGTCCACGTATCGTCTCATGCGCCAGAGTTTACACCTCTATCCATACAAAATTCAAACGCGGCAACCCCTCAGCGCTGCTACCATTGCTGCACGAGAGACATTCGATAACGATATAGTGCACAGGATTGATGACGGCGATATGCACGTGGGCAGCATTTGGTTTACTGACGAAGCTTATTTTTACCTGGACGGCTTCGTCAATAAACAGAACTGGCGCATATGGGGAACCAAAAAGCCCCATGTTGCAGTCCCATCGTCCCTGCATCCTCAAAAAGTACTGGTCTGGGCCGCCATTTCTTCCAAAGGAATCATTGGCCCATTTTTCAGATCCGAAACGATTTCTGCATCACGCTATCTGGACATTCTTCGTGAATTTGTGGCGGTACAAACTGCCTTAGACGACACTGCGAACACCTCGTGGTTTATGCAAGATGGTGCCCGGCCATATCGCACGGCCGACGTTTTTAATTTCCTGAATGAATATTTCGATGATCGTGTGATTGCTTTGGGCTATCCGAAACATACAGGAGGCGGCGTGGATTGGCCTCCCTATTCGCCAGACATGAACCCCTGTGACTTCTTTCTGTGGGGACACTTGAAAGACCAGATGTACCGCCAGAATCCAGAAACAATTGAACAGCTGAAGCAGTACATCTCATCTGCATGTGAAGCCATTCCGCCAGACACGTTGTCAAAGGTTTCGGGTAATTTCATTCAGAGACTACGCCATATTATTGCTACGCATGGTGGATATGTGGAAAATATCGTACTATAGAGTTTCCCAGACCGCAGCGCCATCTGTTGTTGAAAATTGTAACTACTGTAATTTCTAAAGTTTGTCTGGCTGAAAATGTACTGTTGTCCCAAGCATATTACAACAAACGGTGTATTTCTATCGCTGCTCGTTTAGTTTTTATTGCCGTTTCAAATATACCGGTCATTTTTGAAACACCTATGTATTGTACTGCAAATTTTAACACATTCTCCCCCATCCGCACCTTCTCACTGTGAATATGTAGTCAACATGTTTGTGGAAATGATGGTCTGATTATTTGTCAGAATCTTAATTCAGCTAACAACTGCCAGAGATATGGTCTGAGAGATATGGTGATAGAAGCATCCATCCACAATACTGTCATTTTTACACAGTACAACAGAAAACCATCTCAAGAAAACTTGATATATCTTGACGGCTGAAGGTCCAAACAATTATTCAAAAGTTAAAGACAAACCTTAAAATAAACATTTACACAGTACGGCTGAAGGCCATTTTAAGAATTGAAGATAATTACAGAGAAACCTTACAGACAGGTATTTACGTATTACGGCTGAACGCCTCAGATTTTAAAACAAACACGGCTGAAGGCTTAAATACAGAGCAAACAAGAATTATAGATAAAACACTGCTGAAGGTCTAATCTTAAAATAGTTCACATGAGAATCGGCTGAATGCCATATACTAAACATAGAGCAGACAAGAAACTTCCTGGCAGATTAAAACTGTGTCTCGGTCGGGCACACAGTTTTAATCTGCCAGGAAGTTTCATATCAGCGCACACTCCGCTGCAGAGTGAAAATCTCATTCTGGATAGAGCAGACAAAATTAATACACAGCTGTAGGCCTGGCATAGTACTTTCGACCAAAGAAAATCACAAACAACAAACAGTGGTGCTCAGAAGCGCCCAAAGGGTCGGCCAGGGGAGGAAACTCTAACAACAGTTTCGGTGAGACAGGCAGCCAAGGGTAACACTAAATAATAGGGTGTCAGGCGTCCTAGGGACGGCTGAAGAACCAACAAACAACCTAGACAATTCCCTCTGTCGCAACCCACCTACTCCAGTACGCAGACAGCATTCATCTGCTCAGTGGAAATCACAGAAGCTGCACACAGTTCCACGTAGACACACTTGCACAAGAACTCGAACAATCGTAAAAGCAATCACTTTGGAGCAACAAGGACGAGTCAATTCGACACACAGAGAGTTTCCACAAGCGGTCGGAGACCAAATACATGTCGTCCGATGAGACGACCGACCGAACGACCAACCCAGGTCATTTCCTGTCAAGTTATGTGTGTCGGCAACAGTCGGGCGAGTATTGGCCGTCCGAAGCTGACTGCAGCTCCAACTCAACTCCATGTCCGTTCGGAACTTGGAGACACGGTGACACAGGCTCGGGCCCAACCATGAAGAGGTGGCTCTTGCCCATTGGCCATGACATCTCTGCACACGGAAGGAACCGACCCACGCCAAGCAAGATGACCAACTGACGAGGCCCGGAAACGGTCAAAAGACCAAATACACGTCGCCCGATGAGACGACCAACCGAACGACCAACCAACGGTCGTCCCACTCCAATCTCCTTCCGTTGGACTGATCATGTGTGCCTCCAGCGGTCGGCGAGCACTGCCTGGAGCACCTCACTGGCACTCCGTCCCGACTGAACTTCAGACACATGATGACTCGGAAATACTATCGATCTCTCCAGAGATGGTACGAGAGTGCACTTATCGATAAGCGCTGCTGCTGCCACTCACGGGCAGGTAAGGTAGAAAGTTAGTGACGCCAGTAAATGGAATAAGAAACCGAGGTGGCAGTACCGTAAGAGAAGATGACAAACAATAAACGGTATGAACATGAGCCGCGAACGGCTCAGTGATCTGTACTACTTTTTCCTTAAAAGAACTCCAAAGCTATTCATCCCTGATGTCTTGTTTGATTTCACTTTTAATCAGTGTGCTGTTACACTCTCACCAAAGTACTGGACCATCGATTTTTTCCGCATCACTCTATCCGCATCCACCATACCGCTGTGAAACATCCTCTGCGTAGAACCAGACTTTTACCTCGTTTTCCTTCAGCAGTTATATTTCCCACAGGAATCACGTAACTTAACAGTTCTGTTATTCACCCTCTCAAACATGTTTTAACATTCCTGCACCCTCTTTCATTTATTGAATGTCTCTGTCGCGGTCGACAAAACTACTCTCACTTCTTGTTCATTTCACTTCCAACATACTTTCTTCTTATGGTCCCGTCATTTGGGACTTTTTCTTTTATTCCAACATTCATAACGTAGCGTATTTCTTGAATTAGGTATTTTTTTTCAGACAACTGAAACACTTAAAATAGTTTGAGGAGTATTGTCTTCGTTTCTTCCCTTACAGCATTGTATTAGAACTCACTACTATTTTCCTTCCTTCACTGCATTGTACATTCTTCCATACAAAATATACGTGTATTTCCGCACCTTTTTTTCGTTTTTCATGGTCTTGATACAATAATAATGTTTAACCCCTTTTCATAGTGTGATTTTTCTTACTTTCCGTTCTTTTAGATCAAATATATCTATCTTCTTTCTCTTCATATTTTTCCCGTGTATTCCCAGTATTCAAACTTCTACTATTCTTCCACCCCAACCCCCGAAGAAAAAACGCACAGTGTTACTGAACCTCGTATTTCTACGATAATGCCATTCTGAGAGATCTTCATTAAAAGACGTTAAAGAAGGGTTCGTCGAGCACCAGATTTTTAAAAATTTATTTTTAGTTTAATTTTCTGGACGATGATTATCTCAAAATAGTTTTAAAATTTAAAAGCGATAAACATTTGACACAAAATTATAAAATGTGTATAGATTCAGATAATTTTCTTGTTCTCTGTCACAGATTTACGTAAATTCTAGTACTATATGCATTATAAGCAGGCAAGAGCCCTTAGACTGCCCGCTAAAGAAGTTTCCAGACTTAGTATTGGACGATTGAATTACATTGAGGTTAGCGCCGATTCCTTTGGTGATATCTACTTCCATAAAATTTCATTGTGCTCGTAACGTTCACTACATATGTAAATCTGTTACTGGTAAATTGTCTGATCTGTTCACAAACATTGATAACACATTCCGAGAAGATCCCATTCAGAGGAATTGTAATCTGAATTCTCTCAGGGGGAGAATAGTGGTTATCGGGCGTGATATATCTGAGAAGTAAAGTTGGGGACACCTCATATCTTACGCAAGTTCCTCGGTCCGGCTTGCACTGGAATGGGGCCAGACATCTATCACCTGCTGACTCCCGTAGACTCTGCCACCGGCTCACCGCTGCCGCCTCCGGGCATTATTATCCAGCAGGGAGAGGAACAGCCATTGTCCGCTCTCTGAGGGATACCGACTTATATCTGGCAGCCATCTTCTCCCTCGAAGCTCACGTAGTTGCGGCTACCTTCGGGGCTCCGCTTATTCGGATTCAATGCTTTCCGAAGTTTATGTCATTTCGAATACTGTGCCTTCTTGCAGAGTGATACGTCCAATTCCTTTCTTCCAATGGGTAATTAATCATCTATAAGGCGTGTCCGTAAACTACCGTTACAATTTTCTAGGGCTTGTAGAGGGTAATGAGTACTTAATATTTTGAACAGGAACCCACGTCCGGAGATGTCAACAAATGCCACTATTTTTTTTTCTTTTTCTTTCTCTTTTTCCCTGCGTCATCAGTATTCTGACTGGTATGATGAGGCCCGCCACGAATTCCCCTCCTGTGACAACCTCTTCATCTCAGAGTAGCATTTGCAACCCCCGTCCTCAATTATTTGCTGGATATATTCCCATATCTGTCTTCCTCTGCAGTTTTTGGCCTATATAGCTTCCTCTAGTACCACGGAAGACATTTCCTGATGTCTTAACAAATGCCCTATCATTCTGTCCCTTCTCCTAAGTGTTTTCCATAAATTCCTTTCCTCTCCGTTACCAAGCAGGACATCCTCATTCCGTATCTTATTAGTCTACCTAACTTTCGACATTCGTCTGTAGCACCACTTCTCAAATGCTTCGATGGTTTTCCCACATGTTTGCCAGAATTGCCTTCCTGGCGCCTTTACCTTTCCTAAGGCCAAACTAATAGTCATTTAACACATCCTCAGTTTTGATGATGTTGATGTTTGGTTTGTGGGGCTCAACTGCGCGGTCATCAGTACTGGTACAAAGACCCGATTTTTTCACAGTCCAATTTTTTCTACAGTCTAATCTAGCCACTGTCACGAATGATGATGATGAAATGATAAGGAGAACACAAACACCCAGCCCCGGGCAGAGAAAATCCCCAACCTGGCCAGCAATCAAGCCCGGGACCCCGTGATCCAGAAGTAGCAACGCTAGCCAGTAGACCACGAGCTATGGGCATCCTCAGTTTTCTCTTCCATTTTTCTGTGTGTTATTCTTCTCAGTAACTTGGATGCATGAGCTGTTGAGCTGATTGGGCAATAATACTAGCACTTGTCAGCTGATGCAATCTTCGGAATTGTGCGGGAGTCAGATGGTATGTCGCCAGAATCACACATACTACACATCAACGTAAAAAGTCGTTTTGTTGTCGTTTCCCCCAATGATTTTAGAAGTTCTGATGGAATGTTATCTATCTCTTCAGCCTTATTTGATCTTAAATCTTCCAAAGCTCTTTTACATTGATTCAAATACTGGATTCCCCGTCTCTTCTAAATCGACAGGGCCTTCAGTGTGTACCGAGCGAGGTGGCGCAGTGGTTAGACACTGGACTCGCATTCGGGAGGACGACGGTTCAATCCCGCGTCCGGCCGTCCAGATTTAGGTTTTCCGTGATTTCCATAAATCACTCCAGGCAAATGCTGGGATGGTTCCTCTGAAAGGGCACGGCCGACTTCCTTCCCCATCCTTCCCTACTCCGATAAGACCGATGACCACGCTATCTGGTCTCCTTCCCCAAAACAACCAACCAACCAACCTTCAGTGTACTCTTTCCACCTAACCGCTCTCTCGTCTGCATTTAACAATGGAATTCCCGTCGCACTCTTAATGTTACTGTGGTGTCACCGCCAGACACCACACTTGCTAGGTGGTAGCTTAAATCGGCCGCGGTCCATTTAGTACATGTCGGACCCGCGTGTCGCCACTGTGTGATCGCAGACCTAGCGCCACCACAAGGCAGGTCTCGAGATACGATATAGCACTCGCCCCAGTTGTACGGACGACATTGCTAGCGACAATACGGACGAAGCCTTCTTCTCATTTGCCGAGAGACAGTTAGAATAGCCTTCTGCTAAGTCCATGGCTACGACCTAGCAAGGCGCCATTAGCCTTACCTAGTTTGAGAGTTATCGTATAAATGTCTCAAGAAGAACTTTGTAAACCAACAAAGAATAAAGTTAAGTATATTCCAAAGCTACGTATTTTCTTTATAGCAGTCATAACGTATCTTGTTCCAGACTTGACGCCAGTCGGAGTGTGTGTACGCATGCCTTTCGGCTCCCTTCCCAGCGTGGCGTAGCAAGCTTGTTACGCCACAACAGATTGGCGACGAGAGAAGTGTTCTTTCTGATTGCTTACATTTACTTGTGTCATGGCTTCGCCAGATGTACTGTCCGAATTTTATCGCTTGCAGAATCAGCAGACGCAGGCGTTATTGGATGCCCTTGGACAGCTCGTCCAGGGTCAACGTGCCATTCAAACCGATGCGGCAGCCGTCGCTTCACCGCTACCGCAGCCACAACATGCAGTTGCACCGCAGTTTCGCCAGTTTGAACAAACCCACGAGACTTGGACGGAATGGTCCCGCCAGTTTGCATTTCATCTAGCCGCCTACAGCATTCAAGGTAATGAGCGGCAGCCGTTTTTGCTTTCTTGTGTCGGTGTGTCCACCTACCGTGTGATAGTGAAATTGTTTCCCCGACGCGACGTAGCAACTCTGTCCTACGAAGAAATTTTGTCTGCTTTAGATGCCTATTTCAAAGAAACAGTTAATGTGGTTGCAAAACGGTATACGTTATTTCGTACAAAACGTACGGCCGGTCAAACTAATAGGGAGTGGGTAGCAACATTGCACGGACTTACTAGGGACTGTGCCTTTGACTGTGACTGTGGCCTTTCTTATTCAGATACAATGGTGCGTGATGCAATTGCACAGAACGTTTCTGATGTTCGCATACGGGAGCAAATTTTGAAACTAGTTAATCCCTCCCTTCAACAAGTGATAGACATATTAGATAGACAAGACACACTTGACTGTGCTCAGGAATCTTTTGAAACTTCGCCAGCCGTGTGTAACATTAACCGGCCCGCTGGACGCGCTGTGCGGCCCGGTAACCGGCCCTCGCGCACTTCGACCCATCTGCCGCCGCGCTCTAAACCAGGTGTGCCGCACCAGCACACAAATGCAGTGAAATCATGCCCGCAGTGTGCTACTCGACATTCGCGTGAACATTGCCCGTCACGACAAGCTATTTGCTTTTTCTGCAATAGGAAAGGACATGTTCAAAGTGTTTGCCAGGAAAAGCTCAGATCAGCCAATCACAATCATTCCAGGCCCTTTGCTTCGCACCGGAATCGAACCAAGGACACTCAGGCTCGTGGACCTTCGCCCATGGACATTCATGTCGTTAATTCCGCTTCGTCCAGTGCGACTTTCTCTAACAGTGACTGTGTTCGTCCCACAAAAACTGTGCGTCGACGTCGCCGGAAATCACGTCAATTAGCAAGTGATGCTGTGCCTGTATCTGTTCAAATTGCACGAGACAGTCGCTCTTGTCGTCAGCAGGACAATAAACTTTTTGTAGATTTGGACTTCACTGGCAAGGTCATACCGTTCCAGCTCGATACCGGAGCTGCAGTTTCATTGCTCAATCACGACACGTACAAACAACTGGGTGCACCTCCGTTGCGTGCCGCAAATGTTAAGTTACATAGTTATTCAGGACAGAATATACCTGTGTTAGGACAGTGCACTCTTCTTGCCACATACAAGGGACAAACAAAACTTGTGTCATTTTACGTTCTTCGTTCTTCTTCTGCAGTGAACTTGTTTGGTTTAGATTTATTTCAGTTGTTTAACATGTCTATTGTAAATCAGGTCCTATCAGTGAATCAGACTGTGCCTTCAGACAGTGTTTCTCGGCCATGTGCCAAATTTGCAGACATTTTTGCGCCGGGCTTAGGTTGCGCTAAAAACTATGAAGCACATTTGGAACTGAAAGTCAACGCGCAACTGAAATTTTTCAGAGCGCGCAATGTTCCCCACGCATTGTGTGATGAGGTTGCAAGAACATTAAACGATCTAGAATCACAGTGTGTAATTGAACGTGTGCAAACTTCTCCCTGGGCCTCACCCTTAGTAATTTTGCCAAAACCTTCCGGAAAACTGAGACTTTGCGTGTTCTTCAAGGCCACAGTGAATCCACAACTAGTGACTGCTACTTTTCCTTTGCCCCGCCTGGAAGATCTATTTGCTAAACTGTGCCCGGGAAAATATTTTTCAAAGTTGGATCTAGCCGATGCGTACTTGCAAATACCGGTGGACGACGAATCCCAGCGCGTATTGGTGGTTAACACGCATCTTGGATTGTACAGGTTCAAAAGACTGCCGTTCGGGTGTGCATCCGCCCCTGCATTGTTTCAGCAATATTTACAAACTATTTGTGCGTCGGTCCCTACTGCAGCAAACTATCTGGACGATATAGTGATCTCCGGACAGACAGAAGAAGATCATCTTGCGAACCTACGAACATTACTTCAGGTCTTGCGACAAAATGGTCTTCGCTTGCGGAAGGACAAATGTGTGTTTTTTGCTCGTGACTTACCATACCTGGGACATGTCATTAATGCCCAAGGCATACATCCGAGTCCAGAGCACCTCCGTGTCATACAAGAATTGCCTTCGCCACAAAATATGAAGCAGCTACAGAGTGTGTTGGGTAAAATTAACTATTATCACAAATTTGTGCCGCGTGCTTGTTCCATTTCAGCTCCGCTTCATCGCTTACGCCGTAAAGGTGTTCCGTTCGTCTGGACGACGGAATGCGAACGCGCCTTTCGTCAGTTGAAATCGGCGTTGCTTTCTAATACTTGCCTGACGCCATTCGATCCCCGGAAACCCCTTTTGTTGATGGTTGATGCGTCGGATTTCGGGATCGGTGCTGTGCTTGCGCACAAAGTTGGCTCACATGATCGCCCTATTGCCTTTGCGTCCAAATTGCTCTCGTCTGCGCAAAGAAATTACTCCCAGATAGAGAAAGAAGCTTTAGCTCTCGTGTTTGGTGTTACTAAGTTCCATGATTTCTTGTATGGTCGTCACTTTACCATCATCACAGACCACAAACCTTTGACATCGCTTTTTCATCCGAACAAGCCTGTACCTCCACGTACAGCGCAGAAATTCATTCGCTGGTCTATTTTCCTCTCGCAGTACCGCTACGATATCTTGTATCGGTCCACTGCTAAGCACGGAAACGCCGATGCGTTGTCCCGTTTGCCTGTTGCTGAGGAGAAAGCATTCGATTCTTCCGAACTTGCTTGCATGTTCATTGATTCGGAAACCGATGAAGTGGTCGAATCGTTTCCGATTGATTGTCGTCGTGTAGCTACAGCCACAGCTGCTGACCCTGTCCTTGCTACCGTTTTGCGTTATGTTGCTACGCAATGGCCTTTGTCAAAGTCTCGGATCGAGAATCCGTTGGTTCGCCGATTTTTTGCTCATAAGGAGAGACTTTTTGTACGACATGGTGTTTTGTTGTTGCGTTCTGATAATGATCAGTCCAGAGTCGTGGTCCCACGTTCGTTACAGTCCTCTGACTTACGGCTTCTTCACCAAGGCCATTGGGGTATAGTGCAAACGAAACAACTTGCTCGTCAGCACTGTACTTGGTTCGGAATCGATGCTGCGATTACGAATATGTGTTCTTCTTGCATGATGTGTGCCGAACAACAATCCGCGCCGCCGCGCAAAGTCTTTGCATGGCCAAAAGCCACTTCCCCTTGGCAACGCTTGCACATTGATTTTGCTGGTCCATTCTGGAATGCTCGATGGTTGGTTCTGGTCGATGCCTTCAGTGATTTTCCTTTTGTTGTCCGGATGTTTTCCACGACGTCCTCCGCCACCATCCAAGCGTTGTCTGCTATCTTTTGCATTGAAGGTCTTCCGCAGACTATTGTTTCCGACAATGGCCCACAATTCATGTCCGCAGAATTTCAGTCATTCTGCCAGGCCAATGGTATTCAACATCTGATATCCGCGCCGTTTTCGCCTCAGTCAAACGGTGCCGCTGAACGATTGGTCCGGACTTTCAAGTCCCAGATGTTGAAACTGAAAGAGTCGCATTCTCGGGAGGACGCATTGTTGCTCTTTTTGTCTTCGTATCGCTCTCAGCCCCGAGATGGTCGCTCGCCGGCTGAGTTGCTCCACGGTCGTCCTCATCGAACCTTGATGTCTTTGCTGCATCCACCGCATCAGGTTCCTGTGCAGTGGCAGACTCCTGCTTTTGCTCCAGGCGACGTTGTATTTTATCGCAACTATCGAGGTTCACGGCGTTGGCTCGCAGGGCGCATTCTTCGCTGCCTCGGCCGCGCGATGTATTTCGTTTTGGGGGCCTCTGGTGAGGTGCGTCGGCATCTCAATCAGCTGCGCCTCTGTCGTCGCACGGGTTCTGCCGCTCCCCGTCTGCTTTCAGCGACGGTGCCGTCCGGTCAGCGCCCTGGGGACCCATCTACTGGCTCGCCTCATCCCCAGGTGTTACCAACGATGCCTTCCATTTTGCCCCATGGCGACGGGCCGCTGCCGCCGCCGCCGCCTGTTCTCCCGCCGGCGCCGCCCGCATTCGACGCTTCGCTGCAGCCGCCAAGCGCCGCCCTGGGTCACGCGCTGCCGATCGCTTCCCGTGACCAGCTGTCCTCCGCCATGGAACTCTTGCCCGCTCCGGACCACATGATGTCATCGCGCGTCGGATACCCCGACGCAATGGAGGTCGACCCTTCAGCCCCTCCTGTCTCTTTACGGGCGCAGACACCGCATGTTGACGTGCACCCTGGACTAGGTTTTCAGGCGTTTCCTAGCTCCCCTTGGACCGAATGGCCGGGTGCGGGTGGCACAGCCTCGCCTGTTGTTAGGCTCCCCACCTCTTTGCATACGTCAACATGGGGTCCTCCCCACGGCGGGCGGAAGCCTTATAACACGACCGTTCGCCGATTTGCGGGGGAGGAATGAGGTGTCACCGCCAGACACCACACTTGCTAGGTGGTAGCTTAAATCGGCCGCGGTCCATTTAGTACATGTCGGACCCGCGTGTCGCCACTGTGTGATCGCAGACCTAGCGCCACCACAAGGCAGGTCTCGAGATACGATATAGCACTCGCCCCAGTTGTACGGACGACATTGCTAGCGACAATACGGACGAAGCCTTCTTCTCATTTGCCGAGAGACAGTTAGAATAGCCTTCTGCTAAGTCCATGGCTACGACCTAGCAAGGCGCCATTAGCCTTACCTAGTTTGAGAGTTATCGTATAAATGTCTCAAGAAGAACTTTGTAAACCAACAAAGAATAAAGTTAAGTATATTCCAAAGCTACGTATTTTCTTTATAGCAGTCATAACGTATCTTGTTCCAGACTTGACGCCAGTCGGCGTGTGTGTACGCATGCCTTTCGGCTCCCTTCCCAGTGTGGCGTAGCAAGCTTGTTACGCCACAACAGTTACCACTTTTGCTTTTCATTTCAGAGAAGATTGTTTTGACTGTCCTATATGCTGAGTCAGTTCTTCTGACAATCATTTCTTTTCGATTTCTTCGCACCTTTCATGCAGACATTTCGTCCTGGCTTCCCTGCGCTTCCTATTTATTTCATTGCGCAGCGACTTGTATTTCTGGGTTCCTGAATTTCTCTGAACATTTTTGTTCTGCCTTCTTTCATCGATCAACTGAAGTATTTCTTCTCTTACCCATTGTTTCTGCGCAGTTACCTTCTTTGTACTCATATTTTTTTTTACTTTTTTCTTACCGAATTCTCTGACTTCCGTCTTTAGGGATATCCAGTCCTCTTCAAATGTGATGCCTACTGAGCTCTTCCTTATTGCTATATATGTAGCCTTAGAGAATTTCAAGCGTATCACGTCATTCCTTAGTACTTCCATATCTCACTTCTAAGCGTATTGATTCTTCTTGATTAATGTCTTAAACTATCATCACGTAAATTGTGATCTGGGTGTATAGCTGCTCCTGGGTAGGCCTTAGAATTCAGTATCAGACTTCGGAATCTCTGTGTGAGCCTGATGTAATCCAACTGAAATCTTCCCGTATCGCCTTATCCTAGTAGAGCTCCCCCTCCTGTGTTTCTTGAATAACACACTCACTATTCGTAGCTTAAACTTATTATAGAACTCAACTAATCTTTCTTCTCTCCCATTCCTTGTGCCAAGCCCATATTTTCCTGAGACCGAATGTTTTCCTCCTTCCCTTGTAACTGCACTCGAGTCCCCCTATGAGTATTAGATTTTCATATCTTTTACGTACTGTATTACCCTTTCAATATGCCCATATACTTTGCCTATCGCTTCATCTTCAGCTTGCTGTGTCGGTATGTGTACCTGACCGACCGTTGTCGGTGTTGGTTTGCCGTCGATTCTGGTAAGATCACAGTAACACACTTTCTGCCCCACCTTCCTATTCATTACGAATCCTACCCCCGTTATACCATTATCTTCTGCTTTTTTTATTACCCTATACTCATCTGAGCAGAAATCTTATGTTCTTTCCATTTCACTGCACTGACTCCTAGTGTGTGTAGATAAAGTCTTTGCATTTCCGCCGGCCGCGGTGGTCTCGTGGTTCTAGGCGCGGAGTCCGGAACCGTGCGACTGCTACGGTCGCAGGTTCGAATCCTGCCTCGGGCATGGATGTGTGTGATGTCCTTAGGTTAGTTAGGTTTAAGTAGTTCTAAGTTCTAGGGGACTGATGACCACAGCAGTTGAGTCCCATAGTGCTCAGAGCCATTTGAGCCATTTTTTTTTGCATTTCCGTTTCCAGATTTTCTAGCTTCCCTGCCACGTTCAGGTTCGTGACGTTCCACGCCTTGACTCGTAGAACGTTATCCTTTCGTTGGTTATTCATTCTTTTTCTCACGGTCACCTTCCACTTGCCAGTCCCCTCCCGGAGATCCAAATGGGGAACTATTCCGAAATCTTCTGCCAGTGGGGAGATCATCATGACACTTTTTCAGTTACATTTCACATGTGGTGTATGTAAAGGTTGTGTGTCTCTATTGCATTGGTTTCCATGTCTTCTGCGCCCTCACGCCGTTGATCATTGCTGATTTACAAGGACAAGAGAGTGCCCTGAACCTGTGTGCCCTCCTCCGTCCTCTTTGAGAAGGGCGTTGGCAGAATGGTGACTTCTTATGCCAGAGATCTTACGCCACCAATCTACATCTACATCCACATCCCTACTCCGCAAGCCACCTGACAGTGTGTGGCGGAGGGCACCTTGAGTACCTCTATCGGTTCTCCCTTCTATTCCAGTCTCGTATTGTTCGTGGAAAGAAGGATTGTCGGTATGCTTCTGTGTGGGCTCTAATCTCTCTGATTTTATCCTCGTGGTCTCATCGTTAGATATACGTAGGAGGGAGCAATATACTGCTTGACTCTTCGGTGAAGGTATGTTCTCGAAACTTCAACAAAAGCCCGTACCGAGATACTGAGCGTCTCTCCCGCAGAGTCTTCCACTGGAGTTTATCTATCATCTCCGTAACGCTTTCGCGATTACTAAACGATCCTGTAACGAAGCGCGCTGCTCTCCGTTGGATCTTCTCTATCTCCTCTATCTACCCTACCTGGTACGGATCCCACACTGGTGAGCAGAATTCAAGCAGTGGACGAACAAGCGTACTGTAACCTACTTCCTTTGTTTTCGGATTATTACTCAAAATTTAAGCGGTGGCGGGTTTCGAACCCGAGACAGGACACGTCTTGATTATGAATAAAAGACGCTACCCCCCCTCCCCCTTTTTTTTTAAGAAGCCCCAGAGGAGAGTCGGGATCAAAGGGCCCAGGGTCGCCTTCCTAGGCCTGGTCACAATGTCCCTTTCCAGCCTTCCCGGAGCCAAAGAAGGCAAGTGGTCTTACAGGATCAAGAGAGCTTTATTTGGAGAAATTTATTTCTTTATTTATCTATGCAGCAGATCCAACTAGTGCCATGAGAATCTTCCGAGTTGTCTTCGCGCAAATTAATAGGTTGGGAACTCCCTCTAAACCCTTTGCTCAGAGGGTCGACCATGTTCCGTGAGTCGTCTCAAGTGTGCCTTCTCGTACTCAGAACGCCACAATGGTCAGGTGGATCCTCGAATAATGCACCTAAATATCTCGTTAGTCGTGTTCGGTGCAATGCAGGGCAGCGAAACGCCTCGTGTATTGCTGTCAAGTGAAACCACAAGTCGAGAGCGCTTTCAGGCGCGGTCACAAAACGTAATCCAGCACCATGGCCTTCAGCCAGTTGATGGCGTTCATTCTGGCAATGGCAAAGTAAATAGTATCTGGCTGTTCGATTTCGTCCAGAATGATAGTCTCCGGCTGTCGCTGCAACAGGGGTGCCAGCACACGTTGTATAATATCCGAGCAGCCGTCCGTCGTAGCTCACCTCAAGTGGTGCGCGTCCGAATCGACAACTGCTGCGCATTGCGGGCAAGAAATGGTCGTCTATAAGATGGATGGAATTGTGGCGCTGGCGAGTGGCTAGTTTACCGTTCACCGCCACGTACCACAAGGAACGAGCGTAAGTGGGGAGGTATGGGGAGAGGAACGCCCTACACGCCCTGGTCCAGCGGACTGCCGGATGCTGCTGTTCGACCTTGTTGCGATGCTGTCGTGCTTGAAAGAGCCGGTAATAGTCTCTCGTGCTCAGCGCCCTCGGCGCCGGTACATCCTCGGTCACGTAGCTCAGTTCGACCAGGAAATCTCGAATGTGGGCGGGAGTCGAAGCTATGTGACCCACGGCGACCGGCGGTCGAAGATTTCGGGGCGCGACGATCTGAAGCAGCGTACCGTAAAGCATGTGCTGGCTGCAGTCCCTGTGAGTCATGTCGTCTGTAGGTGTAATGCCGGCACGCGGTTGTGGGCATGAGTCAACCGCAGATGTCTTGCCCGTGGTGGTTTCGTTAAAGTAGTGTAGCGCATTTTGAATATTGGACCTGCGCTCACAAAATGTCCGTTTGCCACCTGGAAACTACGGGCGGCGGTGACCGTTATGAGAAGAATGTGTGCATAGAGCACGCATGCATTGCCCAATGACGCTACAAAGCGTAAGAGTTCTAGGCGTCGGGGTCTGTGAATGTACACTCCTGGAAATTGAAATAAGAACACCGTGAATTCATTGTCCCAGGAAGGGGAAACTTTATTGACACATTCCTGGGGTCAGATACATCACATGATCACACTGACAGAACCACAGGCACATAGACACAGGCAACAGAGCATGCACAATGTCGGCACTAGTACAGTGTATATCCACCTTTCGCAGCAATGCAGGCTGCTATTCTCCCATGGAGACGATCGTAGAGATGCTGGATGTAGTCATGTGGAACGGCTTGCCATGCCATTTCTACCTGGCGCCTCAGTTGGACCAGCGTTCGTGCTGGACGTGCAGACCGCGCGAGACGACGCTTCATCCAGTCCCAAACATGCTCAATGGGGGACAGATCCGGAGATCTTGCTGGCCAGGGTAGTTGACTTACACCTTCTAGAGCACGTTGCGTGGCATGGGATACATGCGGACGTGCATTGTCCAGTTGGAACAGCAAGTTCCCTTGCCGGTCTAGGAATGGTAGAACGATGGGTTCGATGACGGTTTGGATGTACCGTGCACTATTCAGTGTCCCCTCGACGATCACCAGTGGTATACGGCCAGTGTTGGAGATCGCTCCCCACACCATGATGCCGGGTGTTGGCCCTGTGTGCCTCGGTCGTATGCAGTCCTGATTGTGGCGCTCACCTACACGGCGCCAAACACGCATACGACCATCATTGGCACCAAGGCAGAAGCGACTCTCATCGCTGAAGACGACACGTCTCCATTCGTCCCTCCATTCACGCCTGTCGCGACACCACTGGAGGCGGGCTGCACGGTGTTGGGGCGTGAGCGGAAGACGGCCTAACGGTGTGCGGGACCGTAGCCCAGCTTCATGGAGACGGTTGCGAATGGTCCTCGCCGATACCCCAGGAGCAACAGTGTCCCTAATTTGCTGGGAAGTGGCGGTGCGGTCCCCTACGGCACTGCGTAGGATCCTACGGTCTTGGCGTGCATCCGTGCGTCGCTGCGGTCCGGTCCCAGGTCGAAGGGCACGTGCACCTTCCGCCGACCACTGGCGACAACATCGATGTACTGTGGAGACCTCACGCCCCACGTGTTGAGCAATTCGGCGGTACGTCCACCCGGCCTCCCGCATGCCCACTATACGCCCTCGCTCAAAGTCCGTCAACTGCACATACGGTTCACGTCCACGCTGTCGCGGCATGCTACCAGTGTTAAAGACTGCGATGGAGCTCCGTATGCCACGGCAAACTGGCTGACACTGACGGCGGCGGTGCACAAATGCTGCGCAGCTAGCGCCATTCGACGGCCAACACCGCGGTTCCTGGTGTGTCCGCTGTGCCGTGCGTGTGATCATTGCTTGTACAGCCCTCTCGCAGTGTCCGGAGCAAGTATGGTGGGTCTGACACACCGATGTCAATGTGTTCTTTTTTCCATTTCCAGGAGTGTATTTGTCTGCAGGGTGATTCTGTGATAATGCTTTAAACTTTCAAGGATGATGGAGATGGATTAATGTATTAGTTAGAGATACGTTTCCCTGGTTCGCAAACGAACAAGTTGAAAGTTACAAGCGAAAATTGTTCTGATACGTCTGACAGTGGAACACTTCCACCCCTACTGTTGTTGCTAACGGAAGATAGCAGGGGACGTAACTTTCTGAGGTGGTTGTATGGACCAAGACAAGAAAAAGTGTCGAGTAAACGTGGGCTCCAAAATGCATACTTGTGGAGCCATGAGCACTTGTTCACTGCACTACTGTGAAACGCTTCTCTACTGAACAAGTGTTCATAGCACCTCAGGTATGCATTTTAGAGCCCATGGTTATCACGCATTTTTTTCTTTCATCCAAACTACTAGCTCTGAAAGACTGATATCCTACAATCTTACCAACAACATTATCTGTACATGTATTCCATCACAGTATCAGAACGATTTTGGCTTATAACCTTTGGCTTATAACCTGAGACTTTTGCGTTTCCGGTACAGAGACCTTTAACGCAAATTAATACGTTTATCATTCTCCGTTATCCTTCAAAGTCTGGAACATCATCGTGGAATCATCCTGTATATACATACGTTTATAGGCGCACTCCCCTATGACTTGCAGTTCTGTCGCGTCGTTGGATGCCGCTTGCAGGTTTTGTTGACCAGTGCCTTTATTAACAGTTATCTTGGTACTGAATACCAGTTCGTTCCCTAAGTGAGGAAAAGTGCTACAATCGGAGTCTATTTTCTCGTAACCGAATATTATAAAGGACGCTGAGGGTTTGGATGTTAATACCCATACCAGCTCAGAACAGCAAGAACATGTTGCGACTGTAGAAATCTTGGACTGGCGGATTTAATTATCAGGTAAGACAGTCAGATATTCAGGTTATGATTCCTCTCAATGGACGCTGCGCTGAGGTTAGTTTCCAAAGCCTTGAAGAAATCAGTAATGTTTATGGAAAAGTAGACACTAAGTAAAATATATTGTTCCAGTGTCTGTGTTGTTAAGAAGAACAACGTATTCTTCCTCAAAGACATGCGTGCATGTCCGAAGGAACAGGCACTGCGGCGATTGGCGCCATTATAAAATACACAAAACGTTGTTGCATTTGCGAACGCGGTAAACCATCAGCTGTATAAGTGAATGATGACACTGAAAATTTGTGTCAAACCGGCACTCGATTCCGGATTTCTAGCTTTACGCGAGCGGTCGCCTTTGGCAATCCGTGCACGATTCACGGCCAGATCGTAGCTTCCAATGTCGTTGTTCCTGCGTCACAACCTGTTCTTGTAGCCACATTTTGTAATTCGGCTACAGGAGAAGACATTTTAGTTGAAACCCGGTGCCTATTGTTCGTGGATAAATATGAAATTGCGGTGCCTGTGTTGTTAAGAACGATGCAGTATTCCTTCGGACATGCACGCGTGTTGCGGGCTGTGACGCGGTAACGATAACATAATTATGGAAACTTGTGTGTGGCCGTGAGCCGTGAACAAGTAGTCAAACCAGTTAAGGTGACCACTCGCGAAAAGCGTGAAATCTTGGTTCGAATCCCGGTCTCGCAATAATTTTTATTCTCGTCATTCACTTATACAGCTGATGGTTCTTCGTATTCACAACTACGAATACATTTCACGTATATAAAGTAAAATGATCAAAGAGGTGCCTAGGAGGAAATTGATCATTTAAAGGAAAGAAAAAGACGGAGGTCAGAGGCACCATACTGCAAGTCTTAAGATAGCTTGCCGATTTTACAAAGGAGAGTAGACTATGGTTCTTAATATCTATAAGATGTGCCGTTAAATTTCATGAAATGTGAACGCTAGAATGAAATCGGAGATAGTGATGCAACTGATGGAGATGAACGGCTTAAGGGTGCGAGGGAAAAAAAATTCTCCCTCCAAACAGACGTAGCTGCTGTCCAGGCTTCGCTTATTGGTACGAGCAGAGGTCCTGCACAAAATCACGAATTTTCGCGTAGATTAATGTAGCTTTGACCCTGCGCGAAATGATCTGACCTATTCATTATATATATATATATCTCTTTTGGCTGGTATCTGTATATTTATTGTCTGTGTGTGCGTGTAAACGTGAATGAATGACCTGAACCTGTAGCGTGTTCAACGAAATTGTCCTTTGAACAGATAATGGTTATATATTTTTGGTTCAAATGGTTCAAATGGCTCTGAGCACTATGGGACTTAACATCTATGGTCATCAGTCCCCTAGAACTTAGAACTAGTTAAATCTAACTAACCTAAGGACATCACACAACACCCAGTCATCACGAGGCAGAGAAAATCCCTTACCCCGCCGGGAATCCAACCCGGGAACCCGGGCGTGGGAAGCGAGAACACTACCGCACGACCACGAGCTGCGGACTAATTATTTTTTTTTATCATAGATCGTCTTATAAGCATTTTAACTGTAAACACAGGCTTATTACACTCAACACTTCGGCGTACTAAATAACTGATCATAATTATTTCCTTTGATTAAAGTTACTTTCTCATGCAGATACGTTACTGTACTTCAAAGCAAAAACAATATTTGAACATGATCTCTTTCTGGCTCAGAACCTTAGGGTTCTTATGTATGTATTTTTATTAGTAGCACACTGGTTTGTAGTTTTTAATTCTATGAAGCATATGTAGTTATATTTTTCTCTGTAATGGCACCTGCGTGAAAAATAACATACTCGATATTTGTGGCCCAGTACGGCAAAATTTGCACCGGGAAAATGAAAATAATGGCCGAGATGCTTTAATATTTTCATAAAAGCATAATCTAAAATACTTATCTCAATAATATCTGCAATGGAAGAGCCGTGATTACCAAAAGTATTTGTGCTGACCATAATGGTGGACAACAATAGGCTGGGATCATTGCTAATAAAACTTGTGATAACTACAGGAAAGGACACAATTATTCCATAAATAGAAGATGGCGTCAATAGTAACAAATAACAGTTTGTTCTGGAAACGCTTTAGATAAATTAACATTTATTATACTTATTACAGACTTCTTAAATGTGAAACATAGGAAGAGTGCATCTTGCTAGGTCAGCGGTACTACTAGAAAAGCTACGATGTGTTCTCTTTTACGAGACAAATGGAAATTAACAGAGTATACACTGTCTCCCTTAACAATTGTCTACACAGATAATAAATCGTGCTTATTGTCTTTGTTCTCTTAACTCGATGCACTTCACATGAAAAAAAATCAATGTTTTTCACATATTACAGAAAAAGTATTAACTCCTTTTTTTTCGAATACATTCACAGGGAAAATACGCCGGGAGACGGCACAAAGGGGATCAAGATTTTTGTCGTGGAATCGTAACTTTGTGTCATTCCAGGCGAATCTTCGCATTACTGACAGACTGAAGATTCCGTGTTCTGCCAGGGCATTGATAGCACTACCTAACGTTTCAAGAGACGCGCTTTATCACTAAACCGCCTGGGTCCACCTTATGGTCTGTGAAAACTCTTAAAAGCGTGCCATGAGATGCAATCATCATAACAATAAACTTGAGGCCAGATAACAAAAACAGAGCTTGTATCAATATCACAAATACTGAAATTGGTGTGCTGTAGTTCTTTCTTTCGTGATTATATCTTACTAACGTTAAATAAACGGGCAAATAAACTCTGAAAAAATGATTCATGGTCAGAAAAAACAGAACACCTTGAATGACTAGATAAAGGACGTTAATACGATATGTACGTTAGTTCTGCAGAAATGATTAGCATTTCAGTCACCTCGGATCACCCTGTGTCGTGTTGCCTCGTAGGCACAGGGTCCACCATGGGCCCTGATAACTTGTTCAATGCGTGATGGCATCGATACGTACAACGCGCGAATGGCGTCCTGTGGCATAGTCATCCATCTTCCATTCACCTGGTTCCAGAGTTCATCTGTGGTGGTCGGCATTGCGTCGCAGCGCTGCACCCGTCGTTTCACCATATGCCGCACATATTCGATTGGCGACAAGTCTGGTGATGTGGCGGACCAGGGCAAAAGGCTGACATCCTGTGATATCAAGAAGGCACGTGGTCGTGCATTGCCTGGCGTCTGGGGTATTGTGAAGAAAGGGTATGGCTTCCGCTCACAGGACGTCATTCACGTAGGTCACACTGGTCACAGTGCCTTGGACACGCACCAACTGTGATTTGTGGTTGTACCCAATAGCACCCCACACCATAAGGCGGAGGTTCGAGTCCTCCATCGGGTATGTGTGTGCGTGTGTTTGTCCTTAGGATAATTTAGGTTAAGTAGTGTGTAAGCTTAGAGACTGATGACCTTAGCAGTTAAGTCCCATAAGATTTCACACACATTTGAACATTTTTTGAACCATAAGGCGTTGAGTTGGCGCTGTATGCCGTGTGCGAATGCTGTCACTGTGACGCCGCTCCTCCTGTCTACGACGAACCAAATTGCAGCCACCATTTTCAAACAAACAGAAGCTGGATTCGTCCAAAAACACTATCCGATGCCATTTCTGCTTCCAGTGGGGTCTTTCCAAAAGCCATTGCCCTCCAGCATGTTTTTGCATATTCGTCAAAGGCAGGCGGAGAAGTGAAGGACGTGCATGTAACCTATGCTGTAATAAACAGCTACGGACTGTGCCCCTGATAGTGTAGGATGTGTTTCACCGTTCCACTGTTGCGCCAGAGCCGAGTAGGACGCAGATCTGTCCTGCAGTGCCATTCAGATGAGGTGTCGATCGTCTCGGGGGTGGTCTGGGTGGTGCGACCTGACCCACCTCATCGTGTTGTACGACCTTCCGTGAACCTTTCTGCACACACGCGTCCCACACGAGCAGCAACTTCCCGGATGGGTGCATCACATTCTCTTATGCCAATAATGCGCCCTCTTTCAGTCTCACTGACTTGACGGTACGGTTCGCGCACGCGTCTGCGACGTATCCTGATGTGTGCTCAAGTCAGGCATCCTGACGTGTGCTCAAGACACGCTGACCCACTACAACGAGAGGCGCAGGAACATTTTACTTGTAGATAGAGGTGCGCCGCGATATCGATGTTGCCCTTGAACACGCGGAGGACATGGTTCATCTTTTCTGCGGAATGTACTAACGTACGTGTCCTGTGAATATGAACGTACTATCCCTAGTCGTTCAAGGTGTTCTGTTTCTTCTGATCATTAGTGTAATAGCAATGTTATTAAATCCATTAGTATGTGCCTCAGGATAAGGGTCAGACTGTTATTGGTAGCAAGGGGTAAAATGTATAAAGTCGTACTGCAAACAGTTTTCTGGGCACGGCTGAGTAAAAGTGAGACGCTTAATGCAAGAGACCGCGGAAGCGGGTCAGTTCAGGACGGACAGGCCAAATTACGTCAGGGGCTACCTGCCGACATACTATAGTTCAATTCTTTTATCTTGGCGGCTAGCGCATGCCCGCCCAGACGCGGGAGATTGCTGCATTGCCAGTTGCACGCGCCAAGAGAAACAGCGCCATAGTATAGTATAGTATAGTTCGCAAATTTACGTTTAGGGGGGGAGCGCACAGCTTATGAAGTAAAGCCACCACGGCCGCATTAACCCTTTCGCTGCTACAGAGACGTGCTCCCCGCATTCCGCGTTCTGTGGAATTTTGTCATAACTTCACTGCTCGCCTGTGCAGACACATGGTGTTCCGACTGCTTTGACACACTTATCAATCGATCTCACAAAAACTATTTGGCCCAAAAATTTGATTTTTACACATCTTCTTGACTGACACATCCCCCCCCCCCTATAAATGACTTAATTTTGTTTCGATGTTCAACGCAGTTATTGTGCAGCATTAAATGTAGTAAACCATTGCACGAAATTTTGAAGAGTTTGCAGAGGTCAAAGTCCACAACGTATGCTTTCCATATGGTCGATTTTTATTGCCACTAGAAATTTCAATAAATTACATTCAAACGAATAAAATTCATGAAGTAAGACACTTCAATATTGTTTTTAAATAAAGAAAATATTAAACAGCGAACAAGATTTGAACTCAGAACCTTTTGTTTAGCAGCCACATACCGTATCCATTACGCTAATGCAGCTCGTCTTTCAACACTCTTGCTCGAGGAGTTTAAACAGTCACGCAAAATACCGACAAACACTGTTGATATGATTATGAATTACTCACGTTTCGTCGAAGTACAATAGGAAATAAACAGTTACCGCTGTTCTTTATTGCGAAAAAGCGGTTAGTGAGAATGAATTTCCTTGCTATCACCCGAATTAGGAGGTTTATTGCTTGTTTGGTTTAATTAATTAATAGAATATGAAGCATTTGGTATAAAGAATGTTTTTCCAAACTTTCTTTTATAGAAAGTCTGCTATCAAGACTTTGCTTTTGTTCAGTTACTTTATTTATGACTGAACGTTTCTAAAACTGAAGACACTCGTCCGTGCTCTGCACTGCAGTCGAGCTCTGGCAACGTCGTTCTCTGTTCATTGGCTGACTGTGTTCTGTGATGTCAGATGCGCAGAACGAACCTAAACTCGGCCGCCATCGTAAATGATGCGCACTTTAGTAATGCCTCTGAGGTGTCGGAATACTGTAATTGCAACGTGCTATGGCCAACCAGTGGATCAAGAAGGAGAATAGCGCTGATGCAGCAGAATGGCAAAGACACTGTAGGTTGGTTGATCTGACTCCTTCCCACCTGACCCGGGGTCCGGTGTGGCTTACAAGATGCACATCATAGCTTTAACGCAAGGTCAGATGAGACAAATGTAATACTCCTGATTTCTAATCGTAGGGATTGAAGTCCGCTAGCCACAGACTCTGAAGGGGGACTCACATTCGTCATACGAACTTACAAGGATCAACCAGTCTCCTCCTACGGACTTTGAGATTACTAGCTGCGACATTGCTGCTGGGAATAATGCCATATGGCTGTAGTGCCCTCCAGCCGCTAGGCCTCCTTGTGGCCTAGCTTGAGCGTGGCGCTGAGCAGTCACTCAGCCAGCTCTGCTTGGTTCCTCCCTCTAATCGTGTAGGCAGACCTGCTGCTTCTGTGAGCCATCTCATCGACGCTGGGTTCGCGCGGCGCTGTCGTTCTGCGCACCTCGGCATCGCCTGTCCTGTGCTGCGGGTTAACCTTTAACACAGGCCTCTTTCACACGGGCGGCTGTCTGAAGCGCTGCAGGCCAGCTTCCATCGTTCCCCTCGGTTGTTCTTTTGTCACTCTGCTTGCGAGGAAAACTCCCCAACGCCGCCCCTCAGGTTTAGTGATAAATGGCCCGTTGGAAAGCCAGTCAAAAACTGGATACAGCACGAAAGCAGAAGAAAGGAGAATAGAAGGAAAGTAGAAACAGTGAACGGTCGATTCTCAAGGTATTCAACATCAAGCAAATTGTCATAATCGTTGCGTCGTGGTTGTGTGGTCACAGTGCTGGACTGCAGAGCGGGAAATCCATGTTCAAATCACTGTAGTGCTCCATTTTTTTCACAAAATCATGAACTATCATCCATCCGGACGTTGACGTGTCTATTCTCCTTCTGTAGTATTGGAAATTGTTGTAGTATATATTGATTATAGAATATGTGTCATGTGATAAGAATGTATTACCACAGTGAGAGCAGCCGAGACGCCGCATAGACTGTGAAGTATATCACAAAAAAAGGAATTTAAGAGTCAAAACATTCCAAACGGAACGCAAGAACCATAACATTGTGAAGTACAAATAGGGGGTTTGTACGTCTGGAGGTCCCGTCCTTACATCTCGCCCTTGTGAACGGGCGTTACGTCACTACACAGACAGAAATTTGAATACAGTGAACAACTCGTCAATGACCGGATGGACAGCTCATAGTTTTGTGGGAAAAAAATGGGGCACGAGGAAGGTCTGAACACGGATCTCCCCTTCGCAGTCCAACAACGTGACCACAGAACCAGCATGCTGCGGGTAGTCAAGGGCGCTCGATGTTGAACATCTTCGTCTTGGACCGTTCACTTTCGATTTTGCTTGCTTTTTCTCAGATCAGTACACCTTCTTCCTGGTTTCATGTTTGATCTGTGTTCTAGCGAGTTACGTGAAGACAACGCCAAGTTCAAGTACTTCAGGATGTCAGCACCGACCTCTGAAGACCTACTACGGTTGCTGAAAAAACATATTTCACGCCAATATGCATGAGACACATTATTCCTGCTGACCATGGCATTAAGGTAACTACAAATAGTTTATCTAAAAACATTTCAATTTAGTAATTTGTGCAACACAAGAAAATGACAATTTGTGTAGCCATTCTAAAACAAATTTGCATACAATGATCTATCAAAAAACTAATACGGTGATCCCATTGACTGAACCAGCTATTCCTTATAAGTGGCCACGGAAGCAGATGAGCCACAAATTGCGTTCCACTTGCATTTCCCTGAGATATAGCCATGGTTGCATGAGCAGTATGCACTGTAACGTATTTTTGCACCGCATTCATAATTTCGGATTCTGCACTAAATCGCTTTTCTTCGGCTATCGCCTTGAAATGAGGCTACAAAGACAAAAGAAATAACCCGTGATTTTCATGCTCCATTAATTTCGTTTTCTTTTGAGCACTATCTGCAAGTATTCTAAAGAATTTGTGCTCTTCAAAAAGTATCCTTTTTGGTACGCAACCTGAGACGGTAGGAGATGGTTCTTGATAAATGCTTGACACTTCATTTGTTTTATTGTCTGTTTCTCTCTCAACAGGGGATTTAGTTTCGCATACAGGCGCTAAAAATGAAAGGTTCTTCAAGAAAATGTACTACTTTCTGGCATCTGCCAGTGAACCACGCTTCACTTTTTTCTGCTTTTGAAGCTCTCAAGTGTACGAATCTCCATCATTTTTGTACCTCTTATGAAACTATGTTGCTGAAATAAAAAGATTTGTTTTGCGATTTGTATTTGCATCAGGAAGTACATTCACAGATCTACATTACTCATATAGATGTGAGTTTCTACTATCTCAGGAAAAGTAAAGGACACTCGTCGAAGTATCTCGAATGTTCTGAAAGAGTCTACGTTCCTGATGCTTACGGAAGACGACTGGTTGAGTATTGCAGAAGGATTCAACACAAATCCAGATTTCCCAAACTGTATATAAATGGTAGACGCATACTTTTGATTAAGCCCTGGCATACTGTCTCACTTTAACTACAAACATTTTTTTCTCAACTGCTTTATTAGCAGTCTGTGGTGCAAATTATAATTTCGTTTAGGTAGATGTCGAACCGTATGGTAAAAGTTAAGATTCATAAATCTGTAAAAGCAGTACACTCTTCAGTAAGATATGAGACAGCAAATTGAACATTCCTAGACCGAAACCAATAAGTTCTGGAGGAGAGCCACTGCCGTTTACCTTCGTTGCTGATATTTTAATTAGCCGCGTGCACAGAAAAGAAAGACGCTTGTGTCAAATGACTGGATGATCTTCTCATCCGTAAAAAAACTGATAAGTGCAAATAACTGGATGAGTCCACTGTAAATCACAAATCAGAGTTCCTTCTCGCTTATCATATTATGCTCAGTTTGTGATGTCCTCGTTATCAAAATGGTTCAAATGGCTCTGAGCACGATGTGACTTAACTGCTGAGGTCATCAGTCCCCTAGAACTTAGGACTGCTTAAACCTAACTAACCTCAGGACATCACACACATCCATGCCCAAGGCAGGATTCGAACCTGCGACCGTAACGGTCGCGCTGTTCCAGACTGTAGCGCCTAGAACCGCTCGGCCACCCCGGCCGGCCATCGTTATCACCTCGATCTTAATTAGTAACTCTAGTCAGTTCTCCCAGGTAACATCATCCTACTTACGTACAGAATTAAGAAAAGAAAAGAATTATAGAGGAGAGTTTCGTACCTTGGCACACTTTTCAGATTTTTCCCACTGACTCGCCCCGTGATAGCAGTTCAGTATTTTTGATATTCCATTTTAAACTGTGGTATCACATGTTATGTGATTCTGTCTTTTTCTGCAGTTAGAAAAATTCTCTGCAAAATTAAATATTTTTCCACGTGTGAACACTTTTTGCAAGGTACACTATCGTCGTATACATAGGAACAAATATACACTTGAAGTTTAAAAGTGTTGTTATCGTGAAGATTTTGTCAGTGCTATATTTTATGATATACCAGTTACTTTTTTTTATTCGTATACAAACTACATCATAAAATATATAGCAACTGGTAGAAGCCCAGTATATAATTTAAAATCCAAATTGTTTGTATAAAGACATAATAATCAAATACAGAAATACATAATCAAAAATGTAGTCATCCCGAATTCTCTGTAAGCTGCAGGTATTACAGTAATACTCTTAGACACGCCAATAATAATCAGTAAGTGAAATCAAGTTAAGCACAAGTATAATAAAAAACCAGATGTAAGCTAAATACATTTTGAAATAGCTTTTGAAAACTTACAGAAATTTGAATTCTCAAGAAACGTAAAGTTGTCGACACATTAAAGAAACTCTGTTCGTTCGAATGTATCACATGTTCCACTCTAAAAGAGCTTCTTGTAATTTTAAACATTTTATTGGATGAGGTCAAGCAACCATGCTCTAATTTAATTACAGGATGTATGTGTAGACACCTCGGTTGCACAAAATTATTTTCAAATTGACCATGGTGTTGACAGCACTAAGGCGGTCTGCATTAGGATAAAAATTACATACGATTACATGTAAGCACACCATGGCTGAAAAACATCTGAGTAAATGTGCTCTCGTCAAATAGAAATTGTCACAAGAATGGAAATTAAAACGTAAAATGTAGCATATTTGTCAACTGGGTAAAATATTCCATCGAAATACAATGGCAGCCGCGAAGTCGCTTAGGGCCAAAAATTGCATCAGACAGCAGTGACGGTAGCAAAGTTTTGCTAGCTATAACGTTATCACATGATGTGACAGTGTATCACCGTTTGCACTAGGTGTCACAGGTCAGTGCGGTACGTCCACCAAGAAAGTACTTACCACAAATTAAAAAAAAGGGAGAGAAAAGAAAGTTTAATTGCTATACCTTGGTAAACAGATATTTTCGTTTAGTAATTTACCTTTGTTTCTTACCTTTATTTATCACGTCTGCGAAAATGCCCTTTCGACACTTTGATCGTTTGCGAAGTGATAATAGTGTTACGATGTAAGTGAATCACGCTTGACAGAAGACCCTGCTTAGCTATAGGAAAACTTTGATTTGCACACCTCCCGGATGAAAACAGAGGAAGACAGTCCACAGCATACTACTCTGTCCAGCAATATATTTCGTATCACGATGTACAAGGCAATGGAAGGTTGGAATAAAGCTATTTTAAACCACTGATTCACTCGGCCGACAGTCGTGCCTCCCAGATTGATGAGTGTCGCTGCCCCAGGGGACGAACATTGGACTCAATCCGTCACGTGCTTCCGTGGGACACAATCCGTCACATGCCGCTCTCTGACAGCGACGCAGCAAAATAAAAGCAGTTACAGCAAGTAAAATCGAGATTGAAATCTTCGTCTCTCTGGATACAGATAAAAAACGGGGATGATATATAAGGGGTGCTCAAAACGTTGCCGTATGAGGGCGTTGCTGCAGCGTATACGGAACGTAGCGTCATTCTGATGCGGGTGTATAAGCGCCGACGTGTAGGCAATGGATTAGTGTGGAATTCGTGTCTTTCCGACGTACCTGCGGTAAACGCAGAAACGTGAACTATCGCGACGCTATTACCAAACGCATACAGACAGGAGCTACGTGCTGTCATTCTTTTCTTGGATGTTGAAAGACAAACACCGGTAGACATCAGTCCGAGAATGAAGAACTTCTATGAGGCAGCGCGTCTGTCGGAAACCACAACGACGTGCTGCTGCTTCATAATAACGCACGTCACCATATCGCAAATGTCGCAACGCAGAAGTTAGGCGTACTCAAACTGGAGGCACTCGAGCACCCGCCCTGTAGTTCTGATCTCTCGCCACGCGGTTATCACGTCCTCGATGCCTTAAAATAGTCCTAGAAAGGTCGATGATTCGAGTCGGATGAGAATGTGCTGCAGGCAGTTACGGATTTCTTCATGCAGTAGGACACGGTGTTTCTTCAAACGGATATCTTGAACCTGGTGCGACTGTAGAACGGTTGCCTCAATGGTCAGACGATTTTGCCCGATTAGCATATCGATTCTGGGCTGTAAGGCCTTTGAAAGGAAACTTTTTGATCGCCTCTTATCAGGAGGAAATATACATACTATGAGGGGTGATAGTGAGTCTGAACGAAAAAAAAGTGAGATTCCGAGGAAAATAATGAAAACAATGTGGAACAAGACAAATTAAGATGGTATTAAATGAAACATTGTGATCTAATTTACTCGCAAAAGATGTTCAGTTCACTGTCAACTGCAATGCATTTTGCAGCTCTCGTAGGCGTCTGCTCTGTTGCAGGTCTGTACCCATTCATTTGGTCCTTTAATTGAGCACACTCATGTAAAATACGAGTGTGAGTGAAGTGCCCATTGACATGGTCACAAAGGACAACACTACGTAGCCTAAGGTCGCTGTGGTTGCATTCGCACGGTGTGCTGGTGAAGAAAAACATACGACTGACGACCGTGATTTGAAACAGCTGTATGTCGGATACGGTTAAGAAAAGGGCATACGTTCATTTGAAGCCTTTTATTAAGAACCATTAATACCATCACACATCAAAACATGTAATTTTCCTCCTGAGTCACGTTGTATAATAATGTCGGTATAAAAACTTCATCTCTCCGATAAATCAAATAATTTCTGGGAGGTGCACATGGAACGAGCCAAATGCACGTCTTGAGTCATTAAGGCCAGATAGCGCTGAGGAAGACGCTGTTACCAGACATAAAGCTGTACTTACATCGAGAGTGAGATATTTTGTTTCAGTGTCTCCAGTACAACAGTACCCAACAGCTTTCACAGCTAAATTCTGTGCGTTCTGCTTATACTGATCAACTGAATATATTGAAACAGCAGTCAACGTCAGGCAAGCGGTAGCCTTTTTCTTTCCCTTTTCTACGAATTTCTTGTCTTTGTTAATCCCCAAAAGGCACAATGACGTGCACTGACTCTGACTGGTTTATTTCAATCGCCAATTTACACACAAAATCAAGAATCAATGCAGTATAACAGGAGAATCTAATGGAAATTAGTTTTTTTTAAAGTTTCATCAGTGATTACTTCATAACTTTTGCTGCAATTACTCAGTGAAAATCTTCCCATGGAAGGGTGTGGACTAACCCCAGCATGGCAATACTCTTGAGACCTTCCACCTCAAATTTTCTGGGGACCATTGGAGTTTTCACAATAATACAACCGGTGTTAGTGCCCTTCTACAACACATTATTAGGTTATCATAGAATTATAGCCGATGTCAGCTAGCTATGACAGAAGTGTAGTATACATTACCGCTACACTATCCTGCTTTCCACTACACACTGATACAACGCTGAGCTAAACGAGTTAATTTCGTATGACCTTCATGTACAAATCTTTAGCATGCAGTGCAGCAGCGATTCTGTCTGTCATGGATTCAACAAGTCCTACTTCGGTTTCCTGGGCTATACGGCACTACATGTTTTTAAGTATAGGCCCCACGATTCGCATATATTACAGACCGGTGGACTGCGGACGTGGGACTGGTATCCGATGGCGTCCCAGATAAGATTAAGAAAAATTTAACTATAAAATATCTACAAATCCGCTTCTAGGGGTATGCCGCCGGAACATATTGTGTAACTCGCACAATATTTCATCGATGCAGCTGCTCGACATCATGAGATGTGGTGGTAACTGCTGCTGTCGCTGCTGCGAGGCGCCACCGATGATAAGCGCGCGGCGGCGTCGGAATTTATGATGCCGGGAGCAGGCAGTACGTGTGCGCGGGAAGTCGCTCGTAGTTGGAGGACAGCGGCGCTCGTGGTGCCCCCTGCTGGGAGCCGCGGAAAGGCCATCCGCGCGTGCGCTATGGGCAATGACTCTGCTGCCTGACGCTCCTGCAGTTAAAGGTGGAACTAAATCTCAGTAGCGCATTGCGTCACGTGATGAATCGGAAATTCTTGTTTTCCCTGTTTTTGATTTAATGGCCGCCGGTACTGGATTCCAGGTGGCGCTTGGTTCAAAACCGCATCCCTGTTAATAAGATTGCCCGCCCGCCGTGCAGATATTGGGGGAAGTGGCAACAAAACGACTATTCACGTTGGTGTGTAGAATATGAGTCTGGCGATATACTATCTGACTTGCGGAAAAGCATCATCCACACAATTCCGAAGACGGCAAGAGCTGACAAGTGAGAGAACTATCGCACAATCACCTTAACAGCTCATGCATCGAAGCTGCTTACAAGAATAATATACAGAAGAATGGAAAAGAAAATTGAGAATGCGCTAGCTGTCGATCAGTTTGGCTTTAGGAAAAGTGAAGGGACGAGAGAGGTAATTCTGACGTTACGGCTAATAATGGAAGCAAGGCTAAAGAAAAATCAAGACACTTTCATAGGATTTGTCGACCTGGAAAAAGCGTTCGACAATATAAAATGGTGCAAGCTGTTCGAGATTCTGAAAAAAGTAGGGGTAAGCTATAGGGAGAGACGGGTCATATACAATATGTACAACAACCAAGAGGGAATAATAAGAGTGGACGATCAAGAATGAAGTGCTTGTATTAAGAAGGGTGTAAGACAAGGCTGTAGCCTTTCGCCCTACTCTTCTATCTGTACATCGAGGAAGCAATGATGGAAATAAAAGAAAGGTTCAGGAGTGGAATTAAAATACAAGGTGAAAGGATATCAATGATACGATTTGCTGATGACATTGCTATCCTGAGTGAAAGTGAAGAAGAATTAAATGATCAGCTGAACGGAATGAACAGTCTAATGAGTACACAGTATGGTTTGAGAGTAAATCGGAGAAAGACGAAGGTAACGAGAACTAGTAGAAATGAGAACAGCGAGAAACTTAAGATCAGGATTGATGGTCACGAAGTCAAAGAAGTTAAGGAATTCTGCTACCTAGGCAGTAAAATAACCAATCACGGACGGAGCAAGGAGGACATCAAAAGCAGACTCGCTATGGCAAAAAAGGCATTTCTGGCCAAGAGAAGTCCACTAATATCAAATACCGGCCTCAATTTGAGGAAGAAATTTCTGAGGATGTACGTCTGGAGTACAGCACTGTATGGTAATGAAACATGGACTATGGGAAAACCGGAACAGAAGAGAATCGAAGCATTTGAGATGTGGTGCTATAGACGAATGTTGAAAATTAGGTGGACTGATAAGGTAAGGAATGAGGAGGTTCTACGCAGAATCGGAGAGGAAAGGAATATGTGGAAAACACTGATAAGGAGAAGGGAAAGGATGATAGGACATCTGCTAAGACATGAGGGAATGACTTCCATGGTACTAGAGGGAGCTGCAGAGGGCGAAAACTGTAGAGGAAGACAGAGATTGGAATACGTCAAGCAAATAATTGAGGACGTAGGTTGCAAGTGCTACTCTGAGATGAAGAGGTTAGCGGGCCGCATCAAATCAGTCTGTAGACTGTAGACTGATGACCAAAAAAAAAAAAACAACAGATATGTATGGCCTCCTTAACAACCTAGTCCCAGAAAGCTGACGCTGGGGATGATCTTTCCGTATGTTCGTAAAGCATACGATGCTCCGTGTCTTCGCAATGCTCCGCTACCGCTGGTTTTGTCAGGTTACCCCAGGCGTGTATGACGATGGTGGTCAACGCAAAATTCTTGCACGGTTCGGCGTGTCTACTCAATATAAGATTATCCACATTGGCATGGGATTTTAATACACGCCACGTTTGCTGAGGCCAAGGTCGTCTTTCGCCGAGCACAATAAATTCCTAAATTTTGGTGGTAGCCGAAAAACACACTTGATGTCTTGCTTTTTGAGGATTCTTTCTATTCTCGAAGACATGCTGCCAAAGTAGGGCAACAACGCTGTTGCAGTGGGTGCCTCCACATCTTAATTTTTTGGCCACCAGCACAGTCATTGCCCACAGCGCACGCGCGGATGGCCTTTTTCGGCTCCCAGCAGGGGGCACCAGGAGCGCCGGTTTCCTCCAACTACGAGCGTCTTCCGGTGGACGAGTAATGCCTGCTCCCGGCATGATAAATTCCGACGCCGCCGCGCGATTATCCGAAGTCGCTCTCCGCAGCAGTGACAGCAGCAGCTACCACCACCTGGTAATGTCGAGCAGTTGCATCGATGAAATATTGTGCGAGTTGCACAATACGATAAGGCGGCAAACCCGACAAGCGTATTTGCAGCAGATCCGTCGGGAAAGCATGAAAAGTTATATAAAATTTCTGTTTAGTACTTATTATTTAAATTTTATGCCAGATGCTATTATCAATTTTCATTAAACCAATTGTATCGTATGAACAGATATGGGTTGGCCTCAGACAATGCATATATGTTAACCAAAACAGCAACGGACGTTAACTATCAAACTTATCGAAAAACTTTAATACGATTCTAACTGTGAGGCACAGACAGCTATCCCTCTGTAAGATGCCATTGGTGAAGAGACATCAGTCGTAGGACAACCTATGTACAGCCCCACATTGCATTGTTGGAAAATGTATTCAAGCCAAGGCAACAGATATGACAACGTTACAATGATTTCATGGCTTGAAATTTTTTGGGCAACCTCGACTAACCTAACCCCTTCGCCTCCCCTCTCCCTACTCAAGAAAATGGAGGGAAGTTCAAATTTTGGTGGGAAAAAGGCCGCTTGGGCTATCTCCACTAATCTAAGAAAACGGCAGGAAAAAAAGCTCACTTGGGCTATCTCCACTAACCTAAGAAAATGGCAGGAAAAAAGTCACTTCGGCTATCTCCACTAACCTGTCATCTGACCACCACCTCTCCCATGGAATTGTTGGGAAAAGGACTTGGCCTGTGCTGGATAAGATGGACATAAGTCTTTATTTTGCCTGCAGTGTTTATTTAAACAATCTGAGACAGTAGCTCCATCCTGTGTGTTCACTATTAGGTCCAGTATCCAACTGCCCTAATACACAGTACTGCCACCAGAGGCCGCTATCGTCCAATGGCGGTCTGGGGAAAATGATTCAGTCTGTGTCCAGCTGCAGGAGAGAGGAGGGAGTGTACTTTATATATTTCAGAACAATTTATTTAGGGATGGCTTTCACATAATATATTTATTACACTTATACAAAACACTCGCTCTGTCGTGCTTGGGGCCATCGTAAATAACCTACAGACCTGAAAACTACTCGTAAATCACCGAAATAATGCAGTACACTGATGTGCAGACACGCAAAATACTCATAAATTATCAAAATTATGCATGCAAAAGGCCCTGCAAACATGCTTGCTAATCTTCAGCTGTAGAAATAATGCACTGCACAGCCTGCACACCTGCTCACGAAATAATGCAACAGACATGAAAAAAGTCGTAAATTGTCGAAAGATAATGCTATACAAACACAAAATCTTAAACAGTCATAAATAAATCAATGCAAAAACACTCATTACACGTAAAAATCAATGTCGAACTATCATCAACTGTGACGTTTCAGCGATCTGCCCCTTACAAAACTCCAAGGCGCGCACACCGGTGGACGTGCTCACGCTGGTCCCTTACCCGAGACGCCTATGGGCTGCACACAGTTATTTACCGTTGCTGGCGCGATACCTCTCTACCTTCGCTCCAGCCAAGAATAACGCCGATTGCATTCTTCCTGATGGTACTAACGTGGCACCCTATCCGTCATGTGTTGCCCTTCCTGGAAATAGTTAAGTCCTGCCTTCAACAAACATCTCTGAAAAGCTAACGTTCTCACCGCTAAGTACAGGCTCTTATGTCCCAGCGTATAGGACGTCTTGTGAATGAACGAAGCATTCTGATCGGCTCTTACTGAATTTACCCGCCAAGTTACTGATGCTGCCGGTATCGATGCACTGTCCGGTTCTTTATTCCGTTGAGACTTTCAGCAGCAAAACTGTTCTGTACAGACCGCCATAATGCATTGACAGTTATACCCTGCAAAAGTGGCCTATAGATTGTCAAATACGGAAAGACTCTTACTCAGTTACACTGCTCTGCCACTGCATAGTGAAACTTGAATATTTCAGCGTGAAACCGATCTCCACGTACCATATCGATGTAGTAACTACACAGTTCGTATCCTGTGACATACAAAATCGCCCCCTTTTGCATCATGCATATAGCTATCGACTGTCAGACACTCGTACATATACTGTGAAGACAGACAGCATATGCTAATGGACCGTATTTCCTGCAAAGTTGGACTGTCATCCACTGCAGCCGATGGTCATGAGTCATTTGATCCTGACACATGACCAGAGCGTCCTCAGCGTACGGAAGTCACTCTCCAAATTGCTGCACTAACTCAGGCTCTTGTGCCTTCACCACAAGGGCGTTACTGTTTCCGGCCCCAACATACTTGCTTGTTTTCTTTCTACACCCATCCCCAGACTCTGGGATTACAAGAACATATGTATTTCCATGTGGTTTGCCAGAATATTATACCATTTACGCGACACTTCTCGATATCAAGCACACAGCAATATCGCTTTTATAGCCGCATCACTCGCACAGTATAATTCTGAAGATAAAGACTCGAAATTATTGGTGTAGAAACTCGAAACTTTAGTGAGGTGGAGCGTGCTGCACACCACTGAGTAACTACAAACTTATCCTGTCTGTGAAGACCTTTACGTGAAAACTCCAAAAAAATAGAGGAAACTGATATTTTCACTCGCAAGTACCAATGTCGGTGATGTAACAGATTCCAAATCTTTCTTACAATTTACAAAGTTAACTACGGTGTTTCTCATGTCTAGAGAACCAGCAAACGTGTCTTCCACCCGTCTTTCAGCTGCTATATGCACACACCACAGTCGATGTTCCCGCAAGTAAATGAAGGCGCGAAATGTGCAGAATCAGTCAGTCGGACAATTTACAACTGAGGGAATAATAATGCAGCGCAAACACAAGCCCGCATTGAATCTTCTCAGATTTCCACGTGATCACGAAATCCGTCCAACACATACTAAGTATCAGTTTGCTGCTCGGCCGTCTAGAGGACGACAAGGCACATTCCTGCATCCCAACTGGCCTTTCTATTCAGACAGCCCCTGCCGTTAGCGGGAAACGTGAATCATTCCCATCACAGGCCACTGCTGGCGCGCCACGCACCCCTAAACAGAATCGTCCTAGGAAACCGGCCACATTCATATTTGATCGCTATACTTAAATGTTACGACTGAGGTCTCAATTGAACGACATCCGACAATACACCCTGCTGACGGCTGTGGCTCTGGAAATAGAAATATCTCTAACATTCTTATGACTTGAAATACTCTTCCTTTGGTATCACAGTATTCCACGTCAAATCCATACTTTCCTTACGACTGGACGTAGTCATTTCCTTTGCACATGTCGGAACACATACACACATACATACTTTATAAGCCTGATGCTCATGAAGAGCCTATCACACACACACTACTACTAAGTACACACACCAAAAAAGAGTTTGCATCACCTTAGTTCCCAGAACTCCTGAAGATAGACGTTGAATGTGGCTATTGTATCACAGATTCAGTCCCTTTGATTGTTCAGAGATGTCACTAAATTGCCGAGGCAGTATTCGTCTTCATGGACGACAATTCGCGCCCCCATCGTGCAAATCTTGTGAATGACTTCCTTCATGACAACGACATCGCCCAACTAGAATGGCTAGCATGTTCTCCAAACATGAACCCTGTTGAACATGCCTAGGATAGATTGAAATGGTCTGTTTATGAACGACGTGAACCACCATCCACTCTGAGGAATCTACGCCGAATCGCCGTTGAGGAGTGGGGCAGTCTGGACCAACAGTGCCTTGATGAACTTGCGGATAGTATGCCAAGACGGATACAGCTATGCATTAATGCAAGAGAGCGTGCTGCTGGGTATTAGAGGTACCGGTGTGTATAGCAGTATGGATCACCACGTCTGAAGGTCTCGCTGTATGGTGGTACATCATGCAGTGTGTTGTTTTCATGAGCAATAAAAAGGGCGGAAATGATGCTTATGTTAATTTCTATTCCATTTATCTGTACGGGTTCCGGAACTCTGGGAACCGAGGTGATGCAAAACTTTTTTTTGATGTGTGTGTAATACTTCGCCAATAACTGACTGCTGGCGATACGAAATAAAACTGACTGAAAATCAGCGATTGGTGGACATGTCTCGTAAGCTTCTCTTGCAAGTGGTACCACAGTGTCTTAGAAAGACAGACGTAATCGTCTTAAAAACCACCAGATGTTTAAAAAAACACGATAGTGACAACTACTGTATGTTATTGTCAAAGGAGGTCTTGGTTCTACAGGTACATACAAGTGTCCATGTTAAAAGCTATACTGGCTTTATAAATCGAAGTATGGCACTTCCTCTGAATGAAGTGGTTTTTTTCCAGACAAATACCGTGACACTGAATACAGAGAGTTATCACTGGAGTGCATTTGATCAGACCAACAGTCCAGTTACACGTCGCCGACGATGTAACCTCGTAATAAAGTTACCGAATTTACTAAGTGATTCGGCCAAGGAACGTCGTATGAAACCGGTATTTGCAACTCCCTCATGCCACCTCTAGACATTTCTCCAGTATTTGTAATGTTTTCTGTCTCGATGCCACGTCAGAGGTTACGTGATATATCGACCGGGTTATAGACGATGGTTGATTGAGAAGGATCACAAACAGTAGATGGTGTGCTGATTGAGGTCGTAAGAAATGTACACTAGCTTTTCAAATCTCTAGTGCTACACTTTCTGGTAGAAATGCTGTATGTGACTTGGAATCAAGTCTTTCCAGTCAACCACATACCTGCGCTGTATCTGATGGATAAATCTTTTAATGATTACAGCCGCTAGTGAATCGTATTTCTGGCACTCTCATATCTCGAAACGAATCAGCTTTTTTGAACATATCTGCTACAGTATAATTTTGGATAGTCACTATGCTTCTTGAAACTGATGCCATTTCTGCAGCTTTGTCCATGTGATCTTTTCAATATCTACATCTACATCTACATCTATACTCCGCGAGCCACCTTACGGTGTGTGGCGGAGGGTACTTATTGTACCACTATCTGATCCCCCCTTCCCTGTTCCATTCACGAATTGTGCGTGGGAAGAACGACTGCTTGTAAGTCTCCGTATTTGCTCTAATTTCTCGGATCTTTTCGTTGTGATCATTACGCGAGATATATGTGGGCGGTAGTAATATGTTGCCCATCTCTTCCCGGAACGTGCTCTCTCGTAATTTCGATAATAAACCTCTCCGTATTGCGTAATATAAGTTGGAACAGAGCAGAAGTCAGAGAGAGCTATATATACTATCTTCTGCAATCTGTGTAGAAACAGAGTGATCTGAGTTAGTGCGACAGGAGCGTGTTTTGACCATTTGGTGGAATTGGGAAAAGGCTCTCGTAGCTCCACCAACAGCTTACGATCTGTAAGGTCAGCGCCAAATGAAGCCTGCTCCTGCAACATGAGGTACTATAAAAGACGGTACAGGAACTGGGTGAAGAAAGAGGATTTTTCTACTGCATTGTGGTGTGTCCTCAAACTACATACAGATACTGCAGTCCGAAGCAGATTCGGTTCCATCGGGGTCCATTCGCATCTATCACCCCAACATGCTATCATAGATATTCTGTACAATCCAACGGAGAAAAATTAAGAGCTACAAAAGCTCCACTTACTTCATCTGATAGAGTACTCGATAAGATTTTTACCGCATCTCTCTCCTCCCATATATCGAAAACTAATACCCTCTGCATGCCTGCATCGAGCAAATGTGACGATCCTATTAAATACAAAGGCACTGACCCATTGCATAAACCGGTGTACAGGTGAATCACCTGTACTGTAGTAGGATGACCATACCCCATAAACTATACTACAAGTCACAAGAGACCCTGTGAACCTGTGTCGTTGTTTGGAACATGGTTTTTTTTCTACTGTGAGACGTCTTGAACACTGCCATACATTTTGTTTTCTCTGTCACGACTTAGAGGTTGTGCCAGGTTCTAAACTGACATTAACACGTTCTGATCCATTGCTTCTCGCAGAAAACTGGAGGTCGCACGGTGTAAATCATGTTGTTACTGCTGCTACCATAACACACCACACACGCTGGATGATTTTAAATAAAATACAGTTACAAAATAAGGAAACTGGAAGAGTTTGGTGGCGCTGTGAAGAGTTTCAAAACTGCTATCCGAAGGTGATTGACGACCTCTACATTTAAACACATCTGTCACAGTGATGGAATTGCTGATGGCTCTGCATTCCGTTCTGACTGATTCCTACTATTGCACTGTTTTGGTGCTAGCAATCCCCAGAAGGTGTTGCCGCTCCACCAAAACTCTTTCTCCATCTCAAACAAGTGATGTCAGTCAATCATTATGTGATACAGCATTCCAGTGGACGGATGGGATGGAAAAGACACAATCGATGGACTGTAATAATAAGCATCACAGTTGATAGTTCGAACAATTTTAGCAATTTTACAGTAATTTCAACACTGACCAATGATGCGACAGAATGTTTCCCAATTTCAGTATCATCGCTAAACTGCCCAATCTCTAGTTTGCGAATATCGTTGCTAATGTAGATGGATGACTGTGCAGTACCTCCATTCAATGTTAATTCTCGCACATATACATCATCAAAGTATACCAGACAGCTCTCTACATATTTCTAGCACCTCGAGGATAGTGCTTAATTTATGATCAATCTCTATGTGGATGAGAGTCGAAGAGCATTCTCGCAGGTTTAGGATAAAATTAGAGACCGAAAGACATATTTCTAGCACCTCGAGGATAGTGCTTAATTTATGATCAATCTCTATGTGGATGAGAGTCGAAGAGCATTCTCGCAGGTTTAGGATAAAATTAGAGACTGAAAGACCCCCTCGAACAGTTTTGACCAACGCGCCCCGCGGCAATGTTACCGATATAATCTGCAGCGGGTCACGAGTAGACCACTACATTCCACGTCCCGTGAATGAATGGAGCTTGCCGAGTCCTCGCACATCCAAGTGCACAAAATTTCTCCAGATGCGACCATAACGAGGAGATTAGCACTCCTTATCGGTGTACAGTAACAGATTTGAAGGTGTTGTGATGAAATAGCAGATGGTTAAGAAGAACTAGAAACGGGGGATTTTTATGCATGATGGAGCTCCAGACGGATAGAGTTCTAAGCAATTCATGTAATTCAACTATGCTATCAATTTTAATGTACTGTTTCTGGGGTCAGTACCAGGAGGGTATTGGTAAGAGAGAAGATAAACACACGCACTCCTAAGGCTACATGGTACTGCAATTAAAACAGGCTATAATGATAGATGGCTTGAGTTTCCGACCTATCATTCGTGTGGAATGCAGTGCTTTACATACATCCATCTTGGAGGTTTCTCTACAACAAACTGTAAAATGAAGAAATTACTTCCTTAAAACATCGGCTCTGTGTGATGCACGTGTAATATAGCATTCCAGAGAAGTATAGCGTCCACTGTTAACATCCAATCCTATTTGGAAATTATATTATTTGCACATCATTCCTACATAAAATGACCTTCAGTAACGTAGAATACCCCTTACAAGGAAACATATATACGCATAGCGGCGGCGTCCGAGATGTGAAATTTTACATCATACCACCACTAACTTTGTAAACAGGACATTTGTCAAGCAGATGTGTACACAGGGATTGCAGTGTTTCACAAACACCTGCCCCTATCTTAGAATCAGTTATGAAACTGACGCCGCGATTTTATACACAAGATAAGACAGGGGAATGGAGTACATCCCATAAATCTTCGTTCGTTTAGAGGAATGTGTCAAAACAGGATGGTGATGTTGCACCACACATGAGATGAAATTCCTCTGATCATCGAGAGGTTTGCTGTCAACGATAGCAAGTAGACAGTGCTGCAAATCACATACAGAATATATGGTTATATGTGAGTCAAATGCAGGCTATGTCACATGACTGATGGATGCATCATTGCAAAATAGCGGAAGAAATGGTCAAATGACCTGCAGCAACATCTCCCTCTCTAGAATGCATCATCAGTCTGCTATTAAATCGTACCTCGTTACAGCTCCCTGTCAATAGATCAATCCAACCATTCTCTGTTATCCCTTAATGCAGATGCATGTGAGTTTAGAGACAGATGGTTCTCTGTTTTCTTAAAAAGCGTCAAATACAGTATTCAATTCATGTATATCACTGTTACCTCAATAGACATGCAGTAGAATGCTGTCTCGACGAGAGAAGAGTGACTGTTTCCCTGGTTCCATTCGCTTCCATGTCTACGTTGTCTCGGATTCCTCTTGCTGGCACATACTTGACCCCATGTACAAACTGTTCTGCACCAATCCGAAGTAATTCCTCAATTTCCCCACATTTCGGTGTATATATCCTCAGTTTCCACGTATTTTCTTACTTTTCGCAATTCTATCGATATTATGTCAGTTCTACTCATGTGATCATGACATAATCTCTCGTTTCGTGTTATAAAGTTGTTTGAAAATGTAGTACAGCTGCCAACACCTAGCGCCAATGCACTATGTCTCTTATTTGGAGGCGTAATTTAACACTGTACTCGATTGCATCCAGTAGCCTCCACGCACATATCTTCCACATCTGCAGTGCGATTGCTCTGTTTTCTGTATGCCTATGTGCATGTGTCGTGGATGGCTCCCAGGGCCCGGTATACAACCATGTGTTCTGTATGTGACTTAGAGCACTGTCCACTTCTGATCGTTAACAGCAAACCTCTCGGTCATCAGAGGATTTCCATCTCATGTGTGATGAGACGTGACCATTCTGTTTCGACACTTTCCTCTAAACTAACGAATATTTATGGTGAAGAAGGCGAAGAGTGCTCCCACACCGACAGCATCAGTAATTTGGCGGGTAAATTCAGTAAGAGCCGATCAGAATGCTTCATTCATTCACAAGACATCCTATGTGCTGGGACATAGGAGCCTCTACATAGCGGTGAGAACGTTTGCATTTGAAAGATCTTTGTTGAAGACAAGACTTAACGATTTCCAGGAAGGGTAACACTTGATGGACAGGGTGCTACGTTAAGACCATCAGGAGGAATCGATGTGGCCGTGCGGTTAAAGGCGCTGCAGTCTGGAACCGCAAGACCGCTACGGTCGCAGGTTCGAATCCTGCCTCGGGCATGGATGTTTGTGATGTCCATAGGTTAGTTAGGTTTAACTAGTTCTAAGTTCTAGGGGACTAATGACCTCAGCAGTTGAGTCCCATAGTTCTCAGAGCCATTTGAACCATTTTGAGGAATCGATTCGGTGTTATTCTGGTCTATTTTCGTAAACAGGTTCTTTTAGGGCAAGAATAGTCAGTATAACATTGAGAACCTTTTAGCTGCGCCTGTGATGGTGAGTCACTACTGAACATTTCACGGCAAAGTGTCAGCCATGCTGGGCAGGTAAACACGTGCACAGTGAGATGCAGCTCACATGTCCTGTTATGATTGCTAGGAACAATGCACCCTGTGTTATCCTGGGAAGCATTGTAACAGATTTCTATAGTGCATTCGGAGAAAGAGAGACTTGGCTATTATTTACATAGACATGTGACGTCAGTATGACATTGAAAATTAGCACACTGGACTCGCATTCGGGAGGACGACGGTTCAATCCCGTCTCCAGCCATCCTGATTTAGGTTTTCCGTGATTTCCCTAAATCGTTTCAGGCAAATGCCGGGATGGTTCCTTTGAAAGGGCACGGCCGGTTTCCTTCTCCATCCTTCACTAACCCGAGCTTGCGCTCCGTCTCTAATGACCTCGTTGTCGACGGGACGTTAAAACAACACTAACCTAACATAACCTAACATTGAAAACCATTTATCTGCGCCTATGATGGTGAATGGCTCAGCAATTAGGTCTTCGCTGGACTGCAGGTAGAGAGGTATCGCGCCAGCAACGGTAAACGCATGGCCCAGAGGCGTCTCTCATACCACCCAGTGTGTGGGCCTTGGAGTTCTGTAAAGGGTTAGTTCGTGGATACGTCGCAGTCGACGATAGTTTGGCAGCATTTTTTATGTGCAATGAGTGTTTGTGCATTGCATTATTTTCGGCTGTTTAAGTGTTGTGAGCGTGTCTGCATTATCCCTTTTGACATTTTATGAGTTTTTTCGTGTCTGTTGCATTATTTGTGAACAGGTGTGCAGGCTATGCAATTCATTATTTCTACAGTTGACGATTACCAAGTGTGTTTTCAAAGCCTTTTACAAGCATTGTTTTGACAATTAACAAGTAGTTTGACTGTCTGTACATCAGTGTACTGCATTATTTCGGTAATTTACGAGTAGTCCGCAGGTATGTAAGCTGTGAAATGCTTTATTTAGACTGTTTACAATTAGGAAGCGTGTTTGCAGAGCATTATATATGTATTATTTTGACAATTTACGAGTTTTTTTCATTTCGGCACACAGTTTACAGCATTATTTTGGTGATTTACAAGTAGTTAGCAGGTCTGTAGGCTATGTATTGTAACCTCAAGAACATCAGGGTGAATGTTTTGCATCAGTGTAACAAATATAGTATGCGTAAGCTCTCCTTAAATAAATTATGTCGACATAAATAAAGTACACTCCTTCTTCTCTCCAGCAGGTGGATACAGATTAAGTCCTTTTCCCTCCATTTTTCCCCAGACCACTGTGGGACAATAGCGCCCTCTTGTGGCAGTACTGTCTACTAGGTCAGTTGGAAGCCAGACCTTATGGTGAACAAACTGGATGGAGCTACTGCCTCAAATTGTTTAAATAAACACTACATGCAAAATAAAGACTTATGTCCATTCTATCCAGCACAGGCTGAGTCCTTTTCCTACCACTTCGAAGGGAGACATTGCGGTTGGATGACTAAGCTTAGTGGAGGTAGCTCAAGTGATCTATTTTCCCAGCATTTCCTCAGGTTAGTCGAGGTAGCCCAATTGACCAATTTTCCCACCAAAATTTGAACTTCCCACCATGACATCATTGCAATGTTGGCACATCTATCACCACCATCTTGGATCCGCCATCTTTAATAAATTTGGCAACAATGCAATGTGGGGCCTTACACAGGTCCTACTACTGACATCCAGCATGACGATATGTACATTCGATAGGCAAAATATTATGAACATCTTTATTAATAAGGGGTTAGATCCCCACTTGCCTGTGATACAGCTGAGATTCTTTGTGGAATACTGGTATATAATCATTGTACAGTCTCCAGTGGAATGTTTGCCACACTTCGATCAGAACCTCTTCTAACTCCTGTAGTGACGAGAGAGGATGAAATCTGCTTTGGAGTCTGCGCTCCAATACCACCCACAAGGGTTTGATAATGTTCAAGTCTTGGAACTGTGTGACCAGGTAAGAAACTGCAGTTCAGTTGCATGGTCCTCGTACCAGGAGTGTACTGTCTTGGCTGTCTGAATGGGTGTATTATCGTCCTGAAATATGGCATCATTGTTGGGGAGCAGCATTTGAATCACGGGGTGCACATGATCATCTAAAATGTTGACATAATCATTGGCTGTAATAGGGCCTTTGAGAGTAATGATGGGAACAGCAGAATACCATGATATTGCTTCTCACATCATCACACTTCCACCTCGATGCTTAACCGTTAGAATCAAGCCATTAGGATTGTAGACTTCTTTTAGCTCCCTCCAGACGTAAGCCCGGCCTGACGCTGGAAACAACGAAAATGTCCGACCATATCACGTTTTTCCACTGATCAGTCGTGCAGGATTTACGCTCGTGACACCATAGTTTACGTTTCTCTGCGTTGGGTGTCACCACTAATGGTTTCGGTATAGCAGCTCGTCCTTGAATATTCGCTCTGTGGAGTTCTCGGCAGACAGTGTCAAAAGATACGGAGTCTCGTAGATGGCTATTGGGCTCTGCAGTCACTTTAGCCGCCGTAGTTTCGTGTCGTTTTGACACAATTCCTGTTAGCTTAAGACGATCTCTGATATTTAGTTTTGATTTGCGCCCAGTATTACGTTTACAAAACGATGTCTTTCGATGTTTTGTGTAGGCTGTCATGACTGTTGAAACATTTGTTTTGGAACATTTAATAAGTTGACCGTCTTGGTTACTGATGCTCCAGTTAATCCAACAATCTGCCCTCTTTGGAAGTCTTTCCTTTCAAGTCAACCTCGGCCTCTGAACGCAAATACGAAGTGTGCACTACTCGTAAACAACCTGCACTGATGCCTAGTCCGTACTGAACACGCACAGTACAGTGCGACACGTGCCTTACCTGCGTTGTTGACCGCCAAACAAAACCACCACATTACTACCACTGTTCACGTTATTTTGCCTATCCCTTATAGTTCATCGCAATAATATTCACGTTGTTAACAGATGACACAATGCCTTCGATTACTAACACAGGGTCCAATGGAAATCCAGGTGAGCGTCCCCCATAGCATAATACTACCCCACACCATGTGTCGACCTGCCGTTCGCCTGAATGACGGCATCTCCTAATACGACCATCGACCTGTTGTAACAGCCGACATCAGCCACTCTCGATGATCACGCGTCCACTGCAGTCGTAACTGAGGTTGTCGTTGGATCAACAAGTGAACGGGTAGCGTCGTCCGATGCAGAGCGCTGTCTTCTGAAACACCTCTGCCTGGACCAGCAATGCACTCTGTCGTCAGATCGTGTTACGAAAATGTCAAACCTCCGACCTGCACGATATAAGATCTGTGTGAGTCCAACACCTTGTCGCCTACTCATTGTTTCACCGTCCTCAACTTTCTACAGCCTATAACAGTACGCAAACAGCACCCAGCTCCACCGTTTCTGAGACGCACGCTCCCAGGCGCCGAACCACTGCTACATACTGTTTTTCGTATTCAACTATGTCAGTAGATTTCCTCGTTTGCGGCTTGTATCATCACTACAATGATTCATCAATTGTCTCTGCTCCGTTCACATACGCACCCTAAAGCGTCAGCACACCCAACGTCAACATACAGCATTTAATCTCGCGCATGGGAATACTGGCTCATCAGTGTAAGAATCATATACCTACGTTCCAGTGAGTGCCACTGAAATATCGTGGAGAAAATCCTCTACATAAGCAAATCTGAATTAAAAAGATTTAGTCCAGTCTACTTGTCTGACTTTGAAGTTCATCGATTTCTTTTTCCAATTATGTTAGATGTATTACTTTTAGGACATACGGTTCCCTCAATAGTTTAGGAAATACGAGAGGCGTTTGATAAGTAACGGGCAATTTAGGTTGAAAAAATACCAAATTTGTTGTGGGACATAGTGGGATATTCCCGCTTCAGCCCCTGTAGTTTCATAAAGTTCCGACAGGTGGCGGCGCTACACGTTGAGTACAAAATGGCGTCTGTAAAGGAACTTTCTTTTCGGGAAAAAACAGCGCGCCTCAGATTTTCATAGGCGCTTGAAGAATGTCTTGTAAAAGACGTAGCAGTGAACAAAAGCACGGTGAGTCGAGTCGTTGGGCGAGAGGTATCTGTCGTCATCGCAACATCGTCATCGCAACATGTTCACTCAGACCTGTCCTATCTCCCGCGTTCCGGCCGGCCACACACAGCTGTGAGTCCTGCATTGTTCAAATGTGCATACACTCTCATTCGAGGTGATTAACGGTTTCAGTCAAACACCTCGCTGCACACCTGGACGCCTCTGTTGGTAGTGCTGACACGCTTTTCTACCAGCCACCCACTCGATTCCTCGCCGCCTAACAGAAGACCGTAAAGAACAACGAAGGACCATCTTTGCAGAACTGCTTGTATCTCACGAGGGTGCACTACGCAGGAAGCAGCACGTGTTGATGGAGAGGCTTTTCTTGTAGGAAGACGTTGTCTCTGATATGGACCAGTAGAACGGTACCACACGGGCCGAGAGGCTCTCCCAGTAAAGCGGCGTAAAGCCGTTGCATTGAACGTAGATTATGTTGAAAAATACGGTTTTGTAGTGAAAAGACTAAGGAATTATGTGATGGTTTGAATCCCGAGTAAAATCAACCTGTTTCCAGAATGAAATTTTCACTCTGTAGTGAAGTAGTGTGCCCTGATATGAAACTTCCAGGGACATTAAAATTGTATGCCGGAGCGAGACTCGAACCTCCGACACACAGTTTTTATCTGCCAGGAAGTGTCTGAAAACCAGACCCAAAAAAAAAAAAAAAAAAAAAAAAAAAGCAATCTCTCGAATACTGAAACGGCAGTGGCTTTTCCCTTGTTGCATTCAGTAAGTAAATGGTCTACGTCTTGTCATATGAGCGTAAACAATCAATAAACCAGCTATATACGCTGGGGCGGCAGAATTCCCTCGCTCTAAAATTATGCTCCTCACTATGTCTGCAAACTGATACAAGGGATGAAGGATCGTATCTACGCTAAAATTATCTAGTGGGAACTGTTGTATCTCAAAAAATGATCCCGTCTCTGACGGCACGTTAGCTATTAGTCTCCCTTACCCTTCCTTCCAAATATGAAGAGATACAGGTCGCACGACACAACTTGAACGAAATATATTCTCGTTCTCAGCCCTTGGCTCGTCTACCACTTTGTTTTGAAGGTACAGTCACCTTTGTTTACTGTAGGGTGTTAGCCGTGTCGTGCCAGCTGTCCACGCACTAATTTCCTTACTCTTCGAATTACTGGTTATACTGACGTAACTTGCCAATACGATCGATTACGCACTCGATATCTCTAGCTTAGTAGTTTTACTTGTGAATGGGCTCTGGCTGTTGAACTGCACCTCCACTGCGGTGCAGTGCCTGCCCTCAGCTGCTGTCCGCTCCCCTACCACGCCGCCTGCGCAGGTATGGTCCAAGCTATACTGTGCGCACTACACCCTAAAGTGGGCAACGGCCTTGCCGCAGTGGCTCCACCGGTTCCCGTGAGATCACCGCTGTGGGGCGTGGCCGGCACTTGGTTGGGTAACCGTCCAGCCGCCATGTGCTGTTGCCATTTTTCGGGGTGCACTCAGCCTCGCTATGCCAATTGAGGAGCTACTCGACTGAATAGTAGCGGCTTCGTTCAAGAACACCACCATAACGACCAGGAGAGCGGTGTGCTGACCACACGCCCCTCCTATCCGCATCCTCCTCGGAGGATGACACGGCGGTCAGATGGTCCCAGCAGGCCACTCGTGGCCTAAAGACGGAGTGCTTTTTTACACCCCAAAGTACGATACCCCAATGACTGTAGAATTAAATGACTGAAAGATTTAACATTGGGAGTTCCAGTACTAGCTGTAACGCTATATTTTTCACAGCCACAGATGATGATTAATTAAATCGGAAATTTGAGGACAAGAACGAATACAAAACCTCTTCTTATCGGGAAGTACAAAAACTTTATCCTGTTATTATTTTCTACTTTGTCTTAACCAAACAGTCATATGAAATTGTTTACATTGACTTCCTATCTCAGTACCTTGGAAAGATGTATTCGGTGGTCCTGAAGGAGGCATCACGACATTAAAAGCCGAGGATATTTCCACTTCTCCAAAATTATGAATTAGACATGAAACTTATTATTACAACATCGTAAATAGTTACATTTTCACAAAACATTCATAATACAACATATACAGGAAATGACTATACTTCTCACTCGTTTTGAAAGCATTATTTATGAAATTTATATGAAAATGATCGCAGGCATTCACTTTCTGCGTTCCCTGCTGTACCTGTTATTGATCAGATCAACTCCTCCTCATATAATGGTCTGTACTCATAAGGAATGTATCTAATTGTCGAGGGTACATCCTGGACGGTGTTTAAAATGTGTCTGGCCCTCTGATTTTCAGTTTCACAGTCCCAGAATTGCGATCATGTTGAAGATAGTAATACCCTCGCAATGGGAAGTACTACATGTGGAGGATCTTTGTTAACTCGACCAGTAGCTAAAAGGAGAAACCGATCTAAAGTGCTACAGGGTTTTGACAGCAGGTGTCATTGAAAAGGTGAAATTATTTAACCTCATTGCTCATATTGTTTATTTTCAACAACAGAATGCTAAATACTTCGTCAGGCCTACAACAAAAATTTGATATCACTTTAGAAACGCCAAACAAACGCGGTTTTAAAACATCAATAATTACTATTCACTTACCTTTAATGAAGCATATCCAAACTAAGACTTCCTACTTAGACACAAAGCAATACTCTGATGCACTGCAGACACTAGGCTTTAATCAACAGCAGACAGGACAACCAGCGTTTGGGGTGAACGAACTCGAAACTGGGATCCCTTCCTCAAACTAACGAATATTATCAAGTCCGATTAACCTGACGTATGAGAGGCCTCTCTTACGTTTATACAGCTAACAATGTGTATCTACATGCTGACAAACGTTTGGTGAAAAAAGAATCGATTTTTTGGCACTTATTCCCTTCTTTAAACCACCGACTGAATTATATATATATATATATATATATATATATATATATATATATATATATATATATATATATATATATCAATTCCAGCTAATTGATGCTTTAGGATAAATTTAGATGCAAGTGGTTATAAAGAATTTGTTACAAGAATTCGTTAGTTTTTAAGTTGCAAGGTTTCTGCTTTCTCCCTTAAACAGAGAGGTGAGAAATATATTGTGATCTTCCGCAATTACAATGCTATCAGCCAAAATAATTGGACTCACGCCACTAATTTCTGTTCGTGAGCTCATGATCTTAATTAAGATGTCTGAAAGCCTTTAAAACAAATGCCTTTGCACGGCACTATCTTACTTGGGTGCGTGGATATATCTTGTCTAAACATTCTTTGGCGCAAGGAAGAAAAGCAGAGTTACTAAACACAGCCTTCCGAAATGCCTTCACAAAAGAAGACGAAGTAAATATTCCAGAATTCTAATCAAGAACAGCTGCCAACATGAGTAACGTAGAAGTATATATCCTCGGATAAGTGAAGCAACTTAAATCACATAATAAAAGAAAGTCTGCTGGTGCAGACTGTATGCGAGTTAGGTTCCTTTCAGAGTATGCTGATGCAATAGCTCCATACTCGTACTTGACGATCATATAGAAGCGTTCGCTGGCCGAAAGACCTGTATCCTAAGACTATAAAGTTGCACAGGTAACACCAATATTCAAAAAGATAGTAAGAGGAATACACTAAATTATAGGCCCATGACATTAACGTCGATGTGCAGTCGGTTTTTGGAACATATATTACCTCGAAGAAAACGGTGTATTGACACACAGTCAACACGGATTTAGAGAACATCGTTCTTGTGGAACATAAGTAGCTCCTTACTCGCACGAAGTGACAAGGGATTTCAACTTGATTCCGTATTTCTGGATTTCCGGAGGTCTTTTAACACTGTACCACATAAGCGGCTTGTAGTGAAATTGCTTGCTTTTGGAATATCGTCTCAGTTATGTGCCTTGGATTCATGATTTCCAGTCAGAGAGGTCACAGTTCGTAGTAATTAACGGAAAGTCTTCAAGTAAAACGGAAGTGATTTCTGGTGCTCCCGAAGGCAGTGTTATAGGCTGTTTACTGTTCCTTATCTGTATAAACAATTTGGGAGAGAATCTGAGCAGCCGTCTTAGGTTGTTTGGAGATGACGCTGTTGTTTATCGACTAGTAAAGTCACCAGAATATGAAGAAATTGCAAAACGATTTAGAAAAGACATACGTATCGTGCGAAAATTAGTAATTGATCCTAAATAAGGGAAAGTATGAGGTCATCCACATGAGTGCTAAAAGGAATCCGGTAAACTTCGGTTACAAGATAAATGAGTCAAATCTAAAGGCCGTAAGTTCTACTAAATACCTAGGAATTACAATTACGAATAACTTAAACTGGAAGGAATATGTAGAAAATTTTGAGAGGAAGGCTAACCAAAGACTGCGTATTATTGACAGGACACTTAGAAAATGTAACAGACCTACTAAGGAGACTGCCCACACTACGCTTGTCCCTCCTCTTTTAGAATACTGCTGCGCGGTGTGAGATCCTTACCACATAGGACTGACGGAGTACATCGAACAAGTTCAAAGGACAGCACGTTATGTATTATCGCGAAATATGGGAGAGAGTGTCACTGAAATGATACAGGATTTGGGATGGGCATCACTAAAACAAAGGCGTTTTACGATGCGGAGGAGTCTTCTCACGAAATTCCAATCACCAACTTTCGAAGATATTCTACTTTATGTGGCAAAGGGTACTGTTTATTTGCCAATGGATGTAGTTCTCACTTCCAACATTGAGTGAAAAATGATACCTCGAGGAAATCACCAGCAGCTTCGCATGTATTGGCCAGAGACTCGATACCGGCAAGCTAGTAGGTGACAAGTTGAGGAGGTGGTAGGGGAGCTTCTAATTGACATCCGGCTATCACGACGTCCGCGTCAAGGCGGCCCAACCTCTTGAGACTTCTAGTGGAGACGCTGACTGGCACTGGAGCGGCAGCACACTCAACGTTCATCACGGCCTGCCTACCACCAACGTCTCGCGGAGCAGTCTGGCTCAATTACAAGAACACGTGGCGTCTTTGTAGGATAATAGACCATTCTACATGGCGGGTGTCTCAGTTAAATGTGTAAGTTCACTTTCTATGTCTGTGTTTCATTCAAAACATATATGATTTGAAAAACATTCTGTCTCGAGACAGTTTTCTTCTTTTTCATACATGGCGCAGTGATGTTTTATTATCAGTGGGTTCCGATTATGTTTCCTTCATTATTAAGTGAAGGAAAATTATGAAATACGTTTTATTCTGGGGCTGTGTTCATTATATTCGAAACAATTTAGCTAAATATATTCCTTAATAACACATAATGTGGCTCATGTAAATGTCTTTCATTTGAAGTACACCTGGTGCATTTTGTCATCTGCAACTAATTAGTATTTGTCTAAACAAAATAACTTTATATGGAACGAAAAATTAAGCATAAATGTAAATTATTCCATGTAAATTGAAGGTGGAGAGGGGAAGAAAGGAAAGGAAAGGAAAGGGTAGGGAACACTGCTATGAGCTGCACTGGGACATTACGCGGAATCGGCGGTGACGAGTGGAAATGCGTACCAGACCGGGATCTCCTGCTCGCTAGGCAGGCTCGGTAACCACCGCTCCATCTGGGCCACTGCACCGACACACTCGTCCCGCCTCACAGCCGATCCACGCTCCCATCGAGTCCCATCTACCTGCAGCTCTGTCCATTTCCTCCACATTCACTCACCCGACACGGGCTCAGAAGGTCGGACGTGTTGGTGTATCTGCACTGAAGAACGTGGATTCAGTGCCTAGATAGGCGTATCAAATTAATCGAATGTGTGGTGTCTGTTCTTTCTGACATGTCCGAAATACCAGACACGACACAATCGTATAATTTAATACAAGTAAATTATTTCGTTAGTATTGAGGTTATTTTGCTCTTTGTTGATCTTGCTTATCTTATTGATCCTATTTTTTCTTAACTTCTTCAATTTTAATTATATTCATCGTTTATTTTGTAGTTTGTCGTATCTCTTTTCTGAAATGTTTCTGATTGTTCACTGGGAGGAAAATTTGCCCGTGAAATTAAGGCCCACATTATGTTGAAACATTTAATAGATAAAAACCACAATAAAAACAGCAATATTTTCATGCAACATTTTCATTGTTGTGTTAATAAAGAAAAAATACAAGGAACTGACTGATGCTTGTGAAACATCATCGAAAGACATCTAGATGAATAAAGAAGAAAATTGTGTTTTCTCAAGGCAGAATTTTTTGAAAACGTATTTAATACCAACGTAGGTAACATTGTGTATTCAGTAGAGTATACTGAGAGAAAATCGATGTGTTTCCTTAAGAAACCTCATGTACAGTTAGGTCATCGAGCTAGGTTGTCCGATTAAACGAAACTGCTCTCTCCGCAGCTCCTACGTCCCGTATTTATTTTAGATTTGTTAGCTTTTTATTTTTTATCTCATTAAATATTTATGAAAGTGTGAATATCAACATGAGGTGCAGAGTGGGCGCCGACAATATCATTGTCACCCCATCTCTCCTCACTTATGTGTTTACTTCTGAAGGAGTTAGAAAGTTACTCTCAATTTATTCGAAGTTTTCTTTCTTATAACTGCAATTGACGAAACTCTGAGGCTGACTTTTTTCTTGATCCAGAATGATATTTTCACTCTGCAGCGGAGTGTGCGCTGATATGAAACTTTCTGGCAGATTAAAACTGTGTGCCGGAGCGAGACTCGAACTCGGGGCCTTTCTTTATTCTATATGTATGATGGGACAGTGTCATCTCCAGAATTAGAGAACTTCAAAAGCTCATGATGATTTCTCAATACTTAAGCATTCCATTTCCTTGTACCACGATTCTTCCTGACGGTTCTTTTAAACTTTAGCCTGATATACACCATTACTAAATTGTAATCGTCCTCGGTACGCTTTACTACCCAGTTTCTGGACTCGGAATGTCCGTTTCACAAAGATTTATTAAAGGTGGTATCTTCCTGTGGCCCATGTCCTCCACCAAGTATTCCTCATCCTCTTGTGATTTTACAACAGTTTATTCACTGTTAAACAATAAACTTTATTTCAGAACTTTGCTATTTCTTCTGTCTCATTTCTGTTCTCAAGCGTATATACTGCTACAACTCTACTTTCCATTCCTATCCCTTTCATGGCACTCCAGTCCCCTTTCATGATTAGATATTTTTCACCCTTAGCTTACTAAATTACCCGTTTCATTCTCTGCTATGCATCACTTCCTCATCTTGTGCTTTTGACATCGAGATACGCACCTGAACTGAGGATCATCTTACCTCTTCCCTCCTTTCTTCTCACCTTCTACTCAAAACGGTCACTAATCTTGTCACTATCATTTTCTGCTGCTGACTATAAGCAACTACATTCCTGTGACCATAAATTTTAATCTTTCCATTTCACTTCACTGAATCCTAGCACATCTGCAGCCAGGAACTGAATTTCTTGTTTTCGATTTTCCAATGTGTATACAACCAAAGTAATAGATACTTTCATTAAGGGTGAATCATAGAATACCTTTTATTTCAGTAGTTGGTAGATATTATCACTTCATCGGTACCTTATTTGTAGGAACGCATCTAAGATGCATTGAAAACTTTATTGTTCCAAAGATTTCGGGCTTAGTCCATCATCACGAACAAAAGATTGTCATCTGTTTTTATGGTACAATATTCAGGAGAGTAACGCTTTGCCTGTGCTGTGGGTCGCCTTCATATGTGGAATCAGGATTAATTTTATTGGTCGTAGAGGACAGTCGTGCCCATTTCGCTCTTTGGTTGGTATGGAATGCGCAAATCCAGTCAAATACTGTTACACGTTTCAAAGAAGTTTAGGAAGTAAATTTCAGTTAAATGCCTGTGACGATGCTATATCAGTAACAACATATATCTGATAAAACGTATTGTTGAAGATGAAGATATCTGCCACGCGCAAATACATCTTCGAATAACAAAATTTCCAAAAAACACAATAAAAGTATTTTTCTCTTCATTAAAAAGAAGGGCAAAAATATACGGATTCGTAAATACAACGATGCTGTCTGTGAAATTAGTTCACTAGACATTTTGTCTCTTTCCAAACTCATCTTCCTACCTGCTTGTAGCTGACATCAAAGTGTGCTGACAGCGGTACATCTGACTAATTGAAGCCATAGCGGTGAGCTGATCTTCTGATGAAGTAAATTCCAAAGTTAACATTTGCAGCCATTCAACCTCAGTTTTTACTTCAATACTGTTTTATTTTTTAAACAGGAATAATCATTCCTCAAGGTCTGGAATAGTAACAAAACTTCAGTTGGCGAGAAAGAGTGACATTTGCTCCTATCTGCAAGATAAACAGTATTAAAATGAAAAAAAAAAGAAATTAGTGTATTTCCAAAGCAATTCATACATCTACAACTTGTGGTGCACAAATAAATAACCTCTGTTTCGCTGATTCTTGCGATTATACTTCCACAAGCCAAAGTTTCCCGCTTGTATTCGAGATTTCGGCATTTTGTACTATGCAAAAGTTGCTGTATCTCAGCTGGGTTGTGCGTTGGCTACTCGTCGAAATATGTGGGACCAGGTCCCTTGACGGACGAAAAGAAGATATTCTGAATGGCTCGCACGGAATGAATATAGCAAGCGTTACTTCAGTCGCACATCTGCATTGTTTCCTGCCTTGAAGTAAAAAATGTACTGCACGTCAAAACGTTATTGCAGAACGCTACATTTGCGTTGAGTGCAATTATTTTTGTATTTTCAAGACAGTTACTTATCACTGGAAATTTATCTTTTATTTTTTTTAGTTCTGATCATATCTTCATATTCCACGTTAGTATGAACATTTGAGTACTTTTCTAAATGCAGTGCAATTTGAGATCTAAGTTTCTAGACTGTGTCCCTCCCATCCCTCAAAAAGCTAACTCAGAGTGTCAGACAGTACCTATGGTTTCATTTCCTATAACTGAGGTGCAACCCAAAGTTCCAACATGTGCAGGTAAACTGTTGCCATTACGGCAGGCTCACTGCAAATGATCGGTCAATAATTGTGTCATGCGTTGAGGTACACCACACATTCACTTTCGGGCTATCCCTTATCTGCTGTACTACGACACCTAGGTTCTCTGAACGCCAGAACAGGACACTATGCCTATTTACTTTCCCCGAGAACTGAAAAGGCGCTTCATCGAAAAAACAAGCTTAATTAAGATAGCCAGTATCGACACAGTTTTTTCCGGCATGTTCCTAGCAATATCAGCGCGTCCAGGACTTTCATTCGCTGTACTACGATATCTAGGTTCTCTGAACAGGACACTACGCCTATTTACTTTCCCGGAGAACTGAAAAAGCGCTTCATCAGAAAAACAAACTTAATTAAGATAGCCAGTATCGACACAGTTTTTTCCAGCATGTTCCTAGCAGTTTCGTTTAATCGGACAACCTAGCTCGATGACTTAACTGTACATGAGGTTTCTTAAGGAAACACATCGATTTTCTCTCAGTATACTCTACTGAATGCCGGCCGCGGTGGTCTCGCGGTTAAGGCGCTCAGTCCGGAACCACGCGACTGCTACGGTCGCAGGTTCGAATCCTGCCTCGGGCATGGATGTGTGTGATGTCCTTAGGTTAGTTAGGTTTAAGTAGTTCTAAGTTCTAGGGGACTGATGACCACAGAAGTTAAGTCCCATAGTGCTCAGAGCCATTTGAACCATTTTTGAACTCTACTGAATACACAATGTTACTTACATTGGTATTAAATACGTTTTGAAATTTGGCAGAAGCTGTACATTATACGCACGGAAATGCAGCCATTTATATAAATGCTTCACCACGGTGCTCTGAGGTATGCCTGTATTTCCATCTCAATAGTGGCGTCTCTCTTTCCACATCTTCTATTTCTTGTCTTGTCACAAACACTGCCTGTCTCTTTACACTTTTCATACCATCCTTCATATCAAACTAATCTATTTTATGTGAGTGCATGGTGTTTGTTCTTCTAGACATGTCCGAAAGAACAAACACCGCAGGGGAACCGCAGCTCTGATACATATTGTGTAAACTGGGAGGGGGAGGGGGGGGGGTGAGAGACGGAGAAGAGGAAAGCAAAAGGAAGGAAATGGTGATATCAACTGCATCTGCACTTCGTGCTAATGCCTACCAGACCGGGACTCGAACCCAAGAGCTTCTGTTTATTAGGCACGCTACCTAGACACAGTGTTCTCCGCAAATGCGCGGACTATATCGGCAAGTTCCCCGGCTGACTCACCTTGCCACATACCGCCACTTTTCCACAGTCCTCATCCTTGTCCTCCATGCTCGTGCATCCGCACTGAAGGGTGTGGCTTCATTGCCCATCGCGGCGAATCACTTATATGAATGCGTGGCCTCCGTTCTTTCGAACATGATCCACAATGAGATTTTCACTCTGCAGCGGAGTGTGCGCTGATATGAAACTTCCTGGCAGATTAAAACTGTGTGCCGGACCGAGACTCGAACTCGGGACCTTTGCCTTTCGTGGGCAAGTGCTTTACCAACTGAGCTACCGAAGCACGACTCACGCCCGGTACTCACAGCCTTACTTCTGCCAGTACCTCGTCTCCTACAACTTTGAGTGCAGATATGCTTTTACGTTCGACCTCAAGCGGGAATCTAAAATTAGCGAACATTACATGGACGAGGATGCGGATAGGTGGTACTAGTGGGGGGAAGGAGGGGCGGGCGCTTGAGAGGGTGTCCGCACATCTGTGATAAATCCAGTGTCCAAGCGGTGGAGTGGTCAACGCAGCTGCCTAGTAAGCACGATATCCTCAGTCTGACTCTGATTCCGCACACAGTCCCGATGCAGCTAATGTCACTATTTCCCCCCTTGCCCCGTCCTTTCTCCCCCCCCCCCCCCCCTTACAATTTACATAATGCGATTATCTTTCAGGAAACAACAAAACACACTGGGCTTTCTCCTGCATTATTTTGATGGAAGCAGTCCTAAATTACATTACTTTTAACAAGGGAGAAAGAGAGAGAGAGAGAGAGAAAGAGAGGTAGAGAGAGAGATAGCGAGACCTCACCAACATGCGAAAGCTTATCCATAAAATACTTCATGAGTTAAGTTACCATTCGCGGCAAACCGCTAACCGCATAGCTGTCGCTATCGCGGTTCCTTAGAAATGAGATTTTTTAATCAGCGAATGGCTCTATGCTAACGCTGTATGTCCGTGTGCAGACTATGTACGTGGGCGATATATATCTACGTAAACGTAACTAAAATTTGTTCGTGTTGCCTAACAGCCTGTTGCCACGTGCACACGATCAAGCAAATTGCTGTTTACTTTTCCCAACGTAAAATTTTCTCCGCTGGAACTGTCAAAGTTATCCAAAATTTGCGACTATTATGAAACCGACTACCTCTAGAAGTTCATTGTTAACATTGTTCTGTAGTTTTAAGTGTTTGACTGTTATGAGTGCCAAGTTTGTTAAGTAGTCTGCATTTTATGGGAATTTTGTGATTATGATTTGAAGGAGATATAGCAAATGAATTGGTTTTCTGTATGATTAGTGAGTATTTTGCATACCGCGTGAGTATACATGTTGTACATCCTTGTTATTTAATTCAACGTGTACTAAAAGTATCAGCATCTGCTTAACGTGACAGGCTACTTTCAGTTCAGAGAAATTATTATTAAACATTTGATTTCTGTATATATAGCTATTAATTTCTCGAATGGTTCAAATGACTATAAGCACTATGGGACTTAACATCTGAGGTCACCAGTCCCCTAGAACTTAGAACTACTTAAACCTAACTAACCTAAGGACATCACACACATCCATGCCCGAGGCAGGATTCGAACCTGCGACCGTAGCAGCAGGGCGGTTCCGGACTGAAGCGCCTAGAACCTCTCAGTCACAGCGGCCGGCTAATTTCTCGAAATAAATATTACTCGAAACAATATCCCTTAGGAATCTGATACTACACACATAAAAAAAGAGAGAGGTAAACTACGCACCACGAAGGAATTCTCCGAATGGGGAGGAAATCGGTAGATTTGATGTGCGTGTCCAGACGAACAAATGATTACAACTTCAGAAAAGTTACAAAGTTCATACAAGAGAAAAATATTTACAAATGCAGCAAGTCATTAACGTGTTGGTGCACCTCTGGCCCTTATGCAAGCATCTATTCGGCTTGGCATGGAGTGAGAGAGTTGTGGGACGTCGTCCTGTCATTGCCACATGCTTTCCGATTGGCGCGTCAGATCGTGAAAATCTCGAGCTGGTTGCAGGGCCCTGCCCATAATGGTCCAAACCATCTGAGTTGGGGAGAGATCCGGTGACCCTACTCGCTAAGATAGGGTTTGCCAAGCACGAAGACAAACAGCAGAAACTCACGCCGTCTGCGGGCGGGCGTTTCCTTTCTGAAATGTAAGCCCAGGATGACTTCCATAAAGAATGACAAGACGGGGCGTAGAATATCGTCGACGTACCGCTGTGGTGTAAGGGTGCCGCGGATGACAATCAAGGGGTCCTGCTATGAAAAGAAGTGGCATCCCAGATCATCACCTCTGGTTGTCGGGCCGTATGGCATGAGACAGTCTGGTTGGTTTCCCACAGGTGTCTAGGGGGGGGGGGGGGGGTCTCCAGACACGCCTTCGGCCTGGAATCTCATTGACTGGAGAGGAATTGTGTTCAATGATGCGTCCAGCTATGAACTGTCACCCGATAACCAGCGCCCCAAACAGTGGTGAGATATCAACCAGTCCATTGCCTTGCAGTCCGTCAGCAGTGATGCTCTGGGTTGCCATTTCTTTCCACACCAAGACCCCTTTGGTTGCCATCCACGCACCCTTACACCACAACAGTACGTCGATGACACTCTACATCTCGTGTTGTTGCACTTCGCATCAAGCCGTCCTGGGCTAACATTTGAGCAAGATAATGCCCACTCGCAGACGGTTTGAGTTTGTACAGCTTGCCAAACACCACCTTGGTCAGAAAGGTCGCCGGATCTTTCATCAATTAGGAATGTTACGAGCATTATGGGAAGGGCGCTCCAACAAGCTCGGGATTTTCACGATCTAACACGCCAGTTGGACAGAATTTGGGACAATCAAGAGGTCTTCCAACAACTCTGCCAATTAATGCCAAATAACTGCTTGCATAAGGGCCAGATGTGAAGCAAAGATTTATTTCATTTATTTTATTTTCAACGTCTAGTTCCGTGGGACCTAATTGAGGAGCAAATCTCCAAGGTCACAGAACGTGTCAGTACATGAAATTACAACATAAAAGTAATAACAGATAAAAAAATGTGATAAACGCAAAAAAGGCAAGCCATAAGTTTATGTATACACAATCAACAATGTAACACAGGAATCAGCTTAATTTTTCAAGGAATTCGTAGATGTAATAGAACGAGTGACCCATGAGGAGACTCTTCGGTTTCGATTTGAAATTATTGGATTATTGCTAAGATTATTGAAAACGGATGCAGCAGTATACTGCGCGTCTTTCTGCTCAAGAATCAAGGAAGTGCGATCCAAAGGCAGACTGGATTTCTGCCTAGTATCAACTGAGTGATAGCTGCTTAAGTGAAATCTGCTTACTCTTAGAAATAAGCTGATATTGTTAACACGAAATGACAGTAAAGAATATATATACTGAGAGGCCAATGTCAGAGTACCCCGACTAATGAACAGGGGTCGACAAGAGGTTTGCGAACTTACACCACTTTCTGCCCGAATCGCCCTTTTCTCAACCAAAAATATCCTTTAAGAATGGGAACAATCATCCCAAAATATAATACATCATACGTTTTAAGCGAATGAAATTAAGCGAGGAAGACTACTTTTCGTGTCGAACTATCACTTACTCAGATATCGCTCGAATAGTAAAAATGTCAGCATTAAATCTTTCAACAAGATCCTAAATGTGGGCTTTCCATGACAGTTTACTGTATACCTGACACCAAGAAATGTGAACTGTTCAGTTTCACTAATCATATGCCCATTCTGTGTAATTAAAGCGTCGGGCTTTGTTGAACTGTGTGTTAGAAAAAAACTGAGCCTTATTTTCTACAAGCCATGAACTTACGTCTTGAACTGCACTACTTGAAACAGTGCCAACGTAACACACAAGCTAGAGTCATCTTCATTGTTGTGGTCTTCAGCCCAGAGACTGGTTTGATGCAGCTCTCCATGCTACACTATCCTGTGCAAGCTTCTTCATCTCCCAGTACCTACTGCAACCTACATTCTTCTGAATCTGATTAGCCTGTTTAGTGTATTCATCTCTTGGTCTCCCTCTTCGATTTTTATCTTCCACGCTGCCCTCCAATACTAAATTAGTGATCCCTTGATGCCTCAGAATATGTCCTACCAACCGACCCCTTCTTCTAGTCAAGTTCTGTCACAAATATCTCTTCTCCCCAATTCTATTCAATACTTCCTCATTAGTTATGTGATCTACCCATCTAATCTTCAGCATTTTTCTGTAGCACCACATTTCGAAAGCTTCTATTCTCTTCTTGTCTAAGCTATTTATCGTCCACGTTTCACTTCCATACATGGCCAGACTCCATACAAATGCTTTCAGAAACGACTTCCTGAGACTTAAATCTATACTCGATGTTAACAAATTACTCTTTCCTTGCCATTGCCAGTCTACATTTTATATCCTCTCTTCTGCGACCATCATCAGTTATTTTGCTCCCCAAATAGCAAAACTCCTTTACTACTTTAAGTGTCTCATTTCCTAATATGATTTTCTCAACATCACCCGATTTAATTCGACTACATTCCATTATCCTCGTTTTGATTTTGTTGACGTTCACCTTATACTCTCCTTTAAAGACAGTGTCCATTCTGTTCAACTGCTCTTCCAAGTCCCTTGCTGTCTCTGACATAATTACAATGTCATCGGCGAACCTCAAAGTTTTTATTTCTTCTCCAAGGATTGTAATTCTTACTTTGAATTTTTCTGTTGTTTCCTTTATTGCTTGCTCAATATACAGATTGAATAACATCGGGGATAGGCTACAACCCTGTCTCACTCCCTTCCCAACCACTGCTTCCCTTTCATGCCCCTCTGCTTTTATAACTGCCGTCTGGCTTCTGTACAAATTGTAAATAGCCTTTCGCTTCCTGTATTTTACCCCTGTCACCTTCAGAATTTGCTAGTGTCATCAGCAAACAGAAATATTTTAGAATCACGTGTAATACTAGAAGGCATATCATTTATATTGGGGCATATCATTTGTATTACTAAGGAATGGACTTGTTCAATTTGTGAAGCTGTTTCTCTAGAATAAATCGTCCAATTCTTTTTTTTTATTTTATTTTTATTCATTTATTTATTTTTTTTTGTCTACACGTACATGACTTCGACCAATTTTCGTCTCATTCGGATAAATACTTCGTGTTGCGTCGTTTTCTTCTTTTCTCTTTTTTTTATCTTAGTGTGTATTAGAGGTAGGAACATGTAATGATGTGAAGTGCAGTTAATTTTTCAGCTTGGTTGTAATATCCAATGAATGAGATTTGTAATCTGTACGGGGAACGTGGACAAAACGGTGGAGTTGCAGCTTGGTGAGAGCTTGCTACATACGACCGCTAGAGAATTAGCGGCCGTTAGGCTGCAGCCGGCTCCAGGGCTACGTGGAAGCCGAAACGCCGCAGGTGACGAGGCGCCTAACGAACCGAATTAAAGGTGGCTCCAATAATTAGGTTTCCCCACATCTGTGAGGAGAGCAAAAAAGAAGGGCACGCGCGGGGAAAATTCTTGAACGGATGAGGCAAACGGGAGAGACGAATTCACGGCGCCAGGGAAGTCAACGTGCGTGCTCTGGTGGTCTAGCCTCTAGGGGTCGCACGACAGAGAAGTGGGAATGCGTCGAGTGAAAACTTGGTGTCTCATACTCACGAGGAGAACACGGCAAGTGCAATAATGGTTCAAATGGCTCTGATCACTATGAGACTTTACATCTGAGGTCATCAGTCCCCTAGAACTTAGAACTACTTAAACCTAACTAACCTAACGACATCACACACATCCATACCCGAGGCAGGATTCGCACCTGCGACCGTAGCGGTCGTGTGGTTCCAGACTGGAGGGCCTAGAACCGCTAGACCATAGAGGTCGGCCCAGTTTCCCAAAAACGTCTCTCCGTTGAAGAGGTGACAAAATAAGAGGGCACGATTCTAGGCTTGTCCGTAGATACTCGACCGTTTCTGGGAAAACGACTGTCAAAGTTTTCCACGTAATTTAAATGCCTTTCAACGAGCGAGAAGCCCAGCCCAAGTGGGGACACAGTGACTACCGTCGCAGCCTTTCACTTTTGCACCCTCTGTTCGAAAGTCGATTATTGTCTTTTTTCTTTTTTTCGCTATAATTTCATTTCTTCTTTGAAGTTTCCTCTTTCTCCAATAGTCCTTCATATAGGCGCTGTGCTCTTGCTTCTGTTCATGCATCCAGTCTCTTTCAGTCTTTTTATTTCTTTCAACCGGAAATCCTTCGAAATTGTGAGTAACGGTCCGAACTGTATCCTACTTTTACATCTGAACTTCCTCAACGTGGAACTGTTCGAGATCTTTATGAGCTTCCTTAATCCATGTTGTTGTTGTCTTCTTTTCCCACAGGTAGCCGAATATCCTTTTAGTTATTCTGGTTTTGTCCATTCTGTACAGGTTGAGAGGCACCCACATGCCATGCTCATACTGTGGCATCAAGCAGTCAGGCCTGCAAGATTAGTGGTCTGCCAAGCGAGTGGATTTATTCTTATTTATCGAGTAACATCAATGACTGATTATGAGCTCTAGTACCCACAATTAAGCTACAAATTATTCTCCTGTTTGAATATTACGCAACGGAAACGGATAACTCACATCTGACTATTAGTAATTTACACAACTCTGATTGTTCACTACGCTCTGGCAATACCACATTTTCTTTCTTACCCAACGGCTTTGACCAACACGTGGCCATCGCACTGAATGTGAATGGCCCACACATTATAAATTCTGGGTATCATGACTATACACGATTCGAAGAACAAGGCCACCAATCTTTTTGTTTTCACTATCTTTTTTATTTCGATAAATTCTATTATGATTCAAAGATATCCTAAACACACCATCACATTTTATACAACAATTACACATGAGAAACTCCGCCCAGTGGGCATGGCTTTACGTTGGTGATTCTCTATCTTATGATCTCGTAATTATCTAACGTTACAGTGCATTTTCTGGATAGCATGGTGGATCTTTTACTACATCTCACACTCCGACTCTCACACCCATCATCACGAAAATTTACTCCAGTCCGAGTGGTACAAAAAGTAACATGCATAACCCACTGCCTCTGAACCTATTTTGCTACTCTTCCATCCAAACCACATATACTTAAATTACATGAAATACATCACACTGGCCACATATAATACAACACAAAGAATAGTCACAACGTTAGAATCACTTCACTTTCAGCTTTCCCACTTCAATTAATATTCATTCCAGTTTCACACGACACTGCCCCACTTCGTAACTTTTCTTTCCTACTACGAACTCTGGAGGATATTTGCACGTCTTCCTGTGCAATGCAAGCAAATTGGCGTTGCTGGATAGACGGCTGACTCACCTTGCTTCACTCTCAGAGTATTAGAGTTTGAATCTAGCGTCACACGGAAGCATAACACACAAAGGTAATATTAATATCATATTCATCTTTCCTACCACGAACTCTGGAGGATATATACACGTCTTCCCGTGCAATGCAAGCCAAGTGGCGTTGCTGGATAGACTGCTGACTCACCTTGCTTCTCTCTCACAGTATTATTTAATCCAGCGTCACAGGGAAACGTAACACGCAAAGTAATATTAAGATCATATTCGTCACACACACGAGTCCTCAACTGATACCTTAGACGAGCAGTTCTCTCTATCCCTTGTCTCATACACAGATTGAGACTCACGCAGTACTCACCACGTGGAAGTGCTCGTCTCTAATTTCAAGCCCTGCAACACGCCATTATTTCAATATTTCCAACTTATAGTACACACGCCAGTAATTCAGCTTAACTTTAGCACTCCGAAGTATTTCAACTTAGTACTAGCACTCGCAAGTATTTCAACTTATTGCTACATGTGGTTTCATTGTGATCGTTGGTCACTTCCGAAGATTACTACGATCCCCTTAATATTACCTGCCTGTCATTTAATTCTTCCCTCAAAAGTTCCTGAAATAGAGAAATTATTATTCCAAGCTACTCTTAAGTATTTCACATCCGTACCATTCTGCCCACTCTTTTGTCTTTACGGAGCACACCTAAGACAGGTCTTACCAACACAAGATCCGGCACCAGAGTGCTGAAACGTAGCCGTTCTTCCGGTCATCTCGCACCTCCGACGAGATGGGGGAACACCATGCTACCGTATTGGTCAGCCACATTTCAGGCACTCAATGCTCAGGTAAATTTCATCTCTTTGGTCCCAACAAAGGTGACCAAAGGACCGTCTCTAAGATGATCATATATTGCACATTCACTATCTGCGGTTAGCAGACGACCATACACTCATTCATTTCACAGATCTCACCAAATTGGATGTAGGGATTTATTTTGTGGGAGTGCACATGTGATCAATTAAATAAATAAATTGTCATACTTTCCTACACTGGTATCCGGCTCCGGTGTATTAAGTGAAATTGAATCATTATTACAAAAAATATGTTGTTCTGACAAGAATAACGAAGAATGTTGTACCTATTTTTAATGTCGGGCAGTACTGTACCCTTTCAAGGTGTCCTAGAAATGATAACCTCCTCTTTTTCATGCTCTTCGAGATTTTCTCCACCTTTTTGTAGATTTCATTGTTGCTCCGAAGTTTCCAGCCAGTTTCAACCTGGGCTGGACCCACAATTTTCCATAAAAATCTTCTTTGTTTTTATTTATTACTTATTTTCATTTATCTACCAATGTCCGCAGAAGGTTACTACACGAAAATATCTTACCAAGGTAGGGCCTACAAGGGCGTTGTATCAATTGCAAAATTACAGCTGAGTTTCACAATATGTGACACACATTTACTACATATTGTATCTGTTTATGGTATTTTCAGGGATTACAATCTTTCCAAATTCTCATTTTCTTGCTGTTCATTTCATTCTTATATCAATTCTTGAGTTTTATACTTCATTCTTAAGTTTATTGCGTAAGAAGATTTGGTGCATTCCCTTGATTGACACCGATCGAACGAACATAGAAATTCTGAACACCTCAAGCATACCGCGAAGGCACGTTTGCCAATACGACATTCCCTGGTATGAATCTCACTTGCGAAAGAAACATCGTTAACACTGCTGAAGACCTCACGCGTTGGAAATAATTTCGCGGCAGACCGTGGATACCGGAACACTTTTCCGTAAAATGGCGCTTACACTTAATTATGAATCGAGATACACTACAGGAATTCCACCGAAAACAATTTCAGACAATTTTTCCCTTCATTTATTGCTTCTTTTCTTTTTTAATTAATTCACCAGAAATACACTGACTAGACAAATAAAGACAACATTACTTCAATATGCATAGACAATCATTTTCGTAGTTGTCTTCTACGGACATGGGTAGAGAAAACAAAAATAAAAATTATAATCGGGTTTGGAACACTGTCTTCTCCGTAAAAGATACAAAAATGACCTCGGAAACTTTGATCGCCGTTTTCTGAGAAACGGTCGAGTATCTAAGGATATGGCTGGACAGGTGTTCGCTTACGAACTGGATTATGGCACTTGCCGCTTTCTTCATATCATTGCTGTTACACTCTGCAGAAAGCCTTCTCATCATCATCAACTTCACTTCGACCACTAGGCGTTTTTCTGTTTAGCCTGTTACTGTACCCATCGCTTCCTCAGAATTCCTTGACTTCTTCCAAGCAGCTTACATACTCTCTCCCGGACAGGTAATATTTTTCACTCACTCTTTCGAGAAGTTCATTCGAGTTCCTTCCATTTTCGCGTGTTTTGTTGGGGGCATTAAATATATTCAGTTGTTTCCGAGTCTGCGAATTTCGAAATCTGTCGGCTCACGTGCAACCCTTTACTGCTCTTAGAAACCTCATCTCTGCTGCGTGTATGCGTCTTTCTTGACGTTTACTTATAGCCTAAGATTAGTTTTAGTAGAGAGGCTTTGGAGCTGCCAGTGTCTCACAAAATTTCAATGTCGTATCTTTCCTTTTTCTGGGGGGGAGGGGGGGGGGGGTTCACACTTCAGTCGTTCTGTCCGTCCGACTGTTCAGAACCCTTTTCTTCAGTAACGAGCAGACGTATCAAGTTGAAATTTATGTCACATACCGATGCCTATGGTACTTTGGCGGTGTAGAACATTGAAGCTTCTAAGTCAATGCAATCAAACTATACGGCAATTTATGTAACATATTTTACTAATCTCATGATCAGTCATGAAAACCCAATGGGGGGTTTGAACCGTCGTCCTCCCGAAAGCGAGTCCAATGTGCTACCGTTGTCGGTTTCAGCATATTGTTCTTGTCAGTAGCCTGGATGCATCAGCAGCTCACCTGATTGTGCAGTAGTTCTCACACATCGCTGCCCTTGTTATCTTCGAGATTCTGTGGGTGACACTTTTCCAAGTTTGATTTACTGTGTGTCCAGTCTGATAGACTCCACAACTCAACTTCAGTAGTCCACTGTATGCCACTTCACCCAATGCCTTGAGAAATTCCGAAGGAATGTTATGTACCTCTGCTGCCCTGTTTCATAGCAAGTCATCCGAAGTTTGATTTACTGTGTGTCCAGTCTGATAGACTCCACAACTCAACTTCAGTAGTCCACTGTATGCCACTTCACCCAATGCCTTGAGAAATTCCGAAGGAATGTTATATACCTCTGCTGCCCTGTTTCATAGCAAGTCATCCGAAGCTGAGTTTGGTACTGGTTCCCGGATGTTTTCCCTATGACACTCATTTCTTCTTCTCTTCCACGACCTGGTTTAGGACTTTACTCTAATCTACTCGTTTCACCTATTCACCTTTCTTTCTCTGCATTTAACAGTGGAATTGTTTTTTTTTTTTACGAGTACTTTAATATTGACGCCTTTGTTTTAATTTCATCAAAGGTTCTATTTGCTGTTCTGTCTTTCGGATGACCATTCATTTGTCGAGTTCTTCACATATTTCCTGTAATCAGTTTGCTAATTATGTGCCTGGTCTTTCAGTTGTCTGTTTACGGCCTAGCACAGGAACCAAAGCGAACATTCTTGGCGTAGAGCAGGTAGACGTTCGCGATCGGTCAGGCCTGACGAAAGCGCGCACAGGTAGAGAGGGGAGAGGGGGGGCGCAAACAGCGGCGCGTGAATGGTCGGCACTGAAAGGCGAGGCTCGCAATAAATCATGTCTGGCGCGAGGGTAAACAAATTAACGGCCTCGCCCATCAATCACTGAGCGGGCACTGCGCGGCGCGGCGTTCCCCTGTATCGGGCCCGCGTGTCTGCCGCAGCGGCCGCCAGCCCCTGCCGACGTCATCAGCATGCCGCGCCAACGCTGCTGGGGAGAGCTGAGGCGGGGTTGGTTGTGGGGCAGGGGTTGGGGGGGGGGGGCATCAGGGTGGCTGGCACTCGACGGCGGTCTTCAGCACCTGCGAAACGCTGAGCGCAGGCAATTGTTAATTTCTCTGTGACCCATTCATCGATCCACTTGGTTAGCGACGTTCAGAAACGATATTCGATATACTCTACTGGCCATTAAAATTGCTACACCACGAAGATGGCGTGCTACAAATGCGAAATTTAACCGACGGGAAGAAGATGCTGTGATATGCAAATGATTAGCTTTTCAGAGCATTCGCACAAGGTTGGCGCTGGTGGCGACACCTACAACGTGGTGACATGAGGAAAGTATCCAACCGATTTCTCAAACACAAACAGCAGTTGACCGGCGTTGCCTGGTGAAACGTTGTTGTGATGCCTCGTGTAAGGAGGAGAAATGCGTACCATCACGTTTCCGACTTTGATAAAGGTCGGATTGTAGCCTATCGCGATTGCGGTTTATCGTATCGCGACATTGGTGCTCGCGTTGGTCGAGATGCAATGACTGTTAGCAGAATATGGAATCGGTGGGTTCAGGAGTGTAATGCGGAACGCCGTGCTGGATCCCAAGGGTCTCGTACTATTAGCAGTCGAGATGACAGACATCTTATCCGCATGGCTATAACGGATCGTGCAGCCACGTCTCGATCCCTGAGTCAACAGATGGGGACGTTTGCAAGACAACAACCATCTGCAAGAACAGTTCGACGACGTATGCAGCAGCTTGAACTTCGGAGACCGTGGCTCCGGTTACCGTTGACGGTGCAAGAGCGCCTGCGGTGGTGTACTCGCGACGAACCTGGGTGCACGAATGGCAGTACGTCATTTTCTTGGATGAATCCAGGTTCTGTTTACAGCATCATGATGGTCGCATCCGAGTTTGGCGATATCGCGGTGAACGCACATTAGAAGCGCGTATTCGTCATCGCCATACTGGCGTATCACTCGGCGTGATGGTATGGGGTTGGTTACACGTCTCGGTCACCTCTTGTTCGCATTGACGGCACTTTGAACAGTGGACGTTACATTTCAGATGTGTTACGACCCGTGGCTCTACCCTTCATTCGATCCCGGCGAAACCCTACATTTCAGCAGGATAATGCACGACCGCATGTTGCAGGTCCTGTACGGGCCTTACTGAACACAGAAAATGTTCGACTGCTGCCCTGGCCAGCACATTCTCCAGATCTCTCACCAATTGAAAACGTCTGGTCAATGGTGGCCGAGCAACTGGCTCGTCATAATACGCCAGTCACTTGATGAACTGTGGTTGAGGGTGCGTGGGCAGCTGTACCTGTACACGCCGTCCAACCTCAGTTTGACTCAATGCCCAGGCGTAATAAGGACGTTATTACGGCCAGAGGTGGTTGTTCTGGGTACTGATTTCTCAGGATCTATGCACCCAAATTGCGTGAAAATGTAATCACATGTCAGTCCAAGTATGACATATTTGTCCAATGAATACCCATCATCTGCATTTCTTCTTGGTGTAGCAATTCTAATGGCCAGTAGTGTAGTATTTTGTCGTGAATGAGTCGTCCGAGACACAGAGTAAGTAGCCAGAATGGTAATGTTGCACAATGTGTCAGTGTATAAGGGCGTCCTAACGGCAGCGTGGACGCCAGGAAGCAAAAGCCTATGCGACTGGCTGTAGAAGCACCTTCTGGGAGGAACAGAGGTGGGAGGGACGGCGCGCATTCGCGTGGGAGGCGCATCAGCGAAGCTTTATAAGCGGCGGCGCCGGCACTGCCGTGGCACTTGGCTGCACGGCGTACATGCGGGCTTACGCAGAATAGTCACTGTGTTAGTGCCTCGTCCGATTCGATAATAGTTTCCTATTCTACTTTGTTGCAGAGTCTCAGTCATCTATCTCAGTTCTTCGCCCTTTCAAATTCAGTTTTCTTAGCTCCAAATGTTTCGACTTCTATTCTCAGACACCAGATTTACGAGTTGCACGAGTCACTTCACTTTCTGGAGATCGCATCAGCTACCATCCTGGTCCGCATGCAAGACATTACAATTTGATATCGATACCAGCGTCTAAACTATCAATTCCTCAAGATCGTCAGAACAGATACCGATACCGATTTATCGCAAAATAGGGATTGAAATTTCACGGAATTTTTAGTGTTTTTTTAAAAGTAAGGATAATTTACAATTAAAGGTGAAATATGACACCAGAGCAGTACCTCGCGAAACATGTGTCTACCTAGACACAGTTGCTGGCGTGATGATGCATAGCCTTTGTCCCTGCCGTCCACCAAGATGTTTCTCTTAGCGGATCACCCTCAGCGAGATGTTTATATAGTGGCTCACCCTTGCAGTTGGGGCTAAAAGGTTCTCAATGATATACTGATGTCACTGGTGTATGTAAATAAGACCCAAGTCTCCCCTCTGAACGCGCTGTAGAAATCTGTTGCAATGCTACCCAGAATAGCAGTGTTCATTGTTCCTAGCCATCCTAATGGGTCACACAAGATGCATCGCCAAGGCTGACGCTTCGCCATGAGAAGTGTGCAAGGTGTGACTGGAATTTTCGGTCTCCTGCAGCTACTGATATGGAGATGTCCCAATACCACAATGTTGGATGAGGGACAGCATCACACCGGATATGTATGGTCCCACTTCAACTTGTCTTCCAACATGTCAACAAAGAATATATCACCTTACACTCATAAATATCTGTATACTTGCCCCCCCCCCCCCACCTTGACGAACCACTCTGTAGAGGCTCCTATGTCACAGCAAAAAGGATGTCTTCTGAATGAATGGAGCATTCTGATCACCTCTTACTGAATATAACCATCAAATTACCGATGCTATTGATGAGGAAGCAGCGTCTGCCTTTTTTTTTTTTTTTTAGATGAGATTTACAGTGACAAAATTATTTTGTACAGATCGCCATATTGCACTGACAGTTAAACCCTGTAAAAGCGGTCTACACACCAACAGATACATTGCAAGGACTCACTGTGCAGTGCCAACGGAGGAAACTTCACCAGTAAACACGGCCCGTGACCTCAGCCGCAGAAGAATGTGTCAACCAGAGAGAAGCCATCTGGCCGTTGACGAATCCACATCCCACGAGGACTTGAGTGGTCGTGGTTCGAATGCTATCAATACTCCCAGTGGAAACACTCAGCGTACTCAATCTTTCGAAATTTCTGCAGAGTATACATGCAACACACGCAGTCCCCAAGGCGACTCAATGCCAACTGGGTATAGTTTAACTGAAGCAGATAGGTTCGAAAAAGGTGACTCGTTTCAAGATATGAGAGTGACAGAAATATGAGACACTAGTGGCTGCAATCATGAAAGGACATCACCATTGGATACAATGCAAGTATGTGGTTGAATGGAAAGACTTGATTCCAAATCCCAGACATCATTTCTACCGGAAAGCAAAGCACTAGAGATCTAAAAAGCTAGTGTACATTTCTTACAACCTCAATCAGCTCATCATGTACTGTTTGTGATCCTTCTCAATCAACCATTGCCTATAATCCAGTCGATATATCACCGAACCTCTGACATAGCATAGAGACAGAATACATTACAAAAACTGGAGAAAAATCTAGCGGCGGCATGAGAGAGTTGCAAATACCGGTTTCATACCACGATACTTAGTCGAATCACATTCTAAATTCTGTAATATTCTTACGAGGTTGTACCATCGGCAACGTGTAACCACACTGCTGGTCTGATAATATACACCCCGGCGATCACTATCTATATTCAGTGCCACGGAATTCGTGTAGAAAAAACCACTTCATTTGCAGGTAATGCTGTACCTTCATTTTTTTTTTCTTTTTTTGGTCATCAGCCTACTGACTGGTTTGATGCGGTCCGCCACCAATTCCTTTCCTGTGCTAACCTCTTCACCTCAGAGTAGCACTTGCTACCTACGTCCTCATTTATTTGCTTGACGTATTCCAATCTCTGTCTTCCTCTACAATTTTTGCCCTCTACAGCTCCCTCTAGTACCATGGAAGTCATTCCCTCATGTCTTAGCAGATGTTCTATCATCCTGTCCCTTCTCCTTATCAGTGTTTTCCACATATTCCTTTCCTCTCTGATTCTGCGTAGAACCTCCTCATTCCTTACCTTATCAGTCCACCTAATTTTCAACATTCGTCTATAGCACCACATCTCAAATGCTTCGATTCTCTTCTGTTCCGGTTTTCCCACAGTCCATGTTTCACTACCATACAATGCTGTACTCCAGACGTACATCCTCAGAAATTTCTTCTTCAAATTAAGGCCGGTATTTGATAGTAGTAGACTTCTCTTGGCCAGAAATGCCTTTTTTGCCATAGCGAGTCTGCTTTTGATGTCCTCCTTGCTCCGTCCGTCATTGGTTATTTTACTGCCTAGGTAGCAGAATTCCTTAACTTCATTGACTTCGTGACCATCATTCCTGATGTTAAGTTTCTCGCTGTTCTCATTTCTACTACTTCTCATTACCTTCGTCTTTCTCCGATTTACTCTCAAACCATACTGTGTACTCATTAGACCGTTCATTCCGTTCAGCAGATCATTTAATTCTTCTTCACTTTCACTCAGGATAGCAATGTCATCAGCGAATCGTATCATTGATATCCTTTCACCTTGTATTTTAATTCCACTCCTGAACCTTTCTTTTATTTCCATCATTGCTTCCTCGATGTACAGATTGAAGAGTAGGCGCGAAGGGCTACAGCCTTGTCTTACACCCTTCTTAATACGAGCACTTCGTTCTTGATCGTCCACTCTTATTATTCCCTCTTGGTTGTTGTACATACTGTATATTACCCGTCTCTCCCTATAGTTTACCACTACTTTTTTCAGAATCTCGAACAGCTCGCACCATTTTATATTGTCGAACGCTTTTTCCAGGTCGACAAATCCTATGAAAGTGTCTTGATTTTTCTTTAGCCTTGCTTCCATTATTAGCCGTAACGTCAGAATTGCCTCTCTCGTCCCTTTACTTTTCCTAAAGCCAAACTGTTCGTCACCTAGCGCATTCTCAATTTTCTTTTCCATTCCTCTGTATATTATTCTTGTAAGCAGCTTCGATGCATGAGCTGTTAAGCTGGTTGTGCGATAATTCTCGCACTTGTCAGCTCTTGCCGTCTTCGGAATTGTGTGGATGATGCTTTCCCGAAAGTCAGACGGTATATCGCCAGACTCATATATTCTACACACCAACGTGAATAGTCGTTTTGTTGCCACTTCCCCCAATGATTTTAGAAATTCTGATGGAATGTTATCTATCCCTTCTGCCTTATTTGACCGTAAGTCCTCCAAAGCTCTTTTAAATTCCGATTCTAATACTGGATCCCCTATCTCTTCTAAATCGACTCCTGTTTGTTCTTCTATCACGTCAGATATATCTTCACCCTCATAGAGGCTTTCTATGTATTCTTTCCACCTATCTGCTCTCTCCTCTGCATTTAACAGTGGAATTCCCGTTGCACTCTTAATGTTACCACCGTTGCCTTTTTTTAATGTCACCAAAGGTTGTTTTGACTTTCCTGTATGCTGAGTCTGTCCTTCCAACAATCATATCTTTTTCGATGTCTTCACATTTTGCTTGCAGCCATTTCGTCTTAGCTTCCCTGCACTTCCCATTTATTTCATTCCTCAGCGACTTGTATTTCTGTATTCCTGATTTTCCCGGAACATGTTTGTACTTCCTCCTTTCATCAATCAACTGAAGTTTTTCTTCTGTTACCCATGGTTTCTTCGCAGCTACCTTCTCTGTACCTATGTTTTCCTTCCCAACTTCTGTGATGGCCCTTTTCGAGACGTCCATTGCTCTTCAGCTGTACTGCCTACTGCGCTATTCCTTATTGCAGTATCTATAGCGTTAGAGAACTTCAAACGTATCTCGTCATTCCTTAGTACTTCCGTATCCCACTTCTTTGCGTATTGATTCTTCCTGATTAATGTCTTGAACTTCAGCCTACTCTTCATCACTACTATATTGTGATCTGAGTCTATATCTGCTCCTGGGTACGCCTTACAATCCAGTATCTGATTTCGGAATCTCTGTCTGACCATGATGTAATCTAATTGAAATCTTCCCGTATCTCCCGGCCTTTTCCAAGTATACCTCCTCCTCTTGTGATTCTTGAACAGGGTATTCGCTTTTACTAGTTGAAACTTATTAATGAACTCAATTAGTCTCTCTCCTCTTTCATTCCTTGTCCCAAGCCCATATTCTCCTGTAACCTTTTCTTCTACTCCTTCCCCTACAACTGCATTCCAGTTGGCCATCACTATTAGATTTTCGTCCCCCTTTACATACTGCATTACCCTTTCAATATCCTTATACACTTTCTCTATCTGTTCATCTTCAGCTTGCGACGTCGGTATGTATACCTGAACTATCGTTGTCGGTGTTGGTCTGCTATCGATTCTGATTAGACCAACCCGGTCACTGAACTGTTCACAGTAACACACCCTCTGCCCTACCTTCCTATTCATAATGAATCCTATACCTGTTATGTCATTTTCTGCTGCTGTTGATATTACCCGATACCCATCTGACCAGAAATCCTAGTCTTCCTTCCACTTCACTTCACTAACCCCTATTATATCTTCTGACATTCCACGCCCCGACTCGTAGAACGTTATCCTTTCGTTGATTATTCAATATTTTTCTCATGGTAACCTCCCCCTTGGCAGTCCCCTCCCGGAGATCCGAATGGGGGACTATTCCGGAATCTTTTGCCAATGGAGAGATCATCATGACACTTCTTCAATTACAGGCCACATGTCCTGTGGATACCTTGATTTATAAAGCCAGTATAGCTTTTGTCATGGATATCTGTATGCACCCGTAGAACCAAGACCGCCTGTGACAGTAAAATACAGTGGTTGTTGTGATCATGGTTTTTCAACATCTGGCGGTTTGTAAGACGATTACACCTCCGTTTCTAAGACACATTGGTACCACTCGCAGGAAAACCTTATGAGACATGTCCACCCATCGCTGATTTCCGTCAGCACTATTTCGTATTAGCGGCAAACAGTCATTGGCGAAGTATTATAAGTAGGGGGTGCGTGATAGGCTCGCCTTCAACAACAGGTACATAAAGTACGTGTGTGTGTTCGGACATGTGCAAAGGAAATGACTATATACAGTCATAAGGAGGATATGGGTTGATGTGGAATACTGTGATAGCAAAGGAAAAGTATGTCAAGTCATAAGAATCGTATTGATATTTCCATTTCCAGGGCCACAGCCGTCTGCAGGGTGTATTTACAATATTTCGCTCATTTTCGAATGTCCTCCAATTGAGATCGCGATCGTAATATTTAATTGTAAGTTCAGTGATAAAATATGTATGTGGTCACTTATCTAGGACGATTCTGTCTGGGGGTGCGTGGTGGGAATGATTCATGTTTCCCCCTAACAGCAGGAGCTGTCCAAATGGAAGGGCCTGTTGTGATGCAGGAATGTAGCTGAATTAACCGTGTCATGCTCTAGACGGCCAAATAGCGAACTAATACTTAGTATGTGTTGAACAGCTTTCGTGATCATGTGGAATTCTGAGATGATTTAATATGGATGCCTCTTTGCACTAGACCATTATTCCCTCCCATATAAATTGTCCAGTTGACTGCATCTGTACATTTCGCACCTTTATTTAGTTGAGAGAACATCGATTGTGGTGTGTGCATCTAACAGGTTAAATACAGGCAGAAGACATGATTTTTGGTTCTCTAGACATGAGAAACACCTTTGTTGACTTCGTAAATTATAGGAATGATTTGGAATCTGTTATATCACCAACACTGGTATTCATGAGTGGAAATATCAGTTTCTTCTATTTTTTTTTTTTTTTTTTTTTTGCGGTTTTCACGTAAAGATCTTCCCAGACGGGATAAGTTTCTAGTTACCCAATGGTTTACAACACACTCCATCTCGTTAAAGTTTTGGGTTTCTAGAGAAATCGTTTCCAGCCTATATCTTCGGAATTATGGTGCACGAGTGATCGGTAGCATACTGCTATGTGCTTGATATCGAGATGTATAGCGTAAATGGTATAATATTCTGGCAAACCACATGAGAATACATGTGTTCTTGTAATCACAGTGTGTGGAGATGGGTGTAGAAAGCAAGCAAGCAAGCAGGTCAGGGCCGAGGAGAACCGACCCAGCCTTTGTACAACAGTCTTCACGGTATATGTACAAGTGTCTGGGGGTCGCTACTGCTTGTCCTATCATGACAGAAGAATAGATTCATCACATCAATAGCTTTAAGTGGAATGAAAGCTTTTTTTGTGAGGAAAATTATGTGCTCCATAGAAACTGACATTCGTTTCAGAACCATGGCCGTAAAGAGGAGCCATATCTAGTACATTGCACGGTGTCAGACAGTGGCAGCAATGTAGTGTTGGCAGAAGAGCCAACACTGTTTTTCTAGAGGAGGCCGAAATGCACGCGTTTAATTACACGCTGTCTGGCGTGAGGTCTGGAACAGGACAATATCTTGAGAATTGCAAATAAAGTACGTAGTTGATATAATACTTAACTTTAATCCACAATTGTAGAACATCGCTCTTGATGATACATGCTCCACATAATAAATATCAATTGAATACGGCGCCTTGCTAGGCCGTAGCAAATGTAGCTGAAGGCTATGCTAACTATCGTCTCGGCAAATGAGAGCGTATTTGTCAGTGAACCATTGCTATGAACGTCGGCTGTACAACTGGGGCGAGTGCTAGTAAGTCTCTCTAGACCTGCCGTGTGGTGGCGCTCGGTCTGCTATCACTGACAGTGGCGACACGCGGGTCCGACGTATACTATTGGACCTTGGCCACCTAGCAAGTGTGGTGTCTGGCGGTGACACCACAAGCAATCCTAATATTTAACTGTAGTTACACTGACAGATATGTGTCTGGTTCCAAATATTCTTGTGAGTCTGGAGATAGCCATAGAAAACAGAGCATCAAGCAACCATGTCAGGGCCAAAAACAGCATCTCAGCAGACGCCTTTATTCCAAGCTGGGGCTTGCCTATCCTTTGTACAAAGGTTCAGAGAGTCTGAGAAAGTTTCTGGCTTGATTTGGCTCATGGCTCCCCTGGACAGGCAAATAGTAAACTAATACCCAGTTTGCATTGAGTTGCCTTTGGGACCACATGTGTAGAGTGTATACTCTGTGGAATTTTGAGAAGATTCAATTGAGGAGTGTTTGCCCTGGGAATATGGATAGCATTCGAACTCCTACCACTCAGGTCCTCCTGGGATGTGGGGTCGTCAATGACTGGCTGGCCTCTCTCTCTGGTCGACACACACTCCCACAGCAGCAGTCATCAGCCGCATTTAAGGCGCAGTTTCCTCTGTTGGCGCTGCAAAGCAGTGTGGTGACTACATGGAATGTATTTGACAATATGTAGACACATTTTTCAGAGTTTAATTGTCAGTACAATATGGCGATCTGTACAAAATAGATTTGTCACTGAACGTCTCATCTGCCGGAAACTAAAGGTGATTAGTGCTTCCACACTGGCAGCATCAGTAATTTGACAGGTAAATTCAGTAAGACTAAATCAGAATGCTCCATTCATTCAAAGGACGCCCTTTGTGCTGAGACATAGGAGCCCATACAGACTGGTTCAAACAAGATGTCAGGGGGGGGGGGGGGGGCAAATTATCTATGGAAATCTCTGAGCGTATGTGATGTATTCGTAGTTCAGTTGTTCAAAGACAAGATGAAGCAGACCATCCATCTCTGACATGATGCAGTCCCTCATCTGACATTGTGGTATTAGGACATCTCCAGACCAGCAGCTGTAGGACACCGAAAATTCCAGCCACACTATGCACACATCTCATGGCAATGCGTTAGTCTACCTTGGCAGGTAAACACGTGTGCACGGCCGATGCGTCTCACATGTTCCCTTTGGATCACTAGAGGAATGCACCCTGTGCTATTCTGGGAAGCACTGCAACCTATTTCTATAGCACATTTGGAGGGAGGACTTAGCTCTTATTAACATAGACCTGTGATGTCAGTATAACATTGAGAACGTATTAGCCACATCTCCAAGGGTGAGCCACTATGCAAACATCTTGATGAGGGTGATCCGCTATACAAACATCTCACTGGACCGCATGGACAAAGCCTACGTGTCGTCACGCCAGCAACGGTGTCTAGGTAGACAGGTGTTTCACCAGGTATTTCTCAGGTGTCAAGAGTGAAAGAGATGCTGCTGCCTCATGTTCGTGGGCATCAAATTGACACCTCAGCATGGTTCGGCAGCCAATAGCCACGTCGTCGCTTTGCGGGGGCCGCCACTGCATCCTGACTCCTGGGAGTGTGTGCGGTGGCATTCTGTGTGGTCCAGTGGAGAGGGGACAGCTGATGGTGCGTGCTCTGCTATCAAAAGATTTTTAACTGTTTAATTAAGTGTGATATGTGTTTCATGGCAGTTTTCTGTGTTTGGTTGGAATTAAAATAAAGGCGATCGATTTAATTATGTCATACAAGACCTCCATCATCCCAAACGGCAGAAAATTATGAGTAAGAGAAATCCAACAAACGCAAACTGATTTTTTTTATAAATAAACAATATACGCTTGAATTTCCCTTTGTGAGATCCTTCCTCTCCTCCACAGAGCTGCCATTTCCAGGTAGAGGAGGGGAGGAGGAGTGTTGAGGGGATGAGGGGGATGGAATGGCAAGGAGGGGGATCGATTCCCTGAATTTTTTTTAAATAAACGAATAAATTATATTCCATACACTGCCTTGAATCCCATAAATTGTTTAAATGAACAATATTCCCACATTGCCTAAATTGTTTAAACAATATTATCTCCATATGATTTCCGGACAAATTCTATAACTACATAATTAAATCATATTCCATGCACTGCCATAAATAATAAAACAATATCTGTAGATTGTCTACATTGTTGAAACAATATTCCATACACTGTAATATAATTCCCTCCAAATGACCGATCAACTGAGTCTTTTTTCCGCCAATTTCTGCAAGGGAGGGTGAAAGGTGTATGGGGATTTACCAGAGAGGGAGAGGTTAATTAATTGATCAATTTGATTATGTAGTAAAACAAATTTATAAGTGTGAGATGGGCTACTCCAATAACTCAGACCTGAAAGTGTACCTGTAGCAGTGAGGGGAAGGGGATAGCTTGGAGGTTCCTGACTGATGGAGGGGAAGACGAGGGGTGGGGAACAATAGATTAACGACCTGTCAATCAAAGGAGAAAATCAGGTTTGCTCCTTAGTGCATACCTGTCCCTGATGTAGGCAACCTGTGCTAACAAAATGTTCTTGTTGCAGCTTTGTCCTACTACTGATGATAACTCTGAAGGCTTCTGTGACATCTTTCAAGGAACCATATATAAGGCAAACAAAAATTAATATCTAATTTCAGTAGGAGATTTGAATTCAAGGTTGGTTAACACCCTGGGTAAATGTTATTGATCCTGAAGGGAAAACCAAATAATGGATATTGACTGGAGATGTTTTCATTATGTAATGAGCTAAGGTTAACAAACGCATTTTTCTGACATAAACAGATCTACAAATATACCTGGTGAGGTAGAGGTTCTGGCATGATTGTAGACTGCATAATTGCAAATAAGAACACTTGATCTTTAATGCAAGACACAAGGGTCCTCAAAGATCCCAATATTCTTCAAGCAACTTCGTGCTAGTATCAAAAATAAAACTACTCCGAAGATAGCTTCCAAACAGAAACGAAATAGTGTTGATACACCATTTAAATTATATTTACCTTAAGAAGAGAGTATCCAGTTACTATTTGGTTCGTGAATAAGTTCGTAGCGTTTTCCCACAAGATTAATAACGATGACAGATACATAACACACTTCAGTCATCAATAAAATTTTCTCCTTCAGTATTTACAACAACCTGCCAACGTTGGGGTAACTTTTCGATTCTACGACTGTAGAAATCATGTGGTTTTGAGGCGAAGAACTCGTCGAGAGCTATTCGGAGCGCATGTTCATCAGAACAAGAAGTTCCTTGAAGGTAGTTCGACAGAGAGCGGAAAAGGTGAAAACCTGAGGGCATAACATCGAGTGAATAGTTTAGGTACAGGATGACTTCCCAATCCAACTGCTGTATATTGTCTAGCAGAATGCGTCATCATGGAGTAGCATCACTTCACACACTCTTCCTGATGGTTGTTCTTGGACTGTGTCTGCGAGACACCTTAGTTGCTGACATTAAATGTCAGCAGTGATGGTTACTCCCCAGGAAGTAATTCATAGCACTCCGCACCGTCGCTGTTCCACCACATGCGTAATATTAACATTTGTGGATGGACACAGCTCTTTGTGCGAGGAGCTGCTGCTTCGTTTCGTCACAGCAATTCCATTCTTTTCTAATTTTAGCATAAAGACACTATTTGTCGACACCAGTAAAGGCTCAGGATAGGAATGGATGGAGTTGCTCACGAGCCAATTGACGACCATTGTAACACCCCTGCCTGTTACAAAGAGATGAGACACTTTATTCGATTACAAGCATGCGACTGCGGACGCGTAGTCGGCGGCTAAGGTCTTGTCTTATTCGTGTTGATAGCTGAAATCAGCTGGACATGAGGCCATGGAGAGCCAGTTTCAAACTATGCTCCATATATGGGATTGTCTCTGGACTTCCACAGGCTGCTAAGGTGACTGTGTGACTTGGAAAACCAATTCTTTGGGCAGCACAACGGCTGCTTTTCCTTATGACCGCTTTTCGCGTCCAGTGCAAAATTAAACCTTACCCCAAAATTGATAAATATCGAACCAGACGTGTCGCTGAAGAACAGTAGGCTCAGTTAAAGTGGGAAAAGGTGGCATTTACGCATGTAAAGACGAGCCTTCGATATTCGCATTCGGTTATACGTTATTGTAAGCTAAATATCATAAAAGACCCGTGGTATCGGGGTAGCGTCTTTGAATAATAATCAAAACGTTTTCGGTCCAGGGTTCGATCCCCGCCACTGCCTAAATTTTGATAAATAATCAGCATTGGTGGCCGAAGACTTCCGGCATAAGAAGTCAGCCTCATTCTGCCAACGGCCTTGTCAAAAGAGGGCGGAGGAGCGGATTGAGGTTCAGGGCACTCTCTTGTCCTACAGGTGGGAAATTGCCCCTAAAGGCGGAAGAAACAGCAATGATCAACGACATGAGGATACAGAAGGCAATGGAAACCACTGCATTTAAGACACTTAACGTGTACCCACAGGACATGTGGCCAGTAATTGAAGAAGTGTCATGATGATCTCTCCATTGACAAAAGATTCCGGAATAGTCCCCCATCCGGATCTCCGGGAGGGGACTGCCAAGGGGGAGGTTACCATGAAAAAAAGATTGAATAATCTACGAAAGGATAACGTTCTACGAGTCGGGGCGTGGAATGTCAGAAGCTTAAACGTGGTAAGGAAACTAGAAAATCTGAAAATGGAAATGCAAAGGCTCAATCTGGATATAGTAGGGGTCAGTGAAGTCAAGTGGAAGGAAGACAAAGATTTCTGGTCAGATGAGTATCGGGTTATATCAACAGCGGCAGAAAATGGTATAACAGGTGTAGGATTCGTTATGAATAGGAAGGTAGGGCAGAGGGTGTGTTACTGTGAACAGTTCAGTGACCGGATTGGTCTAATCAGAATCGACAGCAGACCAACACCGACAACGATAGTTCAGGTACACATACCGACGTCGAAAGCTGAAGATGAACAGATAGAGAAAGTGTATGAGGATATTGAAAGGGTAATGCAGTATGTAAAGGGGGACGAAAATCTAATAGTTATGGGCAACTGGAATGCAGTTGTAGGGGAAGGAGTAGAAGAAAAGGTTACAGGAGAATATGGGCTTGGGACAAGGAATGAAAGAGGAGAAAGACTAATTGAGTTCTGTAATAAGTTTCAACTAGTAAAAGCGAATACCCTGTTCAAGAATCACAAGAGGAGGAGGTATACTTGGAAAAGGCCGGGAGATACGGGAAGATTTCAATTAGATTACATCATGGTCAGACAGAGATTTAGAAATCAGATACTGGATTGTAAGGCGTACCCAGGAGCAGATATAGACTCAGATCACAATATAGTAGTGATGAAGAGTAGGCTGAAGTTCAAGACATTAATCAGGAAGAATCAATACGCGAAGAAGTGGGATACGGAAGTAGTAAGGAATGACGAGATACGTTTGAAGTTCTCTAACGCTATAGATACTGCAATAAGGAATAGCGCAGTAGGCAGTACAGTTGAAGAGGAATGGACGTCTCTAAAAAGGGCCATCACAGAAGTTGGGAAGGATAACATAGGTACAAAGAAGGTAGCTGCGAAGAAACCATGGGTAACACAAGAAATACATCCGTTGATTGATGAAAGGAGGAAGTACAAACATGTTCTGGAAAAATCAGGAATACAGAAATACAAGTCGCTGAGGAATGAAATAAATGGGAAGTGCAGGGAAGCTAAGACGAAATGGCTGCAAGAAAAATGTGAAGACATCGAAAAAGATATGATTGTCGGAAGGACAGACTCAGCATACAGGAAAGTCAAAACAACCTTTGGTGACATTAAAAGTAACGGTGGTAACATTAAGAGTGCAACGGGAATTCCACTGTTAAATGCAGAGGAGAGAGCAGATAGGTGGAAAGAATACATTGAAAGCTTCTTTGAGGGGATTGGTTTGTCTGATGTGATAGAAGAGGAAATAGGAGTCGATTTAGAAGAGATAGGGGATCCAGTATTAAATCGGAATTTAAAAGAGCTTTGGAGGACTTACGGTCAAATAAGGCAGAAGGGATAGATAACATTCCATCAGAATTCCTAAAATCGTTGGGGGAAGTGGCAACAAAACGACTATTCACGTTGGTGTGTAGAATATATGAGTCTGGCGATATACCGTCTGACTTTCGGAAAAGCATCATCCACACAATTCCGAAGACGGCAAGAGCTCACAAGTGCGAGAATTATCGCACAACCAGCTTAACAGCTCATGCATCGAAGCTGCTTACAAGAATAATATACAGAAGAATGGAAAAGAAAATTGAGAATGCGCTAAGTGACGATCAATTTTGCTTTAGGAAAAGTAGAGGGACGAGAGAGCCAATTCTGACGTTACGGCTAATAATGGAAGCAAGGCTAAAGAATAATCAAGACACTTTTATAGGATTTGTCGACCTGGAAATAGCGTTCGACAATATAAAATGGTGCGAGCTGTTCGAGATTCTGAAAAAAGTAGGGGTAAGCTATAGGGAGAGACGGGTCATATATAATATCTACAAGAACCAAGAGGGAATAATAAGAGTGGACGATCAAGAACGAAGTGCTCGTATTAAGAAAGGTGTAAGACAAGGCTGTAGCCTTTCGCCCCTACTCTTCAATCTGTACATCGAGGAAGCAATGATGGAAATAAAAGAAAGGTTCAGGAGTGGAATTAAAATACAAGGTGAAAGGATATCAATGATACGATTCGCTGATGACATTGCTATCCTGAGTGAAAGTGAAGAAGAATTAAATGATCTGCTGAACGGAATGAACGGTCTAATGAGTACACAGTATGGTTTGAGAGTAAGTCGGAGAAAGACGAAAGTAATGAGAAGTAGTAGAAATGAGAACAGCGAGAAACTTAACATCAGGAATGATGGTCACGAAGTCAATGAAGTTAAGGAATTCTGCTACCTAGGCAGTAAAATAACCAATGACGGACGGAGCAAGGAGGACATCAAAAGCAGACTCGCTATGGCAAAAATGGCATTTCTGGCCAAGAGAAGTCTACTACTATCAAATACCGGCCTTAATTTGAAGAAGAAATTTCTGAGGATGTACGTCTGGAGTACAGCATTGTATGGTAGTGAAACATGGACTGTGGGAAAACCGGAACAGAAGAGAATCGAAGCATTTGAGATGTGGTGCTATAGACGAATGTTGAAAATTAGGTGGACTGATAAGGTAAGGAATGAGGAGGTTCTACGCAGAATCAGAGAGGAAAGGAATATGTGGAAAACACTGATAAGGAGAAGGGACAGGATGATAGAACATCTGCTAAGACATGAGGGAATGACTTCCATGGTACTAGAGGGAGCTGTAGAGGGCAAAAACTGTAGAGGAAGACAGAGATTGGAATACGTCGAGCGAATAATTGAGGACGTAGGTTGCAAGTGCTACTCTGAGATGAAGAGGTTAGCATAGGAAAGGAATTCGTGGCGGGCCGCATCAAACCAGTCAGTAGACTGATGACCAAAAAAAAAAATATATATATATATATATATGAATACCTCAGCAACGCGTTACGCCACTGCAACAAGCGAGGTGTCGCCTGATACATCTCTTAGAACTGTATCGGACTGTGATTGCAGATTTACTGAAATTATTCACGTGTTTAAATGAAATGTAAGTTGCATCTCATAGCCGAAACGTAGCCTAACTTGTAAATCCAATCACACTTACAGAGGCTCAATGAACTGTTCGTGCTGTGTAATGTGTGGGTAAATCTTTTCGTGTAGTAGCACGTGTGAGCCCCGAGCCGATATAGACCTTGTGTACAGATTACAACTTCGGTTTTCGGTAAGTCGATGTGAGAGATTGTATTTTATTTTGTCATCCACACCACATGCAAATTCCCACACAACCCGTAAAGTCACAATGGGGCTCCTCCGGTGTACTCCAGAGTGAACATATCCGGAAGGCAGTGCAGGATTGCACTGTGTGAGAGAGTGTCTCGACAGTAGAACTGTTTCATTGAAGGTCACTACGCGCCAGGAAGCCGAGACCACTGCCATGCCACAGCAGTACTGGCCATTGCAGCCACAATTGCTGCCAGCGCAACGCAGTTCAGCCAGTCATTCAACTGCCAAAAAGTCACTCTGCACCCCAACCACAACAGCAACATAGTAGTGCAATATTTGTCAGCAGCAGTGGCAGAGCCGCAGTTACAATTTAAGTGCTGCACCAGGCTCAATGTCCTTCATAATTTCACTTTTTGTGGCAGCCAGAGCCATGGAGTACGAAATGAGGGAAATCAAAAAAATTACGTAGTGATTGTAAATTCATAGGCAGCGAAAACGAGCCTCACAGCCCACAGAGGTAAAGAAAAGTATAGGGTACAACCATGACGGACCTGCTTAAGTTATTTATGAGCGAGAGGGGAAATCTGAGAACAGATATGGGCAATATGGATAGTTCTGTGGAGAGTTTAAGAGATTAATTGAGTGGTAAAATTGAGGGATTAACCAGTCGAGGATTTATCGATAAAATCTGGGGAGATGTTTAACAATGTATTTGCCAGAACTGATATAGTTGAGGCTGAATTGAGGATTGAGATTGTTTCAGGCTGGTAGTTGTCTTGCGCAAGGAATGAGGATACAAGGCAAGCTCTTGCTGAGGTGGGTAGAAAAATTGTGGCTAGCTGTAATGGAACAAAAACTTTATTGATTGGTCAATTGGCAGTCACAGCTGGCAACACGAGAAAAGAAATGAAGAATCTAGTTGCTGTTAAATAATAATGAAATTGAAGAGATAAAAGATAGTGTAAGTAATTTAGAATTATGTGGTAGTTCTGGAAACGTGGGGTGGCTCATGATGCCGGCACCCAGTGGTAAAACCTTTTCAGGGAGAGTAAGTATCATGCTGTGGATTTTCATGCAGCACCAAAGAGTGTTTCATACAGGGAATGAGTGATAACAGTTATATACTGTGGGAGGGTTCTGGTCAGATCAGCGTGCTCGACAGTTAATGTCTGGAAAAATGTTTTTAATAAATACTGAAGCCAAGCAAAGCAGAGTAGGCTACAGAATGAATTTATAAATGGACAAGTTTTTAAGGGTGGTAAATATTTAATGGGACACCCCCCCACAAAGGATGGGGCCCCTCCACGCCCGCACCAACGTGGTGACCAACACAAAAGTTCTACTGTCACCTCCGTATGCATGTTAGTTTTGAATCAAGGCGTCACAGGATGCAGGCTGTGATGTTATCCATGCGTCTGGGTAAGGCTACTCATTAACATGGTCCATCAGGAGATAGTAGTGGTCGAAAGCGATCGAAGGGTAGCGGTTGTAAGAGCAGAGGAAAAAAAAGTGCCAAGGCCAGCGCCAAGGGAAAAAAAAACCTCTGCGACAGTAGGACGGGTAGTAAGAGCAGTAGCGGTTTGCTAGCTGCGACAGAGCATGCAAGGTGAGGGGGGTTAGCGTGAGGTATCGTGCAACGTTACCTATGTACTGCGTGGTCGTTCGCTGGGTCAGTCCGGTGCCGCGGCTGGGCTCCGTCGTTGTCTCCTGGGCCGGCCGCAGTGGCTTACTCCCTGTAACATAAAAGTTCGGCGCGGCAGCGCGGCGACGCTTGCGCGATGAAGACTGCCCTGTATTTAATGGGAGAATTTTGTCAGGAAGATTTAAGGAAGTTAGTATATTTAAACAGACCATTGGGGGTCTTACCGGAAATCTCTACTTTAAGAGTTAGATTACCAGAGTACCTGGAATCGGAACTTGTATTTTGCCCCACTGATACTATTGAAAACTTTTAGCATTTCATTGAAACGATGGATCATGCAATGCACTTTGTCAGGCTAGGATGATAATGATATAGGAAATAATCATATGGAGTGTAGGTAGAAAAGGACCAATACGGGTTGGGATAAGTATCACCAAAATTCAAACAGTGGTAGAAATCAAAACTGAAACTGGAGGGAGAACAAACTAGGGGTAGAAATCAAAATGAAAATTGGAGAGAAAATAGAGAAATGTACAGTGGTGAAAATAGGAAACGGAGGGTTTCAGGAGGGGTATGACTACCAGAATGAGCAACGGCCAGTGCAGGAAGACAGAGATAACGAGATGGAAGATGAATTATGGAGGACAACAGGAACAGAATTCCTTAAACCGGGCTGTGTTCCAACTGGGGCCTGGTTTGGGCCAATACACAATGACAGAAATAGGACCATGCAACAGGAAAATAATTATAAGAAAGTTAATGGGGGATTTAAAAATAAGTATGTAAGTAAGGCAATATAGGAAAAAAGAATGTGTGGTATGGAAAGCATCCTACGCCATGATCTACTTGGGTGGGTGTAAGTATGTGGGTATGGCAGTATAGGAAAAAGGAATTGTATGGAGAGCATCTAACGCCATGATTAGCTTTTTGGGTTGGCGCTTTAATCAGAAAGATTAGAGGAGCGCTTAAAGTAACTATTTAAACAGAAAACCCAGGAATGAAGGGGTGGAAATTAATGTTAGGATTTGTTTAACGAGAGGGATCACAATGTGGTGGATAGTGAAATGAATAGTGTTGATTTTGCAGCTGTGGTAAGTAAGGATAGTTGTTCAACTGGCTAAAGTGGATGTATGCTCTGAGGAAGAGAATGAGTGCGTGAATGGAGACATGGAAAATATTGAAGTGGGTGAAGTTGAGACTGTTCCAGTGGAAGGTGATTTTAATTATGTGTAGCCAGTAGTGCCTGTTTATTGTGTTATTATGGTTGGAGACCTTAAGGAAAGTAAATGGTTTAGTAGTAGGATGATGACAGTGATGAGCAGGCTGGAGACACTGCATTAATTTTTTTTTATTGATAGTGGTTGTGATGTGCAGAATATGATTGCAAAGGATAATGTTGTGATGGATGCTGTGAGTAGTTGTACAGATTCCAGTGACATTATTTCTATTGCAAATGGTGTGACTGAAAAAGTGGAGTATGCACATTTACTTAAAGAAGCTTGGGAGAGTAAAAGGAAATATGATTTTGATATAAGTGGTAGAGGAGCCAATTCAGAGAGGTTTCAGAAGTAAGAACCTTAGGGCTGGGAACTAAGGAAGCATGATTATGCTAGCAAAATTCAGGGATTAAATAAAGAGAATCATGAGTATAAAACTGTAGTTAAATAAATATTGAGTGGGTATAAAGATTTTGAGTTACAGGGAGAAAATGTGTGTTCATGATAGGAAAAGGCAGTGTGTTCAATGATGATGCACAATGTAATGCCATGGTTTGATAAGTGGTAGTGGTTAGGATGATGATGAAATCAAAATACCTACTAATGAAAAATAATCGTTATAGACGAGAGTGATTTAAATACTAATGGATGGGGAAAGGTTAGTGTGATTATGATGTTGATAACAGACTTTGTGAAGTCTCACCAGCAATTAATACCAGAGACATGTGAGGATGCTAGGAGGAAGGCGGTTTAGTGTAAGAAGTTTAAAATTTAGAGAGGTCTTTGAAATAATATTTGTAGGGAATGATGTTATAGAATCTTTTAGTGAAGATCACATGTATGCTCTGACTAAAGACTGCACACATGAGATAGAGGAGGACCTGTTAGGTGAAACTGAATTGAAGCATGAGTTAACTGAAAAAGTACAGCCAATAATAAATACTAATTTTGAAGGGGTTTCGGAAACTGCTCTGTGGACACTGGAATTTTATATGCAGGGTGGCAGAAAGTTTTTATGAAAACATGAAGAATCAGAAAACTGTTGAATTTTCAATTATGGGGGTTAGAATTAACAATGCTATAGACAGTTACAGTAATCCAATAAGAAACGAGATGATATTAGATATAACTATTAGTCTAGAATTATTTAGTCAAGCATTTCTGGTGATCCCAAATTTGAGTCCAAATCTAATGTTCAGGGTTAATTTTTTTGAGCAAATTTGAGGTATGAATGTAAGGATCAGGTGTTCCAACTTAATACTCCTGGGGGGGAGTGGGGGAGGACGAGAAAAAGGATTAAATTTGGGAGTGCACTCAGTGATAATTTAGCATCTAGTCTGCATGTGGCACTGTGCTTAATGGATGAAATGGTGGTTGAGGAGTAGATAAGAATTAAAGTAAATAATACCAAGGGGATTTCTGAAATAGAGAAGGCAGAATTACAATTTTTTAATTAGAAACAGAGATATATTTTCAGAACAACCAGGGAAGGTCTCAGATTTTGAATACCTGGGCTGAAACCACATGAACTCACTAAGGTCAGGCCATATCCAATAGCACTAGCAGACAGAAAGACGGTTAGAATAGGGTTACAGTTTATATTGGAATTGGGAATTGTTGAACAATGCAGAAGTGAATATTGCAACCCAATAGTAGTTGTCAAGAAGGATTACAAAACTTTGCAGTTGGTTCTAGGTGCTAGGAGGCTAAATAAACTAGTTGTAAGGAGAACGGGCCATCGCAAAAATATGGGTTAACTAATCGTATCAAAAATGTAAAATTACTAACAACAATGGACCTGAAAATAATATTTTGAGAGATCCCATTAACAGTGGAAAGCAGAAAATATACTGCCTTTCTGTTCGAAGGTAAGGCACAGCAGTACAAAGTGGTCTCTTTTGGTCTTTGCATATCTGTTGCTGTATTTATCATGGGTCTAAGTTGCGTTGAGAAATGAGCTGATGACGAGACTGGCCATATACATGAATGGCATACTGATTGCCACGTCAACTTGGAGGGAGCACTACTGTCTGCTGCAGGATGTGTTTGCAGCTTTACGAAATGGTTGTATGGCTCTAAAGTTAAGAATGTGTGAGTTTGTCAAGGCAGAAATAAATTTCGTAGGACATGTGTTGTTGTCAGAAAGTCTTGTGCACAATTAAGACAAAATAAAAGCCCAGCCAAGGTATCATAAATTCATTCGTCAGAATGGTGAGTTTCTACTGGAAATATGTGAGTGATTTAATTCTAAATTCACCAGTTTTCTCAAACTTGCTTAAGAAAACTGCACCATGGGTTTGGACGGCTGATTTTGATAGGGATTTGGAAAAAAGTATAGTTTGAGTAGTAGTAGTTTACGCTATTACCTAAACATGTATTTCACATTTTAGCCTACCACAGACAGTTCAGACTATGGAATAGGTGCTGCTCTGTTTCAGAAGAAGTTAGTAGGATGCTGACCAAACATGAGTAGGCTTATGGCTTATTAAAAAAGGGAATTGCTGGCAGTGGTATGGAGATTCTTGTATTTTGAAGGACATGAGGCCATTATGATGGCGGATCATAAGGCTCTTAGTTACTCACAGGTCTATAACCTACTGAATAAAAGGCTCGCTAGGTGGGCGATGTTCTTCCAAAGATTTCAGTATCAGATAGAATAATGAAGAAGGGGAGGAGAGGAAAGAGTTTAGAATGATTTACATCAGGGTTGTAGAAGGGAAAAACACATTAGAAGTACGTACAACGACATTAGATGGATACAGAATGCTGATCCTAATTTGAAGTTAGTAAAGACTAGTTTGAGAACCATGGGGCATAGAACCTGGGCAGGGGAGTTGTCATTCTTCTTTATTTGCATTCTTCCTATGAAACAACTCCCCTTCGTCAGTCATATACTTTAAACTCTTTATTAAAATTTACACTTATAAATCCAAAGACAGATAAAAACCATAGGGCTTATTGGTTACGAGGAAACAATGGCAAGTAAATGAAAACTGACAACAGCATAATATTTCTTGCTAAATTTCCATTTGATTTTAACTATCACTTGTGTATAAAAGTTTAAATTTAAGAACTTCAGCAATTTCTGTGTTCAGTACTTTAAATGACTTAAGTGGTGCTTGACCTAATTTTCCTGGGTAATCAGCAGTATTCTGGAAGGGAGTCTATGTTGGGAAGCCGGTGGAGGCGGTCAGGTTTTGTTTCTGTTTCGAAACAATTTTTTCTGATGAGCTGTGAAATAGCAGCTAGTTTGCCTGTGTGAATTATTTAGTTTCTACTTTGAGACATAGAAATCTTTCAGCATCTGATGGACTTGTTCTTCTTTTTTTTATCGCGTGGTAAGTGATACAAGCTGCACTTAGGAAGATTCAGTGTGTAGTCGTTGTGGAATTTATGGTTTGAGATACTGTGGAACTTCATCGGTTTTCTAAAGATAACTCACACAATAAACGGTGGTTGAGTGAAACCTCTCTAAGATCTTAAGAAACACGGTCAGGCTCTGAAATTCATTTCCTGTGACCTGTTACTTTCGGTTTTTCCTTGTTCTTATTGGAAATAAACTAGATTTTTTGAAATTAAAAAAAAAATGTGATCGTGTGCGCGATTTTTGCGTTGCAAATCCTGCCTGTGTTTATACTAAATACTTTCTTGAAAAATGGGATACACTGCAACGAATGTGAGTTGGTACCCCATCGCCGAAATGTAGCCAAACTTGTAAATTCAACCACATTTACGGAGACTCACTGATGTGTTTGTGCAGTGTAATATGTGGGTAAATCTTTTCGTGCAGTAGCACATGGAGACTCCGAGACGTTTAGAATCTTGATTTTTGGCGATTTGATGAGAGAGACTGTATTTTATTTTGTCATCCACACCACATGTACATTCCCATACAACCTGCGCGGTCACACTAGCAAGCAGAGATGCATATATAGCCGCCCGCTGATTTCTGTGATTTGGGCTTAGAGCTTGCGGTGCCCATGCACGAGATTTTTTTAACATTCCCCATTACATGAACATGTCACACGTTGGTGGAATGATCACCGTTCGTCACTTTTCTCGGTTATTGAATGTACTGACGTGGTTCATTGTGGCTCAATGCATATAAATGATCTTCATCAAACTGTGAACAATTTCCTGAATGAGAGCGCTGGCGTCACAACGATCCCCCTTAAAACGAGAAAGCTATTTGCTAGCCATGTTCTGTCCATTGGCAATATCGCCAAACACGGCAAAACTTTTTCAGATTGTCTCGTTCGCGGTCACTGCTCTACTGAACTCCAAAAAGAAGAATAGTTCGAAAATGTTCCGATTTCTGCACTTGGAAAAACTCCACTCACAACCTCCAAATGACATGTAAACTCAAATAAGCAACAGTAAACCACAAGAAAAAAATGAAAATAGATAAAGAAACCCATAGCAACCGGGATAACAATATGCAGCACAAAAATCCTAGAAAATTATGCACCAACTTATATAATAAAAGTCTTGAAGTATACATGTTTGTGATGTGTCGACAGAAGTGCCGACACAGTGTTATTTTGAGGGGGCCGATAGGCACGCTATAAGCTCACGCAGAATATCTTGAAGTCTGAAACAGGATACTTATTAATGTTATAAAGAAAAGTATGTAGCTGCTATTACCTAACTTTTAATCCTTGTTGTATACATCGTTCTTGATGAGACATTTCATACGATAACTATCAAACTATGTAAGGCTAATGGCGCCTTGCTAGGTCGTAGCCATGGACTTAGCTGAAGGCTATTCTAACTGTCTCTCGGCAAATGAGAGAAAGGCTTCGTCAGTGTAGTCGCTAGCAAAGTCGTCGTGCTATTCCGTATCTCGAGACCTGCCTTGTGGTGGCGCTCGGTCTGCGATCACACAGTGGCGACACGTGGGTCCGACATGTACTAAATGGACCGCGGCCGATTTAAGCTACCACCTAGCAAGTGTGGTGTCTGGCGGTGAAACCACATTCCTCCCCCGCAAATCGGCGAACGGTCGTGTTATAAGGTTTCCGCCCGCCGTGGGGAGGACCCCATGTTGACGTATGCGATGAGGTGGGGAGCCTAACAACAGGCGAGGCTGTGCCACCCGCACCCAGCCATTCGGTCCGAGGGGAGCTAGGAAACGCCTGAAAACCTAGTCCAGGGTGCACGTCAACATGCGGTGTATGCGCCCGTAAAGAGACAGGAGGGGCCGAAGGGTCGACCTCCATTGCGTCGGGGTACCCGATGCGCGATGACGTCATGTGGTCCGGACCGGGCAAGAGTTCCATGGCGGAGGACAGCCGGTCACGGGAAGCGATCGGCGGCGCGTGACCCAGGGAGGCGCTCGGCGGCTGCAGCGAAGCGTCCACTGCGGGCGGCGCTCGCTGGAGGACAGGCGGCGGCAGCAGCGGCGGCGGCAGCGGCGCGTCGCCATGGGGCAAAATGGAAGGCATCGTCGGCAAAAGCAGGAGTCTGCCGCTGCACAGGAACCTGATGCGGCGGATGCAGCAAAGACATCAAGGTTCGATGAGGACGACCGTGGAGCAACTCGGCCGGCGAGCGACCATCTCGGGGCTGAGAGCGATACGAAGACAAAAAGAGCAACAATGCGTCCTCCCGAGAATGCGACTCTTTCAACTTCAACATCTGGGACTTGAAAGTCCGGACCAATCGTTCAGCGGCACCGTTTGACTGAGGCGAAATCGGCGCGGACGTCAGATGCTGAATACCATTGGCCTGGCAGAATGACTGAAATTCTGCGGACATGAATTGTGGGCCATTGTCGGAAACAATAGTCTGCAGAAGACCTTCAATGCAAAAGATAGCAGACAACGCTTGGATGGTGGCAGAGGACGTCGTGGAAGACATCCGGACAACAAAAGGAAAATTACTGAAGGCGTCTACCAATACCAACCATCGAGCATTCCAGAATGGACCAGCAAAATCGATGGGCAAGCGTTGCCAAGGGGAAGTGGCTTTTGGCCATTCAAAGACTTTCCGCGATGGTGCGGATTGTTGTTCGGCACACGCCATGCAAGAAGAACACATATTCGTAATCGCAGCATCGATTCCGAACCAAGTACAGTGCTGACGAGCAAGTTGTTTCGTTCACACTATACCCCAATGTCCTTGGTGAAGATGCCGTAAAACAGAGGACTGTAACGAACGTGGGACCACGACTCTGGACTGATCATTATCAGAACGCAACAACAAAACACCACGTCGTACAAAAAGTCTCACCTTGTGAGCAAAAAATCGGCGAATCAACGGATCCTCGATCCGAGACTTTGACAAAGGCCATTGCGTAGCAATAAGACGCAAAACGGTAGCAAGGACAGGGTCAGCAGCTGTGGCTGCAGCTACACGACGAAAATCAATCGGAAACGAGTCGACCACATCATCAGTTTTCGAATCAATGAACATGCAAGCAAGTTCGGAAGAATCGAACGCTTTATCCTCAGCAACAGGCAAACGGGACAACGCATCGGCGTTTCCGTGCTTAGCAGTGGACCGATACAAGATATCGTAGCGGTACTGCGAGAGGAAAATAGACCAGCGAATGAATTTCTGCGCTGTACGCGGAGGTACAGGCTTGTTCGGATGAAAAAGCGACGTCAAAGGTTTGTGATCTGTGATGATGGTAAAGTGACGACCATACAAGAAATCATGGAACTTAGTAACACCAAACACGAGAGCCAAAGCTTCTTTCTCTATCTGCGAATAATTTCTTTGCGCAGACGAGAGCAATTTGGACGCAAAGGCAATAGGGCGATCTTGCGAGCCAACTTTGTGCGCAAGCACAGCACCGATCCCGAAATCCGATGCATCTACCATCAACAAAAGGGGTTTCTGGGGATCGAATGGCGTAAGGCAAGTATTTGAAAGCAACGCCGATTTCAACTGGCGAAAGGCGCGTTCGCATTCCGTCGTCCAGACGAACGGAACACCCTTACGGCGTAAGCGATGAAGCGGAGCTGAAATGGAAGAGGCATTGCGCAGAAAGCGATGATAATAGTTAATTTTACCCAACACACTCTGTAGCTGCTTCACGTTTTGTGGCGAAGGCAAATCTTGTATGGCACGGAGGTGCTCTGGACTCGGATGTATGCCTTGGGCATTGATGACATGTCCCAGGTATGGTAAGTCACGAGCAAAAAACACACATTTGTCCTTCCGCAAGCGAAGACCATTTTGTCGCAATACCTGAAATAATGTTCGTAGGTGTGCTAAATGCTCGTCGGCCGTCTTTCTGGAGATCACAATATCGTCCAGATAGTTCGCAGCAGTAGGGACCGACGCACAAACAGTTTGTAAATATTGCTGAAACAATGCAGGGGCGGATGCACACCCGAATGGCAGTCTTTTGAAGCGGTACAAACCAAGATGCGTGTTAACCACCAAGACGCGCTGGTTTTCGGCGTCCATCGGGATTTGCAAGTACGCAACTGCTAGGTCCAACTTCGAAAAGTATTTACCCGGGCACAGTTTATCAAAAAGATCTTCTGGGCGGGGAAGGGAAAAGTTGCAATCACGAGTTGTGGATTCACTGTTGCCTTGAAGTCCACACGAAACCTCAGTTTTCCGGAAGGTTTTGGCAAAATTACTAAGGGTGAGGCCCAGAGAGAAGCTTGCACACGTTCAATTACACCCTGTGATTCCAAATCGTGTAAGGTTCTTGCGACCTCAACACGCAATGCGTGAGGAACATTGCGCACTCTGAAAAATTTCGGTTACGCGTTTACTTTCAGTTCCAAATGTGCTTCATAGTTCTTAGCGCCACCAAGGTCCAGTGCAAAAACGTCTGCAAATTCTTCACACAGACGAGAAACACTGTCTGAAGGCACAGTCTGGTTCACTGATAGGACCTGATTTACGATAGACATGTTAAACAATTGAAATAAATCTAAACCAAACAAGTTCACTGCAGTAGAAGAACGAAGAACGTAAAATGACACAAGTTTTGTTTGTCCCTTGTATGTTGCAAGAAGAGTGCACTGTCCTAACACAGGGATCTGCTGTCCTGAATAACTTTTTAACTGAACATTTGCGGCACACAACGGAGGTTTGCCCAGTTGTTTGTACGTGTCGTGATTGAGCAGTGAAACTGCAGCTCCGGTATCGAGCTGGAATGGTATGACCTTGCCATTAAAGTCCAAATCTACAAAAAGTTTATTGTCCTGCTGACGACAAGAGCGACTGTCTCGTGCAATTTGAACTGATACAGGTACAGAATCACTTGCTAATTGACGTGATTTCCGGCGACGTCGACGCACACTTTTTGTGGGATGAACACAGTCACTGTTAGAGACAGTGGCACTGGACGAAGCGGAATTAACTACATGAATGTCCATGGGGGAAGGTCCACGAGCCTGAGTGTCCTTGGTTCGATTCCGGCGCGAAGCAAAAGGCCGGGAATGATTGTGATTGTCTGATCGGAGCTTTGTCTGGCAAACACTTTGAACATGTCCTTTCTTATTACAGAAAAAGCAAATAGCTAGGCGTGACGGGCAATTTTCACGCGAATGTCTAGTAGCACACCGCGGGCATGATTTCACTGCATTCGTATGCTGGCGCGGCACACCTGGTTTAGAGCGTGGCGGCAGCTGCGCGGACGTGTGCGAGGGCAGTTTACCGGGCAGCGCAGCGCACTTGGCGGACCAGTTAATGTTACACACGGCTGGCAAAGTTTCAAAAGATTCCTGAGCAAAGTCAAGCGTGTCTTGTCTATCTAATATGTCTAACACTTGCTGAAGGGAGGGATTAACTAGTTTCAAAAACTGTTCCCGTATGCGAACATCAGAAACGTTCTGTGCTATTGCATCACGTACCATTGTATCTGAATAAGGGAGTCCACATTCACACTCAAAAGCACAATCCCTTGTAAGGCCTTGCAATGTTGCAACCCACTCCCTATTAGTCTGACCGGCCGTACGTTTTGTACGAAAGAACGTATACCTTTTTGCAACGACATTGACTGTTTCTTTGAAATAGGCATCCAATGCCGACAAAATTTCTTCATAGGACAGAATTGCTATGTCGCGTCGGGGAAACAATTTCACTATCACACGGTACGATTGCACCCCTACACACGCCAATAAATGAGGCTGCCGCTCGTTACCTTGAATTCTGTAGGCGGCGAGATGAAATCCAAACTGGCGTGACCACTCAGTCCATGTCGCTTGGGTTGGGTCAAACTTGCGAAACGGCGGTGCAACTGCATGTTGTGGCTGCGGTAGCAGTGAAGCGGCAGCTGCCGCATCGGTGTGCAGTGCACATTGACCCTGGACGAGCTGTCCAAGGGCATCCAATAACGCCTGCGCCTGCTGATTCTGCAAGCAATAAAATTTGGACAGTACATCTGGCGAAGCCATGACACAAGTAAATGTAAGCAATTATTAAGAACAAGACCCTTTCCGTTGACTCGTCGCCATGTGATGTGTCGACAGAAGTGCCGACACAGTGTTATTTTGAGGCAGACTATAAGCTCACACAGAATATCTTGAAGTCTGAAACAGGATACTTATTAATGTTATAAAGGAAAGTATGTAGCTGCTATTACCTAACTTTTAATCCTTGTTGTATACATCGTTCTTGATGAGACATTTCATACGATAACTATCAAACTATGTAAGGCTAATGGCGCCTTGCTAGGTCGTAGCCATGGACTTAGCTGAAGGCTATTCTAACTGTCTCTCGGCAAATGAGAGAAAGGCTTCGTCAGTGTAGTCGCTAGCAAAGTCGTCGTGCAACTGGGGCGAGTGCTATTCCGTATCTCGAGACCTGCCTTGTGGCGCTCGGTCTGCGATCACACAGTGGAGACACGCGGGTCCGACATGTACTAAATGGACCGCGGCCGATTTAAGCTACCACCTAGCAAGTGTGGTGTCTGGCGGTGACACCACAGTTTGTATATACTCTGAGGTGGCATAAGTCATGGGGTACCTCCTAGTACCGTGTCGTACCTGCTTTTGTCAGGCAAAGTGCAGCAGCATGACGTGATATGAACTCAAAATGTCACTGGAAGTCCTCTGCAGAAATATTGAGCCGTGCTGCCTCTATAGCCGTCCACAATGGCGAGAGCGTTCCTGGAACCGGATTTTGTGAACTAAATCGGTTATGGCCCATAAATATTCGACGGGATTCATGTTGGCAATCTGGGTGCTCAAACCTCTCGCTCGAATTGCCGAGTATATTCTTCGAACCAATCCCAGTCAATTGTGGCCAGTTAAATGTGCATTGTCACCCATAAAAATACCATTGTTAAAGAGCTTTTTATGGCGTTGTGCCACAGTCATGCAATACTTTTTAAAACAGTAAGCAGACACTTGGCTGTTTATTATATTATTTACCTTTCATCCTATCCAGATTTTGGCTTTTATGCCATTATCAAGCATTGTGCTAAAAGCTACTTGAACATTATTAACTTATGGCACGCCAATGGCCTTGCCGCAGTGCTAACACCAGTTTCCGGCAGGTCACCGAACTTATGCTGTCGGGCGTGGCTAGCACTTGGATGGGTCACAGTCCAGATGTGCTGAGTGCTGAGTGCCGTTGGCAAGCGGGGTGCGCTCAGCCCATAGGAGACCAATTGAGGAGCTACTGGACTGAGAGGTAGCGAGACCAGTAAAGAAAAGTGACAACAGACAGGAGAGCGGTGTGGTGACCAAATGCACCTCCATATCCGCATCCGATGACACCTAACGGTTGAGGATGACATGGCGGCCGGTCGGTACCATAGAGCCTGTTCAGACGGGATTTGTATTTTTTTCTGTTAAGGCAGTCCAAAACAGGTAAACAAGGCTACATATATATTTAAGGTGTTACATCTTAAAGACATGTGTTCGTTTTGTTTACCTGCTTTTGACTGCCTTAACAGAAAAAAAGCACACACCGTCCAAACAGGCATCTTAATGGCAAGTGTTAGCCGTGTTTGGCTGTTTTGGACTGCCGTAACTGGCATGACTTAATAATAATCTAACAACTTTTAGTATTATAGTTGATAATGGCATAAAAGCCGATATCTGGATAGTCCAATGGTAAATATAATAATACACAGTCAAATGGCGGTCTACTCTTTCGAAAAATATCGTCGTTGTTTGGGAACATGAAGTTCATAAATGCTTCAGATGGTCTGCAAGTAGCCGAGCATAATCAGTTCTAGCCAGTGATTGGTTCAGTTCGACCACAGGATCCAGCTATACCATGTAAACACAGCCTACACCATTACAGAGCAACCACCAGTATGGACAGTGCCCTGTTAATAACTTTGGTCCATGACTTCGTGGGGTCTGCACCACACTCCAACCCTACCATCAGCTGTTACCAAATCAAATCGGGACACAGATGACTAGGCGAAGGTTTTGCTGTTTTCTAGGGTCCTCATTCTGCCAACCGCCATCTCAAAGAGGGTGGAGGAGGGGGCAGAAGCTCCAGGACACTTTCTTGCTCTTGGGATGGGGAACTACCCTTACACTTGTAGGAAACAGCAATGATCAACAGCATAAGTATTCATTAAAGACACTTAATGTAAACCATGGGACATGTGGCTTGCAACTGAAAAAATGTCATGATGATCTCTCCACTGGCAAGAGGTTCCCGAATAGTCCCCCATTCGGATATCTGGGAGGGGACTGGCAAGGGGGAAATGACCATGAGGAAAAGACTGAATAATCAACGAAAATGATAACGTTCTTCGGGTCGGGCGTCGAATGTCAGAAGTTTGAACGTGGAAGTAAGTTATAAGATACGAAAAGTGAAACTCAAAGGCTCATTGTAAATACAGAGGGGGGTCATTGAAGTGAAACGGAAAGAAGACAGGCGTATATGGTCAGGTAAGCAAAGGGTAATTTCAACAGCAGCGAAACTGGTGTAACGGGAGTAAGATTCGTTAATAATAGGAAGGCAGGGCAGAGAGTGTGTTACTGTGAACAGTAAGTGACAATGTTGTTCTTACCAGAATCCACAGCAAACCATCACCGACAATAATCGTTCAGATGCGTATGCCGACGTCGCAAGCTAAAAGTGAAGACATATAAAAAAGTATACGACGATATTTAACGTGTAATTCAGTAAAGGGAGATGAAAATCTTCTAGAAGCCTAAGTATGGCTGTGGGGGAAGGAGTAGAAGAGAAAGGGTTGCGGGAGAATATGATCCTGGTACTAAGAATGAGAGAGGAGAAAGACTAACTGAGTTCTGCAATACATTTCAGTCAGTAATAGTGAATGCTCTTTTCAGGAATCACATGAGGGACTGGAATGTTTAAAATGGGCGCCACAAGCGGCAAGATTTCAGATTACGTCATTGTCAAGCAGGGATTCCGAAAACAGATATTGGATTGTAAGGTGTAACTCAGATAACAATTAGTAAAGCTATAGATACTGCGATAAAAAATAACTCAATGGGCGGTTCAGTTGAGTAGGATTTGACATGTCTCAAAAGAGCAATCACAGAAATGGCTGCAAGGAAAAGAAATCGAAAACGAAATGATTATCGGATGGGCTGGCTCGGGATATAGAAAAGCTAAAACAGCCTTCGGAGAAATTTAAAGAAAGGGTGTTAATAATGGAAGAGATTGGGAATCCAGTACTTGAATCAGAATTTAAAAGAGATGTGGAAGGGTTAGGTGCCATTCCATCCAAATTTCTAAAATCATGGTGGAATCGGCAACAAAAAGGCTATTCAGGTTGGTGTGTAGAATGTATGAGACTTGCGATATACCATCTGACCTTCGGAAAGATATCTACACAATTCCGAAGACTGTAAGAGTAGACATGTTCGAGAATTATCGCATATTCAGCTTAACAGTTCATGTACCCAAGTTGCTGACAATAATAATATACAGAGGAATGGAAAATAAAATTGAAGATGTACTAGATGATGGTCAGTTTGGTTTTAGGAATGGTAAAGGCACCAATGAGGCGGTTCTGACGTTGCTCTTGATAATGAAAGTACGTCTAAAGAAAATTCAAGACACGTTCATAGGATCTGTCGATCTGTCGAGCTGGGAAAAGCGTTAGAGAGTGTCAAATGGTGCAGGACGTTCGAAATTCTGAGGAAAATCGTGGTAAGCTATAGGGGGAGACGCATAATATAAAATACGTACAAGAGCCAATAGGAATTAATATTAGTGGAAGACCAAGAACGAAGTGCTCCGATTAAAAAGAATGTAAGACGGGGATGTAGCATTCCGCCACTGCTCTTCAATCTACATATCGAAGAAGCAATGATGGAAATTAAAGAAAGATTAAAGAGTGGAATTAATATTCAATGTGAAAGTATAGCAACGATAAGGTTCTCTGAAGACATTGTTATCCGCAGTGAATGTGAAGAAGACATTCAGTGTGGAATGAACGTTGTACTGAGTGCAGAATATGTAATGAGGGTAGATCGAAGAAAGATGAAGTTAATGAGAAGTAGCAGAAACATGAATAGCGGTCATGAAATGATGAGGTTAAGGTAATCTGCTGCCTGGGCAGCAGAATAGCCTATGACAGACGGAGCAACGTGGAAATCAAAACTACACTAGCACTGCTAAAAAGGGCATTGTTGGCTAAGAGAAGTCTACTTTTAAGAAACATAGGCCTTAATTTGTGGTAGAAGTTCCGAGAATAAACGTTCGGAGCACAGCATAATAGAGTAGTGAAACATGGACTGTGGAAGAGAAACGAAGCATTTGAGATGTGGTGCTGCATACGAATGATGAAAATTAGGTAAGAAATGAGGAAGTTCTGCGCAGAATCGAAGAGGAAAGGAATAAATACAAAACACTGACAATAAGAAGGGAATAACTTCCACTGTACTAGAGGGGGCGGTAGAGAGTAAAAATTGTATTGGTAGACAGAGATTGTAATTCATTCAGAAAGTAACTGAGGACGTAGATTGCTATTCAGAAATGAAAACGTTGGAACGGCAGAGAAATCCGTAGCCAGTCAGAAGACTGACGTCATAAAAAAAAAAGTAAATCAGTCGATATAGTGAAGGTCCCAGGAGAGGCGCTACAAGCGATGTCGAGCTGTTAGCAAGGGCACTCGCGTCGGTCGTCTGCTGCCAAAGCCCATTAAAGCGAGATTTCACCGAGCTGTCCTGATACGTTCGTCGTACGTCAAACTTTGATTTATGCTGTTAATCTACGCAGACGCCACATCCTTCGTTCGTTAATTGTAGGCTGCCAGCTACTGCGTTGTACGTGGTGAGAGCCAATGCCTGAAATTTGGTGTTCTCGACACAGTCTTGACACTGTGGATCGTAGAATAACGATTTCGGAAGTGGCATGTTCCATGAATCTAGCTTCGTCTTCCATTCTGCTTTATAAGTCTGTTAATTCCCGTCTTGCGGCCATAATCACGTCGGAAACCTATTCACATGACTCACTGGAGTACAAATTACATGGCCGCCTACGCCCAGCACTTTTATACCTTGTGTATGCTATACTACCTCCATCACTATATATGCATTTCGCTATCCCATAATTTTGTCGCCTTAATGTGAAAGCTGATAACATCACCAAGGAATGGAGTAATATAAAGGAAGCACTAATTAAAACAGAAACGAAGCACTTGGCACAAGAAAATAATGTTTTTGCAAAAGCGACCTGTGGTACTGGGATGACGAAATACGTAGTCTAATTAAAGACAAGACACATGCCCACTGTAAAACGTTGAATTCTCCAGACGATCAAGGTATGAGGCTAAATTATAAAAGGAAATCAGCTATGGTTAAAACGAAAGTCAGGCAACTTAAAACCTTAGTCGGGGAAACATATTTCAGATTCTGAAAATGACGAAAGAGGAAGACAAGACAAAGCATACAAAACAACGATAGATTTAAACAAGAAGATAAGAACAATCTACAATCAAACACAATTTCTGAATGTAATTGGTTATAATCCTATAAAACACTGTAAACGGGTGTGGAAAATACGCAGGTGGTGCTGTCTCAACCACATAGGAACGTAAGCTTAATAACATTGGAGGCACTACAGGATCCAAAATTGTCTAGAACACGAAGGCTCCAGGGTGTGACAAAATCAGTATAGAACTGATAAAATATGCTTCAAATATTGCAAAAATAAGAACACTCGATTTTATGAACTAGTGCTGGCAGAGTAGTTACATACCTGAAGAATGCAATGTAGCTCAGATATGCCCAATTTATAAGCGAGAAAACAGACATGAACGTCATAAACACAGAAGCATTAGCCTTCTTAGTTCGTGTTACAAATTGTATGCTAGAGTTGTAACAAAACGCCAATCGCCAACTGCTGAAGCTGTATTATCTGACCAAGGGGTTCTAGGCGCTTCAATCCGGAAACGCGCGACTGCTACGGTCACAGGTTCCAATCCTGCGTCGGGTATGGATGTGAGTGATGTCCTTAGGTTAGTTAGGTTTCAGTAGTTCTAAGTTCTAGGGGACTGATGACCTCAGATGTTAGGTCCCATCGTGCTCAGAGCCATTTGAACCATTTGTATTATCTGATACCCAACATGGTTTTCGACAAGACAGATCACGCTCGGACTGTATCTCCACCATCACACAACTGAAGAATAGCGTGAATTCAATTTCGCAACTTTCCTTGTCTTCACTGAGTACGGAAAGGCGTTTGATAAAGTGAGTCGAAACCAACTGTTGGAAATTTTAAGAAATACATTGATTCCATCTCATATTATAAGAGTTGAACAGGATTTATACGTGAACAACAAAATGCAAATGAAAATAGCAGCCATTATACATAATATGGATAAAATAAACCAAGGAGTTAGAACAGAGTGTCCCCTCTAATCCACTCTTTTTAATATGAATATCGACGATGTAAGCACACCTTGGCTGCACGACAGTAAAACGTTTTAAAATTAACGATGTGGCTCTTAGTACACTACTTTTTGCTGACTATCACGTGACTGTTAGTCAAAATGAAAACAACTTACGAGAGTCTGCCTTTATGTAAAATAGCCGGAGAATAAAATCTGTATGTCTCCATCACAAAGACAAAATCAATGGCATTTTAGGACACAAGCACATGCGTGTTAAAACTGAAATTGACAATCAGATCATACAACAAATTAAAGCATTTAAATATTTAGGATGCAGAATTACATACTGGGTAAGCAATGAAATACAGAATAAGTTAGATCTATTTAACTATTTCTGTGAAACTTAACACAGAAAGTGCACGAAAATACTCTACGTAAGTTCTGTAAGGTTATGGCTATACCAGCACTGCTCTGTGGATGTGGAAACTGGACTTTTAAGAAGCATGAAAAGGGAACAGGGGCGTTTGAATTGAATTTCCTTAAGTACGAGGTTGGATATACTTTCATGGATAAAAATAGAAATAATGGCATCTGAGCTGAACTGAATAGCAGATTATAACACATAATAAAACAATATCAGCTAAGATGTAATGAATGTATAGACCCTATGCCGCATGCAAGAATAACTAAAGTCGTAAAACAGTACAAACCAAGAAACAAAATATACTTAGGAAGACCAATGAAGAGACGGCCTGAGCCATCTGTTAAGGAGGCGGAACGGACCAAAAGGCCCAACCCTTGATGTACTTAATGATGATGACTGTGACGTTTTTAATAATCTCCTTCTGTTTCGAAAGTATCTATGCTATTCAGCTATTTTTAACGTGTTATCGGTCTCCCAGTGAAAGCCAGTTAGTTGCATGAACCAGACGCCAGCCACGGTGGCGCGAGGATCTCTTCCACCGAGGTGTGGGAGGCGGTCTTATTGGGCGTTCTTAAGTAAAAACTGCAGCCTAGGAGACTACAAGCTGACGTTCAGGAAATTTCCTAGGCGGGAAAACCTCGAGTTGGTGGATGAAACACGTCATTGTTGATATATGAATCCACATAGAATTCTGCGAATGTTTGTTTCAGATACAACTGGTAACGTGCAGCAATCGCTCCCGGGGAAATGAAGATGGATAATTAGCGAAACGCGTCATAAAGTCCTTCCTCGCCTGATGTTTGATTTTTACCACTGCGATCCAATCAGCCTGAATGTAGAACTACTGATACTTATTAAATTAATAAGAGCTCTTAAATGACCAGGCTCGTGCGAGTTTTCGTTTCAGCATAGGGTACGATCTTACAGACACTGTATATCCACCAGTGGGCCAAGTTCCATACGATTAAGTCTTTAAGATGTTAATTTCTTCTGAAGTCTCCGATTCTTTTTACGATAACTTTTCCAATTCAGTCAGTGCCTGTTGTATTTTAGTTATTTGTCCTAATTATATGTTGCTTTTCTCGTGTTCTCGACTGATTGATGTTGCTGTTATTTTTTGCGTCTTGCATACAGAGAATGTTCATAATAAACTTAGATTCACTTGTGCCAAGATTTTTGTTCAGTAGTTAGTGAATTCCTTTCTCTCTGCAGTATATCTTTAATTAATTTTATCAAGGCCTACACTCTTTTGATGTCGATAAATCAGTTGCGTGCAGTTTTTAATTCAGCAGAGTTCTCTGGGGAGGGATCTGCCTTCGAGTAGCCCAGCTGCTGCAGACACTTCTAGCAGCCAAAAGGACCGTGTTCGCATCTCGGTTGACAGTTGGAACATCAATACTGTTTATTTAAGTTTACAATACGTACTGACTGAGTATTCCATAAATATTACCCAAAAAACATTTATAAGGATCGCAGACTTCCGTTTGTGTCACTTCTTATGCATACGTCCAGTTGTGAGTAGCATTAATGTTTAGTGGGAATGTCCACTGTGAAACTTAATAATTTTTCAGTCGTTTACAAATGTAGAGACTAGTTTCGTCCTAATATGCGCGCTCCCTCCAATAGCGATAACAAGATTTTACGCCTTTTCCGTTTCGTGTTCACGGTAAATTACGATATCGCAAGTGTATGGTGGTGACGCAGTGAAATCACAGCGACATACGTAGGTTATCATTATGAATCCCTTTACCCGAACATGAACTGAAAAGAACACTCCACCAGTGCACTCCCAGTTCTCGTTGTCCAAGAGGCATAATATTTCGTTCACCAAACCTAATGCCATCACAGGTGGACAGTTTTCTCGACAAATAGATCAGGAGAAGAAAAATAATCAGAACAAATTAGTATTTGGCGACAACCTTATTCTGGTTTTTTTCATTAAGCGTCAATGGATTGTAAATGGTCAGTTCTGGAACACGTGTTGAGGACCTATTGAGAATACACTTTACCCGAATTTAGATCGAACTAGAAAGCTTTACTTGTGATCCTTTCAGAGCTGTGAGAAATATTCGAAGCAGTCCGACGGGTAGCTGGCGACCAGCGAAATATGATTAATATTTTCAGAGATTCTCACGAAAAACTGATTTGTCATCGGAACATCTTGAAATGGACACAAGTAGGAAGTCAGAAAGCTCATTTTTAGGTATTTATCTTGAAATAAGTAATTCTTAGCTGTACGTGTGTAAAGGACTGAGCTGTAAGTGTACCGGATGGAACTGAAGCGTGGGTTACCTGACACACAGAGGGTGTTAGTCGTGAAACGTGAGCAGGGAGGGAGGCAGAAGCGCATTTCTTCTGTTATTTTTGAAAGAAGAATCAAATATTTATTTGCCACTGCTTTGTAATGGACTGCGTTGGTAAGTGTATTAGATGTTCGAGTGTGGAATATATAACAGACAGTGCGATAGGCTGCAGTACGTTACCAAGTCCCGAGTGTGATTAGCATTCCCGCAAAAAAAAAAAAAAAAAAAAAAAAAAAAAAAAAAAAAAAAAAAAAAAAAAAAAAATCATTCCTCAAGTTGCTTGGACATATATCTGAACTCTCAAAGAATATAATAAACCATAATATCAAAGTCTTCACAGACAGACGCACGCGCGCGCGCGCGCGCGCGCACACACACACACATACACACACACACACACACACACACACACACACACAGACACACACACACACACTGTGCCAGCTCCTTCTGTTTAATTCACTATGTCTAAGGTGCGTGCTGAAATATTTTGTAACTTGCAGTCGACGTAATCACGTCTTCATGCAAATTTCTCTATCATGTACTGGTTACTGTACAACAATTACTGATTTTATCGTACAGACAATAAAATAGTTCCGCTCTAGTATTTCAGTATTCATTATGTGGGAGACATTAATTACAAGTGACAGAGTGACGCATTTCAGAGTATTTTGGTCGCCATTTATTTTTCGTCGTTATGACCGGATCCAGTTTGCCAACATTTTCTCTCCTGCTCATTCTCCCCATCACGGGGTATCACGCACATTAGTTATTTGAGTTTTGTATTCCAGTTCTGTCTTCCGCCAGTCTGCTTCCCTCTCCAATCGAGTGCCCTACCCGTGATGTTTTCTCCACATATTCCTTTTATCTTGGATTCTGCGGAGAACCTTATTTCCTGTCTTATCAGTCTAATTAAATTGCAGCACCCCTCTCAAGCACCACATTTGAAGAACCTTGATAATATCCCTTTCCCATTTTCCTACATAGCCTGATTAACTTCCACACAATACTGTGCTACAGACCTACATCTTCAGCAACTTCTTTCTGAAAATGAGACCTGGTTTGATACTAGTAAACTTCTTTTGGCTAGGATATCTTTCTATGCCCGTGGTAGCTGCTATTTAAGCCATCAACAATTGCTGTGGGGGCAAGACTCACCTACCTGCCACAGTTCAGGAAAAATGAAGTCATAAACAATGAAATGCTTGAAAGACTGCCTATCATGCATAACATTCAATGTATCAGTTCTGTACGACTAACTGTATTCTCAATAAATTTGGCAGGCAGTACCCACGTATTGTGCCGCTGATGTACCTAAAACGTTGTCACCTCATGACATATATATCAGGAGATAAGACGCCGTAAACACTGAGCCGCACGAAAAACTCCCATATCATCTATGACGTTTAAATGTATTACTTCTTTGATATCAACTCTATCGCAACATATTATGCTGACAATATCTACATACGGCGCTGAATATATCTAGACAAATATATGATTATACGACGGACAGTTCAAGAGATATGACGTCATAAGCCCAGAGGTGCGTGAAGAAATGCAGTATCATGCATTAATTTTTGATACATTTACTCTTTTCTACTAAGACACTCCGCCAGCCGATTCAGCTTAAGGAAATCCCTGACCTATGGCAGCTCATCTGACAACTTTTAAAGGCGAACCGCAAACAGCTGTTGACGAAAGCGATGGCCTTCAATAGAGCAATGAACAGGCATTGCCATAGACACTTTTACGAAATCGCGTTGCAGACACGCGAGGCAGCTGTGCCCAGCCCACAGAAACTGTCCGGGATCATGTTCCTTAATTTGGATACTGTACTTAGGCCCCCTACAGCCGTATGTTATGCGTATTCTTTGTACGACTGTTTCATAACTTCAAAGGTGTTTTCACGAATAAGTGGAAATGAAATATATTGTATACTTCTGTAAAAACAGAGTTCAATTTTTGTTTTCGCTTCTGATAGGAAATTGGTAAAATGAATACCCGGGCAATGTCGGGATTCTCAGCTAGTATGTTTATATGTTAGACAACGCTAGGTCTTTGTCGGTTGTATTTTGAAGGCTGCAGCTGCCATATATTCTGTAGCTTTTAGCTGCTTTTTCCATCATCATAAGCATAAGGAAAATAGTTACGGTCACTATTGCACTAATGCGACCTTAAATTCGTCATGTGATCCTTATCATTTAACAAATGAAGGAAAAATTCCTGTTCGAACGAATCAACTTTAAACACCCTTGATCATCAATCTCTGTTGGTCCATCATAGACACTGGATGTCGGCTGGCTAAATATCTGTCAATGCAAATTAAATTCACCAACAGCCGTGTATCTGTAAGATGTTATTTTATTTTATTTTGAAGGCTACCGCTTTCAGCATTTCACTATGCCATCTTCAGGCCCCATATGCATCTCTCCAAATAAACGAAAATGTCATATAGAGCCATAAATCTCTAGGTGTCGTGAATTTAATCGTTACACTAGTGCGTCATTCGAAGACTTGACAGCAACTCAAGTCTTCGAACGAAGCGCTAGTGTAATGATTGAATCCAGACATCCAGAGATGTCCAGCGATGACATTATCGTTTATTTGGAGAGACGCATATGGGGCCTGATGATTCCATAGTGAAATGCTGAAACTGGTAGCCCTCAAAATAAAATAAAATAACATCTTAAAGATACACGGCTGTTGGTGAATTTAATTAACATCAATGGTTTATGACATTGGGGAGGGGGCTGTAAAAAAAAAAAAAAAAAAAAGAAAAAAAAAATACGTAAGCGCAAATTCCACGCAGCGAATATGTTCATTTTGCCACGGTCTTGTGGATTCAATTTCAAAGATTAATATAAAAAGTGTAGGTCAAATGTAGCACGCACTGGAGCTGCAGAGTCCAGACTGATCTGATATGGCTAAAGACGAGGTGCATTAAAAAAGAAACGAACCAGAGGCTGCGGTATAAAAACAGGTGAAATGATCGTAAGGTTGTTGCTGGTGGAAGAAAGTGCGGCCCCTATAAGGGCGCTGACGTCTGAAACTCGCCGCTAGAGAGACACGAGTGATGCGAGCTTCAACCGTCCCCTGACCTCAATCACACTGAATACCGTAAAAATAGAGGCTTCAAAAGAAGAGCACTGGGATGCAGTGTTTCCTGACAGCGCAAGGAGCACGGACAACGGAAATTCACTAAAGAAGTGTACGGAGAGCGTTGCACGTATGTTGCGAGGTTCAAGGCTAGAAACAGGCAATCGAGGGAAGAAGGGTCGTTGTTGTCCGATGACGCACGGTCTGGAACGCCAGACACCATTAGCGCACTTATTACCTAGGTAGGTGATCTCTTTATTCAAGACCGGCAAGTTACTATAGCAGCCATTTTTGCACAGATCACTTTGAGCGTCCCAAGCTTTTACACCATCATTAAGGACAGAACGGAATTTCGCGAAGTGTGCGTCCAATGGGTGGCTCACATTCCTCAAACAGCCTAGGAATAGATGTCGAATGGAAGCTTAAACAGCTGCAGCACTATTCCACGGAAGAAAACGGATTGTTGTCACGCATGGTCGCTGAAAAAGTGACATAGTGTTATTACATTAAACTTGGGTAGTAACGACAAAGTATACGGTGGAAGCATGCAAGCTCGCCGCCAGCCAAAAATCCAAGATCAGCCACACAAGTGTGGAAAATGTTATGTTTACACCTTCTTCTTTGACTAAAGTAGTCTCCGTCTTACCAACTTCATTATGTGACAACGGCGAATGCACGGTATTATCACAAATCTTGGGCATCCTCAGCAAAGTGATGAAACGACCGAGGCATCCCACCCGACAGCTTAAGGGCCCATACAGCAAACGCCGCCAAGGACCTCTCACAAACATTGAAACGATAGATGCTGTGTCACCGTCTACACAATCTGGAACTGCATCACTGCGCTTATACCAGTCTAGATGAGCTAAAAGAGACTCTGAGGGTGAAACTAGTCGCCTCGGATAAGGACCTGATTACCGTGGGGCATACACCACTTCGTGTCACGGGGGTACAATTGCTTCAGCACTGGTGGGCAACACTTTTGAAACAAGGGGACCAGTTGCTGTTTACACACCATGGGTCGTTGAGTGATATCCATTATGGTACGTAGATCAGAGGATTATACGGTGAAGAAAACCCTTTCTGTCACTGCTCGTAATAGCATAGCAGAGATATCCCTGCCCACCTGCTTGTCAACCGTCCAGAAGACATGAAAGAGATGGTACAGGTCCGATGAGATGCGCAGCAAAGATGCCTATGGCACCTGAAGGTAGAAAAGTCTATGTAGCAGGACTGTGCGAGGAGAAAGAAGTACTACAGGCACGTCACGACAAGTAGCAGAAGCTTGTAGGCCTATCAACTGGCGCCAAGGTCACGGGTTGAACTACCCATACAGAGCCACGTAACAGACAAACAACGAAACGGATGATGTCTGCCGCTAGGACTTCGCTATTCGTGTATTCGTTTTGCACATGAGCGGAGAGCGTTTTATCCTTGCAGTGGCCCATTCTCGAGTAATAGTGAACAACTCAGGAAGCGATCAGGGTTGTTTGGCCCTCACATGGCTTACGGGATCACGAACATCTACTATGGCGACTCGCTTTATTTTTCAACTTCCGTCGGCAAATACCACTGGACACGATAAGTTTTTATTATTAATGTATTGAAGCAATGGTTGGGAAGTGAGTGAGACAGATTTGTAGCCTATACCCAATGTTATTTAATCTGTGTATTGAGCAAGTAGTAAAGGAAACAAAAAACAAAACAAAAAAACTCGGAGAAGCAATTAAAATCCATGGAGAAGAAATAAAAACTTTGAGGTTCGCCGATGACATTGTAATTCTGTCATAGACAGCAAAGGACCAGGGAGAACAGTTAAACGGAATGGACAGTGTCTTGAAAGGAGGATGTAAGGTGAACATCAACGAAAGCAAATCGAGGATAATGGAATTTAATCGAATGAAATTGGGTGATGCTGGGGGAATTAGATTAAGAAATAAGATACTTAAATTAGTAAATGAGTTTTGCTATTCGGGGAGCAAAATAGCTGATGACGGTCGAAGTACAGAGGATAAAATGTAGACTGGCAATGGATAAGAAAGCTTTTCTGAAGAAGAGAAATTTGTTAGCATCGAGTATAGATTTAAGTGTCAGGAAGTCGTTTCTGAAAGTATTTGTATGGAGTGTAGCCATGTACCGAAGTGAAACGTGGACGACAAATAGTTTAGACAAGAAGAGCATAGAAGCTTTCGAAATGTGGTGCTATAGAATAATGCTGAAGGTTAGGTGGGTAAATCACATAACTAATGAGGAGGTATTGAATAGAATTGGGGAGAAGAGAAATTTGTGGCACAACTTGACTAGAACAAGGGATCGGTTGGTAGGACATGTTCTGAGGCATGAAGGGATTACCAGATTATATTGGAGGGCAGCGTGGAAAGTAAAAATCGTAGAGGGAGACCAAGAGTTGAATACACTAAGCAGATTCAGGAGGATGTAGGTTGCAGTAGGTACTGGGAGGTGAAGAAGCTTCCGCAGGATAGAGTAGCATAGAGGGTTGCATCAGACCAGTCTCTGGACTGAAGACCACAACAACAAGATTTGTAGCTTAAAACCACATCAGTGATATGATTCCACTTGATGAGATTGCTTTTTTATGTGGGACCTGGAGGTCATGAAATGAACCAATGGTTTACTGAGAATAGCGTGCTGATTGCGATAAACTTCAAAACTGGTTACCAGTTAGTGGACGCAATGAAGGAACTCTGCTGCCAATGGAGGAAATCGGTCCATTGGTTTAGGAGGAGATGTGTAACATATATCATACATATACACTATGTGTGTAAATCCGTTTTTATAATATGTATCGATTAGGCCAACAGAAGATGGATGAAACCCCAAAAAACAAAAAACTGGTTGGATGGTATACTTTTTCGCCCATGATGCACCACTTTCATCTTAGCTTTGTTTATTTTATTGTCCTCACGAAACACGTTTTTTATTTCAGTCAACAGCGTCAAGTGATTAATACTTTCTAACAGATGAGAGAGCATTTATATTGGTATCTTTTCGTTTCTTAGTTTCGAATAAAGTTACAGGCAGTGGTTATAAAATACAAATTTTGGTGAAAAGAATTAGGTAACTACTCCTAATTTCATATTTTTTATTGTTTAAGGCACACAGAAATTAAAGGTCAACGAACTTTGATGATTAAGACACGAATGGAACATTAGTGCACAGAACTATTAAACCTTCGGCAGTTAATACAGGACACATATAATTTTCGTGCGACTCCGCTTAACACACTCGCACTGTCTTTCCAGGAAATCCGTTGGCAGTTGGGTGGACGAAATTTGAGAAGCGGTCTCCGGTGGCAGAACGTTTAGTGCGCACAGACTGGGCATTATTCTGCTAGGGTGGTCGCTCCAGCAAAGAGGGAGCAGGGTGGTGGAGGGTTGGCTGCTGCACGCGGCTCTCTAATTGTCTTCCGCGCCGCCGCACAACCTGTGTCGCCGCTGATGAAAAGTGGCGGCCAATTAAGTTGCGGGCCCGACATCGATCGCCTCCGCGTTTCATTATCGCGGCCGCGTCGCGCCAACTCCGGCGGACAACACCGACAGCAGAGTCGGCCGGCAGGGGAGTGAGGCGGAGCGAGGCGCTCCAGTCGGTGGAGCCCGAGGGGGGTGGGGGGGGGGGGTGGGGCGGTCAGCCGTGACGTCCACGTCTTTCCCCGCTCGCGTCTCTCTCTACAACACGGCGTCACGCGCTACGAAATTACCCCTAACATCCAGACTAATCGTGCGCGGTACGACAGTCACTTGTTAGCCTCAGAGATCTGCAAGTACGTTTAGAATTACTTGCGACAGTTCAATAGTGAGCGAGTGGAGGAAAGCGCAGTTGCCAGCATGTGCTGTGCTCTTTAGCATGTGACAATAATACCAGGCGCACTCGGTGCGGGAACTGTCAGGCTTGCTTGACTGCAAGCCGGCCTTTTTTGTAATCCTTCTCCAATTACTTTAAGGAAACTGTTCGCTAATAAACTCCGATTCTCGCACGTCTTATAGCTTAATTCGTCGGCTTCATGCTGAACAGCCTATTAGTTCGGTAATGGTCATAGTTATTGTGGTGTCACCGCCAGACACCACACTTGCTAGGTGGTAGCTTAAATCGGCCGCGGTCCATTTAGTACATGTCGGACCCGCGTGTCGCCACTGTGTGATCGCAGACCGAGCGCCACCACAAGGCAGGTCTCGAGTTACGAAATAGCACTCGCCCCAGTTGTACGACGACTTTGCTAGCGACTACACTGACGAAACCTTCTCTCATTTGCCGAGAGACAGTTAGAATAGCCTTCAGCTAAGTCCATGGCTACGACCTAGCAAGGCGCCATTAGCCGTATCTGAAGAGAGTCTTATTTGTATTATCAACAGCGATGTACCACAACGTGGAATAAAGTTAAGTATTTGAGGAGCTGCATACTTTTCTTATTAGAATTCACTACTTATCCTGTTGCAGAATTCACGCCCGTCTGCGTTAGATAGCGTGCATTTAGGCCGCCTCTACCTACAAGGTGTTGGCACATTTACCAACACATCAGTTATTATGTTTTTCAATATTAGGTAAACTATTGCAAGTAATTCATAAAACTTGCAGTGTAAAACAAGAGACCGCTATAAATTTGCGTTTGGTGCACGTTAGGTTATATGTTGTTGCGTATGGAACATCAGATAACACGTTGAATTAGTCTTTCAGCTTACAAGGATATCGCTGTCTGTCTCCAACGTCGAGAAAATGGAATGAATGTAAAGCGCTCAGTCATGCGCGTACGCGTTAGTGAAAAAGCCCGAATGAAATATTCATAAATCCAGAATGAGATTTTCACTCTGCAGCGGTGTGTGCGCTGATATGAAACTTCCTGGCAGATTAAAACTGTGTGCCGGGCCGAGACTCGAACTCCGGATATTTGCCTTTCGCGGGCAAGTGCTCTACCATCGGAGCTACCCAAGCACGATTCACGCCTCTCTTTCGGGAGTGTTAGTTCTGCGAGTTTCGCAGGAGAGCTTCTGTAAAGTTTGGATGGTAGGAGACGAGGTACTGGCAGAAGTAAAGCTGTGAGGACGGGGCCTGAGTCGTGCTTGGGTAGCTCAGGTGGTAGATCACTTGCCCGCGAAAGGTAAAGGTCCCGAGTTCGAGTCTCGGCCCGGCACACAGTTTTAATCTGCCAGGAAGTTACATATTCATAAATCTCTTGTACCTCAAAAACAGTCTGAGATACTGAAACGAGATTTTGGCAAATAATACCACGCAAAGAGGAAAGTACTTTGCCATACGATTAGTATATGAAACTTGCACCAACGTCTTCTCAACTACCCTATCGTCCGCCCCCAGTAGCTGAGTGGTCTGGGCGACAGAATGTTAATCCTAATGGCCCGGGTTCGATTGCCGGCTGGGTCGGATATTTTCTCCGCTCAGTGACTGGGTGTTGTGTTGTCCTAGTCATCATCATTTCATCTCCATCGACGTGCAAGTCCCCGAACGGTCTACCCGACTGGAGGCCCTAGTCACACGACATTTATTTAATTACCTTCTCGGCATGGCTGAGAATTGGAGACCAGTCCTGTCGTGTAACATCTGCAAAGGTTTCTTTTGCCAGCACTTCAAACTCACTAAATTTCTTATTGTTTTTTGTCACGTTACTCTTCACCGAGGCCGAATTATTCTCAGGCGGATTTAAATGAGCATGATATAGAGGAAACTTGCTTACATTCTGCTCTGCTCTGCGTTAGCCACTGCTTCGACTTGATAGCGTGGAGATTATGACTTGTACACAAGTTCCATTGAGTCTGCCTTAGGTTAAACTTTAATCAATGGAACATTTCTTTGTGCCCAGAGCAAAATGTCCGCTTTCCTCCGCTACATTGTTGGAGCTTTACCCATCACAATGGAGAGGATGGCACGAAGTCCACTTTTATTGTCGAATTCGGAGGAATATTTCGCAGCAGAACATTATCTGTACAGCCGATGATCCTGTTCTTAGACGACCACCTATATTGCGAATGTTGTGTTCAGACGTACTGCAGTGTAATTACTAATGCAATGCCAACACTGAACATGCCTTCACAGTACGTGACGACTGTAGAACACTTAAACGCTAGAAAAAAAATTTTTACAACGATAGCTAATGAACGTATATACATCTAATGCATCACACCACGTCGTTCTATTCATCCACGGCGTGGTAACACGGGCGCTTTACCAACCGAACTACTGGTGGCATGGTAGGGAAAGCTGGATCGCCATTGGCGTTACCAGGGAAACAGTGTCATGTCCTCTTCTGGGGAGCCAAACGTCAAAACTCGCAACTAATTTTAAACGCACTACACAGTATCTGATCAAAGGTAAACGGGCACCTACTAATGAAGGCTTGGATTCTGCTATGGACACCTTCAGTGACGCATGTCAATTGGAATCTGTGTGTGTGCAAACCCATTCTTCCTCCACGTTCTAATTCATCTCAAAGGTAAAACTTTGAACATAGCTGCTAAGGTTCAGTGACCGTGTCAGAACTATATTAGAACAAATAAGCCCTCGATCACAAATATTAAAACAAAATTGACCAGGTTTCGACACTACTATGAGCGTCGTCTTCAGAGTTAGACTAACTGTCCTAAAACACATTAAGTATATAACACATTAATAAAATTAAAGTTTGTACTGACTGGAAAGAGATGCAGTACTTACAAGTCACATATTAAAAAAGATCTAAGCCCGAAAGGCGGCGTCATGAATAGTTGTAAGTAAGATGGCGAGCCGCTAAGGGCTGCTCGTACTTTAGTGAACAAGGGCTGCAACAAGCAGCACAATCTTGTTGCAACCCTTGTTCACTAAAGTGCAACCCTTGTTCTCAAAGGTGTTCCACTGGGTTCACGTAGGGAGGCTCTGTAGGGCAGTCTATTTCATAGATGCTGCTCTATGACAAGGGAATACTATATCATCTCCGAACTGTTCCTCTACTCTATGCAGTTCTGTAAAATGTATTCACATCGTTACTCGTTTAGCATCTTCTGAAGGGCAATAAGGAGACCATACCCTAATGACAAAAAACGCCCTTATGCTGTAACACCACCTGCTCTGTACTTTACTGTTTGCAATACACATGATGGGAGATAGCGTTCTCCAGCCATTCGTCAACCCCAAACCATTCCACATGACTGCGATAGGGTATAGCGTGATTCATCATCGGTTCCCAGTCATCTGCAGTCCAGTGCCACCAAATCCGTGGGTTCAGAAATGTGTAGCTTATAAGCAGCCTCTCGGCCACTGTACCCCATTCTTCCTACGCACAGCCCATGCACAAGCTGGACTTGTGGTAGCATTTTGGAACTCACGAGTGTCTTCTTGCGACGGTTTGATATGCTTTTTACACCCACCTTCCGCAATGATCGACAATCCGTCACCATTCATAGGTCTGCCTGACCTTGGATTGGCTACGGTTGTTTCTTCGCGTTCCCACTTCACCGTCGTATCACCAGCACTCCACTTGGGCTGCTTCATAAGGGCTGAAATGTCTCTGATCGATTAGTTACCCAGGTGTCGACGACTGATTAGTTCACGTCTGACATCATTGAACTCTACTGGCCGATCTAATCTGCTCTTACTGCTTCCTATCTGACAATACACCATTCCCCGTCTCCTTTTATAGTGGCGGGTCCGCCTCCGTGACATCTAGCTGTCAATTCTAAATTACATAAGGGTGTTCTAATGCGTTTGATCAGACAGTGTATCTGTCAGTTAGCGAGATGCAACTCTGTATAGAAACCTTGGTGTATGACTCGACGGGGTGAGCGAGCTGTAACAGACTCCGGACAGTCGTAATACAAGGCGGCATGTTTCGTTTCGGAAAGCCTCGCGGCCTCAGCACACAGGCACACTTCTGAACCTGCCGTCGCACAGTCAGCTCACACGCTTCAAAACCTGGAAAGTATAGAAAAGAAATTAGTCATGCTAAATCTTGCTGAAATTGCGCTGCCTAGTGTTGCGGTGCCACTTCATTCTCAAGTCGACTGAAAAACGCAACTGCTTTCGCATTTTCGAAAATGAGTCTGGGAACCTTCTCCGTTCAAATAAGTAACCCAGACCCTTTTACACTTAAGAACCAAAGAAACTGGTACACCTCCCTAAAATCGAATAGGGTCTCCGCGAGCACGCAGAAGTGCCGCAAAACGACGTGGCATGGACTCGACTAATGTCTGAGTAGTGCCGGACGGAACTGACACCAATGAATCCTGCTGGGCTGTCCGTAAATTTGTAAGAGTACGACGGGGTGGAGATTTCTTCTGAACACCACGTTGCAAGCCATCCCAGATATGCTCAATGACGTTCATGTCTATAGAGTTTGCAAACTGCGGGAAGCGTTTCAACTGAGAAGAGTGTTCCTGGAGCCACTCTGTACCAATTCTGGACGTGTATGGTACCGCATTGTCCTGCTGGAATTTCCCAAGTTCGTGGGAATGCACAATGGACATAAACGGATGCAGGTGATCGGACAGGTTGACTACGTACGTGTCACCTGTCAGAGTCGTATCTAGATGTATGAGAAGTCCCATATCACTCTAACAGCACACTCCCTACAGCTGACATGCAGGTCCATGGATTCCATAACCGTACACGGCCATCCGCTCGATACAATTTGAAACGAGATTCGTCCGACCAGACAACATGCTTCCACTCATCACCCCAATATCCGCGTTGACGGGCCCAGCCGAGGCCGTAAAGCTTTGGGTCGTGCATTCATCATCGATACCCGAATGGGTCATCGGGTATCAAAGCCCATTTCGATGATGTTTCGTTGAATGATTCGCACGCTCAGACTTGTTGATGGCCCAACATTGAAATCTGCAACAATCTGCAGAAGTGTTACACTTCTGTCACGTTGAACGATTTTCTTCAGTCGTCGTTGGTCCCGTTCTTTCAGGATCTTTTTCCGGCCGCAGCAATGTTGGAAATTTGATGTCTCACAGTATTCCTGATATTCATGGTACACTCGTGAAATTGTCGTATGGCAATATCCCCTCTTCATCGCTACCTCGGAGGTGCTGTGTCCCACAGCTCGTGCGCAGACTATAACACCACGTTCAAACTCATTTAAATCGTGATAACCTACCGTTATAGCCGCAGTAACCGGTGTACCAAGTGCGCAAGACACTTGTTGTCTCATATAGGCGTTGCCGACCGCAGCGCCGTATTCTGGTCTGTTTACATATCCTTGTATTTGCATACCCATGAATATACCAGTGTCTTTGGCGCTTCATTGTATATTTCAGGCTTTTATAAATTTCTTCATAAACACCAGTTTCATAAGTAGTGCCGGACTCAAAACTGGTTTCTGGCGACGCTTCTTGTTGCAGGAGTTAATACCTGCATCTTCCACCAACATTTCTAGGAATAGTTTTTCTCAATTTATTTACAACCTTGTGGTAAGAATTCTTAACGCAACTAATCGTAGTGGCAAACAATTACAGAGTACGCACTCGATCTGCAGAAAACAACTTGCTGCGAGAATTACGATACACTGGCGACCTATCCTGGCTTCGCAAGGATGACATTGAATGTCTACGACCGGAAGAGTCTGGCGTAGTGGTAATAAATTATATAGATAAATATTCCTTGCGACTTAGTCTCTCATTGAAAACTGTACCAAAATCTCTACAGTAGTTCCTGTGATTTGCATTCGCATATTGCAGGGGTGGGGGTAACTTTATAGTACACAATACAATTAAAAACATGTGAGAATTTATTAGTGTACATTAAGGCGGGTGTGTCCACGCTTCACCTGTACCACGGCTTCAGCTTCACTAAGGATACTTCCAGTGAAGTGACCGACTGTCTGTGGAGTAATGAGAGGCATCAGGAGCCGCAGCTAGAGGCCGTAGTTCTGTTGGACGACGGGGGTCTGGAGCAAAGTCAACATTGTAGCTTACCCAAAGGCCTTTCATTCAGATGAGATGGGAACTTTGAATATTATCGTCCACAAACCGTTGCCTCAAAGACGCTACTTTACGACAGGTTTCCCTGTCTTGCCGTAAAATGTCTTCACATTTATTGTGCATTTGTCGTTATCTTCATCGCAATAAGGTGACCACTCTCTCACCACGAAAAACACCCCAAACTCCGTCACACCTCCTGCATATTCCCCTGTTGTCACTGCACGCACCGAGCGAGGTGGCGCAGTGGTTAGCACACTGGACTCGCATTCGGGAGGACGACGGTTCAATCCCGCGTCCGGCCATCTCGATTTAGGTTTTCCGTTCTTTCCCTAAACCGCTTCAGGCAAATGCCGGGATGGTTCCTTTGACAGGTGACGGCCGACTTCCTTCCCCATCATTCCCCAATCCGATGAGACCGATGACCTCGCTGTTTGGTCTCTGTCCCCTAATCAACCCAATCTTCACTGCACATGATGGCCGGTAACGTATCACTGTTGGCAGTACTCGTGAAGCCAGGTAACGTTCTCCGGGCATTCGCCTAACGCGCACCTTTCCGTCGGATTGCCACAGAGCATAGCGTGATTCATCACTCCAGTCATCCACTGTGCAGTTGCGTCCGCCTCTACACCACCTCAAGCGCAGTTTAGCACATACTACTGATAAGTGTGGCTTATCAGGATATTCTTGACTATTGTACCTAATTAATTTTTACTCCCTCCACACAGTTGTACCACAACCTAAGTCGCACTTTCTTAATGTCTGATCCCAAGTTTATTAAATGCGGCAACTAGTGGCGTGAAACAGAACTGAATAGTCGTGCAAGAAAGCAAGAATAAATGAGTGGATCGATGCTTGGAAAACTGGAAATCTGTGGTAAGATCTTATGGGACCAAAGTGCTGAGGTCATCTAACATAACCTAAAGTACGCTAAGGACAACACACACACACCCATGCTCGAGGGAGGACTCGAACCTCCCCCCGAAGGGGGCGGGTGGGTGGGGGGGGGGGGGGGGAGCAGCGACCGATGCCTGTTTCTCCTTCTGTAGTGGTCAATCCAAGGATTGGTTTGCAACAGCTACAATGGCAGCTTGTCTCCATTCTGTGCGTCTTTCAGCTTTTCTCTTGATTTCTTTATAGGTGTTACATCCCACATCTTTCACGATTTGATCCATGTACCTCAGTCGTGGTCTTCCTCTTGGTCTTTTTCCCTCGACATATCCCTCTATGATTGTGTTCAGGAGTCCTTTATGTGTTAATAGATGGCCTGTAAATTGCACTCGTCTTTTAACAATGAAACTCCAAAAGCTTCTCTTCTCACCTGCTCTTTCCAGAACCACTTCGTTTGTGACGTTGACGATACATTTTATTTTGAGCATGCGTCTATAGCACCACATTTCAAAAGAATTTAGCTTCTGGTCTTCCCCTGTCCCGAGAGTCCATGTTTCACGCCCATAGCATGCCACACTCCACACATATGGTTTCAAAAATCTTTTCCTGATTTCAAGGCTGATGCTCTTAGATGTTAAGATGTTTTTCTTCTTGTTAAAAGCAGCCTTTGCTTGAGCAATTCTACTTCTCACTTCTGCCTTGCTCCTTCCATCCCTGGTAATATTACTGCCCAGATAAGTAAATTTATCAACTTGTTCAAGCAGTTCATTGCCTACATGAACTTGGACTTTCACTTGATCTTTTTTGTCGCATGCAGTTACTTTTGTTTTTGCTTTATTAATTCTCATATTATATTCTTCCCCCATAACTTTATCCATTCTATTCAGTAGGACTACAAGATCTTCTTCTCTTTCGGCCAGGACAGCTATATCATCGGCATATCTTATCATATCTATTAATGATTTTTTTTATAAACATGACGAAATATCAGATGAAAATAAGTTCACTGCTAACGAAATATATAACGTGAATGAAACTGCATTAACCACAGTTCACAGACAGTCACCCGAAAAGGCGAACACCAAGTGGGCGCAACACAAGCGGAGAATAGGGTCCAACGACATGTGTATGCGCAATGCATGCAGCAAGCGAATTCATACATACGCTGTTAGTATTTAAGCGTAGCAGATGAAATCTGTTATATTGCTATGAGAAGGCCGAAATGCACGCTACAAGCTCACGCAGGAAGGCGTGAGGTCTGAAACAGGATACGTAATGAATGCTATAAAGAAAAGTACGTAGCTCCTGGAATACTTAACTTTAATCCATCATTTGTATACATCGTTCTTGATGAGACATGCTTCATACGATAACTATCAATTGCTTATGGCGCCTTGCTAGGTCGTAGTCATTGACTTAGCTGAAGACTATTCTAACTATCTTCTCTGCAAATAAGCGAGTCTTCGTCAGTGTTGCATCGCTAGCTAAGTCGTCCGTACAACTGGGGCGAGTGCTAGTAAGTCTCTCTAGACCTGCCGTATGGCGGCGCTCGGTCTGCAATTACTGACAGTGGCGACACGCGGGTCCGTCGTATACTAGCGGACCGCGGCCGATTTAAAAGGCTACCACCTAGCAAGTGTGGTGTCTGGCGGTGACACCACAAAATCATGTCTTCAAAAGGGGGCCTGCACCAAATACTGCGTTTGGATGCTCATCAGAACTGTTTGTCCGATGGCTAGAACATTTCATAAAATGTACAAAAATAGAAAAAAGGACCAGAAACTAATTTTGCAATTACTGGATGGAGACAGCACACCCATCAAAAATTCAGAGGCAGTTCAGCTAGCTCGTGATTATGGTATAATTATGATATCGTTTTCTGCTCACACGACTCACTGTCTACAGCCATTGGACAGATCATTCTTTAAAATAATAATAACCAACAACAATTAAGCGGAATCTTCGTTGCTACTTTTCAGCCCTTGCAGTGTAATAAAACAAGCTAACATTGCGGAAGTCTTGGACAAAGCATACACCAGATCAGTTTGTATCGACATACCAGTAACTACTTTAAGGCAACATCCTTGTGGGCAAGTGACAGATATGTAGTCAAAGAAGTGAACTTTGTAGCGACTGTTGTACGTATTGTTGATCCATCACACCATGAATCGGCTGATGGCACTGAAGTAACAACGCGAAAATCTGGAAGGGCGCTTAACACTGCAACACGACTAACTGCTTACTTTGGAACATCTACAATTTCTTAAGAATGGGGACCCGAAAACAATAAAGCGACAGCTGCCGAAATTAACAGTCAACAATTAAAGTCTTGCTTCAACACTTTACGTCCTATCGCTTTTATAACAACCGTTATCAAGAACAGTACGACAGGATCGAATCAACAATGGAACATCGACTCCTTACAAGTAGGAAGCAGAAACCAAAGAAAATGCAAACAAAAGGAAGAAACGTGTGCACAAAACTATTAAAAAGACACACAGATGCAAACTTTAACAAGAATAAAAAAAATAAACAACACATTGAACTGGTTATGTCAGCTGTGTAGGGAGAATCGAGAAGAAATTATTCAGTGTCTTAAATGTAAAGGTTGAGTACGTGACCTATGCATTGGCATTGAAAGTAAAATTCAGAAATATTTCAGTGATATGTGTGTTCAAACCAACTGAGTTTTGGTCTGTCTGTTTAAGCAATTTCATTTGTGAAGAATTTGGATTTTGTGTCCCACGTGTGCAATTTCATTAAGTGTAACAATAGAAGTAAGGTTACGTTTATAGTTCTATCTGGTATTGTGACGTTTTGTTACATTATTCCGTTGATTTCTTATGTCGTAGCTGATTTATTAAGTGCGACTTAGGCTACAGGGGATACGATTTATGAAACCAGGCGCCTTAAACGTGCCGAGGGTATAGATTTGAAAAAGGAGGGAAACTCATATTGAGAATAGATTTTTCCGTGAGTGTAGGAGCTGGTTAATAGCTTAACAAATAAAAATTCAGCGTGCGCAAAGCCAATTCTGTTATTTAAATTACCCTACCAAATATAGTAATTCTATTTTAAGGGGAACGACTTCAGCAACCTTACTCTAGTAGTTTGACTGGTGGTAGCATTTTGGGAATCATGAGTGATTAATTCAACTGATTTCACGTGAGTTTTTTATGACAACCCTCCGCAGTGCCCAACAGTTCTCCGTCGGTGTATGAGGTCTGTAGCTTTAGCTGTGGTAGTTCCTTCGCAGTTCCGCTTTACAGTCACGTCACCAACATTCGCTTAGGTATGCTTCAGAGGGGTTGCAATGTCCCTAATGGATTTGCTATTCGTGTGACATCTAGTGACTAGTAACATCCAATGTCTAGTTCACGTTCAAGGCACTGAACTTCCCTGAGCGACCCACTCTACTGTTACAGGATGTCTATTAACAACACAGTACCCTCCACCTAATACTAGCAGAACCGACTCTCGTGACATATCATTGTACAAAGGTGACCAACTACCTCTGATCAGATAGTGTATATATAGATTTAACGGAACAGCGTTAGATTAGCTTTTCGTAATTTGTTCTCGGTGACGCAGGTATCACACACTGAAGCACCAAAGAAACTGGCATAGGATATGTATTCAAACACAGATATATGTAAACAGGCAAAATATTTCACTGCGATCCGCAATGTCTTTATAAGACAAGTGTCTGGCGCAGTTGTTAGATCGGTTACTGCTGCTACAGTGGCAGGTTTTCAAGATTTAAATGAGGTTGAATGAGGTGTTACAGTCGTCACACGAGTGGTGGGACACATCATCTCCGAGTTAGCCATGAAGTAGGTATTTTCCCACGTGTACGGTGAATAACAGGAGCCCAGTAAAACATCAAATCCCCGACGTCGCTGCAGTCGGAAAAAGATCCTGCAAGAACGGCACCGACGACGACTGAAGAGGATCGTTCAACTTGACAGAAGTTCCACGCTTCCTCAAATTGCTGCAGATTTCAATGCCGGGTCATCAAAAAGAGTCAGTTTGCGAACCATTGAACGAAACATCATCGACACGGGCTTTCACAGCCGAAGACCACTCACGTACCGCTGACGACTGCACGGCACAAAGTTTTGCGCCTCGCCTGGGTATGTCAGCACCGACATTGAACTGCTAATGACTGGAAACATGTTGCCTGGTCGGACGAGTGTCGTTTCAAATTGCATCGAGCAGGTGGACTTGTTCGGGTATGGAGACAACCTCGTGAATCCGTAGATCCTGCATGTCAGCAGGCCAGCGTTGAAGGTTGAGCAGTCTCTGTAATGGTGTGAGGCATGTGATACAAGACCCCTGATACGTCTAAATATCACACGTGACACGTCCGTAAGCATCCTCTCTAATCACCTTCATCCATTCATGTCCATTGTGCAGTCCGATGGACTTGAGCAATTACAGCAGGACAATGCGACACCCAACACGTCCAAAATTGCCACAGAGTGGCGCCAGGAACACTCTTCTGAGTTTAAACACTGCTACGAGACTCTCCAGACGTGAACGTTATTTCGCATGTCTGGGGCGCCTTGCAACGTGCTATCAGAAGAGATCCCCACCGGTCGTACTATTATTGATTTATGGACAGCCCTGCAGTTCTGTCAGTTCTCTCCAGTACTACCTCAGACATTAGTCGAGTCCATGCCACGTCGTGTTGCGGCAATTCTCCGTGCTCGCGAGGGGCACTATGCGATATTCGTCAGGCACCAGTTTCTTTGTCTGTTCAGTGTATAATGAGACTGGGAGAGAGATGTCCTAAGACGATTTTATTACTGTTTCGAATTTTGAAGTTGAAAAAAGTGGTATAAATCCACCGATATAGGCAAGTCATTAAACCACTGAACGGCGAAGCTTTTTTCTTTTGTCTCTTCCGTTTCTGGAATGTATTTTCTACAGGAAAAATGTGAAGTAGATTGGTTCAGTGGACAGCACACTACATATCACTTACAGACACCATGTGAGCGAGTCAAGGCAGCCAATTGCAAATATCCGACAAAATCAGTGCTTAGGATTGCCAGAGTGTTTTGGAATGCTGCAGTGAACAATGCAGAGAGTCTTGTGTAGTAGGCTATATTTGTATGCTTACAAGATGCAGTTGCTTCAGGAACCAAAGCCGATGGCCAGACCTCAGCACGAACAGATGACAATGAATATGCTTGTCAGAGGTAGGCTATGGCCTTTTGGAAAAGTTTTCTTTCTCTGAAGTGTCACATTATCATGTATCCAACAAACTGAAGTCATTACGTTCGCATGTGAGAATCAAGGTGACTTCGTGTTGGAATAAGACGGCCCCAAGGGCTATTGAACAGTTGTACAGCTACCCGATTCTTCTTCAGTGAGTCTGGTGCCAACAGTGACTGTAACCTGGAAGTCAAGGAAGGCAGCATTCGGTTACGATTGTGGACGAGGCCGTAATCAGTTACTATTGGTTCCCTTTTGAAGTTACATACATTTATTTTGAAACGGTGATTCCAGACTCAGCAATAAATAAGATATCAAACGTTATTAATGAAGGAATAAGGAACTGTTTAATTAATAGTGCTTTCAGTGCGTTACAATTTACCAAATGAGCATAAAATACAGACACAGCAAATAATGTTTTGAAAACAAGCCAGTGTGATCCCAATCAGAATTTTAAGGAAAGTAACCACCGTCACGGCTGAAGGCCTTTAACGCCAAGAACGGCAATTATAAATTTTTTTAACCAACATACTGTAAGACAGCAATGCAATGGAAAAGGTTAATTAAAAAAGACAGGCATCTGATCACGAAACGGGTGAGACAAAATGATGATAAACTTGGTAGCACAACCATTTAAACCTGCTGTAACGCTAAGAATGGCAGTTACAAAAAAAATTTGAAAAAAAACCTGCAGTAAAACAGCAAAGTTTAATTTAAAAGGACAGGCAACTGATCACCAAACAGGTGAGACAAAATGATGGAAAATTTGGTATCACAACCATTTACATCTGCTGTAACGCCAAGAATGGCAATTATATAAAAAAATTTAAAAACATACAGTAAAACAGCAAATACAGTAATAAAACAGAAGGGCCAGTCACAGACGGTGCACCAGGAATCAACCTCTGAGTAGGTCCAGCAAAAAACACTTTCACGAGTGATGAAATAGCTCGCTCCTTCTGAGTCCTCAACAAAAATGCCCACTGACACGACCCGGAAGAACAACGACGTCGCCCCAAAGATAGGGCCACAGTTACTACATATCGATAACCGCCGCTGCTGCCACTAGAGGATAGGAACGCTTGCAAAACCAAGTGGCGCCAGTCAACACGAGAAGAAGACAAACAATCACAATCATGTAGCAGTCTGGTCCCTTTAATCCCACAAACCAACCAACCAACCACAATCATGTCAACTAAACGATACGGTCTGGCCTCCAGCTGAGGACAGAAACCTATAAACAGCACCAATGCGAGTCGCAGCGTGGCTCAGACCTTTACCTAGACATGTTAAAAGAGATCACTGTGCAGCAAAGTTGGCCCAGCAATAAAGACTAAGAACCAAGAGGTTGCAGGACCTTGGATTTTCCAGTCTGCGTTTTAATCTAGCACTCACCTCCAAATGATGCGAGGAGCCGCCAGAAGCGACAAATGGTGCGGATTCCAAGTTGAACTGCAGGTCTTGTTTCCCCAGCTGGACAACTGGGGTAGATTGGGAACACACAAGTCACCGAAGTGGCGTCCAATTGAAAGACTTGCACCAGGCCAGTGAACCACATAAAATTATTGTTATTATTATTGTAGAACTATTGGAACACCTGAAATATGACGTCGTATTTCACTTCAGTGCTCGATAAATATTTGCCTATTTTTGGATGAAAAGTTTCCCGGTAGGTGGATTGGGGGAAGTGATCAATTCGATGGCTGCCAGGGTCACCTGAACTCACACCATCAATTTTTTTCCTCTGAGGATTATATAATGTATCAACTTTGCCGAACCAAGGTTACAAATCAACAGGACTTAAAGACAAGTGTTCACAATGTATTTGAAAACGGAGTTCATGGATCACACATGGACAAAAACAAAACACAACTGGAACATGTTTGTGTCACTAGTGGACCGCATCACTGTCGTAAGCTTGCCTGGGAGTGGAAGGAGCGGGCAAAGAAACGACTGAACGTCATTTGTATACTCAGTAAAAGTAACTTAACAATTTAGGTCAACAGGACCTTGACGTATTAAGACAAAAACATTCAACTGGATAAAACAATTTAAGAGAAATTGCTGTTTTTCGATAAAACAACCTCTTCAAAGGTTCTTTTCCGTGCTTAGAAGTAGAAATGATTATGTATAAAACTGAAGAATACTCCAAATAACTGAGTTTTATAACATGGGCTTCTGACAAGGAATAAGAGAGGAGAAAGACTAATTGAGTTCTGCAATAAATTTCAGCAAGTGATAGCGAATAATCTGCTCAAGAATTACAAGAGGAGGAGGTATACTTGGAAAAGGTCGGGTGATGCGGGAAGATTTCAGAAGATTACATCAAGGTCAGACAGTGATTCCGAAATCAGATTCTGGATTGCAAGGCGTTCCCAGAAGCAGATATAGACTCAGATCACAATGTAGCAGTGATGCAGAGTAGACTGAAGTTTAAGACATTAGACAGGAACATTCAATACTCAAAGAAGTTGGATACGGAAATACTAAGGAATGACGAGATACTCTTTAAGTTCTCTAAGCCTATAGGTACAGCAATAAGGAATAGCTCAGTAGGCAGTATAGTTGAAAGGGAATGGACATCTTTAAAAGGGGCAGTCACAGTAGTTGGAAAGAGAAACGTAGATATAAAGAATGTAACTGCAAAGAAGCCATGGGTCAGAAGAAATACTTCAGCTGATCGGTAAAAGAAGGAAGTAAAAAAGTGTTCAGAACATTCAGGAGTACAGAAATACATGTCGCTGAGGAATGAAATAAATAGGAAATACAGGGAAACTAAGACGAAATGGCAGCATGAAAAATGTGAAGTAATCGAAAAAGAAATGATAGTTGGAATCATACAGGAAAGTCAAAACCACCTTCAGTGAAATTAAAAGCAGGAATGGTAACATTAAGAGTGCAACCGGAATTCCATTATTAAATGCAGAGGAAAGAGCGTATAGATAGTAAAAGTACATTGAAGGCCTCTATGAGGGGGAAGATTTGTCTGATGTGATAGAAGAAGAAACAGGAGTCGATTTAGAAGAGATGCGAGATCGAGTCTTAGAATTTAAGAGAGCTTTGGGGGACTTAAGATCAAATAAGGCAGAAGAGGTAGATAACAATCCATCGTAATTTCTAAAACCATTTGTGGAAGTGATAACAAAACGACTATTCACGTTGTTGTGTGGAATGTATGAGACTGGCAAATATACCGCCAGATTTTCGCAAAAATATCATCCACACAGTTCCGAAAACTGCAAAACCTGACAAGGGCGAGAATTATCGCACAATCAGCTTAACAGCTCTTGCATCCAGGTTGCTGCCGAGAAAATACACAGAATAAAGGAAAGGCAAAGGCACCAGAGAGGCAAATCTGACGTTGGGGTTGATAATGGAAGCAACATTAAAGAAAAGTTAAGACACGTTCGTAGGATTCGTCGATCTATAAAAAGCGTTCGACAATTCATAATTCTGAGAAAAATAGGCGTAAGCTATAGGGAGAGACGGGTAATATACAATATATACAAGAACCAAGATAATAAGAATGGACGAGCATGAAAGAAATGCTCGGATTAAAAAGAGTGTAAGACAGGAATGTACGGTTTCGCTCCTGCTGTTCAATCTGCACGTTCTAGAAGCAACGATGAAAATAAAAGAAAGGTTTAGGAGTGGACTTAAAATTCATGGTGCAAGGATGTCAATGATACGATATGCTGATGATATTGCTGTCCTGAATGAAAGTGAAGAGGAATTGCATGAACTTCTGAATGAAAAAACTAGTGAGTACAGAATATGGATTGAGAGTAAATCGAAGAAAGACGAAAGCAATGACAATTAACAGAAATGAGAACAACGAGGCACTTAACATCAGGTTTGATGATCACGAAGGAGATGAAGTTAAGGAAGTCTGTTACCCAGGCAGCAAAATAACCAATGACGGACGGAGCAAGGAGGACATCAAAAGAAGACTAGCACTGACAAAAACGACGTTCCTGGCCAAGAAAGTCTACTGGTATCAAACATGGACCCCAATTTATGAAGAAATTTCTGCAAATATATGTTTGGAGCTCTGCATTGTACCGTAGTGAAACACGGACAGTGGGAAAACCGGAACAGAAGAGGATCGAAGCATTTGAGATGTGGTGCTACAGACGAATGCTGAAAATTAAGTGGACTGACAGGGTATGGAATGAAGAGGTCCCCCTCAGAATCGGAGAGGAAAGGAAAATGTGGAAAACGCTGACAAGGAGAAGGGACAGGGTGATGGGACATCTGTTAAGACATCAGGAAATGACTTCCATGGTATTAGAGGGAACTGCAGAGGGCAAACGTTTAGGGAAAGACAGGGACTTGAATATGTCCAGCATAGAATTTAGGACGTAGGGGTAACTGCTACTCTGAGATGAAGAGGTTGGCACAGGACAGAAATTCACGGCGGTCCGCATCACGCCAGTCAGAAGACTAATGACGAAAAAATTAAAAAAAAATTATAGGGTTCAAAACAGGTAGGCAATAAACATCTTTAGAATGTGTTTAACTAAAATACAACAAATAATTCAGATTCACTTAAAAATAGTTCATTAAAAGAAAAGTAGAACAATTAAGGTAGCTTGATATGAAATAATCCGCATCAGGCAATGTGGTCCGGACGATCGGCCCGGAAATTACTTAGGGCAGGCCCTAATGCTGCTTACCACACTCCTCCCCCATTTCTAAGCAACCAGAGGGTACACCCCCTAAGCCACAAAGATACAATGATAGCCTGCCGACCAGAGAAGTAACTTTTAAGTAAAACTAGTAAAACCCTAAGTCTTCACATTACACGCTGGCAGCGAAGACAAAAGATTTATAAAATGTCGTTAAAAGACGACAAGCTAGCTGGCCAAGACGACCACCCCACTTACATCTGAATTGAAGAGATTCAGCTGCCAACCGGGATTCAGCTTCAGATCACACCATAAATGTCTCGCGGTACGTAAAACATAGGTGGAAGAAGACACGAATGGTTGTCTGTAAAACCTCACCTAAGTTAAACACAAGATCGGCTTGGAAGTATAACCCACTAAAATACACGCAACAATATATTCCCCCTAAGACGCATTAGCTCGGCAGTTTACAGAATTTACTGCACGAGATGCCAGGCAAAAAAGAATATACTTCACGATAATGAGACGTTGAATATTAAACAAATTTACGTAACACCAAGCAGTCCGAAACCCTAATAATTTAAAACACACAATCAAATCGCAACTCTACAACAATTACCGAATTGAAGCTATTATCTTTTCATGCGAGCGACACGCTCGTAAAATCGCCTGGTCGGACACAGGAACAGAGAACAACAACAGGAGGCTGAACCACGTCCCATATAGAAGCAGCAAGACACCAACATGCGCAGGAAGCAAGCTAGTCACAAATATTAGGCTAACAGCTTGGGGCGAGGTCCTGCACTTGTTGTTGGGCGTGGTTAGCAAATAGTACCAGAACCTCTGTAAGTGCAGAGTTAACAAGACCTTGTACCAGCTCTCCATCAACCTCCTCTTCAAACAGTCTGATCAATACATCCGCCACAACGTTCTAGCACCCCCTAATGTGGCACACGTTGAAGCGGAAGGCGGAAAGTCGGACAGACCACTATGAAATACGCCCAGTTTTACGCGAGCGATCCAGGGGCCAACTAAGGGCCTGGCTGTCCGCCTCCAACGCGAAATCTCGGTGTTTGAGGTAGTATTTAAATTTCTCTAGTGCAAAGAGGACAGCCAGGGCTTCTAACCCGTAAGTGGAATATTTTTTTTCTGCAGGAGACAGGCACCTAGAGGCGCAGACTGTGGGTCTCCACTCGCCATCTTGCTCCTGAAGAAACACAGTAGCAAGCCCTGAGTTACAGGCGCCGGTTTCGACCACGAAGGGTTGATTGATGTCAGAAACGGGCAGAATAGGGGCATTAATCTAAGCAAACTGAAGTGCATCAAACGCAATCTGCTGGCTGTCGGTCCTGACAAATACGTCGTCCTTCCCTTACAATAGGCTTACAGGAGCGGCTCGGAGACTTCTGAACGAATTTTCAGAACACATTAGTCATTCCAACACAAGAAGCTATCCCCGTCTTAGTCTTAGCAGGGCGGAAACTGTAAATAGCTCGAGTCCTAGACCTATCAGTCCTGACCCCCTTGGCGAAGACTAGATGCCCCAGGTGCTAAGATAATTTCAGACGGTTTGACAGTCCCGCTTACCTCAGATGCTCCAGAACGAGTCGAAAATGCTCCAAATGCTCGGAGAAGGTGGCACTGTAAATGACAAAAATCGTCCAAATATTTATACACACCTGAACACCAGATTTCCGAGCACGGAATCGAGTAACCTAGAAAGAACTGCTGCCCTGGTAGAAAGGCCAACAGGCACCCATTTGAATTCGTGTAGCCGGCCGCGGTGGCCGTGCGGTTCCAGGCGCTTCAGTCCGAAACCGCGTGACTGCTACGGTCGCAGGTTCGACTCCTGCCTCGAGCATGGATGTGTGTGATGTCCTTAGGTTAGTTAAGTTTAAGTAGTTCTAAGTTCTAGGAGACTGATGACCTAAGATGTTAAGTCTCATAGTGCTCAGAGCCATTTTATTGAATTCGTATAAGTTCCCGTCAGTGTAAAAGGCAGTGGCCGCCTTGGATTCTTCTAGAAGGAAAGGTTTTAATACCCTTCGTTAAGATCGAAAACGGAAAGGTACTGATCCCCGGAAAACCACTAAAAACACTCATGTAAATCAGGAAGAGGGACAAATCCCAAGATTGTGATTAAGACCACGATAGTCTGTAACTGATCGGAAACCTCTGCCCCCCAGTCTCTTTACTCTTAGGCACTAAAAATATTGTTGATGCACACAGTGAATTGGTCAGTCTTATGACACTCTCAGAGAGCATTTTCTCTACCAACTCATTCAATACCTTCATCTTAGGTGAAGAAAGCTGGTATGGTGATTACCTGACTGTAAGATGATCGGAAAGTAAACTCCGTTATTCAGTGCTATTAGTTATATCTAATTCATCTGTCAACACTCCCGGGAAACCACGTAACATCTGAAGGTCCGCCTTAGCATCATCATGAGGTAAGAGCACAACATCAAACTCCGCCCCACTAACGTTATTATTACGGCGATCTACTCTCTTATAATGGCAGACAAAGCAGAGCGGAATCTGCGCCTGAGGTTGGTTTGGCGTAAGACTGAGATGACATCTTCTCAAAGCCTCTCCTTTGGTCGGCTTGTTTAACCTCCTGAAGAAGAGTGACTAAGTTATCCAAGACACTTTAGGTAGTCAGCCTCTTGACAAACAAGACCCTGCAACGATCCTCCCATTTAATCCCTTGCAAAAATAGTGGCAACAATCTCATACTCAGCAATTCTACATCTGAGGCCATGGCTGTCATACGTACTTCACGAATATACTCAACTAGGTTCTCGTAATCACGTTTGACACGAAAATATATTGATTAACGATGTCGCTCTTAACTCTGTTAGACACGTGTTCATTTATCACGTGGGCGCGCAGTTCCTCTCAGCAGTCCTTCCTCGCCAAGGCCTCACTGACTATTTTGGCCAACGACGCTTGACACAAAGGATACATCAACCGAAAAATGGTTTCCCACGACATTTTAAAAACGTTAACATTTTCCTCTAAGCTAACAGTAAACAACAAAATTTAACCAACTCCTGTTGAGTGTCCGGCTGGTCCCAGCGGAGGTTCGAGTCCTCCCTCGTGCATGGGTGTGTGTGTTTGTCCTTAGGATAATTTTTACTGTGAAGAAAATCTCTTCTACAGCAAGTTCTTTGCTTTCCATGCTCATAATTCTTAACGAATGCATTTTATACCACATGTTTACTGGACTTTTTTTCTTGTTTTCGTATCTACTACCAGTACCAAAAATATGGAAAGCAAAGAACTTGCAGCAGAAGATGTTTTATTTCACAGTATCGAAGATGAAAAATTGTTCGTAGCTCTTAGGGTATGCATTTTCGACCCTATTCTTACTGAGACCTTTTTGCTTCTAGTATCGTGTACTTTCAGCTGTATGTGTTTACGCCATTAACTATGATACACCCTGTAAATGTGTACATGGAAGAAGTTCATTATAATTCAATCCTTCCACTTCCAGAAATGACGGCGCTCTGCTACCAGAAAGGTACACACTACTGGAATAAAGTTGCTTGAGAGTGAAAGAGCGGGATGATATAGGGATTAAACGACATTTGTATCAAGATTTTTTATTAACACCCTTCCGGAGAAGTAACTTTACCAGTTAGGTCATCAGAACATTGACATATTAAGACAAATCCATACAATAGGATAAAACATTTTAAGAACAATTACTAATAATCAATAAAACAATCTCTTCGAAGGTTGTTTTTCTTTGTTAGAAGGATTAACGATTAAGAACAAACTCTTCATAATAGGTAAGCAATTTAGAATGTATTTGATTAAACAGTCTCTTAATGTGGGCAGCGTGCAATCAAATCCACTTAAAAGGCGAAGAGGGCAATCCATTCCTGCTGTTCTAATTTTCGTTCCTGCACTCCTTTTTTCTACATAGACAATAGCGAGTTTTTAACCGAAAAACCGTTCCAAGCATGCTCCATGATTTAACCAACATACCTTACAGTAGCTATTGAAAACTTCATACTCTTCGCACAGTTCTATCGAAAACTGTTGCAAACTGACAGCGAAATAACGCGTGCCACTTCAGAAATTTTCTTCAAGTGCTCCATACCTGCAAATTTAACACCAAGTGCTTTATGATGTACAGAATAATTACTCCCGTCTGTCGATCGTTGTAATTTTTTGGCCTTTCATTGTCAACTAAATTTTTAAATTCTTTCTGCAAGATATTTTAATGTCGTTACATAGCAAATATGCAGTACCCGTCGCTTTTGGGAACTAAGAACTCTCATTCCTCTCTTCTGAGATTCCCGTTCGTTTTAACGGGTTGCTACGGTGGATTGTTAGACTGCCACTTTTTATGCACACAGCCACTGGACCTGTCAAAGTCCTTCATATCGAGAACAAATTAAGAAGAGTAGCTGGCCGGTGTGGCTGAGCGGTTCTAGGCGCTTCAGTTTGGAACCGTTACGGTCGCAGGTTCGAATCCTGCCTCGGGCATGGATGTGTGTGGTGTCCTTAGGTTAGTTAGGTCTAAGTAGTTCTACGTTCTAGGGGACTGATGACCTCAGAAGTTAAGTCCCATAGTGCTCAGAGCCATTTGAACCATTTATTGAAAAGGAGGGTACACAGCGCTGACACAACGATTCTGCCGAACTCAGAGAGTTGTGCTGACCGAAAAATGCCGCATAGCAATGCTCAACGAAACGTCGTGCTGTTACGAGCACTTCCGAGAAGGACCGAGCAACGCCGACCGACAGGCCGGGTCGCTGCCCGCCCGCAGCCCGTACACACTGCACGCGTGAAAATTTTCACGCCGTGGCCGGCACTGGCCTAGAAATTGGATGTGCGAGATAAGTATCCTTCCAATAGGAATTTGTCGCTATAAAATTCTTGTACTGTGAGCAGGTGAAAGTCAGCAGGTAGCAAGTCTGGTCTTCTCGTTTCCCCAGCCCGTTCTTCAAGAGGTTATCAGAACATGCATTCTCCTGTCGAAGGAAACATGGTTTTCTTTGCATGAGAGATAGATGTCCAGGCAGTTTTGGCTTGCCTCAAGGTGTGAATGTTCGTTACGATGCCTCAAAGCAACATTCCGCTTAAACTTCTAGAACACAGCCTTCTGATTGAATCATTTTGTCGTTGTCGGGAAGCCCATACTTTTACACTGTCTCTACGTGCAAAGTTTTTCATTCATCAATTTCAGGATCGTGTCTTGGAGTGGGAGAAATCTCCTGGGTCTGGCTGAAGTGTAAGGAGACAGAGAAGAATAGGAGATTGTTCAACGCTGTTAGGTATTTTCATTTGACGGAATTCAGAATCTCCGCTCCCACTTTGTGATAAATGCCATCCCTGCACCAAGAATACCGAGCTACAGGCAGATCTTGGATAACAAATTTCTTTCCAGGCTGTTATAAACACTTCGCTCTTTGTAGGTTATAGATCTTAGTTTGGAACAAGAGAAATGGCTGACGAGTCGAGCCTTTTTGCCACTGGAAGGTTGTGTGTACTAAGCGATAAACACTAAAGGAGGGTTGAAATCACACATTCTAGCCGCTGCTTCCGCCAAGCTATTTACGCGCTGGACGATAGGAAAGATGGCACATCGTCGCAGCCACAGAAGCAGTTCAGAAGCGAATCTATCTCTCTCACTTCAGGAACAGAGCATGAGATCTCAAAGCTAAGCATCCAGCTTGTTTCTCTCGATGCGGAGTTTAGCAATCTTACGGTGTTTCCTCCTGTCTTTCCATGTACTTTCCACATCTAAGTGACACGCTATCGCTGGCCGTGTCCGTGATTTAGTTACTGTAACTGTGTTTATCCTCACTTTCCACCTGTGCCATGATTATAATGGTATGGATTGTTAATCGTTCTTTTAAAGATATCAGTGGATAAGTTTCATTCTCGAAGTGTCAATAAATATATATCTAACAGTGTCTATTTGTTTCCATTCAGAGCTAAGAGATCCCCCCTCGCATTAATATATATATATATATATATATATATATATATATATATATATATATATATATATATATGTTGTGTCGTACCCATCTGTTTCAGGCTTAACTGGGCCACCAATATTAATATTCTTTCAATTAATTTGCCTAATCACTGGGTGATGTTTCTCATTCTGATGGGCACCAGAATCTCCTTTTGTTCATCTTAGGTGTGTGCCCCTACCACAGACAAAACCCCACGTAAGGTTTTACATGTGTCATTGATGGAACATAGAGCTATGAGTTATCTTCTCACATGTAGAAAACCAGTTGTTATTGTATAGCACTAATGTCTGAGTTTGTAAAGATAATTTAGGGGTACCAGGTATATCGTGGGAACTGAGGGACACTTGAAGTGTAGTGAATGGTTGCAAACGATAGTCGTAAATACTGTACACGTTTATTATCATTATTCCAGATTATGCATGAAGTCCACATTGGTACAAGGAATTAAACAAAAACACATGAAGGCAGTTATTAATAGTGAAGCATTAAAAGACGCCAGCGCAGTATCACACATTAATTTCTGCAAAGAAAACTAGGTACTGACGTAAACATAGCATAGAGTGCTCAAATTCAGGCTACTCAAATGGAAGAGATCTTAGGCCCTATAAATCATTGATACTCATTCGTTCTTCCACTATGATGCCCTCATCGTTACCAGACCACAGAGGCCAAAGTTACTTTTGAGTTTATAGCAACCAAGAACTCCAAAAGTAACCTTACCATTACGACTTAGGGCACCAATGGTCTATTTGCGTCGATCTCAGAGAGATAGAATTTTATTAAGCTGAGACTTGTGCGTAATGAAACCAAGTAAACGATGAGGAAAGAAGAGGGGGAAAAATAGTCTCATTTCAAAATAATACCTGTAAGTGGTTCATTTCTCTAGATATGAACACGACACACACTAAAATAAGCAAAGTGATTAATTCTGTAGTTACACAGAGTATTAAGGAAAGTGTCGAAAATTTCGAGAGGTGGCAATAACAATCAAATCAAGAAAAGAATCCAATTAAAATGATCTCTAAAATTCATACCTTAGTAATTGTGTGCATTTGTTTATCGTCGCATCTGTGAACAGGTCTCGTCTACTTCAAGCTATTCGCTTTCCATATTTTGAGACGAGGTTTTTTCTCTGGGTCATCAATCTTCTGACTAGTTTGATGCTTCCCGCAACCAATTCCTCTCCTGTGCCAACCTCTTCATCTCAGAGTAGCACTTGCAACCTACATCCTCAATTATTTGTTGGATGTATTCCAATCTCTGCCTTCCTCTACAGCTCTTGTCCCCTGAAGCTCCCTCTAGTACCATTTAAATCATTCCCTCATGTCTTAACAGATGTCCTATCATTCTATCCCTTCTCCTTGTCAGTGTTTTCCATATATTCCTTTCCTCTCCGATTCTGTGCAGAACCTCCTCATTCCTTACCTTATCAGTCCACCTAATTTTCAACATTCATATGTAGCACAACTTAGGGCAAATTCTCCGATTCTTTCCTGTTCCGGTTTTCTCACAGTCCATGTTTCAGTACCACAGAACGCTGTGATCCAAACACACATTTACATAAATTTCTTCCTCAATTTAAGGCCTTTATTTGAAACTAGCAGAGTTCTCTTGGCCAGGAGTGCCCATCTTGCCTTTGCTAGTGTGCTTTTGATGTCCTTCTTGCTCCGTCCGTCATTGGTTATTTCGCTTTCTAGGTAGCAGAATTCATTAACTTCGTCTACTTCGTGACCTCAATCCTGATGTTAAGTTTATTGCTGTTCTCATTTCTGCTAATTCTCATTACTCTCATCTTTCTTCAATTTTTTCTCATTATATTGTTCACTCCATTCAGCAGATTATGTAATTCTTCTTCACTTTCACTCAGGATAGCCATGCATCTTGAATTTTAATTCCACTTCTGAACCTTTCTTTTATTTCCATCACTGCTTCTTCGATGTACAGACTGAACAGTAAGGGCGAAAGGTTACATCCCTGTCTTACACCCTTTATAGTCCGAGCACTTCGTTCTTGGTCGTCCACTCTTATTATTCCCTCTTTGCTCTTGTACATTTTGTATACTGCCCGTCTCTCTCCATACCTTACACCTATTTTTCACAGAATTTTGAAGATCTTGCACCATTTTACATTGTCGAACGCTTATTCCAGGTCGACAAATCTGATGAACATGTCTTGATTTTTCTTTAGTCTTTCTTCCATTACCAACCTCAACATCAGATTTGCTTCTTTGGTGCCTTTACCTTTTCTAAAGCCAAACTGATCGTCATCCAACACATCCTCAATTCCTTTTCCAGTCTTCTGTATATTATTCTTGTCAGCAACTTGGATGGATGAGCTGTTAAGCATTTGTCAGCTCTTGCAGTCTTTGGAATTGTGTGAACGTTATATTTTGGGAAGTCAGATGGTATGACGCCAGACTCATACATTCTACACACCTACGTGAATAGTCGTATGATTTTAGCAATTCTGATGGAATGTTATATATCCCTTCGGCCTTATTTCATTTTAAGTGTTCCAAAGCTTTTGTAAATCTGTTTCTAATATTGAGTTTTGATCTTAAATCTTCGAAAGCTCTTCTCAATTCTGATTCTAATAATGGATCCCCTATCTCTTCCAAATCGACTGCTGTTTCTTCTTCTGTCACATGAGACCAATATTCCCTCTCATGGAGGATTTCAGTGTATTCTTTCCAGCTATCCGCTCTCTCTTCTGCATTTAACAGTGTAATTTCCATAGCATCCTTAATGTTACCACCCTTGCTTTTAATTTCACCGAAGGTTGTTTTGACTTTCCTACATGCTGAGTCTGTCCTTCCTACAATCATTTCTTTTCCAATTTCGTCACATTTTCCATGCAGCCATTTCATCTCAGCTTCCCCGCATTTCCCATTTATTTCATTCGTTAACGACTTGTACTTCTGTATTGGTGAGTTTTCCGGACCATTTTTTGCATTTCCTCCTTTCGTCGATCAACTGAAGTATATTTTCTGTTACCCACGGTTCCTTCGCAGTTACTTTCTTTGTATTTATGTTTTTTCTTTCCAACTTCTGTGATGGCCCTTTTTAGAGATGTCGATTCCCCTTCAACTGTACTACCTACTAAGCTATTCCTTATTTCTGTGCCTAGAGCCTCAGAGAACTTCAAGCGTATCACGTCATTCCTTAGTACTTCCGTATCCCACTTCTTTCCATATTGACTCTTCCTGACTAATGTCTTAAACTTCAGCCTACTCTTCATCACTACTACATTGTGATCTGAGTTCATATCTGCTCCTGGGTGCACTTTACAGTCCACTATCTGATTTTGGAATCTCTGTCTGACCATAATGTAATCTAACTGAAATCTTCCTTGATCACCCGGCCGTTTCCAAGTATAACCCCTCCTTTTGTGATTCTTGAACAGGATATTCGCCATTACTAGCTGAAATTTATTACAGAAGTTGTCTCAAGCCCATATTCTCTTGTAACCTTTTCTTCTATTACTTCCCCTACAACTGCATTCCAGACCCTCTTGATTATTAGGTTTTCATCTCCTTTTACGTACTGGATTACACTTTCAGTATCTTCATATACCTTCTCTGTCTCTCCGTCTTCAGCCTGCGGCGCCGGCATGTATACCTGAATTACCATTGTCGGAGTTAGTTTGTTGTTGATTCTGATAAGAACAACCCTATCACTGAACTGTTCACAGTAACACACTCTGTGACCTTCCTTTCTATTCATAATGAATCCTACACCTGTTATAACATTTTCTGCTTCTGTTTATAATACCCTATACTCATCTATCCAGGAATCGCACTACCGCTACGGTCGCAGGTTCGAATCCTGCCTCGGGCATGGATGTGTGTGATGTTCTTAGTATAGTGAGGTTTAAGTAGTTGATGACCTCAGATGTTGAGTCCCATAGTACTCAGAGCCATTTGAACCAATCATCTATCCAGAAATCATCGTCTTCTTTCTATTTCACTTCACTGACCCCTATTTTATTCAGATTGAACCTTTGCTTTTCCCTTTTCAGATTTTCTAGCTTCCGTACCGTGTTGAAGCTTCTGACATTCCACGCTCCGACTCGTAGAACGTTATGCTTTCGTTGATTATTGAATTTGTTTCTCATAGTCACCTTGCCTCCCAGAGGTCCGAATGTGGGACTATTTCGGAATCTTTTGCCAATGGGAAAATCACCATTACACTTTTTCAGTTACAGGCGACATGTCCTGTGGATACCCGTTACGTGCCTTTAATGCAGTGGTTTCCATTGCCTTCTGCATCCTCATGTCGTTGATCATTGCTGATTCTTCCGCCTTTAGGGGCAATTTCCCACCCCTAGGACAAGAGAGTGCCCTGAACCTCTGTCCGCTCTTCCGCCCACTTTGAAATTGCCGTTGGCAGTATGAGGGTGAGTTCTTATGACGGAAATCTTCGGCCGCCAATACTGATTAATAACCAAAAAATGAGCACGGGCGGGTGTTGAACCCGGGACGGCGGAAGTTTTTATTATTAATCAAAGACGCTACCCGCAGACCACGGGGAGAGAAGCTGTCAGGTACTACACTTAGAAAACAATGCCTCCCATGGTCTTCATCATGCACACCTTAAAAGCTGCCGGCCAGGGTGGCCGAGCGGTTCTAGGCGCTACAGTCTGGAACCGCGCGACCGCTACGGTCGCAGGTTCGAATCCTGCCTTGGGCATGGATGTGTGTGATGTCCTTAGGTTAGTCAGGTTTAAGTAGTTCAAACTTCTAGGGGACTGATGACCTCAGAAGTTAAGTCCCACAGTGCTCAGAGCCATTTGAACCATTTGAACCTTAAAAGCTATGTGCACTGCTTCATCTTTGCTACTATGAAATATTTCTCTTTTATTGAACAAATAAATACTCATAGCTCTTAAGGTACTATACACGAACTGTCACTTGGCCTCTCACAGCGTGGGTTGCAGGGAGCGGTGAGCAAGCGCCAAGGCTACTGAGCGGATGGGGGCGCTGAGGAGGCCAACAAGCTCCACCTCCGTGTGCTACAAGCGCGGAGTGCAGGCGACACAAACGTGTTTTTTAAGCTTCCATAAGAGCAGCTATGTGTAGGACAGAGTTAATCGTCAGTTAACTACTTTGTGCTATAGAATTGATAAAACTGAAATCATTGTTTGCACTGACATATTAAATAAAGACATTAACGTCTTACGTTATCAGTTACCATATCAGAATAAATGCGGAATTACAAGTAGGTAAAAGAACAATTTACGACACTAGGAGCGGAAGATAACTTACTGTTTATTTTTTAAATTTACTGGATGTCACAATTTCAGCAATGCTATAGTGACATTCAACACAAATTTATAACAAAACAAGAACGAAACAGGCCAATTTCGCTGAATCTTCTGATAATTCCGATGCACTAACAGTTTCACTTTCGCAAGTAATCGTCACTGGTATCTGAACTGCCGACGTCAACAATGAGATTGTCAGTGGCTATCTCCATCACACTGTCATGCCACCAGTGGTCCTGCTCAACCTTTTTGCGGTAACCTTTCCAATCTTCCTCAGTAACAACCTGAAAACAAGCCCTTGCAAGACTCAACAGATTTTCATATGACATGTTACCTGTAATATTGTGCACCCGAAAGAGTCTTTACTTTTTCCCCATACTAGCTCAATGGTATTCAAATCGCAATTGTATGGCGGCAAGCGAATTACGTTGTCGCCCTTCTTGTCAGTATATCACCTGCCAACAACTTCGCTGCCGCCCTATTCTCCCGAACCCAAGAGAGTCCTTTGTCTACTCACATCACATTGGATTTTTCTATTCTACAGCCACTGTATCATAGATATTTTCCTGTCGTATTTGGTGGTGGGTTTGTTGAATTGTCTGCTATGATAAGGTAAATCGTCCATGATAATTACGCTACTGGCCATTAAAATTGCTACACCACGAAGATGACGTGCTGCAGACGCGAAATTTTACCGACAGGAAGAAGATGCTGTGATATGAAATAATTAGCTTTCCACAGCATTCACACAAGCTTGGCGCCAGTAACGACACCTACAACGTCCTGACATGAGGAAAGTTTCCAACCGATTTCTCATACACAAACAGCAGTTGACCGGCGTTGCATGGTGAAACGTTGTTGTGATGCATCGTGTAAGGAGGAGAAATGCGTACCATCACGTTTCCGACTTTGATAAAGGTCGGATTGTAGCCTATCGCGATTGCGGGTTATCGTATCGCGACATTGCTGCTCGCGTCGGTCGAGATCCAGTGACTGTTTGCAGAATACGGAATCGGTGTGTTCAGGAGGGTAATACGGAACGCCGTGCTGGATCCCAACGGCCTCGTATCACTAGCAGTCGAGATGACAGGCGTCTTATCCACATGGCTATAACGGATCGTGCAGCCACGTCTCGATCCCTGAGTCAACAGATGGGGACGTTTGCAAGACAACAACCATCTGCACGAGCAGTTCGACGACGTTTGCAGCAGCATGGACTATCAGCTCGGAGACCATGGCTGCGGTTACCCTTGACGCTGCATCACAGACAGGAGCGACTGCGATGGTGTACTCAACGACGAACCTGGGTGTACGAATGGCAAAACGTCATTTTTTCGGATGAATCCAGCTTCTGTTTACAGCATCATGATTGTCGCATCCGTGTTTGGCGACATCGCAGTGAACGCACATTGGAAGCGTGTATTCGTCATCACCATACTGGCGTATCACCCGGCGTGATGGTTTGGGGTGCCTTTGGTTACACGTCTCGGTCACCCCTTTTTTATTTATTTATTTATTGTTCCGTGGGACCAAATTAAGGAGAAGTCTCAATGGTCATGGAACGAGTCAATACATGAAATTATAACACGATATTAGAAACAGATAAAATGAAATATATAAAAAAACACATTCAGGTGACAAGTCGTAAGTTTAAATGAATAAAATCAACAATGTAACACTGGAATTTGCTTAATTTTTTAGCTCTTCCAGGAGCTCCTCGACAGAATAGAAGGAGTGAGTCATGAGGAAACTCTTCAGTTTAGACTTAAAAGAGTTTGGGCTACTGCTAAATTTTTGAGTTCTTGTGGTAGCTTATTGAAAATGGATGCAGCAGAATACTGCACTCCTTTCTGCACAAGAGTCATGGAAGTGCATTCTACATGCAGATTTGATTTCTGCCTAGTATTAACTGAGTGAAAGCTGCTAACTCTTGGGAATAGGCTAATATTGCTAACAACAAACGACATTAAAGAAAATATATACTGTGAGGGCAATGTCAGAATTCCCAGATTTTTGAATAGGGGTCGACAAGAGGTTCTCGAACTTACACCACATATATCTCGAACAGCCTGTTTTTGAGCCAAAAACACCCTTTTTGAATCAGAAGAACTACCCCAAAAAATAATACCATACGACATAAGCGTATGAAAATATGCGAAGTAGACTACTTTTCGTGTTGAAGTGTCACTTACTTCAGATACTGTTCTAATGGTAAATAAAGCAGCATTTAGTTTCTGAACAAGATCCTGGACATGGGCTTTCCACAACAGCTTAATATCTATCCGAACGCCTGTTCCGTCTCGCTTATAATATACCCATTCTGTCTCATCAAAATATCGGTTCTTGTTGAATTGTGAGTTAGAAACTGTAAAAACTGAGTCTTACTGTGATTTAGCATCGAATTATTTTCCACAAACCATGATCTTATTTCATGAACTACATTATTTGTTACTGTTTCAATATTACACACAAGTTTCTTCACTATCAAGCTGGTGTCAACAGCAAACAGAAATATTTTTGAATCACCTGTAATACTAGAAGGCATATCATTTATATAAATAAGAAACAGCAGTGGCCCCATCACCGACCCTTGGGGAACGCCCCACTTAACAGTGCCCCATTGGGACTGAACATCACTACCACTCTCAATATTGCGGACAATTACCCTCTGCTTTCTGTTCTTAAAGTAAGAGGCGAACCAATTGTAAGCTATTCCCCTTACTCCATAATGGTCCAAATTCTGCAGTAATATTTTGTGGTCAACACAGTCAAAAGCCTTCGTTAAATCAAAGAAAACACCTAGCGTTAGCAACCTTTTATTTAATCCGTCCAAAACCTCACAGAGAAAAGAGAATATAGCATTTTCAGTTGTTAAACCACTTCTAAAACCAAACTGAACATTTGACAGCAAATTATGTGAATTTAAATGCTCCAGTAACCTTGTATATATAACCTTCTCGATAACTTTAGCAAACACCGATGGCATAGAAATAGGTCTAAAATTGTCAACATTATCAATGTCTCCCTTTTTATAAAGTGGCTTCACTACCGAGTACTTTAATCGGTCAGCAAACCGACCACTCCTAAAGGAAAAGTTACAGATATGGCTGAGTACTGGGCTAACATACATAGAACAATACTTCAGTATTCTACTAGATACCCCGTCATATCCATGAGAGTTCTTGGTCTTTAGTGATTTAATCATTAACTCAATCTCCCTCTTGTCAGTATCATGGAGGAGCATTTCAGGTAACAGTCTCGGAACACTTTTTCCTAAGAGCGCTATATGATTCCCTGTTGGCACTAGGTTTCTATTTAGTTCACCTGCTATGTTCAGAAAGTGATTATTAAATACTGTACATATATGCGACTTATCAGTAACACGGACATTCCCACTACGCACTGATTCTATATCCTCGACCTGTCTCTGCAGACCAGCAACTTCCTTTACGACTGACCATATGGTTTTAATTTTATACTGAGACTTAGCTATTCTATGTGCATACCACATACTTTTTGCCTTCCTAATAAGATTTTTAAGCACCTTACAATATTGTTTGTAATGGGCTGCTGCTGCATTTTGTTCATATTGACGGCACTTTGAACAGTGGACGTTACATTTCAGATGTGCTACGACCCGTGGATCTACCCTTCATTCGATCCCTGCCAAACACTACATTTCAGCAGGATAATGCACGACCGCATGTTGCAGGTCCTGTACGGGCCTTTCTGGATACAGAAAATGTTCGACTGCTACCCTGGCCGGCACATCTCCAGATGTCTCACCAACTGAAAACGTGTGGTCGATGGTGGCCGAGCAACTGGCTCGTCACAATACGCCAGTCACTACTCTTGATGAACTGTGGTGTCGTGTTGAAGCTGCATGGGCAGCTGTACCTGTACACGCCATCTAAGCTCTGTTTGACTCAATGCCCAGGCGTATCAAAGCCGTTATTACGGCCAGAGGTTGTTGTTCTGGGTACTGATTTTTCAGGATCTATGTACTCAAACTGCGTGAAAATGTAATCACATGTCAGTTCTAGTATAACATATTTGTCCAATGAATACCCGTTTATCATCTGCATTTCCTCTTGGTGTAGCAACTTTAATGGCCAGTAGTGTACATAGTGTCGAGGAAGATTTGGAAGTACAAGTTCTTCTAACCATTTTATGAAATTAGCAAATTCATCTCCCCCTGGTAACATACCTGGGTTGATTTGGCCGAGAACTTTAGCTCTGCCCGCCTAACGAATCCGTTTTTAGAACGCACACCTCCTACTATTAGTCTTCTGGAGACGCTTCCCCACTCAGTAACACCGACAACATCTTTTTTCTCCCAACATGTGCTGCACATTACGTACTGCCCATCCAGGATTCGTCCAATAAAAAATTTCTGTGTCAGCTTCCCTGATACATCTTTTAACTCGGCGAGTAACCGCGACCGACAGTGCGCAATGTCGGCACGTTCCAATACAGTCCTCTTGTTTTCAACTTTTCTCCACAATAAACCAAGGAACTTCGACACTTTTCTGAGATAAGTGGCACTCCATCTCCAACCAGTCTTCTGATCAATAACTGACAAAAGCTTGTGCACAGACAGCACAACTGTTTACAAAGTGTAAAACTCTTCTATTTTGCCCCTGATGAGTCGTTTGTTGAAGTCATCAGCAACTGCCTCAGTTTCCCCGTTTTTCTCCCAACTTGAAGAGAATAAAACGCTTTTTTAAGAAACTGAAATTGCATTCGAATATTTTCAGAAAAGGGTTATAGTGTAATATAAGCATCTGTCTTTCTATTGGCTGTATCAGTAAAAGATTATACATTTTAAACTAATTACAACTAAATGTGGAGCTATTCAGAAATATTCTCTAATAGGATTATAATTTCAACAAAACCCTCTTGATTGCCAAGAGTTCCTGGGTGATTCATGGCAAAGTTTCTAATTCTCGCTGTACAACGCAGGCTCTTGTCAGTGTTCGTTGCAGCCCTGAGGGAAGACTGCCGAACCGGGTGAAACAGTGTTTTTTTTTTTTTTCGTCATCGCAGCACTTCACTACATTCATTGTCATTTTACGAAATCGCTCCTTATAACCGGATTCTTTTTGCGAACTGGAGTCGATGGTAACTCCCGCGATGGCCCAGCACCCGGATCGTCACCCGTTTACGAAACAATGAAACCAGTGAAAAGACAGGTACTACCACACACAGGCAGCACTGCTAAGCGACCGACATAGCAAGCAACAAAGCAGACGACAAATGCATTCTACGCTGAACAGTGGGCAACACGTACAAATCGCCACGCCACGAAACCTCCAGACTGCTGCCCATAGCTTCCGACCCAGAACTGGGGGGCCCACATGTCGAATTATAGTTAAAAAATGGCTCTGAGCACTACCGGACTTATCATCTGAGGTCATCAGTCCCCTAGAACTTAGAACTATTTAAATCTAACTAACCGAAATCAGGTACTGGATTGTAAGGCGTACCCAGGAGCAGATATTGACTCAGATCACAATATAGTAGTGATGAAGAGTGGGCTGAAGTTCAAGACATTAGTCAGGAAGAATCAATACGCAAAGAAGTGGGATACGGAAGTAGTAAGGAATGACGAGATACGTTTGAAGTTCTCTAACGCTACAGATACAGCAATAAGCAATAGCGCAGTAGGCAGTACAGTTGAAGAGGAATGGACATCTCTAAAAAGGGCCATCACAGAAGTTGGGAAGGAAAACATAGGTACAAAGAAGGTAGCTGCGAAGAAACCATGGGTAACAGAAGATATACTTCAGTTGATTGATGCAAGGAGGAAGTACAAACATGTTCCGGAAAAATCAGGAATACAGAAATACAAGTCGCTGAGGAATGAAATAAATGGGAAGTGCAGGGAAGCTAAGACGAAATGGCTGCAGGAAAAATGTGAAGACATCGAAAAAGATATGATTGTCGGAAGGACAGACTCAGCATACAGGAAAGTCAAAACAACCTTTGGTGACATTAAAAGCAACGGTGGTAACATTAAGAGTGCAACGGGAATTCCACTGTTAAATGCAGAGGAGAGAGCAGATAGGTGGAAAGAATACATTGAAAGCCTCTACGAGGGTGAAGATTTGTCTGATGTGATAGAAGAAGAAAAAGGAGTCGATTTAGAAGAGATAGGGGATCCAGTATTAGAATCGGAATTTAAAAGCGCTTTGGAGGACTTACAGTCAAATAAGGCAGAAGGGATAGATAACATTCCATCAGAATTTCTAAAATCATTGCGGGAAGTGGCAACAAAACGTTGGTGTGTTCACGTTGGTGTGTAGAATATATGAGTCTGGCGATTTACCATCTGACTTTCGGACAAGCATCATCCACCCAATTCCGAAGACGGCAAGAGCTGACAGGTGCGAGAATTATCGCACAATCAGCTTAACAGCTCATGCATCGAAGCTGCTTACAAGAATAATATACAGAAGAATGGAAAAGAAAATTGAGAATGTGCTAGGTGACGATCAGTTTGACTTTAGGAAAAGTAAAGGGACGAGAGAGGCAATTCTGACGTTGTGGCTAATAATGGAACCAAGGTTAAAGAAAAATCAAGACACTTTCATAGCATTTGTCGACCTGGAAAAAGCGTTCGACAATATAAAATGGTGCGGGCTGTTCGAGATTCAGAAAAAAGTAGGGGTAAGCTATAGGGAGAGACGGGTCATATGCAAGATGTACAACAACCAAGAGGGAATAATAAGAGTGGACGATCAAGAACGAAGTGCTCGTATTAAGAAGGGTGTAAGACAAGGCTGTAGCCTTTCGTCTCTACTCTTCAATCTGTACATCGAGGAAGCAATGATGGAAATAAAAGAAAGGTTCAGGAGTGGAATTAAAATACAAGGTGAAAGGATATCAATGATACGATTCGCTGATGACATTGCTATCCTGAGTGAAAGTGAAGAAGAATTAAATGATCTGCTGAACGGAATGAACAGTCTAATGAGTACACAGTATGGTTTAAGAGTAAATCGGAGAAAGGAAGGTAGTGAGAAGTAGTAGAAATGAGAACAGCGAGAAATTTAACATCAGGATTGATGGTCTCGAAGTCAATGAAGTTAAGGAATTCTGCCACCTAGGCAGTAAAATAACCAATGACGGACGGAGCAAGGAGGACGTCAAAAGCAGACTCGCTATGGCAAAAAAGGCATTTCTGGCCAAGAAAAGTCTACTAATATCAAATACCGGCCGTAATTTGAGGAAGAAATTTCTGAGGATGTACGTCTGGAGTACAGCATTGTACGGTAGCGAAACATGGACTGTGGGAAAACCGGAACAGAAGAGAATCGAAGCATTTGAGATGTGGTGCTATAGACGGCTGTTGAAAATTAGCTGGACTGATAAGGTAAGGTATGAGGAGGTTCTACGCAGAATCGGAGAGGAAAGGAATATGTGGAAAACACTGATAAGGAGAAGGGACAGGATGATAGGACATCTGCTAAGACATGAGGGAATGACTTCCATGGTACTAGAGGGAGCTGTAGAGGGCAAAAACTGTAGAGGAAGACAGAGATTGGAATACGTGAAGCAAATAATTGAGGACGTAGGTTGCAAGTGCTACTCTGAGATGAAGAGGTTAGCACAGGAAAGGAATTCGTGGCGGGCCGCATCAAACCAGTCAGTAGACTGATGACCAAAAAAAAAAAAAAAAAAAAAAAAAAAACCTGACATCACACGCATCCATGCCTGAGGCAAGATTCGAACCTGTGATCGTAGCAGTCGCGTGGCTCCTGACTGAAGCGCCTAGAACCGCTCGGCCACCATGGACGGCTCAAACTATAGTTCCCATAAAGAACACACTTTAGAGCTCATGTTTACTGGAAGTTTTCTCTTGTTATGATGGTTACTAAGGTCACTCAAAATAATGGACATCATTCTGTTTCACACGTTGTAGCTAGTACGTTTCTTGTGCATCAACATGAAATGACAAATAGAATACAGATGCGAAACGAGATTGCTTCAAATGAAGTAAACTAGCAGGGATATACACGAACATTGTCAGATTCCAGATGATTTAGTCCTTCTGGCAGAGCGAACGAATGACTGGAGGAACTCCTGAAAAGGATCGGAAAAACACGTGCTTTCGAACACAGATCAAACAATATCACAAATATAACGGGGCAGAGATTTAATCTCTGGAAAAACAAAGTTGGTCTCTTGCTGCCATCGGTGGTTTATTTCACCCAGTTTCTCCTAGGTATTGGCTTGCTTATGTAATAAAGCAAATCAACTTTTCCACCACTGTAGCAAATGGATTTCAACATTTTATGACGTGTACTACAGAATCAGAGATATCTGAGATCTGCATAATGACGTTTCTTTTTTAACATTAGTAAATATAATTTTAATGGTGATAATCTCGACACTACCACTCGGAAAACCTGAAAGAAAATCTTAATCTTGCCTCTCAAATGCAGTTAGTGCAACACTGAAAATTATTCTGAATTAGACGTTCCGCTACAGTCTAAAAGACTGATGACAGGTATAAAGAAATAAAATGGTCGTGTCCTTGTCGTTGTATATTGAGCATTATTTCATATTTCCAACAATTTCATTTTGAGTCTGGAACAAAATTAAATAATTAAACAATTTAATAAGAGATAGACATATCTGCGACTTTAAACTGTATAAGACTATATCTCCACCCATTTCAATCTGCAGTAACTACTCTTTGCCTTCCATTCTCTTCTGTCTATTTAGGAGCACATTTTGTTCAGTTGATGGCATACTCTTATTTATTACGAGCAACTCTCCCAGAGTTCCTTTCTACTTTTCTGTGTCCTCGACGTACTAGATGAGGTACTTGTGACTAAAGGTTGTTGAACTACAGACGCTGCTGAAAGCAAGCACTCATTGCCGAGGGCCGTTTCTTTTCTCGCAGAGTCTGACTGCAGGCTATGACCGTAAGCTAAACTCGAGGCCCTCCAAGGAAGAGGCAGTATTTCAGACACTAAAATGAGATATTTAGTGCTGCAGCGAGGAATATTGCGATCCGGATTCTGGAATCTTTTACTGGACTAATAATTCACGGTGCGCCGACGCCTTATGGCGTGTCTGAGCGCAGTGCGTGCCCCGAGGCCAAGGCTGGAGGTGAACGTGACTTCACCCCCCCCCCCCCCAATCTCCTCCTCCCCCACCGTCCTGAGAACAACTCGCCAGGGCAGTGCAGCCCGGCAATAAAACTTGGCCTCCATCGAGATTGGCCATAAAGCAGAGCTCTCATCCTTAAAACCAAAGATAGCGACCAGAGAGGCATCACGTTCTTCTGTGGGCCTCTCAATTTAGTAAACTCCGCTATAAATCTTTCACATTTGCTCATGGAAAGAAATTGCCAACAGTCTACTACTGGTTTGAAATCGAGAATTCTGTCATATGGAAGATCCGATCTCAATTTGTATAACATATGTTCAGGAGTGTCCATCGAATTCGATCATCAAATATCTATAGTCTTTGTAAGAGAAAAAAACCTCCCAATATTTAAAATTGGTATTGTATTGCTTCTTACGTGTGTCTCCTGCAAGACAAGGGAAATATCATTGTCACACATAACGCAATCCCCACTGTATGATACTCGGTTCTTGTAAAGACTACCCCTTCAAAGAACTGAACTAGCCATATTGGTTGTAACGCAGTGTTTATTATACAGAGTAACGGTAACACCGACCACCCTAAACGGCAATCGTTGCTAAAGCTAAACCTCTGCTAGGAATTTTTGAGAAAGTTGTGGCCGTCAGAGAAACTAACGGGACCAAAACAATCAGACTGGGATTCGTTGCCGAAACAGTCAAGCAGAGTATAACCAACAGTAAATATGTGGATCAGGAACAGACGTTCTCCCAGCATATAACCAAGTTGTAATATTACGTATTCATATCAGTCGCCAGTCTAATCAGGCATTCTTGTGTCAAGTAATATAATAAAGTAGAAGGCAGTGCTAAGGCTAACTTAACCTTCCTTGACATACACACTAAACTCTTTCTTTTATCTGTTCACGCTACAGCACAGTAACCTAACCTTGCAGATAAATATACTACTACGGTCAGACAAACAAATGGCCAATGAGATGGCAGACAGTAACGTATGCCTCTCAACAACACGCACCTTAAATGAACTAGATGCAGCAGTTTATAGAACCAGTCACCAACACACATGAAACTAATAGGAATACTATACAGGGAAGAGCATGAAATGATTCTGATTTAAAACAGGGGGTCTATTAATGATCATTGCTTACTACAGGGTTTTTATGATTGTGCATTAACCAACTTTCAATAGGATTGCTAACACAGTAAATAGTCCTTTCTTAAGTTTAGTTTAAAGCAATTAAACAGATTGCCAAATCTAACTACACTGGCTCTGAAGGAGCCTTTGCTTTGCTTACTTAACTTATTAGCCTAGGAAATGAGGACCCTTAAAGGTTCATGGTTTCAAGAACCATGCTCATTAAAAAAAACTACACAAGTATGAATGAGGAATGGTAACTATTCTCATCAATAATTATTAATTAAGTAAAGCACATTTAACTATAATTCTTTAAATAACACGTGCGCTTTGATAAGCAGTCTTTTAACATACTTAAAATATAGTTGGATGTGATAATGCTAAGACAACATTAAATTCAAGTTCAAACACTTTGTCATGTAATGAACACTGAATTCTGATTATAGTGCATAAATGCAACAATTAATAATCTTTTTCACTTCCTATCAATATTATTGTTCTTTTAACCAACAACTTTACTATTTTCAGGCAGCTTTTCATGTAAGGTAAATTATTTAAGAAAATGACTGCAGATTGATTTTAAAACGCACTTGAAGGGAGAATTTCTCAAACTAAAAGACTGGACTTTAAACTCTATAACTCCACACATTAGAAAGTAATCAATCATTTTTACAGCTGCTGAATAAGTCTTTTCACAATAAATTAGGACACTCGGGACTAAATTCACTTGGAAAGGATTCCTGTCCGGGTTTGTGATTTGGTAAGATACTTTATAGCAACACAACGATTATTATTAAAATCAACCAAATTTCACAAACACCTGGTCCATTTCCAGAGCACCGAACATAAACAATACAGTGGAAGGCTGGAGGCATTGGTGGCCTAATATGCAGTGGCTGTTAACATGGTGGCGATGCAGTCATGGCAGTACTATTGACCTAGCCATGTTACAGACCTTCTTTTCGTCGGAATTATATTTTTACAAGGCCAAAAACCATACCATAATAGTAGTGTCACAAAATGCAGCATCCGAGGCCTGTAGATATTGCTCTTAAGCTCCTCTGGTTTCAAAACTCCAAGAATATGAGCCACAATGATCCGCTACTGCTAGCGAGGTGTTAACCACAGCACTGCTCAGCCCAGACTCCTTACCCGTCACGAAGGACGAGCTGCCGCTTGCGCGCCAACCACAACTTTTCCACTCCGCCAGGCTACATTTACATCTACATCATACTCCGTAAGCCACGTAATAGTGTGTGGCCGAGGGTACTTTCTGTACCACTATCTTATCTCTCCAACCCTGTTCCACTTGTAAATAGTGCGTGGTTGAATGATTGACGGCAAGAATCTGTACTGGCTCTAATTTCTCGAGACGCGAGATGTATGCAGCACGCGAGATGTATGTGGGGGGGGGGGGGAGGGGGGTAAGTAATGTGTTGTCCGATTCCTGCTACTTCCGTACCTGCGAGGCTTCGCCACATCTTTTACATTCAACCCTACATTCCATTGGACCAGGTTATTTACATTACATATCAATCGTTCCAGCAGTTCTTTAAAACCAGAAGCATAGCTCAAACAACATCGTTCAAAAAGTCAACATAACTGAAATATGTGTACATAGCCAAAGAATTTCCATGGAAGATATACACTCTACATAAGCAACACTACAAATTGATACAGAAATATCGATATAGATACAAAATAGGTGTTAAAACAGAACGAATTCAGTGCCACTTTATGCCCGATTCAGATTCTGTACCAGTAATTTCTACAACGAGTGTTCCTCCTTGAAAAATAAATTTAAAAAATTTGGGTCTTAAATTCAGGTTCATGCTATAAAGGCTCTGGTATGACCCATGGAATGAGTTTCTTCCAGCCATTGCTAATCAATGTTTCTCGTGACGTAAAACAACCTAGTAAAAGTTTCATTTGTCTGGACGCATCGATGGGTCCACTCCCTAGTTCTCCTGGCTTTTAAAAAATGGTTCAAATGGCTCTGCGCACTATGGGACTTAACTTCTGAGGTCATCAGTCCCCTAGAACTTAGAACTAATTAAACCTAACTAACCTAAGGACATCACATACGTCCATGTCCGAGGCAGGATTCGAACTTGCGACCGTAGAGGCCGCGCGGTTCCAAACTGTAGCGCCTAGAACCGCTCGCCCATTCCGGCCGGCTCCTGGCTTTTAAAAGAAATTATTCAACAAGCTGGTATCTTGCAGTGTCCTTCCAACATGTCATGTTTTATAGTTCTTGCTGGTGGTGTTACAGAGCATTGCAGGTTGCATACAGTATACATGAAGAACAGTTCAATCACCCTATATATACACTGAAGCGCCAAAGAATCTGGTACAGGTATGCGCATTCAGACGCAGGCATATGTAAACAGCCAGAATGCTGCGCTGCGGTCGGCAACGCCTACATAAAACAAGTGTCCGGCACAGTTGTTAAATCAGTTACTGCAGCTACAGTGGCAGGTTATCAAGGCTGATGTGAGTTTGAACGTGGTGTTATAAACGGAGCACGAGCGGTGGGACACAACGTCTCCAAGGTAGCGATGAAGTGGGGATTTTACTGTACGACCATTTCACGAGTGTACTGTGAATATCAGCCATCCGGTAAAATGTCATATCTCGGACATCGCTGCGACCGAAAAAAGATCCTGTAAGATCGGGACCAACGACGACTGAAGAGAATTGTTCAACGTGACAGACGTGCAACCCTTCCGCAAATTGCTACAGAGTACAATACTGGGCCATCAACAAGTTTCAGCGTGCAAAACATTCAATGAAACATCATCGATATGCACTTTGGAGCCAAAGGCCTACTCGTGTACTGTGATGACTTCCCGAAGCAAATCTTTACGCCTCGCGTGGCCCTGTCAACACCGACATAGGACTGTTGGTGACTGGAATCACGTTGCCTGGTCGGACGAGTCTCGTTTCAAATTATATGAAGAGGACTGACTTGTAAGGGTATGGAGACCACCCAATGAATCCACGGACCCTGCATCTCAGTAGGGGACTGTTCAAGCAGGCGGAGCCTCTGTAATGGTGTGGGGCGTGTGCAGTTGGAATGATATGGGACATCTGACACGTCCAGATACGACTCTGACAGGTGACGCGTACATAAGCATCCTGTCTGATCACCTGCATCAGTTCATGTCTATTGTGCATTCCGACGGACTTGGACAATTCCAGCAGGACAATGCGACACCCCATACGTCCAGAATTGCTACAGGGTGGCTTCACGGACACTCTTCTGAGAGAGGGGCCACCCACACACACACCCACACACACACATACACACACACACACACACACACACACACATACACACACACACACACACATATATATATATATATATATATATATATATATATATATATATATATATATATATATATATATATATATATATATATATACACACTGAGCCACTTCGTCAAAACGCGTTTTGCCTACTTAAAACTAGTTTTAAATGACTTTCGCTTTCGACCAGCAGTAAATTCTGGTTGTAACTAAGGCTGTCAGTATCAACTAGTTTCAACTGGTAATAACGCGTTCTAACTAAACTACACAGAACTAGTTTTGACTAAATTTATTTAGGGGCAAATATTAAAATTAAGAGCAACTATGCGTTGATTGAAATAAAATACAGCATTTTTGTATTTTGCAATGCAGTATTTATTGGAATATTGATCATACATCCAAATACGTTCCAGATAGTGAAAACAACAAGGCGCCGACACGAAAATGGCGAGTGTTGCTGCAAACTGGATAACAACGGGAAAATCATAAGAAGAGAAACGCGTGTGTATTGTGAAGAGTGCGATGTTGGATTGTGTGCAATACCATGGTTTGAGATATTCCATACAAACTCATTTCTAATAAATATTCTTCAAGAAACTGAGGGATTTCTAATAAATATTCTTCAAGAAACTGTGTTTCCTTTAGATCTACCACCAAAACCCTTTCTCATTATATAAAAATTAATAATACATAATGGCGACTCAGACCAAATGTTTCTGAAACCGAGGTAAGCCTGTTCCACCTCTCTAATCGCCTATCATCAGCAAAGATGAGTCCACAGTTAGGCCCTCTTGGCACAGTCAGATACAACGAATGCCCAAAATACCTGGAAGTCACTCTGGACAGAACTTTATGGCATACAAAAAACACCTTTCCAACTTGGCCAAGAAGATACAAACACGAGTGAACCTTGTGAGAAAGTTGGCAGGCAGTACATGGGGAGCAACCACATCAGTCCTCCGAGGAGCATCCCTTGCGCTGGTATACTCTACAGCAGAATACTGTGCACCAGTTTACTCCGAAGCGCCCACGTAGTGAAACTAGACGTCCAACTGAACTCAGTTATGAGAGTAATTAGTGGTACAGTCCGGTCTACACCTACTTGCTGGCTACCAGTGCTTTCAAACATCTGTCCACCAGACCTCCGTCGAAAGGCTGCTCTTTACAGCCTCTGTCAGCAAGTTTCTGAAAACAACTCGATCCCTCTTCATGACGATTTGCTATCACTGCCCAGAAAACGCTTCAAATCTAGAAGACCAGTATATGAAATGGTAGTCCCAATGCTATCCACAGGATTCCACCAGGACGTAGAGTGGAAACGTGAGTGGCAAGCTACAACAACCCGAAACCACGAACTTGTAGACAATCCAACAGTTCCAGCGCCAGGCTTCCACCAACCAAGGGAGGTGTGGGTGCAGTTAAACAGATACCAGACTGAAGAGGGTAGATGCAAATACGACATCCACAAGTGGGGCTTTTCAAGTGACAGTGTGTGTGACTGTGGTGACACCCAAACAATGAGCCACATGGTGAATGAATGTCCAATCAGACGCTTCCCTTGTGGCATTGAAAAGCTCAATTAAGCATCCCACGAGGCATTCCTCTGGATCGAGTCCATCGACATCCGAGTGTAGTCAGAGCTGTTTTAAAACTTGTGTAGTGTATATAATTTCACGTGTTCATTTTTATATATATTTCTTTCTTATGCTAAATGTGTATTACTGTAATTGATGCATACGATAATAATAATAATAAATAATTTTTAATTCTGCAACAGCGTTACTCTGTAAAAACCTTCGAATTGTTAGGTATTCAGTTGTTAGATAATCACTTGCCCCCACAACAATCGCACATAAGCGTGCCAAATAGGCGCGGCTGCAATAAGCGCTAGAGGCGCGGAAAGAAATACACGCGCGGGAACAGTTCCAGGCGCCAAGACCCCCCGCCTGGGCAGCGCTGCAGCGGCCGACAACAACCCAGCCCGCCGCTGGGCGCTTTTCGCCACAACAAACAACACGGTCGAGGGGTTATGCACGTTCAGATCAGTTTATACGTATTTATCATGGCAGATCTAAATCAAGAAAGGCGATGGAAAGAAGAATTTGTGAGAAGGATGATACAGATTGAAGAACGCGACAAAAGAGAAAACCACTACAATGTTATGACAAAAGAATCTTACGAGAAACTAGCGGACGAAATTGAAGAAGCACAATAAGCTGAGAAAAAGACACAGAGGCAGTAGAGAACATTAAATCGGTTCAAGGTTATTAATATGTGTGGGACCAGGAAGTTAGTGACTAGAAAAGAGCCTGTGAAGTACTATTTATGTGTCGAAGAAATTTTCGACATTATTGAAGCAGCTCATCAGGCCGTTGGTCGTGGAGGTCGAGACAGATTAAAGGTTTAAACTTCAAGAAAATATGCAAACAGTGGAGATGATAAACATTTATGTGTCTATGTGTGAAACTTGTCAGCGCGAAAGGAGCATTAAGAAAAGGGGCCATGTTTGGAAACCTATATTTCATTCAGAAATGGTCATTGATCTGATCGACAAGCAGACTCAAGAAGATCGTGAGTTTAAGTATACAATGGTGTATCAGCACCACTTGACAAAATTTGTTTTGTTACATGCACTGCAAAGCAATAGGGCAGAGGAAGTGGTACATCATTTAGAAGATATATTTTTGACATTTGGTGCTCCTTGTATTTTACACTCTGACAACAGCAGAGAATTTGTTAATTCTGTCACAAACGAGTTGGGTGTATTTTGGCCTGAGTGTAAACTGGTTCACGGAAAAGCGAGACACAGCCAAAGTCAAGGTTCTCCAACGAAGACGTCGAAAAAACATTTGCTTCATGGATGTAAGACAATATTACCACCAACTGGTCAAACAGTCTTCACTTTGTATTGTCTCATCTAAGTGAACATTAATGTTTCGAGGGCAGCCCCCCTCCCCACCCCCCCTGCCCTGGAGGCGTCTGAATGCCGTTGTCTATACTGTCCTTTTCATGGGCGTTTAAAGGTCAGTTGGTAATCTATTATAGCCAATGCTTTAAAAGAAGAAATTGTTTATTGTGTTTTATGTAAATCAAGGCCCTTCAGCCTGTATAAGTAAGTTTGAATTCTGGCAAGTCGATATTTTGCTGAAAGTTACTGTTGTTGTGCTATCTTTTCGTTTAGTGCGCTGTCAGCCACTTAAAACTTAAAGCTTTACGGTATTTTGAAATTTTGGAAAATCACTTGTGGACCTTCAGCCGCATGAAACCTTACTCTTAAATTTAGTTATTGTCGTTGCGTTGCTTTCGCCACTTAAAACTTAAAGGTTAAGGGTTTTTTTTTTTAGTTTTTGGAAAATCAACTGTGGGCCTCCAGCTGCTTAAAGCCTTAAAGCCTTATTCTCATAATTTCCACTTAAGCGAAAACATTGCGGCCTTCTGCCTTAAAAAATTATGCTAATATATTTTAAAATTTTTTAATTTAATTGTGGCCTTGAGCCGTTTGCATTGCGCCTTGTACATGCTTGTATCCACTTTTGCCTTGAGGCTTTCAGCCTAGTTATGATATATATATATATATATATATATATATATATATATATATATATTATGTGCAATTTTAACTGCGTGTCTTCAGTCTCTTCAAATTTATCTTGTTGATTTTTAAGATTTCTTGTTTGGAGGCATTGAGCCGTGAAAGAATTGGATTTTGAAAGTCATTGTTGCTAAGGTTCGGCTATGTGCCGTTTTGGTTTAAATGTGTTATTAAATTACCATAAATTGCAATATTGAAGTGAAACTGACCGCCACCTTATATGGCCCTTTCCGCAATCTTAATCACCTGTTCCGCCCAGCGGATTTAGCGGGCGTTTCAAAACAGTGTGTTCCAGTCGACATATCTATTTTTTTTCCAAATTCACAAAATAATGCTATGAATGTATGTTTGCCTTCCTTTAACCTGTCTTCTAAGATGAGTGGTAGGGTAAGTACTCCCCCGTGTTTTCCACTATTTCTCTAGAACACACGCTGATCTCCGATGTTCATTACAAAATCAAAATCGAAGCCATAAGTCTGTTGCATAGCAGAACAGTTCAGTTTGGGAAGCCAGAAAGTTTCGAAGTTCACCACTGAACGTTGGTCAGCGGCGGAGCAAGTGTGTCAACAGCAACAGTTTGTGTCGTAAGCAAGTACGCTTGACGAGCAACTTCAGCAACGCGATTAATTTAGCAGAAACTGTGCGGCAGAGATGCAGCTAGGCGTCCGTCGGTGCGCCTCCGTAACGCTACGCAAGAAGCACAATTGGCTTCGGAACTTCGCCGTGGGTTTGTCAGAGGACTAATGTACTAAAATGAATCGTTAAGCAAATGTAGCAGTGGGAGAGACTACTGAGGGCTAGGAATAAAGCGGTACAGTTCAGTCACTATAAATCATGTCTAATAGCAAAATCCATTCCCCATCATCATAATAAATACGCCAGCTTGCAGGCCGTAACTCTCTTGATTAGTTGGGTCGGCCGGCCGGTAGGACCGAGCGGTTCTAGGCGCTTGAGTCTGGAACCGCGTGAGCTCTACGGTCACAGGTTCGAATCCTGCCCCGGGCATGGGTGTGTGTGATGTCCTTAGTTAGGTTTAAGTAGTTCTAAATTCTAGGTGACTGATGACCTAAGATGTTAAGTCCCATAGTGTTCAGAGCCATTTTAACCATTTTTAATTGGGTCTATGGCATTCACCTCATTCGCACACTATTCCCTGATTACTGGTAGATAATTTGTGATGGATTGTTTCAGTCCTCCAGTACATCTCCTCTACCGTGTTGGGCGAAGATGACTGCATCTTCGTGAGCTGCCAGGAATCTTCTTCGAGACCGGAACGACGCTGATGAGCAGTGTCACCATGACATTGAGGTGGGGCATGAGATGCCCTAACGTAGCAGCCTCCGACCTACCACCTGGTTGCTGATGATGGATCAAGATTAGTGATCAATACGATATCATGGCAACGCACTCACATGGTGGGCAGTGGCGTCGGTAATCATGATAGCCGACAACACGGCAACATGCAGTGCCTGGTGAAGCAACAGCGTAACAGCGTCGGACATCATGGTATCTGACAACACCTTGGCGTTGACACGAAGACGCAAAGTGGAAAGGCGAGAGGTGCCATGGAAACGACGGAGCACTCCGGCCTCCTCTGATAGGTCCAGTTACGGGGTGACAGAAGGAGACAGAAGCGAGGATCCGTCCCCCAGGACCTAGCGGAGAACGGAAGACGCCGTCTGGATTGTATAATTACTGAATACACATGACTTACAACTGATGCTTCAGTTATTGGGTCTGCTGAAGCATCAGCAACGGACTACGACCGTCCTGAACACATTAGGGACACCAGCCAGGTGTGCTGACCCTACAGGACCCTTACACACACGAAAAGTGCCTTGTACCGAAGATTTATAGCAATAAAAAAAAGTGATCTAAATATGGTGCCAACATTGTAGGTCAAATTTCATTTAAATTAAGTAAACTTGGCATATCTTACAATAAAATAATTGTTGTTGTTGTGGTCTTCAGTCCTGAGACTGGTCTCATGCAGCTATCCATGCTACTCTATCCCGTGCAAGCTTCATCATCTCCCAGTACCTACTGCAACCTTCATCCTTCTGAATCTGCTTAGGTTTTCATCTCTTGATCTCCCTCTACGATTCTTACCCTCCACGCTGCCCTCCAAGACTAAATTGTTGACCCCTTGATGCCTCACAATATGTCCTACCAACCGATCCCTTCTTCTAGTCAAGCCGCGCCACAAATTTCTCCTCTCCCCAATTCTGTTCAATACCTCCTCATTAGTTATGTGATCTACCCATCTAATCTTCAGCATTATTCTATAGTACCACATTTCGAAAGCTTCTATTCTCTTCTTGTCCAAACTATTTATCGTCCACGTTTGACTTCCATACATGGCTACACTCTATACAACTACTTTCAGAAAATACTTCCTGACACTTAAATCTATACTCGACATCAACAAATTTCTTTTCTTCAGAAACGCTTTCCTTGCCATTGCCAGTCTACATTTTATATCCTCTCTACTTCGACCATCATCAGTTATTTTGCTCCCCAAATAGCAAAACTCCTTTACTACTTTCAGTGTCTCATTTCCTAATTTAATTCCCGCAGCATCACCCGATTTAATTCGACTACATTCCATTATCCTAGTTTTGCTTCTGTTGATGTTCATCTTATATCCTCCTTTCAAGACACTGTCCATTCCGTTCAGCTGCTCTTCTAGGTCCTTTGCTGTCTCTGACAGAATTCCAATGTCATTGGCGAACCTCAAAGCTTTTATTTCTTCTCCATGGATTTTAATTGCTACTCCGAATTTTTCTTTTGTTTCTTTTACTGCTTGCTCAACATGCAGATTGAATAACATCGGGGATAGGCTACAAACCTGTCTCACTCCCTTCCCAACAACTGCTTCCCTTTCATGCCCCTCGACTGCCATCTGGTTTCTGTACAAATTGTAAATAGCCTTTCGCTCCCTGTGTTTTATCCCTGCCATCTTCAGATTTTGAAAGAGAGTATTCCAGTCAACATTGTCAAAAGCTTTCTCTGAGTCTACAAATGCTACAAACGTAGGTTTGCCTTTCCGTAATGTATTCTCTAAGATTAGTCGTAGGGTCACTATTACCTCACGTGTTCCAACATTTCTACGGAATCTAAACTGATCTTCCCCGAGGTCGGCTTCTACCAGTTTTTCCATTCGTCTGTAGAGAATTCGTGTTAGTATTTTGCAGCCGAGGCTTATTAAACTGATAGTTCGGTAATTTTTACATCTGTCAGCACCTGCTTTCTTTGGGTATTTCGCCTGTCTCATACATCTGGCTAACCAGATGGTAGAGTTTTGTCAGGTCTGCCTCTCTCAAGGCTATCAGTAGTTCTTATGGAATGACGTGGACAAGGTATAAGACGCTTAAGCACTATAAAACAAGTGAGATACGATAAACATAATCATTCAGCATCGAGTATTGCTGGATTGCACATTCAGTTAATACAAGGTGACCTTCGACAGAGCTGACCACTGTCAGGTAAACGAGAAAGTTTCACGGGGAATATTAATTAGAAGACAAACAGCACAAATGAACAGTCACTGCCACAGCATCCTAGGATCAAAACTTTGCAGATACTAGAAACAGTACCGACAGGGACATTTGTGTCGGCAGTCCCGTGTGCTGTGCTTTCTCTGTGTACTCCTTCCATCTGGATGACCGTAGGGCTGCACTGTCCTCGAGATACACCGCCCGCAGCCTATGGTCTTCTTCGCGCCGCTGCCCCCTCCCTCCCGCCCAGGCACAGTTCCTCTCGCTGACGGGGGGTCCATCCCGTTCCGCAGGTCTCGTCGTGACCGTGAACCCAGTCCAGAGCTCCGGTCGCTGCCTCCCGAACGACAGTGGCGCCAACTACGGACCCTCGATGTCGTCTGCAACGAGAAAACTGCCGGCTGATTTTAGCGGCACCTGATGAGCAGGCTGGGACATCCACTGTAATGCAGTTTTCACGGCACAACCTTCCTACGGAAATTAACCACCTCCGCTCAACCGCTTTCCTTTTCTTCTTATTTCTTTTATTTCCACCACGGGCAATTCTATTTGCTCTTTCTTTTCTTTTTGTGTTTCTTTTTCTCAAATGGTTCAAATGGCTCTGACCACTATGCGACTTAACATCTGAGGTCATCAGTCCCCTAGAACTTAGAACTACTTAAACCTAACTAACCTAAGGACATCACACACATCCATGCCCGAGGCAGGATTCGAACCTGCGACTGTAGCGGTCGCGCGGTTCCAGACTGAAGCGCCTAGAACCGCTCGGCCACACCGGCCGGCAGGACCATCTCACGTCGACAGAGGCAAGTACAGGTTTCCCACTTGAAGTCTCATTCTGTACGCTCAGATGCACCAGACGCACTTACACACACTACACGTCATCGAAGCTATACACGGGTCTGGGCAGAGAAGTAAGAGCACAACACTCGGTTGCTGCTACCATTATCTTTATAACAATGTCACTGAAGAATCTGATACGGTCTCCGAAAAGCATCTTACTAAACCTGGCAAAATGTCTCAAGTAAACTCGATCCCCTACCTTGAGTCTATTAAAGTGTCGTACTTTCTTACACTGCTTAGCATCCTGCCGACTGGCTGCTTGATGTCTTTCCTGTGTTCTCTCTTATTCTTCTCGTTTTAGTTCTGGGTCAAATAGACCTCGTGCTATAGCGTGGGGTGGGTGGTTCCTATGGGACCAAACTGCTGAGATCATCAGTTCCTAGGGTTACACACTACTTAATCTAACTTAAACTAACTTATGCTAGGGACAACACCCACACCCATGCCTGAGGGAGGACTCGAAACTCCGACGGGGGGGGGGGGGGGGGGGGGCATGCGAATCGTTCCTAGGCGCCCGAGACCCGGCGGATGCGATAGACATGGGGCTGTTGCTGTTACGCAAATGTCGACGTTCTGTAGAACGCTTCAGCGGATATTTTATGGGATATAGGTACCTCATCCCAAACAGTGGAATTTGAATCCTGGCCAGCTACCGTATTACTTTGGTCTGAAGCAGTACGGATGCTGCACGTGTCGGAGGCAAAGAGTGTCAAGACGGTACTCCTGCGGTCCTACGCCTACCACAGCTTGATGGCAAAGGCATGCGAATCGTTCCAAGGCGCCCGAGACCCGGCGGATGCGATAGACATGGAGCTGTTGCTGTTACGCAAATATCGACGTTCTATAGAACGCTTCAGCGGATATTTTATGGGATATAGCTACCTCATCCCAAACAGTGGAATTTGAATCCTGGCCAGCTACCGTATTACTTTGGTCTGAAACAGTACGGATGCTGCACGTGTCGGAGGCACAGAGTGTCAAGACGGTACTCCCGCGGTCCTACGCCTACCACAGCTTGATGGCAAAGGCATCGCTTTCACAGGGGCAGTGCATTTAACTTCATCGTACTTCAGCCTATTAGCACGTAATATTTGTACATTGTGTACATTAACATTTTCCGTGTATCACTCTACCTGCTACTGCAAAGCAGATCAAAATCCCTCCCTGAGGGTTTTTGACAGAGAAGTTCATAGTTGCAAAAAATATTTTTATAGGATTAATTAGAAAGTAACAATTTTCTGATTTTTTCCTCTACTAACATCATGAAAACTTGCTTCTAGCCAAATTTCATGATTCCACGTCAGTGGAAAAATGGAAATGTCGTGTTGCGAGGGCATCCCGGTGGGTAGAGCTGATCACGTGGTGAAAGCCTTTTGAGGTTGATACGCCCGCTAAACCCGCTGGGCACAACAGGTAATTAGGATTGTGGAAAGGGACAACCGAATCGGCACATAGCCGAATCTTTACCGAATGCTTCCAACAAGAAATCGTAACAAGATAAAAATCCAATTAAGATATCAATAAAATAACTCAAAAAACTACATTTGCAAAATGCAATACGAATGGCTGAGGGCCACAATTAAATTATAATACTTTAGAATATGTTATATAGGCTTTTAAAGGCAGAAGTCCAACAAGAAATCTTAAACAAATCAACACTCAATTAAGACAGCAATAAAATAATTTAAAACCCAAAAAAGCAACATATGCAAGGTGCAACACAAATGACTGAGGGCCACAATTAAACTTCAAAATTTTTAAATTATATTACCATAATTTTTAAAGGCTGAAGACTGCAGTGTTTAAGGTCGAAAGATAAATTTAGAAACTACTTTTACAAATTTTTAAGAAAACAAAAAAGCCATAATCCTAAAATTCAAAATAGCTGACAACTGATCATTAAACACCAGTGGCACTCATAAGCCTCCAGGGAGGTCGGTCTGCACTCGTTCACACAGGCTAGACAGGTGGTGAGCCCAACTATACTTGATCCGTCGGAACCCAACAAGAGGACAGCCACAGCACGACTGACTCAACGACTTGTTTCCCGTCTATCAGTACGTGAGAACTCAAACTGGCAATGTTACTAACGTGATAATCCACAGTGTAGTATGTGTTGTGGATTGGCAAGACAGCCAATTCACTATGAGAGGAAGCCGAAAGGCACGCGTTTTAGCTCACGCAGGCTGGCGTGAGGTCTGGAACAGGTCCAGGAAATGAGACTAGCAAAGAAAGGACGTAGCTGTGGAATACATAACTTTAGTCCATAAATGGTGAACATCGCTCTTGACGGTACATGTTTTACAGCATCAATAGTAATTGGTAATGGCGCTTTGCTAGGTCGTAGCAAATGACGTAGCTGAAGGCTATGCTAACTATCGTCTCGGCAAGTGAGAGCGTAATTTGTCAGTGAACCATCGCTAGCAAAGTCGGCTGTACAACTGGGGCGAGTGCTAGGAAGTCTCTCTAGACCTGCCGTGTGGCGGCGCTCGGTCTGTAATCACTGATAGTGGCGACACGCGGGTCGGACGTATACTAACGGACCGCGGCCGATTTAAAGGCTACCACCCAGCAAGTGTGGTGTCTCGCGGTGACACCACAGTATGTATTAGCTGTCAAAATTACACACCATGTTGGGCAACGACAACAGATGAGGAAAGGACGCTGACTGAAATTACGGCAGTGCCTTGGGCAGGTAACCAGAACACTAACGGCCACAAGACAGAAAATTCCACTGCTGCATTCATATCGTAGCCGACGAAAATCGTTACTTGCAGCGAATGGCGGCTAAATTTCAGCATTAGAGCCACTCGGTCTTGCTCACCGGAAAACCTCCCCCAACAGCAAACCACGGAAGCGTGCCACCACAACTGGAATATACGTGGCTTGGGTAGTTGAAACCACTACTCAACCTTGACGTCCTGGGTCGGTGAACCACGAAGCTCGTAGCGATCGGACAGCTCCACACACGCTCCGACACTGCTCAGGGGCTGCCAGCGGCCCCAGCCGACTGCACCGCGCGGAGATAACTTCCCTCATCCACAACAACTGACCGACTCCGCTCAGAATGCTGTAAAAATCTAAAATAGTCGTCGAACTACACACACAACCTGACAAACACTTGCACGAGGATCCGAACGGTACCCGATAGTAACTAAGCACACACGAAAACTAATCGGGAGTCGATGCACACACACACAGCCGACTCATAAACGATCCGCGAGCCAAACCCCATCATCGGGTAAGACGCCCGACCGACGATCCGCCAAGACCATGGCCTGGCTCAAGTGGTGCGTGGCGACTATGGTCGGGCGAGCCATGTCGACGCAGACCTCACTGCTGCTCCAACCCGACTGCACTAGTGCCGCATTACAACTCCCCGAAAGGTAGGTCCGGACTGCGCTCCCGACGCGTTCCAACTGACTGGCAAACCCAAACTCGCAACGCGAACTGTTTTTTTTTTCTTGAGGAGATGGAGTCTGGAGCGTGCATTGGCTTGGATTGTCCGGACATGGGGGGTCCGGGAGAGGTGACGGTCGAGGACGACGCCAAGGTACTTGAGGGTGGGGGTGAGGGCGATAGGACGGCCATAGCTGGTGAGATAGAAATCAAGGAGGCGGAAGGAAGGGGTGGTGTTGCCTACAATGATCGCCTGGGTTTTGGAGGGACTGACCTTGAGCAACCACTGGTTGTACCAAGCGGTGAACTGGTCAAGATGGGATTGGAGAAGGTGTTGGGAGCGCTGCAGGGTGGGGGCAAGGGCAAGGAAGGCGGTGTCATTGGCAAACTGGAGAAGGTGGACGGGGGGGTTACGGCGGCGGCATGTCTACCGTATACAAAAGGTACAGAAGGGGGGAGAGGACGGAGCCTTGGAGCACACCGGCGGAGGGAAAAAAGGTGTAGGAATCCGTGTTATGGATGGTGATGTAGGAAGGACGGTGGGAGAGAAAGGAGCCGATCAGATTGACGTAGTTAATGGGAAGGGCAAAGGTTTGGAGCTTGAAGAGGAGACCGGAATGCCATATGCAGCCATAAGCATGTTCGAGGTCCAGGGAGAGGAAGATTGCGGAGCGACGGGAATTAAGCTGTTCGGAAAGGAGATGAGTGAGGTGAAGCAGAAGGTCGTCGGAAGAGAAGGACGGCCGAAAGCCACACTGAGTAACGGGAAGGAGGCGGTGGTGGCGGAGATGCTGGTGGATGCGTCAGGTGAGGATAGATTCCAGGACCTTGCTGAAGACTGAGGTAAGGCTGATGGGACGGTAGGAGGAGACGGCGGACGGCGGTTTGCCAGGTTTAAGGAACATCAGGATATGGGAGGTTTTCCACAGGTCGGGATAGTAACCGGTGGACAGGACTACATTGTAGAGCCTGGCCAGAGTGGACAGGAAAGAGATAGGAGCTTCTCGAAGGTGACGGTAGGTGACACGATCGTGACCAGGAGCGGTGTTGCGTTTTATGTGGAGTGTAGCAATGAGATCCTGTGTAGTGATAGGGGCATTGAGTACCATGTGTGCAATGTTGTCCAAGTACTGGAAACCAGGAGCGAGGGGAGGGACAGAGGTGTCAGTGCGATCGCGGACATCCGGGAAGAGGGAGTAATCGAACTGGGGATCATCGGGGATGGAAAATACATCGGAGGGGTAGTAGGCAAAGTAATTGGCCTTACTAAGGGTGTCAGGGAAGGGGTGATCATCATGAAGAAGAGGATAGTAGGGGGAGGGTTTAGTTCCGGTAAGGCGACGGAAGGCTGACCAGAACTTGGACGAGTTTATAGGTAGGGTAGCAATTAAACGGGTGTATGTCTGTCGCCAGTCCCGGAGTTTCTTAGCCGCGAGCAAATGACGAATGTGTCGCTGGAGTTGCCGGTGGCGTCGTAGTGTGTCCGGGTCACACGTGTGGAGGAAGGCATGGTAGAGAAGGCGGGATTCACGGAGGAGGAGGACGGCCTGTGGGGGTAAGGCAGGACGGTGGGGGTGGATGGCGACAGTAGGGACGTGGGCCTCCACGGCCTCAGACAAGGTCTGCTGGAGAAAGGAGGCGGCATGGGTTACATCGTCAGGGTGGTGGTAAGTAAAAGGGTGGCTATCGACCTGGGTGGAGAGGGTATCCCGGTAGGCATTCCAGTTGGCACGGGAATAGTCATGGACGTACTTTGGGGGAGGGTCATTATAAGGGTCGGGGCTGCGGCGACGACCATCTGAAACGGTGAGGAGGACAGGGAGATGGTCACTACCAATAGGCTCCAGGACATTCACCATTATGCAGCCAAGGAGGTTGGGGGAGGAAAGGATAACATCGGGAGTGGAGTTGGATTTGGGACGGGTGTGCTGGGGGATGGGGTTGAGGTCGCCTTGAAGGGAGGAGAGAAACCAATGCCACCGCCATAACTGGGCGGCAGAACAACTATGGATGTTGAGGTCGACAGCAATCACATAGGAGGAGAAGGTAAAGTCAATGTGGGAGAGGAAGTCGGAGGGAATAGGGGCGTCAGGGCAGACATTGATGGTGGCGCAGGTGACGGTAAGGCCGGGAAAGAAGAGACTAAGTATCAGGTGTTCGGTGGGGTCGGGAAGGAGGGGTTGGAGCCGAACGGGGATCTGGCAGTGATGACCAATTGCAACTCCGCCACGCGCAATCGGGAGGGGATTATCGGAGTGGTGAAGGAGGTAGGGCGAAGTGTGGACGGTATGATGGGGTTGGAGGAAGGTTTCATTGAGGAGGAAGCCATCGATGCGGTGGGTGGCAAGGGTGTGTAGGAAGAGGTTCTTGTTGGCGGGCAGGGAGCGGATGTTGTTGAAAAGGATACGGTGCTGTCGCGCCATGACAGGGATTTAGACGAAGGTGTCAAGATGGGAGAAGGTGAAATCGGCCTGGTTGGTGGAGTAGGTGGCGTACATTTTTAGGTGGAAAACGGAACGGGCGGCAAGGGATATCTGCTGGAGGGTATGGGGGCGCTGAAAAGGATGAACATTCTGAAGGACGGTGGTGAGGAATCTGATGATGTCCTCAGCGGTAGGGGGTGGGTGAAGGGAATTGCCAGGAGGGGTGGGCGCGTCCAGAGGGTGGACAGGAACAGTGAGTTCAGGAGTGGTAGAAGGGTCGGGCCTTACACTTCTGGGAGTAAGTAGGATGAGGGAGGTTACAGATATTACAGGAGGGGGGGGGGGACTGGAGATTGGGGCACTGCCGTAAAAAGTGGGCTTGCCTACAGTGCGGGCAGGTGGGGGCCTCGCAGCACTCCGATGTCGGGTGTGCATTATACCGCAAGCACCTTTGGCAGCGTAGGGACTGAGGAGGGGAACGGGAAGGGTCAACTTGGTAGCATTGGTGAAAGAGAAGGGCACCCTCCATCAGGAGATGGTTGATGGAGGGGGCGTGTTCGGAAAAGACCCGCATAAGGCGGGTGGGGCCGGTGGAGTTATGGATGCGGCGAACTGCACGCACCTCCAGATGGGGATGCGCTTTGAGGTCCGCCAACACCTCCTCCTCCATGATCGCCAGACTAAGCCGAGTGATCACGGCGGTGAGGGTTGGCGGGCGATGCGGGGGTTGGGGTTGGCGGGAGGGAGGCGGGGAAGGAGCAGGGGTGAGGGAGGCATTAGGGCCTAAGTGGGTGACAGGGATGCGGGAAAGGAGATCTGTGTGGAGGGTAGGGCTGGGGGAGGAGATGAGCACCGAATTGCAGCGAGGAGTGAGGAGGGAGATGGGGGCACAAGGAAAATGCTGGCGAAGGAAGAGGGTGAGGTTCCGGGTCTCAAGAAGGGAGGGATCAGGATGGGAGAGGATGTAATGGTAGGAGGAGGGGGAGGAGGAAGAGGAGGAGGAGGAGGGGGCAGGGACAGACGGCGAGACTTCCATGGCATCGTGGACAGGTGAAGGGGGACGAGGTGAAGCGTTTTTCGACGCAGAAGAGGCAGGGGTGGCGCTAGGGCGTTTGACGGCATGGGGGATGGGAGCAACTGGAAGGTGGCTTGGGGGGGGGGGGGCAGGTCCTGGTGCTGGAGGCGGTGCCGGAGATGGTGAGGGCGATGGCGACAGTGATGATGAAGACGATGAAGAAGGCGAAGGGGAAAGTTGAGCGTGGGCCGTAGCCCTCCGGGCCACCACCCGAGCGGGGGCCATGGAAACGGAAGGAGCAGAGGGGGGGAGTGGAGGGAAGGGATCAGAGAGGGTGAGGCGGGGAGGAGCTGGGGATGGAGCAACAAAGAGTGAGGGAGATGGGAGAGTGAGGAGTGGGGCGATGGAGTGAGGGTTGGGGACTGGGCACACCACATGATGGTGGTGGCGGTGGCGGAGGGAGATGTACATACTATAGCAGTGGTAGTGGCTGTAGTGGTGGTGGTGGGGGTTGACATGGTGACAAGGGGAAAAGCACAGGACAGGACAAAGAAGCAAACGATGGATGGACAAGGCGAAGAGAAACACAGAGTAAAAGAGATGGAGAAACGATGAAGGAGACTGGGGCTGAAGCCCCACTCTGCTGCTGCTGGTGGGGGAGGCGGCATGGCCGGCCGGCCGGTGGGAACGCCGCTGCTGCTGCTGCTGCTGGCTGGGCCCGCTGCTGGCTGGGACCATTGCTGGCTGGGACCGCTGCTGGCTGCTGGACGCTGGCTGGGACCGCTGCTGGACGCTGGCTGCTGGCAGAAACCACTGCTGGCTGCTGGCAGGAACCACTGCTGGCTGCTGGCTGCAACGCGAACTGCGACCAACCCCCTTATAACAGACAACCAGCGGGAAGTAATGGCAGTCGAGCAACGATACTACGAGAGGGTATATATCGATAAGCGCTGCTAACGCCGCTCACGGTCAGGCGAAGCAGCAACTCAGAGACATTAGTAATGTAAATTAACATAGTGAGAAGGAAGTACGTTAAAATCAGGGTGTAAAATACATGATGGCGGGAACACGAGCCACGCACGGCTCAGAGGTGATGCCACTTCGGCGACTTGGGCGTCGATGAGGATGAAACGATAATGAAGACGACACAAAGACCCAGTCTCCAGGCGGAGAAAATCTCCAACCCAGCCGGGAATCAAGCCCGGGTCCCCTGGCATGACAAGCCAGAGCACTGTCCACTCAGCTACGGTGGCAGACAGTCCAGCAGTCTAGATCAATGGGAAGAGCCCTGTAGCTTTTCATGATGGAGCTTTCAAGTAACAAAAAAATGCCGTATCTATCGATTGCGTTGACATAGAAGATTAAAGCTTTTACACCACTGAGGCACTGTAGATCTTAATACATGATGTGTAGTGCAAGTTGATACGCCTACCCGTTCATGGGAAATACGGGTCTCAACAAACGTACAGACAGACACTCGAATAAGAAATGACAAAAAAAATATTTTTTGCGTATGATATAATCACAAAGTATCAAAATATCATGTCTCACTTACGGTTTCTCGCAAACAGCAGCTTAGAATTTAAATTATAGCGTAATATAAAGTACCGCCTCGGCAACATAATTAATAATTTGTAGGTTATACATTTAGAAGTAGTGGTAGGAGTAAAATATAGATTATAGTGAGTATAGAAATGGCCTGCAGCGCCCATCACAGTTAATAACTAGACACTTTCTATCCCGTATGTATGAACTGTAGCCAGTTGTAGCTTTGAGCAGTTGTATTGTGCGATGCCTCTAGTATGTCCGTTGTTCGCATCACGTCGCACTTGTCAGTTATGAGTGCACAGTAAGCACGTAAAAATGCCTTTTCAAGAAGACCACATAAGGTAACAATCATGCGTGATAGCAAAGAGCGGTATTTGTGCAGGAAATTTGAAAATTTGTGGCAAGGTCTTATGAGACCAAACTGCTGAGGTCATCGGTCCGTAAACCTAAATACTACTTAATCTTAAACTAACTTACGATGAGGACATCACACAGATCCATGCCCGAGGGAGGACTCGAACCTCCGACGGGGCGAGCCACACGGACCGTGACAAGGCGCCGTAGCCTTGTGCAGCAACTTCGAAGGAGGACGTACAGTCGTTCGTGATGAAGGCGGTCAGGGAAGGAATTGAGGGTCAACCGATAACTTCGTTCAACGATTGGATCACGAGATTCGAGAAACTGGTGTATGAAAGGCAATACAGAAAAATCGAAGAGGTGTGTTGTGATCCGGCATTGTGCGTCTTCATGAAAATCTCGGGCGCACACTGCAGCCGCAACAGAGACGCTACTGCAAAGTTTTCGATCGAATGTGTTTCAAAATGTATGTGAGTGTCCATTGGCTTGGAAACATGACGGAAACGCTATCGCCAATCACAGCGCTCGTTACTAAGAGTGGCGACTACCGAAGTGCGTGGAGGGGGAGTTCTGGACAGGGCAGCGCAAGGAACAGTACGGCACAAGGCACGGGAAGTGCTGGAGGTGACAGCGCGACGGACGCACGGTCACGAGAGAGACTTTGAGTGTGGAGCGGTTTGCACGTGGTCGCGAGAGATAGAAATACTTAGGAGTGCGGACTTGTGAACGTGTGAGATTTCCGTGGCTTCTACAGTGAAGTCATAGTCTGCATTTAGAAGTGAATATCCTGCGAGCTATGTTGTTGTTCATGACTAATTACGTGCAGTAGGAATCTATTGTTTCACCGTCATTCAACTTATATGCTGGACCGACAACACCAACAAGTGTTTTGCAGAAATATACAGCATTCTCCAAAGTACTTCTACTATCGTACTCACCATTTAAAGTCGTTAAGATAGTACCTGCAGATTTCATTTAATTGCAATCTTTCATTTATAAACTACTATGTTGCATTAAAAATTCGCAGTTGCCGAGTGATAGGAACTTTCGACCATTCGATTCCTTCGTATATTCATTTTGTATACTGTAGACTCAGCAGTATTTGGCTTGTAATGCGGCAACTACGTATCCCAGCCCCTAGACAACGAAAGCAATCAAATCTTTCAATATTTCAACTTTGAGTCTGAGGGTACGTAGTTGAGGGCAGCACACCAACATCATTTCATTCTATATAAGTATATACAGCCTACAGTTGCAGGTTAACTTTATCGTTTACCTAGGTTTCAACGTTAATAATAACGTCTTCTTCAGAACGTAAAATATTATTTAAATGTTTGCCTGAAACAAGCCATGTCCTAAGTCAACTTTATTATACTTGATGCATAACCATAAGGTTTTGTCATTTCTATTAAACAAGCTGTAGCAAATTCACTTTAAGCCCGTTGTATGGATCTCGTCGTGTGCGTAGAGACTCGAGTCTCAAAACTAAAGAGTTGCTTGATACATTATAGCTATAGACAATATATTATATCGCGAATCTCTCAGGCTGCATAACAACAATTCTCAACAAAGCTAAGAAACAGGACAAACGACAATTTATTATCAACACAAGGAATAATCCAAAAAAATGTAGGAAGTTGTCAGTCAGACAACTGATAAGAGCAGCAGGACTTACTTGTCGTAAGAGTACTGTGCCTACTGCGCACCTACTTTTGGGTTAGTATCATGTCCATGCCATATTCACACTCGATGGTGGCAAAGGGCTTCCCTCCCCCCCCCCCCCCCCCCATTCCAGCGCGATTTCCGAATAAGAAACCAGCTACATAATCTTCTCTCGTATACAGTATGTGGACGTTGTTCTTACGTGCGGGAGTTCGAAGATAAGTTTTCCCTGTCGACTGTGGTGAGAGTTGTGTGTGAAAGGAACAAAAAAGACAATGAGACATTAAAGATAAGACATATCTTTATTTTTATACATGATTTCCAAGTACATTGAGACATTTGTCATTCCGCTTTATAAGCTTCAAACTTCAAACAGCCTCCCAGGTAAAGATCAGGACGTTGCATACGGAAGAAACGTTGAACGGCTTGTTTGACGTCAGCACTCGGTGCGAGATCCGGGCTGTAACGTAGATGGTGTAGGCGCTCCCAACCAAGAGTTGCAATATGATTTTGCGTTGTCATCGCCATGTGTGGTCTCGCATTGTTATCCAACAGCAGAACGCCAGATCTGAAAAGGCTAGGCCGCTTTTTCCGAATCACCTCTTTCAATGTCGACAGAGTGGCACAGTGCCGCGCAGCATTGATGGTTGCATCCTCCAGAAAGTCCAGCAGCAAAGCTCCTTTGGCGTCCCAGAAAACGGTTAGCAGCACTTTACCTGCTGGCGGAGTGTTTTGAACTTCTTTCGGACGGGTGATGACGGAAGTTTCCCCTCCACGGATGCGGCCTTCCATTCGGGCGTGGAATGGTGGACCCACGTTTCATCCTCCTTCACAATGCGAAACAGAAGGTCATTGCCAGATTCATGGTAACGCACGAGCTGTTCCAGGCTGAACGCCATGCGTTGTTCCACGTGTGTCGGGGTCAGTTGGTGGGGCTCACATCGTGCTGACAGCTTCCTGTATCGAAGAATGTCGTGCATGATCTTGTGAGCTCGCTCATGTCCAAGTTCTGGCGCTACTCCATCGATGGTGATACGCTGGTTCGCTTTAATCACGTCATCCACCTTCCTGACATTTGCATCTCTAGTGGCCGTGCGCGTCCGTCCAGGTCTCCGTATGTCGCGCACTTGCTGACGTCCATCACTGAATTGCTGGCACCATCTCCGCAACATTTGCTTCGACATCACACCTGACCCATAGACCTCAACAAAGCGGTTATGAATTTCTGTGCCTGATACTCCACGTACCCATTCATAGCGGATAACAGCTCTCACTTCCGCCTTTGACCAAAACGCACCAACTCTCCATAGCTCCGGAAAAAGACTGAGCGCCTGGCCTCCGCTTTGCGCAGACACTGCGACAGCGCCATCTGCCTGATCGCGGTCGACCTCTACCCAACGGTGCATCCGTGTCTTGCACGTGCGCGTTCACCAGCCGTGTCATCTTTCGCCCATACCACACAACTCTGCCCACAGTCGACAGGGGAATCTTATTTTCCAACTCCCCTTCGCACTACATAATTTATGCTGTCTTGGGCCGCACACCTCGGATTCCACTGATGACATAAAGGTAGGGTCAAGTTTTGTACAACCCCTGGGCTAGGGACCATTTGTATGTTCAACAAAAGGGTCATCTTGTTGCCAGAATATTCATATTCTGTCAGCACACTGTCAGAATATGAATATTACAAGCTTTCTCCAACTTAGAAAAATGGACAAAATCGATTCGCTCTTTATGCATTTGATGCAGTCTACAGTGGGCCTTAGGGGTCAATGGAGGCACCATTAGTTCTTGGGTGGTTCTTTAGATAAACTTAAATAAGCGTTTTTGACCATTTTTTCGTACCAAAACCGATCGGCGGATTTCAAGATGGTTATGGACAACAAATGGCTGTGCGTTTTCTTGTATAGTCCTAAGATTCCATTCTCGAATAACTTTGACTATTTTCTTGAAATCTTTGCACTTTTCAAGGATACAGAACTTCAAATTAACTCTCTTGTACACGTGCAGTACCCACGTAAAATCCGGTGTAAGGCGGAAACGTTGTTGACAAAGTGACGTAACACGGAGAATCATGCTGGAAAGCGTTACTGTTATCATTTCTGGGAACACAATGTGGCAGTACTGAATCAGGAATAAAATCTTTGTGCACGTAAAATCCAGTATGAGGTATAAAATTAGTTTTGCGTTATATCACCTTCACGTAAGTAAACTGGCCAACGCTACTGACCAATACACCACTTTGCGTATGAGTGACATGCCCTGCTGCAGCTGGGACAAAAAAGAACCAGTGGGAATATGCTCCTATCGTAGCACAAAAAACGCTAAAATTGCTGTTTGTTTAAAAGATTGACTGAAAAGTGGGGTATAAGCTCCCTCATTCTGCCTTCCTCAGTCTCTTTAAAAATTTCCCAAAAGTTTTGACCTGTAAACATAGGCGCGCTCTATCTGACATGCAACTTATCTCTCACTTTCCCACCCTCCTTCACTGTAACTCGCTCACATACCCAGAAGTCCATCGTTGTGAGTCGTTCATACTCAGCGTCTCCTACCTGCCACTCGTCGCTCACTCATTCAGCCTATCTCATTGTCATTATTTCTATGTGTCTCTCTAATTGTCGCTCTCCTCTATCTCCTTCGTTCTCTCTTGCTATTACTAAATCCTCTCGCCGTCACTGTCACCCCCTTGCTCTGTCCTGCTGCTACTACCACATTCATTCTTTGCCATTCCTGCTGTCGCTTCTCACTTTCACTATCTCTCACTTTGTGTAGGTTTTTTGATAGTGTCCGCCTTTAGCAAAACACATTTTCTTTTCCTTGCGCTGCCATTGTCTCCTTCCGTCTTTCTATACCACGACCACTGCTTATTATCTTCCAGTATTCACTACTTTTCCGTCTTTTTCCCACTACCAGTGTCTCCTCCTCTCTCAGCATAAAAAAGCGCGAATATTTTCTCATGCCAAAATTTATGGGAGAATTCTCAATCGTGCTGTGGAAGACACAATAAGTCTTCGACAGGAGCATATTTCCGGTGGTTAATTTAATATCCAAGAAAGTACAGATTGTCCCAGTTTCACGTTTGTTGCAACCCGTCTTCGAGTTGTAATTTCAGTGATTTAGAGTGTAACAAAAAAATGGTTCAAATGGCTCTGAGCACTATGGGACTCAACTGCTGAGGTCATTAGTCCCCTAGAACTTAGAACTAGTTAAACCTAACTAACCTAAGGACATCACTAACATCCATGCCCGAGGCAGGATTCGAACCTGCGTCCGTAGCGGACTTGCGGTTCCAGACTGCAGCGCCTTTAACCGCACGGCCACTTCGGCCGGTTAAGAGTGTAACATTAATATTTAGACATACTCGCTTGATCCACTTTAACACTTTATTACTGCTTCGTCCAGTAAATGGAGTCTGAGGAAAGACTGAATAGAAGTTTCTTCAAAGGTACTTCTCTTTCGCGAGTGTACACGTACTGTATGTTATACACTCCTGGAAATTGAAATAAGAACACCGTGAATTCATTGTCCCAGGAAGGGGAAACTTTATTGACACATTCCTGGGGTCAGATACATCACATGATCACACTGACAGAACCACAGGCACATAGACACAGGCAACAGAGCATGCACAATGTCGGCACTAGTACAGTGTATATCCACCTTTCGCAGCAATGCAGGCTGCTATTCTCCCATGGAGACGATCGTAGAGATGCTGGATGTAGTCCTGTGGAACGGCTTGCCATGCCATTTCCACCTGGCGCCTCAGTTGGACCAGCGTTCGTGCTGGACGTGCAGACCGCGTGAGACGACGCTTCATCCAGTCCCAAACATGCTCAATGGGGGACAGATCCGGAGATCTTGCTGGCCAGGGTAGTTGACTTACACCTTCTAGAGCACGTTGGGTGGCACGGGATACATGCGGACGTGCATTGTCCTGTTGGAACAGCAAGTTCCCTTGTCGGTGTAGGAATGGTAGAACGATGGGTTCGATGATGGTTTGGATGTACCGTGCACTATTCAGTGTCCCCTCGACGATCACCAGTGGTGTACGGCCAGTGTAGGAGATCGCTCCCCACACCATGATGCCGGGTGTTGGCCCTGTGTGCCTCGGTCGTATGCAGTCCTGATTGTGGCGCTCACCTGCACGGCGCCAAACACGCATACGACCATCATTGGCACCAAGGCAGAAGCGACACTCATCGCTGAAGACGACACGTCTCCATTCGTCCCTCCATTCACGCCTGTCGTGACACCACTGGAGGCGGGCTGCACGATGTTGGGGCGTGAGCGGAAGACGGCCTAACGGTGTGCGGGACCGTAGGCCAGCTTCATGGAGATGGTTGCGAATGGTCCTCGCCGATACCCCAGGAGCAACAGTGTCCCTAATTTGCTGGGAAGTGGCGGTGCGGTCCCCTACGGCACTGCGTAGGATCCTACGGTCTTGGCGTGCATCCGTGCGTCGCTGCGGTCCGGTCCCAGGTCGACGGGCACGTGCACCTTCCGCCGACCACTGGCGACAACATCGATGTACTGTGGAGACCTCACGCCCCACGTGTTGAGCAATTCGGCGGTACGTCCACCCGGCCTCCCGCATGCCCACTATACGCCCTCGCTCAAAGTCCGTCAACTGCACATACGGTTCACGTCCACGCTGTCGCGGCATGCTACCAGTGTTAAAGACTGCGATGGAGCTCCGTATGCCACGGCAAACTGGCTGACACTGAGGGCGGCGGTGCACAAATGCTGCGCAGCTAGCGCCATTCGACGGCCAACACCGCGGTTCCTGGTGTGTCCGCTGTGCCGTGCGTGTGATCATTGCTTGTATAGCCCTCTCGCAGTGTCCGGAGCAAGTATGGTGGGTCTGACACACCGGTGTCAATGTGTTCTTTTTTCCATTTCCAGGAGTGTACATTCATATGAGCAGATCTGCACTCGAGGAGGACGGTGCGTTTCTGCAGACGACGGGTGCGTGTCGTGACGCCAGAACTATGGATTTCCATTTTAGGCCAGGAGAGCTGAGATGCAGAGCGTTTACGCCGACAATAAAGTGGTGCGCCATCAGCAGCTTGTTTTAAGTGCGGCGACTGGAGCGCCGCCATTAAACTGGCAATTTTACTAAGCGAGACGCGCCGGCTAGCAGAGCCCAGTTTACGACGAACACACAACTACCTCCCGGTCATTACGCGCCAACCAACTATCGTACAGAAGTCGGCAGCCTCCGTATGAGGCAGACAGATAACCTCCTCTTTATTTTTCATCTTCTTTTTCCAGAACAGTGTCTTGTTTACTGCGTCTCTGTCCACACTGTTATTAGTTTCTCGCAGAGTCGTATTGTAAACTACCCACATGTGATAATTGTTGGATGTACATCGAAAATTGACAGGGGTGAAACTACACGATAAAAGAGGGAAAAGTTCTAGAAAACATCAGTCCACAGATGATTAGCCTGCGTGGTAATTTCGTACTTGTATTTACGATCCGCAACTGACTTCAGTGCCAGTATCGTCACGGTTCTTAAAAATGGATTATAATTGCAAACTTACCGACTGCTCTCCATCTATGTGGGCTCGGGTTTCCTCCATAATCCATGGTCGGGTATTGCTGTGATGCATTGCATGATGAGGCACGAGGCATACATTGTAACTGATGTAAGACGACATCCAATCCTCAGATATGCTGCAAAATGGAACGTCAAACAAGACTGTACAATTCGCCTCTCCATTTCTTCAATTGTTTGATCGGGAGTACAGAACACGTCTTTTTGAGGCGATCCCTACACAAACATCCAGCTCACGCAGGTCAGAAAATTTTACAATCCGTCAACGGCCTGCCTAGGTGGATACACCGGTTCTCGTCAGATCATGTAAGTTAAGCATCGTCGGGCGTGACTAGTATTTGGATGGGTGACGCTCCTGGTACCTCCCAAGGTAGTATGGCATGAATGGCTGGGCGACCTCGAAGGTCTGGTTCAGCTGGCTGAGAGGTCATCGCTATACTTCGCACCCGTAGACACCTCTCCTTCGCGGTATGAGGGCTGTGTACGTAAATGTATGTGTTAAGTTTATGTGACTGTAACTGGTGCGTGTGTGTAGTGTAGTGTCATGTCCGCGTTGGAGATGATGGGAGGGGAGGGCACATTGCCCACTACTCTCGAAGAGCATCAAGGTGGTCGACCGAGCTCAACGTCCCCATCCGAAGAACGCAACACCATCAACAGTGTCACATGATTCCACTTCATGAGACACTGCGGAGACGTTTGGAATTTAATCCAGGACAGTGGCGCGTAGACTGATGATCAGAAGTTTACGTCACCACCCATCTGTAACCGCGACGTAAAGGCAAAGGAAAAATTGTCAACAGTGTGTGGCGTACCAGGAGCGTCACCCATCCAAATACTAGTCACGCCCGACGGTGCTTAACTTACATGATCTGACGAGAACCGGTGTATCCACCTAGGCAGGCCGTTGACGGATTGTAAAATTTTCTGACCTGCGTGAGCTGGATGTTTGTGTAGGGATCGCCTCAAAAAGACGTGTTCTGTACTCCCGATCAAACAATTGAAGAAATGGAGAGGCGAATTGTACAGTCTTGTCAACCATTACGAGATGACAGGAGGAGTGTTTGAAAATATCGTAACTCGCTGCGAGACGTCTGCAACCATCTGGTGAGCGAACAATTAGTAATGCAACACATGTTTTTGTTCTGATAGCAGATTTGCTTTATTCAAGATTCCAGTAGACAATATTATTCCAACTGTTTTTGTTGCGAAACCCTGTTTTTCAATACAATGTCTGTACAATACGGTAACGTTACCCGACCATACTAGGAGGTCCTGCCGGCCGGGGTGGCCGAGCGGTTCTAGGCGCTACAGTCTGGAACCGCGCGACCGCTACGGTCGAAGGTTCGAATCCTGCCTCGCGCATGGTTGAGTGTAATCTCCTTAGGGTAGTTGGGTTTAAGTAGTTCTAAGTTCTAGGGGACTGATGACCTCAGATATTAAGTCCCATAGTGTTCAGAGCAAGACCCAGTAGGAGGGTCCGTAATCCTCCTTGATACTACTCTATTAGTCAACGTCGGAGCCAATTTCTTGGTGCATCAGTAACCTCCCCATCATTTATGTACTGCTTCCCGCAGAGTCCATACTTCATTGAACCAAAGACACGAAAATAGGAAGTTGTGAGCTCCGAGCTGTAGGTTATATGAGGAAGAAAAGTCCACTGAAGTTTCGTGAGCTTCTGTCAGACACTTGTCATAGGAAACGAGAACTTGGTTTGTATTTTTGCGGCGACGAACACACTGAAGTCGTTTCTTGAATTTCTTGGTGGTAGCACAGTACACTTTTCGAGCCGATCGTTGCACCGTGAGGAAGGGCATCAAATTGGTTCAAGTGGCTCCAAGCACTGTGGGACTTAACATCTGAGGTCATCAGTCCCCTAGACTTAGAACTACTTAAACCTGACTAACCTAAGGACATCACACCCATCCATGCCCGAGGCAGGATTCGAACCTGAGACCGTAGCAGCAGCTCGGTTCCGGACTGAAGCGCCTAGAACCGCTCGACCACAGCGGACAGCTAGGAAGGACATCAACAGAGCACCAGAAGACTGTTTGCACGACCTTACCGGCTGCGGGTGCGGCTTTGAACTTTTTCTTCGGAGTGGTGGCGGTGTGACGTCACTCCATGAATTGCTGTTTTGTATCCGAAGTGACGAACCCGTATTTCATAGCCTGTGATGATGTTCGTCAAAAATTCCTCACGGTCAGTCACGTAACGCGCAAGTAATTACGCACAGATGGTCCTTCGTTGCTCTTTAAGGGCTTGTGTTACGCGGTGAGGAAGCCAGGGGGCGCACTGCTTTAATCACCCCAAGTGAGGGACGAGGGTATCAGCACTACTCTGACAGAGACGTCCAGCTGTGCAGCGAGGTGATGACTGTGATCCATCGATCACCGCGAATGAGAGCGTCCACTCGTTGCAATACTGCAGGAGTCACAGCTGGTGCGGTCGGCCCACATGCGTGAGATCCGACAAGTTTGCGCGACCTTGCTGCGATGATGACAGACGCATTGCCCAACGGCCCTTGGTGCTTTGGTTCACTGCCAGGTCTCCGTAAATATTCTGCCAGCTGCTATGACTGTTTGCGATGCTACGGTCTTCCACGAAAGGAAACTCAATTACACCTCTCTCCTTGAAACGTATGTTCCTTACAGACGCCATTTTGAAGGCTACGAATAGTGCTGCCACCAATGCGAAATTCATGAAACCGTAAGGATCGAAGCGGAAATATTCCTCGATGTTCCACAACAGATTCCCTATTTTTTTCAACCGAAAGCGGCAGAGAAAAAACAGTGTTGCATTACTTACTGAACACCCCTCGTACATTCACGTTCGACGGCGTGGAACACCTCCAATAAACAGGTATGTAAGTGTAGTAAACTGTTACATCTAACGTAGTGAGGAAAAGTTGCACTTCTTGCTAAGGTAGGCCATGACTGAAATTTGAGCCCAGTTGGACGGGGACTTCATCAAACGTTTACAACTTCTAATCCATTTGGGCTAAACAGGGCAGTACTTCGTACTCACAACAATGGCAGCCAGTAACCACAGATCACAGTTATATCGCAAACAGTGCGTTCGCAGACCCATTTTTACTGAAACGTTGTCTGTTTCATTGTCACACAGTTTCACTTGCTTCTCGTCACTGTAGGAAAGCGTCGCAGAACTCACACAACGCATACGCTACAAGACGTGTATTGTGCATGACGGAGTGGTTTACTTTTAACATTTCGAGAGCGAATGTTTCTAGAACAGTCATCTTTCGAGTACACAATCCTCGCAAAAATAACATGAAGGTAATAGCAGAGAAATTCGAGCTCAGACAGAGCCTTACCACCAATTATTCTTTCCGCGGACCAGGACAGGAACAGGAAAGGGGCGAAGTTCAAAATGGTTCAAATGGCTCTGAGCACTATGGGACTTAACTTCTTAGGTCATCAGTCCCCTAGAACTCAGAACTACTTAAACCTAACTAACCTAAGGACATCACACACATCCATGCCCGAGGCAGGATTCGAACCTGCGACTGTAGCGGTCGCGCGGTTCCAGACTGTAGCGCTAGAACCGCTCGGCCACTCCGGCCGGCAGGGGCGAAGTGGTATTAGTACACAAAGTGCCCTCCGCCACGCATCATAAGATTGCTTGCAGGTTGTAGGTGCAGACGTACCGGTTTTCGGTATTAATTATGGTGCATCGTGTATAATTCAATTTTAAATTTATTGAAACCTTTGAGCTATTACTGCTTGGCATCGTTGCAATGTTTTACAACCGACTAACCTTAGCGGTGGCTAAACAGATGGTGAGCCTGGGCTGCCTGTGCGGACCAACTACCCACGCTACGCTCCAGGGGGTCTGTACTTCCCCTGGCACGTTCAAAATGTAGTGGTGTGTTCGCCGCAGGAGAATATTGGTTTGCATGCGATTTCGTTTTACAGTTTACGCAGTATTTCTGTTCCAGCAGACAAACTGTAAATACAGACGCAACTGATATAGTTAGTAACGTATGCACTGTTTAGGAGACAATCACATAAACGGAAAAGCTTACTAAGATTATAGTTAACAGGAATCTACATTTCACGCAGACGGGATCTAGTAAATACTGTATATATGTGAAAAACATTTGCAGTCATGGTACGCTCTCTTGTCACACACCGTATGTTACTTTTCCACCGTCCCACACAGTTCACTCAAATAATGGTGAATATAGTTAGCTTGATCAGAAGTCTTGTTTTTCCTGCCGCTGAACTTTACTAATTCCCAGTACAACTAATTTCAATCTATCCATTTGCCTTTAAAAATTTTCTTGCCTACTCCTCCGCTTAGTGGATTTAACATTCCACGCTCTGACCTTAGAACGCCCTACATTAAGTCTTTACATTAATAACATACCGGAGGTGTAGTGTTTTAAAGCATTGACAAAAGACATTTACCTGCTGGCATATTTTTATGCGCAGTATCTCATATTACCCATCGCTAACAAATGTCAGCCAATCCGAAGATGCACAAATAAAGGTGAAACGAGTCACCGAGAAATAACAAAAAAAATTTATCAATGCTACCAAGATCGCTTGTTTCTTCGTATCACATATGCTGACTGCTGTATCAGACCCGGAATTAAATGGAAAAAGTTTTATACTTCCGACGTGTCTACGTCCAAAACTCTTACTTCTGGACTTAGTTTCTCATTGACCGGCTGCAAGCTACCTGTCCCTACTTGCTTTCCTGTTCCAATCTCCTCATCTCAGAATAGGACTAACTTGTTGCATGTATTCTACTCTCTGTCTTCCCTACATATATTGACCCCTAGAACTCGTACTAGCACCTTGGAGGTTTTTCCCTTATGTCTCAACGGATATCCTGTCTCCTTTCCCTTCCTTTCTGTGTTTTCCAGATGTTCCTCTTCTCGTCGAATCTTGGGAGAACCTCTCGAGAATTTTTCTACTTCCTTCTTTTGTCGACCTACTGAAATATTTCTTCTGCTACTGAAGGCTCCTTCGTAGTAATATTACCGTAGATACGTGCATTTCTATTCAATGTCAGTAAGTGCCTGTTCAGGGACGTCTATTACTCTTAAACTGAAATACCTGGTATGATATTCAGTACTGCAGTATCTGCAACCTCAGAGGGCATCAGTCACACAACAGAACGTGTCAGTACTTCATAATCCCAATTCCTTAAATGTTCATTCTTCCTCACGATTCTCCTATTTCATTCCTATATCTTCTGCCCCCTGACCTTATCCTAGGTTCGGCATGTTGTTTCGGACTTCGCACTGTACACTGTAAGGGATAGTCGAATGTCTTTCCTAACGTCATCGCCACCCCTCTCCCCGCCCCTCCCTATGAATGAAACTGTCACCCCATCTGTCTGAGTCTGGTCTTACTTCACGTGAAAGTATAAGGACGTTTCCTAAACGTTTGTGAACAACGTAAATGAGGCAGGACGCGGCTACCAGCCTGGTATTCAATTATTCTTGTGTGACAATGAAAAGCTGCCTGAAACGTACTTAGATCCTGGTCGACTTACCTGCCCTCGTCGTTATCCTGCCGAGCGAATTCGATCCGGCGCCGGCGACTCCACCTGTCCCGGAATAGGGAGCTTCACTGCGCTCGACCATCTGGGCAGGTCACTCTCACTATTAGGGGAAGCCGGGAGGGACGGAATAATGGGACAGAGCGGAACTAGGGGTATATTTTGGCAGAAAATTGGTACACAAGAGAACCACTGTCAAGACCTATTTGCGAAATGACAAATATGGTAACAAGCCATTGTAGAAGAGTTAGTCTTTGATTGTTCTGATACTAACGTCGTTACGCCGATTTTTCGCTTACGTATTCCAATATTAGTACCTCTTTATTTGCAAGGAACATTGCATCGTACTTCTGAATAATACAGGCACGGCAATATCTTATTAATTCGCCAACACCACACAAGTAATTTTCAATTAAAATTGTCCATTGCACGGGAATATACACAATGAATGAACGAGTGCAGTCTGTAGATACGTGGTTCACAGCATATGGAAATTGGGGTCTGGCGTTGCGTTGGCTCGGGAAACTCGGGTCGACTTACGGTCCCGCACAAGTTTACATTGTCGTCATTCCATTAAACAGCTGACGTTTGTCCACATTCGCAACTTCGTATACATGTCATGTATTCTCTGTCCATAGACGACTGCGCCATCTAGCTGTAGCTGCTGCAGTTTATTCCAATTACAACACACTGTAATATGGATTTCCTGAGCCTGCCTATCGATTCTAGAATTTTTGTTACAAGATGCTTCTTTTCTGAAGCTCAGACAAAACACGTACACTCCTATTACAGAGCCTCAGGCGGAAGTAGGAGCACAGTCGCTGTGGGAACAGATCAAAGTAGCGTCGCTGCGTGGCCCTGTCACCGCATTCAGTGAGGCCATACGTGAAGCGCATGTTAGCCACCTCATCATCAGTAACTCTATTCGTACTGCTGTGTACCAATGCTAGCGTGCAATTAACACTGCAGAAAAAAACATGGGACCGCATCGAGCTGTACAGAACGTAAGCCTGAGGACTTAAAGTTTGCATTACTGATGTTAAAAGCAAGCACTGTGAGTGAAGGGAATAAGTATGTTTCCAAAAAAGACGTGCAGGAAATATCGTCGACATTTGAACCGCTATGCAGATAGTTTCAGCGCAATATATATACATCGATAAATGGTTGTAAAAAATCAAGCGAAATTCAGTTACACTGCAAAAAGCCACCGGAAACCATGGTACCCTCTTAGCCAAAGCCGACTGGAGTGGCCGAGCGGTTCTAGGCGCCACAAACAGCGCGATCGCTACGGTCGCAGGTTCGAATCCTGCCTCGGGCATGGATGTGTGTGATGTCCTTAGGTCAGTTAGGTTTAAGTAGTTCTACGTTCTAGGGGACTGATGACCTCAGAAGTTAAGTCCCATAGTGCTCAGAGCCATTTTTGAACCTCTTAGCCAAAAATAACCTGAAAATTTCCCTGGATTGACATTTAAATTTTGTCGGAGGAGTTCGCATTCGCCTTGTATGAACAGTAGCGTTACTTGCGGTCTGAAAGACAGTTTTAGCAAAAAATACAGCTCAAAGAGCGTATCGCCGTCAGTCATCAACATACTGTATAAATGATCTTCCTTAGAACTGTTATACATGAAATGTTAGATACAACTGACTAACAGAAGTTGAAGAATCGCTTTATTTTAAATGGTCTTCCTCATTCTCAAAGAAAAACACTGGAGATGATTATGTGTAAAAGATGTGTCTAATATACAATGGCCAGAACTGTTTTCTTTGCTTTCTGTGGTGGATGAAGAAAGGCTATGGCGGTTTTATGCAGTATGTTACTTTTATCAGTAACAGGTGCCACCTGATATTATGTATCCCTTTCCTTTCAAAACAGATTTATATTAGCAGTAACCCACATTTTCATTCACACATATTAACTATCGACAAAAGGGTTGTTTAATCTGCCTATAGATGATTACCTCGGCATTCTGAAACAGAGTGAAACAGCTGCACACGTTAATACTAGTAAATTTTGCACAATGGCAATTTAATATACAGCGTCCGCACAATGAGTGCCGCAAAGCGGTCGTGTTTTAGTAATTCAGAAGACAGTGAAAAGCAGTTCTCTTTCATATTGTAAAGCACAAAATTTACGTAGTAAGACTCACAATGGCTACTTTCATGTGTACGAGAGCTATTCTAAACAATGGCTGAATCGATGCGGTAAAACACGCTTATAAGCTGCTTCAACAACATTTAATTAACAACAAGTACGGAAAGCGGTGCCAACAAAGAGAAACGCGTATACCTCCAAGCCTAAAGTAATCAAGCACTTTTGTCGTGTAGTAGAGGCCGCTGTTCAGAGGTAGAACGAAGAAGGGAAAACCTCTCACAGAGGCTTTGTTCCACACCACCATAACCGTAAGTCTGTGCTGGCGTATTATATTCTACTCTCTTGCGCTCCTGACATAAAATAAATATATTTACATAGTCCGATAAAGGAAACATTCATTCTAGTCTCTTAAGACTCACAGTAGCGGGAAATAGCCGGATGGTGTCCAATTACTGGTAGTAAATGGTATCCAATTACTATTGATATGGGTGCTGCCGCAACCTTTAAATAATTACGTGTAACGCTAAGAAATAAAATATTCCAGAGATCAAATAGCCCCATATTCCGATCTAGGGAGGCAACCACTCTGAGGGATTCTGTCAAAAGAAAAAGGAAAGAGGTGTGTCAGAGGTCAGAGCGTGAAGTGTTGAATTTCGTAATACTGGTAGGCCGGAAACTTGAAAACTGAACTGATAGGGTTTAATATCGGTGTGGTTGGAATTAGAAATGGTTCAAATGGCTCTGAGCACTATGGGACTTATCATCTGAGCTCATCAGTCCCCTAGACTTAGAACTACGTAAACCTAACTAACCTAAGGACATCACACACATCCATGCCCGAGGCAGGATTCGAACCTGCGGCCGTAGCAGTCGCGTGGTTCCGGACTGAACGCCTAGAATCGCTTAGGCCGGCGGAATTAGAAATGTACGGTGCCAGGAGAAATATTATTTTTGAGCAGCTAAAATCAGATTATCAAAAGAAAATGAAGTAGACAACCAGTTGTGACAGTCAACAAGAATATACGAAAGAGCTATGCCCTACGTACAATGTACTGAAGCCATTATCATGCTCAAGACAGAGAGCCACCACAGCAGTAAATGTAAATCTTCCTAATAACTGCGCAGATGAGGTGGATAAAGAAAAGAATATATGATGACTTAAGTGAACTGATTCAGTACATTAAGAGAGACGAAAATTCATCATTTGTTTTGGGGAAATTATACAATTAGATGGCAGGAGAAAGAAAGAGGGAAAAGCGGTAGGAGGACGTGGTGGAGGAATGCAGATACAGCCTGGTCGTAATTTACACCAAGCACGATTTAACCATTACAAACACTTCGTTTAAATCTTACGAAAGATGGTGTTGTATTCCTTGATAACAGTAACTCCTGTCGGATTTGAAACAATGTCTTTACGTGTAAGTAGGCCTTGAGACAGCGGACGGTTTCAAATAGATTACTAGCACACAGGCCAAAAAATTAATCGTAATTGTAAAATGTAAACTTTCACGGCCGGAATTGTCACAATTAATAAAATGGAAAATTTGGAAATATGTGCTAAGTCTTATGGGACCAAACTGCTGAGGTCATCGGTCCCTAAGCCTTTACACAACTTAAACGTACTTACGCTATGGACAACACATACACCCAGGCCCGAGAGAGGAGTCGAACCTCCGACGGGGGATACCGCACGGACCGTGACAAGGCGCCTAAGACCACGCGGCTACCCCGCGCGGCATTAATAAAATGTTCCGGGCTATTACGACGTGGTCGAATGGATTTCACCTTGAATCTGGACGTTTCGTCCCCATCTGTGGAGGACATTTTCGAAGGGGATCTTAGCTTTGCTGAATATCCGATTCACACCCTGGCTCACTACTGTCTACAGCAAAATTCCGCTTCCGCGAGCCTCAGCGCAGTGGCGTGACGTCACATGTTTGGCGTACGCGAGTCCAATAGGCTGTTGTCGACAGCCGTCGTCCGCTGTTGCTGTCACTCCATGATGAAAGATTGGCGCACAACTTCTTCAGCACCGGAATCCAAATTTCATTCAGTTTCACGCTCTCCTGCTTGTTACTGAAATTCCAGGCGTGTTTTACAATCTCTATGACCTCTCTGTGTAGCATTACATGGTATGGCTACCAGTACTTCAGCCCTGTCAAAATGAAATATAAACGTGGTGGTCTTCTGGCTGTAAAGCATGTTCCGCAACAGCTGATCTGTTAGTCTCCCGTCTTCTGCAATTGCCCTTGTGCTCTTCAAGCCGTTTTTGACAGTTATTTTTGTAGCATCCACGTACACCTCCCCACAACTACACGGAATCCTATAATTTCCGGCATTTTTCAGTGGTTGGCGAGCATCCTTGGCAGATTTTAGATTTGTAGACTCCATGCAAAATATGATGCCCAAATACTTAGGTGCCAGGAAAATGTCTACCTTTAAACCAAAGGTAACAATACCACAGATCAAACTTGGAACTCCACTAGATTTCGTCCATAAATGGAACAGACGGTTTTATCTGAATCTGAAGCCAGAGAATGTGCTTCATGAAAATGATGAAAACGAGGACAATGAAGTGTTGAGACAGGTCGCAGCTGTGTGGGTGATGCATATAGTATACGTTCTTTGTGCTCTGATTCTACTTTCATGTTAATCATAAACTACACAACACTTAAAAAGACACTATTGGCATTAGCCTCTACTTGAAAGTTTGTGGGCTAACATTAATAATAATAATGATCCTAATTATTAATTGAAATTTGATAATATAAAATGGGTATTTGATTTTTTATAAGAAATATGGGATGTTGAGGCTTGGTTAAAAAACAAGTGAAAGCAACGAGACTGGTAGTTTGCTTACAAATTTGATTTTCACCAAAATCTGTTTTTCTCGAATCTTTGTTTCTGTTATTTTTCTCGAATCTTAGTTTCTGTGTTCAAATGGTTCAAATAGCTCTGAGCACTATGGGACTTAACATCTGTGGTCATCAGTCCCCTAGAACTTAGAACTACTTAAACCTAACTAACCTAAGGACATCACACACATCCATGCCCGAGGCAGGATTCGAACCTGCGACCGTAGCGGTCACGCGGTTCCAAACTGAAGCGCTTAGAACCGCACGGCCACACCGGCCGGCGGTTTCTGTGTCGTAGGCCTTTATGGATGCTAGTACCTCAGTTGCATTTAGACCAGTAAAAGTTGTTAGTAGCTTTGTGAGTGGTTTGTGTAGGTGCACGCATTACTACTTTATATCATTATACAGTTTCCAATATCTGAAGAAGTGGCAATAATAAAAAATTTCTGGCACCCAAAAACACATAAAAAAGAAAGAAGAAATATAGACCGTTCACATCATACTCATTATAAAGAGCTCACATACTCCCAGAGTAAGACTGCTTTTGGTCTGAACATTTCTATAGAAGGAGTTGCAATTAAGGATATCGGACACAGTATGGAGGTGCTGCACAACGCGCCCAAAACAAGGATGTTTGACTTGTTGGAGAACTTTTTAGCGATAAGAAAGAATATTCTGAACTTATAATAAATGCACAAAGTGAATTTAATCAAAACTATTTTTTCAGTATTTCAGATATCTTTTTCCAATAAGTATGTTGCAAATTTCGATTTAGGAGACTCTGGAGCAATACGCCCATTTGAATGTGTTCTATGTGGAAGACTACGCCATGACCTATCATCTTGGTTGTGGCCATCTATGCGCCCGTGTCGACATCGGGTTTACTGCATACGCATGCCTGGAGGGGGTGCCTTAATAACAGTGACAGACCATCGGCCTGAAACTGTTATCTTAATTTCCAGAATGAATTTCCACTCTGCAGCGGACTGTGCGCTCACATGAAACTTCCTGCCAGATTAAAACTGTGTGCCGGACCGAGGCTCTAACTCCCGAGTTCGAGTCTCTGTCCGGCACACAATTAGAATCTGCCAGGAAATTTCATACACTAATTTGTTTTAAAAATGGATTTAACTAGAGACGCTCAAAGGGAAATGCAACACTTTTTTTCGTGGCCAATTTCGTCTGAAAAATTACAGATCAGAGCATCGCAGATATTCGTAAGCGCTTGCAGAATATCTATGGAGACCTGACAGTTAAGAGAAGAAGCACAGTGAGTCGTTGCGCGAGCAGTCTGTCGTCATCGCAACACGGTAGCGCACACAGCTGTGGCTCTTGCAATGTTGGAACATGAGGAAACTCTCAGCCGTGATGATCGACGTATCAGAGTCAAGCAGCTCGATGCTCAACTGGATGTCTGTGTTGATAGTGCTGACACACTCATCTACCTGAAGATTTTTGTCCTCCGCGTTTCTCGCCGCCTAACAAAAGACCATAAAGAACAACTAAGGACCCTCTGTTCGGAATTGTTTGCGCTTTACGAGGCTAATCGCGACAATTTTTTGTCGAACATCATCGCAGGTGATGACACATGGGATACTCCGAACAGTAAAAGGACAACAGTTAATGGACTGGCGCCACACCACGTCTCCCTCAAAGAAAAAGTTGAAAACCGCACTTTCAGCCTTACCGGCTGAAGTCATAGCGAACGTCTTCTGGCATTCTGAAGAGGTTATTCTGTTCGATGTCCTCCCTCAGTGTGCAACGATCAACTGTGAAGTGAGTTGTGCTACCCTCACGAAACTGAGGAAACGACTTCAGCGCCTGCTCGTTGACACAAAATTGGAACCGAACTCTTCCTTCTGCATAACAAAGCAGGGCCTCACACAAGTCTGTGCATCAGAGAGGAGTTCACAAATCTTCATTTGACTGTTCTTCCTCATCCAACCTGCAGCCCGGCTTTCGCAACTTTCGACTTTCATTTGCTCCGCGGGAAGCAGTTGGAGATTATTGACGCAGGAGGTTGGCTCCGACGTGGACCAACAGAGTGATACCGTCTGGATATAGAGGCCCTCTCCGTAAGGTGGCGCAATGCCGTCGCAATGACACGACGTTATAATAAGAAGTTTGGTTTTGTAGCCGAATAATATGGGGTCTTATAATACCGAATAAAACCACTCTAGTTTCAGAAACAAAATGTATTGCATGACTTTTTGAACGTCACTCGTACATTGCTTGCCTTTATCTTTGTTTAACAGCTGCCTTCTGATAGATGCCACGTACTCTTATCTAGTCCTGATACAGCTGCTATGAAATTGGCTTCGTGTTGCGAGTTGCATGTTTCTTGTACTTATTTCATATTTTGTATTTGTCACCATGTTAATAATGATTCTACTGTGTTATATGAATTGTAACTGTGTATATCTACGTGGTAGCTTCCGTTTCGTCTGGTAATTCTTTAACTGACGTTGGGAAGCACGCACAACAGGTGGTGTTCTAATGGTTTCAAACGGTGAAAAGAACGCTTGACCAACTTTTCCATAGGAGACGGAATTTTTCACTCTACAGCAAAATGTGCACTGATATGAACCTTGCTGGTGGATTAAAACTGCGTCTTGCACCGGGACTTGAACCCTCGACCTCTGTCTTTCACAAGCAAGTTCTCTACCAGCTGAGCTACCCAAAGACAACTCAAGACCTCTCCCCACAGCGTACTTCTGCCACTACGTCATTCCCTCCTTTCCGAACTAGTGCTAGTCTCACAAGTCATGTAGGAGAACATCAGTAAAGTTTGGAAGGTAGAAGACGACCAAATGGCGTACGTATAGCTGCGAGGACTCGCCGTGAGCCATGGTTCCGAAGCTCAGTTGGTAGAGCACTTGCTTACAAAAAGCAAAGGTACTTCGTTCTGAAAGATTTTGGTTGAGCTTGATATGCTACAGATTCTATCTCCAGCGACATACAGAGATGGAACATACACCAAAAGAACATGAAAGTTTATAAGAAACAAGGTTGCACAACAGATGATTTGAATGAAAATTACTAGGGATGACCCAGTTAAGAATGAAAGTATGGATATCTCATCTGACACGGACGTATTGATAACGGAATCCATCAAACTATGAAACTTACGGTCACTATAACAAACTACTTTATTGCCAAAAGACATCAACTATATTCTATCCACTGAATCCAAAACACAGGCAATTAATAAGTGTACAAGGAAGTGGAGAGTTACATACTAAAGCTTTGGCACAGATGGTTTGAAACTTGAAAGAGTGATACAAAACCGTGATGCGACTATGGGTAGTGGTTGCAGAAAGGTCAATGAGTTAATGAAATGTTCCTGGAAAACACAAAAAAAACCTCTAGTACTCACGCCTGTGTTCACTGTGTGTGTGACTGTGAAAACTAGATGACCAAAACGAAACCATGACGCAACTTAATCAGATCTGTTCGTGCCTTATCTGAGTAGAAGCAATGATACCCATGCTTACCAATACGAAGATCTGAAAAAGCACAGGACAGTCGCAGTAGTGGGTGACAATTCTAAATTCAGCACAGCATCTGTGTTCTGCTCTAAGTTTGGGAACATCTCGTTCTGTAGCTCTCTGCAATGACCTGGAACATGTGTCTTCTACGCTAACCTGAGGGGGAGTGTTCTCTAAGATGCCCCTCTCAACAGGTGTTCTCATACTCTCCGCTATGGAACTTAGCTGGTTCACCCATTTCGGTAGCTCGCCAGCCAATTGCAGCATTGTGAGTTTCAACCAATGATAATTTATGAAACAAGCTTAGCAAATTACCAATTCGTCATGAATAACCAATGAAGAAGGCAGAAAATTTACCCCGCTATGTAACAGATATCAAGTCATGATCAATGAGAAGATATTCATGATATACACCCAAGAACAACCCCCGAACTACCAAAGTAATTAGTAGGACCCAACCAAAAAAAAACCCTTACTAAAATTTTAACAAACATTCCAGCTGGCCTCGTTTGGGCTTAACAGCTGCTCCGACACTTTTGAGGCTCATGTTCTGCCTTTCAGGTTTCTTTCTCTGTTCAAAATGATTTCTTCCGCTTTTTGCACAACGACATTTTATGGCACGCTGCCCGTCCTCACTCCATACCGTCACGGGGCTAGGCTGGCATATCATTCTCTTCTGTGCTAAATTCACCCACAGACTGGTTTTTACCAGAAAACAACTTTACGACTGGTGCCTTTCCTTCAAGTAAATCTTCTGTTTCGCTAGGCAGCTAAACATTCCCAGGTTGCCACAATTAGAAGTCTTCTTCACTGTACCAAAAAGAAAAGAGATACGGAACAACTTAGCAATGCAGTCATAGGCTGTTATTACTAGCAGCGTTACAGATTTTGGTTGTAAGATGTGTACATTGAGTTAATAAAAAGTTTATGTGACAGTTTTTGGGAAAATGCTACCACGTACCAGTTCGGTTCGAGTCCCATTGTAGTACATTGCTTTCACCTGCCAGTAACTTTCAACTCTGCAAACTTATATATTTCACATTCCTGATTTTGGCGACTTACATTTCATAATGAGGAAGCTTACATTTTGTAATCAAGTACTTTCCTTAATAAGCGTTGTATATATGCTTGTATTTTACATTATTCACCTCTATCTGCCTAAAAGTAATTTAAGGTTTAAGCCAGCCTATTGCTTTTATTTCAAGTGAAAGAATATTTTTAGTTTATCACCACAGCTTAATAATTGCAGTCTATAATATTCTTCGTATTACCAGGAGTGTATTGTTATTTTTCTCATTAATGAGAATGGTATGTTTCCATTATTTCTTTGATAAAGCCTTAAAATCGTTTATTCTTCACCTTCACCTCACAGGTATTTCCATTTCTTTACTTAGTACCAAGACATGTGGCCTGTAAGTTAAAAACGTGTCATGATCATCTCTCCATCGGCAAAATGTTCCGGACTAGTTCCCCATTTGGATCTTTGTGAGGAGTCTACTGAGGAGAGGCGAACAAGAGGAAAAGATTGAATAAGCAACGAAAGGATACCGTTCTACGAGTAGGGGCGTGGAACGTTAGAAGTTTTAACGTGATAGGGAAGCTAGAAAAAGCTGTAAATGGAGACGTTAAGGCTCATTCGAGATACAGTGGGGGTCAGTGAAGTGAAATGGAAAGAGGACAAAGATTGCCGGTAATATAGGGTAATATCAACAGCAGCATAAAGTTTTATGACAGGACTAGGATTTTTTTATAAGTAGGAAGGTACAGCAGAGTGGAAGTTACTGTGAACAGTTCAGTGTTACTGTGGTTCTCATCAGAAGCCACAACAAACCAAGATCTACAACGATACTTAGGGTATATATGCCGACGTCGCCAGTCGAAGATGAAGTGCTAGAGAAAGAATATTGAACGGGTAATTCAGTACGTAAAGGAAGATGAAAATCTAACATTCAAGGGGGACTGCAATAATGTTGTAGGGGAAGGTTCAAAATGGCTCTGAGCACTATGGGACCTAACATCTCAGGTCATCAGTCCCCTAGAACTTAGAACTTAAACGTAACTAACCTAATGACATCACACACATCCATGCCCGAGGCAGGATTCGAACCTGCGACCGTAGAGGTAGCGTGGTCCCAGACTGAAGCGCCTAGAACAGCTCGGCTACACCGGCCGGCTCTTAGGGGAAGGAGTACAAGAAAAGATCACGCTAGAATATGGATTTCGGACAAGCAATGAGAGAGGAGTAAGACTAATTGAGTTTTGCGATAAATTTCAGCAAGTAATAGCGAACACTCTGTTCAAGAATTACAAGAGGAGGAGGTATACTTCGAAAAGTATAGGAGATACGGGAAGATTTCAGTTAGATTACATGATGATCAGGCAGATACTGTATTGTATGGCGTATTCAGGGGCAGATACAGACTCAGATCAGAGTGGTGATGGAGAGAGGACTGAAGGTTAAGAGACTGGTCAGGAAGAATCAATGCGCAAAGACATGGGACCCAGAAGTAATAAAAAATCAAGACATAAGATTGTAGTTGTCTGAGGCTATCGATAATGCGATAAGAAATAGTGCAGTAGTCAGTTCAGTTGAAGAGGAACGTGTATCTCTATAAAGTGTAGTCATAAAAGTTGGACAGAGAATCGTATGTACAAAGAAGGTACCTTCGAAGAAACAATGGGTAACACAAGAACAGTTCAGTTGATCGTTGAAAGAAAGAAGTATAAAAATGTTTAGGGACATTCAGGAATACATAAATACGAGGAACTATATAGCTTAGAAGTGAAACAAATAGGAGGTGCACTGAAGGTAAGGCTAAATACCTGCATGAAAAATGTGAAGAAAACGCAAATGAAATGATTGTCGGAAGGACTGTCTCAGCATATAGAAAATCAAAATACCTAAAAGGAAGGAACTCCACTGTTAAATGCAGATGTGACAGAGGGTAGATGGAAAGAGTACATAGAAAGTCTCTTTGATGAGGAAGACTTGTCTCTTGACGCCACAGAAAAAGGAACCGGAGTCTACAGGGAAGATATAGGGGATCTTGTATTACAATTATAATTTAAAGAAGCTTTGGGACTTAAGATCGAAAAGTCAGAAGGAATAAATATTATTTAATCTGAATTTCTGTAATCATTAGGGTAAGTGGCAAAAAAACGACTACTCACGCTGGTGTTTAGAGCGTCTATGTCCGGCCAAATATCATCTGACTTTCTAAAATACATCATCCACATAATTCCCGAGATTGCAAGGGCCAACAAGTGCGGTAACTATAGTAATATCAGCGTATCAGCTCAAGCATCCAAATTGATGACAAGAATAATATGCAGAAGAATGGAAACGAAAACTGAGGATGTGGTAGATGACGATCAGTTCGGCTCTAGGAAAGGTATAAGCAACAGGGAGGCATCTCTGACGTTGCGGTTGATAATGGAACTAAGACTAAAGAAAAATCAAGACAGGTTCATAGGATTTGCAGACCGGGAAAAAGCATTCGACAGTTTCATATGGTGCAAGATGTTCGAAATTCTGAGAAAAATAGGGGCAAGCTATAGGGAGAGACGGGTAGTATACAGTACGTACCGGAAACTAGAGGGAACGGTAGGATTGGAAATCAAGAACGAAGTACTCGGGTTAAAAGGGATGTAAGGCAAGGATATAGTCTTTCGCCTCTTCTGTTCAATCTATACATAGAAAGTAACAATGACGGAAATAAAAGAAAGGTTCAAGACTGGAATTAAAATTCAAAGTAAAAGGATGTCAATGATGAGGGTCCCTAATGACATACCTACTCTCAGTGGAAGCGAAGAAGAAATACAGGATCTGCTAAATGGAATATACAGTCTAACGAACACAGAATATGAACTTACAGTAAATCCAAGCAAGATGAAAGTAATGAGAAAAGTCGGAAACTAAATATCAGGATATGTGATAATGAAGTAAATGTAGTTAATGGATTTTGCAACCTAGGCAGGAAAATAATCCATGACGGACGGAGCAATGAGGACATAAAAAGGAGACCAGCACTGGTAAAAAGGGCAGTCCTGACAAGAGAAGCTTACTAGTATCAAGCATAGACCGCAATCTGAGGAAAAAATTTCTGAGAATGTACTTTTGGAGCGCAGCATCACATGGTAGAGAAACATGGACTGTGGGAAAATCGGAGAGAAAAGAGTAGAAGCGTTTGAGATTTAGTGCTATGGAAGAATGTTGAAAATCAGGTAGACTGAGAAGGTAATGAATGAGAAAATTCTACGAAGAATCGGCGAGGAAAGGAATATATGGAAAAGTCTGACAACAAGAAGTGACAGGATGGTAGGACATCTGTTAAGACACCAGGGAGCAACTTCCATGAAACTACAGGGAACAGTAGAACGTAAAAACTGTAGAGGAAGACAGAGATTGGAATACATTCAGCAAATAATTGAGGACATAGGTTGAAAGTGCTACTCTCAGCTGAAGAGTTCGGCACACGAGTGGAATTTATGGCGGGTCGCAACATACCAGTCAGAAAATTGTTGACTCAAAAACCAAGATACGATGTCAGACGAAGGCGTTCTAGCTCACACTGTACGTATTGTGTTTACCATAAGTAACATGTCATTCTTATTGTTTTAACGTACATTACCTCGAAATATTTGTGTTTCTGAAGTGCGTTCAAGTCGTTTTGACCTACGCAGTTTTCTGTTTTTGTTTATTTTTCGGATATGGAGATGGTTGTTTAGCAACCGACTCTAGTGATCAGATGTAATGTATTGTATTTATTACGATCAAGTCAGTGTTTTGAAAAAGTTTTGAAAATTCCTATAAAATTCCGAACTTATTAGTATAGTGAGAGAGATCCATAAGCTTGTTTCTTGGTAGTTCATTAAACCCTCAAAGGGAAACCAGCGGATTCGAGATTACGTAATACCGCTTAGCTGGGACGATATCACCTAAAGGGCCCAGGTTGGTGGACATTTTGTGAATTCTGTGTGTTGTGGCAGGACATAGTTAGGTCCTTCACTCGTTCTGGTATTCCAGTAAAAGTCGACGGGGTTAAGGTCCATCTGTGGTCACACAGAGAAGTGAATGACACTGATGACTGTCAGTCTTACGTTGTATTCCGTTGCAATGGAAATAATAGGAGAACTGGGTCAATACGCCCAATGGTTCCCAAGTCACATTACTTTCTGGAATGAGGGGTTGGATGAGGCAGTTAAGTATACTTTCTCATAAAGTGAAATTCAAAACTGTTGAATAACTGTGTTTATTGTCAGCGGTTCGTAGTCTTGCGCTAGCGTTCTCGCTTCCCGCGCACGGGGTCCCGGGTTCGATTCCCTGCGGGGTCAGGGATTTTCTCTGCCTCGAGATGACTGGGTGTTGTGTGTCTTTCATCATCATTTCATCCTCATTCACTCGCAAGTCGCCGTAGTGGCGTTAAAGAACTTGTGGAGCGGCGACCGTACCGCCCCGCGAGGGGTCCACCGGCCACCAATGCCATACGCTCATTATTATTATTACTGTGTTCATTGATCAGCAAACATTTTATGTACCTACTACCTACAATGTGCGTACTTAACTGAGAGAATGCAGTTTGCGCAAGATCCGTAATGATTATTTTGCTTTCAGACGCGTAACATTGAGATACATGCAAATACTTTCAGTGCACATATTTTAACAGTGCTATTACTCCATTACATGTTCAAGCATTCTTCAGATACTGGGTAGGTCAGTGTGTGCGGCCGGGTAGGATGCGAAGAACGTAACTCTTTCTTCTTCTCGTAGGAGACAGCCGGCCTTGCCTCTCCCTGGTTGCACACTTGGTAAGGAGGATGTCACAAACTTTCTTTGTGCACTATACAGTATCTGAGGAAGCTCACTATTCTTCTAATACAAAGTCAAACAGAAAATTTAAATGGCTACGATACCTTTCACGGCCGAGTCCTTAGGTAAAAATTTCTCGGTTAACTTGCAACGTTAAATGCAGATAAAATTCCAAGCTTCCGATGATTACCATTATCATCATCGTCGGTTAGTACGTCTATAAGGAACTGACGAGGTTCTATTCGGTGGTGCAACAACTAGAAAGATAAAATCGTAAACAGGCAGAAAATCAGACCACTGTTCCCTCCGCTCAGAAAAATTACAGAATTGTTTCGACCTGTCAAAGATAATCTCCGCTTGAGAGGACAAGGGATTTATAATATTACTGCGGCTGCAGTTCCGTGGAAACTAAGATTACTGTACTATAAATAAAACGAATTTTGTTGGCGTTTACACAAAGGAATACCATTGTTCTTTTTTCTTTTAAATTAAAAGCATAGAACTAAAAGATAAGAAGCAAAGGTATATTTTACCTTTTATTATATATAACAACATTTCTAGGACATGTATGTACCATCCACATGATGTCAGATCCTGACCTGCCATCGAGGTTCATCCAAATCAAACAACAAAGCACAATAATGTTTTAGTTATGGATCGGTAGCATCCCCTTTACAGGAGTGTGCGCATTGATCACACTACTCTACGACTCTCACTCAACTGACACCACATTCTCCTTCTCATTCAATCCATTAATACACCAACAGAATGAGCCTAGAAGTCAGCTAACCTTAACACCACCACACTCACGTCAACATACCCTACATTTGCTCCCTTCTACTCAACCACATAACACATGGAGTTGTTTCGGAGATAGCATTCCAGTCTCTGATTACGTCCTTTCCCTCTGGCGCCTCTCTCCATTGGCTTACCTCTGCATTCACTTTACCGATTATTCATCCTGCTAAATATCACTTTATAATTGCGACATTTCATATAAGAACAAAAAATACACAAATTATTCATCCTGAAAAATAACTGTACACATTCTTGGTACCGTTTTGATTATTTATACTGGTACCAGGCTTCAACAACAACAACAACAAAAATTATTTTTTTTTTCATATTGCAAATGTTATGGTAAGAATTAGATTTAAACTTATATTACATTTTGCATCAGTATTACACAACCTTCAACATCTGGATCTCATACTCCCTTTATGTCCTTTCACGTTGTGCAGTTGTCCTCATCTCTTCATTCGTATTTCGGCTCTCCGTACGTCCATTACTCCATCATTTCCTGGTCTTCCTTTGCCATTCGCATCAATTTCGATTGCAGCATACACAGGCCGCTCTGTAACATACATCTAAGACATCTCCACATTATTAATTCGACTCACCTTCATTTACCACTGTTTCATCACGTCGAATCTCTTTTTATTAATCACACTGCTTCACGTCGCTTATCAAATATCACCTTTATCTACTACTATTTATCACGTCGCTTCTTTCTCTATCTACCATCTTTATCCACTCATTAATCATCACGTCGTTTCTGCTTGATCCTTATTCATATGACAAAAAATACGTACATACACCACTCTGTCGACTCCTGTTCATGACTCATTCGACCAGTCTATTCCGTCATACTTCCTGACATCCCGCCTGAAAATTCTTATGTTCGATTTGACCCTCCACAACGTTACACACCACAAATAAATACACTATCTACCATAAATTACCTACTTCCGATCTATCCTTAACTTTTCCATAATTTGATGTTAGAAACGTGATGAAGCCCACGAGATTGTTTTCCCTTGATCTCCTCAATCAGTACAGCATTTTCATGGACCATCCGCCTCACTCTGAATGGTCCACTAGACACCGTAAAGAATTTACTAGTTACGAATCTGTGCTTCTTTGATAATCGATGAGTTTTAATTAGAACCTTGTCTCCTACTGCCAATTCGATCTTACGGATCTTTCCTTTCTGCTTCTCCTGCCTATTCTTAGCTGCTTTCTTAATACGCTCTATCGCAACCTTGACAATTTCTGTGTGCCTCTGCTTTCCCGATCGCGGAAAATCTACCAGCTCCCTGACTCGATCTGGCGGTGGTTCATTCTTTAGTACGGTAATTGGTGATAAACCAGTTGCTCCATGTGGTAGCTCATTGAGGATGTCCTGAAAATCTTTGAGAAAAATACTCCAACTTCTATGTTGCCTATGGCAATAGATCTTACACAACTTTGCCAGTTATTTTACCACTCTTTCACTGGGGTTACTTGCAGCATGGTATCGGGATATGAACACCGGTTTTATCCTTCTTCTCTTCAGTGTGGTTAGCCATTGTCTGGATCTACACTCCTGGAAATGGAAAAAAGAACACATTGACACCGGTGTGTCAGACCCACCATACTTGCTCCGGACACTGCGAGAGGGCTGCACAAGCAATGATCACACGCACGGCACAGCGGACACACCAGGAACCACGGTGTTGGCCGTCGAATGGCGCTAGCTGCGCAGCATTTGTGCACCGCCGCCGTCAGTGACAGCCAGTTTGCCGTGGCATACGGAGCTCCATCGCAGTCTTTAACACTGGTAGCATGCCGCGACAGCGTGGACGTGAACCGTATGTGCAGTTGACGGACTTTGAGCGAGGGCGTATAGTGGGCATGCGGGAGGCCGGGTGGACGTACCGCCGAATTGCTCAACACGTGGGGCGTGAGGTCTCCACAGTACATCGATGTTGTCGCCAGTGGTCGGCGGAAGGTGCACGTGCCCGTCGACCTGGGACCGGACCGCAGCGACGCACGGGTGCACGCCAAGACAGTAGGATCCTACGCAGTGCCGTAGGGGACCGCACTGCCACTTCCCAGCAAATTAGGGACACTGTTGCTCCTGGGGTATCGGCGAGGACCATTCGCAACCGTCTCCATGAAGCTGGGCTACGGTCCCGCACACCGTTAGGCCGTCTTCCGCTCACGCCCCAACATCGTGCAGCCCGCCTCCAGTGGTGTCGCGACAGGCGTGAATGGAGGGACGAATGGAGACGTGTCGTCTTCAGCGATGAGAGTCGCTTCTGCCTTGGTGCCAATGATGGTCGTATGCGTGTTTGGCGCCGTGCAGGTGAGCGCCACAATCAGGACTGCATACGACCGAGGCACACAGGGCCAACATCCGGCATCATGGTGTGGGGAGCGATCTCCTACACTGGCCGTACACCACTGGTGATCGTCGAGGGGACACTGAATAGTGCACGGTACATCCAAACCGTCATCGAACCCATCGTTCTACCATTCCTAGACCGGCAAAGGAACTTGCTGTTCCAACAGGACAATGCACGTCCGCATGTATCCCGTGCCACCCAACGTGCTCTAGAAGGTGTAAGTCAACTACCCTGGCCAGCAAGATCTCCGGATCTGTCCCCCATTGAGCATGTTTGGGACTGGATGAAGCGTCGTCTCACGCGGTCTGCACGTCCAGCACGAACGCTGGTCCAACTGAGGCGCCAGGTGGAAATGGCATGGCAAGCCGTTCCACAGGACTACATCCAGCATCTCTACGATCGTCTCCATGGGAGAATAGCAGCCTGCATTGCTGCGAAAGGTGGATATACACTGTACTAGTGCCGACATTGTGCATGCTCTGTTGCCTGTGTCTATGTGCCTGTGGTTCTGTCAGTGTGATCATGTGATGTATCTGACCCCAGGAATGTGTCAATAAAGTTTCCCCTTCCTGGGACAATGAATTCACGTTGTTCTTATTTCAATTTCCAGGAGTGTATATTGTGGTCCATTGTCACCTATGAACTTTTCTACAGTTCCTACTTCTCTCAAAAAGTTTTTAACGATCGCTGCTGCTACTGTCCTTCACGTTGCACGTTTCAATGTGGTAAAAGTCACATACTTTGACACCAGTTCCACTGCTACTAATAAATATCTATATCCTGCAGTGACTTAGGTAACGGGCCAAACAAATCTGTTGCTCCGAATTCCCTCAATCTACCTGGCACTGTCGGAAAGAGTGGAGCTTTGCATGAGATAGTTAACGATTTTGCCTTCTGGCACAATTTGCAACTACCAAGCACATTCTTGATCCTCCTCTCCATACTAATGAAATAAACTGATTCCCTTAACTTCTTACAGCATTTCCTTGCACCGTAATGCCCGTAACTTAGGTGCGTATACCAGATCAGCTAGTTGACTATTTCATTTGGTATACACAACACCCGGTCCTGTGTGTTCGGATTTCTACGGTAGAAAAGGACCCCGTTCTGAATTGTATAAAAGCGCGCTGTATTGGCATCTAAGTGCGCTCTAACTCTGTCCTTCGCCATTCTCCATGAGGCCGGCCGGTGTGGCCGTGCGGTTCTAGGCGCTTCAGTCTGGAACCGCGTGACCACTACGGTCGCAGGTTCGAATCCTGCCTCGGGCATGGATGTGTGTGATGTCCTTAGGTTAGTTAGGTTTAATTAGTTCTAAGTTCTAGGCGACTGATGACCTCAGAAGTTAAGTCGCATAGTGCTCAGAGCCATTTGAGCCATTCTCCATGACGCGTCTTTATCCTGCTCTTTCGCGATATTTGTGAGTACCGCCCCTATGTATTTCTCGAACGGCACGCCCTGCATATACAATATGTCATATCTGTTCTCGTTTACCTCCTCATCAAAGCATTGACCATGACCTACTGGGTTCCTCGACAACGCATCTGCCACTATATTTTGTGGCCCAGGATATACATGACCGTAAACTGAAACTCCTGTAAATAGAGTGCCCACCTAGCGAGTCGTCTATGGTTAAGTTTGGCCGACATCAGAAACTGTAGTGACTTGTGGTCAGTATAGATTTTAGTATGCCTCCCATACAAATAGTATCTAAACTTACTAAAACCCCATACTATTGCCAAAGCTTCAAGCTCAGTTACCGTGTAATTTCCCTCAGCTTTGCTGAGCACTCGGCTCGCAAATGCAATAGGTTGTTGTATTACTTCTCCTCCTTGCTCTTGCTCTTGAAACAATGTTACCCCAAGTCCACAACGGGAACTGTCCGTGGCCATACAAAACTCTTTCCCTAGGTCTGGATGTCCGAGAAGAGGTGCCGATAGCAGTGCCTTCTTTAACGCCTCATACTCTTCCTGTGCGACAGAGTCCCTATTCCATGCCGTTTACTTTCCAGTCAGCTGACATAGTCTGGGTGTCGCTGCACCCCCAATCTTAATAAACCTCCCGTAAAAATTAATTAATCCTAAATAACCCCGTAGCTGACGTTTTGTTCTTGGCACCGGAAAATCTCTGATTGCTTCGAGTTTGTCTGGATTTGGTCTTATTAACTCTGGTCTCATAATGTGACCTAGCAACTCGATTTCTTTTCGTCCAAATTCTGACTTTCCCAAATTCACGGTTACCCCATGTCACTCCAATGCACCAAGCAATATGCTTAACGTTCTATTGTGGTCTTCCCAGTTTCTTTCTGCTATCAGGACATCATCCACGTACTGTGTTACCTTATCTTTTATTTCATAAGGAATGACAGTATTTAGCGCTCTGATAAATGCCGCGGATGATACATTTAACCCAATTGGTAGTTTCCGGAATTCATACGATTTCCCATAGCACAAGAAAGCAGTGTATTTTCTACACCCCCTATCTAACTCCACCTGCCAGAAACTCATTCTCAAATCAACTGAGCTGAGAACTCTGATCCCGTGAAACTTTTGTAGCAATTCGTCAAGTGTCAGTGGCCGATCTGTCTCTGGCTCTATTATCTTATTAATCCTTCTTGCGTCCAAAACTAATCTAATTTTTTTTCAACACAAACTAAAGGGCTGTTGTACGGACTGCATGCTGGTTCGATAACCCCTTGTTGTAGCATGCTTTCGATCTCAGCTTCTACTCTATCTTTGTACACAACAGGTATCGGGTACACTTGGGCCCTAAACTGTTTATGGGGCTTGACTTTGAATCTATACACAAAATTTCTTATTGTACCCGCATCCTGTTTAAATACCTTCCTGTTCTCGTATAAAATTTTCTGCAATTTTCTGCCGTAGACCGTGGTCCCTCGTAAATCCCATATTTTCTCCTTGATCTCCTCCTCCAAACATTTATGAATTTCCTCCTTCTCTTGTTCGAACCCCTTATTCTGTGCCTGTCCACCGGACTTCACCGCGAGACATAACGCTAAGTGTGCGTTATCTTTAGCACATAAGCAATCGTCGAATCTTAATGTAATTTCCTCCGCATCTGGTTTCAACCCCATCGAACCATTTCTCATGTTAACGACTGCTTTATATTGGTTCAAAAATTTTACGCCTAATACCCCTTCAACAGTTAGTGACGACACAGTCATGAACACTGTACTAAGCCTCTTCGCCTGGCACACGAAGTCTACCTGCGCTTGTAACTCCAACTTAATTCCCTTTCCTGTAACTGCCCCTCTCACTGTTGTCCTTTGCAATGGCAACTTTGGCCATGGTTTTGTCAGACTAGAACACTTAAACACATCTTCCCTCAAAACACTCATTACACTGCCTGTGTCGATGACACAAGGTACGATTATATTACTTATTTCTACGCTAATTATTGGGTGGACTTCACTCCCCACATCTCCTACCTCCTCTGACAGATTCTCCCTTAGTTTTCCGTAATCGATATACCTAATATTTACATCATTAATAGTCCTGGCTTGTACCCCTCTATCATGTAGTCACCTTATTGTTCATCCGCCATTGTGACAGTGCTCGTCCTGTCGTGAACCCAGAGACTGCCTATCCTCCCTTCGCCCATCATTTTCATTTTCCCTCCTTCTTCCATCTCTGTCCCATCTTCTATTTTCCCGGTTTGACGCTCGATATCCCCATGAATTCTGCCCCCTATTTCCTCACCATCTTCCATTTCCGTCATTCCTCTGATTCCATGCTCTCCTGTCATTCTGATAGTTTCTGCCGTTCCTATCCTCGACTCTGTCTGACCTATGAGACGTATCTCCGTTCACGATGTTACTCTCATTACTCAGTTCCTGTAACAAGTGCTGAAATGACGCGGAATCGTCTAAGCCACTGCCTGCTATCACTATATCTCTGCGCAATCTCACTGGCAACTTCGTTATCAGATCCTAATGAGCTCCCCAGTTTCGTATGGCACATCCAAATACTTATTTCGTCTCAGCATTTCCTGATAGCACGCCACTGGATCTTTTATACCACCTTCGTTACAATTTGGCATCATCAATATGCTTTGCTTAACCTGGTCCTGCTTACTTTTCGATCAGAATTCATTTAAAAACTTGTCACAAAATATCTTGTAGCTACTACAGTCTTTAATAACTTCCTGCATTTTCGCTCTAGTCTCGTCCGTCAAATGGTTACACACAAACTTCATTTTGAGGAGCGGTCCCCACGATGAAGGTAATGAATCTTGAAATTGAGACAGCCACAGGCATGGATGTTGGTAGTTATCAGGATCCGGAAAACAAGTGTACGTTTGTACTGACACGAAGTGCCTCCTACATTCTTCTTCCGCTTTATGTTTTCCGACCTTGGACTATACCCAGTTGGGTTTGCCACCTGTTTTATCCGACACAACCGTTCTAGTAACTCTCTGAGTTCGTCTTCCTCTTTCTGCCTATTTTCCTTTTTTTGAATTTATCTCCCTCTGCAATCTACCTGGTGGTGATTCACCTTCGCTACTGCACGCTAATTGTAACTGTGCTAGTTCTTCCCTATGTTTCCTATTTATTTCTAATTGTGCCTCTTTAACTGTAATAGTGATTGTATCTCCTCCTGGTCGGCATAAACCTCTTGCTGCGTAGTGTCAGAGCCTGTTTCGCCTCTTATACTGATCTTTTCTACATCTGCGTTAATCGTATTCATTCTGACCACTACCTCCGCAACTTCATCCCTGTGTTTAATTAGCGCCACTTCCTGCCAGGTGACTTGAGCTTCCACACTGTCTAATGCCCTTTGTTTGTCTGCAAGTAAGTCCTCCACTACCTCTTTGATTCGCTCATCCGGCAACACGTCCCTACGTTCCGTAATATCACTCTCTATTGCAATTATTCGTACCTCCAAATTATTGGCTTTTTCTTTCACGACGTCACATACTTGCTTCAACGCACCCGGATTCTTCTCCCCCTCATCTAACCGATTATTAACTGCGGACAGACGCTCATCGATAACTGTGTGTAGCTTCCTCATTGCCTCTTTATTTCCCTTATCCATTGCTTCCAATCTTTCCTTATTATCTTTATCCATCGCTTCCAATCTTTCCCTATTATCTATATCCATCCTCTGTAAAAACTGCAGTGGCACACTGTCATTTGCTACTTTCGGTGCGCTCACCTCGCTCGCCTGAGAAACCGTAGCTTCGCTAAGGGTAGCTGCACTTTCACTGCATACCTGACCTAGTCCCGGCTTGCCCGCGTCGTCGGGAAAAGCCCCCGATTGTGGACAGAGCCCGGTGCCTAAAGGATCACCTAGCCGCGGTCCGATGACCAATTCAGCCCGTTCCGAGTGTTTGCTGTTCTCGCTCATTAACCCAAGGTCGACACCTACTTCCTGTTCCACTGCTACGTTCACCCCAGAATCACTCTCCTCCATGGTGACTACACTTTTCGACTGCGACCTCGTTACTACGGAAATAACGCAAAAAAAAATTATACAACGATCTTCCAGCCTTGGATGATATAGCAATTAATTACATAAAAAAATAAAAGATCCTCACCAATCCCGAAAGAAATTGCAAACAAAAAAAATTTACTTCTTAGCGCTATCACAATATATTCCATCAAAAAAATCTTAACAGCAAACCCTAACAGCAAAATCCTGGCAGGGTCGAATTGTGAGAGGCACCCACATGCCTTGCTCATACTGTGGCATCAAGCAGTCAGGCCTGCAAGATGAGTGGTCTGCCAAGCGAGTGGATTCATTTTTTATTTATCAAGTAACATGAGCTGTAGTACTCACAATTAAGTTACAAATTATTCTCCTGTTTCAATATTAACCAACGGAAATGGATAACGCACATCTGACTATTAAAGATTTACACAACTCTGATTGTTCACTACGCACTGGCAATACCACATTTTCTTTCTTATTCAACGGCTTTGATCAACACGTGACCATCGCACTGAATATGAATGGCGCACACATTATAAATTCTGGGTATCATGACAACATACTATTCGAAGGAAAAGGCCACCAATCTTTTTCTTTTCACTATCTTATTTATTCCGATAAATTCTATAACCTAAACACACAAATTCTATAACCTATTACAATAACACATGAGAAATTCCGCCCAGTGGCCATGACTTTACATTAGTGATTCTCTATCTTATGGTCTCGTAATTATTTAACGCTACAGCGCACTTTCTAGATAGGATGGTGGATCTTTTGCTATATCTCACACTTCGACTCTCACACCCATCATCACGAAACTTTCTTCCAGACCGAGTGGTACAAAAAGGAACATGCATAACCCACTGCATCTGAAACTATCTTGTTACTCTCCCATGCCAACCACACATACTTAAATTTCATGAAATACATCACACTGGCAACATACAATACAAAACAAGGAATAGTCACAGCATTATAATTACATCACTTTCAGCTTTCCCACTCTGGAGGATATATGCACGTCTTCCTGTGCAATGCAAGCCAAGTAGGGTTGCTGGATAGACGGCTGACTCATCTTGCTTCACTCTCAGAGTATTATAGTTTGAATCAAGCGTCACACAGAAACATAACACGCAAAGTAATATTAAGAACATATTCATCACACACGCGAGTCCTCAACTGACACCATCCTTTGTCTCATACACAGATTGAGACTCACACAGTACTCACCACGTGGAAGTACTCGTCTCTAATTTCAAGTCCTGCACACGCCATTTCTTAAATATTTCCAACTTATAGTACACACGCTAGTAATTCAGCTTAACTTATGCATTCGGAAGTATTTCAACTTTTTGCTACACTTGGTTTCATTGTGACCGTTGGTCACTTCTGAAGATAACTATGATCCCCTTAATATTACTTGCCTGACATTTAATTCTCCCCACAAAAGTTTCTGAAATAGAGAAATTGTTATTCCAAACTACTCTTAAGTATTTCACATGCCTACCATGTCTCCACTCTTTTGTCTTTACGAAACACACTTAACACAAGATCCAGCAGCAGAGGGCTGAAACATGGCCATTCTTCAGGGCATCTCGCACCTCTGTCGAGCTGGGTGAAGACCATGCTACCCATTGGTCAGCCACATTTCAGGCGCTCAAATCTCCAGTAAATTTCATCTCTTTGGTTCCACCAAAGCTGACCAAAAGATCGTCTCAAAGATGATCATATATTCACATTCACTATCTGCGGTTAGCAGACGACCATACATTCTTTCGTTTCACAGATCTCACCAAACTGGATGTAGGGATTTATTTTGTGGGAGTGCACATGTGATCAATTAAATTAATTGTCATTCTTTCCCACACTGGTATCCGGCCTTGCTGTATTAATTGAAATTGAGTTATTATTACAAAAAATATGTTGTACTGACAAGAATAACGAAGAATGTTGTACATATTTTCAATGTCGGGCGGTACTGTACCCTTTCACCACCAGCTACCCATGCAGAAAAAAATGGCACGATACTATCCTTGCAATGCGAGGATAGTTCCGAACATTTTTTTAAGAAAACTGTATTCGAACAAACGTAGCAAGTCATCATAATAACCAGGAAGAGACCTTAGCCCCCGGTGACGTCAAATAGACGACCAAATGCTGTTACTTTACCAAATTATTGACCCAGTTATTGCATTATTGTACTCTCCACAATCCAGAGTAACGTACACATACAAATTTACAACAATCCACATGACAAATAAAACATTACAACATACAAATAAAAAAATAATGTTGAAATAAAAATTTGCTTAGTTACTGGGATCTTCGTTATTTTTATGAGTAATCCCAACTTCACTAACTGTATAACAAATAAAGAAATACTAATTGTACTCATGAAATTTTAAATAGCTCACTGTACAAACACAGAGCAAGAAATCTGACATTCATAAATTGCGGGGTAAAAACCTTTACACAGCAAAGTCCAAATACAAAACAAAATCAACAAAAGAAAAAAACATTGCGTACACTACTCACATGTAGAATGTCATGCTCCATACCATTACTCTAAAATATACATCAAACCTACAGAGAAATAAAACTGAGAAGAAAAACAATGAAATATACCACAAGTTATATACTGGTTACGTAATATAGTTCATCCTAGACATCATGTCATACCTCATTAGCTATCATCACTTAAGCAATTGCCACCACTAATCGACTGTGAGTTTAACCTTATCCTTGTCCACCAGTACAAATACCTGCTGCTGAGCTAGTCAGTCCATCAACTTTAATCAATACACGCAGTAAATAGTTAGCAATAAGTGCCTGAATCCACCAGTAGCTCTCGTATCTTACTCCACTGCTCATTTCTCTGTTGTTACACATTTAGACGACAAGAACTTGCATTTCGACTAGCCTTCGTTACACTTTAATGTGAAATATCACCACTGTGATAATAAAAATAAGTGGCTTCAGTCAACACACCAACAAGATCATTACCGTCCACGACATCAAAATGCATCAGTTAATGCCGATATTTGTTCTGCAATGCAAACTCTTGTCCCCTGTGACATTCTTACTGACCAATGCAACAAGAGCCGCTACGTTAGTATTATGCCACTGGCTAATAATTAAAGCATCATTGTGCCAAATATTCTAATAAACATGCTACGTGAACTTGATAACCAGAACAAACAAACAAAAAAAAAATACTAACTATTCTAAATACAAATGTTAATGAAATACAATTACACTTGCTGTCCCTTCAGGAATGAAACATATAAAAAAATTTACACAATTACAAGTACAAATACATTATTCCCTATCTTGCGAGTCACAAGGAATCATTTAATTCTGTGATTTTCTTGGGGTCAAAAAGTTGCTGATAGTTTTCCTAGAAACACGGTCTCAGTGTCAAAGCTCTCCCATGGTTACCTGGACGAAAGTCTTTAAGTCACTCAAATCGGCATTTTGAACACACACCAAACAGTAAACTGTATCTCACAATAAACACAAATGTCATAGTCACTCTCAGAGTACCATCCACACGAATCTGGTCGTCCAGAAATGGCCCTACAACTACTATTACCCACGGTTCTGTCCTTTCAGTTCATGGTGTAATTAAAAGTCGGAAGTTCCAACAAACAGCACTTATTCCCGCACCAATTAAAGAAATGTCTCCTACTACAAATGCAAATGTCAATGTCCCACTTTAGTTTCTTGCGTTCAGACAAAAATTAGTCACCATACGACAACTGTCCTCTTTAAGTATAACAAGCATCCCACGTGCAATTTACAAAGCACACTTAACAAGTCACTGCCAAAAGCTTATGGATCCCACCGTTCAGTAGTCAAGACAAAACAAAACAATCGTCCTGCCTGCTAAAGACAAAATCTTTTCCACCACTCACAACGTGGAAATACCAGTCCTTCACTTTCCACCTTATGGAGACATATGACCAGTCATCTTGTTTCACAGATCCACAGTCCAGTACTAGTTAATAGTTGCTGTTAAAAAATGCCCGTCGGACTCTGCCGCGTGTCGTTCATTCTGCCATCGCTCCGCCGCCGCGCGCGCGCCGTTGAGCAGAAAAAAACCACCCGCTGTTGCCTCCGCGGGATACTGTCTCCAGCCGTAAGGGTGGTGCAACTTATGAATGGCAGCCAGAGGTAGGTGCGTGTCGCCCCAGGCCGTTGACCCGTTGTAGCGGGCGTGTGGAGTGTACCCCGACCGACAGTGGAGTGGGGAGAGCAGCGCATTTGTCACCTCTCCCATAGCGACTGTCAGCTTGGCCTCCCACTTGCGGTATGGGTGCGTACTGTGTAGCACCTCAGCGCTACGACACCCAATCAGTCAGGCCCTTCCGTGCATCTCACAACATTACAGATAGAAGGATATTCTTACAGTATTAAAATACTCATCAATTTCATGTATGATCTATTAGACACAGTAACAAAAGAATCTTTGTTCTAAAAACCATAAAATCATACACCCTAGTTTTCTACACATACAACATCAACATTTATCCCTTTTCTCTGTACAGCCCGCACTTGTGCTATTGATTGTACCTGTCGTCCCTCATACAAAACATGAAAGTGTCAAAAAAAAAAAGGAATAAGAATCAATCTATACAGCTCACAATTACAATATCAAATAGTAGACTACTCTAACATCCTATCACAGTGAAAATATTAGAAACTGTTGATTCTAAAACTACAATATACAATGAAATTAATACCCCTTGAAAGTGTTCTAACAAAAAAATAAGAAATAATCTGCACAGCTCATAATTACCTACCACATGATGTTAAATAGAAACTACTTTAACACCCTAACACAATAAACATTTAAGAAACTGATGACTCTAAATCTACAACATACAATGCACCTTTGTACTTGTGACAGACTGAAATTAGTATCTCTTTATATATTTTACCTTTTATTATGTATAACAACATTTCTAGGACATGTATGTACCATCCACATGATGTCAGATCCTGACCTGCCATCGAGGTTCATCCAAATCAAACAACAAAGCACAATAATGTTTTAGTTATGGATTGGTAGCATCCCCTTTAAAGGAGTGTGCGCATTGATCACACTACTCTACGACTCTCATTCAAATGACACCACATTTTCCTTCTCATTCAATCCATTAATACACCAACAGAATGAGCCTAGAAGTCAGCTAACCTTAACACCACCACACTCACGTCAACATACCATACCTTTGCTCTCTTATACTCAACCACATAACACATGGAGTTGTTTCGGAGATAGCATTCCAGTCTCTGATTATGTCCTTTCACTCTGGCACCTCTCTCAATTGGCTTACCTCTGCATTCACTTTACCGATTATTCATCCTGCTAAATATCACTTTATAATTGCATTTCATCTAAGAACAAAAAATACACAAATTATTCATCCTGAAAAATAACTGTAAACATTCTTGGTACCGTTTTGATTATTTATAATGGTACCAGGCTTCAACAACAACAACAAAAATTATTTTTTTTCATATTGCAAATGTTATGGTAAGAATTAGATTTACACTTATATTACATCTTACGTCAGTATTCCACTACCTTCACCATCTGGATCTCATACTTTCCTTTCACGTTGTACAGTTGTCCTCATCTCTTCATTCGTATTTCGGCTCTCCGTACGTCCATTACTCCAACATTTCCTGGTCTTCCTTCGCCATTCGCATCAATTTCGATTGCAGCATACACAGGCCGCTCTGTAACATACATCTAAAACATCTCCACATTATTAATTCTACTCACCTTCATTTACCGCTGTTTCATCACGTCGAATCTCTCTTTATTAATCACACTGCTTCACGTCGCTTCTCAAATATCACCTTTATCCACTACTATTTATCACGTCGCTTCTCTCTCTATCTACCATCTTTATCCACTCATTAATCATCACGTCGTTTCTGCTTGATCCTTATTCATATGACAAAAAATACGTACATACACCACTCTGTCGACTCCTGTTCATGACTCATTCGACCAGTCTATTCCGACATACTTCCTGACATCCCGCCTGAAAATTCTTATGTTCGATTTGACCCTGCACAACGTTACACACCACAAATAAATACACTATCTACCATAAATTACCTACTTTCGATCTATCCTTAATTTTTCCATAATTTGATGTTAGAAACGTGATGAAGCCCACGAGATTGTTTTCCCTTGATCGTCTCAATCAGTACAGCATTTTCATGGACAATCCGCCTCACTCTGAATGGTCCACTATACACCGTAAATAATTTGCTAGTTAGGAATCTGTGCTTCTTTGATAATCGATGAGTTTTAATTAGAACCTTGTCTCCTAATGCCAATTCGATCTTACGGATCTTTCCTTTCTGCTTCTCCTGCCTATCCTTAGCTGCTTTCTTAATACGCTCTATAGCAACCTTGACAATTTCTGTAGGCCTCTGCTTTCCCGATCGCGGAAAATCTACCAGCTCCCTGACTCGATCTGGCGGTGGTTCATTCTTTAGTACGGTAATTGGTGATAAACCAGTTGCTCCATGTGGTAGCTCATTGAGGATGTCCTGAAAATCTTTGAGACAAATACTCCATCTTCTATGTTGCCTATGGCAATAGATCTTACACAACTTTGCCAGTTATTTTACCACTCTTTCACTGGGATTACTTGCAGCATGGTATCGGGATATGAACACCGGTTTTATCCTTCTTCTCTTCAGTGTGGTTAGCCATTGTCTGGATCTATATTGTGGTCCATTTTCTCCTATGAACTTTTCTACAGTTCCTACTTCACGCAAAAAGTTTTTAACGATCGCTGCTGCTTCTGTCCTTCCCGTCGCACGTTTCAATGTGGTAAAAGTCACATACTTTGACACCAATTCCACTGCTACTAATACGTATCTATATCCTGCACTGACTTAGGTAGCGGGCCAAACAAATTTGTTGCTCCGAATTCCCTCAATCTACCTGGCACTGTCGGAAAGAGCGGTGCTTTGCATGAGATAGTTAACGATTTTGCCTTCTGGCACAATTTGCAACTACCAAGCACGTTCTTGATCCTCCTCTCCATACTAATGAAATAAACTGATTCCCTTAACTTCTTACAGCATTTCCTTGCACCGTAATGCCCGTAACTTAGGTGCGTGTTGACTATTTCATTTGGTACACAACACACCCAGTCCTGTGTGTTCGGATATCTACGGTAGAAAAGGACCCCGTTCTGAATTGTATAAAAGCGCGCTATATTGGCATCTAAGTTCGCTCTAACTCTGTCCTTCACCATTCTCCATGAGGCTGGCCAGTGTGGCCGTGCGGTTCTAGGCGCTTCAGTCTGGAACCGCGTGACCGCTACGGTCGCAGGTTCGAATCCTGCCTCGGGCATGGATGTGTGTGATGTCCTTAGGTTAGTTAGGTTTAATTAGTTCTAAGTTCTAGGCGACTGATGACCTCAGAAGTTAAGTCGCATAGTGCTCAGAGCCATTTGAGCCATTCTCCATGACGCGTCTTTATCCTGCTCTTTCGCGATATTTGTGAGTACCGCCCCTACGTATTTCTCGAACGGCACGCCCTGCATACACAATATGTCATATCTGTTCTCGTTTACCTCCTCATCAAAGCATTGACAATGACCTACTGGGTTCCTTGACAACGCATCTGCCACTATATTCTGTGGCCCAGGAATATACATGACTGTAAACTGAAACTCCTGTAAATAGAGTGCCCACCTAGCGAGTCGTCTATGGTTAAGTTTGGCCGACATCAGAAACTGTAGTGACTTATGGTCACTATAGATTTTAGTATGCCTCCCATACAAATAGTATTTAAACTTACTAAAACCCCATACTATTGCCAAAGCTTCAAGCTCAGTTACCGTGTAATTTCTCTCAGCTATGCTAAGCACTCGGCTCGCAAATGCAATAGGTTGTTGTATTACTTCTCCTCCTTGCTCTTGCTCTTGAAACAATGTTACCCCAAGTCCACAACGGGAACTGCCAGTGGCCATACAAAACTCTTTCCCTAGGTCTGGATGCCCGAGAAGAGATGCCGATAGCAGTGCCTTCTTTAACGCCTCATACTCTTCCTGCGCGACAGGGTCCCAATTCCATACCGTTTTCTTTCCAGTCAGCTGACATATTCTGGGTGTCGCTGCACCCCCAATCTTAATAAACCTCCTGTAAAAATTGATTAATCCTAAATAACCCCGTAGCTGACGTTTTGTTCTTGGCACCGGAAAATCTCTGATTGCTTCGAGTTTGTCTGGATTTTGTCTTATTCCCTCTGGTGTCACAATGTGACCTAGAAACTCGATTTCTTTTCTGACTTTCCCAAATTCACGGTAACCCCATGTCTCTCCAATGCACCAAGCAATATGCTTAACGTTCTATTGTGGTCTTCCCAGTTTCTTTCTTCTATCAGGACATCATCCACGTACTGTGTTACCTTATCTTTTATTTCATAAGGAATGACAGCATTTAGCGCTCTGATAAATGCCGCGGATGATACATTTAACCCAAATGGTAGTTTCCGGAATTCATACGATTTCCCGTAGCACAAGAAAGCAGTCTATTTTCTACACCCCCTATCTAACTCCACCTGCCAGAAATTCATTCTCAAATCAACTGAGCTGAGAACTCTGATCCCGTGAAACTTTTGTAGCAATTCGTCAAGTGTCAGTGGCCGATCTGTCCCTGGCTCTATTATCTTATTTATCCTTCTTGCGTCCAAAACTAATCTAATTGACCCATCCTTTTTTTCAACACAAACTAAAGGGCTGTTGTACGGACTGGATGCTGGTTCGATAATCCCTTGTTGTAGCATGCTTTCGATCTCAGCTTCTACTCTTTCTTTAGACACAACAGGTATCGGGTACACTTGGGCCCTAAACTGTTTATGGGGCTTGACTTTGAATCTATACACAAAATTTCATATTGTACCCGCATCCTGTTTAAATACCTTCCTGTTCTCGTATAAAATTTTCTGCAATTCGCCGTAGACCGTGGTCCCTCGTAAATGACATATTTTCTCCTTGATCTCCTCCTCCAAACATTTATGAATTTCCTCCTTCTCTTGTTCGAACCCCTTATTCTGTGCCTGCCCACCGGACTTTACCGCGAGACATAATGCTAAGTGTGCGTTATCTTTAGCACATAAGCAATCGTCGAATCTTAATGTAATTTCCTCCGCATCTGGTTTCAACCCCATCGAACCATTTCTCATGTTAACGACTGCTTTATATTGGTTCAAAAATTTTACGCCTAATACCCCTTCAACAGTTAGTGACGACACAGTCATGAACACTGTACTAAGCCTCTTCGCCTGGCACACGAAGTCTACCTGCGTTTGTAACTCCAACTTAATTCCCTTTCCTGTAACTGCCCCTCTCACTGTTGTCCTTTGCAATGGCAACTTTGGCCATGGTTTTGTCAGACTAGAACACTTAAACACATCTTCCCTCAAAACACTCATTACACTGCCTGTGTCGATGACACAAGGTACGATTATATTATTTATTTCTACGCTAATTATTGGGTGGACTTCACTCCCCACATCTCCTACCTCCTCTGACAGATTCTCCCTTAGTTTTCCGTAATCGATATACCTAATATTTACATCATTAATAGTCCTGGCTTGTACCCCTCTATCATGTAGTCACCTTATTGTTCATCCGCCATTGTGACAGTGCTCGTCCTGTCGTGAACCCAGAGACTGCCTATCCTCCCTTCGCCCATCATTTTCATTTTCCCTCCTTCTTCCATCTCTGTCCCATCTTCTATTTTCCCGGTTTGACGCTCGATATCCCCATGAATTCTGCCCCCTATTTCCTCACCATCTTCCATTTCCGTCATTCCTCTGATTCCATGCTCTCCTGTCATTCTGATAGTTTCTGCCGTTCCTATCCTCGACTCTGTCTTACCTATGAGTCGTATCTCCGTTCACGATGTTACTCTCATTACTCAGTTCCTGTAACAAGTGCTGAAATGACGCGGTATCGTCTAAGCCTCTGCCTGCTATCACTATATCTCTGCGCAATCTCACTGGCAACTTCGTTATACAGATCCTAATGAGCTCCCCAGTTTCGTATGGCACATCCAAATACCTATTTCGTCTCAGCATTTCCTGATAGCACGCCACTGGATCTTTTATACCACCTTCGATACAATTAGGCATCATCAATATGCTCTGCTTAACCTGGTCCTGCTTACTTTTCGATCAGAATTCATTTAAAAACTTGTCACAAAATATCTTGTAGCTACTACAGTCTTTAATAACTTCCTGCATTTTCGCTCTAGCCTCGTCCGTCAAATGGTTACACACAAACTTCATTTTGAGGAGCGGTCCCCACGATGAAGGTAATGAATCTTGAAATTGAGACAGCCGTAGGCATGGATGTCGGTAGTTATCAGAATCCGGAAAACAAGTGTACGTTTGTACCAACACAAAGTGCCTCCTACATTCTTCTTACGCTATGTTTTCCGACCTTGGACTATACCCAGTTGGGTTTGCCACCTGTTTTATCCGACACAACCGTTCCTCTAACTCTCTGAGTTCGTCTTCCTCTTTCTGCCTATTTTCGTTTTTTGAATTTATCTCACTCTCCCTCTGCAATCTACCTGGTGGTGTTTCACCTTCGCTACTGCACGCTAATTGCAATTGTGCTAGTTCTTCCCTATGTTTCCTATTTATTTCTAATTGTGCCTCTTTAAACTGTAATAGTGATTGTATCTCCTCCTGGTCGGCATAAACCTCTTGCTGCGTAGTGTCACAGCCTGTTTCGCCTCTTATACTGATCTTTTCTACATCTGCGCTAATCGTATTCATTCTGACCACTACCTCCGCAACTTCATCCCTGTGTTTATTTAGCGCCACTTCCTGCCGGGTGACTTGAGCTTCCACACTGTCTAATGCCTTTTGTTTATCTGCAAGTAAGTCCTCCACTACCTCTTTGATTCGCTCATCCGGCAACATGTCCCTACGTTCCGTAATATCACTCTCTATTGCAATTATTCGTACCTCAAAATTATTGGCTTTTTCTTTCACGACGTCACATACTTGCTTCAACGCACCCAGATTCTTCTCCCCCTCATCTAACCGATTATTAACTGCGGACAGACGCTCATCGATAACTGTGTGTAACTTCCTCATTGCCTCTTTATTTCCCTTATCCGTTGCTTCCAATCTTTCCTTATTATCTTTATCCATCGCTTCCAATCTTTCCCTATTATCTATATCCATCCTCTGTAAAAACTGCAGTGGCACATTGTCATTTGCTACTTTCGGTGCGCTCACCTCGCTCGCCTGAGAAACCGTAGCTTCGCTAAGGGTAGCTACACTTTCACTGCATACCTGACCTTGTCCCGGCTTGCCCGCGTCGTCGGGAAAAGACCCCGATTGTGGACAGAGCTTGGTGCCTAAAGGATCACCTAGCCACGGTCCGATGACCAATTCAGCCCCTTCCGAGTGTTTTCTGTTCTCGCTCATTTACCCAAGGTCGACCCCTACTTCCTGTTCCACTGCTACTTTCACCCCAGAATCACTCTCCTCCATGGTGACTACACTTTTCGACTGCGACTTAGTTACTACGGACATTACGCAAAAAAAAAAAAAAAAAATTATACAACGATCTTCCAGCCTTGGACGATATAGTAATTAATTACATTAAAAAAATAAAAGATCCTCACCAATCCAGAAAGAAATTGCAAACAAAAAAATTTTACTTCTTAGCGCTATCACAATATGTTGTTGTTGTTGTGGTCTTCAGTCCTGAGACTGGTTTGATGCAGCTCTCCATGCTACTCTATCCTGAGCAAGCTTTTTCATCTCCCAGTACCTACTGCAACCTACATCCTTCTGAATCTGCTTAGTGTATTCATCTCTTGGTCTCCCTCTACGATTTTTACCCTCCACGCTGCCCTCCAATACTAACTTGGTGATCCCTTGATGCCTCAGAACATGTCCTACCAACCGATCCCTTCTTCTGGTCAAGTTGTGCCACAAACTTCTCTTCTCCCCAATCCTATTCAATACTTCCTCATTAGTTATGTGATCTACCCATCTAATCTTCAGCATTCTTCTGTAGCACCACATTTCGAAAGCTTCTATTCTCTTCTTGACCAAACTATTTATCGTCCATGTTTCACTTCCATACATGGCTACACTCCATACAAATACTTTCAGAAATGACTTCCTGACACTTAAATCTATACTCGATGTTAACAAATTTCTCTTCTTCAGAAACGCTTTCCTTGCCATTGCAAGTCTACATTTTATATCCTCTCTACTTCGACCATCATCAGTTATTTTGCTCCCCAAATAGCAAAACTCCTCTCATTTCCTAATCTAATTCCCTCAGCATCACCCGACTTAATTAGACTACATTCCATTATCCTTGTTTTGCTTTTGTTGATGTTCATCTTATATCCTCCTTTCAAGACACTGTCCATTCCATTCAACTGCTCCTCCAAGTCCTTTGCTGTCTCTGACAGAATTACAATGTCATGGGCGAACCTCAAAGTTTTTATTTCTTCTCCATCAATTTTAATACCTACTCCGAATTTTTCTTTTGTTTCCTTTACTGCTTGCTCAATATACAGATTGAACAACATCGGGGAGAGGCTACAACCCTGTCTTACTCTCTTCCCAACCACTGCTTCCCTTTCATGTCCCTCGACTCTTATAACTGCCATCTGGTTTCTGTACAAATTGTAAATAGCCTTTCGCTCCCTGTATTTTACCCCTATCACCTTTAGAATTTGAAAGAGAGTATTCCAGTCAACATTGTCAAAAGCTTTCTGTAAGTCTACAAATGCTAGAAACGTAGGTTTGCCTTTCCTTAATCTTTCTTCTAAGATAAGTCGTAAGGTCAGTATTGCCTCACGTGTTCCAGTGTTTCTACGGAATCCAAACCGATCTTCCCCGAGGTTGGCTTCTACTAGTTTTTCCATTCGTCTGTAAAGATTTCGTGTTAGTATTTTGCAGCTGTGACTTATTAAACTGATAGTTCGGCAATTTTCACATCTGTCAACACCTGCTTTCTTTGGGATTGGAATTATTATATTCTTCTTGAATTCTGAGGGTATTTCGCCTGTTTCATACATCTTGCTCACTAGATGGTAGAGTTTTGTCAGGACCGGCTCTCCCAAGGCCGTCAGTAGTTCCAATGGAATGTTGTCTACTCCGGGGGCCTTGTTTCAAATCAGGTCTTTCAGTGCTCTGTCAAACTCTTCACGCAGTATCATATCTCCCATTTCATCTTCATCTACATCCTCTTCCATTTCCATAATATTGTCCTCAAGTACATCGCCCTTGTATAGACCCTCTATATACGCCTTCCACCTTTCTGCTTTCCCTTCTTTGCTTATAACTGGGTTTCCATCTGAGCTCTTTATATTCATACAAGTCGTTCTCTTATCTCCAAAGGTCTCTTTAATTTTCCTGTAGGCAGTATCTATCTTACCCCTAGTGAGATAGGCCTCTACATCCTTACATTTGTCCTCTAGCCGTCCCTGCTTAGCCATTTTGCACTTCCTGTCGATCTCATTTTTGAGACATTTGTATTCTTTTTTGCCTGCTTCATTTACTGCATTTTTATATTTTCTCCTTTCATCAATTAAATTCAATATTCCTTCTGTTACCCAAGAATTTCTACTAGCCATCGTCTTTTTACCTACTTGATCCTCTGCTGCCTTCACTACTTCATCCCTCAAAGCTACCCATTCTTCTTCTACTGTATTTCTTTCCCCCATTCCTGTTAATTGTACCCTTATGCTCTCCCTGAAACTCTGTACAACCTCTGGTTCTTTCAGTTTATCCAGGTCCCATCTCCTTAAATTCCCACCTTTTTCAGTTTCTTCAGTTTTAATCTATAGGTCATAACCAATAGATTGCGGTCAGAGTCCACGTCTGCCCCTGGAAATGTCTTAAAATTTAAAACCTGGTTCCTAAATCTCTGTCTTACCATTATATAATCTATCTGATACCTTTTAGTATCTCCAGGGTTCTTCCATGTATACAACCTTCTTTCATGATTCGTAAACCAAGTGTTAGCTATGATTATGTTGTGCTCTGTGCAAAATTCTACTAGGCGGCTTCCTCTTTCATTTCTTAGCCCCAATCCATATTCACCTACTATGTTTCCTTCTCTCCATTTTCCTACACTCGAATTCCAGTCACCCATTACTATTAAATTTTCGTCTCCCTTCACAATCTGAATAATTTCTTTTATTTCATCATACATTTCTTCAATTTCCTCGTCATCTGCAGAGCTAGTTGGCATATAAACTTGTACTACTGTAGTAGGTGTGGGCTTCGTATCTATCTTGGCCACAATAATGCGTTCACTATGCTGTTTGTAGTAGCTTACCCGCATTCCTATTTTCCTATTCATTTTTAAACCTACTCCTGCATTACTCCTATTTGATTTTGTGTTTATAGCCCTGTAGTCACTTGACCAGAAGTCTTGTTCCTCCTGCCACCGAACTTCACTAATTCCCACTATATCTAACTTCAACCTATCCATTTCCCTTTTTAAATTTTCTAACCTACCTGCCCGATTAAGGGATCTGACATTCCACGCTCCGATCCGTAGAACGCCAGTTTTCTTTCTCCTGATAACGACATCCTCCTGAGTAGTCCCCGCCTGGAGATCCGAATGGGGGACTATTTTACCTCCGGAATATTTTACCCAAGAGGACGCTATCATCATTTAATCATACTGTAAAGCTGCATGCCCTCGGGAAAAATTACGGCTGTAGTTTCCCCTTGCTTTCAGCCGTTCGCAGTACCAGCATAGCAAGGCCGTTTTGGTTATTGTTACAAGGCCAGATCAGTCAATCATCAAGACTGTTGCCCTTGTAACTATTGAAAAGGCTGCTTCCCCTCTTCAGGAACCACAAGTTTGTCTGACCTCTCAACAGATACCCCTCCGTTGTGGTTGCACCTACGGTACGGCCATCTGTATCGCTGAGGCATGCAAGCCTCCCCACCAACGGCAAGGTTAATGGTTCATGGGGGGGATCACAATATATTCCATAAAAAAAATCTTAACAGCAAAATCCTGGCAGGGTCGAATTGCGAGAGGCACCCACATGCCTTGCTCATACTGTGGCATCAAGCAGTCAGGCCTCCAAGATGAGTGGTCTGCCATGCGAGTGGATTCATTTTTTATTTATCAAGAAACATGAGCTCTAGTACTCACAATTAAATTACAAATTATTCTCCTGTTTGAATATTAACCAACGGAAACGGTTAACGCACATCTGACTATTAAAAATTTACACAACTCTGACTGTTCACTACGCACTGGCAATACCACATTTTCTTTCTTATTCAACGGCTTTGATCAACACGTGACCATCGCACTGAATATGAATGGCGCACACATTATAAATTCTGGATATCATGACAACATACTATTCGAGGGAAAAGGCGACCAATCTTTTTCTTTTCACTATCTTATTTATTCCGATAAATTCTATAACCTAAACACACAAATTCTATACCCTACAACAATAACACACGAGAAATTCCGCCCAGTGGGCATGGGTTCACATTGGTGATTCTCTATCTTATGGTATCGTAATTATTTAACGCTACAGTGCACTTTCTGGATACGATGGTGGATCTTTTGCTATATCTCACTCTTCGACTCTCACACCCATAATCACGAAACTTTCCTCCAGACCGAGTGGTACAAAAAGGAACATGCATAACCCACTGCCTCTGAAACTATCTTGTTACTCTCCCATGCCATCCACACATACTTAAATATCATGAAATACATCACACTGGCAACATACAATACAAAGAATAGTCACAACGTTATAATCACGTCACTTTCAGCTTTCCCACTTCAATTAAAATTCATCCCAGTTTCACACGACACTGCCCCACTTCGTAACTTTTCTTTCCTACTACGAACTCTGGAGGATATATGCACGTCTTCCTGTGCAGTGCAAGCCAAGTAGGGTTGCTGGATAGACGGCTGACTCACCTTGCTTCACTCTCAGAGTATTATAGTTTGAACCAAGCGTCACACGGAAACATAACACGCAAAGTAATATTAAGAACATATTCATCACACACGCGAGTCCTCAACTGAAACCATGGACGAGTACTTCACTTTATCCTTTGTCTCATACACAGATTGAGACTCACACAGTACTCATCACATTGAAGTTCTCGTCTCTAATTTCAAGTCCTGCGCACGCCATTTCTTAATTATTTCCAACTTATAGTACACACGCTAGTAATTCAGCTTAACTTAAGCACTCGGAAGTATTTCAACTTATTGCTACATGTGGTTTCATTGTGACCGTTGGTCACTTTCGAAGATAACTACCATCCCCTTAATATTATCTGCCTGACGTTTAATTCTCCCCACAAAAGTTCCTGAAATAGAGAAATTATTATTCCAAACTACTCTTAAGTATTTCACATGCATACCATGTCTCCACTTTTTTGTCTTTACAGAACACACCTAACACAGGTCTTACGAACACAAAATCCAGCAGCAGACTGCTGAAACATGTCCGTTCGTCCGTTCTTCAGGTCATCTCGCACCTCCGTCGAGCTGGGGGAAGACCATGCTACCCATTGGTCAGCCACATTTCAGGCGCTCAAAGCTCCGGTAAATTTCATCTCTTTGGTTCCAGCAAAGGTGACCAAAAGATCGTCTCAAAGATGATCATATATTCACATTCACTATCTGCGGTTAGCAGACGACCATACATTCTTTCATTTCACAGATCTCACCAAGCTGGATGTAGGGATTTATTTTGTGGGAGTGCATATGTGATCAAGTAAATAAATAAATTGTCATTCTTTCCCACACTGGTATCCGGCTTCGCTGTATTAATTGAAATTGAGTTATTATTAGAAAAAATATGTTGTACTGACAAGAATAACGAAAAATGTTGTACATATTTTCAATGTCGGGCGGTACTGTACCCTTTCAATATATACAGTAATACCCCGGACTTACGTGGTAGGTGGAACCGAGATATAACCGTGTAAATCGAATTCTTGTATGTCGGGGTCCAGTACATACGAATTATGACCAGTTGGTGCAGAGACTAAACAAAACAATGGAATTTAGTAGAAAAATGTTCAGTAAATGTTTTAAGAATACAGTATATTATTTTGCAGTACTGTATTACGCATTGCGTGAGTGTAAACCGAAATTATTGTGAAATAGAAGGCTATATAAAATACTATAATGTCGTCTGACGGGCTAAATTTGTTTTGTTTTCACCCAAAATGCCTTCGAAGCACGTTAGTTAATTTTATTTCTCGTTATTTAGCAGAAATGTGAATTTCGTTCTAGTCTGTTTTCTCTAAAACGTGTAACATATTTTCAGTTTAACTGAGGGCTTCTGGCAAGTTTGCAACAGTCATTTCATCTTACGATAGGAATGCACCTTAAGAAACAAGGTATTCAATGTTTGTCTCGGGCTCACGCATTTCTATAACACCATCAACTTGTCACATACTTGGTCGTGTGAATCCAGCAGTTCTTGAACGTCAACACGATCCAAATCTAAAGTAACTGCCTTGCAAGATCGACCACCGCTACAGTCACTTCATGTATTTGATGAGGATCTGGTACTGATTCCCCCAGGTTTTAAAAAATGGTTCAAATGCCTCTGAGCACTATGGGACTTAACATCTGAGGACATCAGTCCCCTAGAACGTAGAACTACTTAAACCGAACTAACCTAAGGGCATCACACACATCCATGCCCGAGGCAGGATTCGAACCGGCGACCGTAGCGGTCGCGCGGTTCCGGACTGAAGCGTCTAGAACCGCTCGGCCACACTGGCGGCCCCCAGGTTTTAAGTGTTAGTAAAAATGGACACAATTTTTCCGGACGCCACTTAAAATTTTTTTGTGAAATTTCATTCCAAAATTGTCCACTAATTCTCACAGCTTCTAAAGAATTTAATTGCTTCCGAAAATCTTTAACGGAAAGGTCGTTGTTTTCTCTCATAACTTCAAGTACTTTACGTATATGCTAAACGATCGTCTCGTACGGTAAGCTTTAAACGTTATCATCACTCCCTGGTCCACTGGCGGAAGCAAGCAGGTTGTGCCACTTTCACGACTGGGTCGAAATTAATTAGAGTAAGAGGAGAATGACGTGGTTCGTTGCGGAGTAACAGTATCGCTTTAAATGGGGTTTATTTAAATCAGCAATGAGATTCGATTTCAGGTATGAAGCAATGATGAAACCAGTCCTCAAAATGGGAAGCTGTCACACAAGCTTTAGCATTCGAATTGAAATCACGGGAAATCCAGCTTTAGATACATTTTTAAGGCTACGGATTTTCTAAGCAATAAATTGAGAGGTTTTTAAATTTACAATCACCAGCTCCATTCGCACCAACCATCACTGTCAACGAGCTTTGCGGAAAGATTTTCTCTTCAGGCGCGATACGAAATCTTTTAAGCATCATCTCCCAGAAGCGTTGAATGTTGTTTGGCTGTACCTACACATTCTTCTATCTTTTCCTTGAATTTCTCTCCACATTCTGCAATGCTATGCAATGCTAAACCAACTAGCCTTAAAAATTTCATTTTAGGCCGCCTCCCCAGTTTCTTCTTTCAGTCTCTCAAAAAGCAGCTTAGCTTGAGAGCACATGTGCTCTGATCAAAAGGACAATTTTTTGCTCTTACTTGATCATCAAACCTTACTTTTAATATTTTCTCCAACCGAGCGATAGCACCACGACGCTTACTACAAGGACTGAGCGTTTTTCACAGATTCGACAATTTTTTCTTTCGCTTTGTAACTTTTCTGGCTGTTGAAACTGGTAGTTCAAACTACTTTTCCAATTTAAAAATTTTAATTTTATATGGAAGCCATCCATAATATTAATTTTACATTCCAGAAGTAATTATTTTTTCTTCTTTGATGCACGTGAATCAGTTCTTCTTCGTTTGGGTGATACAGATTCTATCAGTCAAGCCAAATCCGTGGGTAAAACGATTCCGAACGAACCCCGTCCGAACCTGTCGTAAGCCGGACGCTGTGTGGGTGGAGTGGAGGAATAGAGAAGCACGGCGCTCAAACAGACGGAACACGTAGCTCCGAATTTGCGTAATACGCGGTAGCGTAGGTCAGGGTCTTACTGCGCATTTAAAAACTCTTCGCAGAAACTGAAGGACCGCACTGAGAGAGAAAGGATATGAGAAGGGGGGAATATGTTCTACAGGGTTAAGGTGAGTGGGTAGAGACATGTAAGGGTCCTTTAGGTAGGAACTGTGGAGATGAACGTAGGTGTTCGTCGGATAAATGGAAGACAAAAGGCGAGTAGAAGTTCGGTGTATGGGCGGGACACTGGTATGAAGGAGAAGAGATGGAGAGAGACGGAAAGAGGAGAGGGGGAACCTTGATGTGGGGTGGGCTAGTTGAGATAGAGTTGTGGTAGGTAGGAGGGATAAAAGTAGGGGCGGATCCCAATGTGTGGGAGAAGTAGTCGGTTGCACTGAGATACGATCATTATTTGTAGGGACGGTAGGATTTGTTTGTGAGCTCGTGCAGCACACTAGATTAGTGATCAGAGGGGGTACAATGGGCTTATTGCAATCTGGTTTGCGGATAGAGTTGGATATGCAAAGGTGTTCGATGTTGATGTGGAGGGGGGAGGGAATTCGATGAGATGGTAGACGATCGACGGGGGAAAAGGCAAACGGATACAGGAAGCGAGTAAAGACATTTAGGGATCTGGAAGAGCTTATAAAATTTGGTGGGGCGGATATCTAAACAACATATACATAGGACAGAATGGGAAGGATCAATTTTTTGTAGGTGTGGAGGATAATGGAGGGATGTAATCCTCAGCTCTGGCTAGGTAGTAGGTTTAGTGTATGATGAGTTTTTTGTTGGATGGTTAGTAGGTGAAGTTCCCAGGTAGTTTCTGGTCCCGAGTTAGTCGACGATATTTTAGGTATTTAATGGAAGAGTACGGTCATAAATGGTAGATAAAAGTCATGGAGGCAGAAGATTATGGTGGTCCATCCTGCAAGTATTGCCTGGGTTTTGAAAGGGTTGATTTTGAGGAGAAATTGGTTGCACCATGAGTAAAATGAATGAGAAGGATCTGGTGGGATTGTTGAGAAATCTAGAGTGTAGGGTAGAAGGCGAAAAAAGCCCTATCGTCAGCATACTGAAGAAGGAGAACTGGTGGTGTTGAGCATATCGGCAGAGTAGAGGAGATAAGGGGGAGTTAAGGAGAGGAGACTGCGTAAGTGCCTTTGGGCGAATCGGCAGTGGGATAGAATGTATGAGTTTTGCTATTGTTAATAGTGACGGAGGGTGGGCCATCAGACAGCAAGGAAGTAATAAGGCGGACATAGTTTACTGGAGTTTGAACACGAAACGGGATATCCATACACGGTCGTAGTCTTTCTCAAGATCGACGAAAGACAAAATTGCGGGATTACGGCTGTTGAGCTGGTAGGATAGGAGATGATTAGTGGTAGCCCAGTACAGGCTGTTAAATGTACACGTTGTTATGATCGAAAATATGAGAATACCGGGCTACGTGTTAAACTATTGGGACTCTGTAGTTACGGAAACGATGGGTATTAGTCTATGTGATAACAATGGAGCCACCTGCTCTGCGCTTAGAAAAGCACGGAAGCGTGAATTTTATAAAGTGAGAGCACAGAGAAAGACTTCCCAGACTTTTCCCCTATTGATGTGAGTGGTGGCGCTACAACTGACGCTGTACAGCGGCCACAAAGGTAGTCAGTTGACGTACAGGGTGACAACTGAGCATGTGCCACCTCTACGATGAAACACAGGTAGTCAGGCGACGTACTCTGGGCGTAAAACTACTCCTCCCCTTCTGTCTCCCCAACATCCACTCCTCCTCGAACGATACCATTCTTCAGTAATCTATAATTATACCCACATCCTTCCAACCTACTAAACGCCCAATCTTTGCCTCTCCAGCAACAGACGATATTTTGTCTGGCAAGTCCGTCAACTTTCTTACGATCACATTTTTCTACATCTTGTTTTAAATATGTTCTGATTGTTTTCGTTATCCCTGTTAGTATTCATCTTTTAAAATCAAACCTACATCAATTATGTTTTACGTGAAACCTCCATTAAATTCCGGTGTGGCCGTGCGCTTCTGGGCGCTACAGTCTGGAGCCGAGCGATCGCTACGGTCGCAGGTTTGAATCCTGCCTCGGGCATGGATGTTTGTGATGTGCTTAGGTTAGTTAGGTTTAATTAGTTCTAAGTTCTAGGCGACTGATGACCTCGGAAGTTAACTCGCGTAGTGCTCAGAGCCATTTGAACCATTTTTTCCATTACATTCATATTTACAAATTTTAAAATCACTCGCAAATATCTCATTTTTAATGCAGCGTTTTTTCGAGTTTACGTATACTACATACATTTTGGCTGACAGCCCATATGGGGTGACGGTGATGAAATAGCAATGAATAGAAAAAATGTTTGGCGACAGTGAGACTAAACCCATGGCGACGAAGATGGAGGGAATAATCAGAGGCTTGGAATTTTACCTGAATTTGACGAGGCAAAGCAACGGAAAAATTTTAAGTCGGCGCTTCCCGAGATCCCCGGTAACGTACGATAGCCGCTGTGGGACACAGATCGCCGGCAGCTCTCCGTGCGATGCAACAGCTGTCGGCGGCGGCACGTTCGCCCGGCAGCCGAGCACGCAGCCGGCAGGGGCGGCCGCCGCGCCCCTTGTTTGCCGGGGCGTCGCTCGCAGCTACCGGCCGCCTCCTGAATGCACAAGCAGGGAGCACGCGGCACAGCACACACTGCTTGCCGCTGCTCGCAACTCGGCCTCCTCTACGTCCAGCACCTGACCGACCGCGCCCGCTCACGAAGAGTCCACCTAGCATGAACATCACGTTCTGCTTCTACATTGCCCTCGCCGTTCCAGGTACTACGTGTTTGTGACAAACACGTGTGGGGGAAACAATTAGGAGTACAGAGTCCATTAAACAAAAATATATTTTCTTCCGCAGATCAAATTTATTTCTCACAGTGTCCAGCATCCAGCTAAGTTACTATGTCGGACGTTATTACTTTCTGCGTATATTCAATTAATGAAAGTACAAAAGAGCTTTTACAATAAAGTGGAATTTACTGTAAGACTAACTTAATGAGTCAAACAGGAAGAAATATTAAAACTTCATACAAGAATCACACAGAGTAAGAAAGAAAAAACGTAGGAACTAGACGACTGGCCATTAAAATTGCTACACCACGAAGGTGACGTGCTACAGACGGGAAATTTAACCCACAGGAACAAGATGATGTTATATGCAAATGATTATCTTTTCAGAGCATTCACATAAGGTTGGCGCCGGTGGCGACACTTACAACGTGCTGACATGAGGAAAGTTTCCGACCGATTTCTCATACACAAACAGCGGTTCACGGGCTTTGCCTGGTGAAACGTTGTCGTGATGTCTTCTGTAAGGAGGAGAAATTCCTACCATCACGCTTCCGACTTCGATAGAGGTCGGATTGTAACCTATCGCGATTGCGGTTTATCGTATCGCGACATTGCTACTCGCGTTGGTCGAGATCCAATGACGGTTAGCAGAACATGGAATCGGTGGGTTCAGGAGGGTAATACGGAACGCCGTACTGGATCCCAACGGCCTCGTATCACTAGCAGTCGAGTTGACAGCCATCTTATCCGCATGGCTCTAACGGAACGTGCAGCCACGTCTCGATCCCTGAGTCAACAGATGGGGACGTTTGCAAGACAACAACCATCTGCAAGAACAGTTCGATGACGTTTGCAGCAGAACGGGCTATCAGCTCAGAGACCATGGCTGCGGTTACCATTGACGCTGCATCACAGACAGGATCACCTGCGATAGTGTACTCAACGACGAACCTGGGTGCACGAAAGGCAAAACGTCATTTTTTCGGATGAATCCAGTTTCTGTTTACAGCATCATGATGGTCGCATCCGTGTCTGGCGACATCGCAGTGAACGCACGTTAGTAGCGTGTTTTCGTCATCGTCATACTGGCGTATCACCCGGCGTGATGGTATGGGGTGCCATTGGTTACACGTCTCGGTCACCTCTTGTTCGCACTGACGGCACTTTGAACAGTGGGCGTTACATTTCAGATGTGCTACGACCCGTGGCTCTACCCTACATTCGATCCCAGCGAAAGTCTACATTTCAGCAGTATAATGCACGACCACATGTTGCACGTCCTGTAGGGGCCTTTCTGGATACAGAAAATGACCGACTGCTGCCCTGGCCAGCACATTCTCCAGATCTCTCACCAATTGAAAACGTCTGGTCAATGGTGTTCGAGCAGCTGGCTCGTCACAATACGCCAGTCACTACTCTTGAACTGTGGCATCGTGTTGAAGCTGCATTGGCAGCTGTACCTGTACACGCCATCCAAGCTCTGTTTGACTCAATGCCCAGGCGAATCAAGGCCGTTATTACGGCCAGAGGTGGTTGTTCTGGGTACTGATTTCTCAGGATCTATGCACTCAAATTGCGTGAAAATGTAATCACATGTGAGTTCTAGTGTAATATATTTGTCCAATGAATATCCGTTTATCATCTGCATGTCTTCTTGGTGTAGCAGTTTTAATGGCCAGTAGTGTAAATTCACCGTCGCAGCTCACAGCCGCGAGGTGCGGCCCCCCACGCCAGAGGCTAGAGTCCTCCCTCGGGCGTGGGTGTGTGTGTTGTCCTTAGCGTAAGTTAGTTTAAGCAGTGTGTAAGTCTAGGGACCGATGACCTCAGCAGTTTGGTCCCTTGAGAATTCACTCACATTTGAACATTCCGCAGCTCACGTCGTACGAGATAGTCACAAGATACAGAGCATCGAAAACAACCTCAATGAAGGAAGGATATTTTATGGATGACATGAGTATATATTTACATCCACAAGAAAAAATTCCAGTGAAAAGCCCTCTTAGGGCAGCGCGTACTAAGGAACACCCATTTCCTTGAGATACGCCGTCCCTCTATTTACAACTTCGTTTGAAGACACTCCACCGTTTCGTAGCTACATGTTAGTAAAGATACACTTGTAAACAGTCTACGTTGCGTCCAAGACGCTCTGGCACCTGCCTACAGTCCTGTCATCGATCACAACCAATCTTCCTCTTCGCTTCGCATGGCAAACACGCAACCCACATAGCAGAAAAAGCATCGAACAGTCGATCAGCAAACACATAAAAACTACGATGTTTACTACGTTTACGTATGTCTCTCTAAACGTTACTAATAGCGATACGAGACCCGCAAACATCCTCTCATCTCTCAAGTGTCCAGAGCTCTGGACCCAAGCATTGTAATTGCTTCCTGCTACACGTGTACAGCCAAAGAGGTTGAAGCCTGGCTCGAGACTGTATTTTGAAAGACTACCTTCACCGACTTTGCTCCGGCTATGTGCAATGAGATGTGTTTGAGCTTGCATGTGAGCGATTTGTCTGCATGTACTGCCTCTTGCAACTAGTCCACGCAGCTAATGGGCAAATTTACGTTTTACTTCAGGGTCTTTGACGTTCGATGTATTAACTAAAACTTATTTTTCATGTTCCATTAATTTGCTTACTGTACGTTCTTATATCTGATCCGTGGTGTTGATTGATAATATTATGCATCTAGTCTCTACTTGATAATATGTTCTGGCTCATACTTTTCCAGGATAAAACTGTTGGTCAAACGTCAATTATTCTTATAAATCGGACCCAGTTAAACTTTTTATGGGGCCCCAGAAAAGTTCAAAATTATGAAATATTCATTTTTAAGTTTTCGCATTTTAAAAATCTATAGACTTTCCCTTTCAATTGATATGTAATATTCAGTTCAGAAGACTACAACTACTTTCAAATGCTTTTGAAATATGGCCTATATGGGTGCGAGCCACTGTGGCGTTGTTAAACTGCTGTCAAATGTTGTGAATCTACACTCTCATCATGTACATTCTGGCGATGTGAGAGAAAATAAGTGTTATAAAATAAGTATTGTGGCTAACTTGTGATAGTTCGATATATGTCACTCGCTCGATTGTCTCCTGTGTTTCATGTTTATTTAACCTTTTGTAATCCTGAAAATATTTGTAGTAAATTCTCTTCACTGAAGTCTCTGGTTTAGTGAAGGATAATCATGGGTAAACGTAAAGTGACTAGAAATTCTCTGAAGGCTTTTAAGAAAAGGAGAAATGTTGGAAAGCCAATGGTAGATGTTACTACTGTAAACAATAAAGATGATAACCAAGCGTGTGAACCTAACCTTGCTGGTACACCTGCCCACTGCAATGACAGTGAAAAAGAAAGTACTTCGCAGAAGAAGCTTGATCCAATTAGTGAAGCGTATCCATGTTTTATGGGCGAATCGGGTGTGAATGAAATATTTGATACGTCAGTTCTCAACGGAATTTCTGCAAAACTGTGTAAGATGTATTCAGTGAAGTGAAGTCGGTATGGAACTGCTTATAAAAAAATCATGTACGACTTGCCAGTGAAATAGAACTGAAGTGTGGTAAATATTCATACATAGACACGTTCTGGAACTCTGCTGCAGTAACTCAAAATCAAGAAATGGTAGCAAAATCTATGAACATAACTTTACATTCGTTTATGCCTAGAGTGCAATAGGTAAGGGTGCTACTGCAGATACAGTTTCCTGGGACATGATGAACCTTCCAAATCCCCCAACCAAGTTTACGAACTATAATAAATTTATAAGGTATAAAGTGGAAGATGTCTGTATAGAATCTGTGAACAAAGCTGTTGAAGAGGCAGTAATAGAAAACATCAGTAACAGAGACTTGACTGTTGCATTCAATGGTACCTGGCATAAACGGGGACGCACATTTCTTTATGGTGCAGTATCTGCCACCATCATGCATACAGAGAAACTTTTAGATGTAGCAGTAACATCTAAATATTATAGGTGTCCACAGAAAACTAAGACACGCACGAAAATAACTGCACAGCTAACTATATTGGCTGTAGTGGAGGAATGGGAGTGGCTGGTGTTTCTAGTATATTTCAACGTTCTGTTGCTTGTGAAAAAGTGCGATATGTGAATTACCTGTTCTAAGAGTTTCATATTCAAGTACTGCAGCAGTATGGTGATGATGTTACAGTTCAGAAATTTGAGTGTATTGGACACGTGTAGCAACGAATAGCATCAAGACTTCGGCGACTGAAAGCTTAGTGCTAAAAACACAGTGACGGTAAAGCGTTGGATGGGAAAGGAAGGTTAACTGACAGTGTAATTAACAAAATACGGAACTACTATGCCTACTATTAGGCAAAACAGACACAGTGTCGATGAAATGAAGAGGGCTGTTTGGGCTCTCTTTTTTGACACATTTTCAACCAATGAAAGTCTCCCATCATTACTTGTGTTCCAAAGGAAAGAACAGTTTGTGTAAGTACAACGACGAATTGCTAACTGGCGAATAGCACACTCATAAACACAGTCTGCCTGATAAATATTATAGGTGTCCACAGAAAACTAAGACACGCACGAAAATAACTGCACAGCTAACTATATTGGCTGTAGTGGAGGAATGGGAGTGGCTGGTGTTTCTAGTATATTTCAACGTTCTGTTGCTTGTGAAAAAGTGCGATATGTGAATTACCTGTTCTAAGAGTTTCATATTCAAGTACTGCAGCAGTATGGTGATGATGTTACAGTTCAGAAATTTGAGTGTATTGGACACGTGTAGCAACGAATAGCATCAAGACTTCGGCGACTGAAAGCTTAGTGCTAAAAACACAGTGACGGTAAAGCGTTGGATGGGAAAGGAAGGTTAACTGACAGTGTAATTAACAAAATACGGAACTACTATGCCTACTATTAGGCAAAACAGACACAGTGTCGATGAAATGAAGAGGGCTGTTTGGGCTCTCTTTTTTGACACATTTTCAACCAATGAAAGTCTCCCATCATTACTTGTGTTCCAAAGGAAAGAACAGTTTGTGTAAGTACAACGACGAATTGCTAACTGGCGAATAGCACACTCATAAACATAGTCTGCCTGATGCGGTAATTGAGGTGATAAAAGCTATATTAAGAGACTTAGCAGCACCTGAACTATTGAAAAAGTGTCTTCATGGAGGAACTCAAAACGCCAAACAAAGTTTAAATAGTGTAATACGATCAAGAATCCCACAGACAGTGTTTAGAAACACTTCACTTTGATGTGTATGATGATGTTGCTACATTGAATGATGGCAGCTTTGTAATGTGCAAAGTATTTCGGAAAATGGGAATGGAGATATGTTTGAACATGGTATAAACGATGCTTGCTTTAGAAAAGGAAAGTCTTCGGGTTGCTGACAGGGCTGTAAATGGTCTAGAAATACAACCTAGAGTAAACAGGACGTGGAGAAAGAGCAAGCTGTAGGAGGAGTTTGCAGAAGATGAAGATAATCCATGCTATGGACCTGGAATGCACTAGAAAGGTAATCCAAACTTAGTCGCTCGATGCCCAAAAGTTTTATTTTTTCGTACAAATTATGCGTTTTCTCAAGATCTACCAAAATAATTTACTTCAAAGTTTCAGGAAAGTCTCTTCTGCGTAATTTAACACAGCGTTTTTCCAAAAACTTGTATACCGTTGAAAATGTAAACAAAAAAGGCACAAAAAAAGCAGTCAATTTTCACTAAAAAAGAAAAAATTAGTCGCTAACAACTGAATTCAAATTTTTCAAAATCCCTGTGTTAAGTGGTAGCCAATGCTACAATAAATAACGTGTAAAAATTTCAATTTCGCAGTTCAACACTTTCTGAGAATACATGTAATTTATAAGCCCCACTTTAACATTGGAAAGACAGGGCTTTTACGAGCCCTTTAAAGGGATCAACATCTAGTTGTGATTCAGGGGCTGGTTCCCCGTTGTAAATGAACCTAACTATTTTTTTAAAAAATAAATTTTAAAGTACAATAGTATTCTAAGAATTAACCGATCTTCTGTGAATCTTGATTTTGATGTTATTAATTAGTGACATTACATCGCTCTGAGATAGGTAAAACAAATTCTGGATTATCTGATGGCTTAAAGTAGCCATCTGTAATTGATTAACTGCTTAACTGAATTGGTGTTTCTCTGAATGGTTATAATCAATGTACATAGTGTGTGAAATTAAACTGTGAATGTTGTTGACCAACCTTGGGGTCAAGCCTTTCTGTGTAAGAGCAGTCCTTGTGCCGTTATTTTCCCATACTAGGAATCACATTTCATTACTAAGTGGACTCGAACAAGCGATATTTTCTTTCGCATACGTTAATGTTTTGTGGCACAGTTTACTTAGACTATAGTTTTTCTATTTCTGTCGTTTGACTTTGCTTTTCCTATCAGTTCAACTTGAAAAGCTTTCTTGGTAAACGCTGTGAGACGAAAATATTGCAAACCGACCAAACAAAGCAAAATACTTTCGCATCGTTCTCGGGAAGAAGACGTTGACCGAACATCACTTTCATCAGTCCGTATTAAGGAAAATGCCGGATTGCCAAACCAATTTCGTCACATTTCTATTTCTTCTTGTTTATTCGAACCGTATAGCAAGAGCCAGGTTACATTAACGAGGCTAAATGCGTCGTCTTACTGCATCGAAACTGCATTTCAGATCAGAAAGACCTCTGAAAATGTCGTTCTGATATATATTATTCACTAAATCATTGTAATATTTACTATTTAGAACAACTACTTAGTGCATATGACAGAAATTATGTATAAAAAGCAGTCGTAAACATTATTCTGCTATATTTTGGGGCTTTCAATATGGTGAAGCCGACTTCAAAGCAAGATACAAAGTAAAGTCTGTAGCACCTTCTCCTCCTATTATTCCTCCGTGGCCAATAGTAATGAATACAGGTGCTTTCCTCTGAGGGGACATTAAGCTAGAGGGTTATGTTATGTTAAGGGCTTCAAATTCTGATGATCTCATGCTAAAAAAAGTAGCAACGGCATTAATCCACATGGGCCTCCATGTATGCATTCACTGACGCCTGTGGGCTGAGGTGACACGGCGGACGGGGCCTTCATGGCCTGTTTGGGCGGAATTTAGTTTTTATGTTTAAGTAGTGACTAGGTATAGCCTAAGTTAATTAATTATCTTAAAGAATGTTATGGCATGCAGTAACTTACATTTACGACAAATAATGCTTCAGGACGTTTTTTACAGCATATCTGTTGATGATATCATGAATGGAATAGTCTGTGAATTCCTGGTCCCCTGTTCGAATCACCCTGTTTATTGCACAGGACGACCTTTCTACACTGGAAGTGGAAGCGGGAATGCACAGCACACATTCAGCGCGTATCGTCAGCACTCCATAGTCAGTGTCGACCCACAAGATAAAGGAACTGTAGAGGAAGACAAAGACAGGAAACACCCAGAAAATAACTGAGGACGTAGATTGCAGTTATTACTCTGACATTAAAAGGTACGCACATGAGAAGAATTCGTGGCGAGCTGCACCAAAGCAATCAGAAAACTGGCGATAAAACAATAAATAAATAAACGGTAACATCAGAAGACGAGTCTTCAGATTTATACCAGCATCATACTTAAAAGACCGCATCTATGCAATAACAGCATCAACATTTTTAAGTCCTGATAACATGCAAAGCTCTTTACAATAATTATCATAAAATCCATTAAATATTCAAAAACTTCCAAAATGTACTGTTAGTTCTATCACTTTGAAGCCTTACCATGGATCCATTGCTCAGTTTCATTAATCATAATTTTCTTTGAGTTTTTCATAGTTTGTCTCTTGTCCTACGTGAATAGCACACGTTTAAATGCTGTTGCGTGCACTTGCTGTTTTTGAAATTTTATGTAGTGTTTTCTTAATTGTTCCAGGAACCATAACGGGGAGCTGTGAAATTTTAAGTGATTAATCTGCAAAACTTTACTTAAGTTTGAGGCAGTGTTTAATGTATCGTTCAAAATTACTAAACCTACAACGAAATGGTAAGTCATCGTTTCTAACATCGTTGTTGATGCCAAACTTCCTAAATCCAAATCGTCATTCTGTATATGTCCACACGCCATCATAATGGACTTAAAATATAATACTATGGCATGAACTGTTCGATAGCTACTCAACCAGCGTATGTCAACAGCTTCGGGTACAAAAAGTGTTGTTCTAAAGTCCACTGAAATTCATGCAGTTCATCTTCTCGTTTTGGAGAAGTATGAAGGAACTTATAAATATCGTTAACTGTGCGTAATGTGCGTTTTATCATAGAGTGTTTATTTCTACCGCTGGTAGCAGCAGCTGACGAAACATTTGCTCTGCTGTGAATGTATGGAAACTTTTGCCCCCTTTCCTCTGACAACCGGGCACGGACACCAGGACACCAATGACGGAACCACCAAAATTAGTAGTGTGGTGTCACCGCCAGACACCACACTTGCTAGGTGGTAGCTTAAATCGGCCGCGGTCCATTTAGTACATGTCGGACCCGAGTGTCGCCACTGTGTGATCGCAGACCGAGCGCCACCACAAGGCAGGTCTCGAGATACGGAATAGAACTAGCCCCAGTTGTACGACGACTTTGCTAGCGACTACACTGACGAAGCTTTTCTCTCATTTGCCGAGAGACAGTTAGAATAGCCCTCAGCTAAGTCCACGGCTACGACCTATCAAGGCGCCATTAGCCTTACATAGTTTGATACTTACCGTATAAAGCATGTCTCTACAAGAACGTTGTAAACCAATGAAGATATAAAAGTTAAGTATAGCAGCTACGTACTTTTCTTGCTACCATTCACTACTTATCCTGTTCCAGAATTCACGCCCATCTGCGTTAGATAGCTTGCCTTTCGGCCTCCTTTACCTACAAGGTGTTGGCACATTTACCAACACATCAAGTAGCACCGTCGAAAGAGCATGTTATTAATTCGCCGTAAAAAAGGTTTCGTTTCTTTAGTTCGCTATCAGTTGCCATAAATATAGATTGAGTTGTACTAGTCTTCAATTCAATCAAACACAGAAACGTTTCATTCACTTAAAAAAATGAAAATGGCACAACATAACGAATTGGTGAAGACTGATAAATTTCGTTAGAAACACTTGTATATTCGTGAGCCATTAAGGAAAAGTACTTATCATGAAAAACGGTTTCATCTTCATTGTGTAGAACTCCACCAATGCAATTTAATAATTTTGAAGCAGTATATTTGCTAATGTATGTGGAACTTTCATTCTTAAATTTAACCCACTTTTCAAGATTAATTTCACATTTTAATACTACCTTACGAATTAGAGGTTAATATTTTGTTTTGTGCGGAATTTCTTCCTTACTAAGGAAATACACACTTCGAGTTAAAGAAGACATTATTTGGCTATGTAAAACGTTTTTAGCTTAATTTTGTTTAGTGACCTGAGAATGAAATGTAGCATGTAGCTCCTGGAATTCCAGTGGTAGGGCTTTTGTATGTTTTTCTAACTTGGCGTGCTTTTCTATTTTTCCCGTGGTTCCTGCAGGTTATGCAAATGTAGTGAGAGGTACAGAAATGAACACTCCCCCTATTTTTTGTAGACCATTCGTATTATTTCCTTCAATGCATTTCACACAATTTGCAGAAAGCTCTACCCTGATGGCGGTCAAAGTACAACCAGCTGTAGATACACTCCCATTTTTGCTGATTCGTTGAAGATTATGAGTTAAGGATGGGTTAGAAATAGTCTACTTTTCCTTCGAAGACTGGCGAAGAGTAAATGAAGATTCCGTAAACACTTCACCGTCACATCCAGTAGCATCTCTTTAAATAGACTCACACTCATCTATACCTTGCGTAGTACGCTGCCTTTTATTAAAAATTACAGCAAATAAAGTCTGTTGTTTCTACATTGTATTTCCACACTGACACTTATTTTTATACGGCGAATTGACGAAGGCCGCACTGATACTGCATAGTCACTCTTACATAGTAAGCTGTTGCCTGACTAACCGTTAGCAGAGCTGCACACAAGAAGCTGAAATATATTACAACAATGAAAGCTTAGTATTGTCACAGTGAGAAGCAGGCGGCATCATTTGTATTTGGACAGATACTTCATGGGCGTACCGGTAGGGGAAGGTTGCTATCAATGGACTACCTAAAGAAAATGTATAATGAAAGCCTCCCATAAAATAATTTTTTTATTTTCTGTTTTAATTGAACATTATCTGTTGCACAGAAAGCAGAAATGTTCACATTTCATGAAATATTTGAAAATAAAATCATATGCCATCGGCCCATTCAAGGGGACTGGTTTACTCTTCTGAGCCAGGCACGTGCCGTGAGCAGGATATAGTGTAATAGCTGTTAAATACTACGGAACTAAATAAATGTGAATATGTTTCGTATGTTTTATTTTTAAGAGTTTTTTGTTCGTATCTGACACCAAATAATATGTGTTCCAAACCAAGGAGGCTAAAAGTAGAAACGCCACCTTCGAAGGTAAGAAAAGCAAAAACTCATTTGACTGATTATCAAAACACAAATCATTAGAAAACATGTAATGAAAACCAGTATTTAAATTTTGTGGTTTGTGGCCTATTTACGCCCAAGATTAGACAAAGTTACCAACGGCCTGGCAGCAGTGGTAACACCGATTCCTGTCGGATCACCGAAATTAAGCGCTGTCGAGCTTCTCTGGGACTTAGATGGGTCACCATCCGGGTTTGCCGAGCTCTGTCGGCAAGCGGGGTTCACCCAACCCTTGTGAGGCCAACTGAGAAGCTACGTGATTGAAAAATAGCGGCTCCGGCCACGGAAACTGGTAACGGCTAGGAGAGCGGTGCCCTGACCACGTACCCCTCCATATCCGCATCCAGTGACACCTATCGGCTCATGATGACACGGCGGTCGGTCGATATCTTTGGGCCTTTAGAGGCCTGTTCGGTCGGAGATTCTTTAGTCATTCAAGGCAATACACACTGCAACGCTTAACACCTAGTCTCCGTCCACACACACATGACAAAATGCTGTGAAACGCTCGTACTATGCAGAAAGTTAATCACTGTTACCATACGACTACGACGTTCCAGATGTTAATACTAGTCAGTTATGAGAACCTAGTGCGAATCTAACGTATTTCACTGTTTCTTTGTGTCTTCGGGGAACAACTCACCACAAAGATGACGAATCTCTGCTAACACTGGGTACATGTAACGAGTACTAGAATGCACCTACTGCCAATATCCAAGGAGAGATGGAGCCGGCTCATCCATGGAGCCAGCCCATCGATGGCAGCCTTCCCCCACAGGGTAACTTATCACAACTCGTCCGTTTTTAATACCATACTTCGTAAGCAGTGGCTGTCAGAACAATTCTGATTTGTCGAATCTGAGGATTATTAGATATTACGTTACACCAGTCCAGGCGATAATTAAAATTCAGATATTATGGCATTTAATGTCATACAAGGTGTTCGGAAACTCCAACTGCAAAGTTCTAGGACTTAAAGAGGGGAGTGAGTACAGAATATTTGGAATAGCAATGCTGTTTCAAAACATGTTTGCATTGTAAAGTGGTTAAGTGCACGTTTACAGAAAACATCGATATGTATGGCGAAACTCTCAGTAATGGAAGAGTTGCTCGTCGCCCTTATCGAGATAGTTCTCCACAACGTCCTACTCCATCGCGTACACTTTTCGTCACTATTATGCTACGGCTTCGAGAAAGGATACCCGTTCTCCAATCAGGAGTCGTGGTTGTGTTGCTCCAGGGAGAGGCCAACACCCGATCTGGAAGAGGCCGTACAGCATCACGGTGAAGAGAGCCCGTCAACGAGTACACAAGCAGTTCCTTTGGATATTAATGATTGGAATTGTAAAACAAGTGATGTACTGGCTCACGACTAACCAGTTATTTGTGAAAGTTGTTGCGTTACGCACGTGATTTCAAATGATGGCAGCCCGAAGAAGGTACGTCTCTGGACATGGGCTCCAAATCAAAATATTATTTACTTATTCCCCTCTATAAGTCCTAGACTACTGTAGCGGGTATTTCCCAACACGCTGTATAGAAATAGGTATGGATTCCTCTGAAAAAGAGGGGTTGGCGGGGGGGGCAATTTAATTTCCGGAGGTGTTTCTCATCCTCCCTACACTCTCCGGGCCATTCGCTCAATTCATCACTGGTGGTCATAGCACTGTCGTTTTGAGTGTAAGGCGTCAGGAGCCCATTTCTACCAGGACCCTACCGAGACAAATGCACCACATAGCCGGCTCGTGTCACAGTGCCTTTTCGTGACGTTTGGCTCTTCTGTGTAAATTCGTCTGTTAAACTGACCAGAACTTTTCTGACACGGCCCTCGCTCTAACGGTTACGACCAGTTGGGGAGCGGACGACTGTGTTGTCCGCGTGGCAGCAAGTAGCGGCAGGTAGCCCCTCGGGGTCGGGTCGTATGCGGCAGGGGAGCGGCCAGCGTGGGCGTGTACGCAAGGCAGGGGGCGTGAGTTATTAAAGCGCGGCGCCGCGGAGGGGCGGGGCCTGTCGATTGCGGACACGGAGCGGGCGCCGCCGCGCCACCTATAACTACCTGCCCGCTCATTACGTCTACGGCCGGCCGCGCTCCAATTTAAACCGTGTCCGGATTATGGCCTCCTAAACTCTTGCGGCTAGTTACAACCGACAAATAAACTACGTAGCCAGTAACGCCGGCAAATCGACCGAACGCGCCTATCCCAATGGATCTAACAGAGCACGTGCTGATCAAAGAGGTTCGTCTGGTGACCAGACATGAGGGCGGTTGGAAGAAGGGTCCAGTTACATCATTCGGGCCATTTCACCTCCGTGTGCTTGGGAAAAGTAAGAAGTGCGGCTAGAAAATATCAAGATTGACACTGTTATATACTACTTCGTACACAAAAGTATAGAGTGTTATGGAGAGACTGAGAAGTGACAGAAACTGGAAAAAAATTATTAAAACTCACTCACATTGTCCTTGCCAAATTCAAGAAATTCTGGAGGTAGGGGCAGAAGCATGAAGCAAACCATTATGTGCCAAGTGGGTCAGGTCGACGACACTGTCTGCCGAGTAACGAATAAGCATTCAGCAAGGAAACGATACAAGGGTATTCGTTTGCTCATAGGGTATGTTGATAGAAAATGTATCTATTTCATAAGAATTCATAGTGAAGGACCGACACAGCATTTAACAGCCTGTTAAGTGAATGTAACAGAATAAAGAGGACATATTCAGTCATTACGAACTGAACTTTGCGTCGTAGCGTCATCCTAGCTCCCTTTAAATACTCTGGCTCTCCAGTTCTTGTCACGAGTTGATGATTGGGATCGATGTGATTTACAATAGTAGCACTATTCCATGAGTACGACGTTTTAGGGAATCTACGTTCTAGATGCTCCAGTTGTAACGCACCTTCAACAAACATGTAACCTACCTACAAAAAATGAATAACGTAGCTACAACAAATATAACCTATGTTCGTCATTGAAAATGGACTCGATTAACAACCTGGTCTATCAGCAATCGTAATCTAACCTGCATAACACAGTGAGCGTGTTGTATGAGTGTCAGTTGCACTGTCATTTAAGCCCTCAACAGATCGTTACATGAAAAACTTAAAACTACCATTTGGATAAGCTATCTGACAGCGTATTTGAATAAGAAAAAGTACAGGAACAATAAATACCTAAGTTATCTGACTGCATATTTCAACAAGAATTTAAAAGTGACACCATCTGACTCGTGCAACGGAATTTACTGGATTAGAGTACACGAAAGGTTGTGGTGTATCAGTGTCTCTCTTTTGGCCCTAAGTTTTGCTCACCTCTTTAAATCGCTGCCTTTTTCCAAGTGGTTTACAGCAATTCGCAGCAACATGCAGCAGCAGCGCCTAAAGCTTATTGTTACTAAGAATGAATTAAATAAAAAGGAGTTTGCTTTGGTCCTGCTAACTACGAAACAACTTGTAAGAAGGGATTTCATACATAAGTCTATTTAAAAACTTCAGAAATCAGCATGACCAATTATAGTTTGGCAAGTATTAATAATGCTGAAATGCCTGACAATGTATCAATAATGGCTGAGTGCCAGATTAACAAATTATTTCAATTTCAAAGTTATAGTAACATTTAATAACCATAGCATATTTGTGGATTTGTTGTGGAGAATAATAATTATTATTCGGAGGATAAGGAGGCTTTATTAACGGAGAAGCAAAACATGGCTTTATTGCAAACGCGGACTAACAATGACAAGCCAAACCCTGCAATTGCGCTTTACGCTATGCTTGAGAATCTTACCTTGAATTCCATCTTCAAGCGTAGTTAAGCCATCTAAATCTCTGTTGGCCATACAAACGATTGCGGTAAGATCTGTCATCACCGGCTTCAGCGCAGCGGGACACGTCTTCTGCCTCCGAGCTCTCGACCGACACTGCTGACTCGTCTTACAACAATGCTGTAAATCGGCCTCCCATGATTGTTACTATCGATATCTGAGTGCTTATTTATTTAAAATCTTACATAATACAAAGAATCGCATTAAGTTGGCTATATTGTTTTCAATGAAATGGACATTTCAGACACACTCCATACACAGTACAGTCTTTAAACCAGCCGGAAGTGTACTCAAGATCATGCCCACCGGATGACCCTCACGCTGCTCGCCACCTACCATCAACAGATGGAGAAACTGCCTGTCTTCCGACAACACCACATCGCAGAGCGTAGTCAATACTGGACATCAATGTAGAGGCCAGGTACAGGGCCTCTTGGGGTCCACGCTCCATTTTAACACTCTGGCGCCTTCGCGTGTTGAAAAGTACCAGGAGTAGGCAGGAGAATATCTGACCACTCGACCACCGACATCTCTTACATCGGAGGCGGGTAGTCAGCGGTTGTTTTACAATGCAGAGCGGTACTCCACTGCTGGCACGAGAACCACTCCACACTGGGCAAAGGTCGAGGCTGCTGCAGAAGAACGACGGATTGTAAACATTGAGAATAAATAACAGGACCCTAATAATGTTTTACTGGCGATGTTGACGCTTCACAGGATACCAACAACTATCCTGGCTTCAGGTAGAGGTGTGTCCGCTCAGCCCTCTGTCGGAGAGATTGCGCCCGGACTGGTGCAGTACCTGTCGTCATAGGGCAGCCGGGCAGGAGCAAATCTGATCATCGAACATGTAAATAGAATGAACATAAATTTTGTTTCACTTACAGCTTTCTCCAAGCGTTTCGAAGAAACTTTACAAAAGAAGAGACAGCAATAAAGACCAGCTTTTACAAGTATGTCACGCACTGTGAGGCTCGCACTGTTAATGTACGAGTGAATTTTCGAAAGCCGGCTAAGAGTGAAGACTGTGCCTGAGACTAAGCGGAGTATCTGCCACTAGCCATCCTATATCGCAGCTTCTTAGGGCGCTCGTGGTCAGAGCTGCTGAAGGTCTGGTACGGAAGACCCGCCTCATTGGATCCACCAGGCCCCCGCTTCACAGATACTGGCATCAGTCAGAAACGTGAGCTTCCGTTACCAGCAGTGAGACGACAGTGAGAATGGTATCGATCTATGATACTACACATACTGTCACACAGAAGGTACACATGTGGCAAAGGTTAACGACGAATAGCTGTGAAGTGTGTAGCCTTCTCACTTGTATGCAGCATCCCTGGTGCCTGCGGACAAATCAGTGTGACCTTAGCCTTCATCTGTTTAAGGGCTGTTATTTAGCTTTGTCAGAAAAATACTTAGTGTAGTAACAGTGCTATAAGTAATCACAAACTCCTTTTTTAAACTTAAGAACATTCACCGGTATACTTGGGAAGGCAGGGGAACCAGATCTGTCATTGACTATATAATAACAGATCAGGAATTCAGGAAGGCTGTGAGGGACACACGTGTATTCAGGGGATTCTTTGATTACACTGATCATTATTTAATCTGCAGTGAAATTGGGATTGTGAGGCCGAAAGTGCAGGAGATCAGGTCCATATGTAGGAGGATAAGAGTGGAGAAACTTCAGGATAAGGAAACCAGGCACAAGTACATAACAGCGATCTCAGAAAGGTACTAGTTAGTTGAATGTAGTCAATTACATTGGAAAAGGAATGGACAAGGTACAGGGACACAGTACTAGAAATGGCTAAAGAATGTCTTGGAACAGTAGTGTGTAAAAGTAGGATGAAGCAAACAGCTTGGTGGAATGATACAGTCAAGGCAGCCTGTAAAAGGAAAAAGGAGGCGTATCAAAAATGGCTACATACCAGAACCCAGGTAGACAGAGAAAGTTATGTTGAAGAAAGAAACAAAGCCAAACAGATAATTGCAGCATCCAAGGAGAAATCGTGGGAAGACTTTGGAAACAGGTTGGAGACTATGGGTCAAGCTGCTGGAAAACCATTCTGGACTGTAATTAGCAGTCTTCGAAAGGGAGGTAAGAAGGAAATGACAAGTATTTTGGACAGGTCAGGAAAACTGCTGGTGAATCCTGTGGATGCCTTGGGCAGATGGAGGGAACATTTTGAAGAGTTGCTCAATGTAGGTGAAAATGCGATCAGTAATGTTTCAGATTTCGAGGTAGAATGGGATAGGAATGATGATGGAAATAGGATCACATTTGAGGAAGTGGAAAAAATGGTCAATAGATTGCAGTGCAATAAAGCCGCTAGGGTGGATGAAATTAAGTCGGAACTCATCAAATACAGTGGAATGTCAGGTCTTAAATGGCTACACAGGATAATTGAAATGGCCTGGGAGTTGGGACAGGTTCCATCAGACTGGACAAAAGCAGTAATCACACCAATCTTTAAACATGGAAACAGAAAAGATTGTAACAACTACAGAGGTATCTCTTTAATTAGCGTTGTGGGTAAAATCTTCTCAGGTATTGTTGAAAGGAAAGTGCGAGTATTAGTTGAGGACCAACTGGATGAAAATCAGTGTGGGTTTAGGCCTCTTAGAGGTTGTCAGGACCAGATCTTTAGTTTACGGCAAATAATGGAGAAGTGTTATGAGTGGAACGGGGAATTGTATCTATGCTTTATAGATCTAGAAAAGGCATATGACCGGGTTGCTAGGAGGAAGTTATTGTCTGTTGTACAAGATTATGGAATAGGAGGCAAACTTTTGCAAACAATTAAAGGTCTTCACATGGATAGTCAGGCAGCAGTTAAAGTTGACGATAAATTGAGTTCATGGTTCAGAGTAGTTTCAGTGATAAAACAAGGCTGCAACCTGTCTCCACTGTTGTTCATATTATTTATGGATCATATGTTGAAAACAATAGACTGGCTGGGTGAGATTAAGATATGTGAACACAAAATAAGCAGTCTTGCATATGCGGATGACTTAGTTGTGATGGTAGATTCGATTGAAAGTTTGCAAAGTAATATTTCAGAGCTAGATCAGAAATGTAAGGACTATGGTATGAAGATTAGCATCTCCAAAACGAAAGTAATGTCAGTGGGAAAGAAATATAAACGGATTTAGTGCCAAATAGGAGGAACAAAGTTAGAACAGGTGGACGGTTTCAAGTACTTACGATGCATATTCTCACAGGATGGCAAAATAGCGAAAGAACTGGAAGCGAGGTGTAGCAAAGCTAATGCAGTGAGCGCTCAGCTACGATCTACTCTCTTCTGTAAGAAGGAAGTCAGTACCAAGACTAAGTTATCTGTGTACCGTTCAATCTTTCGAACAACTTTGTTGTATGGGAGCGAAAGCTGGGTGGATTCAGGTTACCTTATCAACAAGGTTGAGGTTACGGACATGAAAGTAGCTAGGATGGTTGCAGGTACTAGTAGATGGGAACAATGGCAGGAGGGTGTCCACAATGATGAAATCAAAGAAAAACTGGGAATGAACTCTATAGATGTAGCAGTCAGGGCGAACAGGCTTAGATGGTGGGGTCATGTTACACGCATGGGAGAAGCAAGGTTACCCAAGAGACTCATGGATTCAGCAGTAGAGGGTAGGAGGAGTCGGGGCAGACCGAGGAGAAGGTACCTGGATTCGGTTAAGAATGACTTTGAAGTAATAGGTTTAACATCAGAAGAGGCACCAACGTTAGCACTGAATAGGGGATCATGGAGGAACTGTATAAGGGGGGCTATGCTCCAGACTGAACGCTGAAAGGCATAATCAGTCTTAAATGATGATGATGATGATGATGTAACAGTGCTACAAACTGTTATGATGTTGAGAGATGGCAGGGCATCTCAATTCCGATACTGTGCCATGCTGCTTAATGTTCATAGGGAAGGTGATCTTTATTACTTGGCTTCTACATTTGATGCGATCTACCTACATTAATATGATGAAATGGTTGGCAGTAGTTAACACTCTTGCTTGTGTGCTCCAGAGAAGGCATAGCAGTAGGCTTTACCTGTGTTCGAAGGAAGAGGGTGCGGAGTTAACTGACAGCAGTAAAAGCGTATGGCAGATGAAAGTGACAGATGAAAGCCAAGGAGAGGTTTTTTTCTGCGGAACCTGGTTGAAAACGTTCGCCGACAGCGAAGTCTCCCAGTCTGATATGTGTAGGCACAGGAGGTGGCGCCGGTGAGTGGGTGGCTGCGTCCAGGTAGGCTGACTAGGGTTGAGAAGTCACTACCGCTATGTCCTGCGCATTGTATGAACTGATGGCCAGCAATAAAACAGAGTGTGGGCCCTTGTTAGGTAGAAAGTGGATGAGACGGCTGAGAGTTTTTGCGAATTCGTTGGGATAGGAAAGAGGCGCCCAGGTGTCCAGACTCTGCTACAAAATATATTTGTGAAGGCACGAGTCCTTTAGCGGGTTTATGGCCGTTCATTATAAAGTTCTAAATGGATGCAACAGAGGAGATAGCGATCTCTTTATGTAGGGCTGTGGTTCCATCCAAGTCATTCTTTTAGCAGAGACACGGTGTATAAGCGTGTGAAAGAGGGCGCGAAGCTAAATCTTTTTTTCTTTTTCTCCCACTTAATTTTTAACGTCGATGGTTGGTCAAATCTGTGTTTGCAGAGCAGAGGGGCGATCTCCCAGCTTCGAAATCCAAGCTCCAGCTCGTGATTGGTTTATGCTAAAGCGGGTGTGTTCTAAGCTTGCAAATCTGCTACGCTACCGAACCATCGAGGAAAGCAGTAGACAACACAGAAACTCTCTGTTGTACTGGCGCTTCGCTAGTAAAGAACGGCAGGTCTTTACCTAGACAGTGCACTAGAGTGCACTTACAGCCTCTGCCAGTCACCATCTGAACCGTCACAGGTACTGTATCACGCACACAACAAGTTGTGAATGGCTGTACTTATTTTTATTGAGTCGGTCGTCCAAACGTTTGACATAGTCTGTCATGCGTAAGTTGTGTCACAGAGTCAAATTGGTTTGGCCGACCAGCAAACGGGTCCACCTACACACAGGAATCCACTGGGGTTTCAGAGGCTCTTAGGGAAGTGTCTGCATTCCGAATCAGATGAACGCGAGACCGCTCTCGTTGAGTGGGTCGTGCTGTGCCACCCTCACCTACAGAAGGGTAAAGTATTCGCGTCTACGGCGTAGGGCCGCAGTATAGGCTTCTCAGCACTCTGTTCTTTGGAACCATATTGTTCTTTGTGGAATAGTTGGGTATAGATGCTTCATAGTAGCGTAGTTTTTGAATCATTCCACAGATTCACTTTTATGAAGTCAGATAAAGCTGTTAGTTCTTGTTAGTGCGGGTGCGTTGATCGCCAGCTGATCACTTCGTTAACGGTAGACCGCATTTTATTGAAAGTGATTGTCAGATAAAATGTTTTTGTAGCTATTCTTTAGCCATCATTTTGAAAATTAAGAAATTTGATGTAAGGTCTTATGGGACCAAACTGCTGATTTCAATGGTCCCTAAGCTTACGCACTACTTAATCTAATTTAATCTTACGTTAAGGGCAACACACACATCCATGCCGAGGGAGGATTCGAACCTCAGACGGAGGGAGCCATGTGGACCGTTACAAGACGCCCTAGACCGCGCGGCTACACCACACGGCTAGCCATCAATTGTCAGTTGATATTAAGAAAGAATAAATCGTTTGTTATTTAGACCAAAACTCCTCCCAGTGTTCTGATTTACTTACCTTTGTCATTTTATTAAAGTCATGGACTTGTCAAAAGTCATGGTGCAATCAAAATGAGATTGAATATACTCATTAAAATGTTTTTGATGTTTTGACTAATATGCAAGAGTATTATATTTATTCGAGGTATAATTTTTAGCAGCACCCTGTCAGTCAGGTCTTTTCCTTTTATACACCAAGCAACAGCTTGCAATTGTTGACGAAATAAGATGGCCGAGAAAACACTGAAAATGGCTCACACCAGGGACGACCGCCATCATCACAAACTGATGAAAATATCGAAAAAGCAGGCAATCTGCGTCGATCTGATCGTCGGTTGAGTATTCGGTCTATATTGACAAAGAAAGCGGAAGGCAAATCTGATGCCGAAAATTCTCACAATCGAACGAATTCAATCTCATCAAAATGTCTGGACTGACATTTTGATTACCAGTGAAAAGGATCTTAATTTCTTGGAAAGAGGGATGACATCTGAGGCTTCTTGGTTTTCCTCTTATGATCCAGAAGCTAAGCGTCAATCCACCCACTGGAAGGGCCTAATTTTACCAAGAGCGGAAAACCTCGAATGAGCAAATGAAAATTCAGAGAGGCGAAGACTGTCTTTTTCGATATTCATGAAATTGTATAACTTGACTGTGTTTGAGAAGATCAAACAATTAATCAACATCACTACTCTGAGATTCTTGCACAACTCCGTGAGGAAATAATTAGAAAAAAGATCCGAACTGTGGAAGAATAAGTCATGGGTTGTGCATCAACACAACGCACTGGCTCATACCGCACTGTCTGCTCAGAAGTTTCCAGCGAAGTGCAGCATCCCGCTATCTGACCACCCTTCTTATTCTCCTGACTTAGCGTCACCTGACTTCCGTATTCCCTAAGGTAAGGTCTGAATTAAAAGAAACAATATTTCAGTCCGTTGAAGCAGCGAAAGTCAAAGCAGCGTGCGTCATCAAGGAGCTCACAAAGGAAGGCTTCCAGCAGTTTCCATAAATGGAAAATTCCCATGGAGCTTTGTAGGGATAGAGGTGGGGAGAATATTTGTTGGGGCAGTGACAATAACTAAGTATATATGTTTTTTAAATAAAATATTTGACACCAGTAGTACCGTTATTTTATAGACACACTTCGTACGAAATTATAAAACGGTGCTAGATGGACTGATGGTTGCTCGGAAAGCTACGAGCACTGTAAAGTGTTTTCACCTCAGTGGGCAGCTCAGGGATTACCCATTACTGAATTAGTGCTCGTTTACCGTGAAAGTGGGATGCACGTTCATCACTCCGACGGTGAGGAACATTAATGCAGACTAGTGTGACGGTGTTTGAGTGGAAAAGTTGAAGGAAATCCAATTTATCTTTCCCTCTTTCATAATCGCTCATATCATTCTATAAATTTATACCTCCTCATGCAGAGATATCGGAGCAGCAGTCGAACGGAATGACAGTGTCCTGAAATGAGAGTATAATTATGATGCACTTCAACAAAAGTGAAACAAGAGTGATGGAATGTAGTCCTATCAAATCAGGCAACGCTTATGAAATTAATTTAGGAAATGAGACACTAAATGTAGTAGATGAGTTTTGCTTTTTGGGCAGCAAATTAACTAGTGATGTAAGAAACAGAGAGGATGTTAAATGTAAAATGGCAAGGATAGAAAAGCGTTTCTGAAGAAGATAAATTTGTTAACACCACATTTAAAGTTGAGTGGTAGGAATTATTTTCCGAAGGCATTTGTCCGGAATGCAGCCATGCACGGAAGTGAAATGTGGGCGTTAAACAGTTCAGGCAAGAAGAGAACAGAAATATTTCAAATGTGATGCCATGGAAGAATGATGTACATTAGATGGATGGACTGTGTGACTGAGGAAGCGGTATTAAATACAAGAGGGGAGAAAAGAAAATTGTGGCACAACTTGTCTAAAAGAGGGGATCGGCTGACAGGACACATTCTGAGACATCGAGCAACCATAAATTTAATATTTCAAGCAAGTGGGGCAGTAGGGCGTGGGGTAAAAGTTGTAGATGGACGCCAAGAGGTGAATACCGTTAGCGGGTTCAAATGAATTTATAGTGAAGTAGTTATTAGGAGATGAAAGTGATTATATCAAACCAGTCTTCGGACTAAAGAACACAACAAAATTTTCACTGAATTCAATGTTCCATGCACATACATGAAAATATTTTCCCGAGTTCGGCCTCGATTTAACGATAAAATATGGATACTCAGCCTACATCACAAAATTACCCGAATCACACTAAAATCAACGAAAAGCACAAATAAATAATGAGATATACGAGATCCGATGTTAGTTGACTACCCAACGCACTGCAAATAATGAAAGATATCGAGGAATAGCAGCACATGGAACACACGAACCGAAGGATGCAACCAAAGCTTTCGACTGATGATAACACAATTCTGTCATTCATAGTTGTTAGATTGCAATCTTACACCGTTAGACTCAAAATGAAGCTGAATTAAATACTAAAATCACGGATGATGTCATCGATTTATCACGTCACAGTAGTGGAAAAATGCAACATCAAGTTTGGGATTTCAGGGGCTGTAAACATAGAGTACTCGATGACGCAAGACAAGCACGCATCAAACGTACTAAAAAATGAATATCATAATATAGCGTCCAGTCGACAATAAGATAGTTAAAGACACGTTTTGAACGTGATTTTGTACCAGATATCCAGCGATTCAACATCACCCAGGTCAATAACCATTGCGATACGAGGTACCTTTCAATAACTGACAGCTACTTCTTGGTAATGCACAACGCCTCCGGACACCGGCTCCTAGTGTAGTCTGATGATTCTTACTATAACTGAAGCAGATTACCTCCAGCCGTATGCTCTGCATAGCTAACAGAACAATTCCCCAAATAAAACTGTGTATACTTGCAACTGGTTTGAAAATCAAAGCAACAGTGGTATCTCCGTAATGGCGTGTCTGTTATTGAATGTTTGGAGTGAGGATGTTGACACCACCTGTGGAGGGAATTCGTTAATAGCTTCACGATTCCAAATGAGAGGTGTTGCCGACACATTGCAGTTTCTCAATAAATAACAAGTAGTTCTGAAAACATAGAGTCTCGTTCGCTAGAAGTAAACTATGAGGGAAATTAAGAATAAATATGTTTCGGGAAAAAAACGAACAAAAAGTTCCAAGCATACGCTTGGTCTGCGAAAAAACTTAAATGATTCAAAATCTATTACAGCAGAAATGCGAGGCAAAGTTAATCTAGAAGCTAGACCGAAATCACATTACAAGAGATGTATCCATAAACTGTAAAAAACTCCGTATGTATTTCGTTGTATTTTTTGTCACTGCTCTTTGTGTGACGTGGAAAAAATACTAAATAGTTTGGTGATTTGTTACTCGAAGCGTATGAAAATTTATTGAGCTTAATAGAACGTAAATTCAAAGCGCATAACACGCTAATTCGTAGGCTGAATTCGGCGCCGAGACACGCTGTACGCTATTCAAAATTTCAAGTGTGTGTCATGAATTCTGATAATTAACGGAAACTTCCATATCTTATACGGGTTAGCACTGTGATTAAGCTCTAGTTCCTTGGTGGGCACACTTTCATTAACGTCATGGACTTCACAATCGCCAGTGAGCAGTTTCGTAATGGAATTCTTCCAACTCGGAGAGTGGGAAAAAATTAAGCACCAACGACGTCAAGCTACTCCTTGTTAATGTACGGAAGAAAGTAATTTCTCTCTCGCAGCGTTTATATACGAGGCATAATAGTGAATGTGTAGCCCTGATTAACTGCACATTGTGACCTCACGCAGAAGTTAATTGGCAGTAACGAACCGCAGCTGCGGCTGAAGTCACACGTTATGGCCTCCCGCTACTTTTCTTTACGAAGAAGAATTCACTTAATGTTGCAACACCCCACCGTTGTGTAGAAGTGACTATTGCTCAAAACTGTGCACAAAAGTTTGCATCCACGAAACGTGCTATGGAAGTACCGCGATTTCAAGCATAAGGTGGTTGCACGTTCTGAGAAGACTTTGACTTATTGTGTGAAGAACACTTTACAGAGAAGCGGTAGTGAAAACCGCTCGTCACGTCTCACGGGGAAGAAACGTAATGCTGGTCCTACTCAAGAAACCAAGATTAACGTTGTACTCTCGTGTGGTGCTGCTAGACTCTAACAAGGCACTGTAACTTACAATTCGGATTCTTATAGTAATTTTGATCATCAGAATATCGTCAAACAGCGGAAAAATGTTGGTGAGCAGTCGATGATGATCCGACTTACACTTTTCAGCTGCGTTTCGTTGAGTGTGGCCTTTATTCTAAAGCGAAGCTGTAGGGGAAAAAGTATATGGAATTACTTTCCTTAGGGTAGAATGGCGGTAGTGATGTGTCCTTCTCCTAGGCGTATATTAATTTTTCAGTCTTTCCTGAAATTAAAGTTGAAAATCAAGATAAATAACGTCTAATTTGTACATGCAAGCTTCGATTGAGATTTCCTGTTAAAGTTTGACGGTGCAGTTCACAATATAAAATCATTCAGCAGAAAAAAATTGTTTTAGTTAGCTGTTATGTTTCTTTGAATGTTTTTAGAGTTCTAGTGGAAATGCTTGCGGACAAATACACTAACTCCTTTTCTTTTTATTAATGTTCGCCTGTTTTGCTGGCAGAAGTGTTCGACGTTGACCTGCATACGGCTACCACCATTCTTCGTGGGAGACATTTTTCTCCAGACCTGAGGACAAAGGTCAGATGGCAACACTGGGAGAGGGGAAAAAACTCCCTCGACTCTCGTAGCTGTAGAGCTGAATAAGTACCCTCTTCTAGGGCTAGGGCAAATCTTCTTCGTATCTCAAGGTCAGCTTACAGCGCTTATTCACACTATCCCAGCAGCGGTCTTGACTACCGAAACTCTAAACGTATAAAATGTTTAGTTCCCTACCATTTGTTCAATTATCACAGTATTGAAATATATTTGTTAAAAAAGAAACAGTTTTGAAAATAAAGAGCTTGTCAATCAGGCATAAGGGGCTACACTAAACAATCACTTCAGGAACATCTACATGAAGGCCATCCCAAAATTTAAGATTTCGACTGATTCTTGTTCTTCATTATCAGAAAATACTACCAACTGCCTTTCAATGAAGTAGATGAATAAATCCTGAAGGGAGGCCCTGATAGCGAGAGAAAAGTATTACCTTTGACCAGAACAATCCCCCTGACAAAAAGATGCTTTGCAAACTCGAAAAGCGAGGATTTGAAACCCCAGTTGTTATATATCCTGTTCATCAGATATGGCGCGCTCTGAATTCTTGAGACATCTGAGATAGTAAGTGGCCACAAAACTCTGTGTGTCCAAGGAGGTTAAGTAAGCCACAGATGCCTATTTTCTACATCAACCAGTCTCACACTTCTAGTATAATTTACTAACTAAAAAATTCCATACCAAGTGCTTTGAACTGAACAGCTAAAAAAACCGGCAGAGAAAAAAATCATATTTATGTAGAAATAAATAAATCGAATTGCACTGTTAGACAGATAGATTTTCGCCACGTATCAGCTTACGAATGTTTGAACATCTAGTGATATATGCGACTAAGAGTTCAGAACAGAGAACATTGACTTCTACAGGAAACTACGCTCGTTCTTTCATGAAAACTGCAGACCTGTGAACAAGTTAATGATGAAAATCTTTTCAGGCGAATTATTTAAGTATCTGAATGCACTGTGTCTGCACCTTCGAAGGAACAGACACCATGCAGCTCCAGCAGCTGTGAAACAGTATATGTAGCTTGAAGGGGGATCACGGCTTGACATTAAGAGGAATCAGCGGCGGCAAGCGAAAAATGCGTACTAGACCGGGATTCGAACCCGTGATCTATTGCTTACTATTTTTTGTCAGTATGCATATGCAACTCTCAGTGAACAACAGTAATAAAAATTAGCTAAACTGCGCCACAATGTGAGCCCAAAACATCAATCATTGTATTATTATCGTCCAGTGGGAGTTAAATTATGTAAGATTCCATCATTACAACCTATCAGAAACAAACTTGTGAAACGCCCTGGCAGGAAGCAGCACTTTCCGCAAGTGTAAGTGAGAGCAGGAAATGGCCAAAGAGAGTCTAACTGTCTCAAACACTGGAATGTTTGAATGTTTTTGGGAAAAAATTGGTCCACAGCCAATGAATGTGATGTAGTTTTCTGTATAGCCTGCTCTTATATTTTGATGTAAACACTTCATTTAATTATTTAGCAAATTAGCCAATGTCATCCCATTGGACATTACCATGATACATAACAAAACAATTGTTGTGCCTATAGCATGTTATATTCCACAGATCAGTGTCAGAAAAAGCAACCTTGATGGCATATCTCTGATAAAAGTTTTGTTTAGCCATAGCTGGCATGGGCACAATTATTAAAGATATGAACGTATTCTAATGTTTCCTGAAATAGAGGAAGGGGTACAGGGCAATCCAGTATTGCGATGGTGAAAGTTGAAAATTTATGCTGGACTGGTACTCGAACCCAAAAGCTCCACATGTCTAGAATAGTTGCCTTAACCATTTTTTGTTGGTATTACAAAATGAGATTAAAATTTTCTTTATATAAATACATATATACGCTGAAAGGATAAATATAAACCAGACTGACGTAAAATTAACATTGTGATAAGTAGTAAGCTTTGGAAAGGTAATCCTACATCAGAAATGAAAAACACAATAAAATCACGTTAAAAAGAAATATTTATCCAACTATGCTTCAAATTTCAATGAATATCTTTCACAAATTAAAACAAATCCTGGTTCACATATAACATTCAAGTGAGGTTAAATTTCGGTAACAATCACTGCATCGCCACACTACAAATACTTCTCTATTGCTTGAAAGTTAGTAAACTGAACATTATTCTCGCATTACATAAAGAAAGAAACACACATCATAATGAGGAATCGTATTTCCAATCCACCCCCCCCCCCCACCCCCCCCCCCCACCCCCCAGCCGTTCTGTTATCCGGGTATGTCTTCTCGTAAGTATAATGTATCCACCGATTCTTATCTTCCGTTCGTTCACCGTGGACGTTCCAGCTATGCGGGCCTCTTGAAACGCACTCTATACGAAGTTCGAGAAATACTGTCGGTATTTCGGATTGTTCACGATCTTTAGATGTCGTTCGTTCCTGTAAAAAGGTCCGAAAGTCCATTACACCCTTTGAGCCGTCTCTGAACAAATAGAGCACCAAGTGACCTGGAAGTCACGTTACGGCATTCGTTTTGGTGCGTGGGTAGTGCGTCCCGTCCGGGAAGAATACAATCTCTGGTGCAATGTTGTGATGTCCCACTCGAAGAAAGAAAGCGATCATTCGTGTCGCCAATTGCCACACTTCTGCCGAGGGCCGCGTATGAGGCGGTGTTCATTGTTGTCCAGAGTTTGGCACTGAGGGCACAATGGTGAATCTGTCATACGAATCGCATCGAGACTGGATCGGGCGACATTTTGACCGTTAACTGTTAGGTACCATGTTGCACGTGTCTCTGTGTCTAAGGAAACATGGTGTATCGATCACCACACTGCCTACCACTTTATCTGTGGATACTTCCTCTCAATAGGATTGCTGTGACGTCCGGTCGTTAGTATCCGATAAATGTCACGCGCAGTTGCTGGTCTGGTTTCCAGCAGAGCCGTCTAAACGTAGATGTACTCTATAAAAAAAATGCGTATACGCTGGAGTGACTGTGAAATGTGTTGTACCGCCACTGGTACCATTCCAGAAACTAGTGTTAGTTCTTCTATTAGGATTCCTGTCAGCCAACTCTGATGTCGTCTCCGCAGTTTCAACATTGTGGTGATATACAGTACCACCGCTCAATCACGAACACGCGTAAGATCAAGTCCACCCCTACTAAGAGAGAGAGTAAAGGCGTCGTATCTTACTTTAAAGAGTAGACCTGCACTCACGAAGGAACCGAACGCCGCCAGTATTCTTCGTTCTGTCGTCACAGGCACTGGGAGTACTTGAGAAAAATGAGGAATTCGTGACGCCAGGTAGGTGTCAACATACGGGACCCGCTGGATCGTGTCTGATACCCGTGTGGTGTCCCGTCTAACGCCCGTCCGGACTGACTGTAGTAGTCTCTTGTAGCCAAAGGCTGCTGTGCGACACATGTCGTTGGTAGAAACAACACCTAGGCATTTAAAAATATCCACGAGCCATAAGAGTGCTACACATTATTCCGTTAGTTCAACGCCAATATTCATCGCTACAGACTTGTCCATATTCATACAGCCGCCAGTGGTCGTTCCATATTTGCGTATCCAATCTAAAGCCACAGTCATTTCGTTTTCATTCCGTACTATCAGCAGCAGGTCATCTGCATATGACTTGGACGTAAATGTGTATCCTCTCGAATTCAGTCCTGTCAAGCAGTGTCGTAGGCTGCAGAGTAACGGATCTGGAGCCGGTGCATATAATGTCGTTGACAAGGGACATCCTCGGTTGAACGACCTGGCTACGACTAGAGATTTATACAAAGACTGGCATCCAACAACTTAAGCACAAAAATATGAAATTAAGCTCGTAACTTATTTAACTTATACTACATTTTTTAATCACATTTACCCAGTTATGGATAAAGAAAGCTGGGAAGATCGGTTAAGTGGCGAGGTACTTCGAAATCCTATTGTATTAACGTAGGTAAAAATACGTTTTGTGCGAAAAGTGATGTGTTGGTAAATGTGCCAACACCTTGTAGATAGAGGCGGCCGAAATGCACACTATCTAACGCAGACGGGCGTGAATTCTGGAACAGGATAAGTAGTGAATTCTAATAAGAAAAGTATGCAGCTCCTCAAGTACTTAACTTTATTCCATGTTGTGGTACATCGCTGTTGATAATACAAATAAGACTCTCTTCAGATACGGTTAATGGCGCCTTGCTAGGTCGTAGCCATGGACTTAGCTGAAGGCTATTCTAACTGTCTCTCGGCAAATGAGAGAAGGCTTCGTCAGTGTAGTCGCTAGCAAAGTCGTCGTACAACTGGGGCGAGTGCTATATCGTATCTCGAGACCTGCCTTGTCGTGGCGCTCGGTCTGCGATCACACAGTGGCGACACGCGGGTCCGACATGTACTAAATGGACCGCGGCCGATTTAAGCTACCACCTAGCAAGTGTGGTGTCTGGCGGTGACACCACAAAAAGTGGCCACTGTCCCTAAGCAATAGAAAGTGTGAGGTCGCCCACATGAGCACCAAAATGAATCCATTACATTTCGGTAACGTGATAAAACATATGAATCTAAACACTGTCAGTTCAACTGGATACCAAAGAAATACATTTATGAACATTTCAATTGGTACGATCATATAGATAACGTTGCCGGGAAAGATGGTGTTCTATTGGCAGAACAGTTACAGGCTGCAACAGGGCTCCTAAAGGGATCATGCTTGTCCGTACTGCTGTGTAATATGGGATATTCACCACATTGGACTGACGGAGGACGTAGAAAAAATTCAAAGCAGGGCAGCTCGTTTTATATTATCGCGAAATGAGGGAGAGCGTGTCACGGATACGATACGCGGGTGGTGGTGTGAATCATAAAAACAAAGGCGCTTTTCGTTGCGAAGAGATCTCTTCACGAAATTTCAGTCTCCGGCGCTCTCCTCCGAAAAAGAACACATTTTGTTCGCACCCACTTACATATGAAGAAATGATCATTGTAATAAAACAAAAAAATTACAGATCGCTCGGAAAGATTTTAAGTGTTCGTTTTTCCCGCTTACACTTAGAGAGTGGAACAGTAGACGAACTGTATGAAAACTGGTTCGATGATCCCTCTGCCAAGCTCTAATTGTGAGCTCCAGAGTAGTGATGTAAATATAGATTTAAAACGTTTGCGCAACAATTGCAATGATGATTTGTTGTTTGCTTTGGACCTTTGAATAACAATAAATATTGATCGTACATTGCGAACAATAATACGGACTGTGAGAAGGATCTCTTACACATTCGAAAGAAGTGCCAAAATGATGAAAACATGTGTTCCCTGAGATAGCTTCCGAAAACTACCAGATTCTTCAGCCTTTTTTCAGTGATGTCACTAGGACCATACTACAAAACAGCACATAGTACACTCGGTCGGAATCGGAAAAGCCCGATTTACGTAGTGTAGGAAGTTACAAGCATTTTCTGTAAGTCACTCGGTCAAAGTGGACTATACTTATCTATTTACCCTAACAATATTAGGGCCATGACGCCTTGTCTTTAACCGGTCACTCTATATGTGTTAGATTATATTCATTACAACAAAGATGTTATAAGACATCGTTGTGTAATACGCAAACCAACAATGGGAAATATTCATTATCTAAATAGTGGAAACAGTAGCAGCTCTATCACAGAAGACACGCCTTGTACTCGTTTGTGAGAAGTAGAACAATAATGACAAATTACAGTCAAATTTAAACTATGAGCGCTGGCAGGAATCGACCTTAGGGAAGGGGTGGTAGGGAGAGAGAAAGAGTAACGTGATAGTACACAAACAATGGAGGTAGGGGAAGAAACGTGGCGTAACAGATTGGCAAACGAAACGAATTGAATATAGCATGGAGAAAATGGAGGCAACAATTTACTATTTACAGGGAGAAACAGGACATGTACTTTCTTTTGGAATGGAAGATAACCGAAGAAGATGCTTCAGTGTTGTTTTCAGTGTAAAATGGTATTGAACTGTGTGCAGAGATAACTTGTTCAACAGACTGGCAGCAGTTCTAAAAAGATAAACATGAGTCATCAACTAGTCAAATACTTCGTTCGGTCGTAAACAATATGCCTTCAAGTCAGCAAAGTAGGACGATATGATAGTTTTAAAACAACAACAATGACTGTGAGTACTAAATATGCATGCCACGATTGTTTTAGAACTAAATGCAGTGTACATTTAATTCTTCTGAATTTTAATGTTCGCCGATCTCTGTGACAGCCATCTCTGTGTACAGAGTTGGTTCTCTGCAGATTCCTTGGATCGTACTAAACGTCGGAAACGAGAAGTTGGTCGCAGGTTTCTAAACTATAAGGGGCAGTCAAATCAAAAATAGACAGCTGGAAGGAAGTAAGTTAACATTCCTCCCATTGTGATAAGAGACGATGAGAGCCTTCATAGCAAAATGTTTGCAGTTGCCTGCGGAATCATAATTCTACCTAGACGTGCCCGTCGGAAGCAAATCGATGGCCGACAATGCCTTTCTTCAGGGCTCGAAATATATGGAACTCTCATGGGGAAAGATCGGAACTGAATGGTGGATATGGACGGGTCCACATGTTGCAGAAGTTTGATTTGAGTATGCTGCAGAAGTTTCACTGTGAAACACTTACACATCCTCCATACAGTCCCTATCTGTTCCCATGCGATTTCCGTAATTTTGCAGTCCTAAAGAGAGATATCCGTTCCCGTCGATTTGCTTCGGTCAAACAAGCACACTCTTGGGTGCAATCATTGTTCCGCAGGCAGTCGCAAACATTTTTTGATGAAGGTATTGACCGGGTCTAACAGTGGGATAAATGTATTGACTGTTATGACGATTACTTCTGAAATAATAAACAGTTTTCTTACCTTTCTTCCATCCCTCTCGTTTTCATTTGACTGCCACGTTCAGTTTAGTACTACGCTGAGTGCTGAGTTCAAACACAATGTCCTTCCATTATCGGGATTAAGTTCAGATTACAGTGATCTGACACACATAAAAAAGACAACACGAGTAACAAAGTTCCGTAATTAATATGTGGAAAGAAATTAGTTTGCCGTGTGCGGGACCTATATACTTTGTGCATTAACTGGGATGACACCTTTGGACTCACACTGTTCCAAATTATTTCGTGATTCTATTGGCTGCTCACTTCACAATGAATTTTCTTCCACTGCTACAACTAAACAAAGATTAGAGTGGTCCTGAATATACACTACTGGCCATTAGAATTGCTACATAACGAAGCAAACGCGCTACAGACGCGAAATTAAACCCACAGAAAGAAGATGCTGTGATATGCAAATGATTAGCTTTTCAGAGCAATCACACAAGGTTGGCGCCGGTGGCGACACCTACAACGTGCTGACATGAGGAAAGTTTCCAGCCGATTTCACATACACAAACAGCAGTTGACCGGCGTTGCCTGGTGAAACGTTGTTGTGATGCCTCGTTTAAGGAGGAGAAATGCGTACCATCACGTTTCCGACTTGGATAGAGGTAGGATTGTAGCCTATTGCGATCGCGGTTTATCGTATCGCGACATTGCTGCTCACGTTGGTCGAGATTCAATGACTGTTAGCAGAATATGGAATCGGTGGGTTCAGAAGGGTAATACGGAACGCTGTGCTGGATCCCAACGGCCTCGTATCACTAGCAACCGAGATGACAGGCATCTTATCCGCATGGCTGTAACGGATCGTGCAGCCACGTCTCGATCCCTGAGTCAACAAATGGGGACGTTTGCAAGACAACAACCATCAGCACGAACAGTTCGACGTCGTTTGCAGCAGCATGGACTATCAGCTCGGAGACCACGGCTGCGGTTACCCTTGACGCAGCATCACAGACAGGAGCGCCTGCGATGGTGTACTCAACGACGAACCAGGGTGCACGAATGGCAAAACGTCATTTTCTCGCATGAATCCTGTTTACAGCATCCGTGTTTGGCGACATCACGGTGAACACACATTGGAAGCGTGTATTCGTCATGGCCATACTGGCGTATCACCTGGCGTGATGGTATGGGGTGCCATTGGTTACACGTCTCGGTCACTGCTTGTTCGCATTGATGGCACTTTGAACAGTGGACGTTACATTTCAGATGTGTTACGACACGTGGCTCTACCCTCCATTCGATCCCTGCGAAACTCTATATTTCAGCAGGATAATGCACGACCTCATGTTGCACGTCCTGTACGGGCCTTTCTGGACACAGAAAACGTTCGACTGCTGCCCTGGCCAGCACATTCTCCAGATCTCTCACCAACTGAAAACGACTGGTCAATGGTGGCCGAGCAGCTCACTCATCACAATACGCCAGTCACTACTCTTGATGAACTGTGATATCGTGAAATTTCCTGGCAGATTAAAACTGTGAGCCGGACCGAGACTTGAACTGGAGACCTTTGCCTTTCGCGGGCAAGTGCTCTACCAACTGTGCTAACCAAGCACGACTGACGCCCCGTCCTCATAGCTTTACTTCTGCCAGTACCTCGTCTCCTACCTTCCAAACTTAACAGAAGCTCTCCTGTGAACGTTGCAGAACTTCTGTCAAGTTTGGAAGGTAGGAGACGAGGTACTGGCAGAAGTAAAGCTATGAGGTCGGGGCGTGAGTCATGCTTGGGTAGCTCAGTTGGTAGAGCACTTGCCCGCGAAAGGCAAAGGTCCCAAGTTCGAGTCTCGATCCGGCACACAGTTTTAATCTGCCAGGAAGTTTCATATCAGCGCACACTCCGCTGCAGAGTGAAAATCTCATTGTGGTATCGTGTAGAAGCTGCATGGGCAGCTGTACCTCTACACGCCATCCAAGCTCTGTTTGACTCAATGCCCAGGCGTATCAAGGCCGTCATTACGGTCAGGGGTGATTGTTCTGGGTACTGGTTTCTCAGGATCTATGCACCCAAATTGTGTGAAAATGTAATCACTTGTCAGTTCTTGTATAATATATTTGTCCAATGAATACCCGATTATCATCTGCATTTCTTCTTGGAGTAGCAATTCTAATGGCCACTATTGTAATAGAGCCAATACAGGTAACGTAATTTGGTGGTTTATCTACAGAAAGATTAGACTATTATTTCATGTGGAGGTGGTAGCAGCCTCATTGGAAGGCACGCTCCATTTGTTTCCGTGCTGTGCCCCACTACACGACACACTTGTCGCCAAAAGCAGAAGCGCCTGCTGTCAGTTGCAATCTGACCGGACCAGCAAGCCGCTCCCACTTAACACGCGACGCAGCTGCCTCGCTGCCCCGCGGTGGAGAAAGCGATGCCACCCGATCGCATTATTGTCACCAGCAGCGTCCATTAGGGGCGGCGGCGGGCTGAGTAACGCCCACGCACACATATCTCGTTTCATTAGCCGGCGGGGACGGGGTGACGCGCAGAGCCGAGCCTGGGGTTGGTCAGGGTGGAGAAGTGACACGCGACGGCTACACACGCCCTGCTGCCGCGTCGTAAAATGCCGACCCGGGGAAGGCACAGAACTTCACTGCAACGCCGAAGAGCTCAGCCCCGACAGCTTGTTCAGCACCGAGGTACCAAAAACGATCAGCCACGCATTGTACATAATAATAATCATCATCATATGATAACATGGGCTTCCGCTGCCAGAGTCAGTTTTCATAAAAGTGCTCCTGAATTTCCCTGTTATTTCTTTGACCTTCCTGTGTAAGTTAAAACTGTCACATTTATTTCGATAAAACTCAATTTCCCCCCATTGCTCCACTTTTCATTTTCTTTATTCTCCCTTCTAATGTCCATATTGATCTTCCTGCATTCCGTTAGATTTCCCTTATTTAACCCCTTTCCTCCATTAGATTCAGAATCTCATCCGTCATCCATAATTTTCTCCTCTTTCTCTCTCGTTTCATGTAAATTTCTTTTATGTGGTGTTCATCATCTCTACTCTGTTTAACTGTAAACTGACATTTCTACTTGCGATGTCTTCTGTGTTAATCGCCAAGTTAAATTCTGTTTGTATAGTCTGCATTACTGTCCGGTCTTTCATTTGCCCCAGTTGTAGATCTACTTTCTCTCTCTCTCCACTCTCTTCATTCTAACTTTAAAAAAACCTGCAACCAGTGTGTGATCAGAGTTTACGTCTGCTCCTGGGTGTGATTTTACTGATGTGCAACTGTTCCTGAAACATTTATTTACTAGCAGGAAATCAATCTGGTTTCTCACACATTTGCCAGATCTGTCCATTGGAGACTTCCATGTACACACAATCTTCTAGGTGGAAGTTTAAATTAGGTATTCTTAATCACTAGATCATTTGACACCGCCAAAGTTTCTAGATCGTCCCCTCTAGAATGCCTGCGTCATAGTCCAAACGGTCCTTTCATGTCTGATGTCCTACCTTCCCCTACTTTCTAATTAAAATCCCCCATCACAATTGTCAACTCATATTTGTTAAGTTTTGTCAAAATTCCATTTATGGTCTCATAATATTCATCTTCCTTGTCCATTATGAGGGCTGAATTATATTTGTATTTTATTATTATAGGGTAGGATGTCCCAACAATCGCAGTAGCGGGTTGGCACGACGCGAATTCTTCTTTCGATTTCAATTCAATAACCCCCCCCCATGGTATCTCGACTGAGCCTTTCGATTTCCCTTCTCAGGTTTTGTACACTCCCCACAACCTACACGCTTTTGACATGCCATCCTCCGACTCATAACATGTTTCCGTCTCGTTGATTATTCGGTCTTTTTTTCATGGTCACCTCCCCTTCGGCAGTACATTCCTGTAGATCCGAATGACAGACTAATCCGGAATCTTTCGCCAATGTAGATATCAGCGCAGTACTTCTCATATTACACGCTCAGTGTCGTGCGGATACACATTAATACCCTTTAATCCCGTAATTTCCACTGCCTTCTGCACTCCCAGCGAGTTCATAACGGCTAATTCTTGTATCTTTTAGAGGCACTTTTCCAACCCAGTGACAAGAGGTTATCAAAAATTCAATCCACTGCTCCACGCTCTTTGATAAGGGCTTCGGCACAACGAGTGTAACTTCTTATGCCAGAAGACATCTGACGATATTAATTCCAATTTTGTGATCTCTCTCTCTCTCTCTCTCTCTCTCTCTCTCTCTCTCTCTCTCTCTCTCTCTCTCTCTCTCTCGCCCCCTCCCACTCTGTGTTTCCCTCCATTCATACTGGTCGCTTTGCTGCTTTTACCTTAAGGCAGTCTATGGCGAAATTTGTTGTCTTTATAACATTTACTTCTAACGCTTAGTGTGGAATGGTTGTAGATATGTACTGCAACGCGATGACGCCTGTCCTAAACTGCTGAAACTCTACTACTGTAACATCTGTGCTCTGCACAAGAAACCGAGGCGTCTTATAAGACGAGAAGGCACTTATTCGCCGATAGCAAAGGGTTACATACCCGCACTGTCTAGCTGCCAAGCAGTGCAACCACTACATTGTTTGTTACTAAATAACGACATGTGACACCTCGTTTTACGTACTACCTCACGAAATAATACCACCCGACATAATACCTCTTGACACAGCAACAATTTCTTGCAAAGACAAAAAAGTTAATTTAATATAATTGTAACAGCGTGTTTATGCATTTGGAAATCAATTTGGGCAGTAATGCGATTCGATATTAACGTTATAGAACAGAACAGAACAACTGCAGTCCCTTATTCCCTTGAGTTGAGTTTGTGGTACGAGACGTTTCTGAAGTAGAACTTATGAGAGAGTGATGTTTTTTTCGGTCAAAGATGTTTCTACGTAATGACGGGAAAGAATATTTCTTGATCATCCGAGACGGTGTACAGTTATTTGATTGATCATGCAACGTAAAGTCCGTGAGACAGTATGTCTTACGTATTTACAATTACATATTGACGAATGCATAGTGCATGATGTATTGGAAGCCATGTCTTGTGACCTGTCAATCTGCAGTGCAGCTAAAAAACTCCAATTGAACGCAGGTTATTTTCCCGTGTGGCGTAAACATTAGTAACGGTTGTCATAGTCAAGTCGACTAAGCAGTCGTGAACAGTTAAGGAAGCCAAAATAGCCACGGTAGTGAGGCATCACTGTAACTATAATGCGCTACATGAGCGATGAAAGTGCAGTGTCTTCTAGTTTACTTCAGAGGGACTTAATCAGAGTTCCTTACCACAACGTTTTAGGAGATGTCATAGACCCCCCCCCCCCTCCCTCAACTCCCTCGTAAGAGTTGAAATTAAATTTGTGCAATGAAAATGTGTGGTGGAAAAATGCTTATTATAGACGCTGACGATCTTCATCTACGGGAGAATCTTTTCAGCTTATTTTGAGATAATTTGTAAGCCGTACGTCTTACCAATACTGCTGGTAAAAACTCCAATTATAATAATAATAATAATACCAATAATAATAATAAATTTTAATCAATATATGAAGAACATTTGCTTATATAAACAGTTGCATCAGTGATATTTCAAAGACGTTGTTTGCAATTGATTAATTCAGTAGAGCCTGATTATTAATGGAAATGTTATATAACTGCACGCAATATAATATACCCTAGTTTTTCTAGACTTCACACTGTCTTGTTGCTGTTTATACAACTATTATCGTGCTTAAAACAAAAGATTGAACTATATAATTTTCATAGCTTGACAGTTTAAAGTATAGAGTATGGATTTCTTTTTACTAAGTGCACCTGTTATCATGTGCGAATTAATTGTGGTTTGGGGAAAGGTGTATAGGTTTCATGACTGACTTGTGTGGAGGCGATTATTTTTATAAGGATGGTTCATATTTATGCATATTAGTGCAAAACTCACAAGGTGTTTGAATTATACAAAAGATCAGTATTAGGCTGCACATTGTTGGCAACCAGTTCCATTTATTTGTCAGTGACTTTTCTCAATTCGTGTAATCCAACTGCATTGTGTGGCAAATGCATACACCAGTCCCTCCCACCAAATTAGTCCAGAAATCTTAGGGCATATACGGTTATATTTCACTAATTGTCTGATACATATTACTTGAGATAATTATGACATGTGTAAAATTTTTGAATTAGCAGTAACATAAATGGAGGAAGGGCACTGCAGTTGCCTCCTGTCAGAAGGCCAGTCATAATTTGAATGACTTATCTATCAACAGGATAAAAGTTTCGTTGATTTAAAAGTGGTCTTATGAGTTTTTGTGCTAAGTATGCGAAGCTGTAATAACAAATGATAGTAAGGATGTTGAGGGAACTGATAGAATTAGGGAAATAATGATCAAAATGGAGGATAAATAATTTACAAAACAAGGAAGTGAGGAAGAGAATGACACTGTAGATGTAGGGTCAGGAACAGAAAGAAAAACTATGCTAGAAGGTATATCATATGAAAGTAATCTTAGGGCATATACGGTTATATTTTACTAATTGTCTGATACATATTACTTGAGATAATTATAACATGTGTAAAATTTTTGAATTAGCAGTAACATAAATGGAGGAAGGGCACTGCAGTTGCCTCCTGTCAGAAGGCTTAAAAGGAAGAGTCCTGATATGGTAACCCAGATTTACAAAATGTTTGGTATTTTGATATCAAATTAGAAGCAACGGAAGCAGGACAGAGTGCTCTAATAAACAAAGTACAAATAATCAGAATGAATTCAGAACAAGAAGTAAGATTGGCATCTGGGTTAAAATGGTTGGCAGTAGTAAAGAAAATTGTGAAAGATAGAGTAAGTGAAGGTAAAGACAAGTTTAAACAAAATCTGTAACTAGTGGGGGATGAATTTACTGCAAGGCAAGAGGAATGAGAACAAGTCTCCATTCACCTTAGAAAACAGAAGTGAAGTTCCAAGTCGAAGTTTGTTTAAAAAGGAAAGAGGGAATATTATAAAGAATTGTAATGAACCTACCCAGGAACACGTTGTGCAGGGAATGAAGATGTAAAAGAAGTCAAAGCAGTGACACAATTTGCTAACGGTATGAAAGACAGAGCCGGCCGTGGTGGTCTAGCGGTTCTAGATGCTCACTCCGGAACTGCTACAGTCGCAGGTTCGAATCCTGCCTCGGGCATGGATGTGTGTGATGTCCTTAGGTTAGTTAGGTTTAGGTAGTTCTAAGTTCTAGGGGACTGATGACCTAAGATGTTAAGTCCCATAGTGCTCAGAGCCATTTGAACCATTTTTTTGAAAGACAGAATGGAAAATTTAGAAAGAGGACTGTAGGGAGAAGTTAGATGTATCATATAACCGATTCTTGCAATTATAAATAACTATTTTAACAGTGTTGAGTTTGATCGAAAAGGAAATTTACAGCCTGTAGCTTTTATGAACGATTGAAAAAGTAGTTTTACTGTAAAATGGAATCAAAAGGACAAAATAAGCAAGCAACTACTTTAATGAATGCGACTGTATAGAGTGGGCATACAACGCACTAGAGAAATTTGACACTACTGATGAACTTTCAAGGGTTTCTCTAGAAAAGTATTGGTAAGGAGAGAAACAGAGTCAGGAAGGATTTCACGAAGGAGCCCATACACAGTAGACGAATGTGGAGGAATTTTGTGAAGATCTAACTACGGGATAAAGTGTCTAGATACGCCTCTTAAGGAAGATAATGTTATTCATATCATAATGTACATAAAAGTTACATACCAGTAAAGCACGTTTCATGTTAACTAGTAACAAAAGGCTTGATGAGGTCTCGAGAAGAGTACGTTAAATTGTTTAGTGGGACATTGATAACACTGTATATGACTATAAATACGGAGACATACAAGGAGTGGCACTAGATAAAGGTACAGCTAGTGGTAGAGGATCTTCTAGGAAAATAAATCCACATGCGGCCAGGGTGAAATGGAGCTTTCCATTAGTAAATATGTCCCATGCTGAGGCGGATTATAACTTGGGGTCCAACTGTAAGTATAATGGCTGGCATGAATATAATAAAGTGAATTATGTGTAATGGTAAAAATAAGAATGGTAGGTCTTTTAGTATGAAAAGAGATTATATTTGTGGTTGCAGGTAACACTAATGTGAACATCCTAATGTCAGCTTTAGGGAGGATGGTGTAAATACTAGAAAATAGTATTTTAAGGAGTTATGTGAAGTGAGTAGGGGACTCATAGGATATGAGAGTGAAAGTAAAATTATGAAGGATATGTTGTTGAAGAGAAGGAAGATGGCAGTACCGAGGAGCATACCGATAGTAGTGCAAATGAGAAAAATAGCGGTGATATTGGAGAAGACGCTGTTAGTAGTGGCGGAGAAATAAATGTATCACAGGGTGCTTGGCGTGGAAGGGAACTAGAAATCACCAATGATGTTCAAATTTTGGAAATTGAGGGAGTAAGTGTAGTATCTGAAGATGAAGTTCTTATCTTTTTTCTAAAAGTGAGTTATGAGACAAGTGAAGAAGAGGAAAATGAAATTGAAATAGTAATGTTAATGATATCAGAAAGGAAAATGGGGGGAAAAGTGCTGGGAATGTTGATGAAAGGGAAACTTGGACTCAGGAAGCCATTCAGAATAGAAAATGGGGAAAGTGCTGGTTATGTTGGCAAAAAGCAACCTTGGATTCAGGAAGCCATAGAAAGAGGCTTTCTGAATGTAAATAATCGAGATATTAAACAGAAAAGGCAACCACTACCACGTGTGAAAGCATGTAATTTGAGAGTGGGGGAATTAACAAATGAGGAGTGAAATTGTTACCATTGCTGAAAGCCTATACAAGAAAATAAAAGACCATAGGGAACTTGTTCAAGTTTCTGTAACTGGAACTAAAGTAATGGGGGAAATTGGAAAGTTGAGAAGGATAATTAGGTAACAGGTGAATGTGGAAATCAGAATTACATGTTTAATTCTTGAACATGATATTTTTGTAATATCTAAATTGAGTGTAGACATGAAACCTTAGTAGCCCAGATTGGATAAGAAGACAAATATTCTAAGAAAAGTAAATGATACAAGAGTATGTTTTGGGCCCCAGAGACTTAGGAAGTTGTAATGAATGAGTCTGATTAGGGGACTGAGGCAAATTGCCAAAACAAATAGATAGTGTAATAAAATTAATATTAAATTACAGCATTCAGATACAATGTAAAAACTGAACTGTGCACAGAAATGTGATTTGTATGAGGCTAATGTGGAACAGACAGTTTTAATGACTTGTAAAATTTTTTTTGGTGTTTTAACATCGTATGTGTATAGCATATTTTGAATTCATGTGTCAAGAATAACTTGAACAATCTGGGCTGTACATATTTCAGAAACAAAGGTGTTGAAAGAGGAATAATTTTCCTATATAAAAAGAGACTATATTTAAAGAAAATTTGCAACCAAATGAAAGATTTTGATGATAATTTCAGGATCTTTTTGATAACATGAAACTGTATTTAGCAAGTAATTTTCATTTGTAAGTTTTGTATTGGCAATGTAAGCCTCGAAACTTTTAGAATATATTAGTCACTATCTTGAGTGTTTTTTCAAGGGTAGGAAAACACACAAGAGTTGAGGGGTTATAAATAATGTACCATGAAGACACCTGTCGAAACATTCTGAAACAATACTACCACACTATCTGTGCACTACACAAGAAACCAAGGTGTCTTATGAGTCAATTAGGCATGTAAATGTCAATGACAAAAGTTACATGCATACAATGTATAGCGATCAGACTACGTAACCATTAGTTTGTTTGTCATTAACTGACAGCAGACAGCAGTGTACCTCATGTAATACCACCCAGCACTGCACTAGTTTCTTGCAAAGATGTAAAAGATGTAAATTTAGTACTCATATAATTATATCTAACATTTTGGTGCTTTTATGAAGTAACTATATTTAATGTAATAATGCATGTAGTCTAGAAATGTGTTTCCACTGTTGGTAAAGTGAGAAAGAGGAGTTTTTGATAGTAGTGTGGTTTCGTATTTGTGCAATTTATTATTGTGGAGTAATGTTGGTAGAACAGGCAAGAACAATTGCTGCCAGTTATTTCTTTGATGTGATTTTTTGGTATTAGACACTTGTAAAGTAGACATTACGAGAGAATGGACTTGAAGCTTTTTTATATAAAGACACTTCCACATAATGACTGGAAAGACATACTTCTTGATTTACAAAGACAGTGTACAAGTATTTAAGTTGATCTTATAATGTAATGTCCTTATATTTATAGCAATGCATTTTTGAATGCACAGTGCATGATATTCTGGACGTTACTTGTTGTGTCCTGTTAATCTGCAGTGCAGCTAAAAGAGTCGGATTGGATGCAGATTATTTCCCTGTGTGGCATCATCATTAGTAATGGTGATTGTGGTTAACTTGACTAAACACTCGTGAAGACTTACAGAAGCTACATTTCAAAAAATACTCATGCTAGCAAGGCATTGTAAGTATAATATGCTACATGAGTGATGTAAGTGCAGTACCTTTCTAGTTTACATCAGAGGAGCTTAGCCAGAATTTGTGGTACATATTTTACAAGATGTGATAGACTTCCGTACTGTAATGGTTGAAATTAAATTAGTGCAATGAACGCATGTGTCATGTTAATGACAACGACCATCTTTACCTACCACAGAATCTTTTCAGATTATTTTTGGCTAGTTAATTATGCCAAATATAGGTGTATGTATTATCAATACTGGTGGTGAAAACTTCAATAACAATAATAAAAATTATTAATTAATACACAGAGCAATCTGGATGGCAGACAGAAGAACATAAAAAGGAAGTGAACTTTCTTTGCTTTGAAGAGAGTGAACAATGCATGAAATGTGAAAGTAGTCCTGTCAACTTAATGCAGACATGAAAAAAATTTGCATTTGTAATGTGTTACAGTAGTGACATTTCAAAGATATTCTTTGTACTTGATTAATTTTGTAGAGAGTGATTCTTAATGGAAACGTCATCTTGCTGCAGAAAATGTACGTCTTCTTTCAGTCTGATTTGATCCATTATAATGGCTTCTTTCAGTCGGCACCACATTGTGCGGAGACTTTATACTGTCTTGTGGCTATTTATGGAACTGTTATTGTGGATACAACAAAAGATTGAATTATCTAATTACTTGTGGTCTAACATTTTAAAGTACAGAATAGACATCTCTTTTTACTAAGTTCACCTGTTACTATAAGAGGAGTAACTTTGGATTGGGGGAAAGGGCTATCAGTTATTACTGTAGTACCCGTAAGGTGTTTGATTCTGTAAAATATCAATAATATTTGCGTACTGCTGGTAACGAATTCTCTTTACTTGTTGGTGAATCTTCTCAGCTCATTTAACTCAAATGCTGTATGCATCAAATGCATTGCTCAAGCCTCCCACCAAATTATTCCGAAAGTCATCTTCATACTAATCAGCTGACAGATAGCACTTGAGGTAAATGTTAAATAATCATATTTTCTAGATTAGCAGAGGCATTAAATGTAAAGGGGGATTGCAGATTCTGTCTTCTGGTGTCATTCCTTGTGTTTATGGGTGTTTTGTTTGATGGCCTATCGTTAATCTAAGATTAGGGATGATGGTGTCTTTTTGCGAAAATCTCTGCTATTGTAGTTTTCCAGGGTGTTCATCAGATTATTTTGTGAGCTGCTAACTCTGAGGTAGAAGGATTTGCTGAGGGCTTTGGACCTGACGTTTTCTATGCTTCAGCGTGCAGGTCCACCTTTGGGAGTCGTTTGCCGGCATGTAGCGGCCGGCTGAGAACCATATTTTGTGTTTTATGCAACTTCTTCAGGTGTGTCTTTGCAAGGTACCCCAGGATAAGTTGGCAGGTAGGTTGCTGTCTCGATTTACAACTACGTAAAGCCTGTGGAATCTGCTACCTGCCTTCACTCTAAGGTCCTGTATGTGCTTCTCCATGTGAGGCGTTAGTCCGCCATCACCCTGAGGTATATAATGGGAGGCCATCACTCTGCATTCCACCTACGGCGACGCACGACTTGTTATCAGTGCAGCGCCTCTACCCTTTCCTGTGTTTTGTCACGCTTTAGAGTTATGCTCCATTTCTTGGCCCATGTTTCTGTCTTTGCTAGCAAATTTTGTAAGTGCCTTCTTAGTAGATTCTTATTGCTGCTGCTGGTGAAGTATACCATGTCATAAGAGTAGTGTCGTGTGCAGACTTGGTTCAGTAGGTATGTCTGTTGTGTAGATGTAGTGCAATATGGGTCCTATGACGAATACTGACGGTACTCCGGTTCGGATATGGCTTTTCACGCATATTCTACTCTGATGTTCCTTCCCGATACGTAGATTTCAAAGAGCCTCTTGGTGGGCGTTGGTAAATGCTGAGTGTTTACTTTATACAATGCCCCTGATGCCAGACCATATGAAAAGCCTTGCCTATGTTAAGTAATACCACTCCACAGAGCCTATAGGGTTGAGTGTTTAGGGCATGGCCTCAGGCATCCTCATTAGTTGCTGGGGGTAGCATAGTCTTTCTGACTACCAAGGGGGTAGCATAGTTTTCCTGAAAGCCAAACTGTGTTAAGTATACGCTCTCCTGGTATGTGGTATGTGCCAGTGTTTGTGAGTATAGGAGGATGGAAGGGGGGCGGGAGGGGACAGCAGCAGACGATCGTAAAGGGTGCTTAGTGAAGGTAGAAAACTTTTCGGCCTGTACTTTTATAGAAATGTGGTATCTTTGTCGGGTTTCACGACCGCGATAATTTTAGTGTGTAGGTACTACTTTGGGTATTTTCATGATTTCTTAAACCCCATTGAAGATGGTTTGCGATGTGTGTGTAATCAGCATGGGGAGGAGCTATTTTAACAGTTAGTTGGTGATTTTGTCATATAACACTCAGCAGAAATTTCATGACTCTCCTCCGTCAGTTTTAACACACATCTTTCATTTCGTATTAGCATTGGCTTCTTTATATCATTTCAGTTAATAATGACTGAAGATCAAAAGGGGGCGGAGAAGAAAAAGTAGGTGTGTGATCGGTGACACTCCGCCCCACAGTCTCACATCCAGCGGCTACGAAGTGTTCCATTAGTGGGACTGTTCTCAATTAATTAACGTATTATTTAATTCACTATACAACGCTACCAGTCTACCCAATCACTCTTAAGACTTTCTCTAGCCTCAGTAATCTCTGAACTGCCTTATTCGACTTCCATATAAGGTCTCATGCTACAGTTACAGATGGACTCCTTTCTTTCCTAGCAATTGCACTCGCCTTTTTTAAAGTACGTGCATGAGCGTGAGTTATCCTTGGCATAACCAAACGCTGTTGAAACTCAAAACATTTCTCCTTAATAAGCCAATTCTTAACCTAGACACATAGCAAAACACAGTGAAATCCTACAAAAACCATAAACACATAGAAATATTTCCCGAAAAAGTGCAACACTGAAACACAAGACAACGATAGACTCTTCTCACCATCCTTTGCACTAAGAGAGCCACAAATTATTACAGCACAAGCAACTTACGACTAATTCAACTTCTCGAAGTTCTTTTATTTTTGTGATTCACTACATTTCCAGTTAAAATGCGACCAATAGGCGAATGACTCAAATAGTGAGATTTATTGATCCGAAATTTTGGCTACATACTCGGAGAATTCTAGTCTTCAAAAAATCTGGCTAAGGGTCAATAAAATTCCAATGTGATGTATCGATATAGATATTTAGCATACCCCTAAGATGCTCTGAGTCTGAACCCAGTGACTCATAGGAAAGGAAGCTCCCCATGGGGTCATGCAGATTCAAGAGGAACAATGTTGCACAACAGGTAACGTCTTATTGAATGAAAATTACTAGACGTGGCCAATAGTCATGGAAGTACAGATACCATATCTCACACGAGTATATTAATCAAGGGGGTCGTCTGGCAACAAAAGGAAACTAAATGTCTCTATAACAATTTGATTTACTACCGTTGGACACCAAACAAATTAGTTACCCCTGAATCAAACAAATAAACACTTAGCAAGTGGTCATGAGGATTGTAATTATGAACTATAGCCTTGGCGTAGGTGGACAAATAAAATCATAACATAAAACTGTGTCGTGGATATGGCCAATGACTCCGAAATTGGTTACTGATTTAAATAAAGAATCTCTCGAAAAGCAAGTATGAATACGAATATATTCGCCAAAGTGTTAGATGGTAGCAACTATCTGACTGAAAATGTTAAAATTACGCAGTTAAACCCTGATGTAAAGTAACTAGCCTCACTTATGCGTCGGCTCCGTGATTGTATCGGCGGTCCATGCTTGGCACTCTCAGGGCCGGTCGTACACTCTCCGGTCAGAGCTTCCATTCTCGGAAAACTGTGAGAAACACGTTTTACGACTCCGGAACATCGTCTAACCGGAGAACAAACTCCGGCGATTGCTGGCCGGTTACCAAGCTTAACCAGGAAATGAAGATGGCAAGATTTTTGATAGATTGAGACAGCGATGACGAAATTTTGGTTGAACTGTTTACGACAATGAGGAAGTAGAAGAAAGTGATTCCGAATTTATATCCAGGTTCCACTTATCAAAGGAAGTCGTACTTCATCTTTTCAGTAATTTACGTGAAAAACTATGGCATAAGAAGGTTATTTATGTTTTCTAAAATAATACTGTTAATTTGTAGTAATATGCATTTGATTCCAGTACTTCGCGAATCCGTTGTACTATGAATGCAAATGAGGCACATTGAAATGGAGATTCGTGCTCAAGTAGTGTTATTTATTTGGCGTCTGTTATAGTTGCTGCAGAAGTGGAAAGGCTTGTTTCGTTTTAGTTAGCCAACAGTTCCATAATATACTTAACAAAAACGAAAAACCACACCAGTTATGGGTACTATTTGTATTAACAGCATTTCCAGTATTAGACAAAAAATTTAAGATTTTTCATGTAGCAAAACGTTTTGAGTCAGTAGTGTCCCAGTTTCACTCAGCCACTTTGCGTCATTGGCAAGAAAATTTTGTTCCACTCTCTTTCCTATTGTGAACGACCCTTTCTGCGAACACCACAGCAGTGTCAGAAGAGCCTTTCCCCGTTTAGTGAAATTATTAGGATCACAGGCCCACTATGCTTCAGAGCAACAATATTGTCTCCCAACTAGCATTATTCACTGAAACCTGTGAACTATTTGTACTTACTCAAGCTAAGATTGACACAGTAAAAGTAATATGAAAGTATTTTTTCTTTTCATTTTATTTTACTTTTTTTTTTAACTGGATGCTTCCTCACCTTAGAAAGTAGATGTAGTGGTTCTCAATTATTATTATTATTATTATTATTATTATTATTATTATTATTATTATTATTATTATTATTATCATCCACATAAGCTCATCCATATTTATCATAAAATAATAGCTATATATTTATGATATACGAACAGAACAGCTGTACAGCTGTCTATTTATTGAACCAACATACTTGTCACATGTGGAAGGAGTGTTTGTAATGCTATGTTTTAGCTTTCCTTGAATATTAAATATGTGAGCGACCTACTTTATGTCAAATTATGTCCAGTGGAAGAAAACTTAAAGTATCTTCTATTGTACTCGTGTAAGGTACAATTTTTCTGAAGCCGATGGCTTATGGTGGTTATTTAATGTCACTGGAAGTGTGAGACCACACTAATGTCCAGAGTTCATTCAGCCAATTCTATAACAGGAAATATTGTTAAATCCTATCTCCTTAACTTCCTTCCCAGATTACATAGAGCTGCTAGAGATGACTGCACAAGCCATTTCGTTGTTGGTAGTCCACTCTTATTATTCCCTTTTGAACATACTGTATATTACGCGTCTCTTCCCGTAGCTTAGACCTATTTTTCTCAGAATCCCAAACATCTTGTTCCATTTTACACTGTCGAACGCTTTTTCCAGTTCCACAAATCCTATGGTCGAGTCTTTATTTTTCTCTAGCCTTGTTTCCATTATCAAGTGGGAATCCCTGGAGGCAAGATGGCGTTCTTTTCGGGGAACAGTATGGAGAAAATTTAGAAAACAGACGTTTGAGGCTGACTGCGGAACTGCTCTGCTGCCACCAACGTACATTTCGCGAAAGAGCCGCGAATAGAGGGGAAATTAGGGCTCGTACTGAGACATATGGATAGTCGTTTTTGCGAGCAGGGCAGTTAAGGAAAGACTTGCATTGGTCGAAGGTACCCTCTGCCACAAGCCATGTGGTGGCTCGCTAAGAACAGCTTTATCGATGTCCTGTAGACAGTTACGTACGTTAGAGTTGATACTACTGTGAGTTTTTTCCTGTAGTAAGTGCTAGAAATTCTAGTGTACATCACGTCCCTGAAAACTTTTGAAAATGTAATAATGAGATTTGTCAGGGGTTCTTTGCCAGTAGTTTATCACTATTTTGTAAAGTGCTTGGGCAGCTGTACGTTTATGTTCAAAAGATTCTTACATGAATATTGCAATATAATATATCACAAAGTTCAGCTAAAGAACGTTTCGTTGTTTTTCTTCTGATTTCATCAAAACCGATTAACGACGTTAACGCAAGAGAGTTGGTAATATTACAATTTCTTTTGGAGATGAAGGATTAAGATGTGTTTTACCGAACTTATTTTGGAAGGATTTTCTTGGAAACTCTAGGCTATATGCGAAGAAAGCGTTCAAAACTAAATTATCTGCTACCCACGGAGAGCAAAATTTATAAAACTTTCGGCAGTTATAAGACTATCTTTGAGCTGTTCGCTACCTACCTGAAACGAAAATGCTTTGTGTTCCCGATTCGTTCTTTGTGTGCAGTCTTTTTTCTATTTTGCAAACAGTTCTTTTCTTGTTATCGAAAGAGAGTTTTCTTTTTGTCTAGAAAGCACAAACATTTTGTTCTTTTGATGACAAAAAATTTGACAGCAGAGTTTACAAAGTGATGTAACCCTGACGTAATCCATTTCCATTGGGGTAAGCAGTCTTCCCTCAGTATAGCAGCGTATTGTGACTCAATTTGTAACCGATGATATATATGAGTTTAATCTGCTTTCATCGTCAGTTTTTTAAACAAAACTATTTTGAAAGTAGTGTACGACACTGTACCAGAATACGTTAGGTTATCATTAACACCAGTGGTGCTGCATATATTTCGCAAATTATTATTGAATCGTTCAACTCGTTTTTCATTTAGTTTCCATTTCTTTTTATTTATGCCATTTAGCTTGATATTAAACATCATCTGTGAATCATCGCTCCTGAGAGACAAATATGGGAACTGCAATACGACTATCCAGTCTCGATGCAGCTATAAAATTCTGTCAGTACTAGTGTTCATGGTTCCTATAGATTACGATGCATATCGCGTGGGGAAACTTAAAGCATATGAAATGTAAAGGGATTCGAGTATAGTTCCAGACTGAATATGCTCTAAGACAATTAAAACAAACTTTCAGTTGCTACTCTCTCATTCTGCTTGGAAGTTAAGAAGATTAACAACACTTCAAGCTATTTCTCAAATATTTCAAGATAACCAGATTTAGCCCAGTATATTATAAATGTTATTATCATCTCTTTATACTTCAGGGGCGCCAGCCTCAGAATACAGATATTAGCAAAATCTTGTGGTATCAATGCTTTTACATATTCATCCGTTGTAAGACGCAACTCTTGTTGCTATACCTGTTGTACTCATTCGTATTCATATCTCCTACATTAATGGCCAAATGTCGCACAGACAGGCATATTACATCTATTTGACCTGTAAATAAGAAGTTCATTCACGTTACTTTTTAGCCATCTAATGTTTCGACCCAATAAATTTAACCTCCTTTTTACCTTAGCTTCTTTGAGGCTCAAAATTTTCAACTACACTTGCCGTCCAAATACTGATAGTCTGAAACTTGTGTACACCAAAAATTTGCTGCCGTCAATAATGACTACAGGGATACTTACATGAGCACCAGTGTCCCCCTGTGAAAAGTGTGCCATCAGCTCAGACGGTTTCTTCTTGGAATTTCTCTTAAGATGTAGGTCGTTCCTCGTAACTCCCCTCCCAACACCCTCCCAGTGGCATGAACTGAATCTAAAGCTATGTTGAACCCGTAACTGACGTTAGTATCGTTCCTTGCTGAAGGTATCTATACCACGAAACTCTAGATATTGTAACCCGACTCACATTCGATACTGTTTTCTGCCCTACCCAGGATCACAACAAGAAGATCTTTGCGCTAAGAACGGATATCCTGGTACTGTTCCAAAAATGGCAAAATGTTCATATGAAACGTACCGAAAAAAGTACTTTTGAGCATCTATGTAGTCTTGTGCACTACGTTCTTTAAATATGTTCAGGATTATATACTATATAATGTGTGTAATTCGTGAGCATATTTAAGGAACATAGGACACAAGACTTCAATAGATACTCAAAGGAACCTGCTTCGTAGCATTATGTCAGGCTTCGACGTCTCTGTTTCCTACGATAACAGAAAGTCTGCAACAATCCGTCGTCATCGTAATGGCCAAATTTTTAAGTATGTACTTTTAAAAGTACAGTGATATATACACAACCTAATAGGCACTTGAGATTGTTATTTTCTATAGTAAAATTAATGTTGTTAATTTTTAGTAGGCCTTCTATTACATGCTTGTACAGGAATAAGTAGCTTCAGCGAACAATTCATCTATCATGCGGTTGAGAAGAAATGCGCAGCAGACGAGTTTTCTTGTTCGACAGTTGAAACAGATTTTGACTTCGTAATGTTTCCGCAAGACGATAAAGTATTAATCAAAAGAGTGTGCAGGACGTACAACATTTACATGTTACTCACTATGCAGATAGGACAGTTGCTAGTTGTTTTTATAGCTCCATTCAACTGTATTCGGTATTCACTTGTTTGAAGTAGAAACTAACAGCGATATTGAAATTGTAATGATGGACCTACGCGGCAGTTTACATACCGCCACATTTAATGTCAATACACGTGTTTACATATTTGGGACACGTGCTACGGTGGAACTGGTCCGCCGTGTCTGGTCTTTATTAATATGTATTACATGCTGTTCCCTGCCTCAAATTAGGTATGCAGTGAGTCAGGACCAGTTAGGAAGAGCGGGCTGCCTTCCTCAATCAGCCGAGGATATCACTTAACATAGAATGGCTTGTTTCTCGACGCCAAGCCGATCGCATGTCCAAGCGCGTTGGTTGTCTCAAAGCTACAACGTAAAAATGTCTCAGAGTGGGTTTATAACGACACAGCTATATTTACAAAGACATCGGCTCTTTTCTAAGTCCTTCGTATATTTACCGATTGAAATCTGAGAGGGATGCACGTGGAAGAACACGCCTGAGAAATCAATTTCTGAAACACATTTTTTTTTTAAAGTAATAACTGTTTTAAATTTCACACTTGACAGCAAGAAAAACAATGTGCTATTTGAGACCAGTGTCATTATTTTCTTCGCTAATACAAAAAGGGAAACTATAAAAACTGTTCTACAATAATGCTACACTGGGCACAGGATGATGTATACATTACTCTTACCAGTTCAGTCGGCTAATAATCGAGAAATATGTGTATAACGTAGAAATTGAATCATGACATGTCATTATCCATACACCCGCATACAAGCTGCTAATTCGAATCATGCTGCTTCCGCAATCGTATAGTATTGAAGAAAATTCGATAAATTATTATTTCGTCTGTCCCAGTTCCATAAAATAAAATGTATTGCTGCAGTTGTACAACATGTTGCCAAAAGGCATGAATAGCTTTGTAAAAGAAAATCGAGCTGTGAGCAACAAATATTCTCATTATAAAGACAGCTTATCCATTTACTGTTACACCTGGACAACACAACAAAACTGCGCCATTGAGTGACTAGTTACTGTTAATTACAACGTGTGTGGTTTGCGAATGGTTGAGTCAGCCCGAAACCAGTAGTCACTACAGCAGTATAGTGTATATTCCTGCAACTGAGACGGACAAAATAAACATTATCCAGTACCAGTGAAACCTGTAGCGAATGCTGTGACATTATCTACCACACATGATTATAAGCAGAGTGTGCGAAATTTTACTGCATGAGGTAGTAATGCACCATTCTTCGCTGCTTACTGGCGTCCGACATAGGTGGTTAGGTGTTGCTGGTTCTATTAAAACTGCCTGGTGTTATCTATTGCGTTTTCAGAAAAGATACCATGTTTCTTGTTAGTTGTGTACGTATTTACACTTGTATTAGTAAGTGGCATAGCATTTCTAAGTTCTGGCTGTTGCACAGGCAACTTTCTCGTATGTCGCTGGTAACGTAGGAGAATGAGTTGGGCAGGCTGCCGGTTTACAGGAGCATTAGGAGTACTAAGCTGAAGAACAGTGTAGCTACTGCGTTGAAAGGGAATAAGTAGTACCCGTTATGGGTACTGCTACGTGCCAAGGATCCTCTGCCGCCTACGTAATTATGGGTTGTAGGTCTTACCGAAGGATACTGCACAGTGCCAAGAATTTTCTGTCAGCTGTGTAACTGAGAGTTGTAGGTTAAATGCACTATTGATTTTGATGCCGCTGTTGGAGGTAACTGTTGTCTGACACTATAGGTGGAGTTTTGTCGGTTCTTTGCCTCGGCTCGTTAGTTTTGATGAGAGTCCAAGTTTGATACTTGGAAACGGCCCCTATATACTGCGCAGCCTGTCATCATGCAAGAGTAAGGTCCGTTTACCGACAAAGCTAAGTTCATTGTGCAGTAACATCAAATACGCCATCCATACAAAAGACTATTATGATGGCTATAGCACCTCGAGAACCGTATTTTATTTTTCTGTAGATAAGTGAAGTTTGTAGTCATGGGGGGAGGGGGGGTTGTGTAACATTTGTGCTGTAAGGAATCAAATGATCTTATCTATGTTGGATACAGTGAACGTTGCTCTTTAAGCAGCAATCTTTTTCCCTGAAAGAAACTCTTGGCATTCTTGACGGCATGTTCTTGGCGACATACTCTTTCACATAGTTGGTGCTACTGCTATGCAGTCGATAGGTGAACTTGAGCATGTGGCTGATCCTATCAAAGATTAATTTTCCTCTCTTTTACTTGTTTAACTTTAGCAAAATAAATCTGCAGACACTACCGTTAGTTAGTTAGATAGTTAGGCCAAGACAGCTGCCACTGCTGCTCTGTGGAATTATGATGCCTCCCTTGCTACCCCGCACCCGTGTAGGAAAATATCTACTGTAAAAAGCGCATATAAATGCCCATCATATTATCGTATTATTAATACATAAAGTCTCTGGAGGAAAACTTTCCTAATGAAAGTTCCTTGGAAGGTCTGTAATTAAGTAATAAATAAATTACAGAATTCCTGTCTTCAGCATGCTATTGCTTTTACATCAAATTAACAACAACTGATTTTAGGGGTGATGCCTGAGGTTACCTAGTTCCTTTAAACAATGTAGTTTGTTCTCTATAGTATGAAGTGCAATTTAAGTCATCTAAGTGACAGCTCGCCATAATCAGCTGTATGTTCATTGAGTAGTTCAGTGTTTTTTGTGTAGGTAACGTCTCCGCTATTGCGCAATAAATAGCTCCAACTTTGAAATAAAACTATGTTTCAGGTATTACCATCCCCTGTTCACGTCCCAGAACCTACATAAACAGGGATGTCCGAAATATCACGATGTTCATTGGTGGAGCAAATTCGAGGTTGCCTAATAAAGTTCGGGTCCTGTGTGAAGAGTTCTTTATAGCAGGTAATAGCAGGTAATGTATTTACTCCTTTCTTAGACCACAGCTGGTTCCACATTACATAATTTTACTACCAAGTTCACAGTATTCGCAGTATCAGAAGCCGTAACAACATATCTAACACTCACTCATAAATCAGATTTTCATTTTCCGATTCAAAAGATAGATTATGTATGAAGAAGAAATACTATAATATAATTTCTCCTGTTAAAGTTTTAAATAATACACACCCAACATTGGAAACTTTGCGAAGTCGACTAATCGGTTATAATTCGTTACGCAAGCCCATTAATATCTGATGAGCTGTGATACAGAAGTAAAGGAATTTTATTTCAGCGTGACATCTAATTTCTCGATTATTTTCGAAAAAGTTATCAGTAAGGCATTTGAATGTTATGTTCCGTCACATTCCGCAGGGAACTTCCTTAAGGATACCAGACCTCTGGTTTGTTGAAACTCGCCACCGATTCCCACGTTTCCGCCAATCTCTCACTCTTAGCAGAGCACCCACATCCAAGTTACTAGATAATTTGTTGTATATTCCTTAATCTCTGTGTTCCTCTACGATTTTTTCTCTCTGCGACTCCCTTTAGCATCATGAAATTTACATCGTGATGCCCTTTCAGCCTACCTCTTCATCCATTCCTTTAGTTTCTCAAGTGTTTCTCTCATCGACAACTCTGCGGAGAACCTTTCCTATTCTTATTTTTTCTTATGGCAAGTTTCAAACGATAACATACTTTAATATAACTGGAAAAGTTCTTCTGTTACTGGTGCACTAGATTTATCGCAAAGAACATGACTTCCTAAGCTTTAACAACTCTTCAGACAAACTACTTGTTTTTTTTTTTTTTTTTGAGAAGTTTTATAACTATAATGATCATTTTAGTGAAGGTAGTCCTTCTACTTCTAGTTGCTTGATTTTTCGTCTGTTTATTAACCTTTTCAACAAATCATCTATCATCTGAATTATTTGACATGAATTCTCAAGCTACATTTAGGAAAGCCCTATTACTAATAAACGCTTGACGTCAGTCACTGGATTCTCGGTATTCAGTTTGATGCTATCTTGTGCACTGGTCCATCGGCAAAATTAACAATACATTGATCCCTCAGGACGTGTCCTGTCAACATACTTGTTATCTTTTATTTTAGTCGAATTTTCCCATACATTTTTTTTCTCCCCCACTATGTTCGGTGCTTGATTTGTTATTCGATCAACCCCTCTTATATACAGCTTCCTTCCTTAGCACTACATGTCAAAAGCATCTATTTTCTTCTTTTCTGAACTTTTGTCGTCCACGTTGCCTTCCACACAAGATTACACTCCAGACACACTCATAAAGGGCTTTCTAACCTACTGATATTATATATTAAGAAATTCCTCTTCATCATGAACGCTGTTGTTACTATTGTCTGTCTGCATTTTGTATCATCAGTTATTTAGCTCCCCAAATAGCACATCTGATCTACTACTTTAATTGCTTCATTTTCTTATCTCAGGATTACCTCATTTAGGGTGACTAAAAACCTTTAATTGCAATTTTTTACATCCGTCCTCTGTTATTATGCAACCAGAGACGATATATTTTCCTCTGCTAACCTTTTCATCTCAGACTAACACACAAGATGCCTTCATTATTTTTTGGATACATTCAAATTTCTGTCTTTCCCTACGCTTTTTATCCTCTGCACCTCCCTCAGAACTGCGGAAGTTATTCCCTGATATCCTGTCACTTTTTTTCGTCGGTGTTTCCCCCATATTTTATTCCTTGTGGATACACCGTAGAACTTCATTTCCTATCTTATCAATCCACCTAATTTTCACCCTTTTTCCACAGCAGCACATCTTACACTCTTCATTTCTCATCTTTTTCAGTTTCCCCGTAGTCCATGACTCACTTTCACACAGCATGATGTTCCAGACGTACAGTCTCAGAAATTTCTTGTTAATATCAAGGCCCATGTACCGTGCTAGTACACTTCTTTTGGCCTGTAATAAACTCTTTGCTTGCGCTAGCCTGGTTTGTATGTCCTCCTTGCTTCATAAGTCATTGGTTATTTTCTTCCAAGCTGGTAGAATTCCTTCAATTTTTATGTTAAGTTTCTGACTACCCTTATTTCTGCTACTCCTCATTACACCATTTATCTTCGGTTCACTCTTAATTTGTGATCTGCGCTCAGTAGACTGTTCTTTACTTTGAAAGTGTCTTGTAATTCTCCCTTATTTTCTGAACATAGTAACAACATCAGCGAATCTTAGATTTCATATTCTTTCACGACAAATTTTAATCATTCTCTTGAATCTCTTTATTACTTCCGTCATTGCTTCTTCGGTGTACAGATTGAACAGCTGGAGAGAAGGACTGATTCATTGTCTTACATCCTTTTCCTCCAAATACTTGGTCCTCGATCTTCCTTTATTACCGACAATTCTTGGTTTTGACAAGCACTGCATTTTAACCGTCTTTCCACATAGCTTGCACCTTTTTTCCTGAAAATTTCGAACATCCTGTACGTTTTATATTCTCAAACGCTTATTGGTAGTCATTAAATGCTAAGAACGTTTCTTTATTTTTCTTACGTCTTGCTTCCTTTGTCAAGGGCAACAACGTAACTATGTCTCTAGTGCCTTACCTTCCCTAATTGCCAGCAGCTCGTAACCTCAGAAATCATCAACTTTCGTCTCCACTCTGCTATAGCTTATTCTTGTCATCAACTTAGATACACGAGCTGTTAATCTGATTGTGCGATTATTCACGCACTTGTCTCCCTTGTTATCTTTGAATTGTGTGAATGACATGTTTTATAAAGTCTCATTGAATAGCTGCTACGTTGATTTTCACCCTATGACTTTAGGAACTTCAAAGGGGTTATGTCTTCCTTCCACCTTGTTCGATCGCAGTCCTCTACATCTCAGTCATAGTTCTTAAAATCGGATGTCTTAAATGTACCAAATCGACTTCCTTTTTATTCCTATGTCTCGTCAACAGATCTGCCCGTAGCAGAGGCCTTCAGTGTATTCTTTCCACGTATATGCTATTCCCTTTATGTTTAACAATGGAATTCTTCATGTGTTTTTAAAGCTAACACTTCCGCTCATAATTTTCGCGAAGATTGCTTTAACTTTTCTATACGCTGTTTCAGTCCTTCTGATCCCCATTTCTTTTTCTAATTTCGAATTATTCTCAGTTTTCGTGTAGCCATTTTGTCTTAGCTTCCCTGGATCTTCTACTTATTTCATTCCTGAGTGACATACATTATATCCGTCCTGTTTTTTGTTGACCATTCTTTTCCTCCTTCTTCCTTTATCACTTGAAATATTTCTTCTTTTAGCGAAGTTTTTTCGCAGTTCTATCTACATTAATCTCTACAAACTTCATAACTGACCTTATTAACGGTGTCAATTACTCTTCTTGCTATTTACACGCAGTGTCTACAACCTGAATAATTCAGCGATCCATTCCACAGTGATTCTTCGAGACGATTCTTTCATACCTCAGTCTACACTTCACCATTACTGAATTTTAATCACGGTCTAAATTCTCTGTATACGCCTTAGAAGGCCGGCCGCAGTGATCGAGCGATTCTAGGCCTTTCAGTCGGGAACCGCGCGACCGCTACGGTCCCAGGTTCGAATCCTACCTCTGGCATGGATGTGTGTGATGTCCTTAGGTTAGTTAGGTTTAAATAGTTCTAAGTTCTAGGGGACTGATGACCTCAGATGTTAAGTCCCACAGTGCTCAGAGCCATTTGAATCATTTGAACGCCTTACAATCCAGTATCTGATTACGGAACCTCTCCCTCACCATGATGTGATCACTATTACCAGCTGAACTTACTGCAGATATCTGTTAGTCTTTCTTTACTGCAGATATCTCTTAGTCTTTCTTCTCTCTTATTCTTGCAACTAAGCCCATACGCTCCCGCGACACCGTCTTCAGTCCCTTCAAGTAACACAGCAATCACCGTACTCCCTTTACATGCTGATTCAACCGCTCAAAACCCTCATACTCTGTTTCTTCATCTTATGCTTATCACACAGACATGTATGCCTGAACTATCCTTGTCTGCGTTGGTCTGCTGTCGAATGTGATGATGAAAAGCCTATTCCTGAAGTATCCGCAGCAACCCACTCTCTACGCTGCCTTCACAGCGAATCCTACTCCTATTACACCATTTTCTGCTGCTGCCGATAGTACCACATATTCGTGTGATCAGAAATCCTTAAGTTTCTCCCATTTCACTTCACTGACACAAACTGGATCTGGATTGAGCCTCTACATTTGCTTTTTAAGATTTTCTGGTTTCCCTACCACATTCAGACTTCTGATATTCCACATGTCAACTCGCAGGATATTTCCTTACATTAGATACTCAGTTTTTATCTCATGGTCACTTCACCAATGGCACAACTCTACCGGAGATCAGAATGAGTAGCTACTCCGGGATTTTTTTCAATTACGACCACATTTTCTGTGGATATGCATTCTTAAATGTAACAGTTTTGCATTACTTCTGCAGCCCTTCTCTATCTCTATACCACCGGGACGTTAAACTCTAATCGTCCTTCCTTCCTTTGTTGCTTCTGCGCCCTCATAATGTTGACAATTAGGAATCGTACGGACTGCTTTCATGGGAGTTTGCCATACGAAGTGCTGAACTTTTCTCCACTCTTGCGACCTCTTTGATAAGTCTGTTGGTAGAACGACGGTGACTCTTTACGCTGGAAGTCTTCGGCCACCTTTTCAGGATGTTTGTATTCAAAACTTAAGCACTGAAACAAAAATAGTGAACCAGCTGTAAATAGTGCACGTACAGCCGAATGACATTTGTTATCTGGAGTCTGGTGTCGTACTTGGAGCGTTTCAGTGACTGACAAAGAGGGCTGAGATAATCAGCCTTCCAAAGTTTCAACGAAGTTCACAGTCTGCAGCATTGTCCGCAGAACTGATTGGGGCTCTGTGGTTTAGATTCAAATGGTTGAAATTGTGGTGTCACCGCCAGACACCACACTTGCTAGGTGGTAGCCTTTAAATCGGCCCCGGCCCGTTAGTATACGTCGGACCCGCGTGTCGCCACTATCAGTGATTGCAGACCGAGCGGCGCCACACGGCAGTCTAGAGAGACTTCCTAGCACTCGCCCAGTTGTACAACCGACTTTGCTAGCGATGGTTCACTGACAAAATACGTTCTCATTTGCCGAGACGATAGTTAGCATAGCCCTCAGCTACGTCATTTCCTACGACCTAGCAAGGCGCCATTATCAGTTGCTATTGATATTGTAAATACTGTACAGACAAGAGCTACGTTCAATATTAATGGATTAAAGTATTCCACCAGCTACATCCTTTTTTTCTAGTCTAACTTTCTTGTCCTGTTCCAGACCTCACGCCAGCCTGCGTGAGCTAAAACGCGTGCCTTTCGGCTTCCTCTTACATTAGTGGGTTGGCCCTCTTGCCAATCCACAACAGAAATGGCTCTGAGCACTATGTGACTTAACATCTGAGGTGATCAGTCCCCTAGAACTTAGAACTACTTAAACCTAACTAACCTAAGGACATCACACACTCCCATGCCAGAGGCAGGATTCGAATCTGCGACCGTAGCGGTCGCGCGGTTCCAGACTGAAGCGCCTAGAACCGCTCGGCCACTTTTGCCGGCTGTGGTTTAGAACCGGGTGCACTGTTTGAACCAGAGATTTCGAGATTTCTGTGGCAAGTAGGGTTGTGAATTTCTGGACAGGGGATGTAGGGTTGAGTACTGTACTCACAGGATCACACAAACTAGCCCAGGCTTGCACTGCACACCAGAGACACCTACGCAGTTGGCCGAGCGTGGAGTGTACAAACATGTTTTTCTAGCTCTGGCGAGTATCCATCCATTCCAGATAACTGCAGTCATAGGTCCCGAAGAATTAGGGTAATATCCAAATACATAGTCTCCACAGGTGAATGGATTAAAATCCTGGAGATCAGACGCCAAGACTTTCGCAAGGAACTCCCAGAGTTTGAAGTAATTTTAAAAAGCATTGAACCTTACACAGCAAAAGGTACAGAAAGAAGGCTGTAACCAGAAATTGACAGCAGCGAGATTTTTGGCATGTGTCGAACGGCTAGGCTAATGGGGAATCGAGGTTGTGTATTTGCCGACTTAGACAACAAACACAATTCCACCCAAATAGGAAATGAAATTGCAAGCGAGACTGCCTGCCGGAGTGGCCGAGCGGTTGTAGGCGCTCAAGTCTGGAACCGCGTGACCGCTACGGTCGCAGGTTCGAATCCTTTCTCGGGCATGGATGTGTGTGACGTCGTTAGGGTAGTTAGGTTTAAGTAGTTCTAAGTTCTAGGGGACTGATGACCTCAGATCTTAAGTTCCATAGTGCTCAGAGCCATTTGAACCATTTTGCGTGCGAGACTGTTTGGTCATTCCGTATCACTAACGGGTATAATATCAGAATTAGATCTTTTTATCAGCCACACGACACGTCCCCAAATGTAAACGAAAACCTCAGAGGAAACAGCGATAGGCTATTACAAATGTTCCCTACCCAGTACTGGAGAAGACTTTACTCGTTTAACGCTCACCTAACAAAAATTATAGAGTATTGTGTGAGAAGCCATCCAGAAAACTCAGTTAATGTCTTCTCTGAAAACTATGCATAGAGAGCGTGCGGAAGTCCACTCATGATTCAGATATTTTAACCTTAATGGAAACAAATAAATCACGCATCGATGAAGATGTTCGAATTGAAAACTGAATCAGTAAGCATGAGGCAATTGCAGTAGTAAGCAGATACAGAGCTTGTCGTGTCACATCTCAGTAAGGAACTCGAAACATTCACCTGACGCTAGGAGCATGTAGTAGAACTGTGGCTCGAGTTGAAAATAATTGTCTAACATATACTGGACTGTAATGCCAACGGCCTTGCCGCAGTGGAAACACCGGTTCCCGTCAGATCACCGAAGTTAAGCGCTGTCGGGCTGGGCTAGCACTTAGATGGGTGACTATCCGGTCTGCCGAGCGCTGTTGGCAAGCGGGGTGCGCTCAGCCCTTGTGAGGTAAACTGAGGAGCGGCTTCGGTCTCGGAAACTGACGTACGGCCGGGAGAGCGGTGTGCTGACCACACGCCCCTCCATATCCGCATCCAATGACGCATATGGGCTAAGAATGACACGGCGGCCGGTCGGTACCATTGGGCCTACATGGCCTGTTCGGGAGGAGAAAATACTGGACTCTAATGCTCCTTGTAGAATGATCCATAGACTAAGGTAACCGACTGGCGTACTCTCCTTGTAAAGATACTTCGAAATAAACTGTGACTTCTCCATAGCTGAGTCATACAGATATTAGAGGCAGTGGCGTTGCTTGGATGATTGATTTGGAGGAGGGGTCCAAACAGCTAGCTCATCGGCCCCATCGGGGAAAGATAAGGAAGGAATTCAGCCGTGCCGTTTCGAAGAAATCATCCCGGCATTAGCATCAAGCGATTTAGGGAAATCACGGAAAATCTAAATCCGGATGGCCAGACGCGGGTTTGAACCGTCGTCCTCCCGAATGTGAGTCCAGTGTGCTGACTGACCAGTGCGCCACCTCGCTCGGTGGCAGTGGTATTAGAAACAACTGTAAACACTACACTGAAGATACAAAAGTCATGGAATACCTCCTAATACCGTGTCGGACACCCCGGTCTAACGATGCAACTCGACGTGGCCGGAACTCAACAAGTCGTCAGAATCCACCTGCAGAAATATTGAGCCACGCTGCCTCCATAGCCATCCATAACTGCGAAAGCGTTTCCGACACAGGATGTTGTGTACGATCTGACCTCTCGATTACGTCCATAGATGTGTGATGGATTCACGTCGGGCGGTCTGTGTGACCAAATCATTTCCTAAAATTATCCACAATATTCTTCTAACCAATCGCGAACAATTGTAACCTGGTGACATGGCGCAAACATAACCATTTCCAGTCAACGATCGATTCAGTTGGAACAGAGGACCCAGTCCACTGGATATAAACACCACCCACACCATTATGGAGAAACCACCAGCTTGCACAGTGCCTTGTTAACACGCTGCCGTCCAGCGACAACACAGTGGTTCCGTGCGCGAAATAGCGGTCAACGGCTGGCGACACCAGAGCGGTGTCGTGTGCATAGTATCGTTCAGTGGCCGGCGACACCACAGGGGCGTCGTGAGCTTAGTATCGTGCAGTGGCCAACGACAGCACTTTTGTATCTTTCGCTTTCTGTTGGTGTTTTGTTTAGGTAACAATAAGTTATACGCGTCAACAAGTTTTTGTTTTGTTTTTGTAAGTACTTGAGCCCTTGCGTCATGGCAGATGAAAGAGACGATACAATTATTTACGATGAATGCGCGGAGCAAAACTTGGAGGTTGCCACTACATCGTATACGTCTCATCATGGTCCGGTTGACAGACTTCCCGGTCAGATAAAGTAACACCAACTAACAGGGCTACGTATTTCCGAACCGATAAACTGCCATGTATGTTCCAAAAACAAAGAAAAGAACAACAAACTTAATGTGCAAGTCTCGTGAAGTTGTGTTACATCTTTGAGACTGTTTTGCTGCATATCATACGAAAGAGAAATACTAAGTACCAAAGACCAGGCAAATAAATATATGAAACGAACAAATTTCCTATTTATTTACGTATGTATATCTTCGATATTTCATGAAAGTAGGTGGACAGGATTGAGAACTTAAGAGAACAAAGGATGAGACTAGTAAAACGTAACAATTTATCAACTCTCGATAATGTCAAGAACGGCTGGCGACAAGCCAAGTAATCCGAATTAGCGCTGCCGGCGCCAAGCGAATAAATTTGTACGAGACGTGCAGACGGCAAAGTGTTAACAAGTAGAGTCCATGGCTTCGTGAAGTCTGCGGGGCACACTCGAATCTTACCATCAGCTCTGACCAACTGAAATCGGGACTCATCTGACTGGAAAATGGTATCCAGTCGTCTAGGGTCCGATTGATATGATCACAAGATTAGGAAAGGCGCTGTAGACGGTGCCGTACTGTTAGCAAAGGCAGTCGCGTGGATCGTCTGCTACCATAGCCCATTAGCGACGAGTTTCGCCTCACTGTCCTAACGGATACAGTCGTCGTAGGCCCCACATTGATTTCTGCGGTTATTTCAAACTGTTGCCTGTTTGATAGCACTTTATAAAACGCCGCTGCTCTCGTTCGTTTAGTGAAGGACGTTGACCACTGCGTTGTCTACAGTAAGAGATAATACCTCAAATCTGATATTCTCAGCACACTCTTGGCACTGTGGATCTCGGAGTAATGAATTTCCTAACGATCACCGAAATGGAATGTCTCATACCTCTAGCTCTGACTACCATCTCGTGTTGGATGTTTTCCTGAGGGATATAGCGTCAAAGACTATCTAATTGGCGCATTATATCGTGAAAATCCCGACCTGTTTGGTGGGCCTTCCCGTCGTTCTCCGAACGTTCTCAATATCAGGCGACCTTGCTGGCCAAGGTGTCGTTTGACAAGCACGAAGAGAAGCAGTAGAAGCTCTCACCGCGTGTGGGCGGGCTTTATCTTGGTGGAACGTAAGTCCAGGATGGCTTGTCATGAAGGGTAATAAAACTGGGCTAGAATATTATCAACGTATAACTGTGGCTGTAAGGGTGCCACAGGTGATGACAATGGGATCTTGCTATGAGATGAAATGGCTGCTCTGTCCTGGTTGCCGGGTCATATGACTGGCAACACTCAGGCTGGTATCCTACCGCTGTCCAGAACGTCTCCAGACACTCTGCGGTGGCCGTCGGGGTTCGTTTGGAAGCGGTACTCTTCACTGAAGACATTTCTGCTCCAGTCAACCGGTTTCCAGGCCGAATGTGCCCGAAACCACTGCAACGGGCTTTTTGGTGCGCAGAGGTCAATACCAGCTCATCCCCCTCTCAATGGTCTTTGTGGTCACTAAATCGCCAGTTGTACGTCAGATCGATGATGATAATGAACCTGGGACTCTGAGTGTTCTCTGGCGGTTTTTCGATCCTCTACTTTTGTCGTCTCTCTAGGTCGACTGCTTCGTTCTTGACAGTGTGTGGACTGTGGTTCACCCATTACAGTCAACATTGTAGGACTGAGGCATCGCTTCTGTTCAAATGTCGAGCGATTCACTGGTTACTACAGCCAGCTTCTTTGAGCCCATTATATGTCCTCTTTCAAATGCTGAAACCTGCGTGTACTGTACACACGCCTGCTTGCGAGGCGTGGTTATTGTACATCTGAGGACATGGAATGAAATTCGCAAAGACCTTATGCCATGTTATCAACAGCTGCAGGGTTAAATTGCGTTGCAGCGTCACACATTCACCCACCTGCCGCCAAAGTTTACAAAAGTTTGCACTTTCTGTCGATAACTGTATCACTATTAGTTTGTGACCAATTTGCAAAACTTCTCTGGGGCCCGTCGATTTTTTTTTTATCTTACCGTGCAGAAATAACGCCACGTTTGCTCATAAAAGTGTATTGGCAACCTTGTTGTTTATGTTGTATATTAATAACATGATAGGTGAGCCGTGTTGGGACTGGTGCCAGGGCTATCTTTCGTTAGGCACAATCGATTCCATCTGGCAGAAGTTTGTCTTTGGAGCCTGTGCCGGCTCAGGATATAGCGGGCAGTACGGAGTGGAAGGCGGGAACAACATTGGGGACGGAACGTGGAAGTGCGCGTATTAGCGAGACGTTGGCGAGACGACAGCGAGCGCGGTGTGCCCGAGTACGGGCGGCAGTTGCCGCTTGATCGTACTGGGGTCAGTAGCAGCGGGCCGGCGCTGTGGCTTCTTGGCAACCTCGTGAAGCTATGCATGTGCTCGCTTCCGTGAAGGAACACGCTGTTACTATCGGACTAAGCAACGTCTGGTGTCTTCACCACATCCATCCAGCAGCTGGCATCGAGTTAAGTAATTCAAGTCCTAACAAAGATTAGTGAAATATAAAGATGATTGCTCTTGAGACAGAAAAGTGTTGCAAGGACTGTGATGTGATATTTCATGTCTCTTATTAAGTGTGTGCTTCGCTCCTTAATAGTATTGTCCTTACTTCAGCTGGCAAGTGTCTAAAACCTTGATACGTGAGCGCAGCCTTACCGAACGATCTATATCCCGTGTCTGAAGATTGCCGTGTGGTACCTTACAGGCCCACATAAGGTGCTCCATGTGATGCTTGGGTTTTAATGAGCCAGTTTCGTTTGCATCATTCGTGTACGTGGTTCTGCTTAAAGGAATGAAATCAATTTTATTCTTGTTTTCCGTATAAGTTTGAGTGTTAAGGTGAAGGAAGGGTTGTTTGGTTCCGTGTTGTCGCTTCTGATTTATGTTTCAGAGATCGGAAGCAGTGGGCCACCGAAGTGCAGAGCCTCCCCTTTTAAATTACTAGCGGCCGTGCGGGCGGTGGACTTCGCCTGAGCTCGCGTGTGCTGTTTGGTTCCGATTTCGGTGTTCTGAACAGAGAGGAAGTACAAACGGAGTCCACGTCTTAATTCGAAGGTAAGTAGTCAGTCGCCTCCACCGTTCGTGGCCAAGTCGCGGCCTCACAATCTCGGGCCTCAGTTACTGTACAGGCTGCAGTTTTCTAAAACTTGTGGAGGCTCTGCAAGGTTGCCCGGGGTAAATGTTTTAAATATTTGTTATGCATAGCGGAGTGCTGCCTGAGAAAAGCTGCAGAAACATTTCTTCACATCTTGACAAGAAATAAAAGTAACATGACGACTGGCAACTTGATTTAAATTTATAGTAATATGAAAGTAAGCACTTAATTCAACCCGTTTTCTAAAATTGCGGTTTAATTCAACCTTAGTGGCGTATGTCAGTTTGACGGGGAAATAACTGTTATTATTGATCAAACTGTCTATAAGATTGTAAAGTTGTTTGGTAATATCTCGCTCGGGAGAGGCGGTTTTCATTCTATGTGGAAATAATAATTGATTTCCTGGTTATTTGATGTAAAGTTTATTTTAAATTATTTACTTGGCCCGAATAGCGGTTTTTTTAAATGTTTGCAAAGAGATTAATTCGCTTTTGGTTTCATATAACAAGCAGTTTGTTAAATTGGCCGGAGAGGTGGGTTTTTAAACGTTTTTAAAGACATTAATTCATATGTGGTTTGATGTAACAAGCAGTTTGTAAAGTTTGCCTGAGTGGCGTTTCTTAAACAAATTATTATCTGATTTATGATTGTAATTTTCTTAATGATTTATCTATGATGCAAATAAATATGTTGAAATGAAATGGTCACTTTATGGGTCAAGTCCTTCCACTCCCTTTCTATTAAAAGTTAAGGAAGTTGCAGTTCAAAATAGAAATAACGTACCAATAGGCAGTATTACTAGCAAAGTCAGACTCTTCGCCAGTGATATTGTTATGCGTAGCGCAGTGCTGCCTGAGAAAAGCTGCAGAAATATTTCTTCACATCTTGGCAAGAAATAAAAGTAACATGAAGACTGGCAACTTGATTTAAATTTGTAGTAATAAGAAAGTATGCACTACAGGAAATGAAAACCGTTGTATGCTATGGCTACCACGTTAGCAATTGAGTATTTGACTCCCTCTCAGCTCAAACAGGTACAAGGCAGACATAATTGATCATGAAACGGAATGATTACATAGGCTGAGTGGTAGGTAAGGCAGGACGCGAAGTTACTTCATTGGCTCGACAGTCGGAAAATGCAGTCAGTCTACAAAGGAAGCTGCTTACAAGTGACTTGAGCGTCACACCTAACAATATTGCTCAAGTGTGTGAGACCCATACGAAAAAGGACTAACGGGGGATACCGAACGCATGAATAGAGGGCGACAGTAATGGTGGTTTGACTCACGGGAGAGCGTCATGGAAAATGCTGAAAAACCCGAGTCGGTTCACTCTTGAAAATAGACCCACGTTCCTCAGCGAAGGGTTACTTACAAAATGTCAAGAACCTGTATTCAGCGAAGAACCCAGAGCTTTCGTTCAATACCTTAGGGCCTTTGAAGACAAAGTTACATTCCCCAAAGTTCGCACTGGGGCATTTAAGCACTCACTTGCCCCGTGTTTCATGTGCGATTAGAACGGCAAGAGCTCTAACATATAGTGCCATGCTAAGTTACCTCCGCCGTGCACTTCACAATGTATTGCACTGAATGTATGCAGATTGAGGTGTAGACGCAGATACAGCATTCCCTGTTTTACGTACCAGTATAGCCATAATCTGCAGACCTATGTCCACATTCTTAGAGTTACGTCAAATACTGCTAGCGGATAGCGCGAGTGCACTCTTCGATTTTGTTCCGTATCAGTTACAAAGTTGCCAAACTTGTGAGAGGTTGTTGCCGTTATAGGTCTTAAAAGAACTATATGATACACGTACTTCTTATAGTTTTGGTCAAATACCTTTTAGATTGTGTATTTATCAGACTCGCCATTTATTGGAATCTATAGTGACGCGATACAGGCAAACTACACACTGGTGCAAACAAATTACATAAAATCTATTAATACAGTTATTATTTTTAAAATTTTTGACAGGCTTGTTAAGTGACGGCAAGTTATTTTGGATGCAATTAGCGGGGAGCGGGGAGAGGGGGTGAGAGGGAGGTTCAGTGACAAACTGTGAAGCCCCCTTCCCCTCCAGATTTGGACTCTTAGATTGCTTAAGGCGTTCAAATTTATATGCAGACGTCGCACAATTTTCACTGTGAACGGATTTCCTCGCTTTTTAACTGTTTCAGAGAAGAGAGTTTTTTTTGTGCTGGTCGTTGACTTGACTTGCAACTGCGCTCCACTATAACGTATCAAACAAATAGCACCTTCCAATACAATTTTTATTTCATCAGCTAAGCGACCTTGTGAAAGCGTGTCCAAGATAAAATATCGGCAATGTTTTCAAATCTGTAATGGTGCAGATTAAATGTTTAATTTGTGCCCATCGGTTAACAACGTTGCTGTAGAGTCCACTGCCAATCAAGTGTGTCGTACGTCAACCATAAGTGATATTAAACAGGTCAGGATTTACGTCCCTAGTTACGGCCCGAAGACATCGACAACGACTATAAAATGTAAACCCATTAAGTTCAGTGCCCTCCCAAATGCCTTTCTTGTCCCTTTATAAAATAAGGCCCAAAAATTTTAAACCTTAATTAAGTTCCTATGCTAACAATTACGGCACCAGTAGACACTGATAGCTACGCCTGTGTCGAGATTAATCGCCACACAATCGGCTGTAGCGGGAACACGTTAATTAACTCATCACAGAAAACCCACGAAACTTTTCCGAACGTCATAACCTATTCTACAGCTCAAACATCCCACAGCCATTTCATTTTAATTTTAAAGTCAATTAGTTAACAGCAATACGACTGATACAGAGTGTCCTCGTATTCACGAAAAATGGTTAACATATTCTTAAGCGCCGGAAAATCATTCTAGCAATATCACACGTACAGCGACTTCCATTAATGTCGTCTCTCTCTCTCTCTCCCTCTCTCTCTCTCTCTCTCTCTCTCTCTCTCTGTCTCTCTCTCTCTCTCTCCCCCCCCCCCCCCCCTCGCCAGATTTCCTACTTTGTTTTTCCTTGCTTTTCACTCTCTAGTTCTAGCTTTCTCCGTTGTGTCACATGAACGATTCATATCGTTTCACACATTCGGGATGGTTACAGAGAAACAGACATGTGAGCTTGAAACCGCGTTTTGTTATTTATTGTCTCCACTCCTGCTACATTTCATTTTAATATTGCTTGCACTGGAAGTTCGCTTTTTTCTGACTGAGATAAAAAATTTGATAGTTGAGTAACTGCCCGCACGTTGCGTAAAAGGAGAAAATTCTTTGTTCATTGTAAACAGGGGCACACTATTGACATAAAGTTTCACGAGTTCACTGCATTAACAACTCTGTTCTGAAGAAATAAACTCTGCAACGAAGTGCTGTTTATTCTGGAATGAGAGACCATAGTGAGAGTTATAGGTTCCTAGAGATTAATACAAGGTTGGTCGAACGACTGTAACACCGGTCTGGCGGCTGCTGATACGCGCACATAAATATTTCTTTTTGGTTTCATCTGCACAAGATAATTCTACACAGAAGCACATTTGTTTTCGTATGATTTATCATCATTCAAACTGGTTAAACGACAAACGTATCACTTCTATGCTAGGAGTAGACCTGATTTAAACGATGATTATGGTCTCACCATGCCCTGAACTGTATACCAACCAGTCCAGCTAGTTATAATGGAACCTACAGTTAAAAGTGGATGACGAATCACAATCCCTTAGACTTTAATAAGTTCGCGTTCTGCCTTTAATAAGTTCAAGTACTTCCAGAAAAGAAAGATCTCAAAGTGCCAGCATAACCAAAATGGCCGTCTGAGATGCAGATCTAGTAGAGAATTTTTGGATATCTGTTTGACTCGACTTGGTCGAAGCAGTAATAATTACTGTCGATAGTCCTCAAGCGTATGACTTTTGTGGTCAGCCGCGCGGGTTAGACGCGCGGTCTTGGGCGCCTTGTCACGGTCCGAGCGGCTCACTCCGTCGGAGGTTCGAGTCCTCCTTCGGGCATGGGTGTGTGTGTGTTGTCCATAGCGTAAGTTAGTTTAATTTAGATTAAGTAGTGTATAGGCTTAGGGACCGATGACCTTAGCAGTTTGGTCCCATAAGGCCTTACCACAGATTTCCAATTTGTGGCCTATCACTTTCGGGCGTTAATTTCTCGTCGTTCATCGATATAACGGTACACTGTTATACCACATGCAAGCAAACACGTAACTTAGCTGTGGTTTGGGTGTTTCCCTGTGCTCTTAAAGCTCATCAGTTTTTGTTCTGATGTTGTACCAATCGGATAAATTGCACCTAAGGTACTGAGACATTCGCAGTGTATACGACAGTCAGAAAAGTGAATATCTTTCGTGGGAAATGTCACAAAACTAACTAAGAGAGATATCGAACAAACGAGTGTTCTGTGAAAACTATTATTCCATGGCATTTCATTCTGCTCAAATTTCGCAGCATCTACAGCTTCATGATAGTGACTTCGAAAATTGGTTACAGTTCTCCGAACGTTCTCCACGAAAAGTGCAAAGAGATGCTGTGTATCTATACAAAATTTTGATTAAGGAAAAAGCATCGATTACAAACCATGGGCAAGTCAGTCTTGGCCACGTTAACTAATCTTCTATTGATAATCCGCATTGACTGAAGGAACTGGATAAAAACAATACTCTTTGTATGTCAAAGTTTACTGCGTGTTTTTCAAGACCCGAATGTTGGTCGTTGTTTTATTAACGGGAATCTAAATACTCTGAAGTATCCCGAGTTCCTAAGATAAGCTGTTGCGGCCGTTCTTGGCAGGCATCCCACTAGTTGGTCATTGTGGTACCAATACGACGAATGTCTCTCCCTTCTGCATATGTAATACAGGCCCTCTTAAAGTAACATTTGGAGAGCATAGGAACGGTCGTGCAGGAAACGCAAAATGGTCTGCAAACTCACCAAAATTACCTCTTCGATACTTCTATCTGGGGTGAAAATTAAAATAAGCGTTCTATTAGGTAACATTGACGTCTCCCGATCGCGTGAATTGCCATATAGAACGTGCGTGAGCTGCCGTTAACTCCACGTGAAATTCATCGAGCAGGATAGTTTCTTTGGAATACGTTTATAGCGTGCAGCACTCCTCGAGCTCAACATTTTGAATACGTGGTAAGGACGCCAGTGATGGTGACAACATGAACCGTACCTGAGATACGGCGTGCTTGCTGACATTTGGTACGGTAGCGAATTCGTTTTCCCAGTCTCTTCTCCAGGCGGTGGGACACTGGCTTGAGGCGCTGTTATCTTGAGACTACTTTTGATACGGTCCCATACATTCTATGTCGTTGAAGTTCTCTTAGAAGCATCTTTAAAATGCCACAGAAAAGGGTAAGCTTATGCAGTTCTGAAAGAAAAAACAAAATCGGTGTCGTAATTCGGGCACTATAAACGATAAATATTAATTGCGAATGTCAGGAAATTCGCCAGATTCTCGGCTATTCTTTGGCGAAAACCGCACCTCGATGCACTTTGTTCTAGTTATACCTGGGGTGACCTGTACTACCTGCCTCTACCTGTGTAGTAATTGCAGTTTCTGTCACTGTACTAAGAAGAAATTGGTGGTGCAGATTATAACGGTACAGCCTCTTACAATATTCATATGAAATGTCTGATATCACCTTTTTTTATATGCATCCTGACAGTTATCGCACAATTCTGCCCTTCCTAAGGCATTTTATGTGTCTCTTTGTATATATCATTCTGTCCAATTTGCTAAAACACTAGATATTCATTGTGAAAGCATATAGAATATTCGGCAAGGACGTGCGTTACCGTGATTGGCAATCGTTTGTTGTCATTAATAAAACTATGTACATACACTAAATTAAATATCTAATCAAGAAATTGAAGTAATAAATATTCAGCAACAGATAATAAGAGGCTGTGGAAATATTGGGATAAAGAACTAACGCCTCTAATTACCTTAATTGCAGTTGAGTAACGAGTAAACACAGAAAAGCTCATTATCTTGAGAAACTGATTAAAAGCTATTAGCAAACGCTGTATTTTCATTTGTTATCAATTTTTATGTTCTCCTCTGTAATTAACATTCTTTGTAATTACGTTTCTAATTAACTCTCCAATTGTTTACATCACACAACTTTCCGATTTCCAGAATTTGAAGCCTTGTCTGTAAATCTCATATATGTAATCGGATAAAGCAGGAGTTCTGTACTACCATTGAATGTTAGTAAGCAAATCCAAACGGTAATTAATTACGTAACTAAAATAATACAAGAGACATTATTGTAATTAAATGTAAGATTGCTTTTCTTATGGAAAACTAAAGATATTACTACAAAAGATTATGTCATTATATATTGTATTTTATACCTTATTCACCTGTAACATTAGTTTCTTTACGATTTGTAAATTTTAATTGTAACATCGAAATTGTACAAAATTAATAATAGATTATTTTGAAATTTGTTGTTAAAATTCTGTATAAAGTCACGCAGAAATGCTGCGAGAGGTCAGTTTGGAAGTTAGTTTTGGAAGTCAAAGAGATCAGTGAAGTTTGTCTGTGTTTTGTTTACATGATGAGTGCACAGTTCGGTTGTGAATTAATGTAAATAAATTTTGTGAAGCATGAAAATTTCGTATTCATACATCAATGGACCAGGCAGAAGAAATTTAAGTGTAACGATCCGAGTGAACGTTACTAGGAACAATACCGTTTCTGATAAATGTTCGTGATAAATGGTCTTGTCATACCAGTCGAAATATCAATATACACAGAGTGAGTAACCTGTAACTTGCGCTGCAGACATTGCGGAAATGGAAAATGCTATTGAAGTGCAGTTTTCACAGATTGGATTAGTAATCAATGGTTCTTACTGTTAGCCAACCAACGGATTATAATAATAGTTGGAAAGCGTATTTTTTGTGCAAACTATCGACATTAACTAACTAAAAGTAGGATAAATTAGAATGTCAATGGTGTTTGTTGCAGAATTCTGGTGCGAGTTGTTTACGGGGTATCGTATTTTGTAAAGATCCCACACCGACTCTTATTCAATACTTGTGATAGCACACACTAAAGAATATGTATACACTACTTATTTGTATTCCGACCGGTAAGGAGACAATTTATAATTGCAAGTTGTATTCAAAAGAACTATCGCCAGGGACAATACACAACAATTCAGAACAACACAGGCAATGCATATCGTATTTATCCACCAGTACCGGACAAACGACTTCGAACCACAATGTCTCACTTGCACGGGAATACCCATAACGGATGTACGGGTGCAGGCTGCAGACGGATGGTTGGAGACATACGGAAGATTGGGGCCGGCCGTGAGTCCTACATGAAGAGCCAAATGGCAACGCGAACGCTCGCGATAACTGGGAAATCCGGGTTCGGCTTCCGATTAAGCACTAATTTTCATTTTCGTCATTCCATTCTACAGCTGATGGTTGTCCATATTCATAATTCCGCTTACATTTAATGTAGATCTGTACATGTATATGCCAGATCTGGCAACAAAGAAATATCTGTTGAATAACTTCGTCGTTGCTCCTGCGTCGTACGCTATTTATTTTACTTCAAAGTAGAGGACACTTTGTAATTTTGAATCCGCTTCCGGATGAGTCAACAGAAACGTATGTCAAGCTACTTCAATTACATCGCTATGCCAGTGCATGCGGTAAACATTACAGAGTTAACCCGATACTCATCAATCAGACTTCGTAAGCTATTCAGCAGTGTTTTCTGAGAATTTTGGTATATAGGCCCACAGATACCTGATGACTTAGTTTCGGCTTAATTTTATATTGTTTTATTTCATGGAATCAATTATATCTGTATCATTAATGTATCGAAATAACCTACAGAACAACACAAGAATCGATGGTAATCGACGTGTTTTTTATTTGACACACCTGTTTCATTAGCTAGCGGAACTTGCTAATGACGAGAGTAATTTCAGCTTTATTCTTCCCTCTCTGGCTTCAATTCCGTTTGTTCTTCAGGCAGTGACCCATACCAGTATGGATAGGTTTACCGATGAGGGGTTGGCAGAAACGCACCTTGTCTGTGGGATCAGTGATCGCGATTTAACAGCGCTACAACGGTCCTACACTGAGCTCATCCCACAGCGATGGCAAAAAATCACAATACTGGCGTCTAAGGTTTGTTGCATTACTCTGTTTTTAATGTAAACATTTTGGTGACAGCAAAGTGGTTCCAATGGCTCTGAGCACTATGGGACTTAACATCTGAGGTCATCAGTCCCCTAGAACATAGAACTGCTTAAACCTAACTAACCTAAGGACTGACACACATCCATGCCCGAGGCAGGAATCGGTCGCGCGGTTCCAGACTGAAGCGCCTAGAACTGCTCGGCCACAACGGACGGCCTTGGTGATTGCAGACTACAAGCTGTTTCACTGTCGTCATTGTACTCTCTCAGAAAGCTAGGTAGTTGGGGGAACAAACAGAATAAATCATATATATATTATTACTTTGTAGCTAGCTACCGTAGCCCATTTCGCATTCATAATACGAAACTACTCACCCGATATGTACGTAACCTCTGACGGTCAGAATCGCACGAAAATGCGCTTACAATACAAATCGTTCGTCCCAAAAGCAGTGATGTGATCCATTTACCTGCAAAACTGTGAATCTTACGACAAGAGGCATCCGAATCATCACCTATTCACGGTTCAAGATAGAAACTTTGGTAACGAGAAAAAACAAAAGATCGATACACAGTAAAAAAAAAAAAAAAAAAAAAAAAGAAAGAAAAAGAGAAGTGATGTATCACTAAGAAATTATGTGAATGGGACTGATATCGGTAGATGTAATGAACATGGACAGACAGACGAATGGTTACACTTTCAGAAGAACTGGATGATTTGTTCAATAGAAAGAGCTTCACAAATTGAGCACGTCAACAACGCGTTAGTCCAGTTCTGGGCCTTATGCAAAGTTATTCGGCATGGTATTTATTTACACCGTCGTTAGATGTCCTCCTGAGCGATATCGTCAGAAATTTAGTGCCTTTGGTGCGTTAGATCTTCAAAATCTCTTTAAAGATGGAAGGTGTTGCACATAATCCTCCAAACGTTATCAATTTCGAAGAGATCATGTGGGCGCAGATTGTCTTGCTGAGATGTAAACCCAATACGGCTTCCAATGAAAAGCAACAAAATAGGGCGTAGATGATCGTAAATGTACCACAATACTGTAATGGTGCCGTGGATGACAAGTAAAAGGGTCCTGCTGTGAAATGACGTGGCACACCAGACCATAGTATTAGGGCAATAGGGCTCCGACCCCAGTTTTGATATCAAATTGACGTGCAAATTAATTAAATTGGTCAACTAATGACGCCTCCTATACACCTTCCCCCAACCCCCGGATGACGTAATGTGATTTAATCAGCCTTCACGTGGGACTCCACAACCCTCTCCCCCCCCCCTCCCCCCTCCCCCCTACCACCTCCCTCCAACCCACTTACCCTTTTGGTGGGTATTCAGAATTTTTGTGGGAATTTCGAATTTTGTATTTTGACGGGAATTTCTTTATACCAGAGCTGTGGTGACACCCCACCCCACCACCCTCCTGGGAATTAGCGAGAAATTAAAAATGGCGGTGCCCTTTCTGGAACTCAAACCCTGGTCCTTCTGCACGGTAAGCGCTAGTGCACCACCAACATATGGAAACTGCCCGGATACAGCGGAGAAAGGTTAGATTAGTATACTTCATTTGCTTTGCTTGGGAAACTGAAGTAAAGATGGGTCCTAATTACGTAATTAATCATAAAGATCAGGCCGAATTACACAACTATATGAGTAGGGCTACACAATGACTACCTAAAATCGCAATACAGCTTAAAAATCGACGATTTCATACAACTGGTGTTACCTGCTGGGATAAAATTTCACAATACGATTTGAAACCAGTGGAAGACGCAATCTAACTCTACCCTTCAACTACAAGCTGCTGGGAAAAATGGCTGGAGTGGAAGATACCATCATTATTTTTTTTGTTTTTGGAAGGGATCTGCATTCAACATCCGAGATACTGCTATTGGGCATAAAAAATAAGTGTATTACCTGTACGTATACAGCTGAGGACTCTATGTACTGTTGTTTGATGTCATAGTTCGCTATACAGAAGACTGCTTTATAATCATGCTGCAGCCCCCATGCTTAATGACAATACACTGTACCGCAACTGATGGAAAATGCTTCACTGGTCTAAATTGTGAAAAAAAAACAGCACTCGTAGTCAGTGGGTCATAAAGCAACACATATACTGCGGAAGATCGTCGTCCCAAAATACTGCCGAGAGAGCGGCAGTTCAAGCTGTGTCTTCCTCGATGGACGCTAAAAGACTAATAATCTGAGAGGCAGTCTTACCCTACCCCTACCACCCCTCCCTGCCTCTCATCACTGTAGGCGGCAGTAGAGGCTTCTTCTGTCTTGCTGCTGGTGGTCCTCAAAGTGATCCTTCTGGTGACATTGATATACAGTCTCCAGTCTGTACAAATCACAGATAGACAAAAGACAAGTAGAGAACATTTCATGCAATCTGTTAAACATATTTCTGGTGAAAACTGGACCACCCCTTGGAACAACAATGAAATTACAGAGAACTCTCCAGATCGCTTTTGCAAACGTCAGACGCTTGGAGAACAGACAGACGCATCCACCGCCTCTGCTAGTCCCAGCCGCCACCCCACCGTATCTGGGAGCAGAGTCTTCAGTCAACTACAACCTGCTGCCCATTCACAAGCGGTCAAGTGGCACCCAGCCCGCCTTGAAGTGATGGTTTCTTCGCCAACACAAAAAGATGTAAAGCCAACTAAATAATAGGAAATAAATTTAGGGCCGCCCCGAGAGTAATTTGTTGTTCACGTAAAATTTACCAACACAGCCCTGTCTTACATGCCACCCGCTCACCAAAGCAAAGCCGACTAGAGCGAACACGCACCAAAGTACCCACCGTTCTAAGGAGGGAAAGCAATCACCGGTAACAACTTTTTTAACGTCAACACATCTCTTATAATTAAAAAGGAAACTACAATCACGACGATAATAAATGCACTCTTTCCACGAAAATAGCAACAATCCATTTCTTTTAGTCATGAGCAAAATCGGTATAGTTTTTACGTTAGATTGCCGAGTACGATTCGCGTCTCATTATTTTGTGACATCCAACGAAGTGCACCGCAGCCGATTACAGATGACCTATATTGAGTGGTCGGGCTATACACCTCCTATACATGTCCACCCTGCATAAAACGATTTCCACTGAAACTTCCTAGCAGATTAAAACAGTGTGCCGGACCGAGACTCGAACTCGGGAACTTTGCCTTTAGCGGGCAAGTACTCTACCAACGGAGCTACCCAAGCATGATTCACGCTCCGTCCTCACAGCTTTACTTCTGCCAGTACTTCGTCTCCTACCTTCCAAACTTTACATAAGCTCTCCTGCGAACCTTGCAGAACTAGCACTCCTGAAAGAAAGGTTGGCAGGAGAGCTTCTGAGAAGTTTGGAAGGTAGGAGATGAGGTACTGGCAGAAGTAAAGCTGTGAGGACGGGGCGTGAGTCGTGTTTGGGTGGCTCAGTTGGATACCGGCACGGTAGCTCAGCGTGTTCGGTCAGAGCGTTGGAAGCCCTCTGTAACAAAAAACTGAGTAAATAGATCAACGACGAACTTGAAAGGGTGACATGGGACGTCCGCCCCGAACAAATGGAACAAACAATGAAGAACAAAATGAGATTAAAAAAAAAAGTTGGCAGAGCACTTGCCCGCGAAAGGCAAAGATCCCGAGTTCGAGTCTCGGTCCGGCACACTGTTTTAATCTGCCAGGAAGTTTCATATCAGCGGAAACTTCGCTGCAGAGTGAAAATCTCATTCAGGACGATTTCCACTGTCAAATGCAGAGGAGAGAGCGGATAGATTGAAAGAGCACATTGAAGGCCTGCATGGGAGCGATAACTTGTCTGATGTAATGATGGGAGAAACAGGAGTCGACATGGAAGAGACAGGAGATCTATATTGGAATCAGAATTTAAGAGAGCTTTGGAGGGGTTAAGATCAAATAAGGTAGAAGGTATAGATAACATTCCATCAGAAGTAGTGTCGACATAAATGGAAATGAATAAATGGTTGAAATTTTCTGCCAGTAAGCTGTAAGGAAAAGTATCATTGAATCATTTTAACCATCCAAGCACGTTTAACAGATCGAATCGAGGCATCGTAAGCCATTAGATAGCTATCAAAATTTTAATATGTGACCCTGAAAATTGAAGTACAGATTATACATGGAGGCTACAGAACGTAAAGTATTCGAAACATACTTTGCCACAGACGCGTATTATGAAAATCAACACTGTGCATGCAGCTGTTAACAGTCGTAAAAGGATGTAGATGCAGTCATATTCATAACTATGAAAACACCTTCTCTATGATGGATTAAAATCACCAATACGTGAAAATCGGAAATTCCCCTGTCTCGCACTTCGCTAATATTGTTACCAATGCCGATCAGGTGCTGTGGTTGAAATGGTACACGAATGTAACAGGAGTCTGTGGAGTGGGGACCTAGGGACGTTTATGTTTACTTGATTCCTGTGCAGTGCCACATGCATACCGAGCAGTTACACTGCGTCATCTGTTAGGGCAATCAAATTCCAGCTGTGGAAATCATAATATCGTAGTAACGAAAGCGTCCATGGCAACTAAGGTGCTCTTTATTACCGTCATTTTTCACTTACTTATCCGTCGGACTAGCTTTGTGCTCATTTACCTCCGGTGCCACAAAATTTCAAGTAAGTTCCCTATTTTCAATTCCGTTACTTTCAACAGCCACGACCTTCTCTGTTATACTGAAAATGTGTTTGTTTTAGAAGATTAATGGGTTTGACCGAAAGATGAAAACCTAAGGATGCACAATTTGTGTATAGACAAAGCAAAGGAACAATGTGAATGTTGATAATAATAATTGTATTGATGTAATGAAAGATAAAATTAAATGATCACCTCACTTAACACGAAATAATTTGAGGGTTATAATTGTGGTTGATGAAATTACAGCGCATATTCTGTAATGCATTTAATTTCGTATGTGAGGTTACTTCACGTGATAAAACTTCATTCGCATAGGTCATAAAGGAAAGTTAAATTGTAGTGATCAGGTCCAGTGAATCATTTGATTGAGTTTCGACCACGGGCGATAGTAGCTCCTATTAATATGTGAAGCGCGGTGTTCCATCCTCGAAATTTCTTTGGAAAAAAATGGGTGTGAGCACTATGGGACTTAACATCTGAGGTCATCAGTCCCCTAGAACTTAGAACAACTTAAACCTAACTAACCTGAGAACATCACACACATCCATGCTCGAGGCAGGATTCGAACCTGCGGCCGTAGCGGTCACGTGGTTCCAGACTGAAGCGCCTAGAACCGCACGGCCACACCGGCCGGCAGTAATAAGCAGAGTTTGATAAGATCTCTATGGCTTCACTATCTTTTGATTTGAACTGACCATTTTGAAACTGGATTATATTGTAATGTCAAGTAGTTAACGATGTGATGGGGCTTTTAAACACTGTAACTTAAATATTTTAGCTACTATCGTTAAACCTTACATAACTTCATAAGAAATGAAAATAATTGTCGAATGGTTTAATGGCTCTGAGTACTATGGGACTTAACATCTGTGGTCATCAGTCCCCTAGAACTTAGAACTACTTAAACCTAGCTAACCTAAGAACATCACATACATCCATGCCCAAGGCAGGATTCGAACCTGCGACCGTATCAGTCGCGCGGTTCCGGACTGAAGCGCCTAGAACCGCTTGGCCACCGTGGCCGGCGAAATTTCTTTGGACCTTTCGTCACAGTCTGATATAAATCAAATCAATAGAGAGCTGACAGGAGCTGGGTAACATTTTGTGCTGTGTGTGTGATAATGTCATTTGAAAAGAGAATGGGAAGAAAATGTTTCTTTCCGATTTTCAGCATTACTAACTCGTCAAGTTTTGTTGAAGATCGTTTAACGCATTGGCCTACATTCATCTGCGTCAGGGTACTCGAGAACTAGCACGTGTAATGAATGGACTGAAGTCATTCCACTACCACAGAACATTCCCTGAACAGCTTGCTAAGTGGTCAAATACACTGGGACTGGGATCGCTTGAGAGATAGAGCAGAGCGCCGATTGCGATAGCTGGAAGTATGGAGTGAACCATCAGTTGTCAATCGCACTGGTGGTGGAAGAAGATCTTACACCACTTACTACATGATGATCAGTGTGTGTGTGTGTGTGTGTGTGTGTGTGTGTTTGTGTGTGTGTGTGTGTGTGTGTGTGTGTGTGTGTACTTATATTGGAAACTAAAATCCTCTTAGAAGTGCTAAAATGCTGTTTACTAAATTCAACTCGAACTATCACGCACACGTTTTACTATATCGACCCGTATACATTCAAGTTCTGTGTGCGACTCAAACCACACCACTTCCAAACACTGTAATGCACTAAAATCCACTTAGAAGTGCTAAAATTCTGTTTACTAAATTCTACTCGAACTATCACTCACACATTTTACTATATCGACCAGAATATACATTCAAGTTCTGTGTGCGACACATACCACACCACTTCCAAACACTGTAATGCACTTGCAGTCAGCCATCTCCACCTCCATCCCCTCAACCTCTTCCACCTCAAACTCTCCTTTTATTTGACTCCACACCTCCTCATCTGCAGATCAACTCGAAAGGGATGTATACGTAGTTAAACTTATTGAAACACTTGCATAATTCTAAATGACTAGAAGTGTTTTCAACTACTTGAAAAGCATGCGAGAGCAAATTATTTGGTATTAAACACTGTATTGGCAACATTAGGAATGTAGGGGGATTCCACTGTTAAATGCAGACGAGAGAGAAGGTAGGTAGGAAGAGTATATAGAAGGCCTCTATGAGAGGGTGGGATTGTCTGATGTCATGACACAAGAAACGGGAGTCGATATAGAAGAGACACAGACACCATATTAGAATCAGAATTTAAGAGAGCTTTGTAAGGGTTAAGATCAAATAAGGCAAAAGGGATAGATAACATTCCATCAGAATTTCTAAAATAATTGGGGGAAGCGGCAACAAATCGACTATTCACGTTGATGTGTAAGATGGGTGAGTCTGACGCCTCACCGACCTCCTGAAAAAAATGTCATCCACACAATTCCACGGACTGCAGTATCTGACACGTACGAGAATTATCTCACAACCAGCTTAACTGTTCATGCGCCCAAGCTGCTGACGAAAATAAAATACAGAAGAATGGAAAACAAAATGATGTGTTAGATGACAATGAGTTTCAGGGAAAGTAAAGGCAGCAGAGAGGCAATTCTGACGTTGCGCTTGATAATGCGATCAAGAGAGGTTCATAGGATTTGTTGGCGCGGAAAAATCATCCAACAATGCAAAATGTTGCAAGATGTTCGAAATTCTATGCAAATAGGGGAAAACTATAGGGAGAGATGGATAATACTTACCCTGTACATGGGCTAAGAGAGAATAATAAGAGTGGACGATCAAGAACGAAGTGCTCGGATTAAAAAAGCGTGTAATACAGAGATATAGACCGCCCCCTACTGTTCAATCTGTACATCGAAGAAGCGATGATGGAAATAACAGAAAAGTCCAGAAGTGTAATGAAAATTCAAGGGGAGATGATATCAATGATACGAATCGCTGACAACAGTGCTATCCTGAGTGAAAGTGAAGAAGAATTACATGATCTGTGGAACTCAATGAACTGTCTAATGAGTGCAGAATATGGATTGAGAGTAAATCGAGAAAAGACGAAAGTAATAAGAAGTAGCAGAAATGAGAAGAGCGAGAAACTTAACATCTGCAAGGAGAACATCAAAATCAGACTAGAATCGAAGCATTTGAGATGAGGTGCTACAGATGTATGTTGAAAACTAAATGGAGTGATAGGGTAGGAAAGAGCATGTTGTGCGCAGAATCGGAGAGAAATATATGGAGAACATTGACAATGAGAAGGGACAGTATGATAGGACATCTGGTAAGCCATCAGTGAAGGGCCCCTGTGGTACTAGAGGGGGCGGTAGAGGATGAAAACTGTAGAGGAAGACGAAGGTTGGTATTCGTGCAGCAAATAATTGAGGACATAGGTTGCAAAAACAAAAAAATTGCGTTCATCTTCAAGTACGTCTCCCTCCATTTCTTCATCCTCTGACGCCCGAAGGAGCTCCCCTGCGAATAGCAGCTAAAAGTTACACCACTGCACGTTATTTACTATATATCAGCTGACTGAAGATGCAGCAATTAGGTTGCTTACCTTGTTTAAACTCTACGGTGTCAGCCGTGGATGTTGTGTGTTCCTCCACTATACCATCCACACAAATGTGTGGGTAGGTGTCACATCTTCATCGAACTGGGCTGGAACAACATTAAAGAATCACAGTCATAGTCTATTTGACTACATTTGCATGTGGATGAATAAAAATACAGAACTGATACTAATTAAGCAGAAAGAGATATTTGCAGCAGATTCTAGGGCTCATGTTTACTTCAGTGATGCCACAGATTACAGACTGACCCAAGATGGCTGTTGACGAGAGATAAAGCCATGGATGGGTGGTGTGGGGGGGGGGGGGGGGGAAGGGTAGGTCATATACATTCCTACTGGACGAGCTGCCCTAGATTTACTCTACTAGCTATGACTGGGGATGTCTGGTCTGGTTGTATAGGTCTGAATGGTTAACTACTTATTTCATGTATTTATTTCATGTAGCTGTACAACAGACCTTATTCACCAAACCTGAAGAGATAATAGTAATAGACAAGGCATACGTTGAATTTGATGAAATTAAAAGTGTACGGCCGGGATTCATCCATGTAGAATCAGAACCTGCAGTTAGGGATTTCTGCAAGCCCTCGCACTAATCTCGGCATTACAGTTACTTGTAATTGACGAGCGCCCCAAACCAATTATCTCACTTGATATGAATGTCTGTAATTTACAGAAGCATTGAGAATATTGTTGATGTGATGACCAACAGCGGAAATTACATAACTGACCAGCGATGTAGTCTATTAACTTATATACTTCTACATGTAGGAATCTCAAAACCCACGCGGAGTAAAACTGCAGTTTGAGGCGCCATGTCACGGTTTGCGCAGCCCCTGCCACCGGAGGTTCTAGTCCTCCCTCGGGCATGGGTGTGCATGTTATTCTTAGCACAAGTTTGTTTAAGTTAGCTTAAGTAGTGTGTAAGTCTAGGGACTGTTAACCTCAGGAATTAACAAACACGTTTGAATCCCAGTGCACTGTTCTGTTTCTGCAATGAATTTCCTTTAGTGCAGAAATATGTATATAAGTGGAAGTGTCACTTCCACATGTTGGGCCGCCAGACAAGAAACAAAGAGCTCACAGCTGCACTGATCCATTGACAACGAGTCCATGGCCTTGCTCAAGGAAAACATTTTTTGTCAGGTCATGGTAGAGAGGCCCACCTGTGATGCTCCACAGCTGACCAAAACAAACAGCCATCGTTTGACCACTCGCCCACAGAGCCGTGTGGAGTGTGAAATTCAGCCGTAGGCACCATACTATGATTAATTGCATTGTTAGGACCGATCTTTACTTCAGTTTCCGAAACAAAATAAATAAAGTACAGGAACCTAACCCTCCTCTCCTGCATCTGGGCCGTTTGCATATGTTGGGGGGCACACTCTGACTTTGTGTCCAGAAGGACCAGTCTTTGAGTCCCAGAAAGGGCACCACCATTTTTAATTTCTCACAATTCCTGGGTGTGAGGAGGGGAGGGGGGTGGAGCGGGGCGCCAGCATAACCCTGGTACAAAGAAATTCCCGTCGGAATTGGAAACTTACCCCAATATTCGAAATTCTCGGCAAAATTCGAAATTCCTGCCAATACGGTAGGTGGGGGGGGGGGGGGGGGGGGGGGATTGGGGCGGACAGGAGTGAGAAGGAAAAAGGGAGTGGGGGCCCGCAACCAGGCTGAGTAAAACGCATAATGTCATTTGGTGGTGGTAATTAATTGATAAATTTAATTAATTTGCATATCAGTTTGATATCAAAATTGGGGGGGGGGGGGGGAGGAGCCCCAGTACCCTCCTACCAACCATCACTCCTGGTCGTCAGCCCATGTGGCGGCATATAGCTCGGTACTGCACTGCTCTCTGGGGCGTCTCCATACAGGTTTTCAACTGAGGAAGCGAGACTGGTCACTGAAGGCAATTCTACTCCGTTATGGCTGCCCGGGCGTGGCAACTGTAGGGAAGCAGCCTACTCACGCTGTATAAAATTCACATCAGTCTTTCCATTGTGTGCCAGCCTAGCACTGACGTCATAAATGTTGCACAATACTTTAAAAATCAATTAAATAACCTGAAATGGTTCTAGCATGTCAGGAGTAATACTAAATCAACATGTGTTGAATGTCAGTTCAATAACTTTAACCATTTTTGAAATTTGGATGTTTTTCTGTAAAAATCATTGGCGCAACAGAAAGGAGCTAGAGACTGAAAAATTTATATTTAGATTCCTTTTTCATAATAATTTAATAGAAACAGTACTTTGGATCTCACAAATAAAAATTTTAGTGGAAATTCATGATTTTCTGGTTTTTGTCTTAAAAAATAAGGAAGCAAGATAGATGAAGTAGGCGAATAAATAAGGCTAGGATGTTTAAATTTAAGTAGAAGGGAGATCCGCTATAATCATAAAGATGTGAGAAGTTTCAATTGAATAACTATAAAACCATAGCGATAGCGTATCTCCAAAGGGCAAGTTCAGAGCTCGTCTACTGCGTGTAGCGTAATTAAATTAATTCTCTCGCCCAAAATATTTGACTTAGCCACGTCAGATTTTTTATTATGATTACTTACCTGTGTGCTGATAGCACATTTAAATTGAGAGCTTCATCGGCCATCAGCAAAGGAAGCGATGATTTATTCAATAACATTAAGTGGTGCTTTACTAGCCCAGCGGCTAGTCGGGAGAGCGGACTTGATCAGGCGTTCCCATAGCCGTCCGCACCGCGACTTTATATATAAGAACGCTGCGCGAGGAAGGAAGGCCCCAGTTCTCTCCAGACGCTGAATACCACACCACCTGTGTCGGGAGTCGCGTCGCGTCGGTATCATCGCTATAAACAGCCTCGGATGCCGTATTAAGTTACTCGGGATACGCGTAACCATGAAATCATTTTCGAGTGAAGTGTTAATTCTGGGATGACTTTAATGATCTATCTTCAGTTTGCGTAAGTCGTATTTTCACGTGCCGCCGCGGGACAAACATTCTACCATTATTTAGCGTGGCTTTTGATGAACATTATCATCAAATTATGGCGAGCATTCATTTAAACATTTAATTTGAACAGTTATAGTTGTATCAGCGCATTAGACTCTGAACTGCTCTGGTAGTTGGATTGTGTGGATTATTTTTTTTCATCTGTGACTTTCAGAATATAGCGAACGATCGTTTTTGATTATGAATCCCAGACAATTTCCTAATTCCTCAGAGCTTTAAGCTGTAGCTATAAGTGTATTTCTCAGATGAAGTGGACACTAGGAATTCTAATTACAGGCTTCACGTTTTGCTAATCACTTTCTGGTTGCCAATATTGTAGTTAGAGAGCCAGTGCTGAGAACGGCAAAAGACAGCATAAATAATAGGAACATTTATAAACAACAATTAATTCCACCCGCCGCCCCACATCGGCCGGGAAATGCATCTTTTCTGCAGTTACATTACATTCTATTATTAACAACAAATAATTTCCACCAGCCGCCCCACACAGCCATAATTTGGATATGGACAGGACGTGACCAGGTTGTGACTAAATCTTGTGGCAGGAAAACGTTTAGTGACAAATAAACGCCAGCTAGTATAAAACAGTTACTTAGGTTTATCGACAGCGAAGAGTGTACGTAGATACAGTTTCAATTAGTGTCCAAAGAATATTCCGAATTCGTGGCCTAAGTCGTTATACAACACTGAACCACACAGCGAGCTAGCTAACCAGACAACGAACGACGGCACTGACGACAGCAACGAGCTGTCTGCCAGAATCCCTGACTCGGGGACAGCGCTCCTGTTATGTGGTGCAGCCAGAGGGCGCTGAAAGGCCCCAGCTCAGCAATGGCGCGGCGGGAAACTGTGGCAAGCGATGCGACGGCAGGGCGCGCGCGCTATTCGGCTGGGTCCGCGAATACGACATACTCCATTCGAAAAGATTCCAATTCAAATGTGCCAGGCACTTTTCAGAAGGGCTTGTTGTTGAACATAGGTTAATGGCAGTCCACGCAAGGTTCGCCGCGAGTTCAGTCTCCGTTGTTTGAGCTGTGGCCACTGCCAGTTGCACGTCGCCTTGGTGATAACGATGAAGTCGAAGCTCTGAGGGCGTGTCCGACGATCGCTCAGTTCTCGTGTTCTGACGTCTCTCTAGGCTGGCCGCTTCATTCTTGACGCTGCGCTCAGCCAGCGTCGTCCACTTCTTCTCAGATGTCGACCGGTTCGCCGACTACTTCAATCGGCTTCTTTGAGCGCAACTACGCGTCCTCTTTTAAATGCCAACATCTACGTGTATTGTTCACGCGCCTGTCTGCGAGTCACAGTTGCAGTCCAACTGAGTACATAGAATGAAATTCGCTGAGAATTTGTGAAACTGCCCTGCATCGTCACACATTAATACAAAGGCCGCCGAAGTTTACAATCTTACACTTTTCTTATACACCTGTATGAATAAGAGCTTATCTCCAATTTGGATAATCCTACATGGTGAGTCTTACTTTTCTTTCTTAGAGTGCATTGCTACTCTGCAGCGATCCGTCTGACACCACGAATTCCGTACACGAAAATGCTGACGAGGTAAGAGTGTGAGCTAGAACGGCCAGAACCGCACGAAAATGTGTTTAGAACACAAATCGTTAACCCCAAAAGCAGTGGTGTGGCCATTTCGCTTACAAAACTACACATCTTATCACAAAATGCATTTGAATGCTCTCCTATTCATGATCTTTGAGTAAAACTCCAGAAACAAGGAGATACAGAATATCGATATAACAGTACCAACAACATTGCATTTCATTGTAGGGAATTTATGGCGTATTTGCCGCTGCTTAAAATAATTACGCTATCTGAACAACTAACATTTTTCTACTGACCTAGGCTGCACGGCTGTTCGATGTGCAGCTATGTGTTCTAAGCAAACTGGAACATTATAAGATGCACATCTGATTGAAATCACTTTTTGAGAATCAGCATCGTTCCTTTATTCAAGCATTCATATATCAAACGCCACAATAATTACTTTGTCGCACGATGATATTCGTGTTCAATATCATTTTCTGTTTGGTCATCGGTCTTCTGACTGGTTTCATGTGGCCCGCCACCTATTCCTCTCCTGTGATAACCTCCTCATCTCAGAGTAGCACTTGCAATCTAATTCCTCAATTATTTGCTACATGTATTCCAATATGTATCTTCCTCTTCAGTTTTTGCACCCTACAGCTCCCTCTAGTGCCATGGACGGATCTCCTATCATCCTGTCCCTTCTCCTTATCAGTGTTTTCCACATATTCCTTTCCCTCCGACTCTACGTAGAACCACCTCGTTCCTTACCTTATCAGCCACCTAATTTCCGACATTCGTCTGTAGCACCACATCTCAAATGCTTTGATTCTCTTCTGTTCCTGTTTTCCCACAGTCCATATTTCATTACTATACAATGCTGTACTCCAGACGTACATTTTCAGAAATTTGTTCCTGAAATTAAGGCCGATATTTGGTATTAGTAGACTTCTCTTGACCAGGAATGCCTTTTTTACCATAGCTAGTCTGCTTTTGATGTCCTCCGTGCTATGTCCGTCGTTGGCTATTTTACTGCCTAGATAGCAGAGTTCCTTAACTTCACCAGCTTCATGACCATCAATCCTAATGTTAAGTTTATCGCTGTTCTCATTTCTACTACTTCTCATTACCTTCGTCTTTCTTCGATTTACTCTCAATCCATACTGTGTACTCATTAGACTGTTCATTCCGTTCAGCAGATCATTTAATTCTTCTTCACTTTCACTCAGGATAGCAATGTCATCAGCGAATCGTATCATTGATATCCTTTCACCTTGTATTTTAATTCCACTCCTGAACATTTCTTCTATTTCCATCACTGCTTCCTCGACGAATAGATTGAACAGTAGAGGCGAAAGGCTATATCCTTGTCTTACACCCATTTTAACACAAGCACTTCGTTCTTGATCGTCCACTCTTGGTTGTTGTACATATTGTATATGACCCGTCTCTCCCTACAGCTTACCCGTACTTCAGAATTTCGAACATCTTGCACCGTTTTACATTGTCGAACGCTTTTACTAGGTCGACAAATGTAAGAACGTGTCTTGACTTTTCTTTAGCCTTGCTTCCATTATTAGCCGTAACGTCAGAATTGCCATCTCGTCCCTTAACTTCTCCTGAAGTCAAACTGATCATCATCGACCGCAGCCTCAGTTTTCTTTTCCATTCTTCTGTGTATTATTCTTGTAAGCAACTTGGATGTATGAGTTGTTAAGCTGATTGTGCGATAATTCTCGCAATTGACAGCTCTTGCCGTGTTCGGAATTGTGTGGATAATGTTTTTCCGAAACTCAGATGGTATGTAGCCAGACTCATATGTTCTACACATCAACGCCAATAGTCGTTTTGTTGTTACTTCCCGTAATGATTTTAGAAATTGTGTTGGAATGTTATCCATCCCTTCAGCCTTATTTGACCTTAAGTCCTCCAAAGCTCTTTTAAATTCTGATTCTAATACTGGATCCTCTATCTCTTACAAATCGACTCCTGTTTCTTCTTCTATCACATCATACAACTCTTCACCCTCATAGAGGCTTTCGTTGTACTCCTTCCACCTATCCGCTCTCTCCTCTGCATTTAACAGTGGAATTTCCGTTGCACTCTTAATGATACCACCCTTTCTTTTAATGTCATCGAAGTTTGTTTTGACTTTCCTGTATGCTGAGTCAGTCCTACCGACAATCATTTCTTTTTAGATGTCTTCACATTTTTCCTGCAGCCATTTGGTCTTAGCTTCCCTGTACTTCCTATTTATTTCATTCCTGAGCGACTTGTATTTCTGTATTCCTGAGTTTCCCGGAACATTTTTGTGCTTCCTCCTTTCATCAATCAACTGAAGTATTTCTTCTGTTATCCATGGTTTCTTCGGAGCTACCTTCTATGTACCTGTATTTTCCTTCCCAACTTCTGTGACGGCCCTTTTTAGAGATTTCAATTCCTCTCCAGCTGTACTGCGTACTTAGCTATTTCTTATTGCTGTATCATAGCCTTAGACAACTTCGCAGGAGAGCTTCTGTAAAGTTTGGAAGGTAGGAGACGAGATACTGCCAGAAGTAAAGCTGTGAGTACCGGGCCTGAGTCGTGCTCCGGTAGCTCAGATGGTAGAGCACTTGCCCGCGAAAGGCAAAGGTCCCGAGTTCGAGTCTCGGTCGCGCACACAGTTTTAATCTGCCAGGAAGTTTCATATCAGCGCACACTCCGCTCCAGAGTGAAAATTTCATTCTGGAAACTTCAAGCCTATCTCGTCATTCCTTAGTACTTCCGTATCCCACTCTTTGCATACTGAGTCTTGATGACTAATGTCAAAAACTTCAGCCTACTCTTCATCACTATTATATTGTGATCTGAATCTGTATCTGCCCCTGGGTGCGCTTTCCAGTCCAGTATCTGATTTCGGAATCTCGGTCTGACCCTGACGTAATCTATCTGAAGTCTTCCAGGATTTCCGAGCCTTTTCCAAGTATACCTCCTTCTCTTATAATTCTTGAACAAGGTATTCGCTATTACGAGCTGAAACTTGTTACAGATGTCAAGTAGTCTTTCTCCTTTCTCATTCCTTGTCCCAAACCCACATTCTTCTGTAACCTTTTCTTCTACTCCTTCCCCTACAGCTGCATTCCAGTCCCCCATTACTATTAGATTTTCATCCTCCTTTACATACTGTATTAACCTTTCCATGCCCTCATACGCTTTCCCTATTTCTTCATCTTCAGCTTGCGACATCGACATGTATACCAGACCTACCTTAGTCGGTGTTGGTTTACTGTCGATTCTGATAAGAACAATTCTGTAACTGAACTGTTCACAGTAAAACACTCTCTGCCCTACCTTCCTATTCGTAACGAATCCTACTCCTGTTACACAATTTTCTGCTGCTGTTGATATTACCCTATACTCATCTGAACAGAAATCCTTGTCTTCTTTCCACGTGAGTTCACTGAGCCCAACTATAGCTAGATTGGGTCTTTGCATTTCCCTTTTCAGATTTTCTAGTTTCCCTACCACGTTCAGGCTTCTGACATTCCACGCCCCGAATAGTAGAATGTTATCCTTCGGATGATTATTCAATCTTTTTCTCATGGTAACCTCCCCCTTGGTAGTCCCCTCCCAGAGATCCGAATGGAGGACTATTCCAGAATCTTTTGCCAATGGAGAGATCATCATGTCATTTGAATTACAGGCCACATGTCCTGTGGATACCCGTTACATGTCTTTAATGCAGTAGTTTTATTGGCATCTGCATCCCCATGCCTTTGATCAATGCTGATTCTTCCGCCTTTAGGGGCATCCCTAGGACAAGTGAGTGCCCTGAACCTCTGCCTGCTCCTCCGCCCTCTTTGACAAGGCCATTGGCAGAATGAGTGTGACTTCTTATGCTGTAAGTCTTCGGCTGCCAATGCTGATAATTCATCAAAATGTAAGCAGCGGCAGGATTCGAACCCAGGACCGAACACGTTATATAGTAATGAATCAACGACGTTACGCCAAGACAACAGGTGCATTAGACAACAGTGAACCTGCTTTTACCAAGTCTATTGTACCACAGGCTTGTACTTTGGTGTAGAAAATTGTTTCTATAGCAAGGAGTGAATTATAATGATGAAATGATGACCGTTTTGCATGGGAATGGCTCACACCACAGCTTTTGGAATAGTCGGTTTATGTTCTAATCACATTTTCGTGCGGTTCTGAGCGTTCAATGTCACGTACTGTTGTTGTCTGAAAACGTAGCCGACAACTTCCTTGGTGTATGGCCCGTTGTACAGTCTTAGACAAAAAAACTGACCGCTGGACGGCCGCCACAGAGACTAAGTCCGAGTCGTTCACTTAAGTTGGCCAATAAAACGGACCGCCCCTGAAACTCCTAAGTCCGGCCATCTGCACAACCTGGCAACACTGTAAGATGCGGAAGTGTTAGGAGGAAGCGTTGTCTACTTCCGAGCTGGTCTGGTTGGAGTGAGCCTGTGGTCTTGCGGTAATCGTCGTGCAGTCTAAACTTAGAGTCGCGTGTTCGCGTCCAGCTAATTTTTACTTTTTTAACCACAATTCGGTCCAAACTTATGAGTTTGATTGAACACCGAAGACAATTCGCTTAACATTCCACCCACCTGCAATAACAAGTATTCCAGAAGCAATTCCGCAGGACAGCTCGTGGCTGCGTCGCGATCATACAGCTTACGCTCGGACGTTTCCTCGCGCTGCACCGGCTACCGGCCACCGGCCAGACGCCCCCGCCGCCTGAAATCTGGCGCCGCCCATGTGAAAACGGCGCCACGCTGTCAGTGTATGTATCTATGCCATTTTCGAATTTGAAGTTCTAGTTAGTATCTTGCAGTTAAGCATTGGATTTTGCATACCTGAAAATCATGAACTACGGTTAAGCATTGTAAAATTGAGTCGCAAGTGGAAAAAGGTGTAACATCTGCAACACAATATTTACTTTGGTATAACAGAGGGCTGAATGTAGAGGAGGCAGCTAGAAAGATTTGAACTGCGTTTGGAGCGAGTGCTTTTGGGAAAAATACGCCAGAAAAAGATATTCTTGTTTGAACAAAGATCGTTCTGGCATGAATGATTTTCCACATTAAGGAAGTCTCGACTACTGATATATGTGACAGATTACCATTTTACCATCATGCGACATTTGCATTCAACAGGCAAAGTTCAGAAGTCTGGTGTAGGAGTACTGCATGCTCTAATTCGAAACAACAAAAATCAACGGAGTGACTATTGTTGAACGTCATCAGGTTGCTCATTGAGCATTCCTTTGCAGTACTGTTACTGGTGACGTGTTATGATGCCTTTATCGTTAACTTCCTAAGAAGAAATAAAGGCTGAGCCCCACCAAAAGACGTAGACTAAAGAGTAGTGTGAACATAATGTTTTACATTTGATAGCTCCAAAAGTGTGTTTTGGACTACAAATTCTGCCCCAAGGGGTGTGTGCAACACAGCTGGAATTTGTTGTCAACAATTGAGACACCTTTCGGTCGCAGTGTAAGAAAGACGAGCAACAAAACTACATCACCTTTGCTACTGCATGATAACTCACTCTGTTGATTTGAGAAACAAAACTATGAAGGAGATTGATAGGAAAGTCGACTCTCAGACACTTGTATTGTTAGGGAAGTCCTCTCTCAAGCACTTGTCCCTCTCGTCATGTATTCGCAAAATATTACCTTTCCCGCTCTTGATCGATCAACCGTCAAGGCAATTCATTTCTAGACGAAAATACTCTTAAGACTACTATGGTTTAACGACCTCGTTAAAAGAAGTAGGTTTCTACGGGCGTAGAATTTGTAAACAACTGTTGCATTGTCAAATTGTTTTAGATATCGTGAAAGAAAATTCAGCTGCTGATTAATTTCTCTTTGATGATTACTGTTGCGTTTAGAAAAGTAATGTAAAATGCAAATAAAATATTCATTTTACTAATACAAATTAAATTCAGCTTACTACAGAAACATCACGACAGCAGTCTATCTTAATAAAGCATTAAGTTCAAAAATGGTTCAAAGGGCTCTGAGCACTATGGGACTTAACTTCTGAGGTCATCAGTCCCCTAGAACTTAGAACTAATTAAACCTAACTAACCTAAAGACATCACGCACGTCCATGCCCGAGGCAGAATTCGAACCTGCAACCGTAGTGGTCGCGCGGTTCCAGGCTGTAGCGATGCGTTAAGTATCTGTAAGACGATTGATCCTATTTTAACACGAATTAGTAGGATATTACCGACATTTGACTTCGAAAAGATCTGCATTTACTTCATTTCCTGTATCATTTGCAAGTCTTATGAAAATGTGGCATTTCATAGATAAAATTATGTATTAACAACAACAAAAAATATGTCGGCAGGAAACAAAAGTGGCATTATGAAATTGGCAGTACCGTAAGGTTTTCGCTCTTACACTAAGGGTTACTGTAAGTAGCAGGATGAATTTTGCTCGAGCATTATCTTACGATTCCCTTATTGAGTTTGTATCTGCCTGCTTGTAGCTCTACTGCAAAAGAATTAAAAATCTGGCTTTCAGCGAGTATAGAAAGGCGTGTGCCGTTGGTCTAAGCGTTTCGGTGTGTTGAATTTGTACCAATGATTTTTTTACAGGTTTTTTCTGTCCCAAATAGAGAGTTGAAGTCTCCCATTAGTATTTTCACGTCATCTTGGTGAATTTTGCTCATAGTATTTTCGAGTGTGTTCCAGAATTTATCGACATTTTTGGTGTTTTTCTTATTTTCGATGTTGGTGGGGGCATGTGCATTGACGAGTGTATATTTTTTACTGGGGTTCTGAATGAGCATAGTCCTAAGTCGATTGTTGATGGTTGTGATTTCTTTGGCAGAGCTGATGACAGATCTGTGTTCGAGAAAAGCAATGCCGAAGATTGGTACGCCTTTCGCTACCTTTTGTTGTATTTTTCTCTTGAAGATGAAATGGTTTCCGTAATGCAAGGTTTCATTGTCAGTTAGTTGTGTTTCTTGAAGAGAATATGATGAGAATTTTTTGTCGGTCTATTTATTGTGTGAGATTATTTAATTTTCGTATTTGGATCAATGTATCGATGTTTAGTTATAAAAAAAAGTTCTTATGTGTGTGAAATTTTATGGAACTTAAGTGCGAAGGTCATCAGTCCCTAAGCTTACACAGTACTTAACCTAAATTATCTTAAGGACAAACACACACACACGCATGCCCGAGGGAGGACTCGAACCTCCACCGGGACCAGCCGAACAGTCCTGATGCTGTGCCTTAGACCGCTTGGCTAATCCCGCACGGCGTGTAGTTTTCAAATGCATGTTTTCTGCTTGTAGGGAAATTTACAGGAGATCTTCAATATTCTCTGCGGTGCTAACCTGGACTCCCCAGAATCCGAAATTCCAACTGCCGCCTGTCGACAACCGGGTTGTGTACCACCTGGGGTATAGTTGACTTTGCTTGCACAGTTCATGTTTGCTTGTGTTTCATTGGTTTGGCCTGGGTGATTCCAGGACCGGACAGGACCAGAGGGTGTTGAAGCCTTTGGAAGCAAATATTTTCAGCCAAGCTCATTGAGCTAACAGACGGTGACCAGAGTAGCGGTGGTTTTCACTCAGACGTGTCTGGATTTTGAGTTCAACGGATTGAGTAGCCGTTCGGGGTTGTGTTAGTATTTGGTTCACCCCACGTATTTGATTTCCTCGGTACCACCAATATGGGGGAGGGTTTCCCCTATCGGCCCCATGGGATTTTTATTATTATTATTATTATTGTCATTATGTCATCAGCAAATCCGATATGGTGCATCTTCCCACCACTGAAATAGATGTGCATTGTTCGATTCAGTATTTCCGTCACATAAATATGGGTTATAATTACGTGACATTGCTGCTAGTAGACATATTTCTCACTTTTTCTTAGGCAGTTCCTACCTGTTACTCCATCATAGGAATTTATGTGCGCAGCATTGTTGCAATACAGACGTTCAAATTTCCGATTTCTGTAATTTAATTTCGATACCAGATCGAAGTTCACGCACAGTTGTGTTGCCTGCCGCATGGATTCTGTGAAGTGTTGTGGCAGCTGGCAGTCATTGCTACATACCGACATTTGCAAATATCCCCACTGCTTTAGGGGAAATCGTCTTTGTTGCATTTTTTCCATACCGTAATTTGCACAATACCATAAGGCTTGTTCTGCTGAAGAACTTGATGCCCACAAGTCCTTAAATAAGAATCTCCTAGCGGGAGTAATGCATGAAAGGAGAGAGACTGTTGGACAAAAGAATGGACAGCTCCCTGCTTTTTGCGTTTCCGATAGCGCCTCCGATAAGAATCTGGTGTCATACTATGCTTCACAACCTTAAACTGTTTATTTTTTTACTTCATACTAAAATAAAAGTTATGATATGAGAAGAGGAAATGACTGATATGCTTCTCAGGAACTTTAGTTTTTCGTGTTTATTTTCTCATTTCATACTAAAACAAGGGCGTTAATATGAGAAGAGGAAATGAGATATACGCTTCCAAGACATAATATTTTCTTGTGTGCTACTACTGCATACATGAAAGCCCTGCAGTTAATTTTTGTATGTTGGATAAATTGATAACACCTCACATTCCTTTGTGAGAAGGTTCCCATTTTCTTGGGATTCAAACAGAGTGGACATTTCATCACTGGTTAATATTCTGATGACTAATGACATGATACCCGTTGCAATTGCTCCATGGCACCTGTGAGTAGAGTCTCACGTTGGTTTCTATAAGAACACGCAGGCAGTGATATCCGCTCACTGCAGTCAGAGCCAAGGTGATTTCTTTCTGTTTATGGCGAAGCGTCTGCTGCAGTGTCGACGCTCAGCCAACATAAACAAATCGCGGCGGCATTGGGCACTGCTAATTGCTGCACTTGTCGCGAGCCTCGACAACAAGAGCGCACTGTCTCTGCTAACGATACTATGGAGTTAAAACATCTTACTTAACGTAATATGCTGGTCGTGGGTAGGGTAAAAATTCAGTTTGTCACTTCCCATCGCATTAAAATACTTTACAGTCATATTTGATGCAATATTTATTGTTGGTTGTCTCTCTAATGTTAATAGCATTGATTCAGATTGTGCGTGAACACGAAACACACACACACACACACACACACACACACACACACACACACACACACACACACACACAAACAGTCATTGATTCCAATGAGGGTGACAACTACTGTGTTCAAAAATGGTTCAAATGGCTCTGAGCACTATGGGACTTAACATCTATGGTCATCAGTCCCCTAGATCTTAGAACTACTTAAACCTCACTAACCTAAGGACATCACACAACATCCAGTCATCACGAGGCAGAGAAAATCCCTGACCCCCCCCGGGAATCGAACCCGGGAACCCGTGCGTGGGAAGCGAGACCCTACCGCACGACCACGAGCTGCGGACAACTACTGTGTGTTGAACAACACATGCACCAGTCAATTCCTCAGTTGGCGTAGAGTGGGTGAGATTTTTCAAGTACCTTGCATTACAAGAATTGTAAGGAGGAGGCTGAAAACAAATGGACTTGTATCTAAAGAACTGCGACAAAGCAAAGCTTGACCGACTATCAGATAATTGTCCACATGGGTTTTGTGGCTGAGTATACTTTTAGTAACCAACCCTCCCACGATCATTACGTAGGATTTCTCGAAGGTGTAGGGGCATTGATTTCATCAAGACGTCGACAGTGTAGCGTGATGGTTTACTTCCCACCATACGTTTTCTATACTCGTCCAAAGGTCGTTTGCATTTGTAGGTCCACATGGCAATGACCTTGTTACCTCTGCCCACATATTCTCTATCTGGTTGATGTTCGGTGATCGTGGAACAAACGACAACAGCTTTATCCTCTCTTGGCCCTGAAACCAGTCTCGCACTGCTTTGCTATGATGGATGGGGCACTGCTCCTGTAAATAAACTGTTATCTCGTTCGTTAATATATTCATATTTAAGTAACATATTAGTAATAAGCACATTGTATTATTATTTTCAACAGTGCTTAAGAATTCAGGCCCTGCCATAAATAAGTGATCTAGATTCAACTGTCCCATTAAGAATGAGGTTTACCCAGTCTATCAAATGATGAGAGTCGTATTCGGATATCCACATTAAGCCTGACTGTCTGCATCCGATTAGAACGATCAGGTATCGAAATGAAATTACAGAAATCGGATAATTTGAACGTCTGTATTGCAACAATGCTGCGCACATAAATTCCTATGATGGAGTAACAGGTAGGAACTGCCTAAGAAAAAGTGAGAAATATGTCTACTAGCAGCAATGTCACGTAATTATAACCCATATTTATGTGACGGAAATACTGAATCGAACAATGCACATCTATTTCAGTGGTGGGAAGATGCACCATATCGGATTTGCTGATGACATAATGACAATAATAATAATAATAATAAAAATCCCATGGGGCCGATAGGGGAAACCCTCCCCCATATTGGTGGTACCGAGGAAATCAAATACGTGGGGTGAACCAAATACTAACACAACCCCGAACGGCTACTCAATCCGTTGAACTCAAAATCCAGACACGTCTGAGTGAAAACCACCGCTACTCTGGTCACCGTCTGTTAGCTCAATGAGCTTGGCTGAAAATATTTGCTTCCAAAGGCTTCAACACCCTCTGGTCCTGTCCGGTCCTGGAATCACCCAGGCCAAACCAATGAAACACAAGCAAACATGAACTGTGCAAGCAAAGTCAACTATACCCCAGGTGGTACACAACCCGGTTGTCGACAGGCGGCAGTTGGAATTTCGGATTCTGGGGAGTCCAGGTTAGCACCGCAGAGAATATTGAAGATCTCCTGTAAATTTCCCTACAAGCAGAAAACATGCATTTGAAAACTACACGCCGTGCGGGATTAGCCAAGCGGTCTAAGGCACAGCATCAGGACTGTTCGGCTGGTCCCGGTGGAGGTTCGAGTCCTCCCTCGGGCATGCGTGTGTGTGTGTTTGTCCTTAAGATAATTTAGGTTAAGTACTGTGTAAGCTTAGGGACTGATGACCTTCGCACTTAAGTTCCATAAAATTTCACACACATAAGAACTTTTTTTTATAACTAAACATCGATACATTGATCCAAATACGAAAATTAAATAATCTCACACAATAAATAGACCGACAAAAAATTCTCATCATATTCTCTTCAAGAAACACAACTAACTGACAATGAAACCTTGCATTACGGAAACCATTTCATCTTCAAGAGAAAAATACAACAAAAGGTAGCGAAAGGCGTACCAATCTTCGGCATTGCTTTTCTCGAACACAGATCTGTCATCAGCTCTGCCAAAGAAATCACAACCATCAACAATCGACTTAGGACTATGCTCATTCAGAACCCCAGTAAAAAATATACACTCGTCAATGCACATGCCCCCACCAACATCGAAAATAAGAAAAACACCAAAAATGTCGATAAATTCTGGAACACACTCGAAAATACTATGAGCAAAATTCACCAAGATGACGTGAAAATACTAATGGGAGACTTCAACTCTCTATTTGGGACAGAAAAAACCTGTAAAAAAATCATTGGTACAAATTCAACACACCGAAACGCTTAGACCAACGGCACACGCCTTTCTATACTCGCTGAAAGCCAGATTTTTAATTCTTTTGCAGTAGAGCTACAAGCAGGCAGATACAAACTCAATAAGGGAATCGTAAGATAATGCTCGAGCAAAATTCGTCCTGCTACTTACAGTAACCCTTAGTGTAAGAGCGAAAACCTTACGGTACTGCCAATTTCATAATGCCACTTTTGTTTCCTGCCGACATATTTTTTGTTGTTGTTAATACATAATTTTATCTATGAAATGCCACATTTTCATAAGACTTGCAAATGATACAGGAAATGAAGTAAATGCAGATCTTTTCGAAGTCAAATGTCGGTAATATCCTACTAATTCGTGTTAAAATAGGATCAATCGTCTTACAGATACTTAACGCATCGCTACAGCCTGGAACCGCGCGACCACTACGGTTGCAGGTTCGAATTCTGCCTCGGGCATGGACGTGCGTGATGTCTTTAGGTTAGTTAGGTTTAATTAGTTCTAAGTTCTAGGGGACTGATGACCTCAGAAGTTAAGTCCCATAGTGCTCAGAGCCCTTTGAACCATTTTTGAACTTAATGCTTTATTAAGATAGACTGCTGTCGTGATGTTTCTGTAGTAAGCTGAATTTAATTTGTATTAGTAAAATGAATATTTTATTTGCATTTTACATTACTTTTCTAAACGCAACAGTAATCATCAAAGAGAAATTAATCAGCAGCTGAATTTTCTTTCACGATATCTAAAACAATTTGACAATGCAACAGTTGTTTACAAATTCTACGCCCGTAGAAACCTACTTCTTTTAACGAGGTCGTTAAACCATAGTAGTCTTAAGAGTATTTTCGTCTAGAAATGAATTGCCTTGACGGTTGATCGATCAAGAGCGGGAAAGGTAATATTTTGCGAATACATGACGAGAGGGACAAGTGCTTGAGAGAGGACTTCCCTAACAATACAAGTGTCTGAGAGTCGACTTTCCTATCAATCTCCTTCATAGTTTTGTTTCTCAAATCAACAGAGTGAGTTATCATGCAGTAGCAAAGGTGATGTAGTTTTGTTGCTCGTCTTTCTTACACTGCGACCGAAAGGTGTCTCAATTGTTGACAACAAATTCCAGCTGTGTTGCACACACCCCTTGGGGCAGAATTTGTAGTCCAAAACACACTTTTGGAGCTATCAAATGTAAAACATTATGTTCACACTACTCTTTAGTCTACGTCTTTTGGTGGGGCTCAGCCTTTATTTCTTCTTAGGAAGTTAACAATAAAGGCATCATAACACGTCACCAGTAACAGTACTGCAAAGGAATGCTCAATGAGCAACCTGATGACGTTCAACAATAGTCACTCCGTTGATTTTTGTTGTTTCGAAATAGAGCATGCAGTACTCCTACACCAGACTTCTGAACTTTGCCTGTTGAATTCAAATGTCGCATGATGGTAAAATGGTAATCTGTCACATATATCAGTAGTCGAGACTTCCTTAATGTGGAAAATCATTCATGCCAGAACGATCTTTGTTCAAACAAGAATATCTTTTTCTGGCGTATTTTACCCAAAAGCACTCGCTCCAAACACAGTTCAAATCTTTCTAGCTGCCTCCTCTACATTCAGCCCTCTCTTATACCAAAGTAAATATTGTGTTGCAGATGTTACATCTTTTCCACTTGCGACTCAATTTTACAATGCTTAACCATAGTTCATGATTTTCAGGTATGCAAAATCCAATGCTTAACTGCAAGATACTAACTAGAACTTCAAATTCGAAAATGGCATAGATACATACACTGACAGCGTGGCGCCGTTTTCGCATGGGCGGCGCCAGATTTCAGGCGGCGGGTGGCGTCTGGCCGGTGGCCGGTAGCCGGTGCAGCGCGAGGAAACGTCCGAGCGTAAGCTGTATGATAGCGACGCAGCCACGAGCTGTCCTGCGGAATTGTTTCTGGAATACTTGTTATTGCAGGTGGGTGGAATGTTAAGCGAATTGTCTTCGGTGTTCAATCAGACTCATAAGTTTGGACCGAAATGTGGTTAAAAAAGTAAATATCAGCTGGACGCAAACACGCGACTCTAAGTTTAGACTGCACGACGACTACCGCAAGACCACAGGCTCACTCCAACCAGACCAGCTCGGAAGTAGACAACGCTTCCTCCTAACACTTCCGCATCTTACAGTGTTGCCAGGTTGTGCAGATGGCCGGACTTAGGAGTTTCAGGGGCGGTCCGTTTTATTGGCCAACTTAAGTGAACGACTCGGACTTAGTCTCTGTGGCGGCCGTCCAGCGGTCAGTTTTTTTGTCTAAGACTGTACAACGGGCCATACACCAAGGAAGTTGTCAGCTACGTTTTCAGACAACAACAGTACGTGACATTGAACGCTCAGAACCGCACGAAAGCAAGCATCCTACGATTCTTTTTAACCAATCCACACACAACAGAAATCAGGATTTCCAGATGATGATCGAAATCCTGGTCCTCCAAAATGGGAGTCCTGTGCCTTAAGCCCTGCACCACTAGCTCGATTTCTCATCGGCTATAACAGTATCGTACGACGTGCTCCACGATACCAGATTCACCGCAGGCACCGACATCTAGGTACCACAGACATACGCTTTACAGACACAAAAGCTACAGCTTGTGGATCTTAGCTTAATAGCTTATGGTGTGGTGGGTGTCGTCTTGAAAGTTCGGTTGACGTTAGCCGCATTTGGGCACCGATATGAGCTTCTAGTGCAGCGGTCAGAAATCGTGTCGGCGGTCTTCCTCTGTCTCTAAAGGAGTCCCGTAGCAAGACAGACATTAAGTGACATCAGGTACACGTTATCCTGTCTACCCTACAGCATACCGGGGCAAGCACTTCTGAAACTTTTCTCTTTCCCTCAGCAGATATGGACGCATCACACATCTGAACTGAAAGTGTCTTAGAGCAGAAACGGCATGTTACCAGACATGGTTTCCTATTTACAAATTTAGGTACTTACTCCCATCTACAAGCCCTAGTCGTTTTTAATTGGAATTTCCCAACACCCTGTACTATAGTCGCGTGTTGATCGAATCTGCCAGTATCAAATACAGCTGCACGCCTCTGTATTGCTTCGACATCTCCCTTAAATCCCAGCTGGTGGGGGTCAATATAGTAAAGCAGTAGTCGAGAAAGGCTCGCACTTGTCGCACTGTCTCCTTTATAGATCAACTTCACTTTGCTAGAATTCTCCCACTAAACCGAACCCCACCATTCACCACCCCTACAACAGATCAAATACTGCCATTTCATAGCGCTTTACAACGTTACCGGTATGCATGGGACAGCTTGCGCTATCCAATAGATTTCAAAACGCTGCGCATAAAAATGGGATTTTTCGGCGGCTCATACCTGGGTTTCTGCCCGTGGTAGAAAGGTAGGGTCAACGGTTTTGGGTAGCCGCTCAGATAGCGACCATTTTTATAATCAAGAGAAGGATCGTCTTACTGTAACTTTTCTACTGTACAGCGTCAAAGTTTCAGTATTACACACTTCCTCCAGTTTATAGGATGATGATCTCGCTGTTTGGTCCCCTCCATCAAAATCAACCAACCAACCAACCTCCAGTTTAGGAAAATGGAACAAATCGATTGGCTATTTTTCCATTAAATGTACTCTACAGTACGCCTTAAAGGCCCTATGGAGACACCACTTAGTTCATGGACGGTTCGTTAGAAAGCCCGCAAAACGTGGATTCGAAGACGGATATGCACGACCAACGGCTGAAATTTTTACGATATATTCTTAAGGCACCGTTCGCCAGTAACATTGAAATTTTTCTTGATATCTTCATCCATTTCCAAGATACAGTGGTTCAATATTACCCTACTTGCACACGTAAAATCCGGTGTGAGGCGAAATCTAAATAATAAATAACCGCACCAAATTGCTCAAATGTTTATCTACAAATGCCGTCTTCTCGTTTTTAAAAATATTTTTCCTTTATCGGAAACTCCCGCAAAATATTGTTTTTTCGGTACCAAAACCGAACCGCGGATTCAAAGACGATGATGAACAGCAAACAGTCGTAGTTTTTTAAGAAATATTTCTTACATCCCAGTCGCGAAGAACCTCGAAAATTTTCTTGATATCTTTTCAAGTTTCCGAGATAGAGAGGTTCAAAGTTACCATACTTGTACCCGCAAATATACGTGTGAGGCGATAGTGTAGACATATGCTGTGGGTGTATCTGTAATTGTGTACTGAATTGCAGTATTGAAGCACTGCAAAAATTTTGTGCACCCGTATGAGGTGCCAAATTACATAGTTTTGCGTTATTTAAATTTCACATAGGTCAACTATTAAAATTTTACTGTCCCATAAAGTTCGTTTCATAGGGGTCACACATCCTGCATTCACAGGGAGAAGAAGGGAACCAGTGGAAGAAAACTTCTATCAGAGCACAAAAAAGGATGCTATGTTCCTGTCTGTGAAAAGGCTGAGTGAAAAGTGGGGTACTAACTGACTCATTCTACCCTCCACATCACCTTAAAACCTGTTTCCAAAAATTTTTGCATGCAGACATATTCACGCTTTTTTACACTGAGAGAGAAGCAAACAGTGGCAATAATGAAGAGACGAAAAGGTAATTAATAGTGTAAGGTAATAGGTAGTGTTTGTGGAATGGAAAGACCGATAGAGACGTTGACAGAGTAGGAGAAAGTGAAGGACACAGAGGCATTGGAAAATAGTTAACAGTAACAGAACAGTGCAAGGAAAAGAGTGAAGGAGACAGTCCCAGTCGGAGAGGAATAATAAAAAGTAGAACGTGGAAGTGGGTGAGAGCCAGTGACAATGACGACGAGGAAGGGAGGGTTAGTGACAGCGAGGAGAGACTGCAGCAATGGGAAGCAGTGAATGAAATAGTACAAGAGAGAGCGAGAGAGAGACAGACAGTGAGAGGCGGAATTAGGAGGACAGAACGTAGGAGACTCTGGGTGTGAGACAAGGGACAGTAACAGACACAAAGAGATAGCGAGTTGGGCTGAATGAGTAAGCGAGAATGGACAAGTGAGAATGAATGGGTATGAGTGACTTACAGCGACAGGTAGTGGATATGATCCAGTTTATGGGCGTGAAAGATGAGTTGGATGTTATAAAAAGCGCCAATATGTTCGCATGCCCCGAGTATTAAAGATGCTGAGGAAGGTAGAATGAGGCAGCAGGTGGTACTCAACCCTTCATTTAAAGTCTTTTAATAAACAGGAGCATACACGCCTTTTTCGTGCTCCCTTGGGAGCATTTCTCTGCTGCTGTCCGTAACCTACATGTCCCGAGGAAATAAATGTAGAGTCCTCGCTGCTAATGATAGATGAGTGTGACATAGCAAGAGGATCTGTCACCGTAGGAATCTGCAAGGGCGAGCATAAGATTAGTTGACACAAGTGCATTTTAAGTGAATATAATTTAATCAACTTGTGCGAGAGAACTGCTATACTCTCCGTCTAAGTACCTAAGCAGTCAGCAAGCCGGATTGCTAAGAGAAGGTGCCCGGTTTCCATTCCCGGCCGGATCGGAGATTTTCTCCGCTAGGGGATTGGGTGCAGTATTCTCCTTAGTTTCTCTATCGTCTTCATTGACTTTAGTTCTGAGATGACTGAATGAGCACGGCGTGAAATCCAAGAGATTGGAAAAAAACTGCTACACTGTCGCCGTGGCCAGCTACAAGCAGAGGGCCGGCCGCGGTGGTCTAGCGGTTCTGGCGCTGCAGTCCGGAACCGCGGGACTGCTACGGTCGCAAGTTCGAATCCTGCCTCGGGCATGGGAGTGTGTGATATCCTTAGGTTAGTTAGGTTTAAGTAGTTCTAAGCTCTAGGGGACTTATGACCTAAGATGCTGAGTCCCATAGTGCTCAGAGCCATTCGAACCATTTTTTTTACAAGCAGAGGCCCAACAAATGCGTGTTTCTACGTAAGTTAAAAGTTATCCTGTAGGTCTAGCTATCAACAATTCGGTGTAACATTCGACATCAACTAGCGACACGGAAGCACTCACGACTAACGGACTAATGCCCAGATGCATAACACAGTCTTGGCGGTCTCCATTGGTCAGCGGGCTGGGTGTTTTGCATTGGTGGCAATGTTCAAAGCGCCACTCTCGACGGCCGCAGGAATACTCGAGGCACCTGCACTGGCAGTATCGATAAGTTACGGTACTACAGTGTCTAGATGTTTACTGGACATGATCGTGTGAAGGAGCGCACCTCTAATACTGTATTCGAATATTGTTGTTATGGTTCAGTCCAGAGGCTGGTTAGTTGTCGCTCTCCATGCTACTCTATCCTGTGTAAGCTTCTTCATCTCCCAGTACCTACTGCAACCTACATCCTTCTGAATCTGATTAGTGTACTCATCTCTTGGCTTTCATCTACGATTTTTACCCACCACGCAGCCCTCCAATATTAAACTGGTGATCGCTTGATGGCTCAGAACATGTCCTACCAACCGATCCCTTCTTCTAGTCAAGTTGTGCCACAAATTTCTCTTCTCTCCAACTCTGTTCTGTACCCCCTCATTAGTTATGTGATCTACCCATCTAATCTTCAGCATTCTTGTGTAGCACCTCGTTTCGAAAGCTTCTATTCCCTTCTTGTCTAAACTATTTATCGTCCAAGTTTCACCTCCATACATGGCTACACTCCATACAAATACTATCAGAAACGACTTCCTGACACTCTTACTCGATCATAGCAAATTTCTCTTTCTCAGATACTCTTCCCTTGCCATTGTCAGTCCACATTTTATATCCTCTCTGCTTCGACCATCATCAGTTATTTTGCTCCCCCAATAGCAGAACTCGTCTACTACTTTAAGTGTCTCATTTCCTAATATAATTCCCTCAGCATCACCCAATTTAATTCGACTACATTCCGTTACCCTCGTTTTGCTTTTGTTGATGTTCATCTTACACCCTCCTTGCAAGACACTGTCCATTCCGTTCAATTGCTCTTCCAGGTCCTTTGCTGTCTCTAACAGAATTACAAAGTCATCGGCAAACCTGAAAGTTTTTATTCCTTCTCCATGGATTTTAATTTCTACTCCAAATTTTTCTTTTGTTTCCTTTACTGCTTGCACGATATACAGATTGAATAACTTCGGGGACAGGCTACAACCCCGTCTCACTCCCTTCCCAACCGCTGCTTCCCTTTCATGTCCCTCGACTCTTATAACTGCCATCTGCTTTCTGTACAAATTGTAAATAGCCTTTCGCTCCCTGTATTTTACTCCTGCCACCTTCAGAATTTGAAAGAGAGTATTCCAGTCAACAAAGCTTTCTCTAAATATACAAATGCTAGAAACGAAGGGTTGCCTTTCCTTACTCTATCTTCTATGATAAGTCGTAGGGTCAGGATTGCCTCACGTGTTCCAACACTTCTACGGAATCCAAACTGAACGTCCTCAAGGTCGGCTTTTACCAGTTTCTGTAAAGAATTCGTGTTAGTATTTTGCAGCCGTAATTTATTAAACTGATAGTTAGGTAATTTTCACATGTGCCAACACCTGCTTTCTTTGCGATTGGGATTATTATATTCTTCTTTACGTCTGAGGGTATTTCGCCTGTCTCATACGTCTTGCTCACCATATGGTAGAGCTTTGACAGGGGTGGCTCTCCCAAGGCTATCAGTAGTTCTAATGGAATGTTGTCTAGTCCCGGAACCTCGTTTCGACTTAGGTCTTTCATTGCTCTCTCGAACATTACAGGATTATTTCCCTCATTTAGCTGACATTAAGCGCAGAGAATAGAAACTTGATCAAAAACTCTCTGTGTCCTCCGGCAGTCATCGAACGAGGACATTTTTCCTCTCACCACATCGTTATCAGCAAACAATCGCGTCCTAGGGCACCCCTGCGGATACATTTGTCTCTTGATGTCCACGACAATATATTGGCTTTTGTCACTTAAAATGTCTCCAAGTCACTCACATAACTGTCGATCTCCTCCGTATATTCTGACCTTCGTTAACCGTCTGAGTCACAGACGTTGTACTCGGCCCTCTCGACTCCGCCCCTCCTATGACAGGAAAAAAACTCAGCAACCAAATAAAGGAAGAAGAAGCAAGTCATGCTCATCACGGAGAGCGCAGAGGGCCCGTGCGTGAAGCGGGAGCGTCCGCGTGCGGAATGAAATACGAGCGGCCGCGGGCGTGGCGTCCCCCAACGGCTTCCTGCTGCAGAGAGGTCGCGCAGCGCACGGCGCGTACGCACGTGCAGTGGCGGCCCGAGCACCGGCTGACGTCACGCGGACCACGCCTCCCGCGCTCCGGATATTGCCACATAACTCAGCGCCTCGTCCCCGCGCCACGCAACTGCACGCGCAAGCCCGCACATACATTCACACCATCATGTGCACGCTTACATACAGGCCGGCTAGTAATGAATGTTCGGTTGGGCTACTGAATGTACGAGGACGCAGTTCGAAAAATATTGGGTTGCTGCATAAGTTCGTAGCGTTTTCCCGTACGTTACTGTCAATAAAATACCCTCCTTCTACACTACTAGCCATTAAAATTGCTACACCACCAAGATGACGTGCTACAGACGCGAAATTTAACCGACAGGAAGAAGATGCTGTGATATGCAAATGATTAGCTTTTCAGAGCATTCGCACAAGGTTGGCACCGGTGGCGACACCTACAACGCGCTGACGTGAGGGAAGTTTGCAACCGATTTGTCATACACAAACAGCAGTTGACCGGCGTTGCCTGATGAAACGTTGTTGTGATGCCTCGTCTAAGGAGGAGAAATGCGTGCCATCACTTTTCCGACTTTGATAAAGGTCAGATTGTAGCCTATCGCGATTGCGGTTTATCGTATCGCGACACTGCTGCTCGCGTTCGTCGAAATCCAATGACTGTTAGCATGATATGGAATCGGTGGGTTCAGGAGGGTAATATGGAACGCCGTGCTGGATCCCAACGGCCTCGTATCACTAGCAGTCGAGATGACAGGCGTCTTATCCACATGGCTATAACGGATCGTGCAGCCACGTCTCGATCCCTGAATCAACAGATGGGGACGTTTTCAAGACAACAACCATCTGCACGAACAGTTCGATGACGTTTGCCGCAGCAAGGACTATCAGCTCGGAGACCATGACTGCGGTTACCCGTGACGCTGAATCACAGACAGGAGCGCCTACGATGGTATACTAAACGACGAACCTCGGTGTACGAATGGCAAAACGTCATTTTTTGGGATGAACCCAGGTTCTGTTTACAGCATCATGATGGTCGCATCCGTGTTTGGCGACATCGCGGTGAACGCACATTGGAAGCGTGTATTCGTCATCGCCATACTGGCGTATCACTCGGCGTGATTATATGGGGTGCCACTGGTTACACGTCTCGGTCACCAGTGTGCGGTCTTCCTTAGGATAGAGAAAAACCACACTTTGATTGTTATAGCTCACTTGCCTGTTGAGTCGGCTTCAGCGTAACAGAGGCTTTAATTTAAACCCACGTGTAGGACGACCCATCAGTACCTGTGTCTAGCTGCTTACCAGAGAGCCATAGCGTGGTGGTTACTGTAACGACTGACGGCCGGCAGAATCAAATGTGATACGAGAAACGTGCGCCGGACATAATGGCACAGACGCTGTAAATTCCGAGCGCTAATTTGTATGGCCCACGTGACGACAACAGAAACGAGATACTGCGTTGTAAGGCCTGCCCAGGAGCAGATATAAATACAGCTCATAATTTAGTAATGGTGGAGAGTAAATTTAAATTTAACAGAGTCATAAGGAAAAAACAGTGCGGAAATATGTGGAATAATGAAGACTGAGGAATGTTGAGACGCGTTTGAGGTTCACTAAAGATGTGGATGCAGCTATGAGGACAGTAGGCAGTTCAGTTGAAGATGGGTGAACGTCTCTAAAAAGGACAACCAAGAAGTTGGCCAGACGAACATAAGTGCAAGGAAGGTACAAACCCGAAGAGACCTCGGGTAACCAGAGAAATACTTTAGTTGATCGATGAATGAAAGAAGTACAAAAATCTTCAAGATAAGACAGTAATGAAGAAACATAAATCACTTAGCAAGTGTCATAAATAGGAATTATAGGGAAGCTAAGGCGTTTGGCTGCAGCATAACTGTGAAACAATCGAGAAACAAATGTTTGTCGGAAGAACTGACCCAGCATATGAAATGAAAACAAGGGTGACACCATTAAGAGCGCAACGGGAATACTACTATTGTACGCAAAGTAGAGAGCGAGTAGGTGGAGGGACAACACAAATGTTACATGTGTGTGAATTCCTAAGTGACCAAACTGCTTAGGTCATCGGTCCCTAGACTTACACACTACTTAAACTAACTTACTCTAAGAACAATACACACACCGATGCCCGAGGGAGGACTCGAACTTCCGGCGGAAGGGGAAAGACTACACATTCATCTCTGAGTGGGGAGCAATTGTCTGACGACGTCATAAAAGAAGAAGGAAACGGACTTGATGTAGAAGAGATAGAGGACACAGTATTAGAATTTAAAAGTGCTATGGAAGATCTGAGATGAAATAAGGCAGCAGGGATTTAGTGCATTGGAATTTTTTGTATCTGTTGAAAGTCGCAACCAAACGACTCTTTAAGATGGTGTGTAGAACCTACCACACAGGCGACATATAATCAGGCAGGCGACATACTCTCATCCAAACACCTCCGAGGAAGAAAGATTCGACAAGTGCGAGCATTTTCGCACATTGTGTTTAAAATCTCACGCATCGAAGTTGCTGACGAGAATAATATACAGAATAATGTGTAACACTACGCTACTGCGCACGATACTTATTAAAGCCTGTACTATGGTAAGTTAACGGGCTTCACCTTATAAGAAAGGACTTTGGTATATATGTTGACCGCGTGTACCTGAATGGAGGCAAAAATCAGACTTCCACCCATTCAGTAACAACAATGATACGTCAAGCAAGTCTGAAGTGCAACTACATGTTAGGACGGACAAGAAACAACACATAAGATGCTGCCAAATTGTTAATAATACGGTCGCCAGCCTAATTAGGCATTAACTGAGTTTCTTCCCAGTCAAGTTGATGTACGTCCATACAAAACAACACGTAATAGCACTGCATACTATAGTAAATTTTAGAACCAGAGAATTTACTGAACTAATGATTTCACTTTCTGTACTAATATGGACAAGCCATAAATACACAACAATACACTATAATGTTTACTACAAACTTCGTACTGTCTATTGATCTGATTAAAATCGGGCATAGGCTACCCTAGAAATAGCACTTTCGAAACACACATACAATATCAATTTTGAAAAAGGTAAAACACTAATCAATTTTGGTTTTACATTGACTTTAACTTTGCTGGTCAAATCAGTTCAGTACACTTCTGAATTTAAATGAATAGAAAAGAAAAAGGGGGGGGCGGACCCTGAAACTGTTATGATCACTGTATTGAAACTATCAACTATTGAAAGCATTAAGCACTCAAGATTTCCAATATATGAATTACCACTCTTTTTATCATATTTCCTGCTCATTTAACTATCATTATTTTTGTTTCAAATTAATTAAACTTCTTTACTAAACCAATTTCAACATTATCTTCCAACTTTGCCAGACCTATATTATTTGTCTATTATTTCATTAACAACAAAGTTCTTTAAACCTCATTCTAACATAGCTAGGTCTGCAGGTAATTATTATTAACATAAATTTTAATTCTTCATCTCGGGACACTCGGATTGCACAACATGTGGAAAGGACCCTGTCTTGGTTAGTGATGAGGATAATTAAATGATAGGACAGTTCTGGTAAAAGTTAAGTTGTTATTGAACATCAGGAACAAAAGTAACATTGGTCCACACGAATATAGTACTAAAAGTTTCATCCTGGTCGTATCGAAGCGGCGGTTGGCGGGCGGCGAGATGACGAGGCGCAGAGCACACATACAAGCACAGCTATGGCTCTTGATGTATCGGCACTTTACTTCTTCATAGCGTCGCAATATTTTTCCATTTAGTGCCAATGGAATACTGCCATGCTGTATAGGCGTCGGAAACGGCACATCGGAGGCTCAACGAAATCACGTTTTCCAGGAGAGCCTCCTCGATCCAGAATGTGTTACTAAGACCGATGCCCAACTCCGACTACTACTGCTGAGCCCGTTATGCCGTGCTGCGCCCGCGTGCATTTTCCAGCGCTCGCCTGCCATCCACATTTTACCGCTCCACTACAGACAGGGTATTCACCAAAGGTTTTGCATTCTACATATCCTAATACATTGCCTACGTATGGACCATTCACACAATTACAACTTTAACATCTTACAACAGTTTCAACATTTTTTACATTTCCATTTTGTTATAATATTGCTTGCAATTTGACATAAACATTAATATTCACATCGAAAATTGTTTACAGTTTCTTTAACATAATGACATGAAAAGAAAAAAAAATGAAATCAGAACATCGCTTACACTAATTTATCGAAAATCAGAAGAAAAAATTATTATATGTACAGTTGTTGTTGTTACACATTCCCCTGTTTCCAGTAAATTTCACTAAGTGCAAATTTGATGGGAACACTAATTTTTATACTTATACAGTGGTTCTGAATCTTTGTGTGACTGTCCCAAAAAAAAAAAAATTATACCACAAACTTCCTTTCACTCACATTATATAGGTCTACACTTTTTAACATATCAAGAACATTTACTTATCATTTACTTAAGTGCCTTTGGCACAGTCCAACCTCCTATCACAACATTATTTAAATAGCAAATTACTCATTTTTACAAAATTTCTCAAAGAAATAATTTCAAAATCTGGAACACAAACATTTAACTACAAAAGCAAATGCAAATATCTATATACACTATAAGACAATTTGTTGCTGCTTGCATTGAATGGCTGTCCATTTCCTTATTTACTAAAAAAAACATACAATAATATTTAGAAAAATCACTACATACTTTTGCTGCCTATTATTCAGATTTGGGTAGTCCATTTCACATCATTCTGTCACATCTCCTGTGCCACACTTACAATTCTGCTTTGACTATTTAGCTGCCCTCATGGGTGTTTGGCAGTCCTTTATATTATGACTCATATACTGTCCACTTTGGTTTTTGACAGTCCCATCTTTTATTTGGCTTGCAGCATTTACCCTTTCTTTTCATCCCTTTTCTCCATACATCTTTACATTTACAGTACATTTGGTAATCTGAAACTCACATAAGTATATTAGCAGACTGATATTGGTACACGTATATTTACAAAGATTAGTTACATTTGGAATAAAATAGTTTCAGCATAGGATACAGCACATTTACTGCAAATTGCCCTCTGAGTGTACTTAGGTCACTCACTCCCAGGAACATACAGTTTCAGGTCCACAACGTTTCTTACACCTAAAGGTCTTTTGGATTTTGGGTAGATCACGTAGTAAGCATTATCGTGTGGAATGTTCTATATTATATACGGTCCATTATAAATATATTTAAATTTGGAAATTTCATGGTTCAGTTCACTAGATTTTTCGTGAGTTTTTAAAAGAACATAATCCCCAATTTCAAATTTTAAAACTTTCCGATTTGTATCATGTCTTTTAGATCTAGATTCAGCTTCTTGCTTTGCCCTTTTTCTGACTAATTCTTTCTTTTGACTCAACCCCACGCTTGTACAAGGAGGAAACTCTAGTTTTTCCTCAATTAAACTTTTACTTCTGCTGCCTAACAAAATTTCTTCCGGTGGGAACCCAGTAGTTTCATGATATACTGTGTTCATGATATTCTCAAAGTCCAATATAAATCTGCCCCAGACTCTAAATCATGCCCCTTCCTGTTTTTTCCACAACGCACCTTGGTCGACTGTGACATCGTCCCAAGATACGTTCCTGACCTGTGAACCATTTATATCTGGCGGCTTTTTCGGTTTCTGGAGTTCAAAGTCTTTACTTACTTGAACTCGTTGCAAAATAAACACTGAGTCGTACAGTGGCTCTTTCTTTCTTTGTTCAGTCTCAACATCTGGTTTTTGTTTTGAAACTATGTCATCAGTAGGTACCATATCGCAATTAACTGTATTTCCATTATTTCCACTATTACCGAAATATTCGTCATCTGAACTATGGTCAGAATCCGACCATTCTGGATCGCTTTCAGGTTCTAACATAAAAGCTTTTCTGAGACAGGCTCTAAGTTCTCCCTCTGCATTTTCGTCAGGCTTTAATTTTAATTCAATACCCTCTTTTGGCGAAACGGCCTCATTCTCCACTTTACTCACATCCACTGTTACTTCATATTTAGTGTAATCCTCATGGACTTCAATTACTTTTAGGTAATTATCTGCCCCTTCACCACGGTGCCTTTCGGTAGCAGCTTGTACTGTTGGCGGATCATTAACAGAAGCTACTTCCTCGTCAATGTTTAGGATTTCATCCTCCAATTCCTTCCTATCTTTAACCTTCGTCCTATCGGCAGCACGGGTACTTTGCGCGGCGCTATTTACTCTCTCCTCTTCAAATTCAGGCCACGTCACCTTATCGACGTCCCTACTATCTTCTTTTCCACTAACTAACCTCCTTGTCTCATACTCCTTCTTAAAATCCTCCCACTCATATTGCTTTAGGCCCTTGTACAGATCGTCGATCTGCACACGCCAATCAGTTACTTCTGCTAATTCATTCTCGCCATTTACTTCATTGCTAACACTGCTAATCGCACCTCTCTGTGTATCCACAGTTTCATCTATTATTTCCTTCGCCACGGAATTACCACTCGTTAAGTATTCACCAGTTCTTACGGCAATGTTCGTACCTAATGCTGCCGCATTGCTAGCGGCTTCTCTCTGAACAGCTGCTCCGCTAGGCTGGGCCGTTGCCCTCTGATGCTCCACTCGCCTGTTAACCAATATCGCTCTGCGCGGCGAAGATGACTCATTCGCGCTCGCACCTGACGCTTGTTTCGCAACAACACGTTGCGTCGTTCCACGCCTGTCTCTAACCTGTCTCATAACTTTACTGTCAGTTCGGTAACCTTTCTTAAATCGGGCCCGGTATGTTCTGTCCGCTTCCGTTTGGCCCGCAACGTCCGCGGAAATCAGTTTCCCGCGTCGTTATTATTTTGCGCGGTGTACCCTCTACCGAGACCTGGATAACTTCCTCTTCCTCTTCCTCTACCTCTACCTCTACCTCTCTGTATCATATTGACGCAAAACCCATCGCCGTCATTTCTCTCGTCATTATTACGGTTATTCCTGTTACTAAAATTTTAATGATTGGCACGACTTTTGCGCCAATGGTCTTCGTCTTCGACCCCTTCGAGAAACGCTTGGAAGCTGCGATGATTGCTTCCCACGTATCTCTTCGAATCTTCTGGAAGCTTTTTATATAGCTCCCATATGATTTCCGAATCGGATCTTCTCCCTCTTAAATGCGTCAACTTCCGGTACCAATATTCGCAGAAATCTTTCAAAGAATTCCTGCCCCTGTTATCATGAAGCTTGGCCATGATAAACTCGCGCCATAACTGACCCTGTTTTTGTTCGGACCAATATTCTTCCGTAAACTTTTGCTTAAATTCTTCGAACGTCATTCGTTCGGTATTCAAATTAATTCCCCAGCGCTTAGCATCACCTGCTAAGGCGCTAATTACTACGTTTATCTTTTCCTGATCAGACAAGTGTTCAGGAAATATCCTCTCGCAATTTTTGATGAAATCTAACGGATGCCATCCGTTATGTTTCTTGGCGGGATCGAAGCGTCCCTCACCTTCTAACAGCTTCATAAGTGGTGTGCCACTACAGACAACACCAGGTCTATCTTTAATTTTACTCTCAAGATCGAAAATTTTGCCTTGAAATTTCGATGTATTTTGTTCACATTTTTGTACACATCCGGTAACTTTCTTACCTAAATCTCTTTCATTGTCTGAAACTGCCTTTTTCAATTGTGAGATTCCGTGTTGACATTCGTTTACGATCTCAGTTTTAAGACCGAAAACTTTTTCGTCTACTTTTGTTTCAACCAGAGGCTCTACTTTCTCTTGGATGTTGAGGATTTCAACATCAAATCTACTGTTAATGTTGTCAATTTCCCCCTGCATAGTATCCATATTCTTGTTAATTGTGTCAATTTCAAATTTCATAGTATTTACTACAGAGCTTAAATTACCCACTTTTTGTTCTACCTGTTCTATTTGTTTACTAATTTCAATTCCTTGTTCTTCGACCTGTGCTTTAAGCTGCCCAACGTGTGTTTTAAGCTGCTCGATCTGTGTTTTGAGCTGATTACTTTGTGTTTTGAGCTGCTCGTCAACGTGTGTTTTAAGTTGACTAACCTGATTACTGACTTGTTTCTGAAGCTGATCATTCTGCGTTTTGAGCTGATTACTTTGTGTTTTGAGCTGCTCGGCAACGTGTGTTTTAAGCTGATTATTCTGCCCTGCAATTTGTTTGGTTAATTGTTCAAATAAATCGTTCATGCTTAAAATTTTCACACTATTTTGTTCTACGGAATCGGTGTGTTCCGATCCTACTTCAAAAGTTTCTTTCGGTTCTTTCTTTATCTGTGGAGAATCAAACATGTCGGTGGATTCGTTCACGTACCCACTATCATCTACAAAGTCATCCTCTACTTCCTGTTTTATCCCTTGCTGTGTTCGAGGCAATCTCGACATTTCAATCTGTTCGTTAACATTTTCGTGATATTGTATGCACGCCAATTGTGTACCGCTAACGCCATCTGTTATCTGGCTGCGTACACTCCTGTCATTGCCAGCCGCATTTTCCATTTCGCTCGGCACATCTACTGTTTCTACGTTCTTGTCCATACTGAATGCAAATTACACCACACTACCGTACTTGACGTTCACTGCTATTTATTTTACTAATTATTATTGCAATTCGTTCCACTGAACATCCACTGTTCGGTATTCACATTAATTTGTGACCGACAACAACTGGATGTCCTGTCACCGGGAGCCACTTGTAACACTACGCTACTGCGCATGATACTTATTAAAGCCTGTACTATGGTAAGTTAACGGGCTTCACCTTATAAGAAAGGATTTTGGTATATATGTTGACCGCGTGTACCTGAATGGAGGCAAAAATCAGACTTCCACCCACTCAGTAACAACAATGATACGTCAAGCAAGTCTGAAGTGCAACTACACGTTAGGACGGACAAGAAACAACACATAAGATGCTGCCAAATTGTTAATAATACGGTCGCCAGCCTAATTAGGCATTAACTGAGTTTCTTCCCAGTCAAGTTGATGTACGTCCATACAAAACAACACGTAATAGCACTGCATACTATAGTAAATTTTAGAACCAGAGAATTTACTGAACTAATGATTTCACTTTCTGTACTAATATGGACAAGCCATAAATACACAACAATACACTATAATGTTTACTACAAACTTCGTACTGTCTATTGATCTGATTAAAATCGGGCATAGGCTACCCTAGAAATAGCACTTTCGAAACACACATACAATATCAATTTTGAAAAAGGTAAAACACTAATCAATTTTGGTTTTACATTGACTTTAACTTTGCTGGTCAAATCAGTTCAGTACACTTCTGAATTTAAATGAATAGAAAAGAAAAAGGGGGGGGCGGACCCTGAAACTGTTATGATCACTGTATTGAAACTATCAACTATTGAAAGCATTAAGCACTCAAGATTTCCAATATATGAATTACCACTCTTTTTATCATATTTCCTGCTCATTTAACTATCATTATTTTTGTTTCAAATTAATTAAACTTCTTTACTAAACCAATTTCAACATTATCTTCCAACTTTGCCAGACCTATATTATTTGTCTATTATTTCATTAACAACAAAGTTCTTTAAACATCATTCTAACATAGCTAGGTCTGCAGGTAATTATTATTAACATAAATTTTAATTCTTCATCTCGGGACACTCGGATTGCACAACATGTGGAAAGGACCCTGTCTAGGTTAGTGATGAGGATAATTAAATGATAGGACAGTTCTGGTAAAAGTTAAGTTGTTATTGAACATCAGGAACAAAAGTAACACTGGTCCACACGCATATAGTACTAAAAGTTTCAACCTGTTCGTATCGAAGCGGCGGTTGGCGGGCGGCGAGATGACGAGGCGCAGAGCACACATACAAGCACAGCTATGGCTCTTGATGTATCGGCACTTTACTTCTTCATAGCGTCGCAATATTTTTCCATTTAGTGCCAATGGAATACTGCCATGCTGTATAGGCGTCGGAAACGGCACATCCGAGGCTCAACGAAATCACGTTTTCCAGGAGAGTCTCCTCGATCCAGAACGTGTTACTAAGACCGATGCCCAACTCCGACTACTACTGCTGAGCCCGTTATGCCGTGCCGCGCCCGCGTGCATTTTCCCGCGCTCGCCTGCCATCCACCTTTTACCGCTCCCCTACAGACAGGGTTGTCACCAAAGGTTTTGCATTCTAAATATCCTAATACATTGCCTACGTATGGACCAGGCGCACAATTACAACTTTAACATCTTGCAACAGTTTCAACATTTTTTACATTTCCATTTTGTTATAATATTGCTTGCAATTTGACATAAACATTAATATTCACATCGAAAATTGTTTACAGTTTCTTTAACATAATGACATGAAAAGAAAAAAGAAATGAAATCAGAACATCGCTTACGCTAATTTATTGAAAATCAGAAGAAAAAATTATTATATGTACAGTTGTTGTTGTTACAAATGGAAATGGAAATTGAGGATCTGTTACGTGACTAATAGTTTGGCTTTTCGAAAGGTAAAGGCATAAGAGGCTGTCCGGACGTAGCGTTTGATAAAGGAAGCAACACTGAAGAAAAATCAAACACGTTCATAGGATCTGCCAACAGAGAAAAAGCACTCTGCAATGTAAAATGTTGCAAAATTATCGAAATTCTGAGAAACGTAGGAGCTATTTACAGGGAAAGACGAGTGATACACAATAGGTACAAGGACCATGTGGGAACAATAACACTGGAAGAGCAAGAACGACGAGCTCAGTTTAAAAAGAGTGTAAGATACGGACACAAACGTTGACTCCTACTGTTCAGTTCACACATCGAAGAAGCAATGACGGAAGTAATATAAAGTTACAAGAGTAGAAAACAATTCAGTGTGAAACGGTATCAATGATAAGCTTCTCCGATGACACCACCCTCAGTGAAATTGAAGAAGTATTGCAAAATCAGTTGAATGGAATGAACAGAACATAGACTGAGAGTAAAAAACAAAGATGAAAGTAATCAGAAGTAAGAGGGATGTGAACAGCGAGAAACATAACATAACAATTTATGATCACGAAGTAGACTAAGTTAAGGCACTCCGCAACCTTTGAAGCAAAATAACCCACGAAGTACGAAGTAAGGACGGTAAAGAAACCAGAGTAATGAGGGGAAAAAAGGGCATTCAAGGCTAAGAGAAGTCTAAGTAGTCTCTAACGTAGGACTTAACTTGAGGAAAAATCTTTAAGAATGGTCTATTGGAGTGCTGCATTATATGGTAGTAAACCGTGAACTATGGGAAAACCGGAACTCAAGAGAAGTGAAACGCTTGAGATGAGGTTCTAAAGATGAATGTTAAAAATTAAGTGGAGTGACAAGATAAGGAGTGAGGTGAGTCTTCGCACAGTCGACGTAGAAAGGAACATAGGGAAAAAACTCTGAGAAGGATGGTGGAATGTGTGTTAATACATCAGGAAATAACTTTCATGGCACTAAATGGAACTATACAGGGTGTTACAAAAAGGTACTGCCAAACTTTTAGGAAACATTCCTCACACACAAAGAAAGAAAATATGTTATGTGGACATGTGTCCGGAAACGCTTACCTTCCATGTTAGAGCTCATTTTATTACTTCAAATCACATTAATCATGGAATGGAAACACACAGCAACAGAACGTACCCGCGTGACTTCAAACACTTTGTTACAGGAAATGTTCAAAATGTCCTCCGTTAGCGAAGATACATGCATCCACCCTCCGTCGCATGGAATCCCTGATGCGCTGATGCTGCCCTGGAGAAGGGCGTATTGTATCACAGCCGTCCACAATAATACGAGCACGAAGAGTCTCTACATTTGGTACCGGGGTTGCGTAGACAAGAGCTTTCTAATGTCCCCATAAATGAAAGTCAAGAGAGTTGAGGTCAGGAGAGCGTGGAGGCCATGGAATTGGTCCGCCTCTACCAATCCATCGGTCACCGAATCTGTTGTTGAGAAGCGTACGAACACTTCGACTGAAATGTGCAGTAGCTCCATCGTGCATGAACCACATGTTGTGTCGTTCTTGCAAAGGCACATGTTCTAGCAGCACAGGTAGAGTATCCCGTATGAGATCATGCTAACGTGCTCCATTGAGCGTAGGTGGAAGAACATGGGGCCCAATCAAGACATCACCAACAATGCCTGCCCAAACGCTCATAGAAAATCTGTGTTGATGACGTGATTGCACAATTGCGTGCGGTTTCTCGTAAGCCTACACATGTTGATTGTGAAAATTTACAATTTGATCACCTTGGAATGAAGCCTCATCCGTAAAGAGAACATTTACACTGAAATGAGGATTGGCACGTTGTTGGATGAACCATTCGCAGAAGTGTACCCGTGGAGGCCAATCAGCAGCTGATAGTGCCTGCACACGCTGTGCATGGTACGGAAACAACTTGTTCTCCCGTAGCACTCTCCATACAGTGACGTGGTCAACGTTACCTTGTACAGCAGCAACTTCTCTCACGCTGACATTAGGGTTATCGTCAACTGCACAAAGAATTGCCTCGTCCATTGCAGGTGTCCCCGTCGTTCTAGGTCTTCCCCAGTCGCGAGTCATAGACTGGAATGTTCCGTGCTCCCTTAAGAGGCCGATCAATTGCTTCGTACGTCTTCCTGTCGGGACACCTTCGTTCTGGAAATCTGTCTCCATACAAATGTACCGTGCCACAGCTATTGCCCCGAGCTAATCCATACATCAAATGGGCATCTGCCAACTCCACATTTGTAAACATTGCACTGACTGCAAAACCACGTTCGTGATGCCACGTACTGATGTGCTTGATGCTAGTACTGTAGAGCAATGCGTCGGATGTCAACACAAGCACCGAAGTCAACATTACCGTCCTTCAACTGGGCCAACTGGCGGTACGGCGGAGGAAGTACAGTACATACTGACGAAACTAAAATGAGCTCTAACATGGAAATTAAGCGTTTCCGGACACATGTCCACATAACATCTTTTCTTTATTTGTGTGTGAGGAATGTTTCCTGAAAGTTTGGCCGTGCCTTTTTGTAACACCCTGTATATTACAAGCTGCGGGGGAAGACAGAGACTGGAAGACGTCCAACAAGTGACAGGAGGTTTAGTGCAAGTGCTACTATGAGATGAAGACGTTGGCGTAGAACAGGAATTCATGGCAGGCCACTTCAAACCCGAATACCTACAGAAAGATCCCACAGTGACATGAAAACGGTATCAAATATAGTTCCATAGTAACAACGGGCATCAATTTGCGATGCGAACAGCCATGGACGTACACAATTCAAAGTAGCAGCAACGGAACTGCTGTTGGAACAAGCCAATAGTGGCTTAACTTGCGGCTGATGCAATAGAGTTATGGCTCAGCTCTCAGATGCCACAGACGTCTGCATCTGTAGCACATAGTACTGGATATGAGCAAATTCAGACGGTTAGGCACATAATGTTTATATATGCTAAGTCAGCAAAGAGTCTCAATCAGCGCCGTCAGTGGTACAGTGATATTGAGTTTTGTGTAATTTGTAAATTGTCATGTGAGTTACCTAGGAAGCTGGAGTGCCATCAACACCGCTGTTCGATAACGGGGCTTTTCCGACCGTCGTTTATTTGGAAAATTATGCTTGTGTCTATCCTGTAAGGAGCAAGACACTATTTTGGATATGTTATTTTTGTAGAGAAGAGCACCTTCACCGTTGACATTTATTGATATGTGAGATTCTTCAAAATGGTTCAAATGGCTCTAAGCACTATGGGACTTAACATCTAAGGTCATCAGTCCGCTAGACTTAGAAATACTTAAATCTAACTAACATACGGACATTACACACATCCATGCCCGAGGCAGGATTCGAACCTGCGGCCGTAGGAGCCGCGTGGTTCCGACTCCTTTTAGCGCTGACATTCCTTGAAAAGACGCGGCTTCCCTTTCATAGTGTCACATTACTTCCATTACTCGCAGTGTACGCACAGATAAGCCAAAACATTAGGACCAATGCCCAACGCGACATCGTATGTCGCCTTGTCATGTTGTGGGCACGTGACGCTATAGCAAAAGTATGTAAGCGGAACAGGCACGGGCGGGGAATCGCCCTAGGGCTGTAAATGGGGAAATTCATTGAGATAAGCGACGTTGATAGATAATTTCGTGCTATTCTAGTGAGTATCTGCGAAAAGAGGTAGAAGAACAGTGAAAGAAGCACTAGGCGCTAAATGTCTGGACGTCCACGACTCTCCATAGAACGTGGGTTTGGGAGCCTTGTCTGCTCTATAAAGTAGGAGGGATGGTGAGCCGCGGCATCTCTGCCGAAAGAGCACAATGCTGATCAATTACTACTGCAGTAGGCACGATATCATCGGGGTCCGACCGTCGGTCAATGGAAACGTGTCAGCTCTTTGGGTGAATCAAAATTTTGGTACACTATGTCGCTCGTCATCTCCACAAAAGCCATCAACGACGCAGGCTGGTGGGAGCAATATTATGTTGTGGGAGAAATTCTTCAACGCTTGTATGGGACCTGTGGTAGTAATCGAAGATACGCTGACGCCTGGAAACCACCTGCAACCCTTCATACTTGATGCCTTCCCCGACGGCGTTGTGGTCTTTCAGCGGTGTAACTATTCGCGTCTCGGAGCCAAACCCGTGCTGCAGTGGTTTGAGGAGCATTATGGTGAACTAACGTTGATGTCTCGGCGACCTAATTTACCCATGGAACACACCTGTGTCGCTATCGGGCACCATCACCGCTTACACGGTTCAGCGGTCCGTTATATACACGAATTAGATGATCTGATTGTAGACATCTAATGCCACAAACCTCCCAACAAACTTTCGGATCCCTGGTGGGCAGAATGAGTTATGTATTTCGTTCCAAAGACGGACCAACAAGCTGTTAGGCAGGTGGCCATAATATTCTGGGTTATTAACGTAGAACTCAAGCAGCAAACAAAATTACGAGGGTTGGAACTTAAATAGTGGCAACTATTTATTCACAACTGATACAAAAGAGTTACATGTTTGCCCCTGTTACTGTCCAAAATAGTCACCAACGTTGTGTAGTACCCGTTGCAGCAATGTGGATACCGCTAGCAGGGCCTCTTCTGTTGATGGTGCGATTGGAGCGTCTGTCGAATCTCTGGAACAGTTCTGAAGCGAATGCCACGAAGTGGTTCCTTCATCTTCGGAATCAAATCAAAGTCACAAGGACTTATGTCCGGGGAGTATGGTGGATGGTACAGTACTTCCCAGTCCCATCGACCGAACAGAGCAGCAACAGTTTGCGCTGTATGCGCCCGCGCATTTTCATGGAAAATGACGAGTGGGTTGCGCAGAAAGTGTCGCAGCTTTCGCAAAGCTGGTGGCAGGTGACGCTCTAAAGACGAACAGTAATATTGTGCACTGACGGTCTGCCGTGGAGGAACGTAATGCTTTAGGATAACACCATCACAGTCGTACACGAGGATCACCATAACTTTAGACCGCTCCATTCGCACCATCAACAGAACAGGCTCTGCTAACGGTATACTACGCCTTCCACATCGCTGGCAATGGGTTCTACACAACGCTGGTGACTACATTGAAGGTGTAAACATGTAACTCTTTTGTATCGGTTGTGAATAAATAGTTGCCACTATTTAAGTTCCATCCTTCGTACATGGAAATGTATGCGCTCAGCGAGGGCACTACCCGACTGACGGTGACAACACAACTACTACTGGTACAAAAAAAAAAAAAAAAAAAAAAAAAAAAAAAAAAAAAAAAAAAAAAAACAGGCTCTGAAGTCCCAACGGTACCAACCGTCGGCCACCGTGTCATCCTTTGCCCGTAGGCGTCACACGATGCAGATACGGATATACAGGTGGTTTTCTATTTAGCGTATGGCTAATACAGACATCTCATGAAATTACATACACATATGTACATATTGACACACAAGAAACTTAAGTTTGTCTTTACAACCGAATATCCAGTCCTTCAATCCAGCGTACTGCGTCTGGAGTTGCTAGCAGGAAGTCCTCTTTGGCGACGTGATAGGCTCGAATCCTGCATTCACTGACAATGTGGTGAACAGTCTGGTATGGAGCCCCGCAGTCACAAGCTGGATCAGGCAGCTTCTTCCACTTAAAGAGAGCATCCCTGCATCACCCATGGCTGGTACGGATTCTGTTGAGAGTAGACCAGGTCTTGCGTGGTAAGTCGAATCCACTTGGAAGTTTAGCACCTGAGAAGATGTTATGCAAGTGCACATCTGTCACTGCTTCCCACCGACCTTTCCATTCTTCAAGAGGTTTGAAATTCTTAGCAAACATGTCAGCAGCATCGCACAGAGTTGGATGACGTGATTTCAGTCTCTTGCGATTTAAAAGTGGCAGGTCGCTATGCACGGGTAGGTTAGAATTCCTGGAGATCCTGTGGAATTCTCTCATAAGGGCAGTACATCTGCGTAGATCAGGAGGCATTATACCGGTTAACAGTGGAAGCCAACAAACTGGAGTAGATCTGATTGTGCCAGATATTATGTGCATTGTCGTATTCAGCTGGGTATCAACAAGCCTTGTATGATGACCATTCATCCAAACAGGTGCACAATACTCAGCACTTGAGTATACCAAGCCCAGAGCTGAAGTTCGCAGGGTGGTTGCTGAAGATCCCCAGGTAGTTCCGCATAGCTTATGGAGGATGTTGTTTCGAGTCCTCAGCTTTTGAGCTGAGTTAAGAAGGTGTTATTTGAAGCATAGTGTACGATCCAGGATGACACCAAGATAGTTTGGGTTCCGCTTGTGACGAATAGTTCTGCCTCTGAAACTTACTTCCAGTTTTACGTTCGCCAACTGGTTATTTAGATGGAAGCAACACACTTCTGTTTTACTCACACTGGGTTGGAGTCTCCAGATTTTGAAATAATTGTCTAATGCAGACAGGTCATTGGCTAAAATCTCTTCTGTTGTCTCCATTTCCTGGTGTTTGACGGCTAAAGCCAGGTCATCGGTATAGCAGTATTTTCTGGACGAAGTGTGAGGTAGATCAGATAGATATAGGTTGAACAGTAAGGGTGAGAGAACTGATCATTGAGGCAATCCGTTGTTCAGCTTCCTCTCCTTACTTATGTTGCTTCCAGTGATTACCTGGAACTTCCGATCACTTAGCATGCTGTTAATCAGTCGAGCCATTGTTCTGCAAGGTATGATGCGGAGAAATTTGTAGATAAGGCCTTCCCTCCACACAGTGTCGAAGGCGGCAGTTAGATCAACAAATGCCACAGATGTTTTCTGCTTCATTTGGTATCCTGACTCTATGAAGGATGTGAGAGACAGTACTTGGTCGCAGCAGCTGCGCCCTGGTCTGAAGCCTGCCTGATCAATTGAAACGTTGTCTAAGATAGCGCTACTTATTCTGTTATATATTAGCCTTTCAAAAAGCTTGTAGCAGCAGCTGAGTAGGGAAATGGGGCGATGGTTTTCTACCTTGTTGCTGGGTTTGCCAGGTTTCAGAACAGATATTATCTTCACCTTTTTAAACTCAGATGGAAGTTGACCAGTCAGCAGGATGTCAGTGAAGAATTCTGCCAGCCATTTCTTAGCTTTTCCTCCAATATGGATCAGGAATTCTGGATGGATACATATCGAATCCAGGTGCCTTAAGAGGTTTGAGGTCCTTCAGTCCAGAGTCAATGTCTGAAACTGTGAAGGGATGGGTATACTCAGATGAGGGAGATGCATTCTTTTTCAGGTCGCGAAGCTGTCGTCTGATATGTCTTGTATGTTTCTTGTCAGGAGGTACTCTTGAGGTAGTAATGCTGTGGGAAGTAATTTGGTCTGGTGCTACTTCGGAATTTCTTCTGCATGCTGGTGCACTTACAGGTGGTAAGTACACCGCTCTGTTGTCAGTTTTCGTGTTCGATACCGCCACTTCTCAATAAAGTAGCCCCTCAATTGGCTTCACAATGGCTGAGTATTCTCCGCTTGCCAACAGCAATGGGTAAACCGGGACGGCGATCATCCAGTTGGTAGCCGAGCCCGACAGCGCTTAACTTCGCTGATCTGAGGCGAAAGGGTGTTACAACTGCGGCAAGGCCGTTGGCGCTGCTGCTCACCAGCTGGTGTAAGTCAGTCGTGAGGAGAGCCGTCGTCGGCAACACCATGGCGAAAAATTTGTTGGTCTGAAGTGCCGCGATACCTGCGGCCGGCTACAGTGGGGTCGGAGGACTCCGTCGGAAAGATCATACAGCGTTCAGACGGCTTGCTGTTCTGTGAGACCACTCATTGCGATCTGAGAACTATTTTCATTTTTTATGATGTTATGTAAAGGTTAAGGACAGTGGCTAAAATATTTAAGTTATAGTATTTGAAAGCCACATCATATCGTTAACTTCTTGACATTACAGTATAATACAGTTTCAGAATGGTCAGTTCAAATCAAAAGATAGGAAGCCATAGAGATTTTATCGAACTCTGATTATTACTATTAGGTCTACAACTTTGCTTCCGCCGTTTTGCAATACACGGCAGTAGTGGAAAGTAGTGGTGCAAGTCGTTCCTCGTACAATAAGCTTAGGTATTTGAGAACATAACGCCATCAAAATATCAGTTGATTTTTTTATTGCATGATATAGTTATTCTCGACTGAATACATCAGCGTATGAGCCCAATTCTAGTCATCTGCGGGAGGTTTTAACTTTATGCTTTGATACGAACAAATCTGCGGCTGAGGCTTATAAAAAGCTGGGTGAGACATATGAGGAGACGCGTGTTAGTGAAAGAACTTCGCAGAAAGTGTTTTTCATGCTTTAAGAATGGTGATTTTGACATTGAAGACCGGTATGGTTTTGAAAGACAGAAAGCTTTCGATGGCACTGCAACCGACGGGAACAATCACAGGAGATCGTTAGCGAAGCAACTGGTGTGTTTGAGCCGAACACTGAAAGACAAACGGCCACACTACAGCGGTGGACATGAAAGAATGACATGGCAGCATGACAGTGCATGACTCCATGTCGAAAATACCGTCAATACATACTTGGAAACGTTGAAATGGGAAGTTCAACCTCACACGCTGTATTCTCCAGATATTCCACCCTCTGACTGCCACCTTTCTCGACCTATGACACACTACCTAGATGACTAGCACTTGTGGTCATATGAACAAGTGCAAGAGTGGATCGATTCGTGGCTCCCCTCAAAAGATGCCCAGTTTATACACTGCGGTATTCGTATGCTGCCCCAAAGCTAGGACAAAGCAGTGGCCAACGATGTCCAATAGTTTGAACGTAAATTGTTTGTAAGTTTTTCACAATAAAATCTCAAACTTCGAGAAAAAACGGCGGAAGCAAAGTTGTAGACCTACTAATTTTTACTTAATTTAATCATTCCAGATTGTGTACCGAGTAAAGGAAACCTTCTGAGAGTGTTTCCTGCATCAGCCTACAACTTTGTAGCGAACTTTGAACTTTTCATCTGAGTTTTCCCGTCTCTCATAAAAAGCATCGAATAACATAACATTATAAATTCAGCCAAACGTTATTTTCCTTCAAACACCACAACTTTGATGACAAAAAGACAGAATAAAAAATTATTGTTATAGGTAATAATGAATGGGCACTGTAGCTCAGTGACGTATTCAGTACAGAGTGTCAATAGTTCAAGTTTCACTTTCAAAACTCTGTTAAAGAGAACCGCTGTTCAGAGTAACGTCAAATTTTAACAGCTTGTATTTGACGCAAGGTGAGAAGTCATGGAAAAAAAGAGCTAAATTTTAACCTGTAGATGGCGCAGCAATCGTAAGCATATGGGCGCCAACACAAGTGCGGCACATGGCTGTACCTCAGTTTGCGTCCGAGACGCTCAGCATGACTGTCCCCGTGAATAGTCGCGCGCTGCTGGTGAAGCTCTTTTACAAGAACGGTGACTGTGGGCCGGTGGTCCTGCGGAAGTTCCGGACGGTTACGGGTACGAAAAAGGGCTAAGACTCTGGAGAAACTGATTACAAAATTCGAAAACACAAATTCTTTTAAACTGCGCGCTGACAACTTCGGCGTTGGGCGCCCGTAAGCTCTTCCTTCTTATGGAGTACAATGTGTCACAGGGGGGGGGGGGGGGGGGGGGGGAAGCATTTGATCCGGCACTTGTCGAAGATGTGGGTGCAGCATTGAGGGAGGGGTCGAGAAGGGATGTGGAAACACGCAGTGCACAGGGAACTGCCCGCACGTTATACATGCCAGCGAGCTCGGTGCATGAAATCCTACCAAATATCTCCCATTGCTGTCCATAGAACACCATCCATATTCAGTGAAACTTATTTGAAATAAATAAAAATTCGTCTGAGTTATCTAAATCAGTAAAAATATAGACTACACTGTTTCTGATTGTAAGCCTGACCTGTGATAATATTTCCACTGTCATACTGAGAAAGAGAAGCTGCATCATAATAATAATCAATTGCCATAATGAAAACGGAAGTCTTTTATACTGTAAAATTAGCAATCTTACTGCAAGAATTTTGAACAGCATGAACTGCCTGAATAATTAACTTGGACATGAAACCTAGAGTAATTGGCTTTGCAAAATTTGATCACAAAAACTCTCTGAATAGTGTAAGTTGGCCCTGATTGAATAAATAAAAAAATCATAATCTTTTCTCCTAGTTTTGTTCTACGCAGGTCTGGATAAGACGCTGCATTGCTGCTCTTTCTTGGTCGCCGCTATGTTAAAGCTGCAACTTACTGTATCTAGACAGACACTCGACAGGTGCAATGAGTTCTCTCTTAATTGCAAATCGAACAGTTTATCGAACATACTCGTAGTTGGTTTGATGATCCATTAAAAAGAACTGTAAGAGAAAAGTTGGTAAGGAAATGTAATACGTAAAAAAATGACAACACTATTTTTTTTGTATATTGAGAAATAGTGCTCAAGGCAAATTATAAATTTAATAAACTTTCAACATCCAAACAATACACTTTCCTATCTCTCAAATCTAGCAATTTTCAGTGCAATACCCAAGTAAGTTCGACGTCGCAGCAATAGTGAGAAATATAATATCCTTATTGTATTTACCTCACGTTCCATTACATTCCTTCCTTCACAAATCAGTTTCATTATCATTGTAATGTTGTTGCTTTAATTTGCTATGAAAGCGGTGCTGATAGACAATAAAAGCGGTCTAAAAGCTGTGAGCTGTCTGGAGAAGTTAACCTTCCATTACTGAGCAACTGTTTCACCAGGTATCCAGTCTAGATTACCAAATTCCCAACCAGACTAACATTAATTATAATCTTTTAGTAGTCATACGACAACCGGTGATATATATATATATATATATATACACTCCTGGAAATGGAAAAAAGAACACATTGACACCGGTGTGTCAGACCCACCATACTTGCTCCGGACACTGCGAGAGGGCTGTACAAGCAATGATCACACGCACGGCACAGCGGACACACCAGGAACCGCGGTGTTGGCCGTCGAATGGCGCTAGCTGCGCAGCATTTGTGCACCGCCGCCGTCAGTGTCAGCCAGTTTGCCGTGGCATACGGAGCTCCATCGCAGTCTTTAACACTGGTAGCATGCCGCGACAGCGTGGACGTGAACCGTATGTGCAGTTGACGGACTTTGAGCGAGGGCGTATAGTGGGCACGCGGGAGGCCGGGTGGACGTACCGCCGAATTGCTCAACACGTGGGGCATGAGGTCTCCACAGTACATCGATGTTGTCGCCAGTGGTCGGCGGAACGTGCACGTGCCCGTCGACCTGGGACCGGACCGCAGCGACGCACGGATGCACGCCAAGACCGTAGGATCCTACGCAGTGCCGTAGGGGACCGCACCACCACTTCCCAGCAAATTAGGGACACTGTTGCTCCTGGGGTATCGGCGAGGACCATTCGCAACCGTCTCCATGAAGCTGGGCTACGGTCCCGCACACCGTTAGGCCGTCTTCCGCTCACGCCCCAACATCGTCCAGCCCGCCTCCAGTGGTGTCGCGACAGGCGTGAATGGAGGGACGAATGGAGACGTGTCGTCTGCAGCGATGAGAGTCGCTTCTGCCTTGGTGCCAATGATGGTCGTATGCGTGTTTGGCGCCGTGCAGGTGAGCGCCACAATCAGGACTGCATACGACCGAGGCACACAGGGCCAACACCCGGCATCATGGTGTGGGGAGCGATCTCCTACACTGGCCGTACACCACTGGTGATCGTCGAGGGGACACTGAATAGTGCACGGTACATCCAAACCGTCATCGAACCCATCGTTCTACCATTCCTAGACCGGCAAGGGAACTTGCTGTTCCAACAGGACAATGCACGTCCGCATGTATCCCGTGCCACCCAACGTGCTCTAGAAGGTGTAAGTCAACTACCCTGGCCAGCAAGATCTCCGGATCTGTCCCCCATTGAGCATGTTTGGGACTGGATGAATCGTCGTCTCACGCGGTCTGCACGTCCAGCACGAACGCTGGTCCAACTGAGGCGCCAGGTGGAAATGGCATGGCAAGCCGTTCCACAGGACTACATCCAGCATCTCTACAATCATCTCCATGGGAGAATAGCAGCCTGCATTGTTGCGAAAGGTGGATATACACTGTACTAGTGCCGACATTGTGCATGCTCTGTTGCCTGTGTCTATGTGCCTGTGGTTCTGTCAGTGTGATCATGTGATGTATCTGACCCCAGGAATGTGTCAATAAAGTTTCCCCTTCCTGGGACAATGAATTCACGGTGTTCTTATTTCAATTTCCAGGAGTGTGTGTGTATATATATATATATATATATATATATATATATATATATATATATATATATAAAGAGAATTTAAATAAAAAGAAATAAATCAGTTTATATTTGGAAATTTATTTTAACATTGATCATTGAAATTTCACCATATTAAACTTGATTCATAACTAAACTGGTGCCTTATTTAGGACTGTGAAAATGTGAGTGTGTAATCTTACAGAACACATCAAATATGGAGCCAAGATTGGGAGACTGCATACAACACTGCATTCATAAAACAACACACAAAGAACGTTGAAACATATGCAAGAGGAAATTAACCACAACCAACCGATTCAATTTTCACCCAAAGAAGTTACGTTCGTAGCACAATCCTGTCCGTCATGTAATTACCACACACTGGTATACTAAATTCATATTAACTCTCTGTGGAATCTTCCTTATCAGAAAAGAATAGCTGAGGGCTACTTTGATGATTACACCACATGCATCACGTGGTCAACTTGGTTTACACAAAGAGTGTAACTCCATAATAATTTTGATATCTAAAATAAATTACATAGAAAAGCAATTTACAAAAGAAAAACCTCGAACTGGTTACTATCTTCTTACTATTAACCTGATGGGTCAAACAATTGTATAAGCACGTGGTACTGGTTTCACAAAGTACACCCCACGTGGGTTGAACATAAAGAAAAGTTGCTGTATTGAAAAATATTGTCAAGACGAGACGTTATAATCTCACGCACATTCGCATTTAAGGTTGATGAACTTAATTAGAGTTACTGATCAACACGTGGTTCCACTTCACTCACAAAGTAGTGACAAAGCAACTACCGGAATATATTCTGAACTTCACACTCGAATTACACTGCGTTGCAATTTAAGATAACGTTAGATATTTCAGAGCTAAACCTGAAATAAAGGTGATTAAATTTTCAGTTAGGCTAATCTTAAGAAATCCATTGTCCTACGGACTTAGCAGACACGCGCTTAGCCGGAGATCTTACCACTTCAGACGCTCGCCGCGAACAGACTGCCTGGTCCCTACCTGAGGGTGGCTCACAAATACAAACGGAAGTGGCCAGAGGGCAGCTTCCTATACCAACATGACAAGGGACGGACAGGATCATACTAAGAATAGAAACCTCTCTGCTTTTAGAAAGCGTAGCTACCTGTTCCGACGTTGGTCCTACTGCTCTCTAGCAGACAGGCTTGTCTGCTACCCTCAAGCATGCAACTAGAAATACATTTGCTCATTCATGCTCTCACACAGAAGGGAAGGGGGATGACAGTATCTTATCTACATCTACATCTACATCTACATTGATACTCCGCAAGCCACCCAACGGTGTGTGGCGGAGGGCACTTTACGTGCCACTGTCATTACCTCCCTTTCCTGTTCCAGTTGCGTATGGTTCGCGGGAAGAACGACTGTCTGAAAGCCTCCGTGCGCGCTCTAATCTCTCTAATATTACATTCGTGATCTCCTCTGGAGGTATAAGTAGGGGGAAGCAATATATTCGATACCTCATCCAGAAACGCACCCTCTCGAAACCTGGCGAGCATGCTACACCGCGATGCAGAGCGCCTCTCTTGCAGAGTCTGCCACTTGAGTTTATTAAACATCTCCGTAATGCTATCACGGTTACCAAATAACCCTGTGACGAAACGCGCCGCTCTTCTTTGGATCTTCTCTATCTCCTCCGTCAGACCGATCTGGTACGGATCCCACACTGATGAGCAATACTCAAGTATAGGTCGAACGAGTGTTTTGTAAGCCACCTCCTGTTGATGGACTACATTTTCTAAGCACTCTCCCAATGAATCTCAACCTGGTACCCGCCTTACCAACAATTAATTTCATATGATCATTCCACTTCAAATCGTTCCGCACGCATACTCCCAGATATTTTACAGAAGTAATTGCTACCAGTGTTTGTTCCGCTATCATATAATCATACAATAAAGGATCCTTCTTTCTATGTATTCGCAATACATTACATTTGTCTATGTTAAGGGTCAGTTGCCACTCCCTGCACCAAGTGCCTATCCGCTGCAGATCTTCCTGCATTTCGCTACAATTTTCTAATGCTGCAACTTCTCTGTATACTACAGCATCATCCGCGAAAAGCCGCATGGAACTTCCGACACTATCTACTAAGTCATTTATATATATTGTGAAAAGCAATGGTCCCATAACACTCCCCTGTGGCACGCCAGAGGTTACTTTAACGTCTGTAGACGTCTCTCCATTGATAGCAACATGCTGTGTTCTGTTTGCTAAAAACTCTTCAATCCAGCCACACAGCTGGTCTGATATTCCGTAGGCTCTTACTTTGTTTATCAGGCGACAGTGCGGAACTGTATCGAACGCCTTCCGGAAGTCAAGAAAAAGAGCATCTACCTGGGAGCCTGTATCTAATATTTTCTGGGTCTCATGAACAAATAAGGCGAGTTGGGTCTCACACGATCGCTGTTTCCGGAATCCATGTTGATTCCTACATAGTAGATTCTGGGTTTCCAGAAATGACATGATACGCGAGCAAAAAACATGTTCTAAAATTCTACAAGAGATCGACGTAAGAGATATAGGTCTATAGTTTTGCGCATCTGCTCGACGACCCTTCTTGAAGACTGGGACTATCTGTGCTCTTTTCCAATCATTTGGAACTCTCCGTTCCTCTAGAGACTTGCGGTACACGGCTGTTAGAAGGGGGGCAAGTTCTTTCGCGTACTCTGTGTAGAATCGAATTGGTATCCCGTCAGGTCCAGTGCACTTTCCTCTATTGAGTGATTCCAGTTGCTTTTCTATTCCTTGGACACTTATTTCGATGTCAGCCATTTTTTCGTTTGTGCGAGGATTTAGAGAAGGAACTGCAGTGCGGTCTTCCTCTGTGAAACAGCTTTGGAAAAAGGTGTTTAGTATTTCAGCTTTACGCGTGTCATCCTCTGTTTCAATGCCATCATCATCCCGTAGTGTCTGGATATGCTGTTTTAAGCCACTTACTGATTTAACGTAAGACCAGAACTTCCTAGGATTTTCTGTCAAGTCGGTACATAGAATTTTACTTTCGAATTCAATGAACGCTTCACGCATAGCCCTCCTTACGCTAACTTTGACATCGTTTAGCTTCTGTTTCTCTGAGAGGTTTTGGCTGCGTTTAAACTTGGAGTGGAGCTCTCTTTGCTTTCGCAGTAGTTTCCTAACATTGTTGTTGTACCACGGTGGGTTTTTCCCGTCCCTCACAGTTTTACTCGGCACGTACCTGTCTAAAACGCATTTTACGATTGCCTTGAACTTTTTCCATAAACACTCAACATTGTCAGTGTCGGAACAGAAATTTTCGTTTTGATCTGTTAGGTAGTCTGAAATCTGCCTTCTATTACTCTTGCTAAACAGATAAACCTTCCTCCCTTTTTTTATATTCCTATTAACTTCCATATTCAGGGATGCTGCAACGGCCTTATGATCACTGATTCCCTGTTCTGTACATACAGAGTCGAAAAGTTCGGGTCAGTTTGTTATCAGTAGGTCCAAGATGTTATCTCCACGAGTCGGTTCTCTGTTTAATTGCTCGAGGTAATTTTCGGATAGTGCACTCAGTATAATGTCACTCGATGCTCTGTCCCTACCACCCGTCCTAAACATCAGAGTGTCCCAGTCTATATCTGGTAAATTGAAATCTCCACCTAAGACTATAACATGCTGGGAAAATTTATGTGAAATGTATTCCAAATTTTCTCTCAGTTGTTCTGCCACTAATGCTGCTGAGTCGGGAGGTCGGTAAAAGGAGCCAATTATTAACCTAGTTCGGTTGTTTAGTGTAACCTCCACCCATAATAATTCACAGGAACTATCCACTTCTACTTCACTACAGGATAAACTACTACCAACAGCGACGAACACTCCACCACCGGTTGCATGCAATCTATCCTTTCTAAACACCGTCTGTACCTTTGTAAAAATTTCGGCAGAATTTATCTCTGGCTTAAGCCAGCTTTCTGTACCAATAACGATTTCAGCTTCGGTGCTTTCTATCAGCGCTTGAAGTTCCGGTACTTTACCAACGCAGCTTCGACAGTTGACAATTACAATACCGATTGCTGCTTGGTCCCCGCATGTCCTGACTTTGCCCCGCACCCGTTGAGGCTGTTGCCCTTTCTGTACTTGCCCAAGGCCATCTAACGTAAAAAACCGCCCATCCCACGCCAGACAACCCCCGCTACCCGTGTAGCCGCTTGTTGCGTGTAGTGGACTCCTGATCTATCCAGCGGAACCCGAAACCCCAACATCCTATGGCGCAAGTCGAGGTATCTGCAGCCCACACGGTCGCAGAACCGTCTCAGCCTCTGATTCAGACCCTCAACTCGGCTCTGTACCAAAGGTCCGCAGTCAGTCCTGTCGACGATGCTGCAGATGGTGAGCTCTGCTTTCATCCCGCGAGCGAGACTGGCAGTCTTCACCAAATCAGATAGCCGCCGGAAGCCAGAGAGGATTTCCTCCGATCCATAGCGACACACATCATTGGTGCCGACATGAGCGACCACCTGCAGATGGGTGCACACTGTACCCTTCATGGCATCCGGAAGCACCCTTTCCACATCTGGAATGACTCCCCCCGGTATGCACACGGAGTGCACATTGGTTTTCTTCCCCTCTCTTGCTGCCATTTCCCTAAGGGGCCCCATTACGCGCCTGACGTTGGAGCTCGCAACTACCAGTAAGCCCACCCTCTGCGACTGCCCGGATCTTGCAGACTGAGGGGCAACCTCTGGAACAGGACAAGCAGCCGTGTCAGGCCGAAGATCAGTATCAGCCTGAGACAGAGCCTGAAACCGGTTCGTCAGACAAACTGGAGAGGCTTTCCGTTCAGCCCTCCGGAATGTCTTTCGCCCCCTGCCACACCTTGAAACGACCTCCCACTCTACCACAGGTGAGGGATCAGCCTCAATGCGGGCAGTATCCCGGGCAACCACAGTCTTAGTCCGATCAGGGGATGCGTGGGACGAGCTGGCCGTCCCCGACAAACCCCCATCCGGACCCCCACAGTGATGCCCATTGGCAACAGCCTCAAGCTGTGTGACCGAAGCCAACACTGCCTGAAGCTGTGAACGAAGGGATGCCAACTCAGCCTGCATCCGAACACAGCAGTTACAGTCCCTATCCATGCTAAAAACTGTTTTGCAAAGAACGTCTGAACTAATCTACAGAGAGCGCAAACAAATCGACAAAATTTAAACGGTTATTAAAATACAAGATTGCCTAGTAAATGTAGTAATGCTGCTACTTGCGCACTGCTGACACTGCTCGGCGGCGGAAGGAGACTAAGCGAAATTACACTATTCAGGTACTAAAACGCGATGCTACACTCTCAGATACTATAATACGCCCGAAATTTATGAATTAAACAATGCAAGTACCAAAAACACGCAAAGAAATTGAGAATTAAACTATGTAACAAATGAGTGAGCTAGGAGTATACGACTTGCTGCTCAGCTGCTTATCCAACGGCGGCAGGGAGCACACTGACTGTGACCAACCGACACTGGCCGTTCAAAACAAAAACAGTAGACAAACGACTACGGGAATTTACACTATTCAGGTACTAAAACGCGATGCTACAACTCTCAAATACTATAATACGCCCGAAATTTATGAATTAAACAATGCAAGTACAAAAACACGCAAAGAAATTAAGAATTAAACTATGTAACAAATGAGTGAGCTAGGAGTATACGACTTGCTGCTCAGCTGCTTATCCAACGGCGGCAGAGAGCACACTCATACAGTATATGAAAGAAAGCCGATGTAGGTTCTGTATGAGACTGTGTGACATGAATTACATATAAACTATGTTTTAAAGTGTAGTAGTGTGACAGATCATTCTTGTAACACGTTTCACTGCTCAGTCTCCTCCCAGATAGTCAGAAACACCACAGTAAATTTAGAAGTGGAATGTATGCCGTAAATGACAACAGATTTAAGAAATTAACATGAAAGGAATCCAACAGAGACCTTTCATCATGTTGATTGAAGAAAATGATAAATTGATACATTAAATTTGAAGCATAATATTGCCGTAGCTTCCCCATTCTAATACTGCTTTACGTTACCAGCCTAACTCTAACACAGTTGACCTTCAGCTCCGTCTCTGTAACAAAGCTAATGATTGCCTGCCTTCAGTGCGCCCCCGTGCAGCTCAAAGGTACTTAACATCTGCGATACAGCTTACACCATCGCTGCTCACTCACAATCAATTCAGATACCAAAAAATTCAGATGCCAAAATTATACATGACACCTGTCATTAGGAGTTGCTTTTTTGCTGACCTGCCAGCAAGGCAAACATTCACTCTGGAATTTCTCGCTGGCATGAAAGTGGTCAAAGAATTACCATGGAACATCCTCTGGACAGACGAAGCCCATTTCCATCTCCAAGAAAATGTCAATATGCAAGACTGCAGAATATGGGCAACGGAAAATCAACCAGTACCACTTCATTCTGAAAAGGTGACTGTGTACTTCGTGTTAATGGCTTCGTTTACCGTGAGATCGTATTTTTAAGAGTCCTGCTGGTTCTGTTGCTTGTACCGTCACTGGTAAACGCTATGAGATTATTTTGGGCACCAGTGTCATTACGGACGTTCAATAGTGTGGATGTGTGGGTGGGATCATTTTTATGCAAGATGGCGCTCCTCTGCTCACTGCACAGCCAGTGAAGCTGCAGCTTCAGAGCCATTTCACAAATGCTAGAATTATCAGCCGTTATTTCCCTACAGCCTGGTCGTCCAGGTCACCTTGTGGCAGTGGGGTTATGTGAAGGATTTGGGTTCAGTAGTCCAGTTACGAAAGTACCTCAATTTAAGGCATGCATTGCGCAACGCATTCTGAACATGACGCCCGAGACACTCCGATCTGTTGTGGAGCAAGTTGTTTCTCGATTTCAAATTGTGGCAGAGAACGTGTCTTGTGCCAGTCTCAAGGCAGTTAAAAACCGATGTTATTTTGAATTTTATGCGGTTTTTAATCCAAGGACATTAAAAAACCAACACCATTTTGTGTTTTATGCGGTTTTGGGTCCCAGGGCAGTTAGAAACCGATGTCATTTTGCTTTTTATGTGGTTTTGCACCATACCACAGGAGTCAGCAAAGTTAAATACCGTTTTTTCCCCATTCGATGTGCTACGATTTTGTGGTTGGCTCTGAGCACTATGGGACTTAACTTCTGTGGTCATCAGTCCCCTAGAACTTAGAACTACTTAAACCTAACTAACCTAAGGACATCACACACATCTATGCCCGAGGCAGGATTCGAACCTGCGACCGTAGCAGTCCCGCGGTTCCGGACTGCGCGCCTAGAACCACGAGACCACCGCGGCCGGCTACGATTTTGTCATGGTGGATAGGCATACCTAATTAACAGCGCCGTAAGTGTTGACTGCCAAATTTATGCAGTCATGTACACTGAACAGTAAGAATGGTCCAAGTAGCAAATCAGACCATAGTCGTCGTATTGCGATTCGTCTGTCATTTCTAGCTGAGGCCGTCTAGGTTAAGACGCTTACAGCGCCATGTACTGGTAAAATTTACGTTCTTTTTGTTCCATGATGTTTCTCGCCTCAAGAATGTGCTGTAAAGATACGTGCTGTAAAAATCTGATGTCATTCTGAGCAGTTGTCCTCTCTCTACTGCTTCTTGAAACTGGAAATTTAGTTATGGACACCCTGTAGGTATTCAAGACGAAATTGACGTTATTCACGAACTGTTTCCCACAATTGTGAACGGTTCGGCACTACAAAAGGCAAAGAGCAATAGTAGGTCGACAAAGTGCTAGCTAGTATGGTAGCTCAACACCGGGGAACGTGTCATGTTTTGAGATGTGTCTGCCGTGAATGTTTCTGGGTGTGGGTGACTAGAAGGCTGTGAAGCATCTAAATTTTCAAGCAGACATCGGTTTAGGACTTTTTTCTGGATATTGTAATGGAAACCGCAACTATTCGCTAGGAATTTGGTACTGTAATGGGACTTTGAGATAACTTTGTACAGTATTTGTCAGCTGAGAACTTTAACGGAAGACTAATGAATTTTAAAGAATATAAGCGAATTATGAACTCTGAATAATTGTGTGCCATGTTGAACTGGCTAGGATGAACAGTCTCTTATACGTTTCACTTTTTCGGTTCTTACTGACACGGTCTCCAGTCCACACATTGAGCCAGTAGACATAAATTGTAATCTACGTTTGCATTACAGAGCAATAACTATTTATTAAAATTATCATGTGGTGTCAAGCGTCATTCAAAAAATGTCTCCCAGACCTATAACAAATCTTAGGTAGCTGAAGGATAACGTCGACTGAATTATCGGATGGAAGACCCAAGCCTACCGTATGGAATATTGGAAATTTGTGGTAAGTCCCTATGGGACCAAACTGCTGAGGTCATCGGCCCCTAGGCTTACACACTATTTAATCTAACTTACGCTAAGGACAACACACACACAAGGACTCGAACCTCCGACGGGGGGAGCCTCCCGTACGCTGATAAGATTAGCAGGCAACAGGACTTTTGCCCCCCCCCCCTCCCCCCCCCCCGAACAACTTCAAGTACCAGCCGTAGTATCACGAAGCCCTCAGTGCCTTCTCAAAAAAGTGTGTGAAACCTTATGGGACTTAACTGCTAAGGTCATCAGTCCCTAAACTTACACACTACTTAACCTAAATTATCCTAAGGACAAACACACCCACCCACGCCCGAGGGAGGACTCCAACCTCCGCCGGGACCAGCCGCACAGTCCATGACTGCAGCGCCTAAGACCGCTCGGCTAATCCAGCGCGGCAGTGCCTACTCCGAGTGGCAGTTCGTGGCACCATGTTTCAGTCTACGTCAGATCGCTCGCCCGGTTACCCGAGCGCTCTAACGCACGGCTTTCTGGAGCGGGAAGGAGCGCCTGGTCCCCGGCACGAATCCGCCAAGCGGACTTGTCAAGGTCCGGTGAGCCGGCCAGTCTGTGGATGGTTTTTAGGCAGTTTTCCATCTGCCTCGGAAGCGGGCTGGTTCCCCTTATTCCGCCTCAGCTTCATTACGTCGGCGATTGCTGCGCAAACAAGTTCTCCACGTACGCGTACACCACCATTACTCTACCAAGCAAACATAGGGGTTACACTCGTCTGGTGTGAGAGGTTCCCTGGGGGAGTGGGGCGGGGGGGGGGGGGTCATAGGGGGCCAAACCGCACAATAACCCTGGGTTCGGTGTGGGGTGGCGGACGGGTGAAGTGGACTGCAGTAGTCGTCGTTGGGTTGTGGACCGCTGCGGCGGGGACGGAACCTTTCCGTCGTTTCTAGGCCCCCCGTTACATACAATACATACAGTATGTCACATCGCTTCATAGTGAACGTATTCTCTGATGCTGTTGCAGTTAATGTGAGTAGAGTGGGAAATAAAATGCTACCTCATTAATGTTACGCTTTCGGTCCCAAAAAGATGTTAAAAGATGGTGTAGAGCGGTGGGCGTCCATCATAAGAGTTCCAGAAATTTGAGTAACACTGCCTCCATTGAAGACATCGATGTGCTCGGGTCAAGACGACCACAACGACACAGAAATATTTGGTGACAAAATTCAGGGACCGAAATAGTTCATGTCCTGGAGAGGGAAGCTACAGAAGATACATGTGAGAGAAATTAAAATTGACAGGGTGACAATTACTGAAATATATGAAATCAAATGTCATATCTTCTGAACGGTTTATGTTAGGATTTTCAAACTGCACGGTTGGCCGCGTGGCATTATGGGAACTAGTATGCACATGCACACACGACCTGTTGTTGTCGGCCATTTTCACGTGAAAATTTCACGGTACAGCCTGCCTGAGCGTACAGCGCTCGTAAAGGCGAGCAGTAACAGCCCATCTGCGGCTAGAATTAAGTTTGCGACAGATTTCAAGCTGAAGACAACCTATACAAGTGCGCTATAAACCACGAATTTGATTCGCTAGTTTGAGTGAACGGGTAGTGCTCATGATGACAGTGTTGACAATTTCTGTCGTCCAAAAAGAGTGAAATCGCCTGAAAACATCGATAACACATGCGCCATTTTTCAAGCCAGCCCCAGGAAATCGCTCACACGAGCTGCATAACAGGTGCGAATCAACTGGGAGACACTGCAACAAATTATTGTTGAAGATCTGCATCTCTTCCCACACAAAATTCAAACCCAACAGCCATTAAACCCCAGTGCCATGGAACAGCGGTTGTGTTTCACCAACACTATTGTCCACTGAACTGACGAACTGAATGACGAAGCCCACTTTCATTGGGATGGGTTCGTCGATAAGCAAAATTGGCTCATTTGGGGGACTGAGAATCCGCATTTCGCGATCGAGAAGTCTCTTCACCCTCAACGGGTGACTGTGTGGTGTGCAGTGTGCAGTCACAGAATAATCGGTGCGCTATTCCTCGACGGCACAGTGACTATCGATCGGTACATGAAGGTTTTGGGAAATGATTCCATCCCCATTATCCAAAGCGACTCTTATTTCGACAAGATGTGGTTCATGCAAGATGGAGCTCGAGCCCATCGGAGAGTGTTTAATATCCTGGAGGAGCACTTTGGGGGCCCCATCCTGACTCTGGGACACCCAGAAGCCACTGACATGGGTCTCGATTAGCAACCATATTCTCATGATCTGAACACACGTCACTCCTTTTTGTGGGCCTATATTAAAGACAAGGAAGACGTACAACAATAACCCCAAAACCATTGCTCAGCTGAAAACACCCATTCAGTGAGTCATCGACACCTTCGATGTTCCGACACTTCAGCGGGCCATGCAGAATTTCGCTATTTGTCTGCGTTAAATCATCACCAATGATGGCAGCATATCGAACATGTCATAACCTAAATCCTAATATCTGCAGTGGCGGTGAATAAAGTGTGTGCACGCCGTAATTTGTAATTAATTTACGTTTTTTTTATATAATCGCGCCCATTTTTTCTGCTGTTTCCATAGATATTTGCAATTTGGTTTTACAAAGTGTAGCCGGAGTCAGCCGAAACAGCGGTTGCCCATCATATCTGTCATGGAAAGCCTAGCATCGACGAAAAGCATGGGTTTGTTCCTCGCTAAAAACAAAATTATTTTTAAGTTTGAGTTTTACATGCCCATTCGACAGAGCGGTCCCAAATTAGCCTAGTGCTGTACTCGTTTTATTGATGAGCAGTAATAGAAACACTACAACACGAAGAATGATCAGTAGTCCAATAGCGACAGCGCCACCTTGGCACGCCTTGCTACCACCAAGCAGAAGCTCTCAGTCGCTGCTGGTGTACTAATTTTGAGGTTTGATGCACCATGCATAACGCTACACTGATGTTGTTGTTGTTGTCTTCAGTCCTGAGACTTGTTTAATGCAGCTCTCCATGCTACTCTGTCCTGTGCAAGCTTCTTCATCTCCCAGTACGTGCTGCAGCCTACATCCTTCTGAATTTGCTTAGTGTATTCATCTCTTGATCTCCCTCTACGATGTTTACCCTCCACGCTGCCCTCCAATACTAAACTGGTGATCCGTTGATGCATCAGAACATGTCTTACCAACCGATCCCTTCTTCTAGTCAAGTTGTGCCACAAAATCCTCTTCTCTGGAATTCTATTCAATACTTCCTCATTAGTTATGTGATCTATCCATCTAATCTTCAGCATTCTTCTATAGCACCACATTTCAAAAGCTTCTATTCTCTTCTTGTCCAAGCTATTTATCGTCCATGTTTCACTTCCATACATGGCTACACTCCATACAAATACTTTCAGAAACGACTTGTCCGCAGCTCGTGGTCGTGCGGTAGCGTTCTCGCTTTCCCACGCCCGGGTTCCTGGGTTCGATTCCCGGCGGGGTCAGGGATTTTCTCTGCCTCGTGATGACTGGGTGTTGTGTGATGTCGTTAGGTTAGTTAGGTTCAAGTAGTTCTAAGTTCTAGGGGACTGATGACCATAGATGTTAAGTCCCATAGTGCTCAGAACCAACCAACCAGAAACGACTTCCAGACACTTAAATCTATACTCGATGTTAACAAATTCTCTTCTTCAGAAACGCTTTCCTTGCCATTGCCAGTCTACATTTTATATCCTATCTATTTCGACCATCATCAGTTATTTTGCTCCCCAAATAGCAAAACTCCTTTACTACTTTAAGTGTCTCATTTCCTAATCTAATTCCTTCGGCATCACCCGAGTTAACTCGACTACATTCCACTATCCTCGTTTTGCTTTTGTTGATGTTCATCTTATATCCTCCTTTCAAGACACTGTCCATTCCGTTCAACTGCTCTTCCAGGTCCTTTGCTGTCTCTGACAGAATTGCAATGTCATCGGCGAACCTCAAAGTTTTTATTTCTTCCCCATGGATTTTAATACCTACTCCAAATTTTTCTTTTGTTTCCTTTACTGCTTCCGTATAGGGGCTTAACTCCAAACGAATACCTTCAAGGAAGGCTTCCCAACATTTGAAACTAAAATTTAAGTTAAAAAAAATTTTTTTTTTTCAGTGACGCTTTTCTTTCTATGGCCGGTCTATGTTTTTTACATCCTTTGTACTTTGACCGTTGTCAGTTGTTTTGCTGCTCAATAGCAGCATTCGTCTAGTACTTTCAATGTCTTATTTACTAATCGAATTCTATCAGCATCATGTGATTTAATTTTAATTGGCGTACATTCCATTACCTTTTTCTATTTTTGTTGCTGTGCATCTTATAAAGATTATTCAAAACACTATTCATTCTGTTGAACAGCGCTTGCTAATATTTTGAGGCATCCGACGGTATTAAAGTGCCACAGGCAAGCTGAAGACATTTTTATTTCTTGTACCTGAACTTTATTGCCTATGCAAATTTCTGCATGGTTTCCTGGAACGATTACTCAGTGCACAGATTTAATAACATCCGAAAAAGGCTACAACCCCGACTTACTCACTTCTCCACTCATTAGTGTGTGCCAGACGCAGCTCTCGTATGTCTGGCGTTAGAACTGAACTGTTGCACTGTTAAGTTTGACGGGTGAGCACTGAATCATTCGAGTTAGCGAGTGGAAGTTTCGTCACTTGATCACTAGCGGGGGACATCTTCAGGGTATCATCAGAGATATCGACTTGGTTCAGTCGATGTAGTACGAGTATAAACACGATTGCCATATAAACAGGCACGACACTATGAGAGACTCCGATTCCTTGTGAATCTGCAAAACATTGGCTTTCAGCGTAATTTAAAATCGTGTAAATGGAAGCTGAAATGCCCGCTGGAGTGGCCGAGCGGTTCTAGGCGCTTCATTCTGGAACCGCGCGACCGCTACGGTCCCATGTTCGAATCCTGCGTCGGGGATGGATTTGTGTGTGATGTCCTTACGTTAGTTAGGTTTAAGTAGTTCTAAGTTCTAGGGGACTGATGACCTCAGCTGTTAAGTCCCATAGTGCTCAGAGTCATTTGAACCATTTGGAAGCTGAAGTACGCTAAAGCGGGGACACTGACTGGGTGGTTGCGTCCAGGCAACGTCGACGCACATCATTTGTCATCCGAGCTGGAACCGTATTTACGTTTGGAATAATTTTATGATGACAACGCTGGAATTCTAATCAATGACTTGTTTTATTCAAATGTTAATACTTTAGCTGTAAATTAAGAAAAGATAAGCAAATATTACACATTTTTCGAATGTGGGCGGTAACAGAAATGTAATGTAGAGTGGGTAATGTACGAGGATGGAAAGAAGGTTATCAACAGTTAATTTAGATTTGATTAATTACTGATAGCCTGACAAATGTCTGCGTGTAGTGCATTGAAGCCTCGTAAGCGTGGGATTATAAATATAAGATCATTTATGTTATTCTGATTATATGTTAAGCTGGTACTACTAGTCGACCACTTGGGTTGACCGAATAAATTTCTGGTTACAACCGAGCATCTTATTCTATCTATACATAAATAAATTAAAGTACCCCTATTGGTTTCTCTCTGTATGTTTGTGTCAATTTAAGGAGCAACTGTAGAACCTTTGATACTGTTTCCACTAACAGACTGATTCAAGAGGAACTTATATGAAAGTGATAAGAGTTATGTAATGGTATTCTCTTGCTATTGTTTCTATCGTATGTATCAGTAATAGTAACAAAAGAGTTTTACAAGAAAAAGTACATTTTATACACTTAAACTGAAGTGTAAAACTCATGGGCTGCCTCCTGACATTGTGTCGGACCTCCTCTTGACGTAAATAGTCCGATGCTGAAATGACGAGTCCATGGATTCATGAGGTTGTCTCCATATCCGTACACGTCCATCCGCTCGATACAATTTGGAATGAGACTCTTTCGACCAATCAACATGTTTCCAGCCTTCAACAGTCCAATGTTGATGTTGACGGTGCCAGGCGTGGCGTAAGGCTTTGTGTCGCGCAGTCATCAGCATCTTTAAATATTTCCCCAGTATTTGCGGCGTAGGAACATATTGGCACTCTTTATAACATCCAGCTCACCTTTCACGCCCACATACTGGATCATATCCACTACCTGTCGCTGTAAGTCGCTCTTACCCATTCACTTCCACGGTTCCGGAAGCCCATACCGATATGTTTCGTTGAATGGTTTGCACGCTGACACTTGTTGATGGCCCTGCATTGAAATATGCAGCAATTTTCGGAAGGGTGGCACTCTGTCAAGGTGAACGATTCTCTTCAGTCGCTGTTGGCGCCGTTCTTGTAGGATGTTTTCCCGGCCGCATCGATGTTGGAAATTTCATGTTTTACCGGATTCCTGATATTCAGGATACACTCGTCAAATGGCCGTACGGGAAAATCACCACTTCATCACTACCTCCGAGATGTTGTGTCCCATCGCTCGTGCGCCGACTGTAACACTACGTTCAAACACACTTAAGTTTTCATAAACTGCCATTGAAGCAGCAGTGACCGATCTGACAACTGCGCGAAACACTTGTTGTCTTATATAGGCTTTGCCGACCGCAGCGCCGTATTCTGCCCGTTAACATCTGTATTTCAATACACGTATCTATACTAGTTCCTTTGGCGCTTCAGCGTAGATTTTACTTGGGGAACAGATAAAAGTCGCATTATGACAGGTCAGATGAATAAGATGGATGGACTAACACTGGGACGCTGTACTCCGCTAGAAATCTCTTAACATATAATGAGGTATGAACCGGTGTGTTTTCTCGATGCAGTATCCATCACTTATTATGCCACTATTCGGATAGTTTTTTCTCGCCTTCTCACGGATCTGCTCACTAGTCTCAAGGTACTAATATGGATTAATACATGATGGGACAAATAAAAGTGACCAGGACTAGTGAATACGACTGGACGTGAATGTATGCATGTAACCACACCACATGACCGTACATCCCTTCCCCCCCCCCCCCCCCCCCAATTTTAAACCAACTAACCGTACATGAATATCAAGAACTCAGATGGAAACCCACTTCTAAGCAAACAAGGGAAAGCAGAAAGGTGGAAGGAGTATATAGAGGGTCTATACAAGGGCGATGTGCTTGAGGACAATATTATGGAAATGGAAGAGGATGTAGATGAAGATGAAATGGGAGATACGATACTGCGTGAAGAGTTTGACAGAGCACTGAAAGACCTGAGTCAAAACAAGGCCCCCGGAGTAGACAATATTCCATTGGAACTACTGACGGCCGTGGGAGAGCCAGTCCTGACAAAACTCTACCATCTGGTGAGCAAGATGTATAAGAGAAGTGAAATACCCTCAGACTTCAAGAAGAATATAATAATTCCAATCCCAAAGAAAGCAGGTGTTGACAGATGTGAAAATTACCGAACTATCAGCTTAATAAATCACAGCTGCAAAATACTAACACGAATTCTTTACAGACGAATGGAAAAACTAGTAGAAGCCAACCTCGGGGAAGATCAGTTTGGATTCCGTAGAAACACTGGAACACGTGAGGCAATACTGACCTTACGCCTTATCTTAGAAGAAAGATTAAGGAAAGGCAAACCTACGTTTCTAGCATTTGTAGACTTACAGAAAGCTTTTGACAATGTTGACTGGAATACTCTCTTTCAAATTCTAAAGGTGGCAGGGGTAAAATACAGGGAGCGAAAGGCTATTTACAATTTGTACAGAAACCAGATGGCAGTTATAAGAGTCGAGGGACATGAAAGGGAAGCAGTGGTTGGGAAGGGAGTAAGACAGGGTTGTAGCCTCTCCCCGATGTTGTTCAATCTGTATATTGAGCAAGCAGTAAAGGAAACAAAAGAAAAATTCGGAGTAGGTATTAAAATTCATGGAGAAGAAATAAAAACTTTGAGGTTCGCCGATGACATTGTAATTCTGTCAGAGACAGCAAAGGACTTGGAAGAGCAGTTGAATGGAATGGACAGTGTCTTGAAAGGAGGATATAAGATGAACATCAACAAAAGCAAAACAAGGATAATGGAATGTAGTCTAATTAAGTCGGGTGATGCTGAGGGAATTAGATTAGAAAATGACGCACTTAAAGTAGTAAAGGAGTTTTGCTATTTGGGGAGCAAAATAACTGAAGATGGTCGAAGTAGAGAGGATATAAAATGTAGGCTGGCAATGGCAAGGAAAGCGTTTCTGAAGAAGAGAAATTTGTTAACATCCAGTATTGATTTAAGTGTCAGGAAGTGATTTCTGAAAGTATTTGTATGGAGTGTAGCCATGTATGGAAGTGAAACATGGACGATAAATAGTTTGGACAAGAAGAGAATAGAAGCTTTCGAAATGTGGTGCTACAGAAGAATGCTGAAGATTAGATGGGTAGATCACATAACTAATGAGGAAGTATTGAATAGGATTGGGGAGAAGAGAAGTTTGTGGCACAACTTGACCAGAAGAAGGGATCGGTTGGTAGGACATGTTCTGAGGCATCAAGGGATCACCAATTTAGTATTGGAGGGCAGCGTGGAGGGTAAAAATCGTAGAGGGAGACCAAGAGATGAATACACTAAGCAGATTCAGAAGGATGTAGGTTGCAGTAGGTACTGGGAGATGAAAAAGCTTGCACAGGATAGAGTAGCATGGAGAGCTGCATCAAACCAGTCTCAGGATTGAAGACCACAACAACAACAACAACCGTACATCACGTGTACGCCCGCCGTGAGATCCACACCAGTTCTGAGCTTAGTCTGGGCTATGTCAGTGCAAAGTTGACAATGGTACTAACAGTAAAGCAGTGGGTGTTCGTTGTGCAATTTTTTATTAATTTTTACCCTTTGCAGCTCCCTTTAGTTTCATGAAACTTATTCCCCGACGTCCCAACTGACGTTCTACCGTTCTGTCCTTTCATCTTGTCAGTGTTTTCTATATCTTCCTTTTCTCACTGATTCTGCGGAGAAACTCCTCATTCCTTACCTAATTTTCAGTATTCTTCTGTAGCACCACATCTCAAATTCTATTAGTCTCTTCTTTACCGGTTTTCCCACAGTTCAGGTTTCACGACCGTAGAATACCGTACACTCTCAGAAATTTCTTCGTCTAATTAAGGTCTATGTTTGTTACTAGAAGACTTCTCTTGACCAGGAATATACTTTTTACCAGTGTTAGTCACTCTTTATGTCCTCATGCTACGTCTGTCACGGATTATTATGCTGCCTACGTATCAGGATTCCTTTAAATTCATCAACTTTGTGATCACGTATCCTGATCTTTAGTTTCTCGCTGTTCTAATTTCTGGTACTTCTCATTGCTTTCGTCTTTCTTTGATTTAATCTCAGTCCATATTTCGTGCTCATTAGAGTATTCATTCCATTGAGCAGATCCTGTAAGTCTCGTTTACTTTGCCGCGTGGGGCAGACGCGTGGTCTTAGGCGCCCTGCCACGGTTCGCGCGGCTCTGCCGTCGGAGGTTCGATTTCTCCCTCGGGCATGCGTGTGTGTGTTGTCCTTAGCGTAAGTTAGTTTAAGTTAGATTAAATAGTGTGTATGCTTAGGCACCGATGACCTCAGCAGTTTGGTCCCGACCTTACCACAAATTTCCATTTCTTCTTCACTTTCGCTGAGGATGGACACATCATCAGCGCATCGTATCATTAGTATCCATTGGTCCTGAATTTTAATTCCGCTCTTGAATCTTTCTTTTATTTCTGTCATTTATTCTTAGATGTATAGATTGAACAGTAGGGGCGAAAGACTACATCACTTTTTAACTCAAGCACTTCGTACTTGGTCTTCCACTCTCGCTATTCCTTCTTGGTTCTTGCACATATTGTACATTATCCGTCTATTCTTATAGCTTAGCCCTGTTTTCCTCAGAATTTCGAACATCTTGCACCATTTTACATTGTCGAATGCTTTGAACCGCAACATCTGAATGGCCTCTCTGGTGACTTTGCCTTTCCTAAAGTCACACTGGTCGTCATCTAACACGTCCTCACCTGTCTTTCTCATTCTCCGGTATATCATTCTTCTCAGCATCTCGGATACATGAGCTGGTAAGACGAATGTGCGATAATTCTGGCACTTCTCGGCTCTTGCGCCCTTTGGAATTGTGTGGATAATATTTTTCGAAAAGTCAGACGGTAAGACAGAAGGTATTTTACAAACCATCTTAAACAGTCGTTTTGCTTCCACTTCCCGTAATTATTTTAGAAACTCTGATGTAATGTTATCCATCCCATCTGCCTTATTTGATTTTAAGTTTTCCAGAGCTCTTTTAAATTCTGATCCTAATAGTTGTTCCCCTATCTCTACTATATCGAGTAGTGTTTCTTCTTGTATCACGTCGTCAGACAAGCCCTCGTCCTCATAGAGGCCTTCAGTCTATTATTTCCACCTATCCGCTTTCTCCTCCGCATTTAGCAGTGGAATCCCCATGTCACTGTTAATGTTACCATCCTTGCTTTTAGTTTCAGAGAAGGTTGATTGAGTTTCCCGTGTTCTGAGTCAGTCCTTCCGAAAACCATTTCGTTTCCGATTTCTTCACATTTTCCATGCAGCCATTTCGCCTTAGCTTTCCCGCACTTCCTGTATATTTTATTCCTAAGTGTCTTGTATTTCGCTATACCTGAATTTCCTTGAACAGTTCTGTACATCCTTCTTTAATCGGTCAATTGAAGTATTTCTTCTGTACGCACGGTTTCTTCGCAGCTATCTTCTTTGTACTTTCTTTTGTATCCAACATCTGTGATTGTCCTTTTTAGTGATGCCTATTCCCCATCAACTGAGTTGCCTAACGAGCTATTTCTTACCGCAATATCTGTCGCCCCAGAGAATTTCAAGCATATCTTTTCATTCCTTAGTACTTCCGTATCCCACGTTTTTACTCATTGATTCTTGCTGACTGGTCTCTTAAACTTCATCCTACTCCTCATCACTACCAAATTGTGACCTGAGTCTGTATCTGCTCCTGAGTACACCTTACAATGCAGTATCTAATTTCGGAATCTCTGCTTGACCATATGTGTAATCTAACTGAAATCTTCCCCTATCTCCCGACCTTTTCCGAATATATTTGCTCTTCTTGTGATTCTTGAACAGATTAGATGCTATTACTAGCCGAAATTTATTGCAGAACTCAATTAATCTTCCTTCTCCCTCATTCCTAGTACCAATCCCACATTCTCCTGTAACCCTTTCTTATGCTCCTTCCCCTACAACCGCATTCCAATTCCGCGTGAGATTTTCGTCTCCGTTTACGTACTAAATTACCTGTTTAATATTCTCATGTATTTTCTCTGCCTCTTCATCTTTGGCTTGCGACGTCGGCATGTATACCTGTCGGTTTTGGTTTGCTGTCGATTCAGATGAGAACCACTCTGTCACTGAACTGTTCACAGCAACTCATTCTTTGCCCTAACTTCCTATTCATAATGAATCCCACTCCTGTTATACCGCTTTCTGCTGCTGTTGGTATTTCCCCGTACTCATCTTACGAGAAGTTCTTTTTCCCATTTCACTTCACTGACCACCACTACATCCAGATAGTTGTGTGGCAGCAAAGTCGTGGAAGTTCCAGGTCAGTGGTTTGCTGAGAAGTTAAATGGTCTCAAATTGCCAGCGAAGAGTGTCACGCTACTCGTAGTCCGAAAATGGTCTCCGATAGGATCAGTTTTGAACAAGTCGGAAAACATTACGAAACGTGCCCGCACACAAGAAATTGTGGCTCGAGTTCAGCAAAATATGCTTCAGAGTTCTGCCAAATCAACCAGTCGTCTACCCCAAGAGCCTGTGATATGACGTCGATCATGCGGTCGAATAGTCCACCTGGACCTGCCTGCACGTGCATCCCAACCGCGTGTCTTTTGTTCATGCATTAAAAGCAGTGGATGCTCCTCAGCGTCTCCAGTTTTGTGTTCGCAGAGACAAAAATGAATGGCTTGGACGTGGAGCTGTCCTTTGTGTCTGGTGGAGCCTGGTTTCACCTGAGTGGTTGCGTCAACTCACAGAATCACAAGTTCCGGACGGCGGAGAACTCGCATAACTTCCACGAAACTTCACTGCGTGGTTAGAAGGTTGGGATTTGCTGCGTAGTGTCTGCACGCCGCATTATTGGCCCCGTCTTCTTTCGTCAGACGCTGAATTAGGTGCGTTACATTGCCAACATTTTGAAAACAGTCGTGGCAGCATCAACGGAGGAGGAAAAGATCTACAGTTATGTCCAACACTATGCAGCAATTGCCAACACATCCGGCCGAACCTTGGATCACATTTACACAATCATCACGCCTGACGGAGTTGTTATCAGAGGCCAGTCTGGTCGTGGCCCTAGCTGGCCACAAAAGTCACGTGATCTGTCTGTGTCCTATTACTTCATGTGGGGAGCCCTCAAGTCTGAGGCGTATCGCAACAATTCTCATAGTCTTCAAGAACTGCAGCAGAACAGTTCGGATGAGACTGCAGTAATTACAGCAGTCGAGTTTCGATACGCCTTCAGCTACTTGTTGACCAGGGCCCAAAAGTGCCGAAAGACGAGTAATGGTCACTGCGACATCTGCTATTGTCAGGTTAGTACTGTATTTCCTTTCCTCTGCTGTGTTTCTTATTATCTTGGAATCATATTCTGGCCTAACCGGTCGTTTGATCTTCAAGAGCTCAATGAACATAAACAATTCAGTGAATATCAGAAAAGAAGTCATCATCGGGTCTGAGCTTTGATTTACTCATTCTAGCTTTATTCGCTGTTTGTGAAGTTGAGCCCTCCCAATCCTTATTTTCTGGATCATAACTGAAAAACCAACATTCGTTGCAAGTCATCACTATTTCGTAGAAATGAGGATTATTTTCAGTGATATTAAAATTGTCACTACGAACGCCTTCACGAGCTTCATTTTGTTCGATCGTGAGAATTTTCGTACCAGTTTCGGACACTCTATTCTTATGTGACATTGATTAAGTAAAATTTGCCTTGCGCATTCTTTGTCAGTTCCTACAGTTTCAGGAATCGATCAAATACTCAGTCGACTATTACATTGAATAAGATGCATTTCCGCAGAAGTTTGACAAAATTCAACTATACCCTACCTCATCAAAAGAGATTTTTAATATTATTAGCTCTCTCAAAAACAAACGCTCCAGTGGTTATGATGAAATCAGCACTAGCGAAATTAAATGTTGCTCCTCATAACTTTGTGACATACTGAGTTACTTATGTAATGAATCCCACCACAGTGGTACTTTTTCAGATAGTCTTAAATATGTTATTGTCAAACCACTACACAAAAAGGAGATAAATCATCAGTGGAAAACTTCCGTCAGAATTCATTATTGGCAATATTTTCAAAACTGTTTGAAAGGGTTATGTACAATAGACTTTATAAGCACTTAGTACAGAAAAATATTCTAATTCACAATCAGTTTGGATTTCGGAAAGGTTTGTCAACTGATCAAGCTATATTTACTTTTACAGATGATATATTAGTATCAATAAATCCAAAGTTATTACCACTTGGAATATTCTGTGATGTGGCTAAGGCTTTTGATTGTGTTAAGCATGATATCCTTATACAAAATTTGAAATATTATGGGATAACAGGAGTGGCAGACACGTGGTTCTCATCCTGTCTTTTTAATAGGAAACAGTGTGTGTCTGTATCAGGCTTACTACATAACGATAGTCATTCAAAATACGAAACCATCAGACAAGGGGTGCTCCAGGCTCTATTTTGTGTCCCTTGGCCGGCCGGAGTGGCCGAGCGGTTCTAGGCGCTACAGTCTGGAACCGCGCGACCGCTACGGTCGCAGGTTCGAATCCTGCCTCGGGCATGGATGTGTGTGATGTCCTTAGGTTAGTTAGGTTTAAGTAGTTCTAAGTTCTAGGGGACTGATGACCTCAGCAGTTAAGTCCCATAGTGCTCAGAGCCATTTGAACCATTTTTGTGTCCCTTGTTGTTGCCATTGTATATTAATGACCTTCCATATGCAGTGTCACAAAATGCAAATTTTGTCTTGTTTTCACATGATACGTGTTAAACAGTACCCGTGATCACACTGAGCAATCAGCTAATTAAATATTTGTAAGAATCAATGGGTGGCTAACAGCAAGTGTATTGTCACTGAAGTTTGACACGACCCAGAACCTCACAAAGAATACCTGACCCTAAAAGTATAATGTATTCATACAATGAAATTAAAGGTGTAGACAGTGTCAAATTTTTAGCGCTACAAATTGACCACAACCTAAATAGGAAAACTCACACTCTAGACTTAATGAAACGCCTTAGTTCAGCTACAATTGCGGTTTGCGTGACAGCAGGGATAGGTAATTTAAAAATGAAGAAGTTAGTTTATTCACTTCCACGGAGAGAACATTTTCAAAATTCAGAAACCAGTCATTAGAATTACATCTGATGTCACTCCTAGATCATCATGCGGAGACCTCTTTAAGAAACTTGGTATTCTAACTCTACTTCTCAGTACATATACTCATTGATGTCCTTTGTCTCTTTTTACACAAAATAGTGCAATACATGATTATAGTACCAGAACCAAAAACAATCTGTATAAGGACTATGAAAGCTTAGCATTAGTACAAAAAGGAGTGAAATACATGGGTACTCATATAATCAATGACTTACCAGAGCATATCAAGGGTCTTGTATGTGATAAAGATCGGTTTCAGAGTGAATTAAAGAACTTCCGGTTTGCTAACTCCTTCAACTCCATAGCTCATAACTCGGTCTGCATTAGAATTGTACAATATCCATGTATCTGAGTAAAAAAAAAAGAACAAAAACAAAACAAAAAAACTTCGACTCGTAATGTATCTGTTTTTTTTTCCATATATTCATCCGCTTTTAATGATGAAGGGCGATCCGGATGCGATTCATCTTCAACATATTCTCGGTCGTCTTGGAAACTCTTGAACCACTCAAAAACTTGCGTACGTGATAAACTGTTTTCTTGATACACTTCTTTCTAGTGAAAGACGAGTTTCAATAGCAGTTTTTCTAAGTTTCATGTGAAACTTCCTATAGTTCGTTGCTCTGTTATTACACTAACGATATTTCCGGGAAACAAAATAACAGCTCTTACAAAACCTTAGGCCATGGCCACATTGATTTGTTTACAGGTAACACAAATTTTACATTCGACTGATAAGGCTTCAGCTCATAGCCATTGGTCACTCATATTCGGCGCATGCGTACTTACTCTGCGACCGCACCAGTCCCATTATTTTATAGCCATTCCTGGTATTTCTGTATGTATCTAATGCTACAGTCAATAACTTGATTCATTTTCTCGTCAGCCGCTGTTAGCTCACTGTGCTTGAGGTGGAAGTGCTTTGCAGAGACACCTGTTGTAGATTCCACGAAGTTAGCGGCCCTACCCGGGCCGTCGTTAAGGGCCTATCAGCGTAATTACGGTGGCGTTAATAGCGTTAGTGTATTGACTCCCGGTCGATACACAGACCGCCAATTCAGCTGTCAACTGATTGCCGGGGCCCCCTCATTACAGCCGTGACGGCGACATGTGTCAGAGCTAGGCTATCGGTCTGACACTGGGAAACCATCACGTGTTAACGTAATAGCGCATAAAGGAGCGTAAACAGTCCTCAACGAACTGTCCCCATACTCTTATGCTTCCGTCCGCTGGCGAATTGTATTTCCTGAAAAAGGTTATTTTCTTGCGTGATCCGTGATTGTTATGTTACAGACTAAATTTCGTTTCATTTGCGATTACCAAATTTCGACCACTTGGCATCATCAAGCGACGTCATAGATAAATTACTTTATAAACGTCAAGCAGTTTGGGAAGCATGAAAATAAGAACACGTAATGCATCCAACCATGTATCATACGTCCATATGTCTTAACACTCTCCGAAAGTATGAGCTTAAACGTAATGATGCAACTTTGACAGAACAACTTTATCGACGCCGAAAAGCATGGATGTCATGAACATTACTCACGCGAAATCGAACTGACACTTCTCTGTTGCTTTTCTTTACATGATCCTGAAAGCCATCGATCTAATATTACTTGAGGTCCAAAACATAGCACACGTCAATCGTATTTTAATGAATGTGCGGTCATTTGGGGTATCAAACGAAATTTGTTGATGGACTGATGAGGGAAAACTCAGAACGTAATCTTGCTTGTAATATCCAGAGAACCTGAAGTGTCAGAAATTTGAAGATAGGCGCTGTCTGTCCTGTGGAAGTATACATTAAAAGTTTCACGAACCAGTGTTAAGTAAAGTTTCTAGGTATGTACTTCAGCTCGCAATGTATCGCTCTCAAAGAGGCCCTGAAGAAAAGATTGATCGTAGTGTCCACAGAGGCATCTAAGAATTCATTTCGGGCTCCTTCTCCATATAGGACAGAAATAACTCATAATACTGCGTAAAACGTGAAGTATTCTCTGCCACACACTTCTAGGTGTTTTGCGGAGTATGGATGTATATGCTGATCTGAACGTATCTTGGGTCTACATAGAGAACATCTTTGATTCGATGCCAATACACTTTATTCCTTAAACACTGCTGTGCAGTCGGGCTTTATGTTGCTGGAATTTAAGCCCATGATGCCTTGCTATGTAGCGCAATAAAACTGGGCGTAGAAAATCGTCGACATACCTCTCTGCTGTAAAGTGCCGCGAATGGCAACCAAAGAGGTCGTGTTATGAAGTGAAATCACTCCTGGATGTTGGGCGTCAGTCAGATTGCCATCCCACTCTTGTCTGGGGCATCCCCGGACGCTTATTCGGGCTGAAACATATTGACTGGAGCAGAACTGGCTTCTGATGACCAGCAAAGACGTAGCTGGACTTCCCCCAGACAGCGGTTTGATGGCAGTCTGACTGTCGTCTGCCATACAGCCCAACAACCTGGGGTGCCATTTCATTTCATAGCTGGATCTCTTTGGTTGTCATTTGCGGCAACCTCATAGCACAGCGGTTCTAGAACGGTTGAGCGATTTTGGGGAAGGCTCTCGAACAAGCTCGTGATTTTGACGATCTAAGGCGCCAATTCGGCCCATAGCAATCGCAGGGTCGGCGTGGTTACAACGGATTTGGTAATGTTAGTGTTAGGGATGGCCGGATGCCATTCTTGCCACCAACCTCGTATCCCCCAACAGGGATTCGATGTACCCCAACTGTCTGCGTCTAGTGTAAATCGTGAAATAGTGCGGACACGTTTCAAACGTCTGGAACGGAACGTGGGGACCAGCCTAGCAGGATGTGGAAAACAGCCTAAAAACCACATCCAGGCTGGCCGGCACACCAGCTCTAGTTGTTAAACCACCGGGCGGATTCGATCCGGGGCCGGCGCGAATACCCGAGTCCAGAAAGCAGCGCGTTAGCGCGCTCGGCTACCCTGGCGGGTCCTTGTCTGTATATGTACATAAAATCTTCTGATTTCCGTCCTGTTGCAAAAATTCCTTCGTGATTGATGAGTATTTCTTTTGTCGTACAGTGTATGATCATGTTTCGTAATGCCCAATCCGATGAAATTATCTGATGCTATATGAAATACAATAGGACGCTCGTTTCAAGTTAAAAAACAAACAACAGCTTCAAGCAAGAAAATTATTTCTTTCGAAACTTACATGTTCACTGCAGTGTACCCATTCTTCGTCGAGACAACCTAGGCTGCTTTCGATTTCGGGTTTGTGTTTCTGAGGGATCTTCTTTTTGTAGATAACTGTTGCGAGAAGAATGTTGAAGAAAAAGCTAATACATGAAAAAATGACATACGTAATAAGCCATCAGACGAGAAGTGAAAAACTTCTGTTCGTAAAATGGATCATAGTTTTAAAATTGTTGGCATACGGTAATTCCAGTCCTAACGATGACATGGTAGAGGATGGAAATCACCGACAAGCGACTCGTTATCAAAAGCTTTAATGAAACGTTTAAGCATATTACAACTGAAAAACGCACAATGGCGCGGAAACGAAGACAACGACAGCAGCGTGAAAGATAGTAGCGTCAAAGACGAACGATAGTGTTCTGGTGGTAGATGGTTGCCACATGTACCGCCTCGCTTCCGTAGAGCGCACCTGTGCCGAACAAAGATGTAATTCTGCAGTTATTCGAGCCTAGCATTAAAATCATTAGGTTCAAAGAAAAGACAATGCAGAGACTACTTAGCTCCGTATATTTACCATTCTCAAATTAACTGTACCACGTCAAAGAGCTATGTCTGGACTGATATGTATGGAGATAATCTTAAAATTCTTCAGTTGAATATAACAACAGATTGCAGGTGAAAGCACTGTTAAAATACTGAATTAAAGCAGTACTGTTACGTTGGAACAAAAATAAGTGAGACAGGAGACGGCGTGGTTTACTGTGATTACATCTGCCGAGGAATGAAGCGATTACATAGTTCAATTGTAAGGAAGCTGAATGAAGTAAAGTTACATGAAAGAAAAGTACTGAAAGAGTATAAAAAAGGCCATATAAATTTAGAGAAAATTTGGTTAATTCGTACGAAGCTAATTTATTATAAAATCTGTTACCGTTAATTTGGAATCGACAGCAAGACACCTAGCTCAGTGCCTTATGAAAAAAGGATAATTAGTCAAATAATGATGTTTAATGGTAATGCTAGCATTTAATTACATACAGTTACACAGAAAACAGCATGCTACGTGTTTTTCACTACTCTTTTTATTCACTTAGATGCGGCCACTATTCGGAGCTACGATAGTCGGAAGACCAAAAAAATAAAACATGGTGTCTAGTGTAACCAAAGAAAAGTGCTCTAGAAATATACGACAGCCACAGTGATCACAAGAGGCAGTTTGGTAATCATGGATGAAACGTATAGTAATTGTATGAACTTTGTCTTCATTTGGACTGGATAAATTCTATAGCAGAAGGCAAACAAGCGATTAGTTGCATAGGTGATTAAGTTCTGGATTATCGATGAAGGGGGTCAACGGACGTTTCCATATCGGATTAGATCCAGAGATTGTCTCATTGAAGAAATGATTAGTTCAATTCTGTTTTGGGTCACGGCGGTGTTACAGTGCTAGAGGGACTCGTATCGTTTTTATAGTTTTAATTTTGTACAGTTGTTAAAATATTATTTTTATTTTCCGGTGGACAGTTGGGTAGCGTAAACAGGTCGGATGGGTTAAATGATTTCTGAACGAGTTTGACTCACACCCGCATTACTAATCCACACAATGCGTCGAAGTTTGATTACGTACATTAACAGAACATTGATGTGCGAGCGGAATTATTTGGTACCAGAAGAAACTGTTCCGTAGGTGAAGAAACTTACATGCAGGTGAGTAACATTTCAGCTGATGGCGGTTACAGAGTTAATTCGTGTGCTTGTTAGGAAGCTCTGATAAAGGGTCCACAGTTAAGCAGTACTGTGGCTCAGGAAAACTAGCAATGAACAACCTGCGGATGGCTAACCGACTTTCCAGCGGTTAGTACATGTGATAAAATATTAATCATATTTCATTCAGCTATTTGCCATGCTTAAACACGAGCATCATCTCTAAATGTCGGACTGCTTAACTGGATGGTAATGTGCTTGCCTCCCATGCACTGGGCCCGGGTTCTATTCCTGACCGAGCTGCAGATTTTCTACGCTCGTAGATTGGGTGTTGTGTTGTCCTCATCGTCATTTCATATTTCATCTTGGGTGTTGTGTTGTCCTCATCGTCATTTCATCCTCATCATCGGCCGCAAGTCGCCCACTGTGGCGCCGACTGAAATAAGACTTGCACTTGGCGGCCGAACACGAATGGGACCTCCCAGCCAACAATATTATACGATCATTTCATTTAATCTCTAAATCAAATGTTTCGTAGCACGTTTGGGTTGGAACGTGGGAGGGGGAGGAAGAGAGTATATGTAACCACAGAAAATTTATTACTCTTGGTGAAACTCTAAAACAATACTGTGTAGTACAAGAAAAGTGTCTCTTCTGTCTTTGTTTGCCCTTCTGCTCCTTTTTCTACTGTCGGACGGAGCCCAGTACTACATTACTGCATGCTTCCCGGTACGTGTCGTAGCCTCTTCTTTCTTGTAGCACGCCAAGCCGACTTAGATATCGCTAAATCTCTTCAAGTGATTCCTGAGCTGATTTCTTTCAAAAGGAAACGGTCGAGTGCATGCCCCATGCTTCTCGAATCCGACCATGTGCTAAGTCTCCATTTCACTTATGCTTTTTACTTAGTATGTGTGATGTAGACATCATTCTGAGATATTGATCCCTTAATCGTCTTCACTACCGTCTCTGTGAGGACAATTAAGGGACAGTCACCGGGTTATGAGATAAACAGATTACCTACAAAAAATAAAATACTTTATGTTATGAAATTTTAATTAACATTTAGAATTACATTTTTTATTTATATAAATCCACAAAATTTCAAATATATGCCAGTGGCAATAGTGTCTTAATGACTGTTGTGTAATTTGTAACTATTGTGAAACTAGAATCAGAATATAAAAAACAGATACTGAATCTACCACGCACACAGCTATGATCTATCCTCCTTATCATCATTTTCATTAAGCGCATTCTCTGGCTTGACGTTCAGACAAAATTGTCTATTGACTACAGGCAGGAAATCTAGTAATTTTGTTAAGACTTTGTGTTTCAGTGTTTATCCTTGCTTTCCACCTACGCATTTGGGTACTAGGTTTTGCAAGGCAGCTACCAACTCTGACGAAATAAACTGTGGTCTCCCTTGATGTGACTTGAAGAAAATCGTGAGCTCGCACGACTTCGATAAATATTATGTTATCTTAAAAAAACAGCTCATGGCCAACTGTCGAAAACTTAATCATTGTATACATCCTGGACATCAACTTTTGGTTTGGTGGTGGGATCGGTAACACTCTAAACGGTTCCCAAATCCTCAGTGTCGATTTTACAGACTGGTAGGCTGAAATAATGGAATGTGAGGTTATGGGGCGGCACTCCTTCAAGAGCTTCAAGATTTTACGAAGAACTGGGCATTTGTGTAGCCAATGAGCCTTCCTACACCAATGAAAATTTGTGCTTTTGGCCCATATGTAAGTGAATATCAGAGAAATCTACGAAACAGCTTTTTGGAAATATTCATATATACAGTGTAAGAGTACAGCACTGATATAGCTTGTTCACCCTTAAGATCAACAGATGTCCGGGGCACGACTTACATTCGACAATCCCAAAATCGACGAATGTGTGAATTAGGTTCGTACAGTTCTCATCGACTTAGTTCCTACCATTCGGCTTCCATGGAATTCTTCAGTTCGTCTCCGTGTACTTAAGTTCTCAGATATGTCAACATAACAGAAAGATAATGGCAAAATATTTGACGGAAACCAAACTTAAAATTGTAACAAGTTTGAATGTTTCTTGAGAGCCGCATCCGTAAAATAAATCACGCACAGAGACTGTCAACAAGTAGTAAGTTTCCAGGTTAAAATGACACAGCTACACCTGTCCACCAGAAGCCACCTTACGGTGTGTGATGGAGGGTACTTTGTGTACCACTGTCACTACACTCCCTTCCTGTTCCAGTCGCGAACCGTCTGCGGGAGGAACGTTCGTTGGTAAGCCTCCTTGTGAGCTCGAATCTCGTACATGTTTTGTTACCGAGATATAAGTAACAAGAAGTAATATATTGATCAGCTCTCAAAAATGCGTTTGATGCAATAATACTAAACATGGGATAGTTCAGATTTATTATTGACTCGGAAGGAAGTGCAGAGACACCTCTGTGTGAAGTAAAGGTAACTGTTGAGAACCCGTGAAGTATCCGTGACGGTAGTAAAACATTATCAGACTTCAGTAGAGGTTGTTCAGCAGCAGCCTTGGCTGTTGCCATACTAGCTGCGTATTGGATCCTACCTGACATCCACTGAGTCAACTCAATGTCTGCACAACCAGGAGAAGATGTCCACTGACTCTTGCAACCATGGCAAGTTGTTCGCTGGCAAGTGCAGCCATGGACCAGCACAATGTGGCTCTCAGTCTGGCTGGTGGAATATCCTTGGTCACACTCCGAAGTCTATGATGACCCTTGGTGACCCATCTGCGATAGTGTTGATAGTCATGTGTTCAGTTGATCATCTCCTCAACCCTGGTAGGTTTCAACACCCTGAAGTACATGAGTCTTAAACAGGAGTGTCGACCCCAAGAGGCCCCTTCGCTGGCTTGTGCATTGAAGTTCCAAGCTGGCAGCACTCTGTGATGTGGCGTTGTTGGAAGAGACAGTCAGTTTCTCCATCAGTAAATGGTAGGCGACGCGTTCATCAGGTGCACATCATCATCTTGAGCACATCTTCAGCTAGTTTGTGCTGGAGCATGTAGGACATAGATTCACTATAGTACCGTAATCATGGAATCGAGTGCTATTGCTGTGAATGTCATCTATCCCAACGATCAACCCGTCACCAGAGATGGAGTGCTGATTTAAAGCAGGCTTGTGTGAGGTTATGACTAGAGGCTCGCTTTATATTGACTGCGTGTGATATCCTCATTCTGCTACATTCCCTAGACTGCTAACCGATGTGTCAGTTCCTCTCTATGCGCTCTTGTGAAAGAAATAGGGTTTCTTGTAACATGTCTTACAAGCTAACAGATAAGATTTTTTCATTTCTTTTAGTTTTCTGTCATTCTCCTTCCTGCTGAATGTATATCCCCCCAGCACACAATTTCACAATGTGTCAATAATCTGACGCGTTTGCGACATACTGACTCGCTTCCTACTTCCGTCTCTGTCTCTGGTCTGGCTTGGTTTCGCCTCTAGCAATGTGAATGGATTCCAACAAAATTTTCTTAATTTCTAACCCTCTGTACTGTAATAGAATGTACTTTCTCCAAATGAGAAGAGTAGATCACACTATGATGCAGAATGCCTATCTTGACACATCTGCCAATGAAATTACACTACTTGCCATTACAATTGCTACACCAAGAAGAAATGCAGATTCATTGGGCAAATATATTATACTAGAACTGACATGTGATTACGCTATTGGGTGCATAGATACTGGGTGCATAGATACTGAGAAATCAGTACCCAGAACTTCCGCCTCTGGCCGTAATAATGGCCTTCATACGCCTGGGCATTCAGTCAAACAGAGATTGGATGCCATGTACAGGTACAGCTACCTATGCAGCTTCAACACAATACCACAGTTCATCAAGAGTACTGACTGGCATATTGTGACGAGCCAGTTGCTCGGCCACCATTGTCCAGAGGTTTTCAATTGGTGAGAGATCTGGAGAATGTGCTGGCCAGGGCAGCAGTCGAACATTTTCTCTATCCAGAAAGGCCCGTACAGGACCAGCAACATGTGGTCGTGCATCTTCATGCTGAAACGTAGGGTCTCCCAGGGATCGAATGAAGGGTAGAGCCACGGGTCGTAACACATCTGAAATGTAACGTCCACTATTCAAAGCGCCGTCAATGCGAACAAGAGGTGAAGGAGACGTGTAACCAATGGCACCCCATACCATCAAGCCGGGTGATGCGCCAGTATGGCGATGACGAATACACGCTTCCAATGTGCGTTAACCGCGATGCTGAAAACAGAACCTGGATTCATCTGAAAAAATGACGTTTTACCATTCGTGCACCCAGGTTCGTCGTTGAGTAAACCATTGCAGGCGCTCCTGTCTGTGATGCAGCGTCAAGGGTAACCGCAGCCATCGTCTCCGAGCTGATAGTCCATGCTGCTGCAAACGTCGTCGAGCTGTTCGTGCAGATGGTTGTTGTCTTGCAAACGTCTCCATCTGTTGACTCAGGGATCGAGACGTGGCTGCACGATCCGTTACAGCCATGCGGATAAGGTGCCTGTCATCTCGACTGCTAGTGATACGAGGGGATCCAGCACGGCGTTCCGTATTACCCTCCTGAACCCACCGATTCCGTATTCTGCTAACAGTCATTGGATCTCGACCAACGCGAGCAGCAATGTCGCGATACGATAACCCGCAATCGCGATAGGCTACAATCCGACCTTTATCAAAGTCGGAAACGTGATGGTACGCGATTCTCCTCCTTACAAGAGACGTCACAACAACGTTTCACCAGGTAACGCCGGTCAACTGCTGTTTGCGTATGAGAAATCGGTTGGAAACATTCCTCATGGCAGCACGTTGTAGGTGTGACCACCGGCGCCAACCTTGTGTGAATGCTCTGAAAAGCTAACCATTTCATATCACTGCATCTTATTCCTGTCGGGTGAATTTCGCGTCTGTAGCTTGTCATATTCGTGGTGTAGCAATTTTAATGGCCAGTAGTGTAGTCGAGAACTTCCATGGAGCTTTCGCAAATAGCAGATGAACCTGCAACGAAATGAGCTACTCTGCTTTGGATCTTTTTTATTTCTTCTATCAATTTTATCTGGTACAGATGAGTGACGAGCAATATTCAAATAATGATAGTGTAAGATACCTCTTTTGTGGGAGGACTACATGGATTACACTTCCTGAGAATGCTTCCAATGATTCTCAGCAACAGCCGGTATTAGTCTTATGTGGTTGTCTCACATGAAATTATTCTCCTTGTATACGAGTACTCCTAGATGTTTTGTGGATGTGACACACTAACAGGCACGAAAAATATAAAAGCACAGTGCTAGGCGATGAGAGGTGAAGTAGTGAACACTCGTTCCTTTATTCACATCGCGTCATGCCTTGTTTTCTATCATTTGTTGCAGTCCAGTGGTGTTTCATTTCTTATACAGTTACCGCCATAACGTTGCTGTCTTCTCTTCGTGAGTGGCAGCAGCAGTGTGTATCGATACTAGTACTGCTGTACTATCTTTGGTGTGGCGGATATATTTTCTGGGTGCGCTGTGTGTGGCAGTCGGTCAGTTGGGGGAGAATAGCGAGGAAGTTTCCGTGGCGCTTAGTCAGGCCGGAGCTGCTGGCTGAGTGCAGTTGTGGAGTTGTGAGGCGCGTCTTGCGAGGGTTCGTCGCCCACCGATCCTGGACACTAAAGTTGAGTGCTCACTTAACCTACTATCAAGCCTCAACTGCTAACACAGCTCTTCCTTTGATCCTGGTTGTCGCTTTCTGGGAGATTCCCGTGAGCAATAACGGGTGTGCATTGACGTCGGCTAGAATTGCAGCCGTCTTCCTGTGTGGTGTTTAACTTAAGTTAATTCTTTCCTTCATTAATGAAGTGTACCAGCGGTATCTTCTGCCTCGTGGCCGTCGACGTTCCGGTGACCTGCCCTGATCGTTGAAGTAGTTTTCGGCACTGCATTTTCCTCGTCGTGTTGATGCTGTCCAGCACGGCGTGTAGTTCGGCAGCTGGGGTGTTGGTGGTAGTTTCGGGCGTTTATTCTGACTTGGCACCAGTATCCAGAACGTTGTGCTACTGACAACTTGTTGTCGTTTTGCTGGTCAGGTGGAGCAGAACTGATCTTGTTGGTTGGTTCGCCGTGTGGCTTGCGGTTGGGTTGTCTTCCGATTAAGAGGTTGTCGGTCTGGCTGCCTGTCTCACCACGGATTCGATCGTAACATAAATATACACATCCGGAAAAAGATGAAACACCCTCAAGGACTGTGTTCAGTGTCACCCGGATGTAATATGTGCCTACTGAAGGCCGTTGTGTTATGTTTAGTTTGTCACAGCCATCGGCGATCAGATGGCGCCCAGGATGCCGATGTGCGCCTTCTGTTATGACTGTACTGAGTCTAGAAGTGATTAGTGTTTGCAACATTCGTTTTGCGGTACAACCATGTCCCCTCCACCGAGTACGTACTCTCGTTGAAAGGGGTCACACTGTGGACCTGTGGGAAGCTGGATAAACGTGTCGACTGATTGATGCTCGCGTTGCATCGGTGGTGTGTCACTGCTTCCAGCAGTGCTCCAGTGCCCCGGGTTCTCGGGTTCTTGACATGGGCGTGGCACAGACGCACATCATGATCGACTCATTGTGCGAGGGGTGGTGATCGACACAGCACCATCGCAGGGAAGAAATCCGGGCACATGTGGCGCCTGTCGTGTCACCAACGACCACTGGGAACCTACTTCCAGCAGGATTAAGATCACGTGTGAGTCTGACAAGGTTAACACTCACACAACTAATCTTCCAGACATCGCTGCTCTGGCGTCGTGAAAGAGTCGCCTGGAGAGTGGAATGCTGCCCTGTTGTCTTCAGTGCTGAGAGTAGGTTCTACATAAACGTAGACTTCCGCCGCCATTGTCACGTTTAATAAAACTTTTCTGGGTTTGTGACGTCACTGTCAGTATATATAAAACTACCGAGGTTTCGGTCCCTGTTGAAAGGTACCCTCTTCAGGGCGTTTACAGTAAACAAAAGCACCCTAATGTAGGTACCTAGCAACAGGGGCCGAAACGTCGGTGGTATTATCTATACTGACAATGCGGTCACAAACCAGGAAAAAATGTTATTGAAAGAATAGGTTCTGTCTGCATGCGAGTGATGGATGTCCAGGTGCACGGTGTAGGTGTGGTGAGTGGACTGCCGGAGTGAACTCTCTCACGACATACAGGTCCCACCACCACAGGCCTCTTGGCGTGGAGGACTATAAGTTACAACTCGTGGTCGTATTTGGTGCTTTTGCAGAGTCAAGTAAGCAGTGCCCGCTACATTGCAGAGGTTGTGCGTCGGTGCAACTGCCATCTCTTCGACGGAATGTGTTTATTTTTAGCAGAACAATGCAGGTTTACATGTGGCTACTGTGCCGCAACCTGCTGTTCGTGGTGTACAACAGCTATATCTGGTAGCAACTGAACAGGTATGGGGCATAATGAAACGCCGGCGTTGCCGCAAGAAGGAAGGGAGGGGGAGGGGGGGGGGAGGAATGTTACGCTGTGTATTGATCCGAATGTTTGGGAAACGTCTTCTGTGACATGTATGTTTCATTTGGTCTGAATCTGTTGTATAATCCTACAATAAATAACTACCTATCACATCACTTCTCAACAACTCGACCTTGATCTTGATGGTCTTTCATTTGTTTTACGGCATGGTAGATGGACCGTACTCAGTAAGTGGATCTTTCCATCCCTATTACATCCCGAATGTATTGGAACGTCCTGTGAGGGTAAGGATTTCACCACTCATCAATGAGAATCCTTCGATAGTCAGTACAGAAAATGGTACGAATGGCTGGATTTCAGACCAAAAAGTTCTTTTTCCCCGTACAGTATCCCATAATGACATCAACCTCTTGAAGTATGTTAAGTAAAGAAATTTCAGTGTCCCAATGATACTGACTGGGGAGGGAGGGGGGGGGGGGGGTACTCTGACAGTCGTAAGGGTGGCTGCATTAAGCTTTTGCTTAGTAGGTATTAGTCTTCCACGAATGCTACCGATCATCAATCCTATAAATGTAGAGCCTTCTGTTCTACTAATCGTGCCATCTTTATAAGAGAGCGGTAAGCCAGCATGAAACGAATTGTGTAAGAAATTGCATCTACTTTACAATTACACATGAGTCTGTCTTTCAGACACAGGAGCTCTTAGATACAGGAGCTCCATTTCTCCAGAAAATGATGTGTTATACTGTTAATTTTCTGCTCTGAGTCGTTATCATCTGCAAACAAGACAGTTTAAAATTTCTGTATTTTAAAGCTGACTGCATAAGGAAAAGAAACGGCCCAAGAATAGATCCTGGTGGGACACGTAGCGATGTAGTAACGGAGTGGTTAAGTTAGCTCACTACGTAGATGCCTGAATATTTTGAGTAAAAGGTTTTCTGCTACTCAGACAACACAGGAACAATCTGAACAACTTATCTCAAATTCCACAACGTTCTTCTTTCTTTAATAACATTTGGTTGACTGCATATTACGTCTCAGATAACAGGTAATGATCTCAATTTTCAACATGTTTCCTTAACTTCTGTAAGAATAATTATGTTTGTTGCTTAGAGAATAGCCCCCGGTTTTTCGGCCTGCTGTTGGTATTCAAATGGTACAGTATTTTTTGTGTTAGATCCTGTCGCCATGATGAGGAACGCTGATAAACTGACAATCTGACGTGGTGCATATTATCAAGTTTTTTGTTATCCGTACATACACTCACAGGCAACAGAAACTTCGACAGACATCCCCATTAGCACGGTAGCCAGCCAACTGTACTGTGAAAACACTACTAACTCACACTCATGCCAGCTGTTAGGATTGTAATAAAACCGTTTAGCTCACTGGTCTTACATCTATCCCCACCACCGTCCGTGACCTTCAAAACAACTGCCGCTGCGTTGCTTCGCAAGGCGGGTGAAGGGGGGGGGGGGGGGGGAGGAAAGTTAAAATCGCAGTCCAGTCTCCTCAGACATACATCAGTCCAGTCCATTAAATAGGACATTCCTCCATTGAGCGGGATTTTCGCATCTTATTATTTTGATATAGCCGGGAGAAAGGGGCACTATTTCATAATCGAGTTCCTTCCCTTTCATTTATTCATGTAACTACATCCAGTCTCTTTTCACGTTAACCCCAATTCCAGTTTCAGACAAGTTATTCTTAAATTCAGTAGCGTAGTACTGACTGGTTATCATTCACAATTTGTTAGGCTAGTGACCTTGCACTTCCTCAACTAATAATGCATAAGCAGTGATTTGGTTTGAGCGTTTTTCATTACTTTTGCTGGGAATCACTGCTACCCTATGTAAAAGCATAAACGTGAGTCCTATTTCAAGTTAATATGAAAGTCTCTCCATACAACTTACAGTACGTTGGGAGACGTCTTGTAGTTCGAAGAACTAACACACGCTGTAGAAACACGCCCAGTAAATAGATAATACATTAAAACGAACTTTAGTCCAGGTGACGGTTTATTTTCCATTCTTAGAATCTGGGTTAAGTAGTAGCTAAGTTAACACAGTGTTGCATCTTGATAGCTTTCCATTTCCCTGGAGAGTAACATTTTTCTGTTCAAAGCAACTAAAAACTCACATTTTAAAGGACTTGGATAAAAATATCGTCAGATCTGTACGTATGATGGATTCTGATGAGAGGCGTTCAGTAGGTAGGTCTGCCAAATGCAGAATCGATCAAGACGAACAATACGTTACTTGGTGCTGTTAAGATCGCGGACTCATAGATTTCATATCATTCGTCGATACAGTATATCTCACTAGTAAGTTTTCGATCCTCACGTCTATATTTCATAATTTCTGGTGGGCTTTTTTCATCTGGTATATGTACAACATAATGGCCTAACTTACCAGTGAGTTATTTTTCAGCAGAGCATTTGGGACAGTTGTTGAGGCCCTTACGCTGTCACTGCATTCCCGCGTATACCTGCTAGGTGCCATAAATAAACGCGCCGCCAGTTAGCGAAGAATGCTGTAGGGATTCCCCGGACATAGTAATACACCGTCATTAAGCTAACGTGGAGGACCACCCAGGCACGCCAGCACCGTTTATCACCGCGATTACCGCGAGACGTTAATTAATTTCGTCATTGTAGCGCAGGCGGCTAATGGTCGTGTTCCGGGAACAGTGGGAGCCAGGCTGCGTGGCTGTGCGTGGCTGTCCCACGGCGGGACGACGTCGCCCCCCTGCTTTGTTATGGCGGGGGGGGGGGGGGGGCGTGGGGGGACCCCTCAACAGCCAGTCGTCAACGGCTCCATCTACGGGAGAACCTTGTACACGCGCGCGCAAGGTCCCCATTCGTTACCGGCAGTACCTCTGGAAATCTCTGCGGATGAAGGCATTTGGGTTCCAGAAATATTAACACAATGTCAGTCTGGTACGTAAGCACACGAACGATTAAAAAAAAAATCGCAAACTGCAGCGGAAGGTTGGGTTCTTTCGGACGTGTAAGTTTGTCGAAGTTATAATTTTTTCTGGAGGTTTTATTGGAACATTCTTCGCGGTAAAGCGTACTGTGATACGTTACTTAATCCCTAAATATTATAAAAATGTGTGTGTGTGTGTGTGTGTGTGTGTGTGTGTGTGTATATGTTCGTGCCACATCGTCTCTTAAACCACTTTAGCGATTTCAGCCGAACTTGGTACGTGTACTCGTCCCTCTCAGGCAACAGTTGCTGTGGGAGTAAGAACACATTTCAAAGGGGTGGGGGTGTAAAAGAGTGCTTAGCCAGTGACGCGTGAATTCTCGGTACCCAGTAGTTGAGAATCAAAGCACATGGTTACTTGCAACAAACTGTACCCATAATTTCAAACCTTTACGAAATTTCTCGCTGACAACCCCTACAAAATGATGAAAGGAAAAATGTTTCTCGCTTGCTACTTCGCTGCTGTTCATGCAGTAAGAGTATTGCAGGAGACATGACGTTATAATTAGCGTCTTTACTACTAACTATATTCGCGACACATTTTACTGACAGTATGCATATACACCAGTGAATGTAAGTGCAAAATTATACCATTGTGCGACACAGTCAGGAGAAATGACATCATAGACAATGAAATGCGTGAAAAACTGCTGCATCGTGCATGGCGTTTAAATTTATTACTTATTTGCTTCTAACTATATTAGCAACAAATTTCTCAAAAAGGATCCACATAAGGCGCTGAACGTACCTACAATATTACCTCATTGTGTGACACATAGCTCAGGAGATATGACGTCATAAACATTACGCACAAGACAAGACGCTGCATGGTACAGGCGTGAAAACTCAGCTATAAATAAATATCTGGGCAACGGCTGCTATCTCAGCTAGTAGAGTTACAAAACTCAGTAACATATGGATATAGTGTTTCCGGTCTTTGCATTTTAATCGTGTAAATCTTAGGTTCAAATGGCTCTGAGCACTATGCCACTTAACTTCTGAGGTCGTCAGTCGCCTAGAACTTGGAACTAATTAAACCGAACTAATCTAAGGACATCATACAAATCCATGCCCGAGGCAGGATTCGAACCTGCGACCGTAGCGGTCGCTCGGTTCCAGACTGTAGCGCCCAGAACCGCATGGCCACTCCGGCCGGCGTAAATCTTAGGAATGCCGTAACAAACATGTAACTGTAACGCGTAAAAAAGTATTTTTGTTACAAAAAGTTTTAATTGAACTGTAGATGATTGTGAATATTAAAGTATTTATCCACGTTGTCGAGAACGTTGACTAAAATAAATAGAAATCAATAGCAAAGTAACTGGGTTAACGTTTGACCTTCAGTGAAACATTTATCTCACGCACGATGAAGACTGTAAAGTTTTATACGCGCTCAATTATCATGCTACAGCCTTTGGAAGTATGGGACTGAATGCAGTGTTTTAGCAAGGTATCATGTGTCGTACAATATTATAACCTGTTCAGCACTGAATGTTCTCTGGAAAAAAACCTGTTATTTACTAAAACAGGTTTATGGCTATCTCTTTGCTTCCCCGTATAGCTTTAAGTCTATCATCAAATGTATGTGTTGGAACTGAATTATTTTCAAAGCTTCCTTGATTATCATTTGAAAATGTCTGATTTTTATATGGCTTCCTTCACGTTATTTTCGTGCCATTTATGTCGCGAACTCTTTAGTCTTTGTCAGTTAATGCAAGCCATGGCAAAAAATTAATTTTTTACTTTATATGTCTAGTTTTAGGTACAACACGTAACGGTTTTGCCAATACTGTCCGAACATACCGCTTTGATAGTGCAATCCTTCGCTTTCTTTAATCATAAACGTATCTCCGGGTGATGATAAATGTTATTGTTTTTACATAAAAAAGTATTACCCTCTCAATAACTATGAAACGTGAGTTACATACTTAATTTTTTATTCACGAAATTAGTGAATTTACTTATGGCACTTTTGTTGCCTATGCCTGTGGACACTTTCAGAACTCAAATTAACTAATTTAGTAAGGGAGAATCTTGAATTGCTGGTGTACTCATGTATTACTAAAAAAAATAAAAACGGTGAATAGTTGACAGAGTATAAATGAGAGCAGTAGCATATTTAAGTTTTACAAAGATATTGACAACTTTATACTAATCCTTTTATAACTACAATGAGCTTATCAATCTTACAAAAAAACCACAGATCAGAAAAGGGATGATGCTTGATTGGCAAATCATTCATTGGAGCGGAAACTATACAAATTCTCCCCTGAATTAATCCCTTTTACAACACAATCTTAGTTTGTTTACATGAATCCACTGCGATGCCCAATTCTATTCAAATGGAATCAACTACGACCAAGTACACCACAAACTATGATTCGCCGGAAAACAGGGAGCTGGTGCAGCAATACTTTCCCCTTTCACCTTGATTCAGGCGAGAGCTGTAATGTTCTGACGCGTCCACGAAAATTTGCAAACTACACGGGCTAGCGTTGTGATTATTACAACATGGGAAAGTTCCCTATCAGAGCTCGGAGATCCCGGCAGATTCAGCGTGGAGAGCTCCCGTTCGCTGGTCTGGTCAAACCAGTTTGACTCACAGGGATGAGTTTGCAAGCTGTAATTCTCAAACATGAGATGGCCAACTCTCGTGACACACAATGTGTCCCAGATGGTATGCAGTTCCGCTGTCGGTACAGTTGGAAACTGCCACTGGGTCTTAGTAAGCCACAAGTTCCAGACCACAAGTCTCTCCCACTAGGGGAAGACCTGAAGTTCTCCAGCAGTCAAGTACCAGAAGATGAAGGAAGCGAAGAATCACAATCACTTTCCACCAAGCCTCGGTATAGCACTCAAACTAGCGAAACAAGAGGAAAGCCGCCTCCATGTTGTAAAAATCAATCGAATATCTTCTTACTCATTGAATCTCCGCTCTTGACTGTTGTGTTAGTCTGGTAGCCAAACGAGACACAACACTGGAATTCCCCCACTGGGGAGCAAGTCTCGGCTTTCCATATACTGAGAGGAGTCAATCAGTGACGCAAAATCTCTCTTGCCTGAAAAAGAAGATTTTAGGCTAAGGAGGCGTCGTTCTTACAGAAAGCATGGCCACGTTTCTGCAAAAGAACGTCTACCCAGCCGGGACCACAGTCCCTCATTTATGGAGAGATCTAATCTTTCCGGGCCAATCATTCCCCATTTCTGAAAGAAGGCTGTTAAGCTTCCCAGACATTAGTGCCCATGAAATACGTTTTTACCGCTCGCTAAAAGAACGCAGAGACTTCCTAGCATCAGGGAAGTTAACAGTCTTGCCTCCAGTAAACACAAGCACTAGCTGCTCTGTCCGTATCGCCTCAACTCCTAACATGAGAATGCTGGGAATATTATATCCCTCCACCTTTTGCACGAAAGCTCAGATTACGGCAGTCTGTCTTAAATGACTTGCTCCACCCACTTTCTGCTAACTGGCCATCTTCGCGACGGTCTGTCACCTGCCCAGGTTTGTTTTGCGAACCGGCACCCTCCTGCTCCGACTCTAAGTAGGAAGAGGGGAGTGCCTGAGCTCTAAGTCCCTCTGCTGTTACAATCCACAAACCACTGCTACCCCGATCACTCGCCCAGCCACCTCCCAGGACACAGCATTTATGACCCACAATCCATGTCTCTCCCTGCTCTTCATTGCCTCCACTATGGCCTCTTGGGTACAAGATCTCTACAGGCTACACATGCACTTATATGAAAATTCTGCCCACAGTTTCATCATATAAAAAGCCATGAGTCACATATACCAAATGTGGTCTTGGGGAACACCGAGATCATGATCTAAAATATAAATATTAATCTGAGTGACAGTGACATTATGGAATGATTTAAGCATGGGGTGTGTCGCACTTCAATAAAGAGGTTAGTGTGACATGGAGCAGGAGAAATTATAACACTCTGACTGGGTATTTGAGAATGAAATGCAGGACCATGACAGCTTTGCCAAGCAAGAACTAAAAAAAATAACACACCCTGTGTTGACCTCATTCAACCAGGAGTCATACACACACTCACTTCTGCGTGCCTGCAAAGGTTTTGTGACTTGCTGTGTGTTAGAATTGTTCCTGTGGACCCTCAGGTTTTTGACATACGCCCCTGACCATAAATACAACGATTGAATAGTAAAAGGTCATGCAGACATTTAACTAACCCATTTACAGCGTAACCGAGGTGAGAGATGACTGGTTTCCCCAATCACAATACAGTGTCATTGGGCATCGAATATTCTCTGCCTCAGAGGTTTTGTTACCCCCACCCAAGCATTCACAGTGATTCAATCTTCCATAGAGACAATAATATGACAAATTCTATCCAAACAGACAGTAAAACTAGTTTTTTAGTATAACAGAGTAAATAGTGTTAACAAAAGCCGGCCGGAGTGGCCGAGCGGTTCTAGGCGCTATAGTCTGGACCCGCGCTACCGTTACGGTTGCAGGTTCGAATCCTGCCTCGGGCATGGATGTGTGTGATGTCCTAAGGTTAGTTAGGTTTAAGTAGTTCTAAGTTCTAGGGGACTGATGACCTCAGAAGTTAAGTCCCATAGTGCTCAGAGCCATTTGAACCATTTTTTGTTAACAAAAATAAACCAAATTTTACATGTGTAACATTGTGAAATTTCACACAAATAACAAAGACAAAATACATGCATGAGTGAATTTCAAGAGGTGGTTTGATTATTAGTGTATTTGTTGTGTGTGGTCTTTTGTCAATCTTAGATTTTAGATGAGAGTGACCTTGTACTCCAGTACACATCTAAAATTTGTGTTGTCCCTTAAAGATTATCTTTATCCTAATGAAATAAATACAACAAGGCACACAAAAATAAGAATTAAAAAAATAAACAAAGTCTCCTACTGCTTTTTCTCAAGAGTCCTTAGGAAGTCCAAAAATTAACTTCAACATTATATGGTGGTATAATCACAGCCCTACGCTCAAGAGGTGTGTCACAGGTTGGGTGTGGAAGGTGTAGCTGATGAGTTGGTGCTAAGAGAAGGGTTATCCCTTTACTTAATATCATCACTGGTGGCAGCAGTGTCAGGGCAGGACCTGTCTCCAGTCTATAGCACCAACAGGTAAGCATCTGAACTGCTGGCACCCCAGAGATGGAGCAGCGGATGACAAATGATTGCCTTTGCTGAAGCCAGAACTCCAGTGCCAATTGTCAGTGTCGTGATAAGTGTGCGGAGTCTTCACTCGCTTGACCTGCCACTACAGTCCCTCCTTTCTCATCAGGTCCCTCAAGACAGCTGTCGCCCCAGGTGGTCGCATAACGTCAGGAGCGAGCCTCCGTTACCTGCTGGCTGCCTACAGGGCACCCTTGCGGATGCTCCCACTCTCCGTTGGCACAACTGAAAGAGACGAGCACGATTCCGTCGCCCTTGAGCTGCCACAGTGCCATCACGTCCGCTGGCTGCCTGCACAGTCGCCTCAGGGTGGCGGGACGTGTCGTCTGTAGCTGACATCTGCTCATGTGGCCATGTGTTGATGTCATGTCAGCTGGTCACTCACTTGGCGTCGTCGCCCCTATCTGACTTCACACTGGCAGCCGCTCCAACGCCTCGCTACGACACCCGAGCCCTCCAGTTCCGTTGCGATAGGGGCCTCTGTTCTGCTCCGATCCATGGGCAGGCAAGATCTACTACTCAGTCGCTATTTGGAATGTCGTATCCCCTGTACAATATTTAGCACATGTTTTAGGGCGGTGTTTTTCCAATGAATGTTTACAAAAGCAGATACATAGAAAATCACAACAAAAATATGAACCGATGGTCATTAAACTTTACAATACTGTTAATGGAGAAATGCCCTTTAATGCTTCCTTTCTTTTAAATAATGTACCAAACATCATGATAATTAATGGCTTATCTAAAAAAAAAGTAAACTGATGATTTAGTTTTGAAGCTATGCTGCTGTTGTGTATGTCAGCGTTATTTTAGTTTCCCAACACCACTCATGCACCCCAGTGGGTTAAGCTGGCACAGCCTACACATTCATACTTCAAGCACTCTCACATCATGCGACATTTACTTATAACTATCCTACCCATTACCAAGTTTAGCTAGCTCTAACCTTTTCCTCTATAGGCTCCTCTGGACTTTGACACATCTCCTGATGACAACGTATTGGATGGTGACACTCATGTGGATATCTGGCGCAGAATCTGGGTTGAACACTGCTCACCGCTGTCTATGCACTCCTCTTTGTGCTGCCAGCATAGATCAGACATCAGCACAAATTCACCTTTCCCTCTGAAACTGACCCAATAACTCCCAAAAATCAACATAAGGATATCATCAATTAACAGCTGCTGCAATGACATAAAAATACCAGGTCTTTTTAATAATTTTTCAGTGCAGAAGGATCAGTATCTTCAGCTTTCATCTAGTTCCATTGGCTATTTCCTTCCTATCCATCTAAAAACTCACTTCCATGACTCGCACCCATGTGCTTCAAAAGTTTGCTGACGACGCACGTCTGGCGCAGGCGATCCACAATCGAAATATCTCAAGGCCAACTTCATCGTACTACTGGTGAAAATCCATAAGCGATAACCAGACGAAAAAGTACCACCAGCGAAAAATATCACACCATAGGCGATTATCCATAAGTGTAACCAGACTCAGAAACCACCAACGAGAACACATCGTTCTACTGGCGATTCCAACAATCGAAACACAGCGAGAAAAATAACCATACTCGAAATTCGACACGCCGCTGGCGTCGACAACGTATGTCCATCTCGCAAGACGGAGATAGGTGTCGGTGGCAAGGTCCAAATCACACCAAGATCCACTATCAGATCAAAAATCAACTTATGTTGCACCACTATCGCCTCCTGACTCCCAATGGTGAAACAGACCGTGCATACGCCCCACAGGCAATGCAAACAGTATCAACGGAAGAAACCAAACCATTCATTTGAAGATGAATTCCGAGAAGAATTGGTTCTCCAAAACTTGTGCGATTATTTCTGAACCGAAAGATGCAAATTTCACGTTGTTCCAATAAATATCTTTGCTGTGGCGTGACAAGCTACTAATACAGCCATTTTCAGGTGCTGAACCAACCAGTTTAGTCATAAAGCCAAGATTTTTCCACCGAGAAATCACCACGTTACAATCCACGAAATAACTTTGTGTCAGTGAAACATGAGAGGCTACCGGGTGGGTCACAATTTTGTGGTAAATTATCAAATGGAAACTGCTGGACAGAAAACTACGAACGCCAAACTCATTGATCAGGTGTCACAGGACAGGATCTTATCCGTTAATTATAACAATAAAACATCCAAAACTGCAAGTGTGAACAAATAAAGAACAGTACACTAAGTGACTACATAAATGAATCGGGAAAAAATGATTCTTAACGTTCACTTAATGATATAACAGTACAAATTTGCAAGTACCGATCTTATGTGCGGCTTTGTTTTGAACTAAGACCGCAATTGCTTACTGTTAATTCCTACGGCGACTCCAGCCGCAGTTTCTATCTGAGGGCTTAGGTGGTCTGATTTCCAGTGCGTTGTTCAGGTGATCATGCTGCGGACTTCGCTTACCAATAATCCCTCCAATATTCCTTGTTTGTCTTGAGTTCCAGACCGGCTGTACGAAGTGGTTAGAATTGTCCATTTCCCTTCTGTTGCTATTTTCGTTTTCGGGAAAATTACCGCCATACGTCCCCCGTCTGCTTCTATTCTTCCACTAACGCTCATTGTTAAATCTTTGGCCTTGATACTGATTTCTTGTTGACTTGTTTCTACTTGTGTTTTGCCCGTCATTATTTCCTCCAGATGCACTTTAAGAATTTTGTTCATTATGTCTTATTCGGTTCCTCGCGTTTTGTGCTTGCTTGGCCGGCCGCGGTGGCGGAGCGGTTCTAGGCTCTTCAGTGCAGAACCGCGCTACTTCTACGGTCGCAGGTTCGAATCCTGCCTCGGACATGAATGTGTGTGATGTTCATAGGCTAGTTTGGTTTAACTAGTCCTAAGTTCTAGGGGACTGATGAACTCAGATGTTGTCCCATAGTGCCAGAGCTATTTGAACCTTTTTTTTTTTTTTTTTTTTTTTTGTGCTTGCTTGACAACATCTAACTCTTCTAGAGCACTTTTGATTGACTCTATAGTGTCATTACTAGAGATCGGATTATACGCATTTGCATGTTGCATATGCATTTACGTATTTGGCTCCTTTTCGCCAGTTATTGCGTATTTCAACTAAAACCTCTTGACGAACCATATTTTCGCTCTATGTTTACAATATTTTAAATATTTAGACGGGCGGTCTCTAACTCGATCTAGTTTTGATGTCTCACAGACTGACCGTGACCGAGAACTGCTTGTAATCGCTAACCGAGAGGCCACTGCCTAACGAAATCATTACAGAAGAGTAACAGGAACATGCTCTTGCGCCCTCGCCTTCCGCTGTCATACCGTATGCGTCGGCAACAATTAAACTACGCAGGCCTTTAGTCGCACGTCCACTGCTTCAGTTCAGCTTTCTATTGACTTGTACACAGTCAAACGTGTTTACGACGTGTAGTGTGTAACGTGTTGTGTGCCATTCCGTCCGAAAAAAGAAACGTCGTTTCGTGGATAGCTGATCATCCTGGAACATTTACATATGACAGAATTGTTTTATATTGTCGAATTTCGTGCAAAAATGTTTCAAATAGATCAGCATGTCAAGACAAGTCTTCATATCGCAGGACTGCAGATGAAAGAAAGGACCACAACAACAACTTCTGACAACAGCAAGTTGCAGCAGCAGGGATTTGTCCAAAGGTAACCAAAAAGGTTGGTTTAACGTGGATCTATGTGGAGCATTCATTGCAAGCAATATTCCTCTTTAAAAACTTACAAAACCTATCCTCAAAGGCTTCCTGCACAAATGTATTAAATTTATTAAATCAAAATGTACCAGATGACTCAACATTACATCAAAATTACATACTGTCAATTTACGTAAATGTTCTGAAAAATACGCAGTGAACTCAAGGACAGCAATATCTGGATTTCGATTGACGAAACTAGACACCTGTGGCAGTTGAATTCCAAATTTAATTGTTGGTGCTTTACAAGAAGAGCCTTCTTATTCCTATTTATTGGCCTGTAAAGAACTAGAAAAAGTAAATCATTCTACTATCGCCAGATTTGTGAATGAGGGTATAGGAAAAATATTTCCAGAATCTTGGGCAGATGAAAGCATGTTTGTGTTTATTTCAGATGCTGCTCCTTATATGATCAAAGCAGGAAAAACCCTCCGAGTATTTTATCCAAATTTGATTCATGTGTCGTGCTTTGCTCATCGAGTATATCGCCTTGCTGAGGAAGTACGTTCCACGTTTGTGAATGTAAATGAACTGATTCCATCCACAAAGAAAGTGTTTATTAAGGCCCCTGCTCGCATCAAGACCTGCAAAGGAAAACCATCAAGAGTGCCTTTACTTACCAAACTAGTGGTAACTCGTTGGAGTACGTGGGTTGAAGCTTCGATAGAGCAGCTGCTTTGGCAGTTTCCCAGTACAAGGAAGTTTTTAATGATTCCAGTATTAAAAAAGACATTGCTGTGATAAGCACTCATTTTTCCCATATACCTGCAAGTATTAAAAAGCTTGAAACCCAAGGATTGGTGTTGAATCAATCTATTCAGTTAATGAATAAAATTACTACAGTTAACTCCTCATTGCTGGAGGTATTCCCAAGAAAACTTTAAGAAAAGTTTGAAAACATTTTAAACAATGACATAGGCTTTGAACCTTTGTGCCAAATTGATAGTTTTATTAATGGATTGGTTGAACTTTTACCAGAAATAGTAAGTGCCAACATAGCACCCAAATTCAAATACTGCCCAGTTACCTCAGTTGATGTAAAACGGGCCTTTTCTGCTTATAAAAATGATTTGTGTGGTCGAAGACACAATCTTACCACTGAACATTTACAAAAGTATTTGGCCGTTTATGTTTACAATAGCAGAAAAAGTAATATAAATTGTAAATGATGCTTTGGTCCATTAGTATTAATTAAAAGTTAATGGTGTTCAAAAGAATTCATCACTGTATGTTGGTTTTTAAATAATATGTTACGGAGTTTTTGAGCGTGCCCCTCGGCGTGCGATATATCTCAAGTTGGTCCTGTACATATCGATTGTTTCTCTGCGACTCACTCGCATCACATCCACTTTGCCGGCCGGTGTGGCCGAGCGGTTCTAGGCGCTTCAGTCCGAAACCACGCTACCGCTACTGTCGCAGGTTCGAATCCTGCCTCGGGCATGGATGTGTGTGATTTCCTTAGGTTAGTTAGGTTTAAGTAGTCCTAAGTTCTAGGGGACTGATGACCTCAGATGTTAAGTCCCATAGTGCTCAGAGCCATTTGAACCATTTGAACATCCGCTTGATACCGAAAACAACAGCAAAGAAGAAACAATTCTTGAAACACGGTATGCGTCCCCATTTTGCAAGTTTTTCGAAAATAATCCCAGAATAGGCCCCCTTTCTAGCCTGTACTAGTAAATATTCAGAAAATGATATCAATGTTCTAAATATACCAATTTTTCGCGTGGCCAGCGCTCTTCCTCGCAACTGATATACACAGGTTCCACTTTGAGATATAATGCATGCAGCAACTTCCATGATTTTTTATTATTTGATCTTGCATATTTCGACACTTTTAATACATTTTTTAAACATTTTTCATGGATACTTGCATGCACATTTTAAGTTTTTTTATGATACATATAATTCGGTGTCTAGTCATTACATTTGCCAATCAGCTGTCCCTGGTACCTCAATGGCAGATTCTTGTAGCTGGACTATGGCATCTCGACGCATTGTAATCCTTCACTAACATTATCTCCTGTTTAATCCTTACTTTGGTGTCCTGTGACCAGTAGGTGACCGCAGCAGGTAACTGCAGCAGTTTGCTGCAACGCTATGAATGTGAGGCAACAAGGAGACCACCCCACGTTGCATTGCTGCCAAATTTATTCAGTATGGCGGATCCAAGATGGCGGCGACAGACATGGCAAAGTCGTAATGATTGAGAAGTTCAAATTTTGTCGGGAAGATAGGCCAACTGGGCTACTTCCATTAACCTATCACTCTCGCCTCCCCCCTACCCCTCCCCTTCCCCCTCCCGTCACCCTTCCCCTCCCCCCCTCCCCTCCCACAGAAAGTGGGGGGAAGTTCAAATTTTGGTAGGGAACAAAGGTAACTTGGGCCACCTCCACTAACCTAAGAAAATGGCAGGAAAATAGGTCACTTGGGCTACCTCCACTAACCTAAGTCATCTGACTGCCACCTCTTCCTAGGAATTGATGGGAAAAGGACTCAGCCTGTTCTGGGCTGCCGGAGAGAGGAAGGAGTGTTCTTTATTTATTTTGGTACAATTTATTTAGTGATGGATTTCACTTAGTTTGTGTATTACACTGATACAAAACACTTACTCTGCAGTGATTGGGATCACAATACACAGCCTACAGACGTGCAAAATACCCTAAATTATCTAAATAACGTAGTACACTGATCTACAGACACGCAAACAACTCGTAAATTACGCAAATAATGCAGTACACAGCATACAGAGAGGCAAAGTACTCGTAAATCACCGAAACAATGCAGTACACTGATGTGCAGACACGAAAACAGCTAATAAATTATCAAAATAACGCATGTAAAACTCTCTGCAGACATGCTCACTAAGACTAAACTGACTAAATAATGCAGCACAGAGCCTACAGACCTGCAAACTACATATAAATCACCGAAATAATGCATACATAACATTCTGCCAACACGCTCACAACTCTTTAAACTGTCGAAAATAGTGTAGTGTACAAACACTCAATTAACGTTTCGAACTATCGTCAACCACAACGTATAAGAGGCTCCAATGCATGTACATGCCGATGGCGCCACGAGCTTCCATCAGACAGACGAGTATAGGGGCACAAGCCATTGCTCTCAGGTCAGTATCATCTACAGCCAGCAGGTGAAAGTCACCTCTATTTTTGGATGTACAATTAGAGTTCTTCGAGTGTTATACTGACGTCGCATGTCTATGTAAATAAGAGCCAAGTCACTCCTCTGGGCTGGGCATGCGCGTTTACTGTTGCTGGTGTGATACCCCTCTACCTGTGGATACTAACGTCACAGGTCGCGCTATAGAAATCTGTTCCAATGCTTCCCAGAGTAGCACAGGGTAAAAAGTTCCTAGTGATCCTAATGGGACACGCGGGCTGCATCTAGCCAAACATGCATGTTTAACTGCCCAGCATGACTCACACATTGCTGCGAAATGTTAGTGTAGCGACTCACCACTGCAGGTACATCTAAAAGGTTCTCAATGTCATACTGACCTCACAAGGCTATGTAAATAAGAGCGAAGTCGACCTCTCGGAAATTGTAAAGTGCCGCAGAATTAGTAAACAATTGCTTTTGTAAGAGATTTCATGATGTCTCAGCTTGTCTGCATGGAAATTCTGGTCCTAACAGGACCTGTTAATGATAATAGCCCAGAATAACACTGACTGATTTCTCCCTCGCGATGCTAACGGGACAGCCCGTCCATAACTTCTCGTAATTGGTAAAGTGTCGCAGAAACAGTAAACTGTAGCTTTTGTTGTAGCTTTCGTGATATCCCAGCTCGTCTGAATGGAAATTCTTGTCCTAACAGGACATGTTAACGAAAAAGCCCAGAATAACACCTACTACATTCTTCCTGGTGGTCCTAACGAGACATCACGTATTACCCTTCTCGGAAATCGTAATATCCTGCTTTCAGAATAACGTCTCAGAAACGGTAAACTCTCACCGCTAAAAGCCTTCATCATGTATGTGCATGCCTGCAAAAACATAAAAGTATTCTTGGTACTTGAAGAGAGAGACAATGGTCGCATCAAGCCCTTCCAGAAATACTTAGAATTCTCATTCTCATTGGCTGTACATTCAAATGAATCTGTCTGATTGGGCACCTCAATATATGTATCAACCCACAACCAACCTCCATTGTCCTCAGTCCACTGCCGTCTGCCTTGTTGCGCATTTCATTGTCTCTGTGTATACTTCTTGTTTCCTCTTCGCAAGATGAAGAGAGGTAGCTGCAGCGATGCTTCTTCAGAGTTTAGAAGCAAGAGGCGTAGAGTTCTAAGCAAGAGGCGTAGAGTTCTGGAGACATGATTACCAAATTAGTAAATAATTTCTATTTTGAGTGTAAATTTTTGTGTGTTTGTTAAATTAACCTTATTACTTCCGTATTCTAGTTATAGTACAACTACAGGATTTTGTCTTGGAGTGCGAGGAGAGATACGAAGGGGCTGGAACGTGGCAGACTCTCAAAGACCAGCCTCCTGTGGTAGGTTCACAGCCAGAATTGCCATGTGAGTATAATTTTCATTGTAATTTGTTCTTATATAGTAGCGATTCAAATTTTTTTTTATTTCATACTCGTTTTTTTCTGTAGCTCACTTGATGCAAATGCAGACTGAGGCGGAGGCAGATCTGGGGGACTGAAAAGAAGTATCCACTGCAGCTGCAGCAATGGTATGTGGAACAGCCTCCAGCTGTAGATAACCAACAACACCCATTAAGTACAGAAAAAATATCAATGTGTGATCTTTCTGTGTAACTCGACAATCAAAATATATCAAATTATATCTCGTCCCGTTACAGTAACAGCTCTGGAGGAGGAGTTCGATTTGTTGGACATACAGCTGAAGACTTTTCATCGGCAGATGCAGGAACATTCTTCAGCAAATAATGAGATGCCCAAGCAGCATAATTGTAAATTGAATAAAGATTACATTTGTACATGCCTCTAGTGGTAGTGGTGGTAGTAGTAGTACTGGAAGTTCTTTTTCTGTAACAAATCGCTTTATATGTTTTCTTTCTTGGTGTTGATGTAGGCGAGACAGACCAATTGCCTGATTCTGATGAGGACGATGACATGCCTGAATGGGTCAGACAAAGGCGCTCTGATCCTGTCCTATTGATGATGATGATGATTACTTTTTTGAGGGTATGGTGGAGTCGCCCGATGAAGTTTAATGCCTTGTAGCCAGGGCACAAATGTAATTACTCACTTTTTTTATAACCTTGTGATTGCCAGAATTCTTTCTTTCACTGCGCCAGCAGCGGTAAGCAATGCACGTAACTATTACTTATTTTATCTCTTCTTATACAGATGTTGCATCTCTGCAGCCGCAACACAGTGTGGTGCACATACCGGTGGCGGCTGAACCTTCCGCCTCACCAAAGCGGCGCCCGGTAAGGCACGCATCGCCAATAAGGGCGCCGCTAGTCGCTGCACAGGAAGCCACTGCCACTGCCGCCGCCCCCCTGGCACAGCCACTCTGGCATCCGTGGCCCGAGCAACGAACCACCACCCCTCAAGTTACCAGGTCAGGTCTACAGCAGCATCAGGAACCATCACCACAGCCTGGCTGCTCCCATTGCTCTGACCCGGTAGCACTACAACACCCTCCTCCGTCATCATCATCATCATCATCGTCATCATATGAGCCTTGTCAGAATTGGCGTAAGGGCAAGGTATGTGTACCTCGGCATATACCAACTTGCCCCTCCCCAACACCATCATCAATGGAGTGGCCTCAGAATAATATTAGTAGTAATATAGAATATCCTGTGGCTACGCGCAGTTCTGTCTCCCGTCCTTTTAGTGAAGGACATCAGGTCAGTGATACCATATCGCAATTAGAATACTCGGTGATTGTACACGCCTTTGAGGAGCGAATCTCATTCACGAGAATAGAAAACCCAGCAGGAGACTACCACAACCCTGTTGCTTATCTAAGGGTGTGCCTTCCTGTAATGGAAACGGAGCCCCTCAAGGTAGTCAATGATCCGCAGTATCCCGCCAATAAATTCAGTGCAGTGCCCTGCATCGAATTATCGCACCCTCCCCCCTCCCGCCACCCCCCCAAAGATGAGTCTGGTATTGAACAGACAACTCTTCATTACCTTTGGGGGGGGGGGGGGGAAATTGCGTGATAACACGGAGCGCATCAGTAGCTGAGTGGTTTCATAAATCCACCCTGAGTTGTATACTGGCCCAGTTTTTCCAAGATGGAAGTCAGAGGGTCACCTAAAGCACTCAGCCGAATATTACACCTGGACATCCATACACATGTCTATGATCTGGTAAATGGAGGGTCAAGCTATATCAAGCTCCCTAAATATATAGCTAATAAGCAGGCATATATTAATGTCGAAAATAGAAAGGATCAAGCTTGTTTTGGATGATCAATATTGGCTTTTGAAAGAAATTACGATTACAGATCATCCTGAATGTCCAAGTACATACCATGTAGGTGATAATACTCGTGGGTGTTATAACTTTGATGGCACCCTGTTCTCCATCAAGATCCAGGACATACCTAATTTTGAGGTGTGGAATACTCGTACATCGGTTCATGTTTATTGCCTGGAGAAGCAAAACAAGTCAGATGAGCAGGCCAAGCACATTGTCATCGGCCACCTCCATTTCTCAGAGTTTGGTAGTGAGTGTGAGTTGCATGTAAACATCCTCCTCTTCTCTGAACGTGATAATTATCACAATGTTTCGATCATAGACATGTACTGACTCCTATTCTCTCAACCGAAAGCGACAGCTCTAAAAAGCACATTTGCTTGAGGTGCCTCAATTATTTCTCCTCAGACAAGTTATTAGCAGAACATCTAGAAGATAGTGCATCCAAGAACCAAGTACGTAATATTATGCCTGCTGTAAAAAACAAATTCATGAAGTTCAAGAATGCCCACCACCAGGAGCAATGCCCGTTTGTAGTGTACGCTGACTTTGAATGCCTCTTTGCTCCTGTGACCCACTGTGAAGGCGACCCTATAGCCTCACACCTTTACAGAAAAACGCATACCATATGCAGCAGTGTACCAGATTGTATTGTCCTATGATTCCAGTCTTAACTGCTACAAATCTTATGTTGGGGATAATCCTGCTGTTTGCTTGATAAACTTTACAGCAACAACGTTCCCCTGACCAAATCAAAGGAGAATTAAGATTTGTACGATAACGCGGTTAATTGTCATATTTATGGGCTGCCGTTAGACACAAAAGTGGAAACTCCTCATAGGGACAACTGTCATCTGAAGGGGAAGTTCTGTGGCGCAGCTCACAATGCATGCAATTTGAAGTATCAGCTACCAAGACACATATCCGTTTTCTTCCATAATTTAAGCGGGTATGACACTCACTTTCTAGTTGAGCACTTGACTGATTTCGATTGGGAGAAAAATCATGTCAGTGTTGAGAAATACATTTTATTCTCCAAACGAATGACACCAGGAATTACGCTCCGCTTCCTTGGTACACTACGTTTTATGCGGGTGCCACTCCAGAAACTCGTAGAAACTGTACGTCGGGAAGATATGCATATCACTTGAGCTGTATTTCCCGACTCGGAAAAGTTTGAACTTGTGACAAGGTGGGGGTTTTCCCATATGAGTGTGTGGATAGTATCGCGAAACTCAATGAAACCGTGCTACCCGACATAACTGAATTCTCCAGCAACCTTACAGGCAATGCCTTAATGGATGAAGAGTATGAGCATGCCGTGAATGTCTGGTGGGAATTCACTATCTTCACTTTAGGAAAGTACACACAACTTTACATGGGCACAGACGTGTGCTTGCTTGCGGACATTTTCGAGGAATTCCGGAATCTGTGCACGGTCACATATTCTCTGGATCCCACCTTTTATTACATGGCGCCTGGGTTGTCTTGGGCTGCAATGCTCAAAAAAACGAAGTACAGCAATGAATTATTGATTGCTAACATGCAAGAGATCTGTGGTAAACTTTGCCAATGTGTTCTTAGGCACGCGAAGGCAAATAACCTGTGGATGGGTAACAGGTTCAATGCATCCCTTGATTCGAGTTACGTAATGTACTTGGAAGTAAATAACTTATTTTGGTACGCCACGCAGCAATCACTGCCGATCGGTGAGTTTCGATGAGTGCCCAAAGATGAATGCAAGGGATTAGGTGGAAAAATCAGGGAGGGTATGTCAGCTGATTCTGATGTAGGGTATGTGGTGGAGGCAGAACTCACATACCCTGTTAGTTTGCATGATATGCACACCGATTTGCCACTGTGTCCAGAGCAGCAAGTTCCGCAGGGAGGCTCCACACCAAAACTAATAACAACACTGGGGGATAAGTGGAGAACCATTATTCATTATTGTAATCTCCAGCAGTGTCTCACCTTGGGTATGGAGGTGGTTAGAAACACCCGCGCTATATCATTCAAGTAGTCCTCTTGGTTAAAGGAGTATATTGATTTGAATACGGGACAGAGAGCTTCCGCGATGTGTAACTTTGGGAAAGACTTTTATAAATTAATCAATAATTCAATTTTCGGTAGAACAATAGAGGAGAGAATGACATGAAATTTTGATTAGAACCAAATGAGATGGGTGTAAGGAAATGCATTGCCAGAACGAATTTTAAATGGGTCACCATATTCAATAAGAGCTTTGTTGCTGTGGAGATGGCGAAGACTGCAGTAGAGTTGACGAAACCTATTTATGTGGGGATGTGCATACTAGACCTGTCCAAGCTCCACATGTACCGCTTTCATTATGAGTTTGCGGAAACTCATTTCGCAGATCCTAAATTACCTTATATGGATACAAATAGCTTCATCTATTGGGCGAAGAACTGCAGTACATATGAGGTAATGAGGTGCCACGGTAATGAATTCGACACGTCCTCATACATAACCGATAATCCTTATCGTATTATTACACAGAACAAGAAGGTTATCGGTCTTCTGAAGGACGAGACGAAAGGATTTCCGATTGTGATGTTTGTAGGTCTACGCTCGAAAGTGTATGTGTATTATTGCACACTGGAAGGTGCCGCCCAAAGACGGCTAAGGGTGTGCATCATATGGCATTGAGAGACCCTCTCTATTGAAGACTATTTGCTGCGCATGTACAGCGGTGTTCACAGTGCTGCACTGCAGCCGCCACATATGGTATGGCAGACCAATATTCGATCGACAGGACACGAGGTGTACACTGTGCTACAGTCTAAAATCGGTCTGTCGCCTCATGATGATAAAAGGGTCATTTGTGATGACGGGACTGAAGCTCTCCCATACTCACACTACTCACTTGCAGCGAGAAAATGGGTGGGGGACTCTGAGTGAGAGAGAGAGAGAGATTGTCTGCAGAGTAATAGTATGATCCTTTCATCATAGTGTGAGTAATTTTGTGTTTGTTTGTGTGTGTGTAAAATGTAGACTGGCAATGGCAAGGATAGCATTTCTGAAGAAGAGAAATTTCTTAACATCGAGTATTGATTTAAGTGTCAGGAAGTCGTTTCTGAAAGTATTTGTATGGAGTGTAGCCATGTATGGAAGTGAAACATGGACAATAAATAGTTTGGACAAGAAGAGAATAGAAGCTTTCGAAATGTGGTGCTACAGAAGAATGATGAAGATTAGATGGGTAGATCACATAACTAATGAGGAGGAATTGAATAGAATTGGGGATAAGACGAGTTCGTGGCACAACTTGACTACAAGAAGAAATCGGTTGGTAGGACATGTTATGAGGCAATCACCAATTTAGTATTGGAGGGCAGCGTGAAGGGTAAAAATCGTAGAGGGACACCAAGAGATGAATACACTAAGCAGATTCAGAAGGATGTAGGCTGCAGTAGCTACTAGGAGATGAAGAAGCTTGCACAGGATAAAGTAGCATGGGGAGCTGCATCAAACCAGTCTCAGGACTGAAGACCACAACAACAACAACAACATATCTATATATCTCACAGCCCATCAGAGTTGTTACTGTAAAAACCTTTACTATTGCAGAGTGATCAAATTAGATTCTAATTGTGCACAGTCCATCAGAATTATTGTAAAAGTTATGCTACTGGGCCTGTGGAATTTAACTGTAGTAAAGAACGTATCTCCACATTAGTTTTTAGCGTAGATTTATAAAAAATTCCCTACGAGTGTTACTGTTGCAACGAGAAAGTTAAAAGCATTTCTGCACCGGAATGGCACAGTCACCTTATACCTCAAGAATGCTATATTGTACCTCAAAAACAACGCTGTACCTCAAGCATTATATTGTACCTCAAGAACCACATTGTATATGTGTGAACTGAATAAATGAAAAAAAATTCGTTACCATACGTCTTTGTTGTTGTTATTTACAAAAACCGTATTCCCTGTGCAGTTTTGCTGAAGATGAGTTCTAGTAGGGTGATGAAGTTTAAGATGGAAGTTAACAAAACATATAGACTGGTTGCATGGAATTACGCCTGTCATGCAGCACGAATTTGGTTATGGAAGCAGAAGGCACATGACCATGTCCACTTCCATAGATATATAGGAGACGTAACTAAAATTATATCTCCTGTGCTTGAAGAAAACCACAGACATAGCATGTGGTTAAAACTGAACACTGTCAAAGTGGAAAGAGGGTTGAAAGAAAAACGCAGACGTTGTACAGTAAAAATTCATTTATTTCTAATCCAACTTAAAAGTAATTTTACATTTTCATAAGCAGACACAGAAACACTATTTTCATACATGACCTTGAGTCGATGGAGAGAAGGACACCCATAGCATTCCAGGTCTTGAATAGCAGCAAACATAAAGATTTCATGCATCCATGAGATATTTTCCTTCCCCTTCATGTAGACAATGGTATCCGTGTGGTCGAATAACTTAAGCACCGTCACCATATGTTTATAGGGTATGCCAGGATCATCCCAGTGAATTCCATGGTAGAAATGTGTAAACCACATTGCACTCTTCCGTGTCTTAGCACACTTCCCATACTTGAAAGACATCGGTGATGCAATATTTTCTGAGAATGGCTCTATTATCCCTGTACCTTCTGTGTACGCTAGAAATACAACATCTTTAATATGAACTGTCTACGCACACCATCATAGAAACCATGAGCGTCCGCAATAATATTCACACCTTGAGACATCTTTGTGAAATGCTCTAGGTATGGTGGAGCACCTACTCATTTATACAGATCATTGCACAACACCGGTGAGCAGGCAGTAATTGATCATCTGGTCATGTAGAACTAGAGCATACGGGACAGTGTGTTCTGGAAAATTTGTCGAAGATTCAAAATCAATTCGCACGTCTGTATGACCAGACTTAATTATCTCGTTCTGTTTTGAGTAGTCTACTGCGATGATTGGTGATAGCACCTTGAACTTCCTTTGACTGAGTAGACACCCCCCTAATTCTTCTTCAGCACTTTCATAGTAAGAAGCACAAAACCTTACATACATGTCATATGCTAGACTGTATACATTTTCATTCCACTGCAGGTGTAAATTGTAATATGGGTAGAATTCCGAATTCAGGTAGACTTTGGCACTAATCAACTTTCAGCTGTCGAACACGGTGGAATCATTTGCTATATTACCTCTTATATCAGTCTGAAACGCTAGTATGATGAATCTAGATATCTACAGCTGCGAAGAGGTATTAATAGCCCACGTTTGTCTGCTAGCAGTCAGTTACACCGGGTACTCGAAAGCCTCCCACGAGTGAAATGTCAGTGACAGAAATGTACCGGAATTCAGGACTTTTAAAAGCTTCAAACGCTCCCCTTCTGATACACTGATGTGAAGCATTTTCCATATTATCTTGCTGATTCTGATCAAATTCTCTTCTTGAGCTCCTTGAATGAGTTCCTGTTTAGCGTTCATAATAATCTGTCTCATGTCCTCAAAGTAGCCATATGCATTTTTAGAGGTGCGCATGCAGTACTCTGCAACTTTTCTATCCTCCAGATCGTCTATGAACCATCCTGCATTTTCTAAACTATGCAAATCTGCTGGTGATGCCGAGACGTATGTTTTAAGGGTTAATGTTATGCCGACATTGAGTGTACAGTCGATCTCAGACCCATTGAGTTCATAGCGTATCTCTCGGAACAAGAATGCTAAAGCATTATGTGTAAATTTGGATCCTACTGTAACGCTGCCATCGGTTTGAATGACCCCTCTAGATATACAAAACTCTTGCATGGAAGCGTCAGTGCGTCCTGGTGCTGGATGACAATCCTAATTTCATTGTTCTTGTTAAATGAGGCTGAAGTGTAAGGTTTGTGAAAGATTTATTCCTGACATATAATTCTCTCATCGAACTCTACTGGACTGGTTACATTGAGTGAGGACGTCATTGTGAGGTTTCAGGCCAACTGATTTAAGAATAAGAAGCTCGTAGTTCGCATGTGTTATCACTTTGTGGTTCGGTAGCGAAGTTACGTGCTGTGGATTGCACGCACTTGTTTTATACCATATGCTCATCCTGTCTTACATGTAATCATACAATGATTTTCTCATCATGAAAGTCAACAAGTTGATTATTCTGGTCCACAATACGCAGCTCCAAATACTTCAATGTCTGAGCTGTTACTGGAAATTATACAGCATTGGCAGTAGTCTCAACAATCTTATACCCCACCGCAACTGAAGGGAAGAATCCGTTATTAGTATGAAGCAGACTGTCGTTGAGATAGCAGTTTGCTGCAATGTTACACTCGAATCGGACTGTGCTGACGGGAAGTATGTCCACAGTCTGATCTGAACTGTAAAATTTATTTGGATCCTTCTTCAAAACCTGCCCTTTTGTGTATCCCAGTAGACGCCCTATTGAACCTTTCTGGTTAAAGTCAATCTTTGCATTTACAGTTCTTATTTGAGATTTAAGAGTATTGATGTTTGCACACAGCTCAATACCTTTTCTACACTGTTCTAAGACTTTGTTTAAATCATCGATATCGTATCCACCCAGTTCTATTTCCACAACGTCTTTTTCACCATTGATATCCAGATGCAGTTATTTGTTTGTGTTAGTGATATTTGGGATGTTGCTGTACGTCTCCAGTCCAATCAATGCAATACTACATTCACCAATGCTCAAATCAATTGGCGCGAAGTAATTTGCACGCAGTACAGGTGATCGTTCTTTCAACGTCGAAGTGTACGACGTTGCATCTGAACGTCAATTGATGAAGGGATGTTTAAAGCTCCTCCTTAGATAGCATGCCTCCTCTTCTTTGTAAACGTCAAGAGAAACATGATGCATAGATATCCACGGAGGTATGCATTAAAGTCCTGATAGCGGCGATAATTGTAGAACACACGTCTTCTGTTAGTGAAGTATCGTCGTAATTCTTCTGGCGGTTGCATGTCACCAAATGAGTCGAAATAGTAGACGGTATCCGCATTTTTCAAAACATATGATACCGAATGGTTGCCGGGGCCTCTAGCAACATCTTAATTCACAATACTACATTCGCCAGGTTTAAACATAGTCTTCGGTAATGCATCCCGCATAAACACACCACGGAATCTTGGAATGTCGAATTTGTTTCTAGCAAACTTAAGATCAGTATTTGTGAGTGGTCGATCTGGTAGAACCGCTAATGGTTTATTTATTTTTTTTTTATTTATGAATAGACCAGTCCCTTTCCTGTACGGTTTCAAGTGTAGTCCTTTTCCAATGGCAACGGCTTCCATCATGCAATTATGTCTTCTTGCCTCTTGTAACTGCGCTTGGGAACTTTGCGCGTTCTTGACCATTCGAGCAATAGCTGCAGCACCACCAGCGAGGGACCCTACCGCTGAGTGCGCGGAGAGGACCGGGATGAGGAATGTAAGAGAACCGCCTGATGTCTTAGGTATCCATAGAACTCAAGGTGCTTTAACTGATTTTCTTCTTCTTCCTTCACTTTTCTGCTTCAGTGCGTTTTTAGCTGTGTACATCACTGTCAGGATACAGTTCTTCAGACAGCTCTGCTTCCCTCCCTTGCCCTTCTTGTTTCGTGCACAACATGCAGCATTCAAAAGTCGCTTCAAATTCATCACTTCTGAACCCAATTTAATTTTTCCTCACATGGTTTTATCAACTGCAAATGCTGCGATGCGTTGACCTATATCAATATCCATTCTTCTCCGTATTGCCTTAGCCTTATCAGCTAAATTCCTTTCTGGAATGTGACGACTTGATGGGCTTTTATTTGCAGCGTATGCAATGTCATGTTCCATATGCCAAGCGTTTATGAAGCTTTGTCCCAGGTCCACAGTAGTAATACCCCAGGATGTGTAATTCCACTGGCAGTTTGTCTAAAATACCACCACCCCCTCTAATGCGTCTCTTAGCACACATGTTATGCTACTATGGCGGTTGTGGACTGTGCTTCCCCATTATATAGCAAATCGTTAACATTAATCCAACTGTTTTGTGCAGCAGGAAAACCGAGCCATTTGACTAGTGCTTTATTTCCCCAATGTCTTATGACTCTCTCCACGAGAAACACATCCGGTTCTGAGCTTTTCTGCAACTCCTTGGTGTAGAAGCAGCCTGCACTTTCTTCGCCTTTGCTATTCTTAAATATATAACACTGGACTCGCATTCTGGAGGGTGACGGTTCAATCCCACGTCCGGCCATCCTGATTTAGGTTTTCCGTGAGTTCCCTAAATCGCTCCAGGCAAATGCCGGGATGATTCCTGTGAAAGGGCACGGCCGACATCCTTCCCCATCCCTCCATAATACGATGAGACCGATGACCTCGCTGTTTGGTCTCTTCCCCCAAACAGCGCTTAAATATATAAGTTCTATGATTTGTTATTTGCCCCTTTAAAACTGTAAATATCTCTGTTGATGAGTTTGGTACGTATGATTCTCAAATGCCGTCTTGTGTTTTGAGATACATACCAAATTACCTACATAAAATTTCTGTCTGCGTGGAGCCAGCATTTTAATGCAATAGTACACCAAATGCATGAGTCTATTATCACGAACATCGATTGGTCTCATTTTTATTGTGCTATGTTTGGTTCGATTATACTGAGCAATTATTTCTGGGAGGATATCTGTCCATTTGTATGAGCCGCAAATGTTGAAACACATCCACATTCAAACTTTTATTGTTATGTTCAGATGCTCCACGATACTTGCCTTCAGGTGAGTGAATGTTGAGTAGTGATGTATTCTGTTCCGCTGCATCATGGTCTTTAAATACCAATCGTAAAGCTCTCACTATGATTAGTTTGGAGGTTGGGTGGGCATCGAATCGTCCCTGTCTGCAGCAAACACTCAGACACATGCGAGACATTTCTACCCGTTTTTGTTTTAACAGGTAATGCCCAGGCAAATTGGGAGTATGTATCGATAACCATTAAAAGATATTTGAATTCATTATTCTCATGTGAATATTCCCTCATATCTACAAGATCAGTTTGCCACAAGTCATCCAACCCTTTAATCATAACATGCCTGTGGGGGTACGTTTTGCGTGCTGGTTTGTGCAGTTCTCAAACTACTGTCTCCATACTTATTCGATGATACCTCTCTCTCTAAGCTCAGAAATAACTGAAACAGCCTCATTCGAAAGAGCCGTATTACCTGCAGCAGCTGATGCCGTGAGCAGCTGTAGTCGATATATTAGCTCCTTGGGGTCGTCATGGATTCGAATGTTCACTGCTTTATGCTCAGTGTCAATACCATCACCGCTGCTGCTACTGTTGTTGTTGTTTTTGCCATCAAGTATTGCTTTTATAATGGTTTTATATTTCTTGTTGCTCAGGCTTTTTACGATCTTATGTACATCAGTCATGTGCAGTATTTCACGGTACGTTTCCCTATCATTAACTGAATAATTTATAGGTTTTTTGATAGGTCTTAGAGAAATAAGATTCATTAAGCCAGGTGTTCTCTCAAACCGCCTTTCACAAATCTGTATTTTGTCATCACTTACAGTTATAGGATGCATGTCCAACATGTACGGTCTTCCCATGCTAACGCCGAATGTTCTATTATCATATCAGGAGCGTGACGGATAATGGATTCGTCAGTAGCAACAACATGTTATCGCGTGTTTTTGTTTTTGCTGAGAGCTGCCTGTGAGATTCAGTAACCGGCTCAAAGGTCTCTCTTAATGTTTGCTGTCGATCCATATGCCCTAATCTTAGCAACCGTAATTTCCCTCGAACTGCTTTCTGCGCTTGAATCACGTTTTGCTTCGTTGACTTGACTTCTCGGTTGACATCTCCGCTGCTTGAGGCTTTATACACTCCTGGAAATGGAAAAAAGAACACATTGACACCGGTGTGTCAGACCCATCATACTTGCTCCGGACACTGCGAGAGGGCTGTACAAGCAATGATCACACGCACGGCACAGCGGACACACCAGGAACCGCGGTGTTGGCCGTCGAATGGCGCTAGCTGCGCAGCATTTGTGCACCGCCGCCGTCAGTGTCAGCCAGTTTGCCGTGGCATACGGAGCTCCATCGCAGTCTTTAACACCGGTAGCATGCTGCGACAGCGTGGACGTGAACCGTATGTGCAGTTGACGGACTTTGAGTGAGGGCGTATAGTGGGCATGCGGGAGGCCTGGTGGACGTACCGCCAAATTGCTCAACACGTGGGGCGTGAGGTCTCCACAGTACATCGATGTTGTCGCCAGTGGTCGGCGGAAGGTGCACGTGCCCGTCGACCTGGGACCGGACCGCAGCGACGCACGGATGCACGCCAAGACCGTAGGATCCTACGCAGTGCCGTAGGGGACCGCACCGCCACTTCCCAGCAAATTAGGGACACTGTTGCTCCTGGGGTATCGGCGAGGACCATTCGCAACCGTCTCCATGAAGCTGGGCTACGGTCCCGCACACCGTTAGGCCGTCTTCCGCTCACGCCCCAACATCGTGCAGCCCGCCTCCAGTGGTGTCGCGACAGGCGTGAATGGAGGGACGAATGGAGACGTGTCGTCTTCAGCGATGAGAGTCGCTTCTGCCTTGGTGCCAATGATGGTCGTATGCGTGTTTGGCGCCGTGCAGGTGAGCGCCACAATCAGGACTGCATACGACCGAGGCACACAGGGCCAACACCCGGCATCATGGTGTGGGGAGCGATCTCCTACACTGGCCGTACACCACTGGTGATCGTCGAGGGGACACTGAATAGTGCACGGTACATCCAAACCGTCATCGAACCCATCGTTCTACCATTCCTAGACCGGCAAGGGAACTTGCTGTTCCAACAGGACAATGCACGTCCGCATGTATCCCGTGCCACCCAACGTGCTCTAGAAGGTGTAAGTCAACTACCCTGGCCAGCAAGATCTCCGGATCTGTCCCCCATTGAGCATGTTTGGGACTGGATGAAGCGTCGTCTCACGCGGTCTGCACGTCCAGCACGAACGCTGGTCCAACTGAGGCGCCAGGTGGAAATAGCATGGCAAGCCGTTCCACAGGACTACATCCAGCATCTCTACGATCGTCTCCATGGGAGAATAGCAGCCTGCATTGCTGCGAAAGGTGGATATACACTGTGCTAGTGCCGACATTGTGCATGCTCTGTTGCCTGTGTCTATGTGCCTGTGGTTCTGTCAGTGTGATCATGTGATGTATCTGACCCCAGGAATGTGTCAATAAAGTTTCCCCTTCCTGGGACAATGAATTCACGGTGTTCTTATTTCAATTTCCAGGAGTGTATATCCGGTTTTCTACTTCTTCTTACTATGTGCATGCTCCCCTTCCCAACGGCAAGGAACTCTACATCTATTTTCCCCTAAATAGCCTCGACTTTTCAGTTAAGTGGGTTACTTTCTTGCCGATTTTATTAACTAACATTTAACGCATTCACGATTGTCAGAAGAGTCTAATAATACGTCTCTAGTTCCCTCTGCATACCTCCAACTTCATGCACAATAGCCTGAATTTTCGCATCCATGTGCAGGTAAATATTCTGTTTGTATACACCCACGCACTCGGGTTGAGAACTGTACATGCGCGCGAAATTGTCCATGGTGCAGCGTATACTGATGTACTCACCTCTCTTACCAGACTGCATATACAGAAACTGTTGAAAGTTTCGCCTTCAGTTTTCTTGTTTTATCAATAACAAGAAACCCATACTGTGAATGGTTCCAGCAATCAGCACATATCTTCACAAAATCATTGAACGATATGTCAGTTCCGACATGTGCCTGTTAAATGTGTTTTAAATTCAGATTGTCTTGTTTGGAAGCTATATGTGGTAAATGTGTTTTAAATTCAGATTGTCTTGTTTGGAAGCTATATGTGGTTTACATTATCCCTAACCAACTGTTTCGGGATTCTGGAATATTTCTAGCTTAGATAAAATCAGCACACATATGACGACCGAAACAGAAATATTTTCGAATTTGGTCTTGGTTTTTCATAGCAACATCGTCAAATATGATGACAGTGTTTGGCTTTGCTTTTTCAGGTTGCGGGATATTACCACTTTCACTGAATGTCGTGTATGTAACACCGTCTACGCCATGCAACATCTCCTGTAATAGCTGATACTTGGGCTGAAATAGTGCTTTTGAGAATACACAAACATGCTAAAATCGGACTCCATCTACATGTGTTAGCAGCTTCAAGAGGACATTAGTCTTGCCATAATTGGATGTACCTACAATAATTGCTCTATATTATCAGGAAGGGGAATTCCATTCTTCTTCTTCTTCATGTCTTCTTTTGCATCTTCACAGGACCAGTCACCGACAACAAAGTCCTTGTGATGAGGATGTTTCGCCCACCCTGCCATGATACTAACTAGGCCAGGTATTGACAAGTAAAATACAGTTGAAGGGGCGGTAATAGTATGCGTAGCCGCTGTAGCTCCTTCACTTAACTGACAGAGCTATATTGGCTACACAGAGAAATCAGCTATATATATTTTACCCATGAGGAGAAACATTATCATTCATTTTGTGAATAACTGGTGAGCCAATGTTTAGGGTACTTGTCTGCTGCTGCATCATTATAGGTGTATCACTGAAAGATAATGATATTAATAAGCATAATACTTTGAGTATAATGAGAGACGTATGAAATAAAACGCAAACACGATTTGAGGTAATATATGCATACATTATGTATTTCAATATCATACATTGGATGCAGTATTTCAAGAAAATCATCAGACTCTTTCTGTATCTTCTTCTTAGCACCTGTACAGTATTTCCCAGACAAAGCTTTTTGACATGCAATTAATTCCGAGCATATCTCCCTCAAGCCAATGGATGCCTTACTGTGCTCGGGCTTTTCACATGCACATTTAATCTGTTTCTCTTTTGGTTCAGTGTTCATGTGCTAACGAAGGTACTACCCAATTCATCAATATGTACACTGTGCACACGTAGGAACTTTACAAAATCATTGTATGCAAAGTCCATGCTTGGCACATAATGGTTCTATCTCTCCGATGCAAGACATAGCACAGAATCCAGATCGTATAAGTTCATAACTGAGGCGTGCCTTAGATAAACACAGTTGTCACCCGATTTCACACATAGCGTACAGTCATCTTACACTGTTGTAATAGATAAGTGTCACACCAGTAAGGCGAATCTCGGGAGAGAACGAGTTGGATAATACTCTGTAGTCATCTGCTGAATGATGTAGCGCTCTGCACAACATATTTCGTCCCAGACGAAGTCAGACATTGGCACTTTAACAGCCTTGGATGCATTTTCAACTTCTATTACGAGCCCCAGACATGATGTGCTTCTATACCAATGTTTATATGTTACGTTCCACTGGGAGTTAAAATGTATCTAGAACTGTGAAGCATAGGTACACCCAATGCCTTCTTATCCACAGCATCTGCACTCTGTACCTGCACTAACACAGGGATGTTCTACTGGGATGGGTCATATGTGGGTGACCAGTGCTGTTCATCTTGCTGTTGTTTAGGACCACCAGCAGCGTTCGATATGTTCGGAGCAGATTGCGTGTCCTCATCACACAAAACGATGAATGGGACAGATAACAACAGCACCTTGTCCTGCTCCAGCAAGTGGGCAATGTGCATTACAATATCCTATATCGTCGCTACGGGATCAGACATGGTGAGGTTGTTGCTGCCACAGGTCCAGAGGTCAGTGCAGGTCCAGATGCAGTAGAGATCACCATGTTGGCACTTGACCCTGCGGACTTGGATGCCTCAAGGGTTACTGCTGAATAAAGATGAGAAAGCATTTCATATGGACCAAGACACAAAAACAACCAATAATAATAATAATAATAATAATGCTAACCACAGACAAAGATGTCATAGGGGGTACTTACTTTTCCGTTTCGTCCTGTTCTGCAGGGCTGTGTGGGATTGCGACTGCTGTTGAGACTTCACAGTTCTTCTTCTTCTGCTGCTGCTGGCTGGCTGAGCGAGACTGAGGTCCTAGACCTGCTGAGTCTGCCCTATATCCCCCCCCCCCCCGCCCCAAATGACATTAACAGATACTGCCATCCTAATGGCTGAAATCTAACAGGTGAGTAGATTAAGGGTTCCTATTGGTTCTCGCCATTTTTCCACCAAACCACCATCGTGAATTATGTCATGAGAGGGACGACAGCATCCTCTGGTGGCAGTACTGTATACTACATGACTCTAGACCTCATGGTGGACACACTTGATGGAGGTAATGCCTCAAATTGTTTAAATAAAGACTGCCTGCTAAATAAGGTTCAAATGGTTCAAATGGCTCTGAGCGCTATGGGACTTAACTTCTGAGGTCATCAGTCCCCTAGAACTCAGAACTACTTAAACCTAACTAACCTAAGGACATGACACACATCCATGCCCGAGGCGGTATTCGAACCTGCGACCGTAGCGGTCACGCGGCTCCAGAGAGTAGCGCCTAGAACCGCTCGGCCACCCCAGCTGGCTGCTAAATAAGAACTTACATCCATCCTATGCAGTGAGGTTCAGTCGTTTTCATGTCACTTTCTAGGACGAGGTGGCAGTTGGATGACTTAGGTTAGTGGAGGTGGCCCAAGTGACCCTTCTTCCTCAGAAAAATTTGTACTTCCAACCATTTTCTGGGGGAAGGGAGGGGCGAGGGAAGGGGCTTAGGTTAGTGGAGGTAGTACAATTGGCCTATCTTCCCGCCAAAATTTGAACTTCCTGCCATGACGTCATTGCAATGTTTCCAGATCTATCGTCGCCATCTTGGATCCGCCATGTTGAACAAATTTGGCAACAATGCAATGTGGGGTGGCGTCCTTGTTGCCATGCCACTCATGCGCTCTGCTATTGAGCCTTCTGGGTATCCACAGAGAAACTGCGATTTATATGCTAGTGGCCATGGTTCGTGTAGTAAGTACCCTATCATACTGAGCAATCCATGACTTGGTGTGTAATGAACTGTGCTTTTCTTTGTAAACATGAAAATTTGGAATTGAGAGACAATGTTTTAATCCAAAACCAGACAGATTTCTCTTTTTCTCAGTTTGTTAGCCTGTTTGCTCCGGTGAAAACCTGATTTAAACTATACGAACATATTTTGAATAACTGCATATCGACAGTTCAATTCTTGCACATGTAATTCAGAAATGGCGAGCACAGAAAGTGAAATTATGGAAGAGTTTGATGCCACAGAGGACTTCCATCAATGAGGACCTGTAATTTGTTGAAATTAAATGTGTCTTGCAGTTCTATATTTTATAAAAATTTCTGTAGGCTATTCCCTATAATAATGTTCGAATGTTGTACAATGAACTATCAGTGAAACAGTTCTTTGCTTAGTCCCTGTAGTCGTCACAATAACGCGAACTGTCTATTTGATGACAAAAACAAACATTTTTCTCGCACCAGGGACACCGAACAAAGGAAAAATTGATGCAATCAGGCAATTCGCGGTAACCACTAGTTTTATTTAGACAAAATTGGGATGGAGTCAGAAATGGTTTCGGCCATTGTTTTGCATATTGCGTTGCATGCCAGCCATACTTGATCAAATCCGTAAAGTGTGGTGAAGAAAACTGGTAATGCACAAATGACTGGAGCTTAATAATACTGTTCCGCTGATAAATCTGAAATTGGAGAGAAGTATTACGTTGTTTGATAATATCTAGAAAAATGCTTTCAACTGTCGGAGGAATTCTTTACGAGAGGTTGAATAGCATTAATAGTTCCAGGCGGAATCCACATTACATCTACAGATTTTTCGTCATCCTCCTCAAAAACAGAGGCATCGTTATGTCCAGACCATGATTCCAACAAAAGTAATGAATTAGTTTCTGCGGCTGATAGAGTTTGATACGTCGATTACAATATTTTTGAAATTAAATGGTCCATTTCTTATTTTTGGTCCTAATGTGCCATGCGGTTCTTCCTGACGGATATAGATCTGCGGAAGCAGTAAACCACTCATACTTATCACTGCCATTATCGTATATGAATGTGTCACTACATTCATTGGTTGGGCAACCGACTCCGTCTTCTTTTCACCCCGAAATGATACAGTGCGGTGTACACGCAGTTCTTTCACGAAACCTGACTGATCAGCGTTATAAACAGCACTTACGGCGATAACAGCAAGTTTCGTCATTAAGTCCGCTATGAATTTCTCTATAGCATTGTCTATCACTCGCAGCTGCCTTACACGTTTACGTGAAGTAAACTTGGTAATTATGCGACTTCCTATTCTGGACGATTTCTTGGAACTGCGTAGCCAGGTCGACGATGTCTGGAAATTAGCAGTGTTCATGTCAGATGCAATTCGGAGGGCACAGTCTCGTAGATCTCCATCGGTGCGTAGCCTCTCAAGAGCAGTTCTAAATCTATCGAACAGTTTTTCATTCAGATGGTTTTGGGTTTCCGTTTGGTGCATATATCTTACTTCGTCCAGTTTATTCTACCATTTGTACAATTCACGATCCGACTTTACAAAGGAAAACGACTTTGCACACTGCGTCACTTGAAGTTTTTTTTCCCTCCTTCATTTAACCAATTTTTCACTGACTTTTCTCTGTCACTGAATGTTGGTGCAGTACTTGATTTTTTTTAGGTTTGGACGGAATTCTTCTTCAGAACTGTTACTGGCACAACTGACGTCGTCCGAATCATAATTCATGGAATCGTCATAGTTATTTCCTATTTCTTCTAACGTATCCATAATTTGAAACGAAATGAACGTCAAGGAAATCAATTAACAAATAACACATATGTACATCCTCAGGAGAAGTGGGTGATGTCGTCTGAAAACCACGTCCTTTATATTTCATCATTGCTAAATTGAGAACGTTAATTGGATTCGACATTACAGTGGGACTGGAAGGAAAAGAGAGGTACTATTAGCAGGCATGCCTCACGAAAGTACAATAAATATTAACTCAGCTTTACCTGTATTGTCAGTACTTACCAAAACAGCAAAAAGCAACTGATAATTTGTAATAGACGTAACCTGAGTAGTGTGTGCGTAGTTCCGCATGCGCAGTTGCTACAGCGCTAGTAGGGGTGTACATTTCTACCGCCGCCTGACGGGCTACGAATTTGGCAAAATTATGCTATTTTTTTTAAATACTTGCAGTGCCTTTTAGCAGCTAAAATTTTGATACTGCATGTGGTGTCACCGCCAGACACCACACTTGCTACGTGGTAGCCTTTAAATCGGCCGCGGTCCGTTAGTATACGTCGGACCCGCGTGTCACCACTATCAGTGATTGCAGACCGAGAGCCGCCACACGGCAGGTGTAGAGAGACTTCCTAGCACTCGCCCCAGTTGTACAGCCGACTTTGCTAGAGATGGTTCACTGACAAAATACGCTCTCATTTGCCGAGACGATAGTTTGCATAGCCTTCAGCTACGTCATTTGCTACGACCTAGCAAGGCGCCATTACCAGTTACTATTGATGCTGTAAAACATGTACCGTCAAGAGCGATGTTCACCATTTATGGATTAAAGTGAAGTATTCCACAGCTACGTCCTTTTTTTGCTAGTCTCATTTCCTTGAGCTGTTCCAGACCTCACGCCAGCCTGCGTGAGCTAAAACGCGTGCCTTTCGGCTTCCTCTCATAGTGGGTTGGCTCTCTTGCCAATCCACAACAGTGCATTTCTTTCGTTGTCTTCTTCCTGTGTAAAAAATTCGGGGTCGGTTTCGACATGTCGTATTGGACCATTCCTTTGTGAGTCCAACGCCGTGTGGTCTGGCTCAGTACTACGCGCCACAGAATGCGCGCGCACGGTGGCGTGTCGTACCCCGTTAACGTGGGATTTAATGGATGTTGGTCTAAAAAACCGATTTTTCAAAATTTTATTTTCTTGAGCTACGCCGTTTAAATGTTGTCTGTGAATTTTATCGTGATTCTACCTCTACAAATGCCTTTAAATTCTTAAACTGATTAACTATGCATTGGCGGCTACTCTCACCTTTTCCGACATTTGGGAAACTGCTTGCTTCAGCGGAATTTTTGTCAGTGTGAAGGCAATTTTCTTTCGATGTCTTTGGCTGGCCTCTGTATCTCTGTCTGACATCTCTATCGTTGCCTGAAAACTTTGTTGCATGTGGTTTATTTACATTTGCAAAATACTAATACATATTAGTAGGCAGAATGTTGAATTCACAAACCTTTATGTGGAAGTCAAAACTTATGCATAATGGGTGGTGGACAAACTGTGTTTAGGAAACAGAGGTTTCGTGGAAACTGGTTCACTAACAGATAAGGAGAAGGAGCTCGCAATGAACAATATAAGCTCTCAGTTTCAGCATCGAAACTTGGCATAGGACAGTTGTACAGGTGCGTGAATGAAGTTGATACTGATTCCACTCATTGATTTAGAGCTTCCCTGCCAGGCTATAAAGTTTTCATGTTCATGTGTTAGCTATAAAATTACGGAATACATGATTATTTTGGAAGGAAGAAGACTGGGAATACCTTGTGATTTTAAATTCATTTGTAAATCGTGTGGCTATGAATTTTGATTTTCCTCCTCCAAAAAAAAATTGCACTGGTACCTATGAAAGCATTTTAGGTTAGCATATGGTCTGAGATGCCTTGGATGGGGCAGGGATGGAGGTAATTTATTGTGTGGTTTTCTGAACATGCCTCCACCTTGTGCAAGGTTTGAAAAAATAAATAAAGAAATGTCTGATGCAGTATGCGATACTGCCGAAGTTTCTATGGAGAAAGCAGTGCCGGAATTGATGGAAATAAACCAAAAAGAAATGTCTGATGCAGTATGCGATACTGCCAAAGTTTCTACGAAGAAAGCAGTGCACGAATTGGTGGAAATAAACAAAAAAGAAATAGATCCTGGGGTAGATATTCATGAGAGTGAATCTCCTACAAATTTTGCTGACCTGGGTGTGTCTGTAGAGGGAACCTGGATGAAAAGGGGTTACACATCTCTGTATGGAGTTGCATCTGTTATTGGTATTGACTCAGGTAAAGGTTTAGATGTAGAAATTATGTCTAAATACTGCCACCAGTGTGCAACAAGGAAAGTGTCCAACAATGAAGACAGTGAGAAACTGTGGCAAGAAAAACATGCAGTAGTATGTTCCAAAAATTAAAGTTGCTCAAGTGCGGGCATGGAGGCTGCTGCAGTTGTGATGATGTTCTCCAGATCTGAGGACCAGTATGGTGTTAGATATACTAAATACCTTGGTGGTGGGGATTCCTCTTCGTTCAAAGCTGTAACAGATAAAAATCCGTACAATACAACAATAGAAAAGTTGTAATGTATTGGCCACATCCCAAAGAGGCTTGGTGGTAGGCTTCGTCGCTTGCTGAAAGAGAAGAAAGGTGAAGTCCTTGAGGATGGAAAACCACTAGGAGGAAAAGACAGGATTACTCTGAAATTTATTCTTTTCAGTTTTTTTATGGGAGAGCTATCAGGAAAAGCACACATAATTTAGAGGCAATGAGGCGTGCTGCGTGGGCAATTTTTTTCCACAAACTATCCACTGACCAAACATCAATGCCCAATCCGTGTCCAAAAGACGATTGCTGTAAGTTCAACAACAAAAATGAGACGTATTCACATGTACACTCATTACCAGAACCTGTTATGAATGCAATTAAGCCCTTATTCAGTTTTGTTGCAAACCCTCATTTCTTGAAGAAGAGTCTTCATAGAAAGACACGAAATGCAAATAAAAGCGTCAAGAATTTAATTTGGACTGGATGCTCAAAAATGACATTCTGTGGACCTGAAATACTCAAAATGGGTGTCTATAATGCTGTTTTATGTTACAGTAACGGAAATAGTCGCAGAATTGAAGTGCTGAAGGGAGTTGGTATAGATCGTGGTGTGCTTACAACAAAAGCATTTTACACCATCGAGGAGAGCATGGTCAAGACAGCTAACAGATCAGTGTCTTACCTGCAAATACAGGCCAGGCAGATTCCTGAGAAGATAAACCTGACGGATGAGGAGTATCAGTATCGAGGATTTTAAAATTGAGGTAAGCTTAACACATGTAGAAGTATGAGAAGAAAATCTTAGAACCTCATTGTCTCTGTTTTACATTATTTACGTTATTAGATGACTTTTCTCAAATAGTATAGGTGCTAATGCTATAAAATTGCCGGGAACTGTTCGCAACGTGTTGCTGTCTTCCTGGAACTAAAAAATACGAGATCCTGCAATTATATTCTGATTTTTAGATGACTGTATGTAGAAAAAAAGTTAATTTTGGATGCGCAAAATTACCAACTCTGTTAATGATACAGTTTGTACCATAAATTAATAACTGTAGTTCAGTGCTCTTATAACCATCCCAGAACACCACAATAAAATTTTCAGATTAATTGCATGATTAGAATTTGAGTTACGATTTTTATAAAAACGACAATAAAAAATTAAAAATTAAAATTTTGGGCAAAATATTAATCCTGCATATTTTATTATATTTTTCCATTAAAACAAAGCTCTTTTTCTTTATGCACGTAAAATTTTAGATTTGTACATTAATAAATACGGCTTTATTGAATTTTTATCCCCCTTTAAGCAAGCGCTCCTGCCGTATATAGGCCTGAACCGTGGATGTACCTTCAGATTGTGTTGCAAAATTTTGTCTTTGGCATTCCTGGTGACCAACAAGCTCACGGCGACGAGCTGTTGCTTCTGCCTGAATTTCTATACGAGCGACCCGTCTCATCTCATCCGCCAGCTCGTTCTGCTGGGTAATGAGGCGCGTTTGCTCGTCTTTGATTTCTAACATTTCTTCCTGTGTCTTTTTAGCTACTCTCTGTCCCTGTTCTTTAAGGGGGGTAGGACGTCAAACGGGCCGACTTGGAGCAGGAGAGGCACCACAGGACATTTTAATTTCCAGTGCCTATGCTTTCACAAATAAATTCATAAAACTTTGTCAGCATGACCAGGATGGATTCAGGATTCACTCTCATAGCAGTGGAAGTTCAAAAACATAACAAAATAATTTTTTTACATGTGAAATTTCATCATTTTTTCACCTACCATTGGCTGCATTTGTTGCTATAGGTACATATTTCTTCACAAGTAAGAGAGATTCTTTGATGAATTTTGCACAGCATACAAACCATACTTACAGGTGTATGAAACTCTAGAATTTTCCAAATCTATTAAAAACTATGGTAAAAATTAAGATAATTAACTAAAAAATTTTAGTTTTTTTCTAAACATAAAGCTTAAAACGTAAGAGCTCATTCATTTTTTCATAAATTAAATAGATTCTAGAGTTTCAGGCACCTGTGAGTATGGTTTGTATGCTGTGCAAAATTCATCGAACAGTCTCTCTTACTTATGAAGAAAAGTGTACCTATAGCAACAAATACAGCCAATAGTAAGTGAAAAAATGATGAACTTTCACACGTAAAAAAATTTATTTTGTTATGTTTTTGAACTTCCGCTGTTATGAGTGTGAATCCTCAATCCTTCCTGGTCATTCTGCCAAAGTTTCATGAATTTACTTGTAAAAGTATAGACAGTGGAAATTAAAATATCCTGTGGTGCCTCTCCTGCTCCAAGTCGGCCCGTTTGACGTCCTACCCCCCTTAAGAGCAGAAACAGCCTTTTTGGTTGCGCTCACTTCGACCTTTGCCTGCGCTGCCTGATCTCGCACAGTTTGGAAATTTTTCCTCGCCTCTGCAGATGACCTGTATACCAAATCTCGAGTGCTCCCTCGGGCATGGAGGTGTGTGTTGTTCTTAGCATATGTTAGTTTAAGTAGTGTGTAAGTCTAGGGACCGATGGCCTCAGCAGTTTGGTCCCTTAGAAATTCACACACATTTGAACATTTTGAACCAAATCTCGTGCAGATCCAGAAGAATGGTGCTCCGGGCGTAAACAGGGATAGATCAGTGAAAGCTACAGCGAGCTAGTGACATCTGGACATTTAAGGGGGTGGCACCCGAGCAAGTAAACTGGCGGTGACTTAAACGCGGCCCACCCATGTCGCCGACGCAGTCCTGGGCTGTGTCCGCCGGCTGCCCACACACCATCGTTCCTTACCGCCGACCGGGGGCGGAACGGCTGAGCACATACTCGCCTCCATTAGGGTAAAACTCGCCTGACGCTAATTTCACATTAGAGCAGCCGTGTGCAGCGCAGAGGCCCTGCCTGCGTACGTTAATTACAGCCGAGTAATGACAGTAATCACGTGGCTTACTGGCCGCTCGCCAGGGCCGCGGGAGGCGTAACCGATGGCGGGGCCCGTTTTGAGTAATTCTTCTTAATACACGCGGGCAGGCAGTCCGACGCCGTTGGGAGGACTGGATCAGCTTCACTCTGCACGAAGCTTGCGATCCTACTCCCTTCCCCACCTACTGTAAATTCCCATCCGCAAACACTGTGACGGTCCTTTCAATGACAACGTTTTCGCCACGTACGAACAAATAATTCACTACGATCTTGGTACCAAAGGAAACGAAAGTCTAGACTGACAACGTTCGTGACAGACAACGATTAATAAAAATGCGTCCTTTATTGAATATCATAGATGAAGGCAATCGATTAGAATTTTTGGAGTCCCGAAAAGTCTTTGACTCATTACCAAACGTTTATTGAAGCAACAGGACAGATGCAAGTAGAACTTGCACAATGAGGGTTCAGTACAAATTCAATTATATATGTAGACCATCCATGCAGGGAACCGAGGCTCTCGAAGATTTTTGGCTGTTATCGACCGTGGTACCGGTAAAATATTCGTCCCAGGGATGCAAAGGCTTTCGAGAAAGTTTCAATTTCAAATGACAAAAAAGACTTTTTTTGTGATAGTCTCGCTTCCCGAGCACGGGATTCCGGGTTCGATTCCCGGCGGGGTCAGGGATTTTCCCTTCCTCGAGATGACTGAGTGTTGTTGTGTCGTCTTCATCATCATCATTCATCCCCATTACGGTCGGAGGAAGGCAATGGCAAAGCACCTCTACTACGATCTTCCCTAGTACGGCGGTGCGGGTCTCCCGCATCATTTCCCTACGCTCTCTCCCGGAGTATGGAACTTCATTATCATCATTAGTCACAAATTAACACTTTTCTGGTCCTTATCCTTTAGTTGTTTTTTTTTTAAATCTTTCTTCTTGTCAAATTTCATGATTGTAGAACAAAGGGAAGTACCCTAGATGTCTCGATGAGTGAGTTCGTGAGTATCAAAATATGTGACATATATTGCCGTATCTCTTGATTGCGTAGACTTGAAGGCTAACTTTTGTTATACCGCCAAGTCACGATAGACCTTAGTGTGCGACGTAAATTTCAAGTTGATACCTTTTTACCCGTACCTCAGAAAAAGGAGGCTTAACACACGGACAGGCAGATAGCCTGATAAAAATGATAAAAAAATTTTCCCTCTCTGATATATTTGGAAATCCACAGTCTTCGGACTTTTTCTTTTAGATGTAGCGTGAAACCTTGCTTCTCGACAAATTTTATGTTTCTATGTCAATGGAAAGTAGCATGCGAGCTTTGATGAGTGAGTGTGCAAATATCAAAATATGTGAGAAAAATGCCGTGTCTTTTGACTGCTTTGCCTTAGACGCTTAAAATTTTTACATCGCCAAGGGACCATAGATCTTAATATTTGGCGTACATTTCAGCATGATGCGTAAGCCCATTCCTGAGACAAAGAGTTTTAACATTTGGACAGACAGGCAAAGGGATAACGAAATCTTATAAGAGTGCGTTTTTACGGACTGATATATGGAAACCTTAAAAGTGCTATTATATGGGATTTCTTGGTAGGTATGACGCAACATGTTTCCTTGCGCGACGAATAATCGAAGGACGTACTAGTAAGTGTGTTCGAATTGTTGCTGTCAATGTTGGATATTGATGATCAAGAAGACCATGTTTATAGTAACCTCACACGTTTGCACATGATGCAATGAAACACTACCTAAAAGAGAGCGGCACAAATATTCAATCAGATTTTTGAACGATTTACACATAAAGTAAGGTTTGAAAACTTGATTTAAATGTTGAGAAGTGCAAACATCTGCAATTCACAAAACGCAAAGATGTAGAGTCCTATGAATGCAACATCAGTAAGTAGTGCCTTGAATTAATCAGATCTTCCAAGTACCTGAGAGTAACATTTTGAAATCATCACACACTTAGTCACAGGGAAAATAGGCGAAAGGCTTCGAGTCATTGCTAAGACACTGGAAAAATGCAGTCAGTGTACAAAGGAAACTGCTTACAAAACAGTCGTGCGTGCAGTTTTACAATATTTCTGACATATGTGGGATACCTAACAAACAGGTCTAACAGTGGCTTATTATTGAACGTAGACAAGCGAAAGAAGCACGAATAGTCAGACGTTTGTTTGGCCCACGGAGAGCGTCAGGAGCACGCTGAAGGAACCGAACTGCCACACACTTGTAGGTGGAAGGGAGCTACTCAATGAATGCTTACTAACAAAATTTCAAGATCTATTACTAATTCAGGGATCTAAGCACATTCTACAGTGCTCTACATATCACTCCAGTAGGATCCCCAGAGCCAAGACTTGATTAATTATAGTAAGCAGAGAGGCAACTAAACAATCATACTAGAAAGAAAACCCTGATACGTGGGTATCGTCTGTAATGCATTTGACATTTGTTCGTGGAGTGTTGACGTACACACTCTCAAAGGAGACAGCACCATTCAAAACCTCGAGGGGCGTTACGTAAGTTATGCACATTTTTCTCTGAAACCGAGTTGCTTTTTTTTATTCTAGACTCCAGTACACAACATTATTCCCCACTCTTTTGGCTACTGTATTTTTCAATATAATCTCTGTTCAGTTCGATGGCATTACGCCACCTTGTTCTGTATTGTATGGAACTGGGGACCTAGAAACGACGGAGAGGCTTCGTCCCCGCCATAGCCCTCAGTGGTTCACAACCCCACAACAGGCTACAGGTTTATTGTGCGGTTCGGTCCCCGTGGACACCCTCCCCCTCTTCCCGGGAACGTCTCACACCAGGCGAGTGGCCAATGTTTGCGTGGTAGAGTAATTATTGCGTACGCGTACGTGGAGACAGTGTTTGCGCGGCAATCGCCGACGTAGTGTAACTGAGGCGGAATAAGGGGAACCAGCCCGCATTCGACGAGGCAGATGGAAAACCGCCTTAAAAACCATCCACAGACTGGCCGACACACCGGAACTCGACACTAATCGGCCGGGCGGATTCGTGCCGGGGTGTCGTGGGGTTTCCTACCGTGGGGTTTCCTACGAATAGTGGCGCAGTAAACCGGTCAGAGACCCGGGCCGGCAAAACAAATTGAGGTTCCCCTTGCTGCCCCCTTCCACCTTCCTCACCACACAGTAGCTCCTCTTCTCGCCTTACACAGTTGAGCCTTGGAGCTGTCATAATTCGGAATATATGCCATGAATTATAATCCTTTATCTTTCAAATCTTGAAATTCCTGCTTAAAAATTTGGGCTACAGGCACTGTCTTTTCTTCAAGAACTCTTTTTCTGCAATTATGTAGTCTTTTCTTTATCTCCACATCTGTCTCGTCAGATAGACAAGAATGTTGCTGTTGAGCAACGATTTCACCACTTGCAATTTTTAAACTGCCTTTGCACCTACTCTGTTCATAATAGATGCACATCCAGTTCGTATATTCTTCGTTTTTCCTATAAATACGGTAGCGATGGTCATCCTTGATAAGACACGGCCTCCCTTTCGTTGTTGTTATCACCTCCACCGTGTACACAGCATAGAACAGAAGACGTATAGGAAAACGCACGGAACAAAAGCTATCGACGACGAAACCGTCTGAGAAACGGTGACTGTTATATCCTAGCCAGTAATGCCACCCGAGCCCGCTGCCAAAAGGTTGGCAGCATCAAAGTCCGGACGCCGTCCGCATAAGCAGCGCCAGCGAGACAGGAAATCGCCGCAAGTCTGCGCGCGCCACCGCTGGCTTCTGGTTTCTTAAGCGCTGGAGTCGCGAGCGCTAGGACAGTTCTGTTTTCGCCGCTCAGTTGTATACTCGCCACCGAATTGTGTACTTGCTAGTCAGTTGTGTGTTCATCGCAGCAGAGTTGTTGTTTGTCGTCAGCCGACGCTGACCTAGCCGCTCCGACTCGAACTAGACAGATTTCTGTAGACACGGAGTTCACTACGGTGTTTCTGTATCTTCGTTAATAAAGATAAGTACCGACTTTTATTTAATCAGAGTGTTTGGGTTTTCATCTTTCTGTTCACTGTTCCAGCGGACCGGTCGGCCCGCTATTAAAAGTGTGGCGGTGACTTCGTAAGCCGTTTCTACAGCGAATTGCTTGTCGCTACGAACACCGCCACAAAAGTGACAACACCTGAACTGAGGGTGAGCGACTGGGGTGGATAACCAGTGGGGGAGGCTCAATTCGCAAACACCTCGTTAGGGAACCGGTTGCTCGGAACAGCTTCGCTACCTGCTGCACCCTTGTAGGAAACCCCACGATAGGAAACCCCACACAGCCCGTGCCGGGGACCGGCAAGCATTCCCGCCCGGAAAGCAGTGCTTTAGAACGCACAGCTTATCGGGCTGTCTTTACGCCACCTTACTGGGAGGGCCAGTACCACTCTACTGGTCAACGTCGGAGTATCAATAACCTCCCCATCATCCACGTACTGCTTCCCGTGGAGTGCATCCTTCCTCGGGCTAGGCAGATGGAAAGTGCGAGACACGAGCACTAGGCTGGATGACAAAGAAGAGTCCAATGACGTTTTGTGAGCTCCTCTCTGGTGTGCAGAATGTCTGAGCCCTTGAGATGTCATTTTTGTGGTGACGAACACAGTGAAGCCGTTTGTTTAATATTCAGAGGGTAGCACAATGCTCCTCGGACTTGATCGTAGTGCCTCGAGGGAGGACATCAATCAGAATAACCCGTTAAGAGTCCTGTAAGACCATCGCCCTGACTTTACCTGCTGAGAGTGCTACTTTGTACTTTCTCTTAGGATGAGACGTGGCGTGGCACCACTCAATAGATCGCCGTTTTCTTTCCGGTTTGACCTGACGAACGCATGTGGAGATATTTGACAAAAATTGTCACAATTAGCCTCGTAACAAGCTACCCACTCCGCACAGATGGGCCTTCATTGTTCTTTATGGCCTTCTGTTAGGCAGCGTCGAAACCAGTGGGCACACAACCATGACTACCCCAACGGTGGACGAGTGTGTCAGCAGGAACAGAGATGTCCAGTTGGCAAGAGACGTGTTTAACTGTGATCGATCACCCCGAATGAGAGTGTCCACACGTTCCAAGCTTTTAGGAGTAACAGCTGTATGCGGCCCGCAGGCGTACTGGAGATCAGACTGGTTTGCGCGACCTTGTTGCGATGATGAGAGACGCCTCTCCCAACGGCTCTCTGTGCTTTTGTTCAAGGCCACGTCTCCGTAGACATTCTTCAAGCGCGTATGAATGTCTGAGATGCTCTGGTTTTCCTCTAAACCGTGTGAGGTAACGCAAAGGTTAGGAAACTGGACTCGCATTCGGGAGGACGACGGTTCAAACCCGCGTCCGGCCATGCTGATTTAGGGTTTCCGTGATTTTTCCAAAATCGCTTCACGCAATTTCGGGGATGATTCCTTTGAAAGAGCACGGCCGACTCCATTCCCCATCCTTCTGTCATCCAATGGAACCGATGTCCTCGCTGTTCGTTCGCCTCACTCAAATCAACCAACTAACCAAACAACCAGCCTTTCCCTGTAAAAAAAAAAAACCTCATTGACAGCTTTGTGCTTGGAATGCACGTGTGTTACAGATGCCAATTTGAAGGCTAGGTGTAGTGAAGCCACCTATCGGAACTTCATGAAACTATAGGGGCTGAAGGAATATTCGACCATGTCCCAAAACAAAATTACTCATGCTTTTTAACCAAAATTCTAAGAGAAAAAAAATTGTATTGCTTTACTTATTGAACGACCCTGGTAGAAAACATGGTCTTCGAGGAAAAATATTTTTTCGGATATGGACGATTCTGTCCTGAAATAGCTATTTGTCTGTAAACGCAATAGGAGGCCCTCAAAGCACATAATGGCATTAAAATTCAGTGCTACATGGCTAAGGTGAAACAACTAGCTCCTCTTGCTGTAGCACCTCATCGCTGTTGTAATGAAGCGTTCTAGGCGACTGAGAAAAGGCACAAGCTGTTTTTCATTTTTAAGTAGACACATCTGATAGGTATGTATCGCTACGTATATTCCTATACCGCTGAAGTCAGTTGTCGTAATAATAAAAACAACTAACAAACTGGCTATTATAACCGTCTTAGCGAAAAAAACCTTCTATACGGACATCAACAGGGATTTTGCACACAGAGATTTCTCTGTCAGCCCAAGAGGTAGGGTAATACTGAGTGGCAGTCAAGCTGATGCCGACTTCCTTGACTTTCGGAAGGCGGGCGTTATTTGACTATGTAAAAATAGCTTGGAGGAGGACTTAGATACCGTTACACAGTGACGCCTTGAGAAACAAAACACAGTCTTACGGTAATTTTTGCCACTGACCTGAAGAATTCTTATCAGAAGGAATTCAGAACTTGTTCTTAACGGATTGGAATCTTCAGACGCCAAAACAATTCCGGACGTGTCCACGGCAAGTGTTGTAGTACCATTAGTGTTCATAATACATAAAAGCCATCTAGTAGATTACATAGGAAGCTCCAGAAAGCAATTAGCGGTAATGCTGTTGAACAAACAAAAGTCACAATGCCAGGCATTTGTGGCAAAAAGCAGGAAAATTAACAGAGGTTCGACCCTTGGTATAGGGCTTTGTTATTAGCGTAAGAGTCGTACAAGTGGGAATGCCAAATGTAGCACTTTCCACCAACAGATGTCACTTGCAAGAAATATGATGGATTCTGAACGCAGCACCCACGCCCAATTCTCCCAACGTAAATGGAGCATTTTGCTTATCTCTTATTTCGTAAAACTGATTAGTTGTCTTTATTCCAGTTGGATCCTTCTCCGCCGGCCGTTATTCTAACGCAAATGCAATAAACAGTGCGTAACATAATGGGAAATGGGAAAAACTCAACGTTACTATAATGAGAATTTCTAAATATTGGGATGCCCGGTGATATTCTTTTTGTTTGTGAAGTCACAAAATCACGAAAACGATTTCCAGAGCCAGTCTGAAATTAATTTTCACAGCAAAATAAAAAAAAAAAGTCGTAGAATATACATCACATGATCTTAAGATCTACATGAGATCGCACATGTGCGTTTTCCGACGGAAATTTTAACAGGTAGTTCCCTTTATACGCGATGTCGCACTTCACACAGGAAATCACGTGTTGCCCCCCCCCCCCCCCCCCCCGTCACTCTTCCCCCCCCCCCCCTCTTTGTTAGCTAGCTTAACTGTTTGTCTTGTCCCATCCCCGCTCAGGGCGCCATTATGATTGGTTGATCCCGTACACCAGTTTCAGAATTTGAATTTAGAGTTCTTGAAATTATTGTTAACAAGTTTTCAGTGTGGATAACGTCAGCACACGTGTAACAAAGTCTAAAGAATAAATCTGTATAGTGAAAGGTGCGCTTTATAACGAGATAACTATTTTTCTTGCTTTTTCTTTGTTTGTAGGATTACTTTGGTAAATATCCCGAACTGATTGTACGCTGCGTAATTAATGACGAAGAAAGGAGTCTTATTTTTAAAATATAAATCACTGTTTCAAAAGGAAGATGTCGAGTTTACATCTTCGAAACAATGTTCATCATTTGTCTGTCATCCTTACTATTTCACTTATCTCGATTCCTTTCCTCCTGCCGGCCTTGGTATGTTAGGATGTATGTGTCGTAGATGTGTTGGTGCGAATAATTGTCTATTTTGTACTAGTAATGATACTTGATTTATTATTTTTTAACATTTATCTCTTTCTTATTTTATTAACAGATTATCGAGTAAAAACGTGAGTGAGTGTTGTTATAAGAACCGCCATAACCGGTTTGGACGCAGTATGCAGACCCGCCATTGCGGCCATCACAGCGAGACAACTAAGTGTTGTACTAAATGTTTAGAACCTGTTCTTCATTTAATTAAACGTAATTCCGACTGCCCAGGGTGAATTAAATTATCGCACTTGAAATATTCCGAAGTGACACGGTTGCGGAAATAAGAAGCCGACCCAATGATTCCGAGGCAATAATGTTTTGTGTTCTAGTACCTTTTGATCCGTAAATTTCTTGTCAATTTAACTCGCCCCGTTCCTATGAAGGTGAGTGAAAGCTCCTTGGTGCCAAGCCACGCAGGTGAATCACGTCTCTGTCTGTAGTTTCAAAACGACACGGCTCCCAGTCACTAGTCGTTCTCACAGCCTAATTGTGGGATGGTCAGGTCTAATGATCGTAATTGCTTGCTACCTTACAGCGATGTGAATATTTCTATACTGTAGGTTAAATCCTCATACCCAAATGTAATAAAATGTTGCCAGAGATGTGGTAAAAACGCCACATGGGGATTGGGAGTTGATAGTCAACATAATTAAATGTAATGGTCTGTGCGCACGAAGGCAGAAACGCTCATTATTATATTATTAAACGACTGGTGATAAATCACTGATCACAATTACAACGGTGAAATTAGAGAACCACGTAACTAGCTGCAGGAAAGGTGGCAGCCAAACGGGGACTATCTGGGGGAAAAAAACAAAGGAAATCCTAATTATCACTCACGAAAGAGGTTCTTGAAAAACACGTGTTAGTCCACTTCTTGAGCATTGCTCTTCAGTTTTGGTCCCTTTCACGTAGCATTAGTAAAGGAAGTAAAGAGCATCCAGAGAGCAGCATCGCGTTTCATCACGGGTTTGTTCAGTATGAGCTACAGCGTCATGGAGATGCTCGGCCAACAACAGTGACAGCTGCCACGATGTACGCATTAGGGAGCACACGAACGCCGTAGTACATGTGACAGCCGGCTCCTCTAGCAGCACGAACGGAATCCCAGAGGTCAGCTGTACCGTACCGGCGCCTCTAGCAGCACGAACGGAAAACTTCACGAATGAGAAACCCAGAGGTCAGCTGCATGTCTTTCGTACGGTGTCCGATACTGCAGGCCTAATTTATTTTGGCTCCCAGAATGTAAAATGGGACTGGTCGTATTTCATGTCTTCTACGTAAACATGCTCATGAGATTACTGAAATATTTGGCGAGGAAGTGTCCAGCAGGTTTAAGTGAAGTCAGCTACCTTAAGCGGTTAAAATCAAAGTAATGCGCATAAACATGTTTCTTGTCATTGTGTATGACGGAATGGAAAAGAAAACGGCATGTACAGTCTCTATTTATTTCAGCTATGACTTGCCAGAAACGTCATCCAAGGTAAACGTGAGTTTAGAACAGTTCCGTCTGGACGCTGCAAGCATATTGCTACAATGTGCTGCTTCATTAATAATGAAAGTGATTTTTCTGAAACAATCTTTTACAACAATGGGAAATCGAGGTCGTTCGTACTGCATTTTGTACTTCAGTGCTAAAACAGGTGAAGAATTGTTTCACTGCAAAAATGACTCACAACATCTTATATTTTTGTAGACACGTATCCTTGAAAAGTGTAAGGACTTATTAACTCAAAACACCAGAGCCAGTCGCTACACAACACTCAGTCGTCCACAGTTTATCCACCGGCTGCAGCTGCAAATTTTTTCGAACTTCTACCTCACTGTTGCCTTTTATACTGTTAGAAGGATTTAAATCACTGCACTCAGTCTTAGTACTTGTTTGGGACGTTTTAGATTTGCAGAGAAGTACATCGTTGTAGTTCCCTGCATACTCTTTTTTCCTGTTGTCTTTTCCTTTTCTTCTTTTAAGTGTCGTAGTAATATCATTTTTTGAAACGTCCAGCCCAGAAAACTGTGGTATCACGTACAATCTTTCGGTACTGATCCTGAACTCTCAGGATCTCTTGTAAGACATCATTGATGAACTTTTAAAGACACATTTGCAGAATGGGCGTGGTTATTACAAAAAAAAGGTTGGTATAAGTTCAGAATATAAATAAGGAATTACTTAAGATATTAATTAGTACAAGCGGTTGTATCGATTGTGGCGTGCAACCGCTGAAACATTAGAATAATTACGCAGTTCAGTTGTCTTGCCAAGAAGACGGCACCTTTTTTGTTCCGGAAGCCGTCCTGGTCGGACGCATATCTGGCATCACTGCAGATAATTATTTGGCGCACCGCCATTATTATATTTTATTGAGACGCAATCTCACTAGGCGTACTCATAGTTGCACACAGCAACAAAATTAATGTGTCTATGTAATTTAATTTAGTATATTTTGTGAATACAGTGATATTATTTAATCTCGTGTTTCTTTTATGTTGCAAGCTGTTATTCCAAATATTGTCGAAGGTCCAGCACGAACTTTGGAATTACTCAGTCCGATAAAGATCTATTCCCAGAAAATCATCCACGGTCAAACGTATGCAAGAAGCCATAGTCAAGAGCACAAAGTTTGTATAAACCGATCACATACTATTATCATAACTTATTATTATTTTTCTGTTCTCTGACGCCGGCCTGGGTGGCCGAGCGGCTCTAGGCGCTACAGTCTGGAACCGCGCGAACGCTACGGCCGCAGGTTCGAATCCTGCCTCGCGCATAGATGTGTATGATGTTCTTAGGTTAGTTAGGTTTAAGTAGTTCCAAGTTCTAGGGGACTGATGACCTCAGATGTTGAGTCCCATAGTGCTCAGAGCCATTTGAACCATTTGTTCTCTGACATTTTCAAACCAGACAGGAAAAGCCACGATAAATCAAAAACTGACGACTAGAAACGCAAGAATGCTTAGCAGGAGTCCATTGCTTACCATCTGCTGTATTTCTCTTCAATGCCGTGACCCAAGCTCTCTGTCCAGTTGCATGTTGCTTTTCGTCAGGAAGGGAGAAGAACTTCGTTTCAGGAGGAGACTGCTGCCTCTGTAGTTACATCCGGCGAGAGAACGATTACAGCGCTGGCCGAGAGTGAAGCCAGCCATGGCTTATGTAGGACAGCCACCTGCATAATTTTGCAACTGGGCGCTACGATATGCTGGCACAACGTTCTGCAACGCAGTTATGTAGCAGAGTGTTGATTTGTTACATCCTGCAGCACAGAGCAAACGTTTCACATCCGGCTCGTGCAGCAATTACCTTTATTTTTGAGTAATTTATGATATGATTTGAGGGTGCCATCGAGAAAAATGGAGGTCCCCTGATCAAGAAATTCAGATGTAATCTAGGATGGGACAGTGACAGTACCTCCGGAATCCTCGTCTTTAGTTTAAGTCTCAGAAGAAGAAGGATGTAATATTTCCAATTCCAAATAAAGCAGGTGCTGTCGGTGTGAATATTATCGAACTTTCAGTTTAAAAAGGTCATGGCTGCAAAATACTAACACGGATTCCTTACAGAAGAATCGAAAAACTGGTAGAAACCGACCTCGGGGAAGTTCAGTTTGGATTCCGGGGATATGCAGAAACGCGTGGCGCAATAAGAACCCTTCAACTTCTCTTAGAAGATAGGTTAAGGAAACGCCAAACTACTGTTAACTGTAGAAAAAAATGGTTCAAATGGCTCTGAGCACTATGGGACTCAACTGCTGAGGTCATTAGTCCCCTAGAACTTAGAACTAGTTAAACCTAACTAACCTAAGGACATCACAAACATCCATGCCCGAGACAGGATTCGAACCTGCGACCGTAGCGGTCTTGCGGTTCCAGAGTGCAGCGCCTTTAACCGCTGTTATCTGTAGACTTAGAGAAAACTTTTTAGAATGGTTACTGGAATACTTTCTTTGAAATTCTGAAGGTAACTGGGGCAAAATACAGGGATTAAAAGTCTATTTACAGCTTGTACAGAACCAGACGGTAGTCACTACACCCGAGGAGCAGTGGTTGAGAAGGAAGTGAGACAGGGTTGTAGCTTATCACCAATATTATTCAATCTGTACATTAAGCAAGCAGTAAAGGAAACAAAAGGACTGACCTGAAGTAGAAACTCAAGTTAAGGGAGAAGAAATAAAAACTTTGAGGTTTCCCACTGACACTGTAATTCTGTTAGAGATAGCAAAGGTCTTGAAAGAGTAGACGAATTAAATCAGATGATGCTGACGGAATTGCATTAGCAAACGAGACACTCAAAGTAGTAGATGAGTTTTGTTATTTGGGCTGCAGAATATCTGACGATGGTCGAAGTAGACTAGCAATGGCAAGGATAACGTTTCTAAAGAAAAGAAATTTGTTAACATCGAATATACACTCCTGGAAATTGAAATAAGAACACCGTGAATTCATTGTCCCAGGAAGGGGAAACTTTATTGACACATTCCTGGGGTCAGATACATCACATGATCACACTGACAGAACCACAGGCACATAGACACAGGCAACAGAGCATGCACAATGTCGGCACTAGTACAGTGTATATCCACCTTTCGCAGCAATGCAGGCTGCTATTCTCCCATGGAGACGATCGTAGAGATGCTGGATGTAGTCCTGTGGAACGGCTTGCCATGCCATTTCCACCTGGCGCCTCAGTTGGACCAGCGTTCGTGCTGGACGTGCAGACCGCGTGAGACGACGCTTCATCCAGTCCCAAACATGCTCAATGGGGGACAGATCCGGAGATCTTGCTGGCCAGGGTAGTTGACTTACACCTTCTAGAGCACGTTAGGTGGCACGGGATACATGCGGACGTGCATTGTCCTGTTGGAACAGCAAGTTCCCTTGCCGGTCTAGGAATGGTAGAACGATGGGTTCGATGACGGTTTGGATGTACCCTGCACTATTCAGTGTCCCCTCGACGATCACCAGTGGTATACGGCCAGTGTAGGAGATCGCTCCCCACACCATGATGCCGGGTGTTGGCCCTGTGTGCCTCGGTCGTATGCTGTCCTGATTGTGGCGCTCACCTGCACGGCGCCAAACACGCATACGACCATCATTGGCACCAAGGCAGAAGCGACTCTCATCGCTGAAGACGACACGTCTCCATTCGTCCCTCCATTCACGCCTGTCGCGACACCACTGGAGGCGGGCTGCACGATGTTGGGGCGTGAGCGGAAGACGGCCTAACGGTGTGCGGGACCGTAGCCCAGCTTCATGGAGAAGGTTTCGAATGGTCCTCGCCGATACCCCAGGAGCAACAGTGTCCCTAATTTGCTGGGAAGTGGCGGTGCGGTCCCCTACGGCACTGCGTAGGATCCTACGGTCTTGGCGTGCATCCGTGCGTCGCTGCGGTCCGGTCCCAGGTCGACGGGCACGTGCACCTTCCGCCGACCACTGGCGACAACATCGATGTACTGTGGAGACCTCACGCCCCACGTGTTGAGCAATTCGGCGGTACGTCCACCCGGCCTCCCGCATGCCCACTATACGCCCTCGCTCAAAGTCCGTCAACTGCGCATGCGGTTCACGTCCACGCTGTCGCGGCATGCTACCAGTGTTAAAGACTGCGATGGAGCTCCGTATGCCACGGCAAACTGGCTGACACTGACGGCGGCGGTGCACAAATGCTGCGCAGCTAGCGCCATTCGACGGCCAACACCGCGGTTCCTGGTGTGTCCGCTGTGCCGTGCGTGTGATCATTGCTTGTACAGCCCTCTCGCAGTGTCCGGAGCAAGTATGGTGGGTCTGACACACCGGTGTCAATGTGTTCTTTTTTCCATTTCCAGGAGTGTAGATCTAAATGTTAGGAAGTCTTGTATGGAATGTAGCAACGTATGGAAGTGAAACATGGATGACATAATTTAGACAGTAAGACAATAGAAGTTTTTGAGCTGTCATTCTACAGTATACTGCTCAAGATTAGGCGGGTAGGTCACGTAATTATTGATGAGGTAGTGAGTAGGATTGGAGACAAAAGAAATTTGTGTTCACAAATGGTTCAAATGGCTCTGAGCACTATGTGACTTAATATCCGAGGTCATCAGTTCCCTAGACTTAGAACTACTTAAACCTAAGGACATCACACACATCCATGCCCGAGGCTGGATTCGAACCTGCGATCGTAACAGCAGCGCGGTTCCGGACTGAAGCGCCTAGAACCACTCGGCCACAACGACGGGCGAAATTTGTGTCACAGCCTTTCTGAAAGAAGGAATCCGGTGATAGGACATATTCCGAGACGTCAAAGTGCCACCAGTTTAGCACTGGAGGGATGTGTGTGTGTGTGTGTGTTGTGGGGTGGGGGTGCGGGTGGGAGGGGAGAATATTGTAGAGGGAGACCCAGAAATGAAGCAGATTAAGTAGGATCCAGTAGTTATCCGGAGATGAAGAGGTCTGCACAGAATATAGTAGCAAGGAGAGCTGCATCAAACCAGTCTTCGGACAAGAGACCACAACAATAACAGTTTAAGTCTAAGCTTATTTGCTAATCTGAACGCTGAACAGAGATTGTCATTCACAGAGACGATGGTGTTGATTCTTGGTCTGGCGCCTAAGAAAACTGGAATTTGTTGACACATAAATTATATTTACGGGGTACAGAAACGATAGGTATGTAAAAGAAATTGAATAGTGGTGCCATCGTTGCCTATGGCACTGCTGACATAACGTGCTTTCAGGACCACTTGTCATTCGCACTGACAACACGCGGCCGTCTCCAACTTCAAAAAGACTTGAGAACGCTATCTGGCAAGTTTAACATGGAATATCGCTTAAGCTGGCTTTTGGTTGGTTCAAATGGCTCTGAGCACTATGGGACTCAACTGCTGATGTCATAAGTCCCCTAGAACTTAGAACTACTTAAACCTAACCAACCTAAGGACAACACACACATCCATGCCCAAGGCAGGATTCGAACCTGCGACCGTAGCGGTCGCGCGGTTCCAGACTGTAGCGCCAGAACCGCTCGGCCACCAGCGGCCGGCAAGCTGGCTTTTGACGAGGCCAGTAACTATAGTACACATCATGTGATATGGGTCTGCCGCGGTGAACCTCTTGCTATGAGCCATGTTGGTGGAAGTCTATTACTGAGAACTCATGTTCTCAGCAAGTAGCAAGAGCCATCAATAGGGAGTGTGATGTCCTTTTTCCGCCAGTCGCCTTCATGGGGCACGGATCAGAGGCTGACCCGCTGCCGTCGTCTACAGGCCCTCAAGTTCCATTGTCGCTTCTCGTTTCTAGACCTAAAGCAAAAACTGGAAATTTTAGGCAAGTTGAACCGACGTTTTTTGCAGAAAGCCATTGCTGCTGAGTAAACTGCTGGACAAGCAACAACACTGACAGGAAAGAAAATCGCAACACCAAAGAATAATTAATGTACAGTCAGAAAATATCGGGAATAGATTTGTCTAAGTGCCATACTTAAGTGTTTAACATTGCAGTATCACAGGTTAATGTAAGCGCGAGATTAGCCATTGCAAATTTGAATTGCTCGTACGTTAATAACCGGTACAACCACCAGAATCTTGATTGCAAGTGTGGAATGGAGTGTGCGTGGGATAATTACTAGTGCTCCTTCTCTCAAACGAAATGCCACCCCAGACCGTATTGTAACGGCTCCATGTAAGCCGCTACATGGCTCGACCCCACAACTAAAGACACCTGAGTGCCCTTCCGACACTCAGGGAAGAGTCTGATGATAATTAGTAAGATAGAGTTATTTAAATATAGACGATCATTTTAATATTGGATATGGTAATTGTCTGCAAAGTGTGAATGCGAACGTATGATGAGGTATGCGTGAGATGTCGGCTGTGGGTGTGCTATAGGCATAGTGGAAGTGTAGCCAACCTCGAATCTAGTAGAGCGCGACTGCACTGGACCAGAGAGGCATAAGCTCCACGCGCGTCAGTAGCGTTCGTTAGGTTGGCAAATAACCGTGTGCGGTATCTCTGAGTCCTTGCGGCCACGATGTGTGGACCCGGACGAGGGAGGCCGTATCGGGGTTGTTGCTGGGAAGAGCTTGGTGACTAAGCACCCTCTGGTCTATCGCTTCGATAATTAGCGAAGATTTAGAAGTCCATGTTCACTTTGAACTTGGAAGCAGCTTCCCTGCTGAGGAAAGCCACTATGGTATTTCCTAGAATCATCTCGGTTAGGAGAGATAGGGAGATGATTTCTTTTGCCAAGTAATTTCATGGGAAGTTGTGTTCACTGCACTTGGGAGTGAACAGGTGCTCAATGCCGAGTAATACTCAGAATTGCTCAATTTGCATTTCAGTGTGAGTGTGAAGTATATATGCAAAGTGTATTTTATTTAAATGTGTTTATTGACTACTGATTGTGGGGAGATTGGTAACACGTGGTCCGCAGACCCCGTGCATTTCTTGGTGAGAAGCTTCAGCTCGACGTAATCACATTTCGTGATCGAGCTGGATCTTCTACGTAAATTCACGCGTGTGATTTAATTGTTCCTTCATAATATCCAGTAAAACTCGCGGAGTTAGTTAAACGTGAAGACGGGACTTGCCCGAAATAAAGTTACAGTTGGAACCATGTGCTCTCTCCCAATGTTGTCCCACTTGGTGTATGGGAACCTTACTCTTTTATCTGTTAGATAAAATGAATTGAGTGAATGTTTGTGTGTGTGTGTGTGTGTGTGTGTGTGTGGGGCTAAATGATGATAGAAATGTGCAGGCGACAGTCATTGTCGATTCACGGCACATGTTAGCCGGATGTTTAACTAAGTTTACTTAGATATTATACTATTTGTATCACGCCAGCATTCCGTGATAAGTGAGAGATACTAAAAGGTATCAGATAGATTATATAATGGTAAGACAGAGATTTAGGAACCAGGTTTTAAATTGTAAGACATTTCCAGGGACAGATGTGGACTCTGACCACAATCTTTTGGTTATGACCTGTAGATTAAAATTGAAGAAACTGCAAAAAGGTTGGAATTTAAGGAGATGGGACCTGGATAAACTGAAAGAACCAGAGGTTGTACAGAGTTTCAGGGAGAGCATAAGGGAACAATTGACAGGAATGGGGGAAAGAAATACAGTAGAAGAAGAATGGGTAGCTTTGAGGGATGAAGTAGTGAAGGCAGCAGAGGATCAAGTAGGTAAAAAGACGAGGGTTAGTAGAAATCCTTGGGTAACAGAAGAAATATTGAATTTAGTTGATGAAAGGAGAAAATATAAAAATGCAGTAAATGAAGCAGGCAAAAAGGAATACAAACGCCTCAAAAATGAGATCGACAGGAAGTGCAAAATGGCTAAGCAGGGATGGCTAGAGGACAAATGTAAGGATGTAGAGGCTTGTCTCAGTAGGGGTAAGATAGATAGTGCCTACAGGAAAATTAAAGAGACCTTTGGAGAGAAGAGAACCACTTGTATGAATATCAAGAGCTCAGATGGCAACCCCGTTCTAAGCAAAGAAGGGAAGGCAGAAAGGTGGAAGGAATATATAGAGGGTTTATACAAGGGCGATATACTTGAGGACAATATTATGGAAATGGAAGAGGATGTAGATGAAGACGAAATGGGAGATAAGATACTGCGTGAAGAGTTTGACAGAGCACTGAAAGACCTGAGTCGAAACAAGGCCGCGGGAGTAGACAACATTCCATTAGAACTACTGATGGCCTTGGGAGAGCCAGCCCTGACAAAACTCTACCATCTGGAGAGCAAGATGTACGAGACAGGCGAAATACCCTCAGACTTCAAGAATAATATAATAATTCCAATCTCAAAGAATGCAGGTGTTGACACATGTGAAAATTACCGAACTATCAGTTTAATAAGTCACAGCTGCAAAATACTAACGCGAATTCTTTACAGACGAATGGAAAAACTGGTAGAAACGGACCTCGGGGAAGATCAATTTGGATTCCGTAGAAATGTTGGAACACGTGAGGCAATACTAACATTACGACTTATCTTAGATGAAAGATTAAGAAAAGGCAAACCTACGTTTCTAACATTTGTAGACTTAGAGAAAGCTTTTGACAATGTTAACTGGAATACTCTCTTTCAAATTCTAAAGGTGGCAGGTGTAAAATACAGGGAGCGAAAGGCTATTTACAATTTGTACAGAAATCAGATGGCAATTATAAGAGTCGAGGGGCATGAAAGGGAAGCAGTGGTTGGGAAAGGAGTGAGACAGGGTTGTAGCCTCTCCCCGATGTTATTCAATCTGTATATTGAGCAAACAGTAAAGGAAACAAAAGAAAAATTCGGAGTAGGTATAAAAATTCATGGAGAAGAAGTAAAAACTTTGAGGTTCGCCGATGACATTGTAATTCTATCAGAGACAGCAAAGGACTTGGAAGAGCAGTTGAACGGAATGGACAGTGTCTTGAAAGGAGGATATAATATGAACATCAACAAAAGCAAAACGAGGATAATGAAATGTAGTCAAATTAAATCGGGTGATGCTGAGGGAATTAGATTAGGAAATGAGACACTTAAAGTAGTAAAGGAGTTTTGCTATTTGGGGAGCAAAATAACATGATGGTCGAAGAAGAGAGGATATAAAATGTAGACTGGCAATGGCAAGGAAAGCGTTTCTGAAGAAGAGAAATTTGTTAACATCGAGTATTGATTAAAGTGTCAGGAAGTCGTTTCTGAAAGTATTCGTATGGAGTGTAGCCATGTATGGAAGTGAAACATGGACAATAAATAGTTTGGACAAGAAGAGAATAGAAGCTTTCGAAATGTGGTGCTACAGAAGAATGTTGAAGATTGGGTGGGTAGATCACGTAACTAATGAGGAGGTATTGAATAGGATTGGGGAGAAAAGAAGTCTGTGGGACAACTTGACTAGAAGAAGGGATCGGTTGGTAGGACATGTCCTGAGGCATCAAGGGATCACAAATTTAGCATTGGAGGGCAGCGTGGAAGGTAAAAATCGTAGAGGGAGACCAAGAGATGAATACACTAAGCAGATTCAGAAGGATGTAGGTTGCAGTAGGTACTGGGAGATGAAGAAGCTTGTACAGGATAGAGTAGCATAGAGAGCTGCATCAAACCAGTCTCAGGACTGAAGACCACAACAACAACAACAACATGTTTATTGAGTAAATGTGATTGTGTTATTATATAAATATGTTGCAGTGACTTCTCCCAGCCACACCATATCCCCTTATCATTTCACAGAATATTTGGTATGCGTATTTCAGTTAATCACCTGTCTATGTCCCACTCATGGGCATATTTCATTTAATAAAATCTGTAAGGTGGTATTAAAACTTCATTATAATAATATTCTAATTCTAACTTGATCAAAACCACCGAATAAAACTTTAGTTTGAGTATTGATGCTTGTTGCTGCAAATGGCCGCTGGCGTCTTCTATAGTGCAGGTGCCATTTATAAAATTGAGGAGGCCTGCCGAGGGTGCGGTAAGCAAGTATCATGGAATATCTCCAGGTCTGTGTCCAGTGTAGACACACAGGTTGTTGCAGGTTATCAGTCGGCTTCCTTCTGACCAACACAGGGCCACCATTGGCCCCCAGGCAGAACCATCTTTCATCAGAAAACACAACAGACCTTCACCGTGCCCTCTAGTGAGCTCTCACTTGACAGCACTGATGTCGTCAATGGCGGTAGTTTGGGGTCAGTGAAATGCATGCTACAGGGCGACTCGCTTGGAGCTTTCCTTGAAGTAACCGATTTCCGACAGTTCGTTGTGTCATTCTGGTGCCAAATGCTGTTCAGATTGTTGTGCAGCAAATGCAGTACAATGCGCCAGAAACATACACCGAACTCGGTGGTCTTCCCTCTCGGCAGTGTCACGTGGTCGTCCGGAGCACGGTCTTGTACATCCTAGTGACCACTGCTGTCAGCAGTCATCCGCAGTGCCTTCATTCCTGTTCAGTCTTTCTGCAATATCGCAAATGGAACATCCACCTTGTCGAAGCGTTACTGAACGGCCTCGTTAAGATAAAGGGATCTCCTTAAAGGCATTCTTGACTAACATGAACTCTCCTAGTCCACATGACCATTGACAAAATTCATGACAGGGTAACCCCAAATAAAAATATCAGCGTGTACTTAAAGAATATCTGATTTGTATTTTCGCATTGGCGGTACTGTCACCACTCTTATAAGACGGGGCGACGTTTGAATAGGCATCAACTTTCGTTTATGTCGCCCGTGTTCTTCTTTGTGTTGCGATTCTTTCCGTCAAATATTCAATGCTCTATCCACAGCGTTAGAAATAATTCTTGGAGGACATGCTAAAGAACATTTATTATTAATATTGTTGTGGATTGGCAAGACAGCCAACCCACTAAGAGAGGAAGCCGAAAGGCACTCGTTTTAGCTCACGCAGGCTGGCGTGAGGTCTGGAACAGTATAAGGAAATGAGACTAACAAAAAACGTACGTAGCTGCTGGAATACTTAACTTCAATCCATAATTGGTGAACATTGCTCTTGACGGTACATGTTTTACAGCATCAATAGTAACTGGTAATGGCGCCTTGCTAAGTCGTAGCAAATGACGTAGCTGAGGGCTAGGCTAACTGTCGTCTCGGCAAATGAGAGCGTATTTTGTCAGTGAACCATCGCTAGCAAAGTCGGCTGTACAACTGGGGCGAGTGCTAGGAAGTCTCTCTAGACTTGCCGTGTGGCGGCGCTCGGTCTGCAATCACTGATAGTGGCGACACGCGGGTCCGACGTATACTAACGGACCGCGGCCGTTTTAGACGCTACCACCTAGCAAGTGTGGTGTCTGGCGGTGACACCACAAATATATTATTAATTTAGATATACCGTCATTAATATGGATTGAGCTGGGAGTATCCCAAATGAATAACAACGGCGATTTATCATTTCTTATTGCGTTACCAGTAGGATTTGTAGGATTTTTGTAGCACACTACCTCTGTATATCGTGTGTTACATTTTGGTCTTATTTACTAGTTTCCAAGGGTGTTTTGATAACGCTGGTAAACGTCCACGAAAGAATGGAACTTTTTATGGCACCCTCATCGTTGGTAAGCCTCATTATTCCAAGAATCATATGAAGAATTTCTACAATGTACAGCGTACAGTTCATTGTTGACAGCCGTCTGAATTGGTCAGTGTGTCGACTAAGACTGAAAATGGAGAAAACCGCGTTTCGTGCAGTTATGAAACATTTTCATTCGAAGGGTTGGACTGCCGCACAAGCCAAAACAGAATAGGATTAAGTTGACGAGGACTCCTCACTATTATTGAACACCATTTTGAGCTGTGGTAAAATTTGCTGTTTTGAAGAGCGCGCCGCAGCGCGTAGTGTGAAGCAGTCGCCCTCCGTTTCTGGCGGTGGCGCCGCTGTGGCAATCGCAGCTTTGGTGTCTCCCTCTGGTGGGAAAGGGGGAAGGTTGCCTGTTCACGTGCATTTAGGGCGCGCTATGAGTTGGTCAGTCTGTGAGTCTGTGTCGGTCAGTCGGAGTGAGTCTGGGGGCAGTCTCTCAGTCACGGCGAGTCGGTAAGTTGGTCAGCCGGATCAGTGTGGGGCAGTCAGTGTCCGTCTGTCGTCCGGAGTGCTAGCATGTGTTAGGCCGCCAGTCTGCTCGAGTTGTTCAGGCAATGGACATTGGCGGTTGGATTGATCGGTAGGTCGGTCTCTTCCCGGGGCAGGGATGTCGGGTAGTCTGAGGGCATGTTTCCTCTGCAGGGATGGGTCCGACCGAGTGATCGCTTAGTCAATGTCGGTCTGTCGTCTGGAGAACCAGGATGTCTGTCGTTCGGACCGACCTTTAAGGCCAGTTGGATCGATCGGTTGGTCGTTCGTGCACTGAGACACAAGATCCGTCGTGAGCGTCGGCGCATGCGAGATCGCAATGTGGCAGCCAGTGGCCCGCGCCGTATAGCGAGGGGTAGTGACTTCGCCGCCGACACGAGAGCAACAGGAGTCAACCCACGACATCGGTCTGGCCTGCGCGAGCTGCGACGCCGTGAGGCGGGAGATGGCCGAGCCTTCCTGCGTCCGTTGAAGTGGCTGGCAGCGGACGGTTCGGGAGAGCGTTGGCGGTGCTGCGCCAGGTCTTCGCCTAACATCACAGTTTATTAGAAGTTAAGTGATTGAAGATGTGTTGTTTCAGTTAGTTGTTAAATTCTACTTGTTTTCTTGGTCAGTCTCTCGTCCCCAGCTTGCTCGCATTTGTTAGGCAGTTAGTGTCTGTCTGTCGGTCTGCCGTACGTTAATAGCTGCCTCTGTCATGTTTGTCGGATTTGGTGTTAACGAGTTTATAGAATTAAGGTAAAGGCCGATTTCCTGAAATATGTTTTTATCTTGCCTATCATCTTGCGAGGCGGTACATGTGTAATGTAGAGCATGTTGTACACCTTACGTCAGTCTGAATTTCATGGGTTTTATTTAGATAGTCATTTTTTTAAAGTTGCCACCCTTCCACCGTAAGAGCCCTTTTAAAAACAAATTGCACCTTTAGTGGCAAATAAATTCATAGTGTGAGTGTTTGTACCATTTCCATCCCTCTTACGAGGTGTATAGTTAATGTGTTTGTGTGAGTTTTTAGTTTAAAGTAATCTGGTGTGTTGCAGATTTGCACCAGCGTAGTTTTCAGAGGTCGTTGTGAGCGGTCGTGACTACGGCCGTGTTGAAAGGGAGTGGCAAGCTTCTCAGCCCGAAGGCTCCTACTTAAATAAATTGTTATTCTGCCTCTGAATAATTGTAACTTGATATTTAGAGGGTGCTTTCTGATTGTGATTGTAAACCTGTTTTGTAAAAGGCTTTTAGGAATACAATTCACATTTGTTCAATGTAATTTTATTTTCCATCAGTTACTTCCTGGCAACTACTTCCACGCTCACCTAGTGTGATTAAATGTGTTAATGTTCTTGGTGAATCGCTAGTAAATAAAGTAAATTCTTTAAGGAAAGATTTTGAAAGTAAAATCACGGTTCAGATTTACTTTTGGATTAATGAATCTAAACGTGGTCGGACGGACACAAAAAACGAAACACGATCCGGCCGTCTAACTGAGGTCACCACAAAGGAAACTGTTGTGGGTTGGCAGGAGAGCCAACCCCGGTTTACTAGAGGAAGCCGAAAGGCACGCATTTTTGGCTCACGCAGGCTGGCAGGAGGTCTGGAACAGGACAAGGAAATTAGACTTTAGAAATAACGGACGTAGCTGGTGGAATACTTTAATCCATAAATGGTGAACATCACTCTTGACGGTACATTATTCGTAATCTCAATACTAACTGGTAATGGCGCCTTGCTAGGTCGTAGCAAATGACGTAGCTGAAGGCTATGCTAACTATCGTCTCGGCAAATGAGAGCGTGTTTTGTCAGGGAACCATCGCTAGGAAAGTCGGTTGTACAACTGGGGCGAGTGCTAGGAAGTCTCTCTAGACCTGCCGTGTGGCGGCGCTCGGTCTGCAATCACTGATAGTGGCGACACGCGGGTCCGACGTATACTAGCGGACCGCGGCCGATTTAAAGGCTACCACCTAGCAAGTGTGGTGTCTGGCGGTGACACCACATTCCTCCCCCGCAAATCGGCGCACGGTTGTGGCATAAGGCTTCCACCCGCCGTGGGGAGGACCCCATGTTGACGTATGCGACGAGGTGGGGAGCCTAACAACAGGCGAGGCTGTGCCACCCGCACCCTGCCATTCGGACCGCGGGGAGCTAGGAAACGCCTGAAAACCTGCTCCAGGGTGCACGCCAACATGCAGTGTATGCGCCCGTAGAGAGACAGGAGGGGCTGAAGGGTCACCTCCATCGGGCCGGGGCACCCGACGGGCGAAGACGACATATGGTCCGGAGCGGGCAAGAGTTCCATGTCGGAGGACAACTGGTCACGGGAAGCGATCGGCGGCGCGTGACCCAGGGAGGCGCCCGGCGGTTGCAGCGACGCGTCCACTGCGGGCGTCGCCGGCGGGGGAACAGGCGGAGGCGGCGGCGGCGGCGGCGGCGGCGGCGGCGGTGGAGGCGAGTCGCTATGGGGCATAATAGAAGGCAGCGTCGGTAACACCTGGGGCTGAGGCGAGCCAGTAGATGGGTCCCCAGGGCGCTGACCGGACGGCACCGTCGCTGAAAGCAGACGGGGAGCGGCAGATCCCGTGCGACGACAGAGGCGCAGCTGGTTGAGATGCCGACGCACCTCACCAGAGGCCCCCAAAACCAGATACATAGCGCGGCCGAGGCAGCGATGAATGCGCCCTTCGAGCCAACGCCGTGAACCTCGATAGTTGCGGTAGTAGACAACGTCGCCTGGGGCAAAAGCAGGTGTCTGCCGCTGCACAGGAACCTGATGCGGCGGATGTAGCAAAGACATCAAGGTTCGATGAGGACGACCGTGGAGCAACTCAGCCAGCGAGCGACCATCTCGGGGCTCAGAGCATACGAGGATAAAAAGAGCTATAACGCGTCCTCCCGAGAATGCGACTCTGTTAACTTCAACATCTGTGACTTGAAAGTCCTGACCAATCATTCAGCGGCACCATTTGACTGTGGCGAAACCGGTGCGGACGTCAGATGTTGAATACCATTGGCCTTGCAGAATGACTGAAATTCTGCGGACAGGAATGGTGGGTCATTGTCGGAAACAATAGTCTCTGGAAGAGCTTCAATGCAAAAGATAGCAGATAACGTTTGGATGGTGGCAAATGACGTCGTGGAAGACATCCGGACAACAAAAGGAAAATTACTGAATGAATCTACCACAACCAACCATCGAGCATTCCAGAATGGACCAGCAAAATCGATGTGAAAGCGTTGCCAAGGGGAAGTGGCTTTTGACCATGCAAAGAATTTCCGCGGTGGTGCTGATTGTTGTTCGGCACACACCATGCAAGAAGAGCACATATACGTAATCGCGGCATCGATTCCGAACCAAGTACAGTGCTGACGAGCAAGTTGTTTCGTTGTCACTATACCCCAATGTCCTTGGTGGAGAAGCCGTAAGACAGAGGACTGTAACGAACGTGGTATCACGACCCTGAACTGATCATTATCTGAACGCAACAGCAAAACAGCACGTCGTACAAAATGTCTCTCCTTGTGAGCAAAAAATCGGCGATCCAACGGATCCCCGATCCGTGACTTTGACAAGGGCCATTGCGTAGCAACAAAACGCAGAACGGTAGCAAGGACAGGGTCGGCAGCTGTGGCTGTAGCTACACGACGAAAATCAATCGGAAGCGATTCGACCACGTCATCGGTTTTCGAATCAATGAGCCTGCAAGCAAGTTCGGAGGAATCGAATGCTCTTTCCTCAGCAACAGGCAAACGGGACAACGCATCAGCGTTTCCGTGCTTAGCAGTGGACCGATACAAGATATCGTAGCGGTACTGCGAGAGGAAAATAGACCACCGAATGAATTTCTGTGCTGTACGTGGAGGTACAGGCTTGGTCGGATGAAAAAGCGATGTCAAAGATTTGTGGTCTGTGATGATGGTAAAGTGACGACCATACAAGAAATCATGAAACTTTGTAACACCAAATACGAGAGCCAATGCTCCTTTCTCGATCTGTGAATAATTTCTTTGTGCAGACGAGAGCAATTTGGACGCAAAGGCAATAGGGCGATCGTGCGAACCATCTTTGTGCACCAGCACCGCACCGATCCCGAAATCCGATGCATCCTCCATCAACAAAAGGGGCTTCCGGGGATCGAATGGCGTAAGGCAAGTACTGGAAAGCAACGCCGATATCAACTTGCGAAAGGCGCGTTCGCATTCCGTCGTCCAGACGAACGGAACACCTTTACGGCGTAAGCGATGAAGCCGAGCTGAAATGGAACAGGCGTGTGGGATATGTTTATTATAGTAATATATTTTTCCCAGCGCACTCTGTAGCTGCTACAAATTCTGCAGCGAAGGCAAGTCTTGTATGGCACGGAGGTGCCCTGGACTGGGATGTATGCCTTGGGCATTGAGTACACGTCCCAGATAGGGTAAGTCACAAGCAAACACACACATTTGTTCTTCCGCAAGCGAAGACCATTTTGTCGCAAGACCTGAAATAATGTTCTGAGATTGGCTAAATGTTCTTCTTCCGTCTTTCCAGAGATCACAATATCGTCCAGATAGTTTGCTGCAGTAGGGACCGACGCACAAACAGTTTGTAGATATTGCTGAAACAATGCAGGGGCGGATGCACACCCGAATGGCAGTCATTTGAATCGATACAAACCAAGATGCGTGTTAACCACCAAAACGCACTGGGATTCTTCGTCCACTGGTATTTGCAAGTATGCATCTGCTAGGTCCAACTTCGAAAAATATTTACCCGGGCACAGTTTGTCAAAAAGATCTTCCGGACGGGGCAAAGGAAAAGTTGCGATCACTAGTTGTGGATTCACTGTTGCCTTTAAGTCCACACAAAGTCTCAATTTTCCAGAAGGTTTTTGCAAAATTACTAAGGGTGATGCCCAGAGAGAAGCCTGTACACGTTCAATTACACCGTGTGATTCCAAATCGTGTAATGTTTTTGCGACCTCATCACGCAATGCGTGGGGAACATTGTGCGCTCTGAAAAACTTTGGTTGTGCGTTTACTTTCAGTTCCAAATGTGCTTTATAGTTTTTAGCGCAACCTAAGCCTGGTGCAAAAATGTCTGCAAATTCTTCACATAGACGAGAAGCACTGTCTAAAGGCACAGTCTGGTTCACTGATAGGACCTGATTTACTATAGACAAGTTAAACAACTGAAATAAATCGAAACCAAACAAGTTCACTGCAGAAGAAGAACGAAGGACGTAAAATGACACAAGTTTTGTTTGTCCCTTGTATGTTGCAAGAAGGCTGCACTGTCCTAACACAGGGATCTCTTGACCTAAATAGATACTTAACATTTGCGGGACGCAATGGAGGTGTGCCCAGCAGTTTGTAAGTGTCTTGATTGATCAGTGAAACTGCAGCCCCGTTATCGAGCTGGAATGGTATCACTTTGCCGTTAATGTCCAAGTCTACAAAAAGTTTATTGTCATGCTGACGACAAGAGCGACTGTCTCGTGCAACGTGAACTGACACTGGTACAAAATCACTTGCGACTTGACGGGAGTTCCGACGATGTCGACGCACACTATTTGCGGGACGAACATAGTCACTGTTAGAGTGAGTGGCACTGGACGGAGTGGAATGAACTATATGAATTTCCATGGGCGAAGTTTCGCGAGCCTGTGTATCCTTGGTTCGTTTCCGATTCCAGCGTGAAGCAAAGGGCCTGGAATGACTTTGAGTTGTCGATCGGAGCTTTTTCTGGCAAACACTCTGAACATTTCCTTTTTTATTACAGTAAAAGCAAATAGCTTGGCGTGACAGGCAATTCTCACGCGAATGTCTAGTAGCACACCGTGTGCATGACTTTAGCACTGCGTTTGCTTGCCAGTGTGGTACACGTGGCTGAGAGCCTGGTGGCAGTGGCATGGCCGGGCGCGAGGACTGTTTACTGTTCCGTGCAGTTTGCCCGGCGGGCTGGTTAACCTGACACATGGGTGGCGAAGTTTCAAATGATTCCCGAGCAAAGTCAAGTGTGTGCTGCCAATCCAATATGTCCATCAGTTGTTGGAGGGAGGGATTGACTAGTTTCAAAATCTGTTCCCATATACGATCATCAGAAACGTTCTGTGCAATTGCATCACATACCATAGTATCTGAATAAGGTAGTCCACATTGACACTCAAAAGTGTTGTGTCTAGACAAGACAGCCTAGACACAATGAGAGGAAGCCAAAAGACACGCACTACGCTCACGCAGATGGGCGTGAGGTCTGAAACAGGATACGTAATGAATTCTATAAAGAAAAGTACGTAGCTTCTGAAATACTTAACTTTAATCCATCCTTTTGGTGCATCTGGAGATTGTGGCGATACAAGTGAGACTCTTTAGATACATGCAATGTTACTAATGGCGCCTTGCTAGGTCGTAGCCATTGACTTAGCTGAAGGCTATTCTAACTATCTGCTCTGCAAATGAGCGAGGCTTCGTCAGTGTGCATCGCTAGCTACGTCGTCCGTACAACTGGGGCGAGTGCTAGTCAGTCTCTCGAGACCTGCCTTGTGGTGGCGCTCAGTCTGCGATCACACAGTGGCGACACGCGGGTCCGACATGTACTAATGGACCGCGGCCGATTTAAAACTACCACCTAGCAAGTGTGGTGTCTGGCGGTGACACCACAAAAAGCACAATCCCCAGTAAGGCCTTGCAAGGTTGCAACCCACTCCCGATTAGTCTGACTGGCCGTATGTTTTGTACGAAAGAAGGTATACCTTTTCGCAACTACATTGACTGTTTCTTTGAAATATGCATCTAGTGCAGACAGAAATTCGTTGTAGGACAGAGTTGCTACGTCGCGTCGGGGAAATAATTTGACTATCACACTGTACGTGTGCACCCCGATGGAGGAAAATAAAAAAGGCTGCCACTCGTTACCTTGAATTCTGTTGGCGGCGAGATGGAATCCAAGTTGGCGTGACCACTCCGTCCAGCTTTCCAGTGCCACATCAAAAGGACGAAAAGGTGGTGCAACTGCGTTTTGTGGCTGCGTTAGCAGTGGAGCGGTGGCTGCCACATCGTTTTGCATTACACGTTGACCCTGGACGAGCTGTCCAAGGGCATGCAGTAAGGCCTGCGTCTGCTGATTCTGTAAGCGATAAAATTCGGACAGTACATCTGGAGATGGTGGCGAAGCCATTACACAAGTAAATCAGGGCAGTATACTTAAGAACGCGGTATGGCCTCGTCGCCAATGTTGTGGGTTGGCAGGAGAGCCAACCCCGGTATACTAGAGGAAGCCGAAAGGCACACGTTTTAGCTCATGCAGGCTGGCAGGAGGTCTGGAACAGGACAAGGAAATTAGACTTTAGAAATAACGGACGTAGCTGGTGGAATACTTAACTTTAATCCATAAATGGTGAACATCACTCTTGACGGTACATTATTCGTAATCTCAATAGTAACTGGTAATGGCGCCTTGCTAGGTCGTAGCAAATGACGTAGCTGAAGGCTATGCTAACTATCGTCTCGGTAAATGAGAGCGCATTTTGTCAGTGAACCATCGCTAGCAAAGTCGGTTGTACAACTGGGGCGAGTGCTAGGAAGTCTCTCTAGACCTGCCGTGTGGCGGCGCTCGGTCTGCAATCACTGATAGTGGCGACACGCGAGTCCGACGTATAGTAATGGACCACTGCCGATTTAAAGGCTACCACCTAGCAAGTGTGGAGTCTGGCGGTGACACCACAGAAACAATTGACAAAATCCATGATAGGGTAACGCGGAATAAAAATTCCAGAGACTGCTGAGAATGTAGGCATCTCAACCAAGCGAATACGTGATATCCTGCGAGGAGAACTGGTTATGAAGAAGCTGCATGCGAGGTGGGTGGCACGTTTGCTCACAGCCGACCAAAAGCGCATCCGTCACAACGTTGCAACACAACGTCTCGCGATATTCAAACCCAATCCGCAAGAATTTCTGCGCCGATTTGTGAGTGTTGATGAAACCCAGATTCATCATTATAGACCAGCTCAGAACAGCAGTCAAAACAGTGGTGAATGGCTGGTGAAAGTGCACTAAAGAAGGCAAAGGACATTTGGTCAGATGGTAAGGTGTTCTTTTGGGATTCAAAAGGAACAAACCTCACAGATTACTTCACAAAAAAGTGTGCTCTCTCACCACGATAATGGCTATGCCACATATCAGCGGTAACAATGGTGAAAGAGCGTGAGGTGGGCAGTAGTAAGCTGTTGCCAGCAAGCGAGGGTTGGCTGTCAAACTGGTAAAAAAACGAAATGGTGTTCGGAAGCTGACGCCGGGAAAACTGCCACAGTTGCAGAGGGGTTTATAAACAAGATACAAAAGTTAACAGAAGAAGAAGATTTAACTGTTCATTCCTTATCCAGTGCTGAGGAAACCGCACTCTTTTCCAAGATGCTTCCTTCAAATACATTAGCTGCCAAGAATGAAGAAGAAGCTCATGGTTACAATCAACAGAAAGAGCTCGTAACATTAATAGCGTCTTGAATCGCAATTGGGAGTGGCAAAACTACCGCTCATGGTGAATGGTAAATAACAACATGCACGTTGTTTTCGACTCAGTGACATCAATAAAGTACCAGTGCAATATAGCACTCAGAGGAAAGACTGTATGGACAGACAAATACTCCCGGTGGTTTCACGAAATCTTTTTACCAGCGATGAGAAAAGAGTTGAAGAAGAAAAAGATTCCACTGAAAGCAATCCTTATTGTTGACAACAGTTCGAGTCATCCTTCCAATGTGACCTACGTTTTAAAAATTGTATCTTTGCATTTAATAAAGTATATCCGCTACTTTTTTAAACTAAATTTCAGACACTGTCAATAATCCGGTACTTCCGCTAATCCGGCACCCATATGTGCAAGGAACGCCCGTATTTGCAAAGTCTAGTGCAGCGGTTCCCTGAGTTTTTGTCACTGCGAACCACTTATGAGGGGGGGGGGAGGGGAGGGGGGGACGGGGGGGGGGGAGGCTCCATAAGTTTGTGCAACGACTGGAGCAGGGATAAGGAACGGTACAGGGGCAATAATTTTCGCCATATTGCTCAGTGCTGACTATACATGTACAGTTTATGCATGGTGCAGATAACTACTACATGTATGACTGAAATGTGATGCAAACAAGTAAAACGTTTCGTGAAAGCACTTTCTTACATAGACGTTCATGTGTAGGTGTGGATATTACTTACAGTAAATAATATGAAATTAAATTTTAGGCCGTTTTGAAACAAATAATCAGTGTGTAAGACAGGAACGACATTTAAAAATTTTTATTAAAATTTTACATCACAGATAGTATAAACTGGTCAAAGGGAATAATAACGTGATCATGGAGTACATTAAAATCCCAAGAGCAAACCAAAAAAATGTGAGGAGCTAGTGAAACTTGAGAGGTGGCATGAGCCCCCTCTCATATTTCTATCTTACGATTTTCCTCTCTAATTGCATGCAGTGAAAAGTCGCTATTCCTTCACACGCGGACTTCCCACGCACCCGGGTGGTCCGGTGACAGGCGGGCTCTGCTGATCGGGAAAGGGTTAAGCCGACGGGTGTGAGGAAGTCGAGTGAATGCTTTGCAGACGCCGACATTGTCAAAAGACACGCCCGGAGGGGTCTGAATTAGCGGCTGGGCTAGAGGTTCCGTTACTTCGCAGAACCTTAGTGAAAACACTTTCAGGCGGGCTACCAGCGAGGCGTGGGAATGACTTGTGTACCCAGGCAGTTGTGGCGGGAAAATTCCCACGCTTTCTGCAAAATAGTAACTGTGATTGGCTTACTCAGGGCATAGCTCCGTGACGTAGCAAAATCAGCGCAGAAATTGGCGCCAGGAATCTCCATTGGTGGAATGGTAGTGCTCCGGCAATAGAGTGGAATTTTCCGCCGGTTTTCGAGTTGCTGATTGGAACGTTTAACCACGGCCACTGTCATGGGGGCGGGAATGTTGTGTGTTCGGCCTGTACGGGTGCTCTAAGTAGTCGGCTCTCGCCTTTCTGTCGAGGACGTCGAAGCAACCAGCCATCGCCTCCGGTACGCCAGATCGTGTTCTGGCAGTTAAGAAGACAGTTTGGTAATGTATGTCCGCAGCACCGGCAGATAGGGATTTTCCTAGGTGATAATCAGAGCTCAGCAGAGCGCGCCTGTTCGTCTTTTTCTAACTTTGTTCCGTCTTGAGTAGCAGCAATTAATGTTGGGTTAGCTGTGTGTCTCTCTTAAGATTTGAGTGGCAAGGAATTGGCTCCACATACCACTTCGTCATAAACCTCACAATCTAGTTTATGGACAACTTCACCTTCACAGCGTTTGTTTGAGTGTCCAACTTGAGCCAATTTGATGTATTATAAATGTTTCATGTGTTTTTGTTTATTATTTTGTGTTTAGTCTTAATAAATCATATTGTTATTTTGGACAGAACTTTCATTCTGTTAATCGGTAGAGCAACCCATCATTTCTCACTACGTTAATGAAACCTTCCTTTATTTAACTTCTCTATCAAATTAAATTATTGCAGGTGCCAAACTCTTTTCTACTCCACTTGCAGGGTTGATTACAGTCAGTCCGCGTATATTTTTTAATCCTTGTGCAACAGCAAAAGTCGGAGTTAGAATAGGGGGGGGCTTAGAGCATCATTTACATATGTAAATTCTAGAATTTAGTGTTAAATACACTGCTAGCCCCGGCCCTTCGCAAACTCTGATGGTAAATCAGACTTCAAAATCAGTAGTTAGCTAGTTTTCAAATTTAACTTCTGATGAAAGAACATCTAGATGTTTCAGTTGGGGGCATGTTGCTGTTTACGTTTAATCAATGTTTCAAAGTCTGGCTCGACTGAACTCAACTTAATTCTCAAGTCTTTTTCAACTCTAAGTCTGTTTCTGTATTTATTTCTAAAGTACAGCAACCCGGAAAACGTGCGTTCAGCCTATTCTTGGTAACAAACGGCAACAAAATTCGGAATGCTTCTTTGGAAAGAGAAAGGGTATTCTGATTTTGTTCCCCTCCAAAAAGAAAGCAACATTACCTTTTTGAAAGCATCTTCCTCTGAACTGTCACTGGTCGTGTCTATGACAGTTTCTTTCATGATAAATTCTTCCGGTAGTTATTCTGAAAATGGATTTCTTATTCAGTCACATTATTTCGTGAAATATTCAGCAAAGAACTTCCCAAAACTTTTCTGAAGGATCTCTAAATGTGTAATTGTGTCTTGAACTGAATCTTGCACGGAAGCTAGGTCATTATCTTCCAAAAGTGATGTAAGAATGTGCAAAAGTTGTATAACACTTGTGAACTGAAAAGAGTCAAATTTCTTTTAGTGAACGATATTTTGCTATCTGCTGTTGTGTCTCGTCCTTGTAAGAGCGTATTCAGAATGTGAAATGCGTCAAAGATATTAGCTAAAAAGTTGTACAGTACTTGTGAACTGAAAAGAGTCAACCTTCTTTTGGTAAACGATATTTTGCTATCTGCTGAGAAAGCTGCTGTGTCTCCTCCTTGTAGGCCCATAATCAGAATGTGAAATATGTCAAAGATATTAGCTAAAAAGCCAGTGTTGTTAATCAATAGTGAAAAAATTCGACTTATCAGTGTTTTTGTCACCGAGAGACTTAAAAATCTCTTACTACTGTTTAAAATCTTGCCACGGAAGGGCCATCTTATTTCGTAACTAAATAGCAAACTTTTACCTCTCGTACCTCCACACAACAGCATGAATAGTCGTGAAATGAGAGCCCTTACCATGTTGGAGTTTGTGGCCAGTACAGCTTCACATCAGAAGTACAGCTGTCAAGTGGGCGCTCTTTGTAATACGCATGCTCCTATTCCAGACACAAGCTTTCTTCACATCATGGTGTTATATAACTCACAGTCCAACAAAGCGACAGTAACAACACTAAACGGAGTACTGCGTAATAATTATTACAGCGTCACACATTAGTAAACTGCATGAGATCGCAGGAGATGCAAAGTGGCAAGAAACTTTCGAATAACCACTGACTAGCCCCGATCAAAATACCATCAGTGTCAGAACAATATGAATCATTCCCGGCCAAGGCGCTGACGATTAACGAATGTAATTGTGGGGAGAGTACAGTGCAGCCCTACCGTGTCCTGTATGCAGTCCGAAACAATCATTCTAGGGTAAATCCATTTTCTTTAACATTATTTAGATGCCGTTTTATCAACTGGTTCCTCACTGTCATTTTACTTAAAAAATAAACTGCAGTAAGAGAACAATTTTAGCCATATTAGCACGTGTTTTGCTTACTTGTGAGCGCACCACCTTAAATGTCCTTGCGTATCACCAGTGGTCCGCTTACCACCGTCTGAGAACTCCTGGTCTAGTGTAACATTAGGGTGGCTCTTGTTTCATCGTAGTCTTAATACCAATCACAAGCCAACCGGCCACCCGTATGCATTTCGTTTCCAAGCAAATTAAGCAACATCCACATAAAATACAATTTTTTTAACTGCGCAGTTTCACTGTTTAAATAACAATTTCAGTCTTCTTTATCGTAACGTAATCGCAGGCGACATCTGAGCAGAATTAGGAGTAATATTTAACTCAGCGCTCGATGTATGAAGGAGATCACAAAAAAGTGTAATAAGCCATCACAGACGGGGCGGATCTCGCGCTCCCGTGTCTACTTGCTTTTGTAGCAGTCGGTGCCGACGACTCTTTCTCCTAAGAATCCATTCCAGCTTCAAGTCCGGCGATAGCTTTCCGGTGTAAGCTAAATTGTGCAGATCGAGAGCCCTCTGGCGTTCGAATAGAAGGGCGCCAGTGCGATGACGGGCAAGTGGTATCGGGGGTTGTGCCCGCCACTCGCCCTCACCCCCACACGCCCCCTCGCAGGGAGAGGAGACGGGTTTCGCCGGCCATTACAGCCCTCCCCCTCCACATGTTGGCCACGGCAATTGTTCGCTCCCACCGGCTGAGTAATGGTCGCAGCCACCGCTGCGCCCTGTTCGCTTCTCTCGCCGCCGCTGGCCATTGTTTTCTCCAGTCTGCCACCCCCTCTGCACGGCTTCGCTGCCTGAAGCGGCGCCACTTTGTCAGGTGAGGGATCGGTCGTGCGCCGTTTGTGTACAGGCGATGGCTGTTCCGTCATTACCAATTACTATCTGTCACACGGAGAGGCTTTCACATTGACATGGACGCTTCTCCTTACTAGAATATAGGACATCAAACATAGCAAAGATAGCGAATGTGTGGGGAAGAAGCATAGCTTTTCGTACCTTACTCTCTGGTATTCATATAGCGCTCTTTTCTTTCCATTCACGGGTCCGAAAGGTTTTGGTTACGAAGGTACTTCTTCCCTAATGCCGTGTGCGCCTAGCGCAACTTCGTGGCGTCATAATTCTTGTCCACATGTTACTGAAACTTTTCTGTCACTAAGAAGTTTTAGATGAAGAGAAGTAATGATAGACAATGATAGATAGGAGCTTTAGAAGTCTGTCAGTGTTTCTTACGGAAATTGGGGTAGAAAGATAAAAAGTCGATAAAACAAATGTGTAAAACCCCATGTGATGAATTTTCCTTAATTCTCCAAAACTAATTGTGGGCAGGACCCTCTTTCAGAACTAATCTCTAAAGGTTTGTGTGCAATAACGCGAAAATTACGGCGCTGGCATAGCTCTTGAGGTGGGGATTTGTGAAATAAATACCTCACTCTGACTGATTCTGTCTGATCTTCCACGACATAAATTACAAACCTACTACTTGATGTACACTACTGGCCATTAAAATTGTGACACCACGAAGATGACGTGCTACAGAAGCGAAATTTAACCGACAGGAAGAGGATACTGTGATATGCAAATGATTAACTTTTCAGAGCATTCACACAAGGTTGGCGTCGGTGGCGACACCTACAACGTGCTGACATGAGGAAAATTTCCAACCGATTTCTCATACACAAACAGCAGTTGACCGGTCTTCCCTGGTGCAAGCGTTGTTGTGATGCCTCGTGTAAGGAGGAGAAATGCGTACCATCACGTTTCCGACTTTGATAAAGGTCAGATTGTAGCCTATCGCGATTGCAGTTTATCGCATCGCGACATTGCTGCTCGCCTTGGTCGACATCCTATGACTATTAGCAGAATATGGAATCGGTCGGTTCAGGAGGGTAATACGGAACGCCGTGCTGGATCCCAACGGCCTCGTATCACTAGCAGTCGAGACGACAGGCATCTTATCCGCATGGCTGTAACGGATCGTGCACCCACGTCTCGATCCCTGAGTCAACAGATGGGGTCGTTAGGAAAAGACAACAAGCATCTGCACGAACAGTTGGACAACGTTTGCAGCAGCATGGACTATCAGCTCGGAGACCATGGCTGCGGTTACACTTGACGCTGCATCACAGACAGGAGCGCCTGCGATGGTGTACTCAACGATGAACCTGGCACGAATGGCAAAACGTCATTTTTTCGGGTGAATCCAGGTTCTGTTTACAGCATCATGATGGTCTCATGCGTGTTTGGCGACATCGCGGTGAACGCACATTGGAAGCGTGTATTCGTAAGCGCCATACTGGCGTATCACCCGGCGTGATGCTATGGGTTGCCATTGGTTACGCGTCTCGGTCACCTCTTGTTCGCATTGACGGCACTTTGAACAGTGGACGTTACATTTCAGATGTGTTACGACCCGTGGCTGTACCCTTCATTCGATCCCTGTGAAACCCTACATTTCAGCAGGATAATGCACGAGCGCATTTTGCAGGTCCTGTACGGGCCTTTCTGGATACAGAAAATGTTCGCTTGCTGCACTGGTCAGCACATTCTCCAGATCTCTCACCAATTGAAAACGTCTGTTCAATGGTGGCCGAGTAACTGGCTCGTCACAATACGCCAGTCACTACTCTTGATGAATTGTGGTATCGTGTTGAAGCTGCATGGGCAGCTGTACATGTACACGCCATCCAAGCTCTGTTTGACTCAATGCCCAGGCGTATCGAGGCTGTTATTACGGCCAGAGGTGGTTGTTCTGGGTACTGATTTCTCACGATCTATGCACCCAAACTGCGTGAAAATGTAATCACATGTCAGTTCTAGTATAATATACTTGTTCAATGAATACCCGTTTATCATCTGCATTTCTTCTTAGTGAAGCAATTTTAATGGTCAGTAGTGTATGTGAAGGTGTCGAACTGAAACAATCACTAAACTCAATACACGCATTTACTCATTAACACATTTGTGAACTCAAGATAGTAACGATTAATCAAAAATAGTGATAATTATCTCTATCCAAAAGTACATAAAAATAAATGGAAAGCAGTGTCATTCCCCTGTCAGTTAAAACTTCTTGCCCTCTCCCCATCTTCGTTGATAACTGAAAGCTATTGAATCCCGTAATCATTGAACGGAACAGTGACTGACAGTTGGCGATAAAAAATCCAGGAACTCACACATTGTTTACCAGTGCAAAGGAGTTGAGACAGGCGATCGTCGTGAATTCTCCCCGTGAAATCAGTTTTAACTTCTCTGCCGGTATTGCTACTTGCGGTCAGCGTAAGACTGTGACGCGCCGATCTCTGCGGCCCAGACATGGACGCCTCTACGCGAAGACGGAATCGTCAGCACCTGAGCAGGTCTCTAAGATGCGACACCCTCTACCGCGCTGCTATGTGTGGACTACGCGATACTTTCGTGTCCTAGCCGCAAGTGCTTCTCCGATGCGGACACGTTCCTGTCCTTCGGGCCATAACTTCTCCGATGCGGACACCCTCACATCTTACCGACAAGTGACTCCCATGCTGCGCTTACTTACCCCCTGCCTATTCCTTTCCGCCAAAACAGTGCCAGTCGCAAGTCGCATAATTAGGAACCACTGCGGTCCAACCATGAGGAATCTCTCCAATAGGGAATGCGGCCAAAAAAATAATGATTCTTTTCCAGCTTTCAGTGAGAACATGAAACTCTCCCCTACTATCAAGAAGTATTCATTTTAATGCTGCGATCTGACGTCGCACTTCTTTACGCCAGTCGCACGTTCCCCTCCCAATGTCCATAGGATCGCAACTGGGTTCGAAAAATTCAGAGAGTACCGCTGCGAGGCTAAAGTTTGTTTCCAGTGGCCTATGCTCTCTACAAGCGCTGGGTACCAATCTTCGTAAAAAGTCAGAAAAACGTGGAATAGTCGCCTCCGACTCCTGCACGCAAGGCCGTAGCGCCTGAGGCAGGTCTCAGCCGCCCGCAGTCATTGTGGGAGGACGATGCTTGCCGCTCCCTGTAAGTTCGGCCGTGACATCACTAGCCAGAATCTGACGCCACCCAGTCTGGCGTCCGCACACGGGTCACCGACCCGCATGACCGAAGCGTTTCCTGTCGCTCTGTCTCGAATTCTCCGCACATCTGCACGCACCCCTGACATTCATAACACATTAAAATCTGTGACCGAACTAATAACGAACGACATGCAAATTACACTCTACTGCCAATTTTTTGTGATATCAACAACATTTTCCGTACCGAGATTCCCTGTTGTCAACTTCAGAACGAGAAATTTTTTCTAATTATTAATGAAACTGGCTTGCAAAATGATTACTCCGTTTCAGGTGTAATCTCTACTCGATATACAATTAAAACAAGGAAATTCAGTAAAAACTATTGATACACCGAGTCTGGTATAATCTGTCTAGATTAACTACCTTTTGATTTCAACTGACAAATTTAACTGTAGTGTGTTGGAGACTAAAGACCTTAACAACGTGGTGTGGCTTTTGAGCATTTAAACTAGTACATTTTAGCAGCAGTCAGCATTGGAAGGGATCCCTCAGAACCCACAGTCATGCGTGCCATGTGTAAATAACTTCCGTTAATGTAAATTTAGATAAGTTGATCCATATTATTGAGCTTTGTTTCAAAAATATTCCCTTTCAGTAAAAATATAGTCTGGGTACTGAGAAGTCCCAAATGTCAAAGTAAAGATCAGTTTAACGATCAGAAGGGGAAGCTGCTGTCATGAGCTGTTCAGAGCAGGGTAACTCTAAACACCGTGCTCCTCGGTACACGAAATCTGCCACTATGGACAGCCAGACAAGGAGACGTCTCCAAGTCTCACCCTCCCCCCCCCCCCCCCTCTGCGTCGGATGTGTTACACTTTGATGAGGCGTTATTTGTCTTGAACTTCCGTATTAGAATGATGAAGGAGTTGGCGCGTGCTTGTTATTGACTGTCTTCTGCAATGTTATTTGTGTTAATCATCATGGGGAAAGGGGGTGTGATGTAGCGAATTTATAATAGTTGATTGATAATCGCTACTTAGGGCGAGAACCTTTGATGACTGAAATTTATCGACAGCAGCTACCAGGTAACTTTTCTGCGTTATGCGGAAAGTAACGATTGCGAGCCCTGAAATACCATTGTTAGCAAGGAGTGTTTGTGTTGACACTCTTTTAAATCATTTAGCAAGTGTAGAGAATTTTTTTTTGTTTTCTTTTTTTTTTGTTTTAGGGCGCAAAACTGCTATGGTCATTAGCGCCCGATGTAGAGAATTTCGTGGTAGTGAGTGTAATATTATTGATTCAGGAATATAATCCCATTGTAATAAAAAATGTGTTGAGTTTTTCAAAATATGATAGTATGTTGCATTCACTAAATGTGCTTGGTGTCAAATATAATAAGGTGGCAGGAAGAGAACCTCCTTACCACGAAAAGTAGTTGGTGTTACAAGGTGGTCTGCTTGCACGCAGCAAGTACAGAGCTTTCTTACAGAGCCAAATAGGTTTACGCAAACTACAGCATAAATTATGACAGTACAAATTAGCAGCTGTTTGCTAATGTGAACTAGTTAATTTGAGTTTCAAATTGATGCACAGCAATGCACTAAAATATTTGCTTGCACTGTCCTAATCTTAGAACACAGGTCTAATGCTAAACCTAGTGAACCATGATCAATCTAAACAGTAGAGTGTCCAAATGGACGCTTCTAGCCGGTGACTGTAGAAGTTCTAAGCTATCATGAGACACAAGATGTAACCGTCGAACTAATTTTGACCGCACCCTTCCTGGTCACCCCACATGAGTGCTCCCAACGAGCTGCAGTAGAGGAAACTCTAAACTTCCAGTTGAAGATGAATTTTAAAACTTCTTGTTTTACCTTAAGTCTTCTTGCACGTTTTCTACCTGGTCATTACATATGGCGTCCATTACTGGCTGATTGGAGGCGTGTGTCCGTTTACATCTGAATCGATGTTCACGGGGGAACTACTCGGAGCCCACAAGAAATACGGGCCCCGCAACGTATTTGTGACGTCACGCTAGTCAGCTTGTGCGCCACACTTCGCAAACGCTCGGCTCCGTTGAGGGTGCACGATGGCGGACCGTCTGGGTTCTTCATACATTTATTAAGGGCCATAAAATTAGCCTATCCCGGACTTCTAAAATCTGAATTTCCAAACCTGCAAATTAATGTCATTTTACTACCGTATCAAATGCAATGCAAAGTAGATAATCGGATGGCTGTGTAACAGTATGTACGAGGGTTGGACTTAAATAGTGGCAACTATTTATTCACAGCCAATACAAAAGAGTTACATGTTTTCACCTATTACTGTCCTTCAAAGTAGTCACCAGCGTTGTGTAGGATCCGTTGTCAGCGATGTGGAAGACGTAGTATACAGTTAGCAGAGCCTGTTCTGTTGATGGTGCGAATGGTGCGGTCTACTGCCTGTCGAATCTCTGGAACAGTTCTGAAGCGAATGCCACGAAGTGGTGCCTTCGTATTCCTAATCAAATACAAGTCACAAGGACATAAGTCCGGGGAGTATGGTGGATGGTACAGTACTTCCCAGTCCCATCGACCGAACAGAGCAGCCACAGCTTGCGCTGTATGCGCCCGCGCATTGTCGTGGAAAATGATGGATGAGTTGCGCAGAATGTGTCGCCGCTTTCGCAAAGCTGGTCGCAGGTGACGCTCCAAATACGAACAGTAATACTACGTAAGTCCTTGTGACTTTGATTTGATTCCGAAGATGAACCACTTCGTGGCATTCTCTTCAGAACTGTTCCAGAGATTCGACAGGCAGTTGACCACTCCATTCGCACCATCAACAGTACAGGCTCTGCTAACGGTATACTAGGCCTCCCACGTTGCTGGCAACAGGTTGTACACAACGCTGGTGACTACTTTGAAGGGCAGTAACAGGTGCGAACATGTAACTCATTTGTATCGGTTGTGAATAAATAGTTGCCAATATTTAAGTTCCATCTCTCGTACATGATTCAAATAGGAGACATGCATATCGTAAATCTGTTCATTTCACGTCTGAGACGAGAGGGAGCTTTTGGACTGTATGGCGACCAACAACTCTCAATAGCAGGAGGTGGGGAAGGGGGCATCTGGTCACTGGAAATAGCAAAGAGTCCCGACCCTTGCTGGCAGCTTTCTCTTTAGACGTCGGGTCTCAGGTTCCAAAGCGACAGACACTTGTTATTTTTGCAATGGTTGGGTGCAGTTTTCTAGTGAAAGCCTCATTTTTTGAGCAGAAAAGCCACGGCTGTGCTATTTTCTGGGACGTTTCCGAGAAATAGTCGCCGAACTTCAGGAGACAGGCAACAGAATAGCGACACACAAAGTACCCCAGTTATCATAATCCACTGGCAAAAAAAAAAAAAAAAAAAAAAAAAAATGGCTCTGAGCACTATGGGACTCAACTGCTGAGGTCATTAGTCCCCTAGAACTTAGAACTAGTTAAACCTAACTAACCTAAGGACATCACAAACATCCATGCCCGAGGCAGGATTCGAACCTGCGACCGTAGCGGTCTTGCGGTTCCAGACTGCAGCGCCTTTAACCGCACGGCCACTTCGGCCGGCAATCCACTGGCACCCGTTGGCAAAAATCTCCCCGATAAAAGTCTTGGCGAAGGCTACGATAGGCTGCTCGGCTGTTACATCAGCACAGGCTCTCAGTCACAGTCGGGAATTGGCGGGAAGGGACGACATTGGCGCCCAGGCTGATGGAGTAGCAAGTCTAGACGAATTTGCTGTGACGTCAAAGTCGGCTGAATCTTGCTTTATTTGCTATTATTGTCCGAGTTCTGGTACAGCGGAGCCGTCCCTCTCAGGCTGTGGGTCGGAAGAGAATTTGAGGGAGTTGGTTCCTGGGCAACGCAGGAGTCGGTCACGTACCTTGTCGTCCTTGCTGCAAAGTAATTTCATTCACAGTTTCACTTGTCCGGCCACCCAAAAATCAGTTCTTTTTTTCGTGCATCCGTTTCTATCGGTCTCCAAAATGGAGCCGATCTACAGGCAATGGAGCCGTTAACGAGTAGCAGCCGCCATCAGACACCGCCTTGAGCGGCACTGTAGTTAATAGAAGGAGCTCCGGCCTGCACGGTTTCAGCTGATTTTTCGGCCACTTTGACTCCTTAAGTTATATCGTGTACTGCATCCGATAATCCACTTGTTTATCTTGGCTCTACCCTTCATTCGATCCCTGCGAAACCCTACATTTCAGCAGGATAATCCACGACCACGCGTTGCAGGTCCTTTACGGGCCTTTCTGGATACAGAAAATGTTCGCTTGCTGCACTGGTCAGCACATTCTCCAGATCTCTCACCAATTGAAAACGTCTGTTCAATGGTGGCCGAGCAACTGGCTCGTCACAACACGCCAGTCACTACTCTTGATGAACTGTGGTATCATGTTGAAGCTGCATGGGCAGCTGTACCTGTACACGCCATCCAAGCTCTGTTTGACTCAGTGCCCAGGCGTATCGAGGCTGTTATTACGGCCAGAGGTGGTTGTTGTAGGTACTGATTTCTCAGGATCTGTGCACCCAAATTGCGTGAAAATGTAATCACATGTCAGTTCTAGTATAATATATTTGTCCAATGAATACCCCTTTATCATCTGTATTTCTTCTTGGTGTAGCAATTTTAATGGCCAGTAGTGTATAAGCAGCTCCGACCTGCAGTGTTTCAGCTCCTTTTTCGGCCACTCAAAATTCGAAAGTAGCTTTCTCAGCGGTAGTATCCATAGAGCCCCTTTGCCTCCTTAAGTTACATTGTGTACTGCATCCGATAATCCACTTGTTTATCGATATTATTCATTTACCCTGTTCTCTTTGCTGCTTCTTCTCATAGCAGGAAAGCACATGGATACAGTGTCGTTCGTACTAGACTGTGGCCAACACTTCCGTCAGGTGATGACTATTTAGGTGTTTGGTCTACGTTAATATACATCATTTTTCCCTGTACTAAACCATGATCAGTTTTGTGTTTTATTTAAAGGAAACAAATGTAATCGTAGAGTTTTAGGACGGCATTTATCTGTTAAACAGTCACACTCGCCAGAATCCTTTTCCACCCTAATTTTTGCAGGGGAACTTCGATAATTTAATTTTCGTAATAAATTATGTAGAGGCTAGCTACACCACATATGATATATATCAGGGTCATTATAAGATTGCGTTACACGCCTTGTGCAGGTTCATTAAAAATCCACCTGGGTGTAATTTGCGTAACATAATGATTCTGCTCCACTAACTTGCATGTCAGGTAAAGGTACCACGACAGCAAACACGTGGCTAGTTTCCAAGGGCCGGCGTGAAATCAATACGTAACTGTAAGGTTACCCAGTAAAGGTCGTAACTTTGTTGTGTGTTATCGTGGGCTTGCATGGATATAAACGAGCACTCAGAAATCATTAACGTCGTCTGAAACAGTTCCTTGCTCAGCACCGAAGACAGATGCCGTCACTCGCAAAATCTGCAGCGTCACGCACTGTGACGTACAAGCCACGATATGTCTTTCTTATGGGATTCGGGAACTATTTGTGTTCCAGCGTAACAACAAGCGACGGCACGAAGATGGAGAACGCAAGAGCAGAGAAGGCTGTGAGAAGACTTCGGCCAATAGTTCGCTGACTAGGACCGCACCACAACAGGAGCGGCCTCTATACGAAGAGTTCATAAGCGCCGCTCCTGCCAGCGTTGGCCGGACTGTAGAAGACGGACATTAATAGATAAGTTACTTGTGATCAATATCCATTGATTGTATGGAAAATGTATATAGCGAAGGACACTGATATTTTGCATGTCGCCCGTCGCTTGCAAGATGTTCTTGTAAACCAAAGTTAAGAATTGTCAATCAACTTTATTGTAATGAAAACCATTAATGTCATTTGCTTGAATTATTGTATAGCTATCCGAGAAAGCAGCATCCTTTACGTACCCTATAAGAGACTTTTTATGTATGAGGCGGAACTATGGGCCTCATGGAAAAAGGATGACCCGGCTGAGTCACACGATTTGACTCTCAGTCTGTTCACAAGGGGTGGTCATTATTGCACGCGTTGATCGCATAGGCTGACATGAGGATCAATGAACTATACTTGACGGGATGTATCTGGAACATCCTAGGTGATTAGAAGTTAGCAGACAGGAATAAAATTAAATACTTACCTGTAATTCAGCATTAGCGGTGAACGTCGATCTTGACTTTGTACAATAATATTTACAAGTGCAGTTATAGACTGAACTGCGAATACTACTTTACAAAAATGTTCAAATGTGTGTGAAATATTATGGGACTTAACAGCTAAGGTCATCAGTCCCTAAGCTTACACACTACTTAACCTAAATTATCCTAAGGACAAACACACACACGCATGCCCGAGGGAGGACTCGAACCTCCGCCGGTACCAGCCGCATAGTCCATCACTGCAGCACCTAAGATCGCTCGGCTAATCCCGCGCGGCACTGCTTTACAGTTCTGATTGCTTCACACATATAGATCAATTGGCAATGCATGAACTGTATGTGACGCCTGGATAGGTCGTAGCTACTGACTTAGCTGAAGGCTATGCTGACTAGCGTCTCTGAAAATGAGATCTCTTAAGCTACAAGTGAACCATTCCTATTAAAGTCGGCTGTAGAACTGCGCAGTGGGCTAGCTTGTGTGGCGGCGCTCGGTCTGCTAGCGTCGACAGTGGTGACTCGCGGGTCCGATGTGTACTGACGGACCGCGGCCGATTTGAAGCCCACAACCTAGCAACAGTGGTGCCTTGCGGTGACACCACAAGACTAATGGGCAGGACCGCAATTTGCATATATGACGTAAGGCAGAAGCATAACAGAGTTAGTGTTGTGTGCACTCACTATGGCGTCTGACCTAAACTAGTTGAATGGAGGTTTGGCTTGACGCGCGGCGCCCTTTCTGTGTATGTATAGCTGTGTCTCTCATCTTTAGGCGGCGGACCCAGCATCGTATTTACACTCCTAATGTTAAATTTGTTACGTAGCTGCTGTGACGGAGAAAATGCCATTTTCAGGCGATATACAGGAAAGGGACGTCTTCAAAAAAGCCATGTGGGGATATTGTTTTTGCCACTATTTTTCAGGTGGTCACAGCATAGCACACGTATACCTACTACGAATGTGTGTTACAGAGCTTCTGTCACGAAAAAGATGCACTTTTCAGGCAACATACCTGAAAGGAGCCCACGGGAGGAAATCGTATGGGGACACTGTTTCTCCCAGTATTTTTCAGGTTGTTGTTGTTGTTGTGGTCTTCAGTCCTGAGACTGGTTTGATGCAGCTCTCCATGCTAATCTATCCTGTGCAAGCTCCTTCATCTCCCAGTACCTACTGCAACCTACATCCTTCTGAATCTGTTTAGTGTATTCATCTCTTGGTCTCCCTCTACGATTTTTACCTTCCACGCTGCCCTCCAATGCTAAATTTGTGATCCCTTGATGCCTCAGGACATGTCCTACCAACCGATCCCTTCTTCTAGTCAAGTTGTCCCACAGACTTCTTTTCTCCCCAATCCTATTCAATACCTCCTCATTAGTTACGTGATCTACCCACCTAATCTTCAACATTCTTCTGTAGCACCACATTTCGAAAGCATCTATTCTCTTCTTGTCCAAACTATTTATTGTCCATGTTTCACTTCCATACATGGCTACACTCCATACGAATACTTTCAGAAACGACTTACTGACACTTAAATCTATACTCGATGTTAACAAATTTCTCTTCTTCAGAAACGCTTTCCTTGCCATTGCCAATCTACATTTTATATCCTCTCTTCTTCGACCATCATCAGTTATTTTGCTCCCCAAATAGCAAAACTCCTTTACTACTTTAAGTGTCTCATTTCCTAATCTAATTCCCTCAGCATCACCCGACTTAATTCGACTACATTCCATTGTCCTCGTTTTGCTTTTGTTGATGTTCATCTTATATCCTCCTTTCAAGACACTGTCCATTCCGTTCAACTGCTCTTCCAAGTCCTTTGCTGTCTCTGACAGAATTACAATGTCATCGGCGAACCTCAAAGTTTTTATTTCTTCTCCATGGATTTTAATACCTACTCCGAATTTTTCTTTTGTTTCCTTTACTGCTTGCTCAATATACAGATTGAATAACATCGGGGAGAGGCTACAACCCTGTCTCACTCCCTTCCCAACCGCTGCTTCCCTTTCATGTCCCTCGACTCTTATAACTGCCATCTGGTTTCTGTACAAATTGTAAATAGCCTTTCGCTCCCTGTATTTTACCCCTGCCACCTTTAGAATTTGAAAGAGAATATTCCAATCAACATTGTCAAAAGCTTTCTCTAAGTCGACAAATGCTAGAAACGTAGGTTTGCCTTTCCTTAATCTTTCTTCTAAGATAAGGCGTAAGGTCAGTATTGCCTCACGTGTTCCAACATTTCTACGGAATCCAAACTGATCTTCCCCGAGGTCGGCTTCTACCAGTTTTTCCATTCGTCTGTAAATAATTCGTGTTAGTATTTTGCAGCTGTGACTTATTAAACTGATAGTTCGGTAATTTTTACATCTGTCAACACCTGCATTCTTTGAGATTGGAATTATTATATTATTCTTGAAGTCTGAGGGTATTTCGCCTGTCTCGTACATCTTGCTCACCAGATGGTAGAGTTTTGTCAGGACTGACTCTCCCAAGGCAGTCAGTAGTTCTAATGGAAAGTTGTCTACTCCCGGGGCCTTGTTTCGACTCAGGTCTTTCAGTGCTCTGTCAAACTCTTCACGCAGTGTCGTATCTCCCATTTCATCTTCATCTGCATCCTCTTCCATTTCCATAATATTGTCCTCAAGTACATCGCCCTTGTATAGACCCTCTATATACTCCTTCCACCTTTCTGCTTTCCCCTCTTTGCTTAGAACTGGGTTTCCATCTGAGCTCTTGATATTCATACGAGTGGCTCTCTTTTCTCAAAAGGTCTCTTTAATTTTCCTGTAGGCTGTATCTATTCTACCCCTCGTGAAATAAGCCTCTACATCCTTACATTTGTCCTCTAGCCATGCCTGCTTAGCCATTTTGCACTTCCTGTCGATCTCATTTTTGAGACGTTTGTATTCCTTTCTGCTTGCTTCATTTGCTGCATTTTTATATTTTCTCCTTTCATCAATTAAATTCAATATTTCTTCTGTTACCCAAGGATTTATATTATCCCTCGTCTTTTTACCTACTTGATCCTCTGCAGCCTTCACTACTTAATCCCTCAAAGCTACCCATTCGTCTTCTACTGTATTTCTTTACCCCATTCCTGTCAACTGTTCCCTTATGCTGTCCCTGAAACTCTGTACAACCTCTGATTTAGTCAGTTTATCCAGGTCTCATCTCCTTAAATTCCCACCTTTTTGCAATTTCCTCAGTTTCAGGTATCATTTACAATAGTATGTGCTGCCACTGTAGATAGGGATGTGTAGGAACTGTAGCAGCTGAACAATTGGAAATCTACAAAAGTCTTTAGGCAGCAGAACCCAACCAGCAATTCAGTAGAGAGTAGAAATATTTAGTATCGTCCCACGAATATCCCGCTAAATCCCAGCAGCTAAACACTGAAGTGCACGTGCTCTGAGAAGGAGACCACACGTCTATCGGATTTTTGTAATTTTTTATATTTATGATACACACAGTTCAGAACTCAAATATCAGTCTCGTTGAGCAGTTCAATGCAGCCCTTAAAAACTTTCAAGAAATTCAACTTTAAAAGTTTTCAGACCATTTTCAACAAACTAATACAAGCGCAGTTTTTGTACAAGCAGCGTAGCTGTGTGGTAATTGGCTCGCCTGCCGAAGGGAGTGTAGAGGATGGGGTCTGGGTTCTATTGCCGTGGTATTCAGATATTGAAATGAAGGTGTATGTTCTACGAGCATTTCCGTGAAGCGTAAAGTACCAGGGGCTTTCGATAAAAAATGCAACACTTTTTTGTGGAAGCAGGTTCCAATACATCATATTATTCCCCATTATTTTGGCTGCAAAACTCTGTTTTACAACATAGTATCTGTCCAAAGCGACGACCTTACTCCACCTTACCGAGAGGCCCTGTATGCCTGCATGGTACCCCTCGACTGGACGACGTCGGAGGCAATGTCTTGCTGCGTCAGTAACCTCCCAAGCATCCACGTACTGCTTCCTGTGAAATGTATCCTTCAATGCGCCATCCTTCATTGGCCTTCTTTTAGGGTGCGAGGAATCCAGCGGACTCACAGCTTTGAGTATTCCAACGGTGGACGAGTGTGTTAGCGCTACCAACAGATATGTCCAACTGAGCAGCTATGTGCAGCCGGCAGGAATGCGAGGGCTCGGACCGGTTTGCACGACCTTGTTCTTTGATAACAAACGCCTCGTCCAACGACTCACCTTGCTTTTGTTCACGGCCAGGTCTATGTAGGCGTTCCGCAAGCGCCTATGAATATCTGCGGTGCTCTGATGTTCAGTCAAAAGAAACTCACTGACAGTTCTGTGACCGTTGAAGGTTACGTATACCGCCGTCATCAATCGGAAGTTCATAAATTATAGAAGATGAAGCGGGAATATTCCACGATGTGCCACAACAAAATCCGCATTTTTTCAACGAAACTGGCTGAGAAAAAAAATATTGCATTACTTATTCAATGTCTCTCGTATATAATGACGGAAAGATATCGATAGCGCTCGAGACTGTTAGTCGCTGCATCGAGTCTTCTTTTGGTCATAATTTTTTCGTTTTTTCCGCTCAGTTCTAATACCTACGTCATTTAGCTATGACGTTCATCAATTGTACGCTAATTAGCACATATAATTGTGTTTTTGTGAACGATGCACGTCTTCTTATTTCTAATTTCGTATCAGGAACAATAATTCATTTTTCACAGAAAATATAATTCCTTTGTAGCCGATGTTTTATATAAAACGTAGATTGTTTAAAGAAATATGAATAAAATTTTTTGACAATTTTATGTATTTTACGCTGGACAGAATGCTGGTTGTTTAACAATTCGAATCTACTGCGAATCGAACCAAGGCTGCATTCCCCCCCCCCCACCCCCCCCCCCCCCCCCCACCCACCCCCTCCCACGTGGCAGGCGAGCATTCTCGCAGAGTACTACGCTGCTAGTAAATAAATAAATAAATATTTAAAAAATTAAAAAATCCTATCGCTTGTGTGGTTTCGTAGTGAATAGATAAGACATGATTGTGGATTGCAGTGTCAAAGGCCAGCAACTGTTTTAAGTGGCTGTAGACCTCCAAGAGAAAGTGACGACCAGCTGGTCAGAGACTTGGACGTTTTATACTAATGTCTGGTTGCAACACACAGAATACTTTGAGTCATAATAAATTAATCATGCAGGGGCTAGAAGTGTTACACATGTACGCTGATGTAAACAGATGTTACAGTTCGCTTCTACTGCTGAAATTTCCGTCTAAGGCGAATGACCAGATGATTCCTCTGTATAGGCAACGGCCGTGTTCCGTGCTCTGCCTCCACCGGCCGCGTTCCGTGCTCTGCCTCCACCGACCGCACAGTACACGACTTATTTTCTTTAGATTCTCCTGAAGCCACTCTGAACCAAAATCTTTCGAGGAAGACTTCGGTCGGAGCGGAACAATTCTGTTCTTCCGACATCATGCCCTCTGCAACGCAATGCGCAACACAGTGTGAGGAATTTAATGACGTATGAGATAGCTTCCCGGAACGGCGAGAAAAACTACAGGACGCGCTGCCGGGACTTACAGCGAGAGTTTCCTGCGGAATCGGTTTTGCACGGGTCGTTAGCACCGCGGGCCGCACCCGCTGTGCCCTGGTCGCGTGTTTGCGAATAGCGCGGACCCGTAGACCCTCTGCGCTGGCACCGGCATGGGGCCATAAAACTTGCGCGCCCCGCCGCCGCGGCGCCACCGTCGCGCCGCGAGGGGGCGGGGGCGAGTGAGCGCGACCTTCCCACGTGATATATAACAACCATCTGAGCACATTCCCACCGAAAAATACTTCAAATGCATTCGATAAGGTGGGCGGGAGAGTTGCGGCGATATTTATGTAGGGCGCCCTTCGCGTGTTAGACGAATAATGTAGTGTTATAGCGGTGGAGAGGGAACCCCGCGCAGACTGCCGCTCGACGTCTCTGTCACATTTGCATATGTCCTCCAGACGTGCGACTCTGGGGGAGGACATGTAAAGAAAGGCGCCGAGGGAAGCTGTAATACTCGATCCACAGTGTTACGAAAACACCCACAGTACCTTCATCTTTAATGCAGATTCTCAAAATAACTACTTTTCGATGCTAGACTCCGTTTTTAATCTACTTCTTTCTCCTCCTGAATAAATGTGGAAATATCAGTTCCAAATAGTACACAAACTGTTTATTATTGCACAGGTCACGAACTCTATTAATAAAGAGAAACAAGACAACTGGAAATGTAGCTCGCCTGTAATCCCTGAACATACCACAGCATTGATCTCTCGTACGTCTCCGGTGAGGTAACTGCAAAATAATTCATAGTTTCTGGTTGACACACACAGTGGTTACGGTTACTGGAAGCCACACCACAAGTTGGGAAACGGGGCCAAATCTCTAGTAGTTTACTGTCGAGTTGAGATTTTCACAAATGTTTTATTCGTATCTTACAGATACTAGTAGTATGGCAATAAAAAGCCTTTTAAACACTCCGCTAACGGCAATCAAGTAATTTATAGCAATACAACAATTTAAAAAAAAATTAAAAACACAGAAGCTAACAGTACGGCTATAAACTACCTTTTAAAACACGCTGCTAACGCCAATCAAAGTAATTTATAGCAATACAACAATTTAAAAAAAATTAAAGAACATTAGTAAACAGGCTACTAAAGTAAATACAGAACTTTGTTAATAAGGTACGGTGAGGTTGTGAAGCTACCAACATCGCGATTAAAAAAAATTAAACAGGTCTCAGCAAACACACGATTACTGGCTATAAAAGGAATTTACAGACTTGGAGGAATTTAAAATTTTTTTAAACAAAAGTGTCCCGGAATATCATTAGAACATAACAGATATGAGGGACCCGTGTAAGGCAGCCACAAATCACCCACTCAGGGATGCTCAGGCTAGACAGCATACTGACCAATTTAAACAATCCCGTAAACTCAACTGCCACTCTCAGGCTGGTCACTGCGCCGACTTTCAGCCAGCGAAAACTTGTTATAAGATGGCTTAACTTGCTGACAGAATTAGAGCTAACCTCGTGCAAGGAAACATTACACCACACAGTCCTGAATGAGCGACCACATGACCAACCAACAAGAAGCATGAATTTACTCATAACCCACGACAGAATAGCGAAACAATAAAACTGCCAAAACTACACCTCCGATCGGACAGTAACGAGACGAGGAGGAAAGATAACTGTCTTCAATTACACAGGTGCCAGGGACAGGAAACCCGGTCGCCGGAGGCCACAGGGCAGAAGAGACGCTGGTTACACAAAATTATTACTTAATGATTAAACCTTCCACTAACTTAACTTGCAATTATGCTCGAACAGGCAGTACACGACCTCCGATGGCAAGGATCCACACATCCGACCGCGCGCACGTCGCCAGCGTACCCAACACGCCACGGTCAATCGACAACACGCTCTGTCACCGGAGTTCACGTCTTCTCTGCAACGTTGACGGGTAGTGACCGCTCCTTCATGTTAGGTGTCTCCTTTTAAACTCCAGTGTTCAAACGGAGGATTTAAAGAAGCTTGTTAACGTCCCACCAAGGCGAAATGAACAGCAACTACTCGTGGGACGATTTGTATTCAACCTACACATGGGGAGCTCTTCCGTCAACTCGACCCGCTCGTTACACACAACCGACATACATCACGTGGCGACTCGGTACAACCGACCACGCCTGCTTCGCGCTGGAGAGCCACACTGCCCTCCCGTCTCCACCACACGAGGTTACAACCGTCAAAGATCTCACTTCCTCCATAGAAATTTCCCAGAAGCAAAAACGCAGATATCGATAGCAGAGGGAAGAGACAACCAAGCAGCCACTTAATGACAGACAACATATCAAACAAACATGTCAGGGGAAGAAAAGGAAAACCAATGCAATCTAAACACAAGATGTAGCGCGAGTCGATACACGGCTCACTGGTGTGCCACTTTTGCAGTATCAGCAAAAAGACCTTTGTAATCCCCATTAGAATTCCACAAAAAGATAATGGAGTCACTGCAGTGAAGTCTCACTACACTCCGTTCATCATAATAATAAATCTCGTGTAAACATTATAGTATGTTTCTAGAATGAGATTTTCACTCTGCAGCGGAGTGTACGCTGATATGAAGCTTCCTGGCAGATTAAAACTGTGTGCCGGACCGAGACTCGAACTCGGGACCTTTGCCTTTCGCGGGCAAGGTTCGCAGGAGAGCTTCTGTAAAGGTGGGAAGGTAGGAGACAAGGTACTGGCAGAAGTAAAGCTGTGAGGACGGGGCGTGAGTCGTGCTTGGGTAGCTCAGTTGGTAGAGCACTTGCACGCGAAAGACAAAGGTCCCGAGTTCGAGTCTCGGTCCGGCACACAGTTATAATCTGCCAAGAAGTTTCATTATAGTATATATTCTTCTGCGTTTGCTAGAACCTCATTGGATTTTGTCTCAGGTGGAGCAAAAGCCAATCTTTCTCGAGTACAGTCAAATACGACAATGAGGATACGTTTTATGCTGTGCGTTACGCGTACACCGACTCAGCGAAAATACGGGATAACAGCTTTACCCGCGCATTTAACTTGGACTGGCCAGCCACCTGGTCCAATTAACCTGCAGTGATGTGAACAGTTTTAGTAAAGGCGTAAAAAGAGACGAGATGAGAGCAATATAGCCTCGAATGTCATTTAATTTTCGAACAGAAGGACATAATGGTAAAACTCAGGCGATACGCTTGTTAGGTGATCTGAAGGATTTCTCTGCCTCGTGATGACTGGGTGTTGTGTGATGTCCTCATGTTAGTTATGTTTAAGTAGTTCTAAGTTCTAGGGGAATGATGACCATAGATGTTAAGTTCCATAGTGCTCAGAGCCATTTGAATTTTGATCTGAAGGAAAATGTGCTCTCGATCTCAACTAACATAGTATTGCAATTAAAAACGAGAGTGATGAAAAGTTCTGACCTTAACAAGGGTAATTTTTCTGCATAAGCTATGTCTGGCCTAAAAGCGCACTGCTGGGATTTCACCATGAAGTTAAATATTGAAACCACTGAGGGTATTGCTTACTGTCAGTCATCTAGTAATCTCTGAATTTCTTCCATATCGGACTCCGAGGAAAGTCGTACATTTCAGTACTGCAACGCTTTTAACGAGGCGATCAACAACAGTATCCCAAGCTACCAAAAAGTCCACATTTCCTCCTCCTCCTCTTTTATGACGGGCTGTTCTGCGTTTCGCCATCATTCGGCCGTGACGTGTCACAAACCTTCGTGCATTAGTTCCAGTAAGTGTGGTCGCTTAAATGTCTTGTTATTTCTCGTGACAAATTCCGAACCTTGGCTCTAGATCAATTCTATTGGGTTCAGATAGCAGTGGTATGGTGACAACCGTAGAAATGCAGCATTTGTGCAGTGTGCTCGATGCGATGAAAATTGTTTTCCGTGTTTCTATGACGCTTGCCACTCTGACATCCGGCCTGGGTGGCCGTGCGGTTCTAGGCGCTACAGTCTGGAACTGCGGGACCGCTATGGTCGCAGGTTCGAATCCTACCTCGGGCATGGATGTGTGTAATGTCCTTAGGTTAGTTAGGTTTAAGTAGTTCTAAGTTCTAGGGGACTGATGACCTAAGTCCCATAGTGCTCAGAGCCTTTTTTTTCACTCTGGCACTTTGGCTCGTGTGAGACCACATCTTTCCTATAAAACAGTAGGCATATTTTCCAAAAAATTTAAATGTGTAATGTTTTCTTAACTTCGAAATATGTAACAATCTTTTATAATATATCGATAATTAAGAAAGTGTATTTGCAATGAAAACCAGAATTCTACATGTGGTATGTAATTATAAATCAGAAGACGTGCATTTCTCTTGAACAAATGATGGTTAAGTATGAGTTTATAACGACATATTGATAAATTTCATATTTAAATGATTTAGGTATTCGAACGCAACAAAAAATTGTTGGTCACTGCGGGTTTCGAACCGTCGCCCATCAGCCCACTCGACGCTACCAATTTATCCGCATGGTATCCGCAGCAGAGGGGAGACTGACTGATCAGCTGTTGTTGAAAATGCCTGACAGCCAGGAGGCCACCACATTCGTTTCGATAGGACTTAAGTACAAGCAGATCCAAGTAGATGCCATGAAAACCTATAGAGAGAGGCCACACAGATTGCAAAACAACCCAGGAACTTCAGTAGAAAGAAGGTGGACGTGAAAATTAATGATATTTGGATTGCGGTGTTGAAGAAGATGTGTACCATGGGATGATAGCAGCAACGGCAGTCGACAACGGCCAATTGCGCTCGCGTATTCAAAACATATGACGTCACGCAACCAGGCGGAACCTCGCAGAAGCGGAATTTTGCTGTACTCAGTAGCGAGCCAGGGTGTGAATCGGACATTCAACAAAGTTACGATCCCTCTTGAAAAGTCCTCCGCAGATTGGGTCGAAACGTCGGGTTTGAAGGTGATATCATTTGACCACCGCATAATAGCCCGTATTAATTGTAACCATAACGATGACCCATCAGCTTATCAACAAGATAACTGCAGTAATAAAACGTTTCTTTCTTTTCATGTCGAGTGCCACAGCAACAAATTTATTAAAAGACAATTCCACGTTCCACCCTGGCTGTATGAAGGTCACTGCCACTTACTTCACACGATCATATTATTTCGGCGAAAACTGTTACCAAAAGCTTACTCAGTCATCCTGTGTAGGTGATGACATTGACGTCCGTCGCTTAAATGTACACTGTCTGCTAAAAAATGTGAAGTACCTAAAAGACATGGAGGGATTTCAATCAAATTCGTACACGTATGCACCATAGGCGAGTATGTAATTGATCAGAGTGCAGTTCTTTGTCGCATGTGGAACAGCCACAAGCATGCATTTATGCTGTCCGCGTTCACAACTAGAGCTGCTACCAGGTCTGGTGGGATATAAAGGGACGGGAACAACATCTGATGTTGAATGATCACTTGAAGGACAAGCTCGCGCACTCTTGAGAGACACTGTCACGATCACCTGATAAGAGTGTGAAAGGGGACTCGTTGTAGGTCTCCATTTGTTCGACTAATTGAATTTTGCAACATCCAGATTATTGGGACATTTTGCTGTGACAGTGGCCCGATACTTGACTTCATAACAAGGCATGCTGGTCGTCAAGGATGTGGTCGACCGTCCCTTATTACAACAATGGAAGATCGCCATATTGTGCGCCAAGCTCAAGGTAACCCCCTCACATCTGCGCCCTGTCATCAGTGGACATGCAATGGACTCCCCGCAACATTTTGTGTCATTCTGCACAGTTGGTCGGACAGCAGCAGCAGCCAGGCTATGTGACTGCCATCCCACGCATAGGCTATCGTTGACACCACACCACAACAGGCTGCGTTTGAATTGTTGCCGTTACCACGAAGCATAGCTTGCTGACGAATGAGGTATTGAAACAGAGTTCTGCAATGCCCTGGATGAGCATCGATGGCGAGTACTGCGGCCACCTGGGGAGAGGTCCCATTTTTCCATTGTTTTAGAAAGGGATCGCATTGTTACACCTGGCATCATAGTTGTGGGGAGCAATCTGATATGACCTCAGGTTCTCAATGGTAGTGGTTGAGTGAAGAGTGACGGAACAGCGGTACACTACGGACTGCTGCGTCCTCGCTACAGTAGAGCTTTGTCAGCAGGACAATCCTCGTCCACTCGTGACACACGTCTCTATGAAGTGTATGTGTGATGCTGTAAGGTGCTAGTTTGAAATGTATGGTGCATTACGCATATAATCTCGTTCAACTTATTATAGTATTACAAAACAGTACTTATAATGTTTTATCAATGTGAGGAAGAGTAAGTATTAGTATTAATATTGGTCCGTGCGTGGCTCGTGTTCCCGCCGTCATGTATTTTACACCCTGTTTCTAACGTACTTCCACCTCACTACGTTAATTTAAATTACTACTGTCACTGAGTTGCTGCTTTGCCTGACAGTGACCGGCGCTAGCAGCGATATATCCCCTCTCGTAGTATCTTCGCTCGACTGTTGTTACTTCCCGGCCGTTGTCTGTCGTAAGGAGATCGAGTCGCGAGTTCGGGTCTGCTAGTCAGTTGGAACGCGCCTGGAGCGCAGTCCGGACCTGCCATTCAGGGAGTTGCAATGCGGCACTAGTGCAGTCGGGTTGGAGCTGTGAGGTCTGCGTCGACATGGCTCGCCCGACCATTGCCGCCACGCATCACTTGAGCCGGGCCACGGTCTTGGTGGATCGTCGGTCGGTCGTCCTACTGGACGACGCGTTTTGGCTCGCCGATAATTCATCAGTCGGCTGTGTGTGTGTGTGTGTGTGTGTGTGTGTGTGTGTGTGTGTGTGTGTGTGTGTGTGCACCGACTCCCGATTTGTCTTCGTGCGTGCTTAGTTGCTGTTGGGTATCGTTCAGGTCTTCGTACAAGTGTTTGTCACGTTGTGTGTGTAGTTGGTGTTATTTCCACTGACGACTATTTTAGATGTTGTTGACATTCTGAGAGGTGTCGGTTGGTTGCTGCAGACCAGGGAAGTTATCTCCATGCGGTGCAGTCGGCTGGGTCAGCTGGCGGTCCTTGCACAGTGTCAGAGCGTGTGTGGAGCTGTCCGATCACTACGAACTTTGTGGTTCACTGTCCCAGGATGTCAGAGTTGAGAGTAGTGGTTTCAACTACCCAAGACACATCCATTCGTAGTTCCAAAGGTTCGGCTATGTGCCGTTTTGGTTTAAAGGCGTTATTAAATTACAATAAATTACATTTTTGAGTTAACCTGACCGACACCTTATTTGGCCCTTTCCACAATTCTCATCATCTGTTCTGCCCAGCGGGTTTAGTGGGCGTTTCAAATATTTTATAAGTTTATTGTATTTATGATGTTGTAGAAAGAACGGGTTACGAAAGATTATGTTGCGACAGTGGGCGAGACCAAAGGTGACTAATGTGAAGCCATCATACAACCGTTATTCAAGCAATATTGAGGATTTCAGTCCAGTTGTCAATCGTGTGATTATTGCCACACCATGTTTCGGGACAACGTTATCCCATTTTCTAGTGCTAAAAACAAGGAAACCAGATGAAACAATCCTCTTTTTATCGACAGACATATAAGGATTACAGACGTCCTGAGTTATAATCTACTTTTAAAAAAAAATAGACCTTGACACATGGTAAAGCCGAGCTGCACTTGTGTATTATCAACTCAAACCATAAAACATAAGAAGCCGGTGCATCCACCGTTCCCGAGGCACAATTGCCAACTGAAGGCCGCTGTCATCAACTACCAACGATGATATTTACTTAAAGCCTAAGGATCAGCACCAGCAATCTTTGAGAAATGCCTGTCTGGTCCCAGCCTATTCTAACTTAAAACTACTTGCAATCTCAACGGAAATAGCTTGTGTAAATCCTATGTCACTAGATAAGATATGTTGGTGGCTGCTTCTTAAGGAGGATATCGCTAAAGTGTGCCCAGAAATGCCTTTCAGACACTTTCGTCCTTTAATTTAAAACTGCCATGCACCCCTGTTTCAAGGCGCAATGAATCCCTACCTCTCGAAATTTGATATCAACCAACCTTTTCGCTGAACGTGCTACACCCACTTGCATTCCGTTATATCCCCCAATGAATGCTGCTCATTGTTGAGATGCTTTGGTACAGCTGACGAGCCGTTCTCTATATTGTTATACTCTCTAAATCTTACTTTAAAATTCCGTCCTTTCTGCCTCACATAGCTCGCTTCACAATCCAACACTTTATTTCATCCACTCCCGATTTCCTCATCCAATTCTGACCTGTGTCGATCTTATGACTCAGCCTCTGTTGTAATTTGTTTACAGTCTTGAAAGTTATTCTAACCTGTGCCTAAATTTTTTTAAGGTAGATTGTAGCTCAGGACGTCTGTAATTCTTATATGACTGTCGGTATAAGGAGGACTGTTTTATCTGGTTTCCATGTTTTTAGCACTTGAAATTGGGATAATGTTGTTTCGAAACATGTTGCAGCAAAAATCACATGAATGGCAACTACGCTGAATATCATCAGTGATGCTTGAGACCAAAAGTGATCACGAGCCACGCAGTCGTACGGGAAAGATGCTGAGGGGCAATTAATGAGCGGACCGCTATCCGACGGCGAGACGGCAACGAGACAAGATAAACTAATTTTTGAAAGTGTGATTAACGCTGTTCATTTACTAGCATAAATTGTTCCAGATGGTGTCATACGCGTTACATTGTAGTCTGGTTTTAGCAATGGTACGAAAAGGAGCAACTGTTACTGTGAGTAAGGTTGCAGCTGCAGTTTACAGGAAGTTCTGAAATTCCCGTTAGAGACTTATATAACTTGGTGGTGGGGGGGGGGGGGGGAGGAGTGAGTACACGCTAAAGCCGTTTGAAAAGACGTTTTCCAGGTAGGTATACAAATGGTAGTATTCATGGGGGGGGGGGGGGGGAGCAAGGAGGGCACGGGTTACATCGGATCGGTTGATGTCATATGACATCCGTTCCACCACTCTGACGTGGCTAGAGCCTCATCCTCATGTTTGGGCCCGGGTTCCCGGGTTCGATTCCCGGCGGGGTCAGGGATTTTCTCTGCCTCGTGATGACTGGGTGTTGTGTGATGTCCTTAGGTTAGTTAGGTTTAAGTAGTTCTAAGTTCTAGGGGACTGATGACCATAGATGTTAAGTCCCATAGTGCTCAGAGCCATTTGAACCTCATGTTTGGGGGTAATAGAGCAACGAGGGTGAGTACAAGTTTGCAGAGAACACCGACCTAATCCTTCTGAATGGCGAAGCTCACGGTAATGGAAGAGCTGTTCGTCGCCTTTATCAAGATCGTTCTCCACAACGTCCGACTCCATTGTACATCCTTATCGCCACAATTACGCAGCGGCGTCGAGAAAGGGTACCTTCACCGTTAGCAGGCGTGACTGTCGTGCTCCAAGGAGACATAGGCCGTACCGCGTCACGTTGACAAGAACTAGCCTATGAGTACACGAGTAACTTCTTTGTCTGTTAATGAGTGCAAGTGTAAGACAACTGATGAACTGGATCACGCTTAATCAGTTACTGATAAAAGTGATAGCGTCACGAACACGTTTTGAAGCGGTTGAAACACCAAAACGGCACGTTTACGGACAAGGGGTCCAGTTCAAAATGTTGTCTACTTACTCTGCTCTACAAGTCCTAGAAGTTTCTAACGGGAATTTTGGAGCCCCTATAGAACCCTTAAGTAGGCTAATTCGATGCAGGTTTGCCAAGCAGAAATATTGGATATCATTTTTGGAGGGGATTTGGGTTTTTGGTGGTCATAATTTTTTTGACCATTGACTTTGAAAGTTAGGGTTAGTGATATGACTAGTCGCAAAGCGGACACTTAAGGAAGCTGCTTCGCATAAGCTTATTAAGCTTATAAAAGAAGCCAACTGGTGTTTTGTCAGTAGAAATAGAAAAATGTTTCTCTAAGAAAAATGGGTAAAGGGGCGTTTCCAATTAAAGATTTTGTATGGATTTACTGAAGTACTACCCACGAGAGGCTGACTGGTCCGGGTTTGCAACTGATTAATGTTTAACGTACCTGGCACCCGAACCAGAGGTCCACATGGCTGCGTCGAAACTATAACCCCTCGCTGGAAGATATTCTGAGCATAGCCCACTCCTTTGAAATCGCACACGCGGCGAACGAGCGTTCCATGGCGAGGCCACAGGTGGCAGCAGTAGAGTCCTCCCCACGAGCGCCTCCCTCGCGCTGTCAAGACTCATCCCTGCCCAAGATCTCTACGGCTTCGGGGCCCATCGTCTCCTTGATCAATCTGGTGCCTGAGTTCCCTGGAGCTGTCTCCCACCTCTTGCCGATTGGTCGCGTTCTATCACCCTCTGTGGACAGTTCTCGGTCCCAGCTACCTGTAAACACGTTCCCCAGCTCCCGACCCTACTGGCGGTTGGCCATCCCTCGGCTTCAAACGTTTTTGGACTAGATGCTTTCACACTGTTTGGCTTTTCGAATTCTGACGAAGTTAAGGTCTTTCCACTGCTGTCCCTATTCATGACCTCGATCTATGCTCGGCCTATGATTCTCTGTTTCAGTCTGACTTAGCATGTGGTTTGTATTTCCAGGCGCACATTGCTCTCCAGCCAGATGCTCAGCCTTGGTTCTTCCGAGCTCGACCCATTCTGGTGGCCTTACATCCAGCAGTCAAGCAAGAGCTCGATCGATTACAGGCTGCTGGCGTCTTCTAGCCCGTGAAAGTGAGTGCTTTGGCGACCCCATTAGAGGTGATCAGGAAACCTAATGGCTCCCTTCGCCTATGTGGGGATTTCGGGGTCACAATTAATGCACAGTCCCTGGTTGAAACACATCGCATTCCCTGGCAGAAAGACCTGACCAAATCTGCGCATTTGGTACTTCTCTAAGACCGACCTGATGGAGGCTTACCACCAATTACCCTTAGATGAGCAATCCCAGAATATCGTTGTCATCAACATGCCTTTCGGATTATATAGATACAAGCGCCTTTCATTTTCCTGAGGTATGTGGACCAGCTCACACAGCCTATCCCAGCTTGTGACAATTATGTCGATAATATCTTGGTCACACTATGAGCATTTGCAAAGACTCAGTACCTTATTTCACGCCCTGCAGGCCGCAGGCTTACGCTGTCTGCTGGAAAAGTATAGTTTCTTTCAACAGGAAGTAAATACCTGAGGCACTGGCTCGGTAAAGACGGCATTCGTCCGTCGGATCGCCACGTCATTGCCATCATCTTCCTTCCCCACCTGAAGGATTTTTCTGACCTCCAGGTTTTTTGGGCAAGGTTAACCACTACTTAAAGTTCTCATCCCAGGCTGCTGAAGTTGCACAGTCCCCCAATCACTTGGGTCGCAAAGCGTTGCCTACAATGGGACTCCTGCCTGTGATCAAAATTTTCTCTGCATGAAAACTGTGCTCAAGTCCGCCCCTTGCCTGTGTCTCTTCTCTCCAGACTACCCCTTGCTTGTGGCAGCCGATGCTTCAGCCTGTGGTATTGGGGTAGTCCTGGATCAAAGGAATGAGGATGGCTCAGGACAGCCCAATGTTTATGTACCAAAGATGCTATCCCCAGCCCAGAGGTACTATTCTCATATTGAGAAAGAGGCTCTGGCAACTGTGTTTGTCGTTCAAAAGTCTTTGGTTACCCTATTCGGCCCACACATACACACCTCCCAGAGCAAACTGTTCAATGTCTCCAGTGCTGAGAGTCGTTCTTAAGCAATTACACTTCCATTATCCAATATAAGTCCACCTCTCAACACTCCAATGCAGATACCTTGCATGTCTCCCCTAAGGCGCTGATCCCGAGTTCGACCAGCAGGAAGTCCTCTATTTTCAAGTTGATACGGCCCACCATGATACACTGGACGCGTTTCCTGTCACGATGGCACAGGTCGCCTGTGCCACACGCCAGGACACCATTCTGCATCAGGTGCTCTGCCACATGGTTGGCCCACCTGCCTGACTTGCCAGTTGAAAACTGAATTCAGCCCGTGGCGGCACTTCTCAGACACGTTCTTGGTTGTGGCGGATGACCTTCTCTTGGCTGCAGAGGCTGACACCTGTCGGGTGATCATCCCACCTGATTTGTGACACTGTATCTTATGTTTACTACAGTGTGGACACTGGGGGATGTCCCGTATGAAGGTGTTGCTTCACCAGCATGTGTATTGGTCCAGCATCGGTGGCGACATTGAACACTTTGTCCATGAATGCACAGTCTGTTCACGACACCAGGCCAGCCCTTCACAGTCCGTTGCACCCTGGCCCACGCCTCACCAGCCCTGGGAGCAAATCCATCTCGATTTTGTGGTCCTTTTCTTGGGATCGATGTGATTACTTATTGTGGATGCATACTCCAGATACCTGTATGTGGGGCACGTGGCGTCCACCACGACTGATGCGACACATGACCTTGACTCAGGTTCTTGCCATTGAAGGTCTGCCTCGTACCTTGGCCTTCCATAATGTCTCCCAGTTCATGGCAGCCTCCTTTCACGTATTCTGTGAGGCAAATGGTATCAGCCACATCTGCACCCCTCTGTTCTATCTATACTCCAGTGGCACAGCAGAATGACTCATCAGGACATTTAAACAATAGCTAATAAAAGAGGTAGAATCCTCTGCCACCATGTTGGGCCTCACCTTATTCGTGAGCACTTACTGCACTACGCCAATTGATGGTCATAGTCCATCTGAACTTCTTCATCGGCGGCAACCACAGACCCTGCTCCAGTCGCTGACCCCAACGCCTTCTGAGCCCTGGTTCCGCATCTCTCAGCACTACACCCCAGGCACGGCCGTATGGGCACGCTCATACAGGGACAAGGCTGCTTGGACTCCTGCCGCAGTAGTCACGACCCATGGGCAGCATGTGACATCGATACATACACAGAAGGGCCTCGAGTGCCGCCACCATAACCAACTCTGGCCTCATACCCTTTCGTGTCACCTTATGTCCCCCAACACCCTGCCTCCTTCTGGTGTGCACAAGGCCCTCGAGTCGGCCGATCTACTGATGGCCACTGACTCCCCACAGGTACGCCGGCACTCCTGCCCACATCCACAATGATTGGTGGCGCCGTGTGATGCCCTGCTCTCTGGCGACGTTATGACGAATTCCATGGACTTTCCCCCCCCCCCCTCCCCCTTATCCACCGCCAACAGTTGATGACACAAAATCTCCATCTCTTCCCTCCTTCCGCCCACCATGGCACTGCCTGAGACGTTTCTGCCATACGCACAGGTTTCGGCGGGGGAGGGAGGCGGGGGGTGGGGGCGGGGGATGGTTCTGGTATCGTAAGATGCGGAAGTTGAATGCGCGCCAGACGGTATGGACATGAATACCAACTAGAGGTCTCTTTGCTCCAGCACACGCCTGCGCCGCCAGCCTCATCATGCAAGTGCACCACTCTTCCTACCATGTGAAGTCCGTGGCCAATCACATTACCCGCCGTTATGTATTTAGGCAGCTATGCAAGGCTACCCCGGCAATCTGGTACTCGCCGTAGTTCGTGAATGTTTCTCGACCGTACTGCCTTCCAAATCCGAGTGTGAAGATACATACTGCCATTGTTTGGATTATTCCTGCGTTGTTGATGTCTCGCCGTGATTGTCGCCTCAGTTCTTGCTTGCTTGCCTCGTGTTGCGTCCTGGCCAGTCGTAGTGTCTGTCGTCTCCTACTTGCTAGTCTGTCCTACCTGTTCATTGTTAGCGATCCCTTCTGCGACTCCCCCACCTGGCGGCTTCGCATCTCCATTCTCTGTCTGGCGCCGCTCGCCGGTCGCTCTCGGTTGTAACAGGTACAATATGATACAGGATTCCTAATTTTGTTCGTAACCATCCGAATTGTAAACCAGATCTATTTCACAATGGGATCAATTGCTACCTAGCATGCCCAGCTGAGATGTGTAGGGGCTTCTGGGTACTTGAAGTGTAGCAGTCGGTTGTTGCGGATGAGGGAAGTTCTCTGGGTGGTGCAGTCGGCTGGGGCTGCTGGCAGTCCCTGTGCAGTGTCGGAGCGTGTGTGGAGCTGTCCGATCGCTACGAGCTTCGTGGTTCGCCGACTCAGGACGTCAAAGTTGAGTAGTGGTCTCAACTACCCAAGCCACGTCTATTCATGTTGTGGTGGTTCGCTTCAGTGGTTTGTTGTTGGGGAGGTTTTCTGGTGAGCAACACTGAGTGGTTCTACTGCTGAGATTTAGCCGCCATGTGGTGCAATTAACTATTTTGGTCGACTACGATTTGAGTGCATCAGTGGAATTTTGTCTTGTGGCCGTTAGTGTTCTGGTTACATGCCCTGGTCACTAGCGTAAATTCAGGCAGTGTTCTTTTGAGCGAGTTAATTATTACCGTGTTTTAAATTCAAGTGTACCAGGGTTACCTGCCCTGGCCACTAACGTAATTTCAGGCAGCACCGTTTCCTCACCTATTGTCGCTGTCCAACATGGAATGTAATTTTGACAGCTAATACGTATTCCATTGTGGATTATCACGTTTGTAACATTGCTGGTTGGGGTTCTCATGCACTGATTGACAGGAAGCGAGTTGTTGTGTCAGTCGATCCATGGTTCAAGTGTAGTTGGGTTCACCAACTGTCTCACCCTAAGTGAACGAGGGCAGACCGACCTCCCTGGAGGCCTTTTGAGAGCCACCTGTGTTTAATTATCTGTTGTCAGCTATTTTAAATTTTAGGCTAATGGTTATTGTTTGTTCCTTAAAATTTTGCAAATTAATTTTTAAATTTATTTTTCAAGCTTAAAAATGGTAATATATTTTGAAATTTTGAAGTACGATTGTGGCCCTCAGCCATTGATATTGCACCTTACATATATTGTTTCTTTAAATTATAATCTTAATCGGATTTTTATCTTGTTGATTTTTAAGATTTCCTGTTGTTGAACATGCTGGCCTTCTGCCTTTAAAGGTCTATGGTAATATATTCTGAAGGTTTGAAATTTAATTGTGTCCCTCAGCCATTTGTGTTGCACCTTGTATATGTTGCCTTTTGGGTTTTCAACTATTTTATTGCTATCTTAATTCAATTTATTTTTAAAGATTTCGTGTTGGCCTTCTGCCTTTAAAGGCCTATGATAATATATTCTAAAATTTTGGAAATTAATTGTGCCCCTCAGCCATTTGAATTGCACCTTCTGTACGTGGTTTTTTAAACTATTTTATTGCTATCTTAATTGGATAGTTATCTTGTTAAGATTTCTTGTTGGAGGCCTTCAGCCGTGAAAGGGTGGCTAAATTACAATAAATGACAATTATAAGCAGAAACTGATTTCAACCCTTTCCACAATCCTATTACCTGTTCTACCCAGCGGGTTTAGCGTGCGTCTATCAGCGGCAGTAACAAGCAGCGAGAAGCTAGCCGAAAAATTTTTTCTGGAGCTCCCAAGCTGCCAGATTCGCGCATGCGCAGAGCAGTCTAGGTTGTAGTGGGGAGGGGGTTAGTCTCCATGTGAACCGTGTTTACGTTTAGTGATTTTGCTGTTTCCTCCTCGTGGAAGTGTTTGCGGATAAAATACCCAAGTTGAACTGGCAAGCCGGATGCGGACACGGTATTATTGAAAGAAGTATAGAGCAGGGCACTAGACGTATTCCTAAGAGGGATTTCTCCAGAATTTTCGTGTAGGATAAGGATGGAGAATTCACAGGGTGTAGCTGGGGCACTGAGAAAAACTACGCATCTGCAAGAGGTAGACAGTGTTACTAGGCCTCGAAATGAGCAGAGACTGTTTATGTCAATGTATGCCACCGCTCCGAGCCACCGCTACGGTCGCAGGTTAGAATCCTGCCTCGGGCATGGATGTGTGTGATGTCCTTATGTTAGTTAGGTTTAATTAGTTCTAAGTTCTAGGCGACTGATGACCTCAGAAGTTAAGTCGCTAGTGCTCAGAGCCATTTTTTTTATGCCACCGCTGTGGGCGGAAGGGTCACGTAAAAACCCCGTGTCGGCAACCGCAAAGTTTTAATTGTCAACGGTTTGGACATAAAGCACGTGAGTGTGCGTCGAGGAAGCGGAATGACTATAAAGGGGATAAGAAATCGTTAAACGGCAACGGGAGTCTTCCGACCGTCGGGAAGCATTCCCAGTAAACACAAGTGCATGTAAACCTCACGCAGAGAGGGACTGTTTGTTAGTGGTTTGGGTAAACAGGAAAAAGTATGAGTTTTTGGTGGACACAGGGGCACATTTATCGGTTGTGAGTCTGGATCTCGTGGATAAGAACAGTCTATAGGAACCAAGATGCACATTGCGGGCAGTTGGCGTCAGTGTAGTAGATGCAATTGTGACAACACAGCTCGGGTTTAAGATAGGAAACGTAAGGTTTCACGATCAAATTGAGGTGTTGCCGATTGTGGGACAAGTTGACGCTGCGATACTGGGATTAGATTTTCTGGTTAGGCATCGTGGTAGACTCGATATCTGGCAACGAACGGTTGAACTCGGTGCTGACGGCTACAGCTGCCTATTACGAAGGTGGCGTCAGATAAACTGTGTATAAGTGCATTAAAGACTGATTTGTGTGACAGAGTACCAGCAGGTACAGGAAAACTAATATGGGTACCAGTTGATATTGACTTCCGCAAGATGCAGTGTGTTTGGTAGAACGACTAGTGAGTAATAACGTGTTGGATGAGCAATATTGTTTCATACGTAGGTGTATTACTCGCCCAAGGGACATTAGAGGTCAGGTTACGGTGCTTATAAGCCTGGGTAATTTTGGGGAATACGAAGTTACTCTCTTAAAGGGATTGTTTGTAGCCTCGTTAGAAGTTTATGAGGATGAGGATATGGAGGATTGGGGGTTTCAAAGAGAAACAGAACGAACCATCGATTTGTCTCCGTTGCGACACAAGGTGAAGCGCCTGAAGACTGAGGATATATCATTGATGGAAACATTGTTAGTGTGGTATAGGGTTTTGTTCTATACACTGGGTGTGTTGCCGGCGACAACGGTCACACAGCATGGGATATCAAGGGTGAATCATCGACCAGTGTTTAGGAAACAGTATCGAGTACCAAAGCATTTACAGCCTTTGATAGAACAGTTTGTAGATCAACACAAATCGCTGGTACGGAACGGGGATTGCTAAATATAACTAAGGATATGAGCAGAGTAACAGTTGTGTTACAGCAGTATGCTAATGATACCATGATTACCGTGAATAAGGACTTATCATGCAAAATCATCTGAAGACATTGGAGAGTAGAATACATATAGCTAGGTTAACGCGAGAGTTAGCTTGAATGACGCGAGGGTAGAGATGGAAAGGATTCAGAAAGCTCTCCACCATGCTATGCATAGACAATTAAGCACCACACTACTAGCACCAGAAGCATATTTTCTGCGCTTTCGATAAACAGAAAAAGAATTCCCAGTATGTCTTTAACGTATTGTTCCGGTAACAAAGAATAACATGTCATTTTATTATCATGTTTCCATTGTAAAAGTTTATTCTGACCAAGCACGAGCTTTTATCAATGTGCCGGCCGGAGTAGCCGAGCTGTTCTAGGCGCTACAGTCTAGAACCGCGCGACCGTTACGGTCGCAGGTTCGAATCCTGCCTTGGGCATGGATGTGTATGATGTCCTTAGGTTAGTTAGGTTTAAGTAGTTCTAAGTTCTAGGGGACTGATGACCTCAGAAGTTAAGTCCCATAGTGCTTAGAGCCATTTGAACCATTTTATCAATGTACAATTTCCAGTAACTAGCCTTAACTCACGATTTAATTTTTATACTGTTCATGTATATCCTATTAGATGGAGTCTTATTGATAAATGGGTTAAATTTTCTGTGCAAGAAGTATTACTAGTATCGGAACAGCGAGAGAGATGCATGGTTATGGCAGTAAAGATCTTGATGAATGTACGAGTGAAACGACTACTATTTCTCCTACACAGGTGGTGCAGACAGACAAGCGGTCGTGTTACTTACCATTATTTTGGGGGAACATGAATACACCAGATTGTAAAAAGGTTATTTATGAAGCCTCAAGGGAATTTTCAACCAGTTGGGAATCATTGGATTTGCTCTGTATATAAACCGCAAACTGTAGTGATGAACTGTTTTGAGAACGAAGTTTTTTCAGGATGACGAAAACAAAATTGCAGCTTAGTGGGTTATTGGCTAATGGAAAGATCTGTGACATCGATGGGTAAGGATTTCATCAGCCAACAACCATCATGGGTACTATGGTAATCAATAGTGATCAACCAATGTTGTATTGGCTGGAGAATACAACCAGCATTTTACCTAGTCAGAATATTTCTTTCCTAAATTATACAGCACATACTATAGTACTGCATAGATAAATTGATTGAAGAGGGGAATGGATAAGTTGCCATGGATCAGATGTTAAGATATATACAGGAGTTTCATCGTAAACGGAAGCAAAGTATAATACCATTAGTGAACAGCCTCTAGGACAACGCCTATACTAGCAATCATTTGTGCAGTTTATCTTTTTCTGAAGCTTAGAATGACGGAAGCAGAATGTAAATCTACACGTAAGATTCCTCTGGAATGGATTAAAATTGGCGGGATAGACCGTAAGTGAAGCATAAGGGTAAAATTAGTAAAGATTTTGTAAATAGTACCATAATTTGTAGGAGTGAGAATTCTTGAGTGGTTCTTAAAATTTGGGTCGAATTTCTCTAAACGAGTAGTGGGGGGGGGGGGGGGGGGAGTTAGGCACCAACGCTGCATCAGGCAGCTGGCCAAAGAAATTCATCATTGAGAGAGCAATATGACAGAGGAGTATCATGTCACCTTGTTATGTGAAGGAAGAAGCCGCATCGCTAACACAAGAAAGAGTACTGGATAGTGTTACGGACAAATGAGTTAAGCAAATAGGGCACAATATGAATTGCTGATACATTCGTATTACGAAAGCCAATTCGGTCATTACAAGTGACCTCGGATCAACACTAGCTGATATTTCACACTATAAACATGAGAGGGCACTCTCACTTCTGGTTCGGTAAAGAGAATACGATCTACAGCGATTTGACTTCATACATTGTGATGAAATGGTGGGCAGCAGTTTGTGGTTTTGTTTGCGTGATCTAGGGAAAGAAATACAGTAAGCTTTACCTGCATTCAAAGGAACAGGGTGTAGACTTAAACGACTGCAGTAAAAGCACGGCATTGGTGGGGCGACAAAGCGCGTTTTTTCTGGGGAACGATGAAGAGACATTTCCAGATGTCCACATGCAGCGGTCGCATTTTGCAAAACACATTAGCTTTGGTGCCAGATGTCCAGGTATACGGCCTAGCGCCGAAAAGTCGCTGACAGTGCATTGTAGGCCTTGTTAGCGAGCAAGCCACCAAAAGAAATGTAAACGTTCTGCAAATGCCCGTGGGACAGGGAAACTGGGGCCCAGGTGTCCAGACTCTGTTTCAAAACATGTTTTGTCAATGCGAGTTTATGGCTGCCCTTTGCAAACTTTGAAATCGACGCAACAGGAGAGATAAGCTGTTTATGGAGCGCTGTGCTTCCACCCTGTATTGTGTTAGCAAAAGACACGGCAAACGTGTGGGAAAGAGGCCGAGAAGCTGAATTTTCTTCTGTTTACTGCCAATTAACTTTAAGTCTCTGATTGGTCAAATCGCTTTTCAGTGCAAAGACCATTCTCCGAGCTTACAATGCTGGGCTCCAGCTCATGATTGGCTTGTGTGAAACTGGGATGTCAAAAAAGAGAAATGTGCTTTTGGAACCGAGCTGAAAAGGAAACAGAGAAAGGGAGATCCGCACTCTTGTACAAGTCTCTTGTGCTGGCCGTTTGATAGTAAAGAACTGCAGGTCTCTACCTAAATGGTGAGACTAGTGTCCTTTGCTAGGATGCGACCTAGAGCCTGTGCCAGTCACCTTCTGAACTGTCGAAGTACAGCTTAATTCATCACAGTCAAAACGAGTGACACGTGGGTGTACTTATTTGTCTTGAGTCGGCCGTCTAAACATTTGACGTATTGCGACACGCACAGTCGTGGCACGGAGTCAAATTGGTTTGGCAGACCAGCAAACAGGTCCACCTGCACACTGGAATCTGTCGGGGTTTCAGAGGCTCTTAGGGAAGTACCTGCATTCTGAATTAACCAAACGCGAGAACGCGTACTTGCTTTTTTCGGGAACACGCATTTAATAACAGATTGCCGCCGCTCATGACTTCAGTCGCCGAACGCATCGTAGTGTGCCGCCTTGACCAGTAGGATGGTAAAGTATTCGCTGCTGCGACATAGGGCTATAATATCTATTTCTCAGCACCCTGTTCTTTCGAAGCATATTTTCCCTTTTTTTGTATGGTAGAATATAGATGCTTGGTGGTGGCTTAGTTTGATGCCATAACCTGGATTCACGTGTACGGAGTGAGATAGAGCGAGTAGTGTTCTGGTTAGTGTCGTGTTCTGATCCCCAGCAGATCACTTTGTCCACCATAGATCCCATTTTAGTAAGGCTTTTGTTAAATAAATATTGTTTGTACGATGTTTCTTTAATAATTTTGTTGTCTTGTCTTGTTTAAGCTCAATAAATCGATTGTGCCTTAGACTACAACTTCTCCCTGAGTTCTGATTAACAGTTCCTTCGCGTTTTTATGGCAGTCTAGATCAGAAACATGAGTAGCCTTTTCATTTGGTGTCCACTGTGTGGATCTTTTACTTCATTAACAGTAATCATCTTTCAAACATTTGAGTTCAGAAGGTAGTTGTTGATCAGTATTATCTATGATCTACGCGTACTCGATTCCCTAACATGATATTAATGATGGGTATACGTCTGTTGTAGATTTCCTGCTCATACTCAACACTGCCATAAGCCGCAGGAGAGATGTCTTCCTCTCCATAAGCACCAGTCACGCATATGGGATGGCCTGGGGACCTTCCGTGTCGAACGTGGACACCAGCATTCCTAACAGTTCAGCGGAACCACAGGGCCTACCCACATAGCAGGCCACGCTCAGCGCACTTCTCAACCACACATCAACTGTCATCGTGGTCCAAAGAGTAGAAATGATCCACAGTTATAGGAGGGGATGGAGGACGTCCTAGGCTGACATGTATAAGCCACATACGGATAAGCCACCTTCTTCGAGTTCGGACGATGAAGACGCAGCATCCACTTCCGGAGTAGCTGCTGGGCCCTGGCGGCACACCCAGACAAGCAGTGGCAGAGGACTGCTGCTGCAGCATCGCTAAAGGAGTGATGTATTTGCAGAAATAAATGGTTAAAAGTCACTCTTCTTTTACTGCGTCCACCGGCGTACACAGGTTACAACCACCTCCTCTTCCCTGAGGAACCAACAACTGGCGAACTGGAAGAATGCCTCACAACACACCATTTATCTGCCGCACCCCCCAGTAGTCGCCACCTGCATCAGTATAGAAAGTCTTCAAAATTAACATTACATTATTATATAGAAATCTCATGCTCCTTGAGAGAGGACAAGTTACTCTCTCACCTATTTTTCGCATACGGATAATTATTACTGATTTTATTACAAGTTGACACACCTTGAGAAAGACACTAGAAAACTTAACGACCTGAGCAGATCTTGACGGAGCTTGGTATGGCGCTAAAATTATGACGTATTTTTATGATTCTTAACTTGTAGAGACGGCATGTTGGGCGTTGAAAGCAACTTGCGGCGAGCCCATCCCTCAGTAAATCTTGCCAGACAGGGCAGACAGGACAACCCCTCATTGAAACAGGTGTCCAGCTGAACAGTGCCACAATATCTGTGGCACTAGCCGAAGCCTTGGCTATGGGTGACGGTCTCAAGGAACGCGTCTACACAATGGAGTCATAAACTAGACACTGTGCGCAGAGCCACGTGTAATAATAATTCACAAGTTTTCGTGTTCGCTGATATGCAAATAGGCCTGTGAACCACTACCAGCTGCCTCGGTTGTATAAGAAACTGCGGAATCTGAGAAACGTTTAGAAATGGAATCTTTATTACTCCTCATAGCTAGGACTAACAAGCTCCAAGGCACAGGTGATTTAGATAAAGATTGTATCCTTTCACTTGTTGCCATGGGAAGCGACAGGACAGGAGAAAATCATCTCTTCCCCTCTGCGAAAACTTAAAAAAAGCCGGTAATTGGTGGTTTCTTTTCTTTCCAGAGGCACAGGTACCGACAGTGTGTCATCAAACGTCTCGGACTACTCGTTTGCCGAGAGCACACTTTTACGTTTCTGGTTTACCAATCTTCACGTTTGGTATCCTTGTGAGCTCTGTCGTAAGTGAGCCAAATTGGTCCTTGGTATGACGAGCAGTCATACAGTCTCTGCCACGCAGGATCCTTGTCGAGTGTAGTCTGAATGTCCTGTTAGTTGTTTACGGTATTCAATCAATAACTTGTTTAGCATAATTTATGTGTTTTAAAGTAAAATTAAATGTTGTTAGAACGCTAAAATTATGCCAATTTTCTCAATTTAATTTATACAGTCCCACTAGGGTTAACTTCCATTGTTGCCTCCCATGCCAGGATCTCCGATTGACGGCACCTTCTGTGACCGTCAGATCGAGTTGCTTAGCGTAGTAAATGAATTTGACGTCCCTTTCGCAGAATTTTGAATTGTTGGCACCTTCTGTGACCATCAGATCGCAGATAGTGTTTAACGTGGTGCACTGGGTAGAGTATATTCGCGTTGCTGATGCCTAGAGATAGTACTAATACTTAATTATTGTATGTGTGTATTTACATGTTGTGGTTGTGACTTCTGTGTCACTTGATTGTGTGTTTCTGATGGCGAACGGCGATGTGCTGATTTGTTAGGTTTGATTGAGATTTTCGTTTGTGAACACAGACAAGCGACTGTTATTTGTATTCGTTGTCAGGAACTAGGAATCAGTAGCTCACGGGGGCGTTATTGAGAGTGTGGCATATGAATGTGTAGTGTTGAAATTCCTTTGGGTCAGAATTAGATTGCATGCTTACAAGAAGCAAGGAACGTTTGCTGCAGAGTAGAGGAAGTAATTGTGTTTTGTTAACCATGGATCCACGGCAGGTTATTAGCGGTGACCAGGCAGATATTACACAGGATTCTCAGGTAAATGCAATTGCAGACCGGGCAGATACGTCGAACGAAGAACCTGCAGAGTATGACGACATGTCTCAGTCAGGTGACGAAAGTGAACAGGAGATGGCAGCAGAACGAAATGCAGGCGCTGCTGACGCACCATCATTGAGACTAGCAGACCAGAATCACGAATGAAACTTCACAGAATGATGAGATCTCGTTCATCTAGTCCGGAAGGTGTTAGCGGTGGATCTCAGTTTGAGGCTCTCATGCAATTCATACAAGAGGCAGAAAGGAAGAGACAAGAGGCAGAAAAAAAGAGACAGGAGGAAGAGGAGGAAAGACGCAAATCACTCATAAGAACAATCACAGACGGTATAGATGGAGTCAAGAAAGAGATCGAAAGAATATCAAGAAAACGACAAACGCGTGAGGTGGCGGACAAGGCGAAGCGCGATGCCAAAACAGCGCGATTGGTAGCGCAAGTTGCACGAAAGGACGCATTAGTGCCCAAAGAACAACTGGCAAGAACTGAGGTGTGTAAGACAAAAGAGGCACTTGCAACTCTTCAAAAGCAAGGCAAAAAAATTGCACATCGGCGAATGCAGTAGGAATATATTCCTGCCGCGGCGGAACGTGTAATAGAAAATGCTCCGTCGGTAACACGCAGCATGTCACAGACAGAGCCGGAAAACAATTTTACACGTCTACGGAGATCAGAAACGATATTACGTGAATCTGACAACTCGAGGAGACACCACAACAGTGCACGAGGATCGTTTGGAATCGCTCGCTGCAGACGAGAGTGTAAATTCGTACGGCCGATACGACGAACGTTTCGGCCACAAACATTTCTTGGCCATCCAGACTTTTCAAATTTACAAGGAGGCACACAACGCAGTACATCCAAAGACATGAATGGCACAGTACGATCACGTGCTACCAGAATCTTGGCCACTGAAAAATGGTTCAAATGGCTCTGAGCACTATGGGACTTAACTTCTAAGGTCATCAGTCCCCTAGCACTTAGAACTACTTAAACCTAACTAACCTAAGGATATCACACACATCCATGCCCGAGGCTGGATTCGAACCTGCGACCGTAGCGGTCGCTCGGTTCCAGACTGTAGCGCCTTTAACCGCTTGGCCACCCCGGCCGGCTTCGCCACTGAAGTACAAGCTCCAGTTTATCTGTGGTTTTTTAGAAGTGTCGATTGCAGAACATATGCAAGAAGCTGCGGAGAGTTGTCGGATGTACCAAGAATTTAAGGACGCATTCCTTAGCACATTTTGGTCGCAAGGCACACAGGAGAAGATAAAACAGGAGATCTTGTTAGGAAAGGATTTAGAAGCGTCAGGATTCCGCAGTCGTGTCAAATTCTTCGAGTCCGTGGTCAAGATGAACCGATTCTGGATCAACCGTACAGTCCCAAGGGAACTACATTAAATTACCTTTACGTTACCAGCTACTGCTCGTCGGCAGATGATGTGATCCAATCGAAGCTTTCAAGGGCGCGCTATGCGAGCACGATTACGTGAATGAAATTCACAACTCGCGGGAAAGAAGTAGAAATAATGACCGTAACTGGCCAGACTCGCCAGAGAGGAATGACGATGGACGAAATGGGGGAAAACATCGATCGAATCGGAACCAAAAATTCTAACTTCAATGGGAATAACCAGCCATCATATGAAAGTAAAAGAAGACGAGGAAATTATAATCATAACAAAAACTACAGACGAAACGGAAACCTGGAGAGAGCAACAGAACTCGATCGAAAGCCAACAGAATTCTAGGGACCAACGGCAAAGCAATAGCAGGACATACAACGATCAAGGTCAATGGAATGACCAACGTAGCAAATATGTGGAATTGAGTCCATCTAACCCATCACAGGGGTCACACAGAGAAAATTCAAACACGAACAGACACACAGCCGCTGCAGACTCATCTCAAAACAATTCCGCAGAAACTATCGTAACGAGCGATATTACCCTGTTAGACTACGAAGATACAAGAGAACTGCAACGGGAAGAGAAGGTGTAGTATGGAAATAGTTTCCATGGACGAACTGTTTAACGTAATTTAATGTTGATATTGTGTTGCTTAGCGTAATTTTTCATTTGTTGTATTTCGGTGTTATTTTATTTGTTTGTCTTTTCCATTAGTTTTCTGCATGAATCCATGTTGAACGTGGTCAAATGCGTTGCGTATTTGTGACATCTTCACGCGAAACATTCACTGGTAGGTGGCAGATTGAATTAAAATTCCGTTGCAAATTATATCTCATCAACAATTGGCACTTTTTGTGGCATACGAAACCAGGCACTTTGCAGTACTGAATACTTCAAACAACTGAGTACTGCCATTATTTCCTTGGACCACACAATTATTGTCCGATTTCCGCTCTGAGGAGGGCAAGGAGACCTAGCGGCCACTAAAGTTACGTTGTGCAAGACGCGACAGTTGGCTGCGACTGCGACGCTGCCCCCTCCTCTTTTCCCACCCTGGCAGACGGCGACACGGCCGCAACACGACTGGAGTCGTCGCCGTTTCCCAAGCTCCGGACGGCGGCGGCGGATCCAAATACATAAGAAAAATAAGAATTCCGATTTTCTTGCTGTAAAAAATACTGTATGTTAATGCAACAAAGTTACATCGGCTCCCAGAGTTAGTTTTTCGATACAGATTCTCCTTTTACTTTAAAAAATTGAAAAGTATCTCTTCCGGTTTTGCGTGTTTTTTTCGCTGTATATTACTTCTCAATCAATTGTGAGGAAAGTAAAAGGCACAAAAAATTGATGTTTGCGTATCTTACAGTTTCACATCACAGCTTGATAATGAGGTGTGTATTTTTCCGATATTCGTCACAGTTATCCCGATACTTAATTTACAAGTAACCTACTGCATAAAATTTGAATTGTGTACAGTGAAAAATGTGGTCGCTGGCTACTTTACGTACGGTTCACGTTAGGTCATACATCGTTGCCGATGAAAAGAAGCTAACATATCGAAATTATTTTTTAAGTTGAGATCAGATTGATATCGATCTCCGTTTCCGAGATTTGGGCTCATATATCTCCGGGAGCGTCGCGACTAGCCGCCAGTTCTGTCGGCGCGCAACGAGAATCGTGTGGTCATCACACGATAGAGAATGCATTTGTTTTGTTTCGCTGACACATTTGGACCTAATGAAACCATTTTATGTCATATTCCTCCGGTATGAGTTACTAATATTTCTCCATATGCTCTTGACAATTTCATTTAAAATGCCACGAAACGTAGGTTTCTTAAAGCCAAGTGATCAAGCAGAAACCATTTTCTTGGTTTTGCTGAGGCATCTGAACCTGTTCCAAGCTTTCTTTCTCGTTTATTTCTCTGATACGAGTCCCGAATATTTCTCCATCTGTTTTTGCACAATTCACCTAGAATTCCTATGAAAGATAAGTTTATTAACAATAAGCGAACGCTAGCGTCATTGCATTGTTTCAAGTTCTTGACAACAAGATAGGGTTACACCTTAAACATCTCTAGAATTTTGATTCTGAACGTCTACAGTATACACTGGCAGAAATGTGGAAGAAATAATGTCCATGCTTGTTCACAAAATTTCCCCAAATTATACTTGTCAGTTTCTCCCATGCAGAAACTTTTGGAACAAGCTAAGGCAACTTTCATAGCCGACTGAATCTTTATTCCCATCGAAATGAACTTCCATATTCTTGTATTCTGACAGCATACATCGTTATGGATGACATCAACATTTAATCTTGCCAAGCTGCACTCAAAAGATGACTCCAGGATTTACAAAAGACGAATTTCAATTGTGAACTGTGTCAGACCAGAAGGGCCTTGTAAAACAGTAGTGCACTTTTGGCACAAGTTTTTTGAGCACCATCTTCTACCAATGAATTGAAGTGAATGTGACAAATTACTTATTGCAGCATACTGTTTGCGCAATCTGTTGAGAAACGCCTTCCTCAAAAACGAACATCTATTGATTACAGAAAGCTGTACAACAATCTGGTGGTGGTTTTTCACAACTAGAAGGTATCATCAAGACACCAATCTACCGTTTACTTTCAAAGTGAAGATATTGTAAAATGTAACTTTCTCGTTGTACTTTAGATTGTTCATTTTATAATGTACTTTCCGTTTTCAATTTTTATCGTCACAAAAAAGAGTAATGCGAAAATTGACCTTCAAGTTCATTTTCATCATTCTAATTCTACATCTGCATGGATTATACTGATTTTCATAACAGGCCTGAAAAATTTGCATTAATGGAAAAATATTATATATTTCACTCACCTGCCAGTTTCAACTGTGCACCAATTTCTTCCCAAATTCTGTCTCTGAACATAGTGTCTCTACATTTAGGGTTCTTCAAATCGTAAAGGCAAGGCTGTTGCGAGACCAGCTCACAGAGCATCACATCCTGTGAGTGGCTCATTTCAGTTTTCCTTGACTGGCTCGACATCTTTCTCGCAGCCGTACGTCTTTGTGTCGTGCGACTTCCGTCGCAACACTGCTCACTGGTGCAGTGCTGCGACAGCTGCCGCAACAGTCGCGCGTCGCATCCCAAACTCGAACTGCGCATGCGCCAGCGGACAACTTCTGACGTCACGTAGCGACCCGTCGCAGTCGCTAGTGTGCGTCGCGTCTTGGACAACGTACCTTTATTACGTGACGTCAGAAGTTGCCTACTGGCGCATGCGCAGTTCGAGTTTGGGATGCGACGCGCGACTGTTGCGGCAGCTGCCGCAGCACTGCACCAGTGAGCAGTGTTGCGACGGAAGTCGGACAACACAAAGACGTACGGCTGCCAGAAAGATGTCGAGCCAGTCAAGGAAAACTGAAATGAGCCACTCACAGGATGTGAAGCTCTGTGAGCTGGTCTCGCAACATCCTTGCCTTTACGATTTGAAGAACCCTAAATATAGGGACACTTTGTTCAGAGACAGCATTTGGGAAGAAATTGGTGCACAGTTGAAACTTGCAGACGAGTGAAATATATATTATTTTCCCATTAATGCAAATTTTTCAGTCCTGTTATGAAAATCAGTATAATCCATGCAGATGTAGAATTAGAACGATGAAAATGAACTTGCAGGTCAATTTTCGCATTACTCTTTTTTTGTGACGATAAAATTGAAAACGGCAAGTACATTACAAAATGAACAATCTAAAGTACAACGAGAAAGTTACTTTTTACAATACCTTCACTTTGAAAGTAAACGGTAGATTGGTGTCTTGATGATACCTTCCAGTTGTGAAAAACCACCACCAGATTGTTGTACAGCTTTCTGTAATCAATAGGTGTTCGTTTTTGAGGAAGGCGTTTCTCAGCAGATTGCGCAAACAGTATGCTGCAATAAGTAATTTGTCACATTCACTTCAATTCATTGGTAGAAGATGGTGCTCAAAAAACTTGTGCCAAAAGATCACAACTGTTTTACAAGGCCCTTCTGGTCTGACACAGTCCACAACTGAAATTTGTCTTTTGTAAATCCTGGAGTCATCTTTTGAGTGCAGTTTGGCAAGATTAAATGTTCATGTCATCCATAACGATGAAAAACGTAAATTTTTGACATTTGTTGGTTCTGTTAGGGCGTCTACTTCTACTTGGGTATCCTCGTCCAGGTTCAGAATAAAATACTAGAGGTGAGTAGTTTATCCTCTTCCCAAGAATGAGAAGAAAATATATTGAAGGCAGCATGTCTTTACTTTTAAGAAACCTAAATTTCGTGGCATTGTAAATGAAATTGTCAAGAGCATATGGAGAAATATTAGTTACTCATACCGGAGAAATATGACATAAAATGGTTTCATTAGGTCCAAATGTGTCAGCGAAACAAAACAATTGCATTCTCTATCGTGTGATGACCACACGATTCACGTTGAGCGTCGACAGAACTGGCGGCTAGTCGCGACGCTCACGGAGATATATGAGCCCAAATCTCGGAAACTGAGGTCGGTATCATTCTGATCTCAACATTAAAAATAATTTCGATATGTTAGCTTCTTTTCTTCGGCAACGATGTATGACCTAACGTGAACCATACGCAAAGTAGCCAGCTACCACATTTTCCACTGTACACAATTCAAATTTTATGCAGTAGGTTACTTGTAAATTAAGTACCGGAATAACTGAGACGAATATCCGAAAAATAGACACCTCATTATCAAGCTGTGATGTGAAACTGTAAGATACGCAAACATCAATTTTTTGTGCCTTTTACTTTCCTCACAATTAATAGAGAAGCAATATACAGCGAAAAAAAAACACGCAAAACCGGAAGAGATACTTTTTAATTTTTTAAAGTAAAAGGAGAATCTGTATCGAAAAACTAACTCTGGGAGCCGATGTAACTTTGTTGCATTAACATACAGTATTTTTTACAGCAAGAAAATCGGTATTCTTATATTTCTTATGTATTTGAATCCACCGCCGCCGACCGGAGCTTGGGAAACGGCGACGACTCCAGTCGTGTTGCGGCCGTGTCGCCGTCTGCCAGGTTGGGAAAAGAGGAGGGGAGGGGGCAGCGTCGCAGTCGCAGCCAACTGTCGCGTCTTGCACAACGTAACTTAATCGAGGGACAAGCGAGTCGTGCGGCACCACAGTCGACGCGATCGCCGATCCTAGCTGACTCAGCGGGGTGCTGAGAGGAACGTGTCCCATCGACAACAGGCGAGCCAAACCCACGTTCCGCAGCAGAAGGCGCGTTCCGATGCAGAGGCGAACAGGAAGAGTAGGGCTGTCCCATGTCCCACTAGTGCTGAATGGATTTCTGCATCAGGGGGCAGGTTGCACGTCAAAGGCAACGCTGTCACACCAGTCCCTGACAGCTGATGGTGGCCTGACCAGGATGAGGCCGGGCTCCTGCTGCGGTCCGTAAGCTGCCCAAGTTGCCGGTTGCCACCAAGACGCCAGATTCTGCCCGAGACGAGAGGAAACGCCAGAGACGTCTGCCGCCACTTTTGCCACGTCATCCGCTGAGAGAGGCCATTCCACTCTGGCGCAAATTGAAGTTCTTCAGTCCTACTAGTCACAGTTTATGCATGTGTTAAGTGCCGTATTCTCAGTTTGTGTGACATTTTCAATTGTAAAATTTGTCTCCCCAGGGACCCTTGTAGAGGGAGTGATGGGATACCTTTCTGTAATATCACTATGTGACATCTATTTGTGTCTTTGTATGTATCATCTGAATTGTCTTGATTGTGAGGTCTATCTTCGTTCTGCACATTTATTAATGCTCTAAGTGCCTGTATTTGTTTTCATGTTGTAGAAAATTGTGGTGTCACCGCCAGACACCACACTTGCTAGGTGGTAGCTTTTAAATCGGCCGCGGTCCATTAGTATACGCCGGACCCGCGTGTCGCCACTGTCAGTAATTGCAGACCGAGCGCCACCACACGGCAGGTCTAGAGAGACGTCCTGGCACTCGCCCCAGTTGTACAGCCGACTTTACAAGGAACGGTTCACTGACAAATACGCTCTCATTTGCGCGAGACGATAGTTAGCATAGCCTTCAGCTACGTTTGCTACGACCTAGCAAGGCGCCGTATTCAATTGATATTGAGATTCTATTAATGTATCATCAAGAGCGATGTTCTACAAATGTGGATTAAAGTTAAGTATTCCAGAAGCTACGTACTTTTCTTTATAGCATTCATTACGTATCCTGTTTCAGACCTCACGCCAGCCTGCGTGAGTTTAAGCGCGTGCCTTTCGGCTTTCTCGCATTGTGTCTAGGCTGTCTTGTCTAGACACAACAAAACTAATACACAAATGTACACAACTTAGGTAACAAGACAAACAGATTACACATGTGATTTCCTTGTTCACTAAGAATTTGAGAATGTATGTGTTTGATGATTGAGACCAAATGAGTGATAGAGCATGGGTAAATAAATGGGCAGAGAACAGTTCATACTCCAGGACACTGTAAATGACTAGGGACATTAGATTTCTCTGACCTCAGGATATGGTGTGAATTCCTCCAAGGCCTTTTAAACGCCTGTCACATGTGTAATCGAAGTCTGTGATGTAGCAATGACTCCTGGGCCCAACATAATTCATACTACCAACAGCAATGTTTTCAAGTACTTTTGCTGGCCTGCTGCTTCAAATGAGTGAAAGGCCCCTGGAATGAATTAGATCAAGCTAAGATGTGTTTTAGCCATGGGCAGTCCTGATTGGCAAAGTCACCTTCTTCACATACATATCGGTTATAAGAGTGAGATTCTCCTACTATTTTCAATGATTTCCTCTGGTTCACATCACACTAAACAATTTAGAAATGAGACGCTACCCATGCAGAAAAAACGGCAGGTAGAGGGCAGTGAGAGAGGAAAAGTTATTCTCTCACCTACTTTTCGCACACAGAAAATTATTAGATTTTATTACAACCTGACGCACCTTCACCAAGAGTCTAGAAATGTTAACAGCCTGAGCAGACATTGATGGAGCCTGGTAGGCCACTAAAACTATGGGGTATTTTTATGATTATTAGCTCATAGAAACAGCATGTTGGGCATTGAAAGCAATTGGCGGTGAGCCCATCCCTCAGTAAATCTTGCTGGACAGGTCAACAGCTGTACAGGGCAGACAGGGCAGCCCCTTGTCAAGACAGGTCACCAGCAGAACAATGCCGCGATACCTGCCATGGCGCCACCAAAGCCTGGCCTGGGCGCACCCTACAAGAGCTGGAATTTCACAGTGTGAAAAACCGATTTCCCAGAGTCAGTAATTCTATACTCCATTTCGAAAACTGACACTGATACTTATTTTCACGTTTAGATTTCGTTTGACGACTCTTCACCATAAGAGTTCGCTGTTACACTTATCTTAACGGTTACTAGTAAGAGCGCTTCTTGGTGCACATAACTTTTTGCTGCAAGATGAATCAGTAGCTGCTGGCACATCGTTTCTGTTTGGTTCCACCCAGCTCATTTACACCTGGGTGTTCCAATTTCAGCGAGCATCACTTTAGTCATCATAATTGTTTTCATATATTCAGCAGCTGTGTAGATATTTAAAATAATTCTGATTTATTGTTCTCAGTTACACTTTTTTAATTACCTTATACATTTTGATCATTCTGGATCATCTTCATATCCAGATTTGGTTCTGACTAGAATTGTTGCTGAAGCTACTACTTAGATCTGGAGATGATCCAGGGTGTTCGAAACACATAGTGTGAATAAAAACGTTCAACTGACACAGAACAATAAATGAGAATTGCTTTACATTTAGCGAGTGTTAGTGTAATGTAACTTTTCGTAGGTATACGGTTCCGTCGCCTCTTCCATCGACACCTTTCATTTTCGTTTTCTTCTGATCATTTTACCGAATAACTCTAACAACTGATCCGTTGCATCAGCCCATAAAGGCGTTGTCTGGTATCGCTTGTTGAGTTTATGCAGAAGAAAAAAGGTGTCTATTAATTTAGGCTTGAATGTCATTGTGCTTGTCACATACCACGCTCATCCTTTTCAGTTACCCAGTTTTACATTTGTGTTTGTTGACAAGTGTTACTGACTGGTAATCAGATATCGACGTGTTCTTTTGCAGCAGGAGCTGAAACTAGCAAATGTAGATGTTTGGCAATTAATGTCTTCAAAACGAAAGTACATAATTTATAGGAGTTGTCGATGATATACCCTCAGTGAAAAGGAGAAGGAACTGCAGAACCTGTTGAATGTAATAAAGAGTCTGATGAATATAGAACGTGGACCGAGAGTAAAATAAAGAGTAATGGAAGTCGTGAGAGGTGGCAGAAACGAGATTAGCGGTAAACGTAGCTGGAGACCATGAAGTAGAAGAAATTAAAGATTTCTGATAATTTGGAAGCACAGTAACACATAATAGATCAGCCCAGGAGGACATAAAGAACGGATTAGCATAGGCAAGTAGGTCTCAAACTCAGGAAGAAATTTCTAATAATGTGCTCTTGGAGGCAGCATTATGTGGTAGTCAATCATGGAGTGTGCGATAATAGGAAGAGAAGAGACTCGAAATGTTTGAGATTTGGTGCTACAGGACGATGTTGAAAATTATATGGACCAATAAGAAATGAGGAGGCTCTCCTCCAAATAGTGAAGGAAGGCACACTTGGATAACACTGACAATAAGAAGGTAGATGATGATAGGAGACCCCTTAAGACATCACTGAATAACTTCCACGATACCCTATGGAGCTGTAGACGGTAAAAACTGTAGGGGAAGACATGGACTCGCAAGCATCTAAAAATTAATTGAGGTTTTAGGGTGGAAATGATACTCAGATGAGAGGAGCCAGACACAAGCGAAGAGTTCATCGCTTGTCGCATCAGATGAGTCAGAAGACTGATGAACCAAAAAAATAATCTTCTCTTACATTAATGGAATCAACTCTTTTTGAAAGTAACATTACAGAAACAAGTAGTCTTAATGCATGCTGACAACTCAGAACGATGCACGTGCATCACGATGGAGCTTCCTCTCACTGTGTTTTGGACGATATATGTTTTTTTAGGGGGGAGGTGGGGGGGGGGGGGGGGGTTCATCAGTATACTGACTGGTTTGATGCGGCCCTCGACGAAATTCTCACCTGTGCTAACCTTTTCATTTCAGAGTAGCACTTACAACATACGTTCTCTATTATTTTCTGGATATATTTCAATCTCTCTCTTCCCCTAAAGTTTTTGCCTTCTACAGCTCCCTCTAGTACCATGTCTTAACAGATGTCCTGTAATTTTCAACATTCGTCTGTAGCACCATAACTCAAATGCTTCGATTCTCTTCTGTTCCGGTTTTCCCACAGTCCATGTTTCACTACAATACAATACTGTACTCCAGACGTACATTCTCAGAAATTTCTTCCTCAAATTAAGGCCGATATTTGATATTAGTAGACTTATCTTGGGTAGGAATCCCTCTTTGCCATTGCTAGTCTGCTTTTGACGTCTTACTTGCTCCCTCCGTCACTCGTTATATTATTACCCAGGTAGCGGAATCCTTAAGTTCATCTACTTCGTAACCACCGATCCTGATATTAAGTTTCTTGCTGTTCTCATGTCTACTACTTCTCATTAACTTCGTCTTTCTTCGATTTAATGTCAATCCATACTCTCTAGACTATTCATTACATTCAGTAGATCATGTAATTCTTCTTTACTTTCTCTCAGGATAACAATGTCACCAGCGAATCGTTTCATTGATATCCTATCGCCTTTAATTTTAATTCCCCTCCTCAACCTTTCTTTTATTTCAATAATTGCTTCCTCAATGTACAGATTGAACAGTAGGGGCAAAAGACTACATCCTTGTCTTACACCCCTTTTAATACGAGCACTTCGTTCTTAGACGTCCACTCTTATTATTCCCTCTTTCCTGTTGTATATATTATATATGACCCGTTTCTGCCTATAGCTTACCCCCAATTTCCTAATAGTTTCGAACATCTTGCACCATTTTACACTGTCGAACTCTTTTTCTGGGTCGAAAAATCTTATAAAAGAGTCTATTTTTCTTTAGTCTTGCCTCCATTATTAACCACAACGTCAGAATTGCCTCTCTCATGCCTTTACCTTTCCTAAAGCCAAACTGATCGTCATATAGCTCCTCCTCAATTTTCTTTTCCATTCTTCTATATATTATTCTTGTCAGCAACTTGGATTCATGAGCTGTTAACCTGACTGTGCGATAATTGTCGCACTTGTTAGCTCTTGCCGTCTTCGGAATTGTGTGGATGATGTTTTTCCGAAAGCCAGATGGTATATTGCCAGACTCATACATTCTACTCACCAACGTGAATATTCTTTTTGTTGCCACTTCCCCCAATGATTTTAGAAATGCTGATGGAATATTATCTATACCTTCTGTCTTACTTGATCTTAAGACCTCCAAAGCTCTTTTAAATTTTGTTTCTAATACCGGGTCCCCTATCTCTTCTAACTCGATTCCTGTTTCTTCTTCCATCACATCAAACAAATTTTCCCCCTCATAGAGGCTTTCATTGTACTCTTTCCACCTATCCGCACTCTTAATGTTATCACCCTTGATTTTAATGTCACTGAAGGTTGTTTTCACTTTCCTCTATGTTGATTCAGTCCTACCGACAGTCATTTCTTTTTCGATTTCATCACATTTTTCATGCAGCCATTTCGTCTTAGCCTCAATGCACTTCGTATTTATTTCATTCCTCAGCGACTTGTATTTCTGTATTCCTGAGGCTTCCGGAACATTTTTGTACTTCCTCCTTTCATCGATCAATTGAAGTATTTCTTCTTTCTTCGCAGTTACCTTCTGTGCACCTATGTTTTCCTTCCCAACTACTGTTACCTCCCTTTTTAACAATGTCCATTCCTCTTCAACTGTACTGCCTACCGAGCTATCCCTTACTGCTGTATCTATAGCCTTAGAGAACTTCAAGTGTATCTCGTCATTCCTTAGTACTTCCGTATGCCACTTCTTTGCGTATTGATTCTTCCTGACTAATTCGCTTAGTAAGCACAAGAACGATATAAAGATGCTAAATAAATTACTGTAGGTGAAAGTACAAGATAGTCGTAGTACTTCGGGAGCAGGGGTTGAATGTCAAAATTTCGAGAGCGTACGTTCCTTCAATAACCGGGAAAATTGTTGTTTCCTCCCACATACTCTCGAAAAATGATCTCCGACGATAGACTCGGAGAAATTAGTACTGACACATATGTTTGCCGACGCGCATTCTTCAAACACACGATTTGCCAACGGAACAGGCAAGGTGGAAATTTCTTGTGCAACCAGAACTACCTATCCCACAAACCGTAAGGTGGTCTTTGGAGTATGGTTTTTTGTTCGATCTTCTTCGTGTGTTCGGTTAATCTAATCCGATAAAGGTCTGAGACTGACTCCCACTTGTAACAAATGGCTCTGAGCACTATGCGACTTAACTTCTGGGGTCATCAGTCGCCTAGAACTTAGAACTAATTAAACCTAACTAACCTAAGGACATCACACACATCCATACCTGAGGCAGGATTCGAACCTGCGACCGTAGCGGTCGCTCGGCTCCAGACTGTAGCGCCTAGAACCGCACGGCCACACCGGCCGGCCACGTTGTAACATCTTAGGGTAGGGAGACTTTGCTGTGTCGGGAGAGCAATGGTAGATTCTTGTGGGAAACAGCGCTGAAACACTTCAGTAACTCATTCTAATCGTCTTCTAAATACATACCTTTCTTGACATGCTCCTAAACAGTAAATTTTATATGGCACGTATAATCACGTCTGTGCAGCAGAGACGCTCTTAACCTGAAAACAAGCTATACTGGTGAACATCCTGAAGGCGATACCTGTTACTGTACCAAGTGGTTTAATTAAAACTCAGACCAACACGGCAAGCCATCAGCTTTGACTGAAAAAAGTAATTGAGTCAAATGCAATACTTTGAGCTGCGTTGCCAGTCTCCATCCACACATACCAGCTAAGAGAACTTTTCTGGCGTTCGAAACGATCCTTCTCCGTCTTCCACGAACGTCGGTAGAATCCGTCCAATCAAGAGGCTTCTTTTCCCCCATGAAGGTATCAGGCTGCGGTTACGTTTCTAATCACTGCGATTTTCTTTATTCAGTTGAGGTGCTTGCGATAACTTGAGAGTAACATATGAGAACCGCAATGCATCCATTCTCCACTGTCGTTTCTATTAGATTGATATATAATTTCGTAGGATTTTTGTTTTGCATGTTGGTACTGCGGATGATGTGAGTTTATTTATAGACTCTCATTTATTATTTGTAGTTCACTGTTGCTGTTTGAGTTTACAAGTTGTCATTTTGTCATTCAGGGATAGTGAGTGAAGTTGTGGACCCTAGGAAATGGAATGCCAAGTGGAAAAATTGGAACGTTAACGACATGGTCTTCTTTTTGAGTTCAGTAGAGGGGTGACAGCAGCGGAGGCAGTAAGAAACATTTGTGCCACGTGTGGGGATAATGCCATTGGACAGAGCACAGCAAGAAAATGATTTTCCCATGTTAAAGAGACTCAGTTTAACCACAGTGACTCCCCACGTTCAGGAAGACCTTTGGGGTTTGATGGAGGTCATTGGAACGCATTAATATACAATGGTCCAGGGCGGTTTACTTGAGAACCGGCAAATGTGATGAACTGTTATCAATCCACCATCGTGTGACATTTGCATTTAACGGGGAAGGTTCCAAAATCGGGTGTATGGGTAACACATGCTCTGAGCCAAAATTTAAAAAAATCTGTGGGTGGCCTTATAAGCATCTCTGTTTGATCGTCATAAATTGGCTCGTCAACAACACCGAATATTTATACCCTGTGACTGGAGACGAGGAATCGAGTCTTTATGCCAACATATGGATAAGAAAGGCATTTATCAACCCAAACAAAGCAGCAGCTCCCCGTACAAAGACCTGTCTGCATCCACAGACGATAAGGTTATGCGTCTGGTGGAACAGCAACAGTGTAGTGTTATACAAATTGCTTCCCCGGGGTGTTTCCATCACTTCTGACATCTGTTGTCAACAACTGAGAGTCTTGCAAACGCAGTGCAGGAACAAAGAAGACTGAGAGAAGTAATGCTGTTCCACGATAACTCCCGCTCGCATTCTGCGAGACTGAGAAAAGACACTATACAGGAGTTGGGTTGGGAAGTTATTCAGCCGTCACCTTATTCACCCGATCTTGCGTCCTGTCTCCACTCTCTATCGGACAACATTCAAGGAATTTCCTTTCCGCATTGAAATTCGCACCGAGCAGGGTTCGACGAGTTCTTCGCCTCAAAATCAGTTGACTTGTACAGTCGTGGAATAGAAAAGCTACCCCCGTGTTGGCACACTTTTGTAAATAGTGAAGAATATACTACTGATAACTAAAGTATCTGTTATGGGTCTCTGTTGCCTTCATTAAACTCATGGGGAAACGATACGAACTTCTGTACCAACCTGATATTTATTAGTTATTAAATTAAATTGTTTATCATAGTCTTGTGCCCAAAGACCGTCTGTAGAGGTCAGTGACCCCTCTCGTTCTGCACGCGCCTGATATCTTACTCGCCCTCACTTCGATACCGATATCAACGTGGCAGAGGCTTCCGTGTTCACTCCACGTGCGCTTATTTCCCAAGCAGCAATATCTTTCCGGGCAAAGATATTCGCTGTTCCCAGAATGAGATTTTCACTCTGCAGCGGAGTGTGCGCTGATATGAAACTTCCTGGCAGATTAAAACTGTGTGCCAGACCGAGACTCGAACTCGGGACATTTGCCTTTCGTGGGCAAGTGCTCTACCATCTGAGCTACCGAAGCACGACTCACGCCCTGTCCTCACAGCTTTACTTCTGCCAGTATCTCGTCTCCTACCTTCCAAACTTTACAGAAGCTCTCCTGCGAACCTTGCAGAACTAGCACTCCTGAAAGAAAGGATACTGCGGAGACATGGCTTAGCCCGAGTTCGAGTCTAGGTCGGGCACACAGTTTTAATCTGCCAGGAAGTTTCGTATCAGCGCACACTCCGCTGCAGAGTGAAAATCTCATTCTGGAAACATCCCCCAGGCTGTGGCTAAGCCATGTCTCCGCAGCATCCTTTCTTTCAGGAGTGCTAGTTCTGCAAGGTTCGCAGGAGAGCTTCTGTAAAGTTTGGAAGGTAGGAGACGAGATACTGGCAGAAGTAAAGCTGTGAGGAGCGGGCGTGAGCTGTACTTCGGTAGCTCAGATGGTAGAGCACTTGCCCGCGAAAGGCAAAGGTCCCGAGTTCGAGTCTCGGTCGGGGACACAGTTTTTATCTGCCAGGAAGTTTCATATTCGCTGTTGTTCTGAGACAAAGAGCAGAAATCGGCAAAAACTCAATTTTGCCAAACGATATGTTTTCCCAGCCAATGATATTCATTAGGAAGAATTACTTCGACGACCTAAAAGATTTTGAGCGCTGACGTTGTGCTACTTAGTGGCGGCGCTCTTCAGAGTATACACCGGTACATTTGCAACAGAAATTTAGTCTGTCCTCTTAGCATCGTAGCTACCCATACCTTCGGAAATCAAGACATATTCAGAAATAAACATCCAAATATTCATGGCGTCTAGGAATATCTGCCTAACCACAGACACAGAGAGGCAAGGAATATAAATGTATGTCCTGTGCAACCATACACTCGGAAATCGAGGCATATTAGGGAAAAAATATTTGTGACAGCCAAGAATAGGGATGTTATTGCTGGTAGTTTCATCAGAAGTCACAAAACCAAAAGTATTCACTCCTGAGAGAGTGCATCGAATATTGCAGAACATACACTCCTGGAAATTGAAATAAGAACACCGTGAATTCATTGTCCCAGGAAGGGGAAACTTTAGTGACACATTCCTGGGGTCAGATACATCACATGATCACACTGACAGAACCACAGGCACATAGACACAGGCAACAGAGCATGCACAATCTCGGCACTAGTACAGTGTATATCCACCTTTCGCAGCAATGCAGGCTGCTATTCTCCCATGGAGACGATCGTAGAGATGCTGGATGTAGTCCTGTGGAACGGCTTGCCATGCCATTTCCACCTGGCGCCTCAGTTGGACCAGCGTTCGTGCTGGACGTGCAGACCGCGTGAGACGACGCTTCATCCAATCCCAAACATGCTCAATGGGGGACAGATCCGGAGATCTTGCTGGCCAGGGTAGTTGACTTACACCTTCTAGAGCACGTTGGGTGGCACGGGATACATGCGGACGTGCATTGTCCTGTTGGAACAGCAAGTTCCCTTGCCGGTCTAGGAATGGTAGAACGATGGGTTCGATGACGGTTTGGATGTACCGTGCACTATTCAGTGTCCCCTCGACGATCACCAGTGGTGTACGGCCAGTGTAGGAGATCGCTCCCCACACCATGATGCCGGGTGTTGGCCCTGTGTGCCTCGGTCGTATGCAGTCCTGATTGTGGCGCTCACCTTCACGGCGCCAAACACGCATACGACCATCATTGGCACCAAGGCAGAAGCGACTCTCATCGCTGAAGACGACACGTCTCCATTCGTCCCTCCATTCACGCCTGTCGCGACACCACTGGAGGCGGGCTGCACGATGTTGGGGCGTGAGCGGAAGACGGCCTAACGGTGTGCGGGACCGTAGCCCAGCTTCATGGAGACGGTTCCGAATGGTCCTCGCCGATACCCCAGGAACAACAGTGTCCCTAATTTGCTGGGAAGTGGCAGTGCGGTCCCCTACGGCACTGCGTAGGATCCTACGGTCTTGGCGTGCATCCGTGCGTCGCTGCGGTCCGGTCCCAGGTCGACGGGCACGTGCACCTTCCACCGACCACTGGCGACAACATCGATGTACTGTGGAGACCTCACGCCCCACGTGTTGAGCAATTCGGCGGTACGTCCACCCGGCCTCCCGCATGCCCACTATACGCCCTCGCTCAAAGTCCGTCAACTGCACATACGGTTCACGTCCACGCTGTCGCGGCATGCTACCAGTGTTAAAGACTGCGATGGAGCTCCGTATGCCACGGCAAACTGGCTGACACTGACGGCGGCGGTGCACAAATGCTGCGCAGCTAGCGCCATTCGACGGCCAACACCGCGGTTCCTGGTGTGTCCGCTGTGCCGTGCGTGTGATCATTGCTTGTACAGCCCTCTCGCAGTGTCCGGAGCAAGTATGGTGGGTCTGACACACCGGTGTCAATGTGTTCTTTTTTCCATTTCCAGGAGTGTAGTTCCAGTACATGAATAAGAAAGTCCCAGAATACATTGTAAACGCTAAGATGGTATGGTCATGCGACTGGACACGAACCTGTTTCCGTGCATCCCATGGTCAAAGATCTAATACACTACTCTACGCTGAAGTCTCCTGAGGCTACTACCGCTGAGGCATCATCACTGACCTTTAATTACAAGAAATCGAACCCAGAATGATGTTTCTGTAATCACCTGCAATGTGCTGTTGCCTTGGAACGGCACACTGCATGTTGTAATACCAACACATCGAAATACGTCGTATTAATATAGCCTCTATCGCAAGGACGCATCGAGTGATACATTTTGACGTCCCTTCGTAGTAAACTTCTCTCGCTACAGAAGCTCTCTGGCTGAGAAGCCGGTCATCGGCTAATAGAGTAATTTCATTGCTGGGAATCAATTTTATGCTCAGTATACAAGAACTTCTCCTCACTGCACCTCCAACCCCAGACGACCGCTGCTTGCATTGCTTGGGCTTACCGACTGATCATGACAGAGTAAAATCTACAGCACTGCGATCATACTCTCTTAGTACCTACTTACATGTTCGATAAAGAAAACAATAAAGCACATGCTAAAGCGAACGGGAGAAGTCCTGTGGGCTTAGACACGCCACAAAGTGTAGATCAGCATTGCATGTGCAGATCTGTCATAGCATCAGTTGCTAAAACGAAATCGGCGGCTTATGCTTTCTCGGCTGCTGCTGCACGGTATGCTGTGGCAGTGAACGAAATTACGAAAACGGTAATTAACGTACAAAAAGTGGATGAACGGGCGAGTGGAGAAGGGAGGTTTACAATTTCCATAAAAATATTTTTTTTATGCGGACATATCATTGAACGTAAGAAAAATATCAAATGTCATTACGGGTAAATAATCAACTGTGTTTAATGAGAAATCCTGTCTTAGTTGTATATTATACTTGTTGTTCCTACCAGTAAAGTGCCTGTCCAGAAAATGAAGCGTATCAAAAACCGTACTTTTAATAAGTAGACATCCTCACTGCCAACACTAGTTCTCTACAGAGCCTTAGTGGCATCTCTTTCTCAGAAGTAACTTTAAAACAAACTTTTTTCTTTACTTGTTAATTTCTTCACTGTTGTTGCAGACACTACTCTTCAACACACAGCAAACTTCGTTTGATGAATTATCACGTTTCTTCCTGTCGAGTTACAAAGCGACGGATTCGGTTTACATCTATCAATTAAAATATTCACGTGTTCTTTTTCCTTCTTTATCCTCGATTCATTTTTCTGCGCAACACACTGTCTATCAAGGAAACATGTCTATACTGTCTACTCTGCTTGAAAGGCACATGTGCGACTGAACGATTCGGCTTCTGCTGGCAACGGCCGTGTAACACCGAATGCACTTTCACGCAGGGATATAGGTTAGGATTTTGTTTGTACGACATGTAGCAATACGTTGGTGGTACCGAGTTGAGGCAGAATGCAAATTTCTGGGGGAACCTTCTTCTGAGCCAAAAGGAACATATAAATCCTCAACTACACTATTCAGTCACATTAATGTCATCACCCGTCAAAAGCCTGAATGGAAGTGGATATGAGCGTTTGGCGTCATTGGCCGGGAGGCCCCTTACAGGGCAGGTCCTGCCGCCTTGGTGCAGGTCTTGTTACACGCGACGCCAGATTGGGCGACCTGCGCACCGGGTGGCGATGGAATGGTGATGAAGACGACACAACCCCCAGTCCCTGAGCGGAGAAAATCCCTGACCCAACCGGGAATCGAACCCGGGCCCGTAGGACAGCAATCCGTCACGCTGACCACTCACCTATCAGAGCGGACAAACACCTCAATAAACACCTCTTACAGCGCGGACCGCTGCCAGATATGTATGAAGAGAGCCAGTGAGGTCCTGGAAGGTGCCGACAGCCATGTGGAGGCATGCCACCTCCAGTGCCACGGTTTCTAGGTTGAGGATCAGTGCCGCGAACAGCCCTGTCAAGACGTCCCGCAGATTCTCGATTTGGTTTAAATCTGGTGAGTCGTGTGCTCAGGGGAGTACGCTAAACTTATCCCGATCCACTTCGAACCACGGACACGCACTGCAAGCTGTGTGACACGTTGCATTGTCCTGCTGGTAATTGCCATCGTGCAGAGGTAAAACACACCACATGAAAGAGAAGACATGGCCCCAAGGAAATATACTGCTGTTGATCCACTGTGTTACTAAAAATGTCGAAATCACCCAGAGAATACCGCGAAAACATTCTCCAGAACTTAAAGCTCCTTCCTCCGGCTCGAACCCTTCTGACAGTTTCTGCAGGGTGTTTGATTTCACGTGTTTCACACCGTACACGCCAACGACCATCTGTCCGATGGAGCAGAAAACTTAATTTTTCTGAAAAGGCCATCTGCCGCCATTCAGTGGAAGTCCAGTTGAAATACTGCCCTTCTAATTCCAACCTTCGCTGCGGAGACCCATACGCACCAACGATCGCTCAGCAGACACTTTTGGTACGCCCTTTGTTCGTTTGGCCGATCAGCAGCTCAACTGTTTGCACGCCTGTTCGCCCGCACACATCTCCTCGGCCGTCGTTCATCCCTGGCATCTGGGCCGGTTTTGGATAGTGGCATTCTGCCGCGTGGAGTGTACTTTATCGACAGAGGCACACAAACAGTTTATAAACGTAGCAGTTTCGGAAATGCTTTCACCCTTAGCCCGTGAGCCGTGCTGGCCCCGACTTTTTTGATGGTTTAAACTTTGTCTGTTACTTTGCGTTTGGTTTGCAGCGTTTATTGCGGTTATGCCGTGGTTCTTCCTCTTTCTACGTGTGGCAGCAGCGGCGTGTATCGATATTCGCATCTTGTACTTTCTTTGGTCTGGTGCTTATAGTTTCCGGCTAGCCGGTGTGCGGCAGTCGGTCGGCTGGTGTGGTTCAACCAGGAAATCTCCGCGCAGCACAATGGGCCGGGCCCGCTGGCAGTCTCTACGCAGTGTCGGAATGTGTGGGAGCTGTTCCGATTGCTACGAGGTTCGTGGCTCACCGACCCAGGACATCAACGTTGAGTGGTGATTTAATTACCGGAGCCAGTCTGTTCACATTGTGCCGTTGGTTTTCATGGTTGGCTGTTGGACGTAATCCCGTGAGCAACAGAGAGTGTTCGAGTTGGCGAAAGTTTGGCCACCATCTGGTGGAGTTTAACTGTATTTTGGTTATTTCAAGTCCAAGTGCAACAGCGGAATTTTCTGCCTTGTGGCCGTTAGCGTTCCGGTTACCTGCCCTGGCCGCTGACGTAAAATTCAGGCACTGTCCTTTCCTCACCGTGCTGCCGCTGTCCAACACGTGTGTATAGTTTTGACAGCTTATGCATACTTGGTTGTGGGCGGCTACGTCTTTTACGTTTTGGCATTGGAGTTCCTTTTGTACTGGTCGGATGGAAAGCAAGTCGTCTTGTCGGTGAGCCCGTTTACTGTCTCTTGGTTCGGTTGCCGGCGGATCGGATATATTTGGGCCGACTAACTATCTCCCCGAAGCGAACGTTAATATTTCAAGTGCATACCGACCTCCGCAAACTTCTGAGCGCAGCTGGCTGTGCCGCCTTTTCTTATTGGTGTTTGATTTTGTATTTTAACGGCTCCTAGGCGATGGTTTGCATTTGTATGCTTTCAGTTGGGTTTTAAATAATGGGCCTTCAGCCGTTTTAAAATTGAAAGTTCCTTACTTGTCAAGTCTTGTACTTTCTGGGCCTTCAACCTAATTTAAAATATTTCTTTTTCTGGATAAAGCTTTGGGCCTTCTGCCTTTTGAAAATTTATTCTTGTTATGTTTTTCAATCATGGCCCTTCAGCCGTCTTAAAATTTAAATTCCTTACTTGTTAAATCTCGGATTGTTTGGGCCATCAGCCTCTTTTAAAAAAAATAGTTAACGATAAAGGCTTGTGTAAATGGTTCAAATGGCTCTGAGCACTATGGGACTTAAAATCTGAGGTCATCAATCCCCTAGAACTTAAGCCATAAGATTTTGTGACATATTCAGTCGACAGTTAAGCTCGGAAATTTGCTCTGTAATGTTTGGGCAACTAAATAAAGTTATATGTGTTCGAGTGTAACTGACAGCCGCTCAGTTTTGGCCCCTTTCCACAATTCCAACTACCTGTTCTGTCCTGCGGGTTTAACCAGGCGTTTCAGCCCGAAAGCGAATGATCATGCCCTTTTTGGACGTCAGGTAAATCATTCAGTTCGCTGTTTGTAAGGTGCCTCTTACGTGAGGAAGACATTTTCACCAGTTTCAATAAATTATTGTCTCTTATTGATGTATTCACGATAGTTAGGAAGTGCTGTAGTCCGTAGCCGGCCATGAGTCGGAGAGCATTTCCCACCCTGGCTGGCTAGGTGACGAAGCGACCATATGTCGCGCGTAGTGGGGTGGGGCTCGGCGTTGGACCGTAGCAACAAGCGTCAGCCTGAGAAATATACATGACGGGAAGTACCGCCATCTTGGCACCAAAGTCACAGATTTTGTTTATTTATATTTCATAATTAAAGTCATTTATGACAACATGAATACTAGGAGGAGCCTCTGGATGTTTAAAACTATTTATCATAATTTTGCCTCTTTAAAATTCACACCCGTTCATTAACAAATGCATATCTTAGTAAGTACGAATTTGATCGGAAATCCACGAACTGTGACGAAACTAGTAAGAGATACGGACTGCGCGCCAAAGTCGGCAGTTGGCTTTAAGAGCTCTTCCTGTCTTGTTCGATGGTAGCCATGCTCTCGATTACGAGTAGTTTGTGACATGAGCGTTTCATTATTGATCTAATAGGAATAAAAGTGAAATTACGGCATTCTGAATGTTAATTTCGAGTAAATAGATACCCCAAAGTTGATCGATAGCAATTTCAGATAATTAGCTTCCACCGACAGAGACATGCAATGCGCCAACGAAGAATCGGCACGGGACGACATTTACGAGAGCTGCACCGCGCACAGGTAGGAGGAAATCCGATGACACGGCCCACCAAGGCGGATGAAGGAAGGTCCGACTTTACACTCGCAAATTCCGGGTGGAAATGCTGACCAGTTATACTGTACGTCACATACAGCACCCTCTACGGACTCGCGGCTAAGCTGAGTAATAACAGTATCAGTTTAGAAGCGAGGGGTTCTTGCAAGTTGCAGTTTTCCGCACTTCAAACACCCTCCACTGCTAGTGGTGCTACGTGTCGTCTCTGAGAGGCTATCGGATGCTGACGTCGAAAATAGGCGGTGGTCACATGAATGTGACTGGACCGTGTGTTATGTGAGCCGCGACAACGTCGAAAACTTTGAATTCTGCTCCTAAAATATGAAATATCGAATTCATATTTTTGGCAAGTCCCAAAGGATAGCATCATCCGGCTTTTCGCGGATGATGCTGTAGTATACAGAGAAGTTGCAGCATTAGGAAATTGTAGCGAAATGCAGGAAGATATGCAGCGGATAGGCACTTGGTGCAGGGAGTGGCAACTGACCCTTAACATAGACAAGTGTAATGCATTGCGCATATATAGAAAGAAGGATCCTTTATTGTATGATTATATGATAGCGGAACAAACACTGGTAGCAGTTACTTCTGTAAAATATCTGGGAGTATGCGTGCGGAACGATTTGAAGTGGAATGATCATATAAAATTAATTGTTGGTAAGGCGGGTACCAGGTTGAGATTCATTGGGAGAGTCCTTAGAAAATGTAGTCCATCAACAAAGGAGGTGGCTTACAAAACACTCGTTCGACCTATACTTGAGTACTGCTCATCAGTGTAGGATCCGTATCGGATCGGGTTGACGGAGGAGATAGAGAAGATCCAAAGAAGAGCGGCGCATTTCGTCACAGGGTTATTTGGTAACCGTGATAGCGTTAAGGAGATGTTTAGCAAACTCAAGTGGCAGACTCTGCATCGCGGTGTAGCTTGCTCGCCAGGTTTCGAGAGAGTGCGTTTCTGGATGAGGTATCGAATATATTGCTTCCCCCTACTTATAACTCCCGAGGAGATCACGAATGTAAAATTAGAGAGATTCGAGTGCGCACGGAGGCTTTCAGACAGTCGTTCTTCCCGCGAACCATACGCGACTGGAACAGAAAAGGGAGGTAATGACAGTGGCACGTAAAGTGCCCTCCGCCACACACCGTTGGGTGGCTTGCGGAGTATAAATGTAGATGTAGATGTAGATGAAGGACATTAAGTTTATAATCGATATTGCTAATAATCCATGTCATAAAGTGGTACTAAATACCGCGATTTCTTGTTTCCTTGCAGCGCAAATGTGCATGGGAGCTACACTACTGGCCATTAAAATTGCTACACCAAGAAGAACTGCAGATGATAAAAGGGTATTCATTGTCATTGGACAAATATATTATACTAGAACTGACATGTGATTACATTTTCACGCAGTTTGGGTGCATAGATCCTGAGAAATCAGTACCCAGAACAACCACCTCTGGCCGTAATAACGGCCTTGATATGCCTGGGCATTAAATCAAACAGAGCTTGGATTGCGTGTACAGGTACAACTGCCCATGCAGGTTCAACACGATACCATAGTTCATCAAGAGTAGTGACTGGCGTATAATGACGAGGCAGTTGCTCGGCCACCATTCACCAGACGTTTTCAATTGGTGAGAGATCTGGAGATTGTGCTGGCCAGGGCAGCAGTCGAACGTTTTCTGTATCCAGAAAGGCCCGTACAGGACCTGCAACATGCGGTCGTGCATTATCCTGTTGAAATGTAGGGTTTCGCAGGGATCGAATGAAGGGTAGAGCCACGGGTCGTAACACATCTGAAATGTGACGTCCACTGTTCAAAGTGCCGTCAATGCGAGGAAGAGGTGATCGAGACGTGTAACCAATTGCACCCCATACCATCACGCCGGGTGAAATGCCAGTATGGCGATGACGAATGCACGTTTCCAATGTGCGTTCACCGCGATGTCGCGAAACCCGGATGCGACCATCATGATACTGTAAACAGAACCTGGATTCATCCGAAAAAATGACGTTTTGTCATACGTGCACCCAGATTCGTCGTTGAGTAGACCATCGCAGGCGTTCCTGTCTGTGAGGCAGCGTCAAGGGTAACCACAGCCATGGTCTCTGAGCTGATAGTCCATGCTGCTGCAAACGTCGTCGAACTGTTCGTGCAGATGGTTGTTGTCTTGCAAAGGTCCCCATCTGTTGACACAGGGATCGAGACGTGGCTGCACGATACGTTACAGCCATGCAGATAAGATGCCTGTCATCTCGACCGCTAGTGATACGAGGCCGTTGGGATGCAGCTCGGCGTTCCGTATTACCCTCCTGAATCCACCGATTCCATATTCTGCTAACAGTCATTGGGTGTCGACAAACGCGAGCAGGCGATACGATAAACTGCAATCGCGATAGGCTACAATCTGACCTTTATCAAAGTCGGAAACGTGATGGTACGCATTTCTCCTCCTTACACTAGGCATCACAACAACCTTTCACCAGGCAACGCCGGTCAACTGCTGTTTGTGTATGAGAAATCGGTTGGAAACTTTCCTCATGTCAGCACGTTGTAGGTGTCGCCACCGGCACCAACCTTGTGTGATTGCTCTGAAAAGCTAATCATTTGCATATCACAGCATGTTCTTCCTGTCGGTTAAATTTCGCATGTGTAGCACGTCATCTTCGCGGTGTAGCAATTTTAATGGTCGGTAGTGTACTTTCCGGTTGAATGACGACTAGAGTGTCTCTATAGTGGCTCAAAGTTCGGATAATACGCGTCCAATGGGCGGAGACCGCTGTGACGCGTGTTACAGCATGCGAGACATGAGCCGACACCGCGGAGATGCAGGCGTCAGACAAGGTTCGCCTATAAATATGCTCGCGTGTGACCAGTAGCCGGCGCGCAGGAGTGGCTGTCGACCCCGCCTGGTCCAGACAAAGATCTCCCAAACGACTGCTGCGTAGGCTACGTACGTGTCGTGTCGTCAGCTCCAGCTCCAGCCTGCCCGCCTCCAGCCGGCGGGCGACGTGACGGGTCTGCGGGGCGGGCCTAACCGGCCAGCGAGCCGAAAGCGTGCGTGCCCGCCTCTGGAAGAGGGGGGGGGGGGGGGGGTATCAGCGCTGTCGGCCTTCTGGCGTGTTACGCGTGCGTGAGGGACGTATCTCGGGATCTCAAAGGCTTTCCCATTTGGACAGCAGTCCCTGGACGCATGACACAGCACGATTCCCGTCCATATGTCACCCACTGTCTTATCTCTCCAGAGAACGTTTATAAAGTTTATATGGCGTCTTACTCCTGATTTCAGCGGCAACAATTTCTGGTCACTAAGACCCTCCCGCCAAAACTGAAAAACGCTAAATTTAACAAAATGTAATCTGATTATTCTCAGTTATGGTTCTACAGACACCATTAATTATACTGCGCAAAGTAAAAGTTTTCCTTGAAAGGTGGCACTCAGTATCCCTTTCCTACAATTTTGCGGCTTTACAATTTTGTGGTTTTATCAAACTGTGCACGGTCTCTTCTCTTTGCCTGTATTATCTCGTATATTTGTGCTTTGTTCTCATTTTTACTATATTTGATGGGGGGTTGTTTGGGAGAGGAGACCAAACGGCGAGGTCATCGGTCTCATTGGATTAGGGAAGGAAGTCGGCCGTGCCCTTTCAAAGGAACCATCCCGGCATTTGCCTGGAGCGATGTAGGGAAATCACTGAAAACCTAAATCAGGATGGCCGGACGTGGGATTGTATATTTGGTGTTCAGCATAATATGTACTGGGCAACCACCTGTCCCAGACATAGATGATCAGTGGACTGAATGAATGTAGTTGTAACTACAAACGTACACAAGTAGATAAATTTAAACGACGTTCTTCGTTTAGCTTTGCAGCGTATGTCTGGAAAGAGCAGCTGAAATTTCAATGCAGGCTGTAAGGAATGCTGTTATCCTTGATCTTATGGTGCAGCGATGTTGTTCTCTTTACTTATCGCTGGCATCTGGAGCTCTCGAAGCTAAACGCACTTTTCCTGTGGAGGAAATATTGTGTTGCTGCGTAACGTCCCAGCAGTAGTGGTAACGTGTCTTCTTTTTGTGCTCAGAGGATCGTAGCTGGGCTTCAGCGGTAGGCGGATGCACTCAGCCAGGTCTCGGATAGACACAGAATTTGCTGGAAAGTACAATAAAAGTTACAAGTGTTTCGTCCATTGTTAGGAGAAAAGTGTTTGAGTAATTTAGTGACTTCATGGGAAGGTGTGCGGCACTATTTATGAAATTTATGGTTGAAACATTACTGTGTATATAATCATTAGTTTTCATTCGGGTAAATACTGACAGTAGAACATAAATGAAAAGGTTTCCTTGATCAGTGGCTGATTGCCTGTTTAATTAATGTGAATACCCAATTTAGCAATTGTTTCTTCAGTATTGTTGTGGTATCAGACGCAAAATGTGGCGTATTGACACCAAATGCTCTGGATGGGTGGCAGGAGTTTCTGTATTGAAACTCGGCGTGAACTTTCCAAATGTTTTATTCATTTCCACTACAGAGCTTCGTTCACCTCGGTCTGTGTCACAGGCCCCGCATTGCTGAGGAAGTTCCCCCAGCAGCCTGGGTAACGCAACGCTGTGTCGTGCTGGCCTTGTTCGCCAGATGTAGAGTTCCGATTAGGTCAGGATGGCCTCTGCGGCCACCATCCCCATTGACTCCGCGCTGCTCTGATGGAAGCCGTAGGCCAGCCCCGCTGCTGCTTCTTCCTCGGCTGGCGTAGCTGGGAACGCGGCGGCAACGACGGCCCCCTGTTCCGGCATCCAAACCCGAGGCCCTCGCCTTGTACTGTGACACACCCCACCCTCCTGGAGAGCTGCCACACTTGAATGAATCTCGTTAGAAAACAACACCTATTTACACTGAGCTGTGCGCCTCTGTTTCGCTAACGCATCGCTCCTAGTCACGTACGCCCCACACCCCGGTTGCACAAGTGGGCCCATTCTGCCTATATCTTGTGACATGCGAACCACTGCGTTTACACTTTTGAGTGGTTCGATGGCCCCTGTGGCCTCCATTACACTTCGCAGCGACTGGTCAACGTAACTTACTGCAATCCGGCCTGCACCTGGCTGTAATTTGTGCTCAGAATATCGCACAAAACTAACTTTCCCTATCCTAAACGGTGGTGCCGCTACATTATTCCCCTCTTTGGAAAGACCCAGTCCCTGGGTCGTCCCTTAACTAACTCTTAAATTTGTTTGGATTGGCACTTATGATATGCTTACTTACTACAAGAAAACTTAAATGTGGTCTAGTGCCCCCTTAAAACCGTGGCGTAAAAATTCCTTACTGGATGACCACTGCTTGATCAACCTCTTACCTACTCGTCTCACGACCTCGTTATCCAATCCACTGGGACTTGGACTACCCTTGGTTCCCTTTTGGAATTAGCTCTCCGCCTGATCAGAAAGAAAACAACACATAGCAAAGTTAAGGCTGCGATGACACTTGGCACAGAGGTGCTCAAGAGGATCGTTATCTTCCGTTGCCTTTCCCTATACTGCGCGACATGTTGAACAAGCTGTGCTGCTGATATGCACCACTCTTGCTCCATAACGAACTGGTTTACCGATTTCAACAGACTTGGCTCCAGAGTATGATTTAAAATGGTTCAAATGGCACTGAGCACTATGCGTCTTAACTTCTCAGGTCATCAGTCGCCTAGAACCTAACTAACCTAAGGACATCACACACATCCATGCCCAAGGCAGGATTCGAACCTGCGACCGTAGCGCCTAGAACCGCATGGCCACTGCGGCCGGCAGTACGATTTAAAAAGGTCAGGTTCTGCCTTGGCAAAGTCTCTATAGTGGTTTCTGGCAAGTACAGCTGTGGCTGTGTAACATTCAATTGTGTTACTCCTGAAATTGACGCTGGCAGATGGAAGGTTAGTCCTATTATGTTACACTTGGTTCCATTGATTGAAATTCCACTTCCTTCGAGCTCTACACGTTTCGCTTCCGTAAACACTGCTGCTACTACTACCAAATTCTTGTAGGTGGAGAAGAGCCAATGCATCTCGATTTGTTGCCAGTTCAATTTTGGTTCCACAATGTCCCTTGGACAGGCTATTCCATTCCCCCTGTCTGAAAATAACTGCAAGGTGCACGTGTCCCCTATTTGTAGCTTCAAAGATATTCCTCCAACATTCACTATTTTTGATTCAAGCTCAACACTGATTGTGTGACTACTTTCATCCTTAAATTTACATTATATGAACTGGTGCAATAAACACCACTTTCGCCGGCCGGAGTGGCCGTGCGGTTCTAGGCGCTACCGTCTGGAACCGAGCGACCGCTACGGTCGCAGGTTCTAATCCTGCCACGGGCATGGATGTGTGTGATGTCCTTAGGTTAGTTAGGTTTAAGTAGTTCTAAGTTCTAGTGGACTGATGACCACAGAAGTTGAGTCCCACAGTGCTCAGAGCCAGCCAAACACCACTTTCCTTACCCAGCACTGTTGATAACTAAAAATTCAAACAACAAATCGTATGGCTCTGACATCTTTCAACGCATATTTATTACGGCTTTGCCGCAAAATTTACTCCGATGGATTTTTCTTGAATTCTCCTCCAACAACACTTTACATACATCAGACGCTACACTTCCCAGGACAGAAATCACCATCGCCCTTCGTCCCTCTACAAAAAGACTGCTGCCCCTAGCAGGCTCACAATACTCGAAAACACATAAAAAATACAATGCCCAATTACTCTACGCAAACCAAATGATACATAACAAGAAAATAAAAAAGAAAACTACAAATACTCTACGACTTTCTGGATCGCAAAGCATACGGTACTTCATTCTGTACTCTATCTTCCTGGCTTTCTCTGTGCTTAGCACCTCTCTCCACTCTCTCTTTCTTCCTCTTTCCTTCCTGTGACATGCATGGAATCATATCTGGGCAACCCTTAACTGGCTGTAACCGCCCAACGTGTACTATCGCCGTTCTAGTTGGTAGCTGAAGCTTAACATTAACGGAACATGTGGTTTCAATAACTTGGTATGGCCCTTGATACCTCATGAGGAATTTCTTCGCTTTCCCTTTTTGGGTTTAGGGTCTGGACAGCATTACCTACTGCACCACTTTATACTGCGGTAAATTTCCTTTCTGCTTTACTGCGTCTTCCTGCTTTTCCAAAGCCTTTGTATTCGCTTTTTGTACTCGTTTCCAAGCATCCTGAATTGTCCTTGCTTGACATACAGATTCATTTTCCTTTCTGTAGACTCATTAAATCAAATGGTGACGGCATTTTTCGCCCGTACACTACCTCATTCGGAGACAAACCGGTATTTGTATGGAGTTTTGCATTGTATGCGCATACAATATGCTTCAAAGCATATATATATATATATATATATATATATATATATATATATATATATATATATATATATATATTGTAACTGACATGTGATTATATTTTCACGCAATTTGGGTGCATGGATCCTGAGAAATCAGTACCCAGGACAACCACCTCTGGCCGTAATAACGGCCTTGATACGCCTGGGCATTGAGTCAAACAGAGCTTGGATGGCGTGTACAGGTACAGCTGCCCATGCAGCTTCAACACGGTACCACAGTTCATCAAGAGTAGTGACTGGCGTGTTGTGACGAGCCAGTTGCTCGGCCACCATTGACCAGACATTCTCAATTGGTGACAGATCTGGAGAATGTGCTGGCCAGGGCAGCAGCCGAACATTTTCTGTATCCAAAAAGGCCTGAACAGGACCTGCAACATACGGTCGTGCATTATCGCGCTGAAATGTAGGCTTTCGCAGGGATCGAATGAAGGGTAGAGCCACGGGTTGTAACACATCTGAAGTGTAACCTCCACTTGTCCAAAGTTCCGTCAATGCGAACAAGAGGTTCAAATGGTTCAAATGGCTCTGAGCGCTATCGGACTTAACAGTCCCCTAGAACTTAGAACTACTTAAGCCTAACTAACCTAAGAACATCACACAACACCCAGTCATCACGAGGCAAAGAAAATCCCTGCCCTGCCGGGAATCGAACTCGGGAACCCGGGCGCGGGAAGCGAGAACGCTACCGCACGACCACGAGCTGCGGCCACGAACAAGAGGTGACCGAGACATGTAACCAATGGCACCCCATGCCGTCTTGCCTGGTGATACGCCAATATGGCGATGACGAATACGCATTTCCAATAGGCGTTCACCGCGATGTCGCCAAACACGGACGCGACCATTATGATGCTGTAAACAGAACTTGGATTCATCCGAAAAAATGACGTTTTGCCTTTCGTGCACCCGGGTTCGTCGTTGAGGCGCTCCTGTCTGTGATGCTTCGTCAAGGGTAGCCGCAGCGATGGTCTCTGAGCTGATAGTCCATGCTGCTGCAAACGTCGTCGAACTGTTCGTGCAGATGGTTGTTGTTTTGCAAACGTGCCCATCTGTTGACTCAGAGATCGAGACGTGGCTGCACGATCCGTTACAGCCATATGGATAAGATGCATGTCATCTCGACTGCTAGTGATACTAGGCCGTTGGGATCCAGTACGGCGTTCCGTATTACCCTCGTGAACCCATGGATTTCATATTCTGCTAACAGTCACTGAATCTCGACCAACGCGAGCAGGCGATACGATAAACCGCAATCGCGATAGGCTACAATCCGACCTTTATCAAAGTCGGAAACGTGATGGTACGCATTTCTCCTCCTTACACGAGGCATCACATCAACCTTTCACCAGGCAACGCCGGTCAGCTGGTGTTTGTGTATGAGAAATCGGTTGGATACTTTCCTCATGTCAGCACGTTGTAGGTGTCACCACTGGCGTCAACCTTGTGTGAATCCTCTGAGAAGCTAATTATTTACATATCACAGCAACTTCTTCCTGTCAGTTAAATTTCGCGTCTGTAGCACGTCATCTTCGTGGTATATCAATTTTAATGGCCAGTAGTGTATATTCGGTCATTCTCTGAATGTCTGAGACTTTGCGTGTATGTGCGTCTACGTTGTGCTCCGCACCCAGACTGCTCTCAGGTGAATAGTTATGATAAATACAGTTTTTCCTTATGGAATCCCAGTTCTAGAATTTTGTATGTGTTCCATGTTTCAGATCAGAAGTACGCTTCCTTTCTTGAACCTATTCACCAGAGTGCATACTAGGACGCCATCCCGCGTCCTGTGATCACTAAAACAGTTAATGAAGTTCAGTCGGTGATCGGTGGATCTGAAGTGTTGTATTTCGATTTCGTTGCGCATTTTCCTTTAAAATAGGGCTAAATGCACTCAATTCTTCTGGACTACTTAGCACTCACGGGTAGTCAGAGAATGCTAGGTACTCCATTTATTCAATAGGAAGCTCACCGCTACTAAAAAACCTTGTTTTATAGGCCGAAAGTCTGACCCACCAATGAACTAACAGCCAGTACTAATACAGGCAAGAACTGTGGGTGGCTTTCACTTTAATATCTGTAATAATTTAGTACTGACTGTTTGTCAGCCTTCCCGTTGCTGATTCGAACTTGAATCCCCCTAACGATATTTCGTATTTGACTGATAAGAAAGACAGAAAAACAAAATCTATAATTTCATGTATGAAATTTCAATATTTCGTTGAAATGACCTCTCAGCACAACAGCATCGTAAACCCGGCAAATAAAATGTCGAGTAGGTGACTTCTCGAAGCTCTCGAGGTAACTTGCCGTCACTGATCTGAAAATAATTGACTAACTCAAAGAGGGGTCTTCTGTGAAGATCTACTACGAGTAGAAATGGTTTTGACTGAAAAAGCTGATTTTGATTAGGCACTAGAATATTTAGTTTAATTATTTCCACGTAGGCTTCAATCCCGCGTCCCGCCATCCTGACTTAGGTTTTCCGTGGTTTCCCTAAATCGCTTCAGGCAAATGCCGGGATGGTTCCTTAGAAAGGGCTCGGCCGACTTCCTTCCCTAACTCGAGCTTGTGCTCCGTCTCTAATGACCTCGTTGTCGACGGGACGTTAAACACTAATCTCCTCCTCCTTCTCCACGTAGGCACTGTGCTACATCTCACGCTTGCCTGCTTGAATGTCGGATAAAATTAGTACTTCAGTATGAAGTCTTACATTGCTCAATCCGATTAAGGTAACTCGAAACACCTGCTGAACTTAGTGGTGTCATGCAAACACCATTTCTCTGATAAACGTTTGAAAAGGCAAGTAAATGTAAATTATATTTGGTGAATGAAATACAGACTGGCTAAAAAAGGCTAAATCCGATTTCATTTTAAGCGCAGTTCCTAAAGAGAAAACTGCCCCACTGAATCATAATCACGTAGGTCACACTGTCATTAAACGTCTTACCAAAATAAATCACGACAAGTCAATATGGAAAAATGTCATCTTAAAATCTAGAATAATCTTCGAGAGAAGCCCATTTGTCCCATCTCTTGCTTTCATGTCTCCCTCGCTCTGTCTTTCTCTCTCTCTCTCCCTCTCTTTCTCTCTCGCTCTCTCTCTCTCTCTCTCTCTCTGTCTCTCTCTTTCTTTTCTCGCCATGTACACAGGCAGCCACTTCCAATAACATACCATTTCACTCCGGGGAAAGATTCACCTTAAGAACTCGTCAAAGCATGCCTAGCGTCTTCTGGCCTCTGCACCACATCTGCTTAGCCCGCTCACGTCTCGAGGAAGTTCAGCATAGACGCTGCCACAAAGAGACGCCACAATGAAAGTCCATCAGTGAGTTAAGAGATAAGAGCAAAAGTTGCTCAGCAACACCACAACACTGTTGCTATTTGATGTCATAGGTAGCAGTCTTAAATGATGAAGATGATGATGATGATGATGATGATGATGATGGTAGTTGCTCCACATGTGATTACAGTGTACAAGATATCCAGTCTTTAACATCCATTTACGGCCAGAAGCATGCACAGGACGAAATTTTGTGGCAGGCATTTTTGTATTGCTAGTATGTGAGGAACCGAGCTGCGAAGTCCGAAGGCGTCAGTTTTTCTTCACCCTGTATACAGAAAATCCTGGAAGTTGGGACTGTATCTACAATCAATCAGTTTTCTTGTTTTATCAATAACAAGAAATCTGTACTGTGTGATTCCAGCAATCCCACATATCTTTACAAATTCATTGAATGACATAGCAGTTCATACATGTACTTGGTAAATGTGTTTTTAATTCAAATTTTCTTGTTTGAAGGCTATAATAGCTTTGCATCATCCCTGTTTTAAGATTATGGAATATATTTGACTCTAATGAAACACATCAACACCCATATGACGACCAAAACAGAAATATCCTAGAGGTTGACCCTGGTTTTCCACACCAACATCATCAAACATGATGTTTTGCTTTACTTTCTCCACTGGTTGAATTTCACTGGTTTGACTGAATATCATGTATGTTACACCATCAACACCATGTAGTATCTATGGCAGTAACTGGTACTTGGGCTGAAACAGAGTTCTTGAGAACAAGTATACATGTTCAAATCGGACTCCATCTGGATGTGTTAGCAGTGTCATGAGAACATTCTTCTTGCTGCAACTGGATGGACCCACAATTATTGTCAGTATATATCCTCTTTCTTCTGGTCTTATTCCTCATTGTCACAGGATCAGTGGCTTACAACAAAGTTTTGATGCTGCACCCACCTTGCCTGGATACTGATTCCATCAGGTATTGGTGTGCAATAGGTTTTCTTGATTGAGACAGATTGCTGCTGCTGCAGTATTCTAGACACTGCACTGAAAATACTGAAAACAGTAGCATTAATAAGAGAGGTATGGAAAAAATAAAACACTCTCTGCTATAGTATACATATTACTCAGTAGTCATACACAGGGTGCATACCATCAACTAAATCAATTGTCTCTTTCTTCACACAACTACAGAATTTGGCAAATAAAGCTTTCTTGTATGCACAAAATTCACCATGTATTTCTCTCAAAGTGACCAGTAGTTCTTTACCTTCCTCTTTCGGCAATGTGTTTATGTATTGTTCTACATCATCCACGTGTAGACCATATGTATGGAGATAGTTCACTACGTCTTTATATATAATTTGAACAAAAGCAACCATCTGTTCAGTCTTTCCAGCACAGCAGATAGCACCAACAGTAGACCAACCAAGTTTGTAATGGTGGAGTGCTTTAAATAAATAGACCAGTTGCCCAATATAAGTGTGAGTGCAGCGCCATCATACAGCGAAATTATATATAGCATTAGACACACACGGAAAATATCTTGAGGAGGACGTAGTAGGTTGTACTGTGTGGTAATATGTTGACTGTTGTAGGGCTCTGCTTTACACACTTCATCCCATTACAAATCCGTAAACTACACTTTAACACTTCTCAGTGTATTTTCGATCTCTAATATGACGTGCCAGTCACTGTCCACTGATGCTTCTACATCAATTTCAAACCCTTTGAACCTCTAGCTGTTAAATTATATCTTGAATTGAGTACCATTACAGCCCTGGGAATAATCAGCACCTTCTCAAGGATCCTGTCCTTGCAGCAACACTGGAATATTCTGAGATGGTATGTATGTTGGAGATCAATACTGACCTGCACTATGTGGTGGTGGACCAATGGCACACTTTTCCAGAGATTCAGGGCTAACTTGTTGTCTAAATCCATGAGTAGGATAAAAGGAACTGGTTGTCCTGATCCCACACACTGACCAAGTGTGCTACAGGGTCCCACAGCACTCCAGATCCTGACAAGTGGGAGGTCACTACAGCTACCAACATGGTAGATTACTGCCGGTCCAGAAACGCTGGAGGTTGCTGCCAGTCCAGGCATGATGGAGGCCGCTACCAGTTCATGCACACTGGAGTGTGTCCAGACACAGAGGAGACCACCGAACAATGGAGAAGAAACACAATAAGCATCTGCAGATAAGGACATGGAGTTGAACAAAGAAATGGAACTTGACAAAAACCTCTAGTTGTGGTAATAGTATCAAAGACATACGATGAGTAGTTACTTTGCCGCTTCTTCCTGTTCTGCTGCTGAGAGGCACTGGATGTTCCTGGCTCCTACTGCTATTTGTGACGCTTCATGACTACTACTCCACTGACTGAGACTGGCGGTGTACTGCATTCGCGTTATATCACCAATGTTGTAATCATAGCATCACCAGTTGTGGCATTCCTACATCCTTATTAGCTTCTGCCAACTTTCGGGTGGGCGAGGAGGGAATGCTGCATTCCTGATGGTTCTTGAGGGAAGAGATGGGGGGGAGTAAATTGTGATTCAAGCTCCCTCTGTAATAGATTTGTGAAGCAGCTCATCGATGTACAACTGTTGGTGAAGAACACGCATTTGTCTCCTAGACATACTGATAGGGCATTTCAAAAAGATTGACAGTTCCAGCAAAAGCGTCTATCAGCATGAATTGGGAAATGCATCTTCAACTCATCACAATGCATCACCATTATTTGCTGAAACGTATTCTTCACATATTCATCCATTATCTTTCTCTCCAGTTCTCATGAAGGGAGCTATCGATGTAGTCCTCAGCTGCCTGCTTACATGTAGTACACTTACGGAAGTACTCCCTGCTTGTCAACATCATATCCTCAACTGAACACTTTTTGAACAAGATGACTACACTGGAGTGGATGAGCATCTCACCTCTTGCACTTTGACTGGAATATTCAGGAAAGGTCGACAGTTCTATCACAGCATCTATCAGCAGGAGTGGCAGAATGTAACTTCAGTCCATCTTGCTGCATCAACATTATTTGATGAAACGTATTCTACTTCTTACACTCAAACAGTTTTTGTGCTTTCCAAGCATCATGCAGGGTGCTATGGATGCAGTTCTCAGATGTATGATTACAGCTAATATATACCTGTTAAACTTCTCCAAACCTACCAAAATCTCATCCACTGCACATATCGCACATACAACAAAGCAAAAACTTACGTCCGCCCACTCCAGCAGCTCAGCAGACACTGAGACTTTTTCCCATCAATTCACTAATGAGAAAGTCAGGGAGGGGAAGTGGGGAAGGGGAGAGTCCAGCAGCGCCCTCTGGTTGTGGTATTTTGAACTAGAGTACCAAAATCTGAAATTATCACTGTTTTTTTAATATTCCACTCTTTTACAAAGTCCCACCATTTTCACATTTCTCGCCATTTTGAATTCGATTAATTTGCATAATTCATTAAATTAATTAGCATATCGATTTAATTTCTCTGAATATCAAATGAACTGTGGCATTGCCAGATCTACAGGCCAGGGAGAGGAGGTGGGGATTTAGAATTTCCCAACATTTTGAACTTGCATAATTTAATTAATTTGCATATCATTTTAATTAATTTCCATATCAATTTAACAGTAGCATTTCCTCATACACATCCCAGGGACAGGAGGTGGGGTCGACCACCCAAGAGAGCCACCATATTGGATAAATTTGGCGACAATGCAGACTCCACCAGAATCAACTTTGCTCCCCTACTGTGCCCTATCGTGCGATGATCGTCATTCACAATAGATCCCCCACCACTACCATTGTCCCCTCGCCCACCGCGTTATCGGCACTGGTTTGGGAAAGCTATTTTACATATACATTAACCATTAAATGAGAAAGGTTACAGTGGCATACAAGTTCCTGGAAATTTGCCTGTTGCAAGGAGGTTATCAAGCTATTCACAGCAGAATTAAGGAATAAATGGACGACATTTAAATTGGCATACAGAATGTTTTCACGTTTCTGATGAAAGAAAATTTTATAAAGATAAACTTAACTCAAACGGAGGTCTTACATAGCACTCATTTGTACAGAGGAATCCTTTGACTGGGTGAATACGAAGAAGCTACAAGATACAAATAACAAAAAGTTATCCGATTCTACCAGTTGTATGCAGTTTGGCATAGATGTGTATGTAAAGCTAGACGACTGTCGGTCGTAGACATTGATAACCATCCGGAGTGCTAAGCAGCGTCGTACCATCTGAGCAATTATTCTAAATGTATTCCGATTACGTTTTCAAAAAATTCAATTATGTTGTAGTACACTAAATTAAATCAGAATAGGTATATCAACATTGTCTTATCAGATGTCAAAAAATAAATGTGCAAGAATTAAGTTAACTCTCGAAGGAGAATATACTATTAGAACAAATTTGAAGCTTGTAAATGAATCAACTGGTATTATGCAAAAATTCAAGGTTCTAGTATGCGACGTTCTCCAGAGTGCTTAGCATGTGCATATATCTGAAAGTAAATGTTCACGAGCTACGTAAATATATATACATGATCCAGCAGGAAACGTTTGGAGCTCAATAAGCGTTGCCGCAGGTGATGCGGTTATCAAGGCAGTAACTCCAGAACACTGTAGTTATTTGCAGGACAACCTGCAGAGGATGGATGAATGGTGCAGAGACTGGAAGTTGACCCTGGATGAAAGTACATAGGACCAAAAATCTACTATTGTACAACTACATTATCGATCACAAATTGCTGGAAACAGTATCTATAGTAAAATATCTAAAAGTAATCATCCGGGGCGACCTTAAGTGGAATGACAAAGTAAACCTAACACTAGGAAAAGTAGATGTTAGACTGAGATTCATAGTAAAAATCTTAAAGAAATGTGACTCACCTACGAAAAAAGGGGCTTACGTAACACACAGTTCGACCGATTCATGACCCTGTTCATCAGTTTGGGACTCTTGCCAGGTAGGACTAGTAAAAGAGCTAGATAAGATCGAACAAAGAGCGGCGCATATCGTCACTGTATCCTGCAGTCACGGGAGAACGTTACGCAGACGCTCAGCAAACCCCAGTGGCAGACGCTGCAAGACAAGCGTTGTGCTTCACGGAGAAGTTTACCAATACGTGCCACTTTCTTTTTCATAAAGCTTGCCGAAGGGCCATAACAATAAGATTCGAGAAATTAAACACAGAAGCTTACCGACAATCATTCTTCCTACGCGCCATTCGCAAATGGGACAGGGAAGGGAATATCAGCTAGTGATCCAGTAGTATCCACAGCGACACACCGTCAGGTAGCTTCTGGAGCAGTGGTGCAGACACAGAATCTCTTAATACAACCTCGCATCACGTCTCCGCCGTTATGTCTATGTGGACTTTGCGGAAACGAAGAATCTTAGTTTTGCTTAACTTCAGCTGGATTTAATCAGCTTGTTGTTCAGTTTCTCAATGGTACTGAATTACTAATATTCCAAATCCCTGTAACGCAAAGAAGTTGAAAGGGTGCTGATAATGTCCCTCGCTCCTCAAAATATGCCAGTCACATACAGTTCTTCATTTCGATTGTAAATGCTATTCTGAAGACCTATGGCTATCGCGAAAATAAACCCCTCTGTAATTGTAAAAGAGGGAGGCCAGCGTAATTATCGTGGAAATTGCCTTGTAATTAAACGATGATGGAATGACATATTGCTCCCAGTGCAATAAATTTAATTTGTATTGCTGTCTAAGTAATGTATGGAGGAAGAAAAATTTATTCTTAAGGTGCTGTGTGAGCCGGCCCGCTACCGATAGGTGAAGATCTGCGCCCGCGCTCGAAACAGCAAAGCGGTCGAGTCGCTATTACGTCTGTTGACATTTTTAAAAATATCGGGTATCCCATACATCCATATTTAAGAAATATCATTTTCAGCCCTCGGTATATGGAGAAAAGTATCGATGTATCAATATGTGGTGTCACCGCCAGCTAGGTGGTAGCCTTTAAATCGGCCGCGGTCCGGTAGTATACGTCGGACCCGCGTGTCGCCACTGTCAGTGATTGCAGACCGAGCGCCGCCACACGGCAGGTCTTGAGAGACGTCCTAGCACTCGCCCCAGTTGCACAGCCGACTTTACTAGGAAAGGTTCACTGACAAATACGCTCTCATTTGCCGAGACGATAGTTTGCATAGCCTTCAGCTACGTCATTTCCTACGACCTAGCAAGGCACCATTACCAGTTTATATTGAGATTGTTATTAATGTATCAACAAGAGCGATGTTCTCCAATTATGGATTAAAGTTAAGTATTACATCAACTACGTACATTATTTGCTACTCTAAATTCCCTTAACTGTTCCAGACCTCATAGCCTTCAGCTACGTCATTTCCTACGACCTAGCAAGGCACCATTACCAGTTTATATTGAGATTGTTATTAATGTATCAACAAGAGCGATGTTCTCCAATTATGGATTAAAGTTAAGTATTACATCAACTACGTACATTATTTGCTACTCTAAATTCCCTTAACTGTTCCAGACCTCACGCCAGTCTGCGTGAGCTTAACGCGTGCCTTTCGGCATCCTCGCATAGTGACTTGGCTGTCTTGCCAAGTCACAACACAATATATCAGGTCACAAAGTATCGAAGTATCGGCCTATAAAAATATTGGCTACATTTCGTAAATATACTGCCGGTTATAGATCTGTATATTTAAGTACTGACTTATTATTAAGTATTCTGTACATCAACAAGCTAGTTACCTGCTTATCCCACTTAGAGCACGAATAGAAAGGAAAACGATGCACGTTCACACTTGGCGATCATCACTTTTCTAACAATGGTAACTACACGTAAGTGGCGCAGTGAAAGACGTCCGATGGGTCCGCCGCTATATTTCGTCACACATCGGATTTTCCTGGAACGCTTCATGCCTACTTACCTGTTTTCTCATTTCTCTAAACGTCTGTGACCTAGCAGCTGTAGTGTCGAAATTGCGTGGTGAAGTTAAACGTTGCCGCTCCTGTTGGTGTCGCCGAGCGCCGATTACGTCAGCATATCTCCTCACAGGTCTCCGCCCATCGCAAAAATCAATCTTGTCATTTACTTCATGGTCGTCGTTTTCAGCAGCTGATTTTGAAGAATGCCAGTGTGAAGAAATATCACACTAGTTGCGTAAAAATTGTTTTTTAATGCGACTGGTATGCTATTTCTCCACTTCGGATATCTTGTTATTCCATTCACATCGCCAGCCCCCAGTGCAGTCGGACTGCTTGTTTGTGCCACCTATATTTACTTCACACAAAGAGAAAGACTGGATATGGTGGGGGCTCAAAAAGTAGTAAGACTCCTTCACACAGTGAGAGTAAAATTATGTTCTACTACAATTTCAAAAGAACGATTTCATATATTTACCGAAAACTGCCAAAAATTATAATGTAAAATAAAAATAATGGCACTCCATATTGCCATTTTGATATCGTTACATCGATACGTCGGGGAAAAAGTTATCGCCGATACTTCATCAACAGCCCGAGTCGGAATGAAGGGTCGCCCACGGCCCTGCTGAGAGGGGAGTCTCAGGGAGTCACATCCTCCAGCGCCTTCTCTACGAGGAGCTTGTCTGGAAGTGCCTTCTCTGACTGGTCCATTGTTGTCTCCTTTCGAGGGAAGAGTAGTGCTGACCGTGCGTCTTCGCTCTAGCTGATGGACACGCAGTTGTCGTTTGATCGTCGACACATTGAGACTTGGAAGGGGCTGGCCATGATAGCCATAACGTACGGTTGGCGAATACGGTCCGTTAGTAGAGACGTAATTGTAATTCTGTCAGAGACAGCAAAGTACTTGGAAGAGCAATTGAACGGAATGGACAGTGTCTTGAATGGAGGATATAAGATGAACATCAACAAAAGCAAAACGAGGGTAATGGAATGTAGTCGAATTAAGTCGGGTGATGCTGAGGTGAATAGATTAGGAAGTGAGACACTTAAAGTAGTAAAGGAGTTTTGCTATTTGGGGAGCAAAATAACTGATGATGGTCGAAGTAGAGAGGGTATAAAATGTAGACTGGCAATGGCAAGGAAAGCATTTCTGAAGAAGAGAAATTTGTTAACATCGAGTATAGATTTAAATGTCGGGAAGTCGTTTCTGAAAGTATTTGTATAGAGTGTAGCCATGTATGGAAGTGAAACATGGACGATAAATAGTTTGGACAAGAAGAGAATAGAAGCCTTTGAAATGTGGTGCTACAGAAGAATACTGAAGATTAGATGGGTAGATCACGTAACTAATGAGGAAGTATTGAACAGGATTGGGGAGAAGAGGAGTTTGTGGCACAACTTGACAAGAATAAGGAATCGGTTGGTAGGACATGTTCTGAGGCATCAAGGGATCACCAATTTAGTATTGGAGGCCATCGTGGAGGGTAAAAATCGTAGAGGGAGACCAAGAGATGAATACACTAAACAGATTCAGAAGGATGTAGGCTGCAGTACGTATTGGGAGATGAAGAAGCTTGCACAGGATAGAGTAGCATGGAGAGTTGCATCAAACCAGTCTCAGGACTGAAGACCACAACAACAACAACAACAGTAGAGGCGTTATTTGTGTGCGGTTGGACAGATCATGTGGAGACGCCAGGCGGTGGCTGTACTACCTGCGAGCTGTGGTTGTTTCTCAACACAAGACTGATGGATTTTTATGGTGGAGAACATGTAACACTTCAGTGCATTCAAAGGTGAGCGCTGTTTTTGCATGCAAATAGTTTCGACTTGGGTTGGAACAAGTGTCTCACTTATATGCTTGACATTGCAGTGCGCGACTTTGTGTTCAAGTTCTGTACATCAGTGGGCACAAGGCGCCCTTCTGATTAGGAATTTTGTCTATGTTTTAAGAAGGACAGAAAACCGCGTCATACTTCATTATGTGGCCTGTTTAGTGTAATATTCTCAATTGTGAATATGCTGTCTCACTAACTCTGGTACCATTAATTTTTCGGTACCCGCTCTCAGGCAGAGGCGTATTTAGGCCCAGGCAGACTAGGCAGCTGCCTAGGACGGCGGATGTTAAGGGGCGGCGGATTCTCGTCTTACAAAAATTGTTTTTAACTTTTAATTGGTTTTTACTGTTATATTCTATTAAATTTGGGCCCTCCTCTTTTAATAAAATATATTCTGTGTAATGGGTTTTTTAAAGAGTGTACTGTTATTCCTACGTCATATACAGAGCTTTTCTGGATGTGATTTTAAGCTGCAAGCTCAGTTCGGGTGACCTGGGTAGATGGCTAGGGCCGCGACCAGACATTCTGTAGGGATGCACGTGCAGGTCCAGGTGGAGTATTCGTCCGCATGACCGACGTGATATGCCGGTCTCTTGCGAAAGACGTTGGGTTCATTTGGTAGGACTCTCAAGCATTTATTGCACTCAAAATTTCTGGTGTGCGGGCACGTTTCAGAATGTTTTCTGACTTGTTCAAAACAAAGCCTGTCTGACTCCATTTTCGCACTCAGTGTTGCATGGCACTCTTTGCTGGCACTTCGACACTACTAAATTTCTCAGCAAACAATCGACCAGGAAGTCTCCACGACTTTGTCGCCACCTAATTTTCACAACAAACACCCGTTGTTCCACTGTGGGTACCATCATCCCCTCTGCGCTGCTCCACTCTCACTGACGCAGCCCGCAACACGCTCTGAGCTCTGAACCGGTGTGAATTACGGGGCAGGCGTACACGTGGTCTACGCCTCACGGGGTGCGTTTATATGCATACATTCACGTCCAATCGTATCCACTCGTCCGGCCCTTTTTCATTTGCCACACCCAGTATATACTTGCTTTAAGAGTGGATACGTAGCTGAACGTTCCACACGATTTGTAACTCTCAAGGAGCTAGCCATTTTAGATTCGGTGTTTATGTTGTAAGCTAACGGTTTGTTCTGAACATTTCTTGGATGTCAATAATGTCCGTTTTGTGAAGTGTAATACATACATCCTACAGAAGGTTGATCTCTGCACCTCCTGGACCCTCATGTTGTGTTACTCTTCTGAAGTACATGGTAGTTCATTAGCAGGTAATATTTTTCTTGTCACAATTGTTAACACAACGCTTTCAAATGAGCCTTACTAAAGACTGTGTGTGATATTCGAGTTTTGCCCAGCACTGCAGCATCAACGGTTCTGATTGCTTCATTGGTTCGTGCACAAAGGGCAGAAATGCCATTGACTGGATTGTGTACATACACAATACGTAACACCACATAAGTAAGACTAATCACGTAACATCGGCAGAGCACGTGGACCACCCGATGGGACCATCACGACCCACTGATTTTTCTCGGGAAATATGTCGTTCAGCACACCTCACAAGGTCAGATTCGTATGTGTCTTCTAGTGGCTGCGTTGAAATGCAGCTTACTCTCTTTTAACTCGTACAAAAGACACAGGGCGACGTCCAATTCGAGGAAGCTCTTTGACACTGGCTGTATCTTTAAAGTTTTTGAACCACCTCATCATGCTTGTTTTTGACAGTGGTGTCCTCCCATATTGGTGTAGATAATTCCACAGTACCCTCGCCATGGATTTGGATCCTGCACGCCAAATGATACATCACGTCTTCTTTTGGTCTGTCACTATTTTGATGCACAACAAATAAATTCTGCAACATAGGGGAAAGGAAGAAACGATTAGAGGGGTGATTACAATAAACCACGGTTCTCTGTCTCTAATGATTTTGAAATTATGATTTTTTGAACTTATAGTGCACATTTCTGGAAACCCAATACAGGATTAGAGAAACATTCTCTGCAAAAAACTGGGAAGTTCCGAAATAGCTCTGTTTATTTGAAAATCATAAAACCAACAAGCTCTCACAACTGTGACAACGACATAATTTACACGATATGCAGGGGTTGGGCAAACATATAGAAAAACCGCTAGAAATGCATGTTTCACACAAGTGCACTTGGTACCCAAGCTTGCTGGTTGCGCTGTCGTATTTGACCACAAACGGCAGCTGTGAATTGTCTTTAAAAGTTGCAAGCGTCAGTCGTGGTCAAAACAGTCTTCTGTGTCGCTGCGAATGCATTACGCCTGAGTTAACTGACTTCGCACCTGGGCAAACTTGTGGTGGGTGCTTCCGTAACCAAGGGAGCCGATGTGTTGCTGTTTCAGGGCGCACCTTATCGAATATTTACACCGTTAACAGTGAAAGTGGAAAACATCAACTGCTAAGTCACTACACTGACGAAAATGTGTGTTGAGAGATCATGACAGACGCTCACTGAAGGCAACTGTGATGAAAAATAAGGGGACGACAGCCGAAAAAGTCACTGCAAAACTAAATGTCGCAGTTGCGACCCCTATCAGCATCAAAGTAACACGAAGGGAACTACATACGCAGTGAATTTCAGGGCAATCTGAAATTTCCAGACCATAATTGGAAAACGTCAAGCAAGGGTCATAAGACGTGCTCTATAGAGCAGTGGAATAAAGTCAATCGTTGGATAAGTCTTATTGCTACAGTTTCCAACTTCTGGACCAGTACATGTCCCATGAGTGAAATATGGCGGAAGTTCGTTGATGATTTGGTAAGCGACATCGTGATATTCAAAGGTCGCATTACCGCCAAGCATTATGAGGCCATTTTCGCTGATCATATATGAAGGGTTCATTTCAATAGTGGTACAAGTCCAGTTTTGTTCGTTTTGAGATACAGAGTCCTAAAGTTAAATGAGGGCTGAAAAATCTGCAGTTGAGATATCAGAAATATTCAAGCATATGGCTTCTTGCTAGAGATGAACGTTTCTTTCCGTTTTTTTGGATCATTAATTTCAGAAGCATTATAGACAGAAAAGTAGAGGTAATGGACTTGTACCACTATTGAAATAAGCTCTTCATACACTCCTGGAAATTGAAATAAGAACACCGTAAATTCATTGTCCCAGGAAGGGGAAACTTTATTGACACATTCCTGTGGTCAGATACATCACATGATCACACTGACAGAACCACAGGCACATAGACACAGGCAACAGAGCATGCACAATGTCGGCACTAGTACAGTGTATATCCACCTTTCGCAGCAATGCAGGCTGCTATTCTCCCATGGAGACGATCGTAGAGATGCTGGATGTAGTCCTGTGGAACGGCTTGAAATGCCATTTCCACCTGGCGCCTCAGTTGGACCAGCGTTCGTGCTGGACGTGCAGACCGCGTGAGACGACGCTTCATCCAGTCCCAAACATGCTCAATGGGGGACAGATCCGGAGATCTTGCTGGCCAGGGTAGTTGACTTACACCTTCTAGAGCACGTTGGGTGGCCCGGGATACATGCGGACGTGCATTGTCCTGTTGGAACAGCAAGTTCCCTTGCCGGTCTAGGAATGGTAGAACGATGGGTTCGGTGACGGTTTGGATGTACCGTGCACTATTCAGTGTCCCACCAGTGGTGTACGGCCAGTGTAGGAGATCGCTCCCCACACCATGATGCCAGGTGTTGGCCCTGTGTGCCTCGGTCGTATGCAGTCCTGATTGTGGCGCTCACCTGCACGGCGCCAAACACGCATACGACCATCATTGGCACCAAGGCAGAAGCGACTCTCATCGCTGAAGACGACACGTCTCCATTCGTCCCTCCATTCACGCCTGTCGCGACACCACTGGAGGCGGGCTGCACGATGTTGGCCGGCCGAAGTGGCCGTGCGGTTAAAGGCGCTGCAGTCTGGAACCGCAAGACCCCTACGGTCGCAGGTTCGAATCCTGCCTCGGGCATGGATGTTTGTGATGTCCTTAGGTTAGTTAGGTTTAACTAGTTCTACGTTCTAGGGGACTAATGACCTCAGCAGTTGAGTCCCATAGTGCTCAGAGCCATTTTTTTGCACGATGTTGGGGCGTGAGCGGAAGACGGCCTAACGGTGTGCGGGACCGTAGCCCAGCTTCATGGAGACGGTTGCGAATGGTCCTCGCCGATACCCCAGGAGCAACAGTGTCCCTAATTTGCTGGGAAGTGGCGGTGCGGTCCCCTACGGCACTGCGTAGGATCCTACGGTCTTGGCGTGCATCCGTGCGTCGCTGCGGTCCGGTCCCAGGTCGACGGGCACGTGCACCTTCCGCCGACCACTGGCGACAACATCGATGTACTGTGGAGACCTCACGCCCCACGTGTTGAGCAATTCGGCGGTACGTCCACCCGGCCTCCCGCATGCCCACTATACGCCCTCGCTCAAAGTCCGTCAACTGCACATACGGTTCACGTCCACGCTGTCGCGGCATGCTACCAGTGTTAAAGACTGCGATGGAGCTCCGTATGCCACGGCAAGCTGGCTGACACTGACGGCGGCGGTGCACAAATGCTGCGCAGCTAGCGCCACTCGACGGCCAACACCGCGGTTCCTGGTGTGTCCGCTGTGCCGTGCGTGTGATCATTGCTTGTACAGCCCTCTCGCAGTGTCCGGAGCAAGTATGGTGGGTCTGACACACCGGTGTCAATGTGTTCTTTTTTCCATTTCCAGGAGTGTATATCCCATGGTACAGAGTTTAATCCCCAGCAGCGAAGCTGTTTTCCGAGATGGCAGAGCCCCTGTTCACACAGCTCGCTTCCTCCAGGACAGGGTTTGTAAGGACGAGCATGAATTGTTTGCAGCTCCCTTGGCCACCACACTCACCAGATCTCCACAGTCTTGAGATCTCTGACGTGTTTTAGAGAGGAGGATGAATGATTGCTATCCACCTCTATCAGCATTACCTGATGTTGCCATTGTTTATCAGGAAGAATGGTACAAGATTGCCTTGCAAACAATACAGGATCTATATTTATCATTCTGAGTCGACTGAAAGCTGTTTTGAATATCAGTGGTTTTCTACACTCTATTAGGCACAGTAATTTGTTGGATTTTAGGGGTGCTTTTTGTCCAGTCGCTACAAAATTGTAGTACGCTCTCACCACTGTCTCTGTTTCACTTACGGCTATGGTGACGAACAGACTTCTTTCGAATGTGACTAAGCGAGTGTGTAGTTGACGGGAATTCTTTTAGTTTCAGTACTTTCCAATTACGAAAAATTGGTTCAAATGGCTCTGAGCCTTATGGGACTTAACATCTATGGTCATCAGTCCCCTAGAACTTAGAACTACTTAAACCTAACTAACCTAAGGACAGCACACAACACCCAGTCATCACGAGGCAGAAAAAATCCCCGACCACGCCGGGAATCGAACCCGGGAACCCGGAAGCGAGAACGCTACCGCACGACCACGAGCTGCGGACTTACGTTTGGTCATCGGTGGCAGTGGCTGCTGTGAGCTATGAACCTGAGGATCTATTCCAAACGTCTCTCAACTGTCAAACACTAGTCAGATACATTTTATACGTCTTTAGAGAACCCGAGACTCCTAGTTATACCCTAGATGAGTTAACTAGCATGGTACATGCTGTTTGGCTCGAACAGCATGTACGCCATTGCCATCAAGTTACTCACAGGTCTTAACTGTTAATACTTTGTGCGATTCTCCATACTAGGAGACTTTGCTGTTTAATTCCTTGTGAATTAAGACGAGCCTGTGAACAAGTGTCTCAGCATGGTGTGAGTCTGCAGGGACTTATCCCTTCCACGCTCCCCGTGAGATCCACGTTCCCAACATCTCCACACCACTACATTCGTAGTGCGCCTAACAGAATGTGGTGGTGTGGACATGTTGGGAATGTGCATCTCACGGGGAGCGTGCAAGGGATAAGTCCCTGCAGACGCACTATCCTCTGCACTCGCGGGGGCTCAGATGGATAGAGCGTCAGCCATGTAATCAGGAAATCCCGGGTTCGAGTCCCGGTCGGGGCACACATTTTCAACATGTCCCCAATGAAGTACATCAACGCCTGTTTGCAGCAAGGGTGTCCATTTAATTATAGAGCTTTCGTACTTATGATAACGCCACCCACCAGAGTTTTTGTAGGCTATCACAGGTGTTGTTTCTTTCATAGGGCAAAGTTCAACTTCTGCTACGGAATACTGAGATAAACAGATTTTTCTTTCATACGAGTTTTAAAACAGGTGGCTACAGCGAGTCACCAGACTGTTGAGAAGGATTTCTCTGGACGTTTATCTCGCATCTCACACCGTGCCCCTGTAGAAAGTCTTTCCGGATAGTCGCCATTAAAAGCAGGGACAAGGGCTGCTTTTGCCAGTGACCTACGTAGTGGCTCTGCTGTCTCATTGTGTCTCCTAAGTGGCCCACTGTGAATTTAAACTGTCCTTTCCTTATAACTGTGTCGCGTGGCTACGATCGGGGAAATTATTTGTGTGAAATTAGTACTGTGAGTGTTTGTAGTGTACATTCACGAAATGCTGGCTTATTTATTAGATTTGCTATCAATCAAATCCTTGCAGTTTCACATAACTATGTTATGTGATATATCGATTTAACTGGAATTATTTCAGGAATTCAATGTATGGTGTGTTATTTGTTTGACACCTTACGCATTTAGTGTATTGCCTTACTGAACTTAGTGGCCATTCTACCTCTCATATTTGTTATTAGCAGCAGATACGGCGATATGTTACTGAAATGTTTTCTTGAGGTGGTCAGGCCTCAAGATTATGCAAGTAGACTGTCCCTCCCTCATTCAAGGAACTGAAACATCATCATCATCGCCATCCACATCATAGATTGTAGCTTTTGGTCCATTTCGTCTCCTTCAAAATTGGTCAAGCCATCTTTTTATTGGTCGTTTGTTGTATTATGCCAACTATGTTTTGAATATTCAGTTCATCTCGGATGTCATCACTTGTCTTTGTATCCATCAAATTATATCGAGCCATGTATCTAAGGAAATTCATTTGACATTGTCATATTCTCATTTCATTTCTCTTCTTAAGAGTTGTAATCTTCCCCCTCCTTCCTACTTCCATATGTTGTTCACATTAAACAATGTCCAGTTTGAGTAATTAATAAGTAAAGTCTTTTATGAAGATTTGACAGGACCGAAGACTACAATAAACTTTCTAGTTTACTTAGCTTGTCATGTTGAGATGGCTCCAGTTCTTCTTCTGTAGGGGTCTGATTTTTGTAGCTGAAAATTTCACATCAGGTTCTCGTGGTTGATTTGAACTAAATAAATTTGAAGATTGTTGCTACAGCGATTTTTTTCTTACCTAAAAATGTTTTCTCACATTTCAGTATATCATACAATATTTTGTTTTTTCACATTACAAAGTCAAAATTACAAAAATACAAAAATACGTCCGATCACATTGTAGGAACGCTTGCAACTCTCACACTCTGCGGAAATAACAATATTCCAAAGGGTTTGCAGTTTTTCTTAACAAACGAATTTCTACTAGTCTGTTACATTATTAATTTCTATTATCATTTAATGAATGAATCCAGAAGTAAATGTAGTAAACAGTACAGGATTGTGTAATTAATAATAGAAATTTTAAGTGTATGATTAATTCTTAATTTCAAATGTTTCTAAGAAAATTAATTTTAACTGTACATTCAGAACTAGTACTTATGGATTATAACATCGAGACTAAAGTATTTTATAAAGTATTTCCTTTTCATAAATTTTAGTTTGAAATATAACATACTGTGTATAAAACTATATGACAGTTTTCTGAAAGCCAACTGGGATAACACTGACCTTACCAAAATTCGAAAAATAATACTGGTATCGAGAACTGCTGTTGAGGTAAGATAATGCTAGTGTAGGATGTCCTCTTACAGAGTCCAGGTTTCACTTCCATAGACCTGTGCTGATATAGCCATAACCTTATAGAGGTTTAGTAGAGTATCGCTGTGGACTTTCTTTCCCAATGTTCTGCATAAAATTCCGCAGAAACGGATGTAACTTATTTTGTATCTTATTGTTTGCCCTATATATATTACTACGCTGAGTTAAATATATCTCCCGCCGAGTCGTGTGACGAAATGGGACCACATGCGTTGTGTGTCTAATTTGTCATTAAGGTGTTTGTTGAAACTTCCTACCAGATTAAAAGTGTGTGCCGGACCGAGACTCGAACTCGGGACCTTTGCCCTTCGGAGGCAAGTGCTCTACCGTCTGATCTACCCAAGCACGACTCACGCCCCGTCCTCACAGCTTTACTTCTGCCAGTACCTCGTCTCCTAGCTTCCAAACTTGACAGAAGCTCTCCTGCGAACCTTGCAGAACCAGCACTCCTGAAAGAAAGGATATTGGGGAGACATGGCTTAGAGCGGGGCGTGAGTCGAGCTTGGGTAGCTCAGTTGGTAGAGCACTTGCCCGTGAAAGGCAAAGGTCCCGAGTTCGAGTCTCGGTCGGGCACACAGTTTTAATCTGCCAGGAAAGTTTCATATCAGCGCACACTCCGCTGCAGAGTGAAAATCTCATTCTGGAAGGTGTTTGTTGTAGGTGGATTTTGTCATATTATCCGGTGAGCTGAAAATTACCGTGTGTTAAATGTATCTTCTAATGTATAGACTTCATTGTCATCTTTCATACTGCTTTATTCTGCGACTGTTAGATGAGAATTGTGGAAAATTATATCTGGGAAAAAATTGAACATCTTTTTTTATAAAACTTCCTGGTAGATCAAAACTGTGTGCCGGACCGAGACTCGAATTCGGAACCTTTGCCTTTCGCGGGCAAGTGCTCTACCAACTGAGCTACCCAAGCACGACGCACGCCCCGTCCTCACAGCTTTACTTCTGCCAGTATCTAGTCTCCTACCTTCCTAACTTCACAGAAGCTCTCCTGCGAACCCTGCAGAACTAGCATTCTTTTTTATAATGAGTGTCTTTTGAGGGTGTGGAATGTCTTTTCGACCGTACAACTCCTCTCCTTACCGTACAGTGGGCATCTGCTGGTGCCATAAGTATCCTCAGTATCTGTCACGGTGCACGATCCGTCGCCATAAGCAGAAGAGCAGCAATTACCTCTCAACCAACAGTAGCGTCAGTGTTACCGTTACGCTCGCGTTGTAGACGTAACGTGGACGATGGATGAGTCGCTCTCGACTGAGATACGTCGCGCTTCAGCCGGCTCATTCTGGCGCGGCACGCGGAGAGAACTGCCGGGCGCCCGAAATGGATTGTACAAACAATAAGAGAAAGCACGCAGGTGAAATACATTTATACAGACGTACGCGGACGTTAAATTAACATTCGAGGCGCACACACACGCACGCTAGCCGGGTATAAGCGCGCGTTACTCCGCCATTACTCAGGAGCTCTTAATTAAGTTACCCCGGCGCCTGACGGCCGAAACAAATGCCACGGACAGCGGTCAACTGGTCAACGTCCCGCGCGGCCGGCCGTGTTGGTTTAGGCGGTCGGGCCGCCTGCGCTCCGTGGCTCCGCCTGCGCCTGCCTCGCCGTGGGAACCGGCGCTGCGTATTCAGATGAGCGGCGGCCAGCTTCCTCCCGCCCTGGCCGGGGATCGCTGCACGTGTCCCGCGGGGACGTGTGGTGGCTGCTGCTGCTGCTGCCGCTGCCGCTGCCGCTGGGGTGAGCGATCGCCGGCCGGCGCGGCGCGCTGGCCACGCCCTCCCACTCCACCGGCTTCGGGCTGCAGGCCGCACCTTCCTACCTTCCTACCTGCCTCTTAATTACCTGGCGCCGTGCCGCGCAGCTCCTGCCGAGTCGTGTGACGAAACGCGGCCTGCCGCCCGTCGCCTGATAACTTAATTTTCGGTCGCACGATACGACCGACCTTACTGCTTGAGACCAGCTGACACATCGATAGGGACGTTTCGAGGGAAAAAAAATGTGAACGTCAACTTTTGTTTCTGAGCTACCTCTCATCCTCTTTCGAGACTCTATGAAGTCCAGAACTGACGCATTAAGGAGCGTTTACACCGAGCTCAGAACATTTTTTATTTTTTCGCAACCTTGCGTGCAGCCGGCCGGTGTGGCCGAGCGGTTCTAGGCGCTTCAGTCTGGAAACCGCGTGACCGCTACGGTAGCAGGTTCGAATCCTGCCTCGGGCATGTATGTGTGTCATGTCCTTATGTTAGTTAGGTTTAAGTAGTTCTAAGTTCTAGCGGACTGATGACCACAGATGGTAAATCCCATAGTGCTCAGAGCCATTTGAACCTTATATTTTTGAACCTTGCGTGCAACTTGTTACCTCAACTTTGTTGGCGACATTGTTCGATGTTCGCGTTCCCGTTACACTAGCGACCGACATTTCTATGTATGTATTTGCATAGTCTGCTACTGTGAACTGGTAGCGAACAATTCACTTTGTGTATTCACATAATGAGATACGCTATGTTACACTACTGGCCACTAAAATTGCTACATTAAGAAGAAATTCAGATGATTCATTGGACAAATATATTATACTAGAACTCACGTGATTACATTTTCACGCAATTTGGGTGCATACATCCTGAGAAATCCATACCCGGAGCAACCATCTCTGGCTGTAATAACGGACTTGATACCCCTGGGCATTGAGTCAAACAGAGCGTTTACAGGTACAGCTGCCCATGCAGCTTCAACACGATACCACAGTTCATCAAGAGTAGTTCAAATGGTTCAAATGACTTTGAGCACTATGCGACTTAACTTCTGAGGTCATCAGTCGCCTAGAACTTAGAACTTATTAAACCTAACTAACCTGCCGGGAGAAAAGAAAAATAGAGGACAGTAAAATATCTGGATGTGATACTGACACACTTTACTAATCGAAGTGGGTTGGATTTAAATATCTACGTTTCCTGGATGATATCCAGGAACCAAAGGAGACCTGGGACATAATTGAGGAGGTAAACAAGGTTATACTTGCATATGATAAATTTTATTCTCTTGTACAAGAAATCCATGGAATAGCTCCTTGTGGGCTCACAAAATAGTTGGCAAATTCGTTGCGAATTTCCTTGACTAGTTGAGAAGCTCTCCGTGGTATGTTTGGGAGTGTAGTAATAGAAGCTGCATTTGTATCTCGTCTCCATGAACCTTGGATGTCTTCACCTATTTGTGGACAAAAAGAATCGAAGCTTTCTGGTGGGCTGTAATAACTTATTGACTCCGAATATCTTCTTAAAAAGTTGTGCAGACACACTGCTATCATTTCGATAGTTTGTGCTTTCTGTGGTTGTAATAACATCGCTTTGCGGATGACACGAAACACTGAGGCCATAATACCAAGCATGTTTTCCACACTCATCCTTGCGCTTCACGATCTGTAGTTGCAGACTCTCTCTTTCGAGCCTCTATTGTGCCTACCTGGATACGGCTTCATGATGTTTTACTGTAATGGAAAAGCATCATTAGCCGTGAATAGGTATGGTAGTGTCTTTGTCCCTCCAGGTATACACTCCTGAGGTGGAAAGTTCAGTTTGTGTTTGCGAATTACTTCACTTATGGAGGCATTCTTGAAAACACCTCCATCAGAAGTCCTCCCTCGACAACCAACGTCAGCATATAAAAAGTTGTAGTTGGCGTCAAATACAGCAAGCAACACAATACTAAACGGTCCTTTATAGTTATAAAACCCGCTCCCACTAGCAACAGGGCACTGTAGAACAATGTGCTTCCCATCAATTGCTCCTACACAACGAGGGAAGTGGAGTGTTTAGCGGGACACATTTTCTTTAGAACTAAATTCTTCTTCAGTAGCTGGCATCTGAAACAAGTAAATTTTGCTTCAGGTTTCCCAAGAGCTACCTCAACATTCAGCAGCTGAAAGAGAGAACCCACAGAGAAAGATAAAGAGTACAAAGAGTACAGCACGCCACCTCCAAAAAACGGGTCAAGAGGGGTGGGGGGTGGGGGGGGGGGGGGTTGAACGAAGCATCCCCATACTTAATGCAGCAGAAACGTTGCATAATATTATGCAGCAGCAACATCAAAATGTTCAAATGTGTGTGAAATTTTATGGGACTTAACTGCCAAGGTCATCAGTCCCTAAGCTTACACACTACTTAACCTTAATTATCCTAAGGACAAACACACACACCCATGCCCGAGGGAGGACTCGAACCTCCGCCGGGACCAGCCACACAGTCCATGACTGCAGCGGCCAAGACCGCTCGGCTAATCCCGCGCGGCGCGAAAGGTTCGGGCGTGTCACTGAGCGCTCTGGTCGAAGGAAATCAATGCAACGAGTGAAGTGTATGAACTATCACGTAATTTGAATCAGACTGTAGTTGATGGTGTGGCTCGAAAAAGATGTAGCTGCTTGGCTGCTGCACATCTGTTTACGACTGCGTTGAAAATGTGCTGGACTTATGTACTGCGCCGAAGAAACAAGCCTTTGGCTGGTGTGGGGTCATTTATATTTACCCTGGCCGCTTGTGACAGAAGCTAGGGTTCTGCTCACGTAGTAGCTACCTGTGAAGTGTTGCTTTGTGCTACAACTATGGTAGACCACTGCATTGTAGAAAGCTACCCCTAGACTACTGGAGCGCCTAGTGCAAAATTCCATAGGTTCTGGCCCGCATACCCTTTGATATTCTGCTGTGGCATGCCTGAGATCAATGCTGCAACATTAAATTCCATTCTCGGTAAATCCATCTTTATACAGATGGTTGCGGGGCCTCGGCAGTTATGTACAAAGAGTCGGATCCAAACAACTTCAGCCGCCTAAATTTCCAGTTGTTATTTTATTTGACCAACCAGTGTCGAGGCTGCATTAAGACGTTTTCATTTTCAGGCCCCCTGACCGACGAATAACAAGAATCCCCCCTCTGGTCCAGTCGAAATATGGACCAGCATTCAGTGTCTGGTATCACGTAGAATGTTTCTTCACACAGCGATCCCTGCGATCATTACTTGTCGGCAAGTGATGAACAAAGGGATCGCTGTGTCAAAATCTACAGAAACCAGTCGCCGAATGCTGGCCTCTATTTTGACTGGTTGCAGCGGTGGAATTCTACCAACAAATCGATCAGAGGACTGAAGATTGTGTAACGTATCGCCGAAACAGGTCCCCAAATTTAAAAAGAAACTGGAAATTTAGACGGCCGACGGTTTTTTAATTCCACATTTTATATTCCATTGTCTATTCTAAAGGCTTCCCATTATCGTACCAGAATATGGTTGCAGATGAGTGCAGTGGACAGGCGTCAAATGTTGTGACAGTAGGTCCTGTAACGGAGAGCAGCGTGTTGAGTGCAAGCCGAGTTTGTGGAGTAAGGCCGGTATTACACTATCAAATTTCTTTGTCAAAAATTTGATCAAAAATGTGAGCAAATATTCGTCAAATATATTTGACAAATATTTCTGACATGGCGCTAAAAAGGGGTATTACACTGTCATCACATTTTTCGTCAAAGTTCAAGATGGTTGACAACAACAACTTGTTATTAACCGCAGCAGTTGCATGTACCACAATTGCACTGTGTGCACATGCGGAAGAGAAGCGGGGGAAAAAAAGGAAATGTACCTGGGTGAAGCAGTGGGTTTTACGACTAAACGATAAAAGCATTCAACAAAACTTGTTACGTGAGCTTATAGTGGACGACGTAAAGTCGTACAGCAATTACTTAAGAATGAATGAACATACCTTTCTGTATGTGGTCAGTGAAGTGTATCCTCATATCACAAAGCACAACACTCACTTAAGAACTGCTATATCTGCGGGAGACAAGCTCACTGTAACACTCCGATTCCTTGCTACAGGAGAGAGTTACGTTAGGTTAGGTTAGGTTAGGTTAGGTCTCCAATCTTCTTAATCTATTTTTTTATTCAGGGTGCCTCACATTATAAAGCGCTCATCAGCTTCAGACATCTCTATTAATTGTGTAATTGTCGGTACACACCAATTGTATTTACCGGCAATGTTTATAAAAACACTACAGATGACAGAACACGGTAACATGTCACATTGCAGTGAACAGAAGACAAGCGAATTCTTTGATCAAATCTACACCGAGGCCCTAAATTTGATCAAATATTTGACAACGTTTGACAAAGTTCCCTATTACACAATCAAATTTCTTTGACAAAGATATTTGACAACGATATTTGACAAAGAAATTTGACAGTTTAATACCGGCCTAAGCGACAGGCCTGAGTGATGTGATGCGGTAGTAGATGTTGCCATTCGGAGTAGCAACATGTCTCACTTCCTTTCTAACGTGCCCATGGAAGAAGGTCGTGTAGAAATCTTAATATATGCCATTAGTGGCGGAGGATAGACCGGATGCTGTGCACACAATTTTTTTTATCTATACGCAGACACAAAACGCAAATGTAACCATAGAACAGCTACAAGGCGCGACCGAGAGGATGGTGCGAAGGAGACGTTTATACTTTAACTTCACAGTTTGAGGAGGGGGAGGGGGGCGTCATAGACCGCAACCAAGAAGAGGTCGTGACGACAATTGCTGTTGCTCCTTAAATAAAGACAATTCAAAATTGTATGGAATTAATTAATTACATACTTTCTTCTCGACTTTGGAATACTAACGAGCTCTCTGGCGACGAATTTCATTATTAATAGCATGAATGTTGAAAGGCGTATGTATTCATTACCAGCGATGGCGAGGCATGACAGAATCTCTGACCAGAGAGTTATTTATCGTTGCTAGTCTGCGCTTGACCGCGCGAGTGTTCAGTTGTACTCTGTCAGCAGTAGCGTGCAGCGAGTCGGCAGGAACTGTAGTAGTCTGCGCGAATCTGCAGTAGTAGTCAGTCGGCAGTAGTAGTAGCGAGTGGACGGTTGTACTGAGCAGGCGTCGGCATGCGTCGGCGGCGTGCTCTTCTCGCGACTCTGGTCGCGATTCTGGACGATGAGTATGGTGGTAGAAGGTAAAGAAGCAGCATTGCGCATATTTAATAATGTATGTCAATTGTAATTGAATTTGTTAAAAAAATGCCCCAATAATATTTTTTTTTATAAAGTAAATCTTTTAAAGAAACGTATTCAATTCATCTTAAAGAATTTTTCCAATCTTTTGAAGAAAAAGCATTTATTTTAATTTAAAGAATTTTTCCTGTGCATTCCTTCCAAGAATCAAAAAATATATATATACGCCAGCATTCCACGAAGCTGTGTCGATAGATAAGAGCAGATATACTTGCAGTTTTTATTGAGGTAAGAACTTTGGTTTTGTTATTCAGAATACAGGGCCGAAGGTCAGCGCTGCTGTCCTTATAAAATTTATCAGGTTTAATTATTTCACAGGGCCGAAGGTCAGCGCTGCTGTCCTTATAAAATTTATCAGGTTTAATTATTTCTGTTGAGATGTCACATACGGTTCATGGTTCATTAGCTAATTAATATTGTTGTGGGTTTATGATCAATTTTCATTCCTTAATTTTGTGGGGAGTCAACATTTGGCTCATTTTTTTATTATCATTGACTTTTATTTCTGCGGGGAGGTTACAATGTGAATGTTTAATTGTTACGTTGAAAATGTTATGAAGACTGTGAAATATACAAGGATTTTGAAAAGAAGTGGTTACGTGATTTCGAAGCTAGTTGGTAGCAAATACCTTCCATTATCACAGCGCTTTCTTGTAGAAGGTCAAAAAGTTCGATATAGTTACAGCAGGATAATAACTTCAAGGAGCGACACGAGTGCAGAAAAAGAGGATATGAAAGGTCAAGCTAATTACGAACATACCACTGACAGATCGCATTCACGGAATTGATGGCTTGTTTAAGTACTCTCCAGTGGAGAATGCCAGCAGTTCATTTCAGTGATCACACGCAGGGGAGTCCACGTACCGTTAGGCGCCAGGATGTCGCATTTTATTAACAAATGACACATATGTTAGGCAACCTCCAGGTATAAGAACTGAGGGATAAATATCTTAGGACTTTGCCTCTTGCCAAATGCAAAGAAATTTTATGATTTGTGCCACACTTCCCAGTGTTACGCCCATTTAAAGACAGCCTAATGGGTCGCAAAGACTTCCAAACGTATGGTAGTTAACTTTTCGTACAGGAAAGTCAGCCAGTGCTCAGTCCAGGTTGGTGTTATATGACATGTAACCCATTGCAGTCATTTGATCGCAAAATTGGTTTATTATGCAGTGAGTGCAGAAGTCTAGTACAGACCACCACATATGAGGTTTTATATGCTGGTTTTCATTGACTGTAGTAGCAGATCAGCATTATGAAGAGTTTAGGTATGACAATGGATTATCTGTACAGCACATAAATTTGGGGGACAGTCATAACTGAGGAAGTTGTAGTTATAGTTGTAGTAGAATATTTTTGTAAATATCAGAATATAACTAGAATGTTACCGGTGCACTTCTTTGCAGTTGCTCATCTGCAGACACAACGGTGAGGCAAACTGAAATACTTTAAACAATAATGCATTTTAAAGCAGCTGACTCCCAGTTCTAACTTGAAGGCCTCCCATGGCTATAGCCCATAGTTAGCACTTCGAACAACTACTTTTTATTTAAGTTTACTGAAGCTCTGTCTCTCTCTTCACACTAGTTTGCACCATCACCAACAATTTTATTTTGTTAAACGCTCAGGTGACGTGAACAGAAAGCACATAATACACAATTGTTTAATTGTTTGGGGACTTAATCACTTTAATGCTTTTTAAGCATGTACTGTCGCTTGTTGGAAGTATTTCTTTGTAAGAAATACTTACCATCATTATTTAATTTTCTTTGAATTTCTTTCATTAATATATTTCCGTAATAAGCATCAACCTTGCAGAAACAGTTTATTGTACTGAATTTATCTTGTATTCAGTTTTTATCCGGCCAAATGATTTCTTCCGTTCCCACCTAACTGAGCGTTTCGGCAATCTGATCCACACTCAAAGTTCAGTTAGTTAGTTAGTTTCTTGTCCCATGGAACATTTTGTACTATAAATGGTAATGATGTGGAACGAATCATTTTACATTCATATTGCAAATTAACTTGTAAACATGACTACATGCTGAATATTTATAAGTTTTTTTAATGTAATACGGATGTGAGTTAGTAATTGCTGCCCACAACCAATTACACACTACAACAGAAATTCTTCTATGGAACGGATTGTGTTATTAATGAGAACCATTTCAATTTTATTTTCAAATTTTACTTCACCGTCTGTCAGATATTCTGTATCACTAGATAAACGACCAAAAACCTTTGTTGCAGCATTATGCACTATTTTTTGTGAAGAAGACAGCTTTGATATGCAGTAATGATTGTAATTTTTTCTTCTGATATTGTAATTATCTACATCATTGTTCCTTTTGAACTGTCGTGTATTATTTACAACAAATTTCAAGAGGGAATAAATATTCTGTGAAGCAGTACTCAGAATGCCCAGCTCCATAAACAGATTTCTACAAGCTGATCGTGGATGAACACTAGATATTATTCTTATGGCACGTTTTTGAGCGTGAAGACTTTATTTCATAAACATGGGCTACCCCAGAACATTATTCCGCGTGACTTTATCGAATGAAAAGATGCAGAATATGTCAACTTACTGATTTGTCTCTCCCCAAGGTTTGCAATGATTCCAAATGCAAAAGTGGTTGAGCTAAGTAGTTCTAGGAATTCCGAAATGTGCTTCTTTCAGTTTAAATTCTCATCAGTATGGACACATAAGAATTTTGAAGTTTCTTCATCATTTGTTGCACTTAGCAATGGTGTTGTATCCTGAGATGTCCACAACTGAATATGTTGTGTCTTATAAAAATTGAGGATGAGACTATTCGCAGAAAACCAGTCAATGATATTTTTAAGATCATTGTTTCCTATTTCTTTTGTTCTGTGTGTATGCTTTTATTAAATACAATACTAATGTCATCTGGGAAAGTAACTAACTCTGCTTGTTTGATGTCATGTGTATGATCGTTTACGTATATGAGGAACAATAGTGCACTTAAGACTGTGCCTTGATTTCTCTCCAGTCAGAATTACGTCCCTGAACTATATTGGTTAAATTACTAACTACGGCTATCTGCAATCTTTCGGTTAAATATGATATTATCCATTATTTGGCTACACCAGCAATCCCATAAAACCTCAGTTTATCTAGGAGAATATCGTGATACACACAGTCAAATGTCTTAGATAGGTCACTGAAAATACTAACCGATGCTGTTTAATTGTGTAATGCTTGTACAATTTGTTGAGTGTAGGTTCTCAGTAAAGCAACTCTTATGAAACCAAAACTTGGATTTTCTGAAGATATTACTGTTGCAGAGGTGAAATACTAGTCTAGAAAACATCATATTATCAAAGATTTTGGAAAATGACATCAGCAGTGAAACAGGTCGGTAGCATTTGACATCTCTCTTAACATTTTTCTTGAAGAGGGTTTTAACAATGTCATATTGCGGTCTCTCTGGAAAAATGCCTTAAGTCAGTGATGCATTACTTGTTTCGGATAAGACTGGGCTTATTACGAGTACATGGGAACAAATCTTTGGTACTATATTGTAAACAACATCAAAACCGAAAGAGCTTTTGCTTTTGAGAGAATGTATAATTTTCTTAATTTCAGAACCAGAAGTTGGTGGTATATTCATATCACTCAGTGTTATGAGACAGCAAACAGCTGCGACCTTTCTCTTGGACTGTTTGTCCCGATACTTTTCACCTTGTTTAAGAAATGATTATTAAATATCTATGCTACCAGTAACTCATTATTTATAGTCCTCCCATTCTGTTCTTTTGAGATGTTATCCTATTCTCTGGCTCGCTGTCCTGTATCTCGTATCACTATGTTCCATATAGCCTTAGGTCGGAATTACTGATGTCTGACACTATGTGCATGTTCTTTGACTTTTTAACAGCCTTTCTTAGTAATTTTATTTTTGGGATGCGAAAGTACTGCAGAATCACTACTTGTTCTTGCCAACAGATACATTTCCCTTTACCTTTCAGAAGATACTTCAATCCCTATAGTGATCCATGGTTTCTTACACTGCTCTTTATTGTGCTTTCTGATTAACTTATGCGGAAAGCTACCTTCAAATAATTATACGAATTTATCAAGGATTAGATTAAATTTTATGCTAGTATTTCATCCCAGGTCATCTCTTGTAAACGATTCTTAAAAACACTTAATCTGGAGTCATTAATTGTTCTGATTTCCATTGAGGAGTACCTATACCGAAAGGCACTATGTTATTTTTCGTAACTAACTGTGCATCATGATCAGAGACAGCATTTGTAACTGGGTAAACCCCTGTTTTCTTGCTTTGAGCCTCACCTAACAAAACATTATCAGTTTTGCTCTATTGTCTTTATCTACATGTGTTGGAAAGTTAATTAATGAGATCAAGTTGCAAGTCGCAAGTAAGATTTCCAAATCATTTTTTCTCTCAGAATCCTGTATAAAATCTATACTGAATTGTATTGAGACGACAAGCGTGTCTGGATGGTCGAGACAGTCAAGGCGACCATTTGCGAGAAACGGAGAATCCTGTTACAAGTCATGTCCTGTCACGAGTTTTCAGGTGCCGCTGTTGAATTATTTCCATGCCCAAAGCAGCTAAGTCATAGCAATTTCCCCTTAGTTATGAGTAGGGCCCGGATTTTAATTACAAGTCATATTTTTTTCTGAACTATAGGGTGAATTTTAGTACACAGCTTTATTTCTCAGGACTGTAACAGAAAATCGGTGTACCACAACAGTCGTTTCGCGAACATAAAACACTGTTGCGCAGAGTCGATAATACGCTCTCAGAGCCAGCAAAGGCGGCTTCTGCCGTAATAATCATCGCAGTTTCACAGGTGCTCCCAGTAACCAGTTTGAATACAGCCCTCGCCCTGTTCAACATGCCTAAAGCAAAGTGCTCCGACGGCTTGAAGTTGCGAGGATATGTTCGAGAATTTGGAGAGAAGTTCTTTAGTACTGATGGGAAAATATTACTTTGTAAACTGTGTGAAGTTAAAGTTAGTACAGAAAGCGCTTTATGTGCAACAACACTGTAATTCCGCTAAACACAGCAGCTGTGTGAAACGAATTGCTGAAAATAACAGCAAGCAAGCGCTGTTATTTGAATAGTCAGGTCAATCGTCAAGCGTGCAATCATTTTGCAAGGATTTGATTGAGGTGATGGTGTCCTCCAACATCCCATTGGAAAAGCTGAAGAATCCACGCTTCAGACGGTTCTTGGAGAAGTACACAACACATCCAGTTCCAAATGAATCCACACTGAGAAAGAACTATTCATCCGTATGCTACAATGATGTGCTCGACAAAATACGAATTACTATTGCTGATCAAAAGATCTGGCTGTCGATAGATGAAACTACGTATATTAGTGGGCGGTATATTGCAAAAGTTGTTGTTGGTGTTCTAAAAGTTGACGGCCCTGGAGATACGTTCCTACTAACGTGTGAAGCTCTCGACAGAGTAAACAAATCGAGGATTGCTATTTTATTTGACAACTCTCTGAAGGTACTGTGGCTGGATGGTGTGAAAAGAGACAACGTTTTGCTGCTTGTAACAGATGGTGCTTCATATTGGGCTAAAGCAGCCAAAGGACTTCAGATTCTCTGCCCCAGTATGCTGTACGTCACTTGCCTTGCACATGCGTTGCACAGCGTTGCCGAAGAGGTGTGATCAAATTACCCTGACGTGGACAAATTAATTTCCTGTGGCAAGAAAATCTATGTGAAGCCTCCACTATGGGTGCAGAAATTCAAGGAACAAGAACCTTCAACGCCCCTCATACCTAAACCTGTTCTTACACGATGGGGTTCTTGGCTTAATGCTGCTGAGTATTACTGCACCAGCTACACCCAGATAAAGACAATCTTCTGTGAGCTTGATAGCGATGAATCAAGTGCTATCAAAATTGTGAAAGAAGTTTTTACTGATACAGAAACTTGGCATACATCAACGCCAATTTTTCAGTGATATCAAAAGCCATCAAACGACTGGAAGCTGTTGGCACTCAGCTATGTGAGGCCCTGAATGTTGTGCAACATGTGCAGAGTGAGTTGGGTCGAGCTCGTAGTCATGTGGCTGACAAAGCGAAAACCAAATTGCAAAGTGTTCTCCAACGGAATCCTGGATATTCCACACTGTGCAAAATTAGTGACAGTCTTTCGGGGAATGTCGCAACATTTGAAGATACTGAAACAAAGCTGAAGTGACCTGGTTGCCACCAAATACGCCCCAGTGACGTCTTGTGAAGTGAAGTGGAGAGGAGTTATTCCAGGTACAAAACTATCCTCAGTGACAACCTTAGATCTTTGGCAATGGAAAACCTGAAAATGCACCTTGTGGTCCAGTGCAACTTAACAGATACTGAAGATTGACATACGGTATTAAATAATGTGAAACGCTTTAAATACTATGCACATTAAAGACATTGTTTTACTGTTTCGATAGATAATCTTTTCACTGTAGTTCTGTTTAGAAAGTAAAACATTCATACATTAAAAAAATAGGTGTAAATTGGCCACAAACCCTACAGAAAGAAAGAACTATACTTCCAGTGTCTTGAGAATTGAATTTTGTATTAGTTTATGGTGAATAAAAAATTAAATAAACAAACAATAATGCTTTAAACAAACGTCTATTAGGTCATATTTTATTTTTTAAGGTCATATTTATGTAAGTTTTGGTCATAAATGCTTGCATACACTCCTGGAAATGGAAAAAAGAACACATTGACACCGGTGTGTCAGACCCACCATACTTGCTCCGGACACTGCGAGAGGGCTGTACAAGCAATGATCACACGCACGGCACAGCGGACACATCAGGAACCGCGGTGTTGGCCGTCGAATGGCGCTAGCTGCGCAGCATTTGTGCACCGCCGCCGTCAGTGTCAGCCAGTTTGCCGTGGCATACGGAGCTCCATCGCAGTCTTTAACACTGGTAGCATGCCGCGACAGCGTGGACGTGAACCGTATGTGCAGTTGACGGACTTTGAGCGAGGGCGTATAGTGGGCATGCGGGAGGCCGGGTGAACGTACCGCCGAATTGCTCAACACGTGGGGCGTGAGGTCTCCACAGTACATCGATGTTGTCGCCAGTGGTCGGCGGAAGGTGCACGTGCCCGTCGACCTGGGACCGGACCGCAGCGACGCACGGATGCACGCCAAGACCGTAGGATCCTACGCAGTGCCGTAGGGGACCGCACCGCCACTTCCCAGCAAATTAGGGACACTGTTGCTCCTGGGGTATCGGCGAGGACCATTCGCAACCGTCTCCATGAAGCTGGGCTACGGTCCCGCACACCGTTAGGCCGTCTTCCGCTCACGCCCCAACATCGTGCAGCCCGCCTCCAGTGGTGTCGCGACAGGCGTGAATGGAGGGACGAATGGAGACGTGTCGTCTTCAGCGATGAGAGTCGCTTCTGCCTTGGTGCCAATGATGGTCGTATGCGTGTTTGGCGCCGTGCAGGTGAGCGCCACAATCAGGACTGCATACGACCGAGGCACACAGGGCCAACACCCGGCACCATGGTGTGGGGAGCGATCTCCTACACTAGCCGTACACCACTGGTGATCGTCGGGGGGACACTGAATAGTGCACGGTACATCCAAACCGTCATCGAACCCATCGTTCTACCATTCCTAGACCGGCAAGGGAACTTGCTGTTCCAACAGGACAATGCACGTCCGCATGTATCCCGTGCCACCCAACGTGCTCTAGAAGGTGTAAGTCAACTACCCTGGCCAGCAAGATCTCCGGATCTGTCCCCCATTGAGCATGTTTGGGACTGGATGAAGCGTCCTCTCACGCGGTCTGCACGTCCAGCACGAACGCTGGTCCAACTGAGGCGCCAGGTGGAAATGGCATGGCAAGCCGTTCCACAGGACTACATCCAGCATCTCTACGATCGTCTCCATGGGAGAATAGCAGCCTGCATTGCTGCGAAAGGTGGATATACACTGTACTAGTGCCGACATTGTGCATGCTCTGTTGCCTGTGTCTATGTGCCTGTGGTTCTGTCAGTGTGATCATGTGATGTATCTGACCCCAGGAATGTGTCAATAAAGTTTCCCCTTCCTGGGACAATGAATTCACGGTGTTCTTATTTCAATTTCCAGGAGTGTATTTCACTGTTTTTTAGGTAATTAAAATCCGGGCCCTAGTTATGAGTACTAAGGCTACGTAAGTCTATCGATCGTATCTGTTCTTTTGGACGCGTCCGATATAACAGACACTACACTATGCCTCGAAGGACAATATTGCTATTTCAATGCGGATGTGTAGCACCCTTCGTCCCCTTGCAGGAATACAGTGAGGCTGTGAGCAAAGGGGGAACATGAACAGGGTCACAATATCGATGGTGAGTTTGCATTTGGGAATTTGAATCGGACTGGAAGTGTGACCGGATAGCCTAGCGGAGAATCCGGGTTCGAGTCTCGGTCCGATCACAAATTTTCAGATGTTGCCCAAAGCAGCTAAGTCATACAAATTTCGCTTTAGTTACCTCTCATCTTTTTTTACATTTAAAACATCTCCAATGGTAGGGGTTTCTAATCCATTTATTGTTTTCCATTTGAATGTGGTGTCCGTATATGCGTTTCACTAGAATTTTCACCTCTGGAACTGGTTCCTTAAAAAGGCGTTACACGGCTAATAATGAAACACAACAAAGCTGAGAACGGAGTTGGTACGAGCAGGGCAGTACTTTTGGATAGGCCAACAAGACAGGCCACACGATGGATGGTAGTGCGGGGGAAGAGACTTCCGGCGCTCCCCACCCCGCCTTCAGCAGGTAGTTTTCGCAGCTGCCTACTGTACTGTATATCTGGTATTCCTCGTCCACGCCCACAACACTCATAAAAGCAGAAAATGAAAGACAAAATCAATTATTGCATATAGGAGTATCATTGCTAGCCTCAGAGAGCTGTTAATATCTAATTAATTTTGTCGTGGCAATAACTCCGCCCCTGGAGACTGCGGTGTCACAGCCCCTGCAACAGCGGTTTCTAACCTGGGCCCCTGATGGCTAAAATGAAATTTTCTACTGGGTAAATACGAAAGGGCTTGATTGTGTTTCGATCACAAAACTAAATTAACTTTAATAAGATCACTGTTTTGGAATACTATAACACTGATTAATAAGCTTCCAATAATTAAAGTTTCCAAATTTTAGTACTAATGCGTGACAACATGTCGTGGAGATTACAGCTGGGGAAAGTACAAACGACATCTTACCCACACACTCATAATTCACCTAGTTCACACATACTTTGTACCATGCATCTGTGACAGTAAGCTAAGACACATACATCACAAATATCCGAAATATTACATGTTTACGCTGTCTCCTAGCTGTAGATAGATCCCGCAACGGACCAGAAATGGCTTCATTATTTGATTCTCAACAAGAAAGAAATTAATTAACAGCACCATAGATGATTAACTATGAAATGGACACAGCACAGCTAAATGGCCTACACAGTGTGATTGTTATCGTTAGTGGTAGTGGTCAGGCAGAAAGCATTTGCAGCTTGTTGCCAGTTAACAGGTAAGAAGTTCAGCCTTAAAGTGATTTACAAACAGTAAGTATAGTCCACACATTTCAACTTGGGTTTACTGTATATGGGAGTTCAGCGTATAGGCGAGAAGCAAGATTCACTAGTGATAGAAATGTTGCAGAGTATAACGCACTCCCCTATTACAATTCATATACTACGAAGCGCAATTATTATGTTGTAATAATTATCTCATATTTTAAACAACGCTAAAACACAAAGTAAGAGTACAAATAAATGGCGTACAAATGGCTCTGAGCACTATAGGACTTAACATCTATGGTCATCAGTTCCCTAGAACTTAGAACTACTTAAACCTAACTAACCTAAGGACAGCACACAACACCCAGTAAGAGTAAATGCATTCTGTATGCAGGTAAACAGTACTTACCTTGTAAAGTTAGCCGCAGTGTCTGATCTGGTTGCTTTGTTCCTACACGACCTCTTAAAGCGATTTTGTCCAGAGAGCATTACGTTGCTTATAACATTTTCTTCTTTTATTTGTGTGTTCTTGAAAGGTAATTAACCAACCATCACATATTTAACGCTTTTCCGAGAAGGATATACAGGTATCAATATACATGACGCAATAGGCTTTAGGCACACGGAGAACATAATACATCATATAGCAAAGTGTTCAAAACGCAATAGATACTAAACACATTTTGATGCGATTGGCGCAAAAATTTTGTATATATATTGCGAACCTAACTATCAGTGTACTCTAGAACAAGATATAGTCCTAAACAGGATTAAAATGACTGTCTTAATTCAAATTCTTATTCAGATTCAATTTATATCTTGCTTTTTGAAAATAATCTATCCGGTCTGCCGAGCGCGGTGTCCTGCGGGGTGTACCCAGCCCTTGTGAGGAAGACTGAGGAGCTACTTGATTGAGAAGTAGCGCCTCCGGTCTGGTAAACTGACATACGGCCTGGAGAGCGATGTGCTGACGACATGCTCATCTATGTCCACATCCACTGTCGCTTGTGGGCTGAGGATGACATGGCGGCAGGTCGGTACCGTTGGTCCTATCATGTCCTGTTCGGACAGAGTTTAGTTTTTCTGAAAATAATTATTTAATTGAACTTGTATAGCCTTAACGATTAATAACAAAGGCAGCAAATTTACAATATGAAAAATAGTAGCTTCCTGTTACTTACTTTATAAAACGATCTTATTATTGATAATAAAATTAGAAAAGTTGTTATTGTAGATCGAAATTGTTCCTGCCGGTGGGCCGAGTGGTTCTTGGAGCTTCAGTCTGGAACCGAGCGACCGCTACGGCCGCAGGTTCGAATCCTGCCTCGGGCATGGATGTGTGTGATGTCCTTAGGTTAGTTAGGTTTAAGTAGTTCTAAGTTCTAGGGGCTGATGACCTCAGATGTTAAGTCCCATAGTGTTCAGAGCGATTTGAACCATTTTTAGATCGAAATTTTGTTTGCGAAAACTGAAGCATAACAGTATTATGTTTACCGTAAACTTGTTTTTATATTATTTAAGTTGACAGTTATAATTACTAATCTTCATGGTACAAGATCGATGTTATGAAATGGATCGATATGAATAACAAAAACATATTTCCAGAGAAATAGTTTTTTGGTAATGAGATATGTTCAGAGAGTTCATCAGAAGGGGAACAAATAATTAAAGTGAGAAAATTAACTCAAGTGTGAGCACAATTCATACGGAATCGAACATTTCGATTAAGATGTGAAATTTCCGAGGAGGCAAGGTTCATTACAACACGAAACATGCCTTGTAACAAGTGTGTACCCCGAATGTGGATAGCCGTTCTTTCCGAGAAGGATATACAGGTAGCAATCACGATCCACTGACAATTATTTCATCATTCTCTCTAAAAAGAAGCTATTCGGAGTAAGCATTACCGATTTTCTCATTGTCTCATTATCTCGTGAGTCAATAAAAAAACCGCGGAAACGAAATATCGTTTATATTTCATGATTTTAATAATAAAAGTTTTAGAACGAAATTCTTTTCCATTATAGAGTAAGAGTAAATGCATTCTGTTTGCAGATAAACAGTGTTTATCAAGTGAAGTTAGTCTCAGTGTCTGAGCTGGTTACTTTTTTCCTATACGACTTACTGAAACTATTTTCTCTAGAGAACATTACGTTGCTTTCAACATTTTCTTCTTTTCTTTGTGTATTCTTGAATGGTAATATACTATCACATATTTAACGATATTCAAATATACGTTGTGCAACGGGCTTTAGACACGCAGAGAACGTAATACAACATAGAGCAACGTGTTTGAAACCCAGTAGATACTAAAAACATTTTAACGCGCTTGGCGCAAATGTTAATTAGTGATACACGGGGTGGGTGTACTAGCTGACATCCGACTGCACTCAGGGGCAATAGTCTCAGAAAGATTTGGCAACCACAACCCTGAAATATAAGCGGATCCACTTCCCTCTGCGTGAGAGAAGAAAGAATAGTGTAACCTGGCTCCTGAATCTCAACCTAGAGGGACTGGAGAAACTGATTACCGGGCGTCGCCGTGGAAACGCGACACTTCTCAGAGGTGACGATCGTTCGGGCGCCGTGGCAACCGTGTGACAGCCGTGAGCTCCCGCGACGAGAGGGCATTTTATCTCTGATGCAGACAGCGACGGTTAGAGCCACTTGGCAGAGCGGCTCGGGGCGTCTCGGCGAGGGTGCCGCCCGTCCGCGGCTAATTGGCTGGAAGAACTCCGACGGACACGACTATCGACCTCTCGACCTATCGCCTGTCACTCGCGAGTCGCGCGCACGGGCCGCGGAGGCGCGCAATATGCGACCCGCCTCCCAATTATGCGGCCCGCGCGGTCGTTACCGTGGCAACAGCCGGCGGGTGGCCGGCCGCCACCGGTCATCCATCATGGCGCGCGACGTTAACAACTGAGTTTGTCTCGGCGCGTCGCGCCGCGACGCCGTTTGTTACCGGCTTGTTTGGTGTCGTGTCGTCCGCTCGTCCGGCTTGTGCGTGGGCGGGCGGAGCAGCCGTCGGCCGCAGCGCGTCGCAGCGATGCGACAACAAACGCCACTCTGCTATAGCTGGAGGCGAGGATAGGGGGGAGGAGGGTTGGCACGAGGGGGTGGGTCTGCCTGCAACACACCGCTTTGTTTTTCCCACGTGTACAGCGCTGAAAAAAAGAAGAAGGAAAGCTATTTGTGGGGCCTCTGCAGCACGCTACTAACTCGATCGTCGTTTGTCAGCTAGTCACGCATGACGTCTGAACAAGTGCACAACAGTCCCCAAAAACTGAGCGGGGAAAAAAAAACTTACAGTCCCAATATTCTCGCCACGATGTCACTATGATTAACGTGTTCGCAATGTGGTAAATGAGTGCTTCGTTTTACAGCGAACAAGAACTGTCGACCTAACACGTTTTTCAGCAGGAAGATTATAAGAAATCAATACTAGCGCCGTTACGAATCCTAAAATATTGCTTGTCATGCGTCCGGCTGCTGTAGGGTGGCACACTAATAAAATTCGGTAGAACCCTCAAACCTATCTGTTATCATTTTCATCCCTCCCTCGTTTCCACTGACCATGTTATTTCCATTTGGCCGCCTCGTACAAATGTACGTTTTATTGCGCTAGCAATTGCATAAATAGCCATCTGGTTTTATCACAAATGACAGCTAACGTTTATGTCCCGTTATAGCAGTGGGGTGCTCAATCAAGGTCATCGACAACTGCAAATGTGTATACAACGAGAAGCGTTCGTCTAGGAGCGGTTCATAAGTCACGGCTTAAGGTAAGCACTCAACACAGGGAAATCGTTCCTTCCAATTCGGTTGTGTTATAACATCACTAACTCACAACGCCTTACATTTTCACAGTCTGTGCTTTGAATTTCAAGTGCTCACCTATGGTCACAAAGTACTTGAAAAGCTGTGTGAAGAGAAAAATAAAAGTACCGTGAGCATTTCTAACATCCTTGCCACAAGCTTTAGTGGTCAAAATATTGTCTCTAAAAGTATGATTCAATTGGATGCAAATTACGAGTTCGCTCCCCTAATGACGCCGACCGGTGTGGCCGAGCGGCTCTAAGCGCTTCAACCTGAAACCGCGCGACCGCTACGGTCGCAGGTTCGAATCCTGCCTCGGGCATGGATGTGTGTGATGTCCTTAGGTTAGTTAGGTTTAAGTAGTTCTAATTTCTAGGGAACTGATGACCTCAGATGTTAAGTCCCATAGTTCTCAGAGCCATTTTTTGTCACCTAACGACACGTAACCACATGAAAAGCTGTGTGAAGAGGAAAATAAAAGTACTGTAAATATTTTTCATGACCTGACCTGTGCGTTTGGCTTCAAAACAATGTGTCTGTTATTCTCATTTAACTGAATGCAAACTGAGAGCTCTAATTTTAGAATTATTATTTATGTGAAATTTTGTTTAAGATATAGTTAATTCACTGGTCAGGTCGGATACAATAAGCCACGTGAAACATATTACAGTGTACATACAATCTTGAAACAGGGATCGCAGGTAGCTGTCTCGTGTGGATATGTGGAGTGACAGATAATGAAACTTTAACATTGGTAAATATACGCATTGAAAAATTGGAAATAAGCCTAAGAAACATGAGAAAATTCATATAGTCGAGACATAAGTGTTGATCCATTCCTACCAGACGGCTGCTTTCATTGGATACGCAACATTTTGCAGGTCAAGAAGATCCATCAAACAGCCACAGTTTTTCTTTGAACTTTATTCACAGGCCGCTTTTGGGTATTATATTTCCTTGGTCAATGTTTTATAATGAAAGAAAAAGTTTTGAAATTAATAAAAAGTAAAAAAAATGTGTACACGTAAATAGTTTCTTTCCATGCTTGAACAACATTTACCTTCAATGATATAATGAATGTATCAATGTCTAGTTTTCGAAGTTCATGGCAAAGACTAACTGAAAATTATTATATTACTTTAGGAAACTCGGTTACCTTACAGAACGAGGGCTGTTAGCACTAAGTGACGAAAAGTATAAGCCCACCCAAGTCGATGTATCACTTAATGTTTTATGCAGTATACTGGTATCTCTAAACATATTGGTGATCTGTTATCGCCTAGCGGGTGGTAAAACATCTACCAACGATTCTGCAATCCTCTTAACCAACACCAACAAAACGTGGACTTCGGTTATTCGAAGAGAGCTGCAGTTTGTCTCCAGAATGCAGAGGAATACGTATCCAGTAAATCTTAGTACAGATTAAGGGTAACTCTCACTTAAAGTTAGGATCTCGCATTCCTTGTGGCGGGTGTGATCATGAGGCATCGAGCAACCATTGCAGTACTAATAAATTGAGAGATGGCATGACAAAATCATAAGTAATGCTCGAGCGCCGGTCGCTGGTTCGAATCCTGCCTCGAGCATGGATGTGTGTGATATCCTTAGATTAGTTAGGTTTAAATAGTTCTAAGTTCTAGGGGACTGATGACCTCAGAACTTAAGTACCATAGTGCTTAGAGCCATTTGAACCATTTTGAACAAAATTCACATGGCTGGACAACCTGATTTTGGAGAGAGGCAACGAGTTTTCCCATGGTAGGGTGGCGGCGCTGTATCGTTCTGTTATGTGACCTGTGTATGTACAGGAAGGTGAATGCTGCAGACACAAATTGGCTCAAATGGCTCTGAGCACTATGGGACTTAACTTCTGAGGTCATCAGTCCCCTAGAACTTAGAACTACTTAAACCTAACTAACCTAAGGACATCACACACGTCCATGCCCGAGGCAGGATTCGAACCTACGACCGTCGTGGTCGCGCGGATCCAGACTGTAGCGCCTAGAACCGCTCGACCACTCCGGCATGCCTTCAGACACAGCAAGAGTCTGGTGGCTATTCAGCAACTCCCTCCAAAGGAGTAAACGGTGTTGGTAACAAAAACGAGTGATCAGGCGCTTTTAGCGTTAAGCGGCACCGAGGAATTCTGCCTCGATCCACCACAGCGTGTGTGATAGAGACCTCCTACGATCAGGCCAGAACCACCAAGCAGCCACTCGGCCTGCTCGTTTCCCACTAATGCAAACTGAAACCTTTCTCCACAGCTAGCTAGTCTTGTGCAAAAATAGTCGAAAATGCGCAAATAAGAAGATCGATTATTGCAAACCGATATGTGACGGCCATTTCACATCACCCCATCGCTTCTCCCTCCTAAAAGAACAAAACTCCCGCCACTGCTACCCTAGGCGGCCACTAAGTATTGGAATTCTAAGAAAATCTGCTGCTTCAGGCCAGAACCAGAATTCTTAAAACCTGAAATTCCTAAGAGTCTTTCATCAAATTACATTAAAAATATAGCAAGACGTCGTCACGCGTTTGATAAAAATGACAATAAAAAAAGAAGATTACTGTGTTACCTCCAGATTAGTACACGTAAACATGTGTTACTGAACTTTAGTCAGATTACAGGAATCTTTGTTCCCCTCCATATAATAACGTTATTACGTTTTCTCTTTGTGATATGGAAATAAATATTTGACCCAAACCTATTATTCTTTCTTAAAAAATGATACATTGCAGCTGTTATTTCTCCATGGAGGTCTCGTCTGATGAAACGCGTTAAGAGCTGCGGGAAATATCCGCAAAAGCAATAATTCATTTCTATTTACAAAAGAAAATTGATTAATACTAAAAATGGCACTAGAATGTGTTAGTGCACGCAAAATTATAATGAAATAATCAAAAACGATACAAATTACGATAAAAATACCTTAATGATCACTGCTTCTCTCGCACAAAAACATGTTTTAAATGAAAATCCTGTTTGATAAACCTTAATGTTAGCATAACGGCTTCGGTAAATGTTGTGGCGTAATTCTTGAATTTGTTCATACCTTACGCTTCACACGTATGTCAAAATATACGTATATGGATACCTGCAGCCGTCTAGAACGAAATTAGAATTATATATTAATACCTTCAGCTGCTGACGGGCGTTGATATATATTAACGGGGACAGGTGAAAATGTGTGCCCCGCCCGGGACTCGAACCATGGATCTCCTGCTTACATGGCAGACGCTCTATCCATTTTTTTTTTCTTGTTTTTTTTTTTTTTTTTTTGTTCGATACAGGTCGTTGCGTTTGGTCTCGGTGGACGTCATAAGACACCCGTTGAAGTTGATCGTTGATTCCTTGACTCAGTTTTCTTTATTACAGAGAGCACGCAGCCGTCTGACCGAACACACTGAACTACCGTGCCGGCTTTTCCTTATTCGTCGTTGCATTTCTACGAGGTGGACGTAGTGTGACACCCCTTCAAGTTCATTATTGATCCAGTTACTCAGTTTTTTTTTTATTACAGAGGGCAGTTAGCTCTCTGACCGAACACGCCGAGCTAGCGTGCCGGCGTCCATCTGAGCCGCCGACGGCACAGAGGATAGTGTGACTGCAGGGAGTATCTCGCGCACGCCTCCCGCGAGACCCACATTCTCACCTTGTATGTCCTCACACTACATTCGTAGTGTCCCTACCCAACACACTCATTACTCATGGAAGACATTCTTCCATGTCCGAAAGAACAGACACCGTATCCATATTAGTTCTGACAATACAGGCCATGACCTTCTTCTTCTGTGCGGATGCACACATATTACCCGAACTCTTACGGGACATGGTAAGAATGTCTTCCACGAGTAATGAGTGTGTTGGGTAGGGACACTACGAATGTAGTGTGTGGACATACAAGGTGAGAATGTGGGCCTCGCGGGAGGCGTGCGCGAGATAGTCTCTGCAGTTGCGCTCTCTTCTGTGCCCTCGGTGGCTCAGATGGATAGAGCGTCTGCCATGCTAACATGAGATTCCGGGTTCGAATCCCGGTCGGCACAGACATTTTCACCTGTCCCCGTTGATATATATTAACGCCCGTCAGCAGGTGAAGGTATTAATAAATAATTATAATTTCGAATGTTGAAAGGTTACTGTACATGCTTGAGGGCATGTACAGGTTTACAACACAAAATTCTAAGGCACGTACACGGGCGTCATAATAGGTTCAGGTGCAAGTTCACTGGCCCCTACAACTGCCGTAGACTCGCCTTTGCATGCACCGTGGCGCAGCCAGCTCTGCGCGGTTCGAACACTTCAAAGAGGAGACTCCATCACAGAACTTCAGTGCAACTCCATACACAAGACAGAACAATTTATTTCTTAACATGAGTTCTACCATTTACGAAATGATTAGCGAAACCGAGGCATCAGTTACTGTTGTTCTATCAATCTAGTGTACATCAATTGTTAGACTCTTTCAAATTTTTTTAAAAAATAACGACTTCTCTTTGCCCTAAAATTCTTATATCTAACTTACAGTACATATAGTGCACTCATTGTTAAATTAGTCTGTTTGTTTGGTGCTAGTGAAATGCATTCATCCTATAATTAATTTAGTATGTGTGGCAAAACTATAATCGTACCGCGTGCTCAAATATTAATGTTTTTTTGACGGAGAACGATGATGGACACGACATCAAATTCAAAAAGCGACCGTCAGGTTCGCTCCGGGCTCAAATAGCTCTAACTGGTGGCTGACAAAACTTCACACCATCTCGCCATATTCCCCGAGTCACAAATCGCCACTGGCGGAAACCAGACCTCTCGAACAATATGAGCCACATGTGTCATAATCACACAGGACATACAACATAAGACTCCTCCTAACATCATTAATATCGACTGTCCGACACGGATGCATAACTCCACTCGCGTCTAAACTCTTTTTCAAGAGGCAGAGACGAAAAGTCTCCCATTTATAATTGAAATACGACAGCTCACAAGAAAAGCTTTATAAGATATAACACATGGATCAGTCAACAAACGACACAGAAATGAGGCAGTGTACAAATCAATTTTTGTAAAAAAGCGAATTATGAGGAACGATACATTATGTTAACAGAATCTTCCGTCGGTTCTTGGTAGAACAACATTATGGTTCAAATGGCTGTGAGCACTATGGGACTTAACATCTATGGTCATCAGTCCTCTAGAACTTAGAACTACGTAAACCTAACTAACCTAAGGACATCACACAACACCCAGTCATCACGAGGCAGAGAAAATCCCTGACCCCGCCGGGAATCGAACAACATTATAATAACTGGCACTTGTATTACTGTCCATGTTTAACACCTCTTGTAATTGTCTCATCAAATATTGTTTATATTTTACTTGGTTCATTTATTTAATGCAAACTGTTACTTAGCCACAGGTTTTAATATAATGTTGAAGTTAAAACCAGTACCACCACTGTCGCAAAGATTGCATTGTGTTCCCTCAAACTCCTCCATTTTCCTGCATTTATTTATTTCTGTTTGTCTAATTGATATTGCTCAAGTTCCTTATGAATTCTGTAGTTACATTGATAATTGTTTCTTCTTTTAATTGATTTGTGCATCACTCTCCATGTTTTATACCTCCTGATGTTGCCTTGTCAAGTACTAATTTTATTTTATTTCATTAGTTTTGTTTATTAATAGAGACTGTTATGTAGGCATTCTCTTCCTATTTCCTACCTACTCTATTTTTATTTATTTACAGATCAATTTTTTACATTTTCATTGCATTACCACCACACTGTCAAACATGTTACTTACTCTATGTTTCTGCTTCAGTCTAGACGTGTTACTTCTCTTCGAATGTTGTTTGCAAACAATGTAACTTCTTTGGAGACAATACTCAGTAAATGTCTGAAGATGACCTTGTAAGCCGAAAACCGGCCAACACAATAAAAATTAGTACTGTGGAACAAAAGCAAACTGATGCTTTTCATTTATTAACGATACATAACTTTTTGTTTAAGCCATGTAGAATTCTCGCTGATGCTGAAAAAGAACAAATTGATGTATCTCGGCAGGTCTTGTTGATGGTTCTGAGAGTCCACTATGGTACATAGTAATCCTAAAATGTAAAAAAATTTGTATTACACTGACGTAAGAAAAAACAAACAAACATAACCAAAAGGATGCTGAAGTAAATTACGTGTGTTCTCTGCCACAGACAAATCGAATTCATTCCGAGGCACTTCTGTTCCAGTGCTATACACACAGTTGTTGTTGTGTTATTCAGTCCACACACTGATTTGATGCCGCTCTTCATGCTACTCTATCCTGTGCAAGCTTCTTCATCTCCCAGTACCTATTGCAACCTACATCCTTCTGAATCTGTTTAGTCCATTCATCTCTTGGTTTCCCTCTTCGAATTTTACTCCCCACCGTGCCCCCCAACACTAAATTGGTGATCCCTTGATACCTCAGAACATGTCCTACCAACCGATCGCTTCTTCTAGTCAAGTTGCGCCACAAACTCCTCTTCTCCCCAATTCTATTCAATACCTCCTCATTAGTTATGTGATCTACCCATCTAATCCTCAGCATTCTTCTCTAGCACCACATTTCGAAAGCTTCCATTCTCTTTTTGTCCAAACTATTTATCATCCACGTTCCACTTCCATACATGGCTACACTCCATACAAATACTTTCAGAAAAGTCTTCGTGACACTCGATGTTAACAAATTTCTCTTCTACAGAAACGCTTTCCTTGCCATTGCCAGTCTACATTTTATATCCTCTCTACCTCGACCATCATCAGTTATTTTGCTCCCCAAATAGCAAAACTCATTTATTACTTTAAGCGTCTCATTTCCTAAACTGATTCCCTCAGCATCACCAGATTTAATTCGACTACATTCCATTTCTGAAGAAGAAAAATTTGTTAACATCGAGTATAGATTTAGATATCAGGAAGACGTTTCTGAAAGTATTTGTATGGAGTGTAGGCAGGTATGTATGTTAAACATGGACGATAAATAGTTTAGACAAGAAGAGAATAGAAGTTTTCGAAATGCGGTGCTAGAGAAGAATGCTGAAGATTAGATGGGTAGATCACATAACTAATGAGGAGATATTGAATAAAATTGGGGAGAAGAGGAGCTTGTGGCACAACTTGACTAGAAGAAGGGATCGGTTGTTAGGACATGTTCTGAGACATCGAGGGATCACCAACTTAGTATTGGAGAGCATCGTGGAGAGTAAAAATCGTAGAGGGAGACCAAGAGATGAATACACTAAGCACATTCAGAAGGATGTAGGCTGCAGTAGGTACTGGGAGATGAAGCAGCTTGCACAGGATAGAGTAGCATGGAGAAATGCATCAAACCAGTCTCAGGACTGAAGACCACAACAACAACAACACATTCCATTATCCTCGTTTTGCAGTTGTTGATGTTAATCTTATGTCCTCCTTTCAAGACGCTGTCCATTCCGTTCAGCTGCACTTCCAGGTCCTATGCACAGAACATCCACTAAATTCAATGCTGTCGAGACCCCCTCCTCACCCCACCCCCACCCCCACCCCCCAAAAAAAGACTACTATTGAACAAAACACTTAAGACTACAAAACATTAAATACACTCATCAGCCAGTACACTAAGACCACTGACCTTCTACTATCGATATGATCGCGTTGGGTGCTAGCAGCGTCACTTGGTGAGGAATGACTGCTAGGCAGACACACAGACACACGTACGATGCATGTATTATCAATTAGCGTGCTGTCCGTTTGTAGAATGGGGAAGGCGCGCGATCTGTGCACGAGTCGTCTGGTGTTTGAGTAGTGGTGCAGTGAGTGTCTCCAACACGCGGCGAAACCAAGCTGAAGCCACGTCCCGACGTCATGGGGGCTGCGCGGCCACCCTTCACTCGGACGTCGCCGGCTGGACCGACTGGCAAAACAGGGCAGATGGTGAGCTGTAGCAGAACAAACATCAGACTTCAATGGTGGGCAGAGTACAAGTGCGTCTGGGAGCGCATTGCACTGAACACTCCCAACGATGGGCCTACGTGGCCGGTGACCGATGCATGTGCCGATGTTAGCACCAGGACATCACCAACTATGACTGACATGGGCACCTTACCTTCGGCACTGAACCCCGTTGGAGCGGTGGCAGTGTGCTGAATGGTCTGACGAATCGCGAAACTTTCTTCATCATGCAGAAGAGAGGGCGAGAATGCATCGTCTTCCAAAGGAATAGCTCCTTGACACTTGTACTGCAGGATGGAGACAAGCTTGCGGAGGCTCCATTATGCTCTGGGGAACATTCACGTGGGCACCCATGAGTCCAGCTGACAGTGAAGGGCATCATGAGTTGCAGACCACTTACACCCGTTCATAAATATCTTGTTTCCCGACAGCAGAGGCAATTTTGTATGACATAATGCGCTATGGCAACAAGGCGAGGAGTGTCACAGAGCGCTTCGTGGAACACAGTGGCGAGTTCCAATTGACGTGCTGGCCCCTCAGCTCATCAGGTCACCCAGTCGAAAACGTCTGTGATGTGATTGAAATTGGGTCAGAGCTCATTTCACCCCCTCCCCTGAATTTACGGAATTTGGGTGACTTGTGTGTGCAGATGTGGTGCCGTGTCGCTACAGCCACCTACCAAGGCCTTATTGCCTCCATGCTACGATGTATCGCCCTTGTTTTTCGTGCCAAAGGTGGACATACTGGATATTACGTAGGTGGTTATAATGTGTTCGCTGCTGAGTGTGTGTACAGGGTGGTCCATTGATAGAGACCGGGCCAAATATCTCACGAAATAAGCATCAAACGAAAAAAACTACAGAGAACGAAACTCGTCTAGCTTGAAGGGGAAACCACATGGTGCTATGGTTCGCCCGCTAGATGGCGCTGCCATAGGTCAAACGGATATCAACTACATTTTTTAAATAGGAACCCTCATTTTTATTACATATTTGAGTAGTACTTAAAGAAATATGAATGTTTTAGTTGGACCACTTTTTTCACTTTGTGATAGATGGCGTTGTAATAGTCACAAACGTATAAGTACATGGTATCACGTAACATTCCGCCAGTGCGGACGGTATTTGCTTCGTGATACATTACCCGTGTTAAAATGGACCGTTTGCCAATTGTGGAAAAGGTCGATATCGTGTTGATCTATGGCTATTGGATCAAAATGCCCAAGGGGTGTGTGCTATGTATGCTTCTCGGTATCCTGGACGACATCATCCAAGTGTCCGGACCGTTCGCCGGATAGTTACGTTATTTAAGGAAAGAGGAAGCCTTCAGCCACATGTGAAACGTCAACCACGACCTCCAACAAATGATGATGCCCAAGTAGGTGTTTTAGCTGCTGTCGCGCCTAATCCGCACTTCAGTAGCAGACAAATTGCGCGTGAATCGGGAATCTCAAAAACGTCGGTGTTGAGAATGCTACATCAACATCGATTGCACCCGTACCATATTTCTATGCACCAGGAATTGCATGGTGACGACTTTGAACGTCGTGTACAGCTCTGACACTGGGCACAAAAGAAAGTACGGGACGATGACAGATATTTTGCATGTGTTCTATTTAGCGACGAAGCGTCATTCACCAACAGCGGTAACGTAAACCGGCATAATATGCACTATTGGGCAACGGAAAATCCACGATGGCTGCGACAAGTGGAACATCAGCGACCTTGGAGGGTTAATGTATGGTGAGGCATTATGGGAGGAAGGATAATTGGCCCCCATTTTATCGATGGCAATCTAAATGTTGCAATGTACACTGATTTCCTACTGTTTATTTCCTCGATGTTACCACAAGATGTTTCACTGCATGACAAAATAGCGATGTACTTCGAACATGATGGATGTCCGGCACATAGTTCGCCTGCGGTTGAAGCGGTATTGAATAGCATATTTCATGACAAGTGGATTGGTCGTCGAAGCACCATACCATGACCCGCACCTTCACCGAATCTGACGTCCCCGGATATCTTTCTGTGGGGAAAGTTGAAGGATATTTGCTATCGTGATCCACCGACAACGCCTGACAACATGCGTCAGCGCATTGTCAATGCATGTGCGAACATTACGGAAAGCGAACTACTCGCTGTTGAGAGGAATGTCGTTACACGTGTTGCCAAATGCATTGAGGTTGCCGGACATCATTTTGAGCATTTATTGCATAAATGTGGCATTTACAGGTAATCACGCTGTAACAGCATGCGTTCTCAGAAATGATAAGTTCTCTATGGTACATGTATTATATTGGAACAACCGAAATAAAATGTTCAAACGTACCTACGTCCTGTAATTTAATTAAAAAAACTACCTGTTACCAACTGTTCGTCTAAAATTGTGAGCCATGACTATTACAAAGCGAAAAAAGTGGTCCAACTAAAACATTTATATTTCTTTACGTACTACGCGAATACCTAATAAAAATGGGGGTTTCTAATTTTAAAAAAAACGCAGTTGTTATCCGTTTGACATACGGCAGCGCCATCTAGCGGGCCAACCGTAGCGTCATCTGATTTTCCTCTTTAAGCTAGACAAGTTTCGTTCTTTGAAGATTTTTCGTTTGACGCCTACGTCGTGAGATATTTGTCTCGGTCACGATCAATGGACCATCCTGTATGCATAAAAATAAATCAAACAAAAATTTGTAAGTAAATATCCTAGTGGTGTTGTCGTGAGACACATAGAGAGAAAAATCCAAATCCGTAAATCAACTACTTCAACAACTCCATTCTCTCTTGATGTCCCTGACACTCTGTTCTGTTGTGGCCATTTGTCGTCGAACAACCTTGCTTTCGTAATGTGCCAACTTTCTTTCGGTTTATCTTTATTTTCCGACATAGTCTCCGATACTGCACTCGTTTCTCTAACGATAAATCCTTCTAAAACGGAAGTGCGCGCCATTAGGAGGCGGAATTGTTGGTTAATGTTCGTATATTAACCGCATACAATTATCTGAAGTAGCTACACAGGTGCAGCCAGTCGAGCAATCATCTGATGCCTGTTGGAGTCCGACAGAGTGGACTACCACCAGAGCAGTTACGTCCTCTTTAGCGGTGTTACAGGGAAATGCGGAAGACCATGCATGAGGCGAACTTACAAGTCCTTTGCACCATTTGAAGAGTGAGTGCTCCTTCATCACCACGTCTCTCTGCGAACTGACTCGCTGGTATATTGCATTTGGAGTTGTCTGGCGGGACTCGTACACGTACAAGGTGCAGTGGTTACTGTTTCTCTGAGGCTCAGTAAGTAATACTCTTCATAAATTATCTTCTGGCTAAGGCCGGTTTTGTGTTTAAAGTATTCTGTTGAGTCCATTCCATGTTTACTAACTACTTTATTTGTTGCTTACTTAGTCTCACTAAATAATATATGATCACGCACAACATGTATCAAATGCACTACTGTTTGGAAAAAGCAAATATCAAGACTGAGAGATGTGATCACTGTGAAATATATTCCACCTCTTAGGGGAATGCCGCTACACAAGCGATTAGCATTACACAATTGTACATGCATTGTGACTGTGGAAATTTCGTATGGAGTAGCGGCACCACGTGCTGCAATCAGAGTCAGTAAACGTCGAAGCATGGAATCAAAGAGCGCCTCTGGGGAATACTCCACCTCCAGTTCTGTAAGTGCGTCGACGAAGCATCAATTGTGGCAGAAGAGGGATCAGAACGAACAAACTGCCGCGCCGCTACATCACAGACATGTTCAATAGGCCGAACAGTGGTACCCGTCCTTCTTGTAAGAAGGCTTGCGCACTTCTCGCCACACGTGCCCAGGCATTGTCCTCCTGATATATAGCATGTAAAACAGCCTGACTGTAAAGCTGTCCTGACGTACCCGCAGATGTTCAGACTTCCCTTAAAACGTAGGAGATGAAATCACGTGTTATAGGCAATGACGCTCCAAACCATCACACTTGTCGTTTGTCCGCCATTCCGTTCAACGATATAGTCTGCCCGTCTGCGTTCACAGAGCTGGTGCCGAACGTGTATGCCGCCATCACCATACAAGTTGAAGCGAGACTCCTCCGAAAACACTACGCTCTGCCACTCACAACTCCATTGCCGTTGCATTGGTCCGGTCAATGGAAGCAGACGCAGTGGCATGCGTGCTACCAGTACAGCCTAGGGAATACACTGTCGTATCGTCGATGAAGACGTGTCCACACCAACTGCAGTGCTCCAATATCGCGCCAGCACTGTGGGCGAAGCTGTTGTGTCCGTTACGGCCGAGCGGACGAAAGGCGGTCATCTGTCGCGGTGGGCACATTGTGTCGTGCAGTGTCCAGTCGCCGCCGTGTACGGCCCTCTTCTCTCCGCTGGTTCCACATACGACTCATTGTTGAATCAGTTGCCCCGTACGAGCCGTAGCGCCAGGGAAGGACAGCTCCGTCTCCCGGAGACCTACCCATTCTGCCCCATTTCAATGCACTCGGCCGATATTCTACCCTGTGATGGCGAGGCATCGTGGTACTTGGTTACACGTTTCCACTTCGTATGTCGCCTCCGCACCGACTGAGCGTTGCGTAACACTGGCCTGTCAGGTCTCACAGAAGAGGACGCTGTTGGGTCTACGTGCACGCCACCTCTCTGCCAGTGATTATGTTTCCGCTCTTCTATACGTCCTTTTATAGTAGCTTGTTGGAGACCATTTCTTACTTTTTGCAAACAGCAGTGCGTATTACAACACATTCAAAATAATGGTAATAATTATAATAGTCTTCAAAAAGAAACAGTGAAAAGTTGAGGTGAAAAATTGAATGAGTAGAAGATTTCACCAATAAACCTTGAAAGAGGAAACAAAAATATTGGAACAAATTGCCTTGAATTTACAGACGACTTTGCCATAACCTCTGAATTCTGCTGCAACACTAATTAATCATTTAGAAGAAATAGCCAGAAGCACCGGCTTAAGAATTTCTGCAGGAAAAAAAACTAATTTTTTACACACATTGAAAATGCACCGACAATTATGAAGACAGATACGGCTAAGCTGTAAAGGTTAAAAAATGCAATTATCGTGGAGAGATGAAATCCAGCCCTAGGTCTAATAGTTCTTCCAGCTTTAAATGAATATTTTTTTCGCTGTTTGGTTTCCTTCCTTTTGATGTATATCTGATGAAGCCAATCCCTGAGCGAAACCGGTATTCCAAGGACCAAATCCTTTGTCATAGAAGGAAATAAAATAACTTTATTCAACAAAGTAAAAGACTATTCCATTCCCCAACTTGGCTGTTTATGATCACAGTATTCCACATCATCAGCAGTTTTTAACGATGTGCCGTTTTCAAGTTCTTTCTTATTACCTCGTAATTTTACACTGTCGCCCCGTGTGTGTGTCCTTCACATATTTAAATGGTCGAAATACATTATGTGCACACACACGGCAAAGCGAAGCTCCGCCGTTCTGGCCGCAGGTGGGCCAATCAGAACCGATCGACCACCATGTCAGCCTCAGCCAATGGCGTCATTTACATGCGGTATGACGAGGCGTTACTTGTTACACCGCTCTTCCGGTGGCTGTTGGTGTAGCAGACATTGGAGGTGCTACTTATCATTCAAGTAGCTCCTTCATTTGAGTGCATCTCGTTCCAGTCCTCCCACCGCGGAAAAGTCATGGATCCTTCGCATGGAAGTCGTCTACGCTGACCATGCAACTACTGAGACGGGGATCCACACATACGAATAGTGAGCGTGTAAAATTATGAGGACATGTGAAGCATCTGAAAGTGGCGCATCGCCGAAAAAGCTGGTCGTGTGAATAAATGATAGGGATCGTAATGCAGCCAAGTTGCAAAATGAAGTTGTTTTTCAATAAGTTTCTGGCTGCGCCCCTACACGTGAAACTTTTACTGAATTCCAGGAAACACACTTTATTTACTCCTAGTCCGAACGATCACAAGTGAGTGCACTTAGATGAATTTCACGAAGTATTAGAATCTAATACCCACTTGGTTGTTTCCCACGGATGTGTTGGCGTTTATTCTCGTTAGGCATTTCTCATGTATTCGTTCGTTTTCTATTACAGATGTAGTTAGAGATCAGATGCTTCCATAGACGCTTGGATGGACCAAGATTTACAGAAAAGATGAAAAACTAACAATTAAAAATAAATGTCAATATGGCATTGCTTTTGTAGACCATTGGATGGTCAGTAATAATACAAAAAGTCTTCAGAGAGTAGTTAAGCATTTCAGTCACAGCTGGAATAACAGTGATCAGTTTCTGTCCTTCAATATTTAATGGGGTGGCCCTCTTTGAACGCATGAAAAAGAGATAGTTTCCGTGATTTTCTGTCCATCAACATTTAATGGGGTAGCCCTCTTTGAACGCATGAGAAGTAGATAGTTTCCCTGATTTTCGTTGAAGCAAAATAAAGAACTAACGCTAAATCTGATAACACAGTTTTATTCTTTACACTTTTTCTTTAAGAAACATCTACACCGATAATGGGAGTCAGTACATGCCACTCTTCAAATTGTGCTCGGCTGTAAATTGGCGCCGGCCGGAGTGGCTGAACGGTTCCAGGCGCTACAGTCTGGAACCACGCGACCGCTACGGTCGCAGGTTCGAATCCTGCCTGCCGGCCGCCGTGGTCTCGCGGTTCTAGGCGCTCAGTCCGGAACCGAGCGACTGCTGCGGTCGCAGGTTCGAATCCTGCCTCGGGCATGGATGTGTGTTATGTCCTTAGGTTAGTTAGGTGTAAGTAGTTCTAAGTTCTAGGGGACTGATGACCATAGATGTTAAGTCCCATAGTGCTCAGAGCCATTTGAACCATTTTTTGAATCCTGCCTCTGGCATGGATGTGTGCGATGTCCTTAGGTTAGTTAGGTTTAAGTAGTTATAAGTTCTAGGGGACTGATGACCTCAGAAGTTAAGTCCCATAGCGCTCAGAGCCATTTGAACCATTTTTGTAAATTGGCAAATCACGATCGTCTGTGGTGAGCGTTTACTTAGTCCGTGGTAGACACTGAAATTAAACTTTTGTACTTAACGTTTTTTATTCAGGTTAAATGACTGAGTGGGAAACCTTTCTCATTGATGCCGATGTGTTAGATCTACATTTGTGTAGCATTCTGCTTACCGCAAAAATACTGAATTGGAGAAATACAAAATAACAAGTGTCTTCTTCTTCACCGAAGGCTATGATGAAGTGGTTCAGAGACACAGACTGGCTGAAAGCGTGAGCTAACACAAAAATGGATCCTACAGCAGCGCACAATGTTGACCACGATCTGAACACAAACAGCAGATAATGTGGATCTGAGAGATGTTATACGTTGAATTTCGAGATGGACTAGCATTGTGTATTGCGTTGTTTACATCTGAAACTACACGGACACACTTAAGTGACCGGCAGGGGGTTCATCGAACCAAAATAGTTCTCTATATTCCAATCTCGAGCAGTGTATCTTTCCGTGCAAGCTCTGGTTTTCCTTATTTTATTACGATGATCGTTCCTCCCTACGTATGTTGGCGTCAACAAAATATTTTGACATTAGGAGGAGAAAGTAGGTGATTGAAATTTCGTGAGAAGATTCCACAGCAACGAAAAAGCCTTTGTTTTAACGATGTCCACCCCAAATCCTGTATAGTGTCCGTGACACTCTCTCCCGTCTTTCGCGATAACACAAAACGTGCTGCTCTTCTTTGAACTTTCTCGATGTACCCCGTTAATTCTATGTGGTAAGGATCCCAGACCAAGCAGCAGTACTCCAAAAGCGGACGGACTAGCTTAGTGTAGATAGTCTCATTAGTAGATCTGCTACATTTCCTAAGTGTTCCATCAAAAAAACGAAGTCCTTGGTTTGCCTTCTCCACAACATTTTCTATGCGTTCTTTCCAACGACGATTATTTATGAGTTTCCTAAAGAGATATCCTCTCAATATTAAGCAGGAGGCAGGAACTGAAACCAACTGATCCCGCGTAACACGACTAACTGGTCATATCTTTATGTTTACAAATAGGGCGAGTACTGAGATATGTACGCGAAGTGTTTTATTTACTGAAAAGGAACACATTCACTCAGAAGTCTAAGTGTGCTCCTCTCCTACACAACTCTGCACGTGCCAATAGCGGTGGAGTAGAGCGTAACCGTAGCGTCTTTCTTTTCTGTTATCTTTTTACTCTCCACTCGAAATCGGATGTCCCATCTAGTGACAACTGCTGTGTTTAACGGACCGTCTACACTGAGTCGTCTCCTTAAAAGTAAGTGTAATCAACAAATGTAATTAATCTGTGCATATAAAGCCTTAATAGGATTGTTACGTCCTGTGCTGAAATTAATAAAGTTCCATGATTACTTCGGCCACGATTTCGCATACGAAGCAGCTTGACGAGGGCTAGAAGGTAATTACGAACTGGTTAACGATGTACCCAGACATTAACTTCTCACATAGCGGTTTATCATCAAAATGCCAAGAAGAAGATACAGGTAACTAGGAAATAAATAATACTCTCACGTACGAATTAATGAGTGAAACAATAAGACAGATGAAAGATGGAATAATAAAGAATCCGTATTCACATCACATCTGAAACACCACATGGTAATTGCATATCCGTGTGAATGAGCATTACGTGAAATTAACTGCCAGAGAGAGGGAGCGGGTTGAGGGAGCCAGTGTATGGAGAAGAGGGAACGAAACTACCCTCTCCACCCGGTCAGTTAGCCAGATTCGCAGCCTTACCTTCCGGCGGAGACTGCCTACTGAATGCCTTCCCCCGTTGATGTCTGCCGATCTCAACGGCATTCCCGTGTTCATCATCTTTCTGGACGGCTTCTGTAGTACTTGTATGCTAACCTGTGTCGCACTCCAGGGGTCGATATTATAACGTTATTTGGACGAGGCACTTAATATCATCCTAGTATCGTATGTAGGCTGTTTCAGGAGAAACAGAAAAATATTTTGGAAGGAGATAGTACAAACCATCTCACATAAAACGGTTCATACACATTCACCATTATGATATGAGCTACACCCGGGAGGAATTTACCGATCCGCTGCAACCTGGGTAGGTATGCTGCACACCATGATCTGTGCCAATGATTACTTTTTACTTTTCTAGCGTCGGCTGCGCTCTTGGATAGCGTGAGTGGGTCTATGACGTCGTGCGTATCGTTTGATATACCGGGAGATCAAAAAGTCAGTATAAATTTGAAAACTTAATAAACTACGCAATAATGTAGATAGAGAGGTAAAAATAGACACACGTGCTTGGAATAACATGAGGTTTTATTAGAACCACAAAAAACACCCCATATTGCTAGACGCGTGAAACATCTCATGCGCGCGTCGTTTGGTGATGATCGTGTGCTCAGCCGCCACTTTCGTCATGCTTGGCCTCCCAGGTCCACAGACTCAGTCCGTGCGATTATTGGCTTTGGGGTTACCTGAAGTCGCAAGTGTATCGTGATCGACGGACATCTCTACGGATGCTGAAAGACAACATCCGACGCCGATGCTTTACAGTGCTGTTCACAACGTTATTCCTCGACTACAGCTATTGTTGAGGAATGATGGTGGACATATTGAGCATTTCTTGTAAAGAACATCATCTTTGATTTGTAATACTTTTTTATGCTAATTATTGCTACTCTGATCAGATGAAGCGCCATCTGTGGGACATTTCTTTAACGTTAGTATTTTTTTGGTTCTAATAAAACCCCATGTCATTCCAAGCACGTGTGTCAATTTGTACCTCTCTATCTACATTATTCCGTGATTTATTCAGTTTTCAAATTTATACTGACTTTTTGACTACCCGGTATGAGGACTCCAAACGGCCGTGCCGACCAATATGACAGCATCACTAAAGCATCACCTGAACGTGCGCTACGTCCTGGCGACCCTTCGACAGCTGTTTACCCAGCAAGACGAGTTCGAGAGAGACCTCATAATGGGGCTGTGGGAGCTAAGGTCGTCCTATCACATGGCGCGCCGCACCGTTCGCAAGAAAACCTCCATTGCGTGTCGTTGACGGAAATGGATACAGTCAGGCACCGACGAAAAACATCTAGGGTTCGGACGTCCTACATGCACCAGAAGGAGGGAGCGCCGATAGATTGTCTGGCACGCGGAAGCGGATCCAAAGGTAGCGATAGTGGTCGTTCATCAGGGTCGGCCGCTGTGGCCGAGCAGTTCTAGGCGCTTCAGTCAGGTTCCGCTCTGCAGCTATGGTCGCAGGTTCGAATCCTGCTTCGGGCATGGGTGTGTGTGATGTCCTTAGATTAGTTAGGTTTAAGTAGTTCTAAGTCTAGGCTGCTGATGACATCAGATGTTAAGTCTGTGTGAAATCTTATGGGAGTTAACTGCTAAGGTCATCAGTCCCTAAGCTTACACACTACTGAACCTAAATTATCCTAAGTACAAGCACACACACCCATGCCCGAGGGAGGACTCGAACCTCCGCCGGGACCAGCAGAACAGTCCATGACTGGAGCCCCTAAGACCGCTCGGCTAATCCCGTGCTGCTAAGATGTTAAGTCCCATAGTGCTTAGAGCCAATTGAACCACTCGTTTATCAGGCTGTCCTGCCTTCTACGCAACGTCTCGTAAGTGTTACAACCATTGGTAAGGGGTCGTCACACGGCGTCCATTTCGACCCCTGCCTTCCACACTCTTGCAGCGTCGTGCGCGACTCGCCTGGTGTTCGCAACGACGGACACGGTGTCTTGCAGACTGGCAGCGCATCACCTTTCGGACGAGTCCTGGTTCTGCATTTGAGGCGACGACCACCGGGTTCGCAGTGGAGAGCTCCAGAAGGAGCTGTCTGTGGTCTCCCTTCACAAGGCGCCAACCTGGTGTGATGGTGTAGGCAGCGTAGGGAGCAAAACCCTGTGCGTGCTATTCACCCGGACGGTGTAGCCGCGCGGTCTCGGGCGTCTTGACACGGTCCGGTCGGCTGCACCCGCTGGAGGTTCGAGTCCTCCCTCGGGCATGGGTGTTGTGTGTTGTCCTAAGTGTAAGTTCATTTAAGTTAGATTAAGTAGTGCCTTAGCTTAGGGACCGATGACCTCAGCAGTTTGGTCCTGTAAGGACTTACCACGAATTCCCAAAAAATTTCTATTCACTGTTAGTGTCCCTAACAGGGTCTTCGATAGCTGCACTGTAGATGAATGAGGCCCTGCAAATGATAGCTCTGCTGTTCGTGAACTGCCACCCCCATACCCGTGTTTCAACAGGACAACGTCCGTTGTCATACCGCTGCCACCTCCCTAGCGTGCGTCGCAGCTGTGGATACTCTGTCATTCTCAGCGGCATCCACTGACTTCTGCTCGATCGAGAATATGTGGAGTGCCTTGTGGAGTGCCATCAGGATTCCACCTCCACCCACAAATCTGTGGGAACTACACGCTCAGGTGCAAGCAGCGTGGGACTGTGTATCACAAGACTGCTTCCGAGACCTGTTCAACTCCATGCCGTGACCTCTGGACTCTGGTTAACACAGCGATATGGGCCCGACGCCGTACTAACATGTACGATTTGTCGCCGTGTAGCGCAATAGGTGCTCGATACTGCAGTGCCTGTGTTATTCTGAATTACGATGCAAAGTTCCTTTGGAAGTGCATGCATATCCAAAGGAACAGGCTCAGCAGCTGCTACAGCCGTTATGAAATACATTAAATATATTCGCAATTGTGAATATGGACAACCATCAGCTGTAGAATAGAATGACGAAAATTAAAATTTGTGCTGGACCGTTACTCTATCCTGGATTTTCCGCTTATCCCCAGCGGTCGCCTTATCGCTTGGCTATCAGTGTATGGCTCACGGCCACACGCAAATTTTCATATGTCGTCAACCACGCTTTTGTAACCTCTACTCGTACGTCCACTATATGTATTACAGTATATGTGACATATGTGATACATTCTACTTGAAAGTCGCATGCCCAGTGTCGGCAGATAAATATGATACTGCAGTGCCAGTGTTATTCTGAATTACGATGCATATTTCCTTTGGACATGCATTTTGGCAATTGTGAATACCTTTGGTACAATACATCTTCGTCCCTCGTAGCTGAAAGTGTAACCATTTCATATGTACGTTACCAACTACCTGCCTTCCAACAGTAATCGCAATTCGCCTTGCCTTTCTGGACTCAGCTCTTTCTGCAACGATGAGTATAACATGTACCCTGATTTAGTTCGTTGCAGATTAGAGAGATGAGTTTCCATTTCACATGACGCTACCCCCAGAGCTGTTGGTTTATTTATCGACTGCCATTTTCGTTTCGAAATTCAAGTTTTGAAGTTGTGTCTGAGTATACATAACTGAATTTTTCTGCTGTGACTGTGATTTGTTGAGTAGTTCTATTGTGTCGATTAAGCATTCCGCACGTGTTCGTTGGTGCGTATGCCGGAGTGGTACATGTGTACGGGCTGTGTATTGTAAACGCCGCCGCTACTTGCATAGAACACAGTAAACGATTTCACACCTGTAGAGTACCAGATTCAAAAGTGTTTAGTTCTGTTTTTGCTAAGATCCTTGAAACTGGCATAATGTCCCGCTGTTGTATCTCATCTGAAAGTGCAGATCGACAGAATGTGGAAGAAGACATTGTCCAGCTGGTAGAATGTAATCCTTCAACAAGCATATACAGAATTTTTATACATTTAGGCGCTCCACACACCAGAATAAGGCGGACGCAACGTTTACACAGTCATTATTCATATCGTTTACAGCGGATTCAGTGGCTTCCAGAAGGAGATAAAGATAGATGATTAAAATTCTGGGTAATAGCATATCGTCGAATAATAACATTAATACTGTTGCCACTAGTTCTAGTGACGGAGTCAATAACACTTGTAACTCACATCGGTGGTCCGACGAAAATCAGCTTGCCTTTGTTGTGACAAATCTATGAGGGGAGTGCGTGTCAGGGACACTATACAGGATTTTAGGTGGACATCATTGAAACAGAGACTTTTTCGTTGCAGCAGAATTTTCTCACGAAATTTCCATCACCCACTTTCTCCTCCGAATGTCAAAATATTTCGTTGACGGCAACCTACGTAGTGAGGAACGATCATCATAATAAAATAAGGAAAATCAGAGCTCGCACACAAAGATTGGAATACAGAGAATTATTGTGAAGGTGGTTCGATGAACCCTCTGCCAGGCACTTACGGGTGATGTAGATGTAGATGTAGGTGTAGACAACGCAAAACGCTTCTGTGTAGATGTGAGTGTGGTATCATTGACAATGATTGGGCCTATTGTGTTACCGCATCGTCTTAGATATTTGGGCTCTCTTGAAAACGACTTCCGAACACTACTGGACGAGGTTCCTTTGTCTACAAGGTCTGGTATGTTTCCGCAGCATGATGAGGCCTCCGCACCTTCTTTACTCCAGATCACACCTCGTATAAACCTAACGTTCCCTAGAAGATTGAGCGGCAGAGATGGTCACATTCCTTGGCCATCGAGATCATCCTTTAGATGGTTGAAAGGCGGAGAGGACCATGAGAAAGTGCAATGAATCTGTAGAGGAAATCGTATACAAGACACTAAAGCGACTAATTCTATAGTACTATTCCAGCGTTTGGGGTCCTTACGAAGCAGGTACGACAGCATACATCGAAGGCATTCAGAGAAGCGCTGGTAGAATTGTTAGGATTAGGCGGGGTCAGAGTAGTGTGGTGCTTCAGTCGATTCACTGTATGTTGTACTTGGATCGATACAACCGTGAGGTATCGGGCTGCAACATGCTGGCTGAAGACGGCTAGACGGGAGAGTGTGTTGCGGATCACTGGGGATAACACAGAAGATAGGCGCCAACTAAAAATTTGACGTATGGGCACTTGACAAGAATAGCGGGACGAAAGTGATAAGGGCCGTCGAGTCTATTCATTTTACCCCAGTATCCGGGAGCGGTTACGGTTGAGACATACTAACCCCGACCGAAGCAGAATTCATTTCGTGACTGGAAACGGGCCTTGTTGCACGCAATTGAGGAGCGTATCGCCTTCAGAAAACAATCGGTGCACGTGGGAGGAAATTGGTTCAAAGAACACTTCCTTCTGAAATGCTTTAGGTACAGGTAACAACATAGACGACATAACGGCAACCACAGTATACGAAGCTCTGCTGAACACAGTCGCCAACAACATTTCAGAAGCATAACATAAACAAATTTAGCCTATCAATAAAGTAGGCGTAGAGGACAAAGGCAGGCTGTCGTAGATAGTTCCTGAAACTAATGTACTGTCGATGGAACGAGTGACAGTAACAACACTGACATAACACAGACACACAAGGTACACATAAAATTAAACACGTAAAACATATGCAACAAGTTGCATTATAGAGGTTTATATCTCATTACAAATGAATGTAAATAAAAGAAGAATTAATTAGAATAGATCGTGGATAGATATTACTCTAGAATTCACGATAAACCTGTACACATTATTGTTAAGTAATAATATAAATGAACACGTCATTGTAAATATAACGATACAAATGCGATGCGAACGTAATATAAGGTAGCTAAGTAGTTATTCAAACAGTATTAATATACAACACTGACATTTCCTGGATACTGCGCAATATACAGGGTGGTCCACTGATCGTGACAGGGCCAAATATCTCACGAAACAAGCGTCGAAACGAAAAAACTACAAAGAGCGAAAATCGTCTAGCTTGGAGGGGGAAACTAGATGGCGCTATGGTTGGACCGCTAGATGACGATCCCATTGGTCAAACGGATATAAACCGCCTTTTTAAAAAATAGGAACCCACATTTTCATTACATATTCGTGTAGTACGTAACGAAATATGAATGTTTTAGTTGGACTACTTTTTTCGCTTTGTGATAGATGGCGCTGTAATAGTCACAAACATACGGCTCACAATTTTAGACGAACAGTTGGTAACAGGTAGGTTTTTTAAATTAAAATACAGAACGTAGGTACATTTGAACATTTTATTTCGGTTGTTCCAATGTGATACATGTACCTTTGTGAACTTATCATTTCTGAGAACGCATGCTGTTACAGTGTGATTGCCAGTAAATACCACATTAATGCAATAAACGCTCAAAATGATGTACGTCAACCTCACTGCATTTGGCAATACGTGTAACAACATTCCTCTCAACAGCGAGTAGTTCGCCTTCCGTAATGTTCGCACATGCATTGACAATGCGCTGACGCATATTGTCAGGCGTTGGCGGTGGATCACGATAGCGAATATTCTTCAACTTTCCCCACAGCAAGAGATCCGGGGACGTCATATCCGGTGAACGTACGGGCCATGGTATGGTGCTTCGACGACCAATCCACCTGTCATGAAATATGCTGTTCAATACCGCTTCAACCGCAGGCGAGCTATGTGGCGGACATCCATCATGTTGGAAGTACATCGCCATTCTGTCATGCAGTGAAACATCTTGTAGTAACATCGGTAAAAGTTTATGTAGGAAATCAGCATACATTGCACCATTTAGATTGCCATCGATAAAATGAGAGCCATTTATCGTTCCTACCATAATACATTAACCCGCCAAGGACGCTGATGTTCCACTTGTCGCAGCCATCGTCGAATTTCCGTTGTCCAATAGTGCTTATTATGCCGGTATACGTTACCGTTGTTGGTGAATGGCGCTTCGTCGCTAAATAGAACGCTTGCAAAAAATCTGTCATCGTCCCGTAATTTCCCTTCTGCACAGTGGCGGAACTGTACACGACGTATAAAGTCGTAGCCATGCAATTCCTGGTGGACAGAAATGTGGTACGGGTGCAATCGATGGTGATGTAGCGTTCTCAGCAGCGACGTTTTCGAGATTCCCGATTCTCGCACGATTTGTGTGCTACTGATGTGCGGATTAGCCGCGACAGCTGCTAAAACATCTACTTGGGCATCATCATTTGTTGCAGATCGTGGTTGGCGTTTCACATGTGGCTGAACACTTCCTGTTTCCTAAAATAACGTAAGTATCCGGCGTACGGTCCGGACACTTGGATGATGTCGTCCAGGATACCGACCAGCATAATAGCACACGCCCGTTGGGAATTTTCGTCACAATAGCCATAGATGAACATGATATCGACCTTTTGTGCAATTGGTAAACGGTCTATTTTAACACGGGTAATGTATCACGAAGCAAATACCGTCCGCACTGGCGGAATGTTACGTGATACCACATACTTACACGTTTGTTACTATTACAGCGCCATAAGCGAAAAAAGTGGTCCAACTAAAAAATTCATATTTCTTTACGTACTACAAGAATGTGTAAAAAAAAGAGAAACGCAGTTGATATCCGTTTGACCTATGGTAGCGTCATCTAGCGGGCCATCCATAGCGCCATCTGGTTTCCCCCTCCAAGCTAGACGAGTTTCGTTCTTTGTAGTTTTTTCGTTTGATACTTATTTAGTGAGATATTTGGCCCAGTCACTATCAATGGACCACCGTGTATTACAAGTGCATTACTCAAAGAAACTAGTTTCGTTATGCAAATATGTTTCTACAAGATTAATAATTGGGTTACTGTAACGGCTTGGAAAAGTATCTTTCTTTTGCCAGAAAAAAACCCTAGACGTGAGATGATATCCCAGGAAAACCACTAGCACTCTATTAAGGGCAAACAAAAATGTTATTCCAGAATGAGATTTTCACTCTGCAGCGGAGTGTGCGCTGATATGAAACTTGCTGGCAGATTAAAACTGTGTGCCAGACTGAGACTCGAACTCGTACAGCTGTGAGGATGGGGCGTGAGTGGTGCTTGGGTAGCTCAGTTGGTAGAGCAGTTGCCCCCCGAAAGGGAAAGGTCCCGAGTTCGAGTCTCGGTCCGGCACACAGTTTTAATCCGCCAGGAAGTTTCAAAAATATGAGTACGCCTTTCTTTATATTATTATTGGACAAACTTTTAGTAAATGATTTCTCTTTTATTGGACCTTAAAATGAGCTACGTTATCAGTTTCTGATGTTAGATGAGTACGTAATTTGGATGCGGAATTGTAACAGTTGTTTTTCATATAATTTTGAAAAGGGAATCATTTGAATACATGTCGCATTGATTCACGTAAATCCTCCGACGAAGGAGGTTCAAACCTGTGAAACGGGTAGTGAAAATAAATCGCGACCGGCAAAAGTTAAACTTGTCGTTGTCAGTCGGCGTGTTCTTCCGCTGTGATATTCTGGCCGTCGTTGTTCGAGGTTTCCACGGAAACGTAGCATCTCGGGAGGCGGCGGGAAGTGTTTGGCGGCCAACTGGAGCGCCGGCTGTCGCCCCGGCAGAAGGCGGCCCTGCTCTCGGACAGCGGCCGCTACGGCTTCTACGACGACTTCTTCGAGCCGTCGGACAAGGATGTAGCCGCGTGGGCGCCCGACAGCCGTAGCGGGAAGCGACCGGCGCGCCGCCCGGAGCCGAGAGTGCGCAAGCACAGGTCCAGCAGCGGGTCCGGTAAGCCTGCGCGGCCGTTGGTGGTTGCCGCTGAAACAACTGGTTTGTGGCTATGTCGATTTTTGGTAATTTCCAAGAATGACTGCCTATCGAAGTTGGTGGGCTGCAAACGATACATATCGAAGATGCGATAGTAAATGGATTGCGGAACTCTCGTGGCGCGCGTTACGAGTATGTTTGAAGGTGAATGATGACTAACTGAAACCCTCAGCTGTCTACAGGTGTTGTTGATATACCTCGATGTGGACAGCTGAAAATGTGTGCTCCGACCGGGACTCGGACCCGGGATCTCCTGCTTCCATGGCAGACGCTCTATCCATCTGAGCCACCGAGGACACAGATGAATAGCGCGACTGCAGGGACTTATCCCTTGCACGCTTCCCGTGAGACTCACAGTAGTGAATGGGCAAATGTCTATAAGGTACATTACATATGTAGAATTGTGGACAGTTCACAGTAGTGAATGGGCAAATGTCTATAAGGTACATTACATATGTAGAATTGTGGACAGTTGGGAATGTGAGTCTCACGGGAAGCGTGCAAGGGATAAGTCCCTGCAGTCGCGCCATTTATCTGTGTCCTAGGTGGCTCAGATGGATAGAGCGTCTGCCATGTAAGCAGGAGATCCCGGGTTCGAGTCCCGGTCGGGGCACACATTTTCAGCTGTCCACATCGAGGTATATCAACAACACCTGTCGGCAGCTGAGGGTTTCAGTCAGTCATCATTCATTCCAGGGAAAAGCTGCACGGTCATCAACAGTATTCTGTTCTTTCGAGAACAGTTACCGTCTTCATATATATGTTTGAAGGTGTCACTACAGAGCGACAAAAGAAAAGCGTTAGAAAAGCACTCGCAAATTGAAAGGAGACGACTTACCTTAGTCATCGTCGGTGTTATCGTCTTGTGACAGTCTGCGTGATGTACAGGCTTGTAATGCTTATTATGCCGGTTTACATTACCGCTGTTGGTGAATGGCGGCTTTTCGCGGATGATGCTGTAGTATACAGAGAAGTTGCAGCATTAGATAATTGTAGCGAAATGCAGGAAGATCTGTAGCGGATAGGCACTTGGTGCAGGGAGTGGCAACTGACCCTCAACATAGACAAATGTCATGTATTGCGATTACATAGAAAGAAGGATCCTTTATTGTATGATTATATGATAGCGGAACAAACACTGGTAGCAGTTACTTCTGTAAAATATCTGGGAGTATGCATGCGGAACGATTTGAAGTGGAATGATCATATAAAAGTAATTGTTGGTAAGGCGGGTACCAGGTTGAGATTCATTGAGAGAGTGCTTAGAAAATGTAGTCCATCAACAAAGGAGGTGGCTTACAAAACACTCGTTCGACCTATACTTGAGTATTGCTCATCAGTGTGGGATCCGTACCAGATCGGTTTGACGGAGGAGATAGAGAAGATCCAAAGAAGAGCGGCGCGTTTCGTCACAGGGTTATTTGGTAACCGTGATAGCGTTACGGAAATGTTTAATAAACTCAAGTGGCAGACTCTGCAAGAGAGGCGCTCTGCATCGCGGTGTAGCTTGCTCGCCAGGTTTCGAGAGGGTGCGTTTCTGGATGAGGTATCGAATATATTGCTTCCCCCTACTTATACCTCCCGAGGAGATCACGAATGTAAAATTAGAGAGATTAGAGCGCGCATGGAGGCTTTCAGACAGTCGTTCTTCCCGCGAACCATACGCGACTGGAACAGGAAAGGGAGGTAATGACAGTGGCACGTAAAGTGCCCTCCGCCACACACGGTTGGGTGGCTTGCGGAGTATAAATGTAGATGTAGATGTAGAATGGTACTTGAATTACGCAACGATTACGGCACCTCACCTGAACCTTTCGATACCAGCAATATTCTACTGTGTTTCTGTAAAGTAGTTAACATATTTCTGAGACAACATTCAGATATGATTTCATTAATGTAGAGGTACTTTGATACATCGATATGTTTATATTTCAATGATATTATTCTTACATGTATTCTTTCTTTTGTCACAATGATCTTTGACGTAACTCTGATTTTTGGGCGCGTAAGCGATTATTAGTTAGTTAGTTAGAGAGTCGGACCTTGAAAAAGTCAAGTCTTGGACGTCATGTTGGAAAGACGCATAACGTAGTCAGCTTACAAAATGTGAACTTTAACAGTGAGGAAGATGTTTTCAAGTATATTTTGTGTTGTGAAGTGATGTTTTGTGTGTTACGCGATACTGCAACAAAAGCAATAAAAAGAAAGTGTAACTTAAATTCGGAGTGCTGATTATTTTTTTCATCACCATTGTGCTAACTTTCAAAGGTTTAATCTTCAAGAATGGTTTGTGAAACACATCTATAAAATGTTTGAATATAGCAGAATAAAACCTAGGCCTCTTTGCATCCGATCTTGTAATCATCACCACCTAGATTTTCGACGATTGAGCCATGATTTTACTACGAGACCAGAGTGGGAAACATGAAAAGATGAGTGCTTAGTTTATTCATTATTACATGAAATGACATTATTAACTGTGCTCTAATGACACCTGCCACATAATAGCTTTGTTGTTGCCCGAAAATGCAGTGTTTAGCAGCGTGAGCAACACCACAATCATTATTATGTTTTGACCTTTGTTGTGGTAGGGTTGTTAGAAGCTGCTGGGACAATTCCTTTTTTCCCGTACCTAGGGTAAACTCTGCCAATATCGCGTAGGAATATCGGCAGAGTGTCGCATGCGTCGACTTTCCCCTGTAAACGCAAGTTGTGAAAGTATAGGTACTGGAACAAGTACAGTTCGTTCCTCTGTCCTGGACGTCTTTCTCTTTTTATGGTAGACTTCACAGACTTCTACAGGCGTTCTATGTTCTGGGTATGGACACTGGCATCATCTGGTGTGGCCGAGCGATTCTAGGCGCTACAGTCTGAAACCGCGCGAACGCTGCGGTCGCAGGTTCGAATCATGCCACGGGCATGGATGTGTGTGATGTCCTTAGGTTAGTTAGGTTTAAGTAGTTCTACGTTCTAGGGGACTGATGACCTCAGATGTTAAGTCCCATAGTGCTCAGAGCCATTTGAACCATTTGAACTGGCGTCATCTGAAGAGACAAACTCGACAGAGTGGTTCACGAATTCGTGCTCGAACCCTTCAGCTTTGAGAGTCTGGTACGACTGAACCCCGTCGGTGATGACTTTTGTTCCAGGCAGTATGAAATGTTTTGTGGGACCGACTAAAGTCACCTTGTCTCGCACAATACTCTGACAACGAAACACTTGCGTGACACCCTTTCTACCCCACCTAAAACCGAAATATGATCTACTTCACTTTCAGAAGGTCGTCCTCTCTGATTCTTTCGTCTAGCAATGTGAGACTCCCCTACCTTCACTATTTTATTCGGTCCACCAATTGGCACACTGCCCTTTGTCACCATTACGTAGCACACTTCTCGGCGAAACCCGAAATAATCACAGACGGTATTCGCCGATAGCTCAGTTTCTGATGCTGTGGCTTGCAGAGTATAATCTCGAATCCAGTACGACACAAGAATTACGCTCGTCTCAATCGATGATTTAGAGGACTCGAACCACGTATTTTTCCTGATGCTGGTTCGCTTTCCACAAAGACCGCATTGAAATTGCAACGGAATCTCAGTGTCCACACTCCTCTTACGCAGTTTCACAGACTTCGCAGCACCACAGTCAACACAGTCTCTCCTTTCGTCTACCGGCAGAAGTCCATTATTTCCGGCAAAAAGTCAAACATTTGTCTACTCTGAATATGCATGAAATTAGAGTTTTCCATGTGAGGCAATGCGCAGAAGAAACTTGAGGAGCAGCACACATTACATTCGCTATGGAGAGAATCTGTGACGATTTCCCAATGGCATCACAAACAATTATGGTGGCAACGTAATGTAATCAAACTGAAGAAACAACGCAAAAGTGATAAAAATGATGATCACAAGAAATTTATCATAACGCGCGACACGAGACTTCCATAATCGATTTACTATCGCATCTTCGATATGTATCGTTTGCAGCCCTCCAACTTCGATAGGCAACCATTCTCACACCAGTCTAACCTGACTTTTAAAAGCGCTCAAAATACCCGGTTTCTGAAATACTCGCTTTTCGGTTTTTTATTCCTAGTATTTCCCCTAATAAACGTAAGAATCGAATAAAGATTGAAATTTTTTTAACCCAGTTACTTTGAAGATACATAGAATGAAAACGTTAAATTAAGTAGGCAATATAAGTAAACTTAGTCCATCGTTCGCTGATTTTCTCAAAAATGTCATAAATGGTTGATTACTAAAAAAAAACTCCAGTATTCTCTCTAATTTTTTTGAAACTCTGCTCAAAAATCACGTTGCAGTAGGGGACCATACTATTGGGCATTACGAATTATCAGCGCTAATGGGTGAAAATGGAGATTGAAGGACTCTACTTCTCGTGTTACACTACTGGCCCTTAAAATTGATACACCACGAAGATGACGTGCTACATACGCGAAATTTAACCGACTGGAAGAAGATGCTGTAATATGCAAGTGATTAGCTTTTCAGAGCATTCACACAAGGTTGGTGCCGGTGGCGACACCTACAACGTGCTGACGTGAGGAAAGTTTCCAACCGATTTCTCATACACAAACAGCAGTTGACCGGCGTTGCCTGGTGAAACGTTGTTGTGATGCCTCGTGCAAGGAGGAGGAATGCGTACCATCACGTTTCCCACTTTGATAAAGGTCGGATTGTAGCCCGTCGCGATTGCGGTTTATCGTATCGCGACATTGCTGCTCGCGTTGGTCGAGATCCAATGACTGTTAGCAGAATACGGAATCGGTGGGTTCAGTAGGGTAATACGGAACGCCGTGCTGGATCCCAACGGCCTCGTATCACTAGCAGTCGAGATGACAGGCATTTATCCACATGGCTGTAACGGATCGTGCAGCCACCTATCGATCCCTGAGTCAACAGATGGGGACGTTCGCAAGACAACAACCATCTGCAAGAACAGTTCGACGACGTTTGCAGTAGCTTGAACTATCAGCTCGGAGACCGTGGCTGCGGTTACCCTTGACGCTGCATCACAGACAGGAGCGTCTGCGATGCGATGGTGTACTCAACGACGAACCTGAGAGCACGAATAGCAAAACGTCATTTTTTCGGATGAATCCAGGTTCTGTGTACAGCATCACGATGGTCGCATCCGTGTTTGACGACATAGCGGTGAACGCACATTGGAAGCGTGTATTCGTCATCGCCATACTGGCGTATCACCCGGCGTGATGGTATGGGGTGCCACTGGTTTCACGTCTCGAAACTTGTCTCGCTTGAAGGAGGAAACCAGATGGCGTTATGGTTGGCCCGCTAGATGGCGCTGCCATAGATCAAACAGATATCAACCGCGTTTGTAAAAAATTGGAACCCCCATTTTATTACATATTCGTGTAGTACGTAATGAAATATGAATGTTTTAGTTGGACCACTTTTTTCGCTTTGTGATAGATGGCGCTGTAATAGTCACAAACATATGGCTCACAATTTTAGACGAACGGCTGGTAATAGGTAGGTTTTTTAAATTAAAATACAGTTCGAGGGACGTTTATTTCGGTTGCTCCAATGTGTTACACGTACCTTTGTGAACTCAATGCATTTGGCAACACGTGTAACGACATTCCCCTCAATAGCGAGTAGTTCGCCTTCCGCAATGTTCGCACATGCATTGACAATGCGCTGACGCATGTTGTCAGGCGTTGTCGGTGGATCAGGATAGCAAATATCCTTCAACTTTTCCCACAGAAAGAAATCCGGAGACGTCAGATCCGGTGAACGTGCGGGTCATGGTATGGTGCTTCGACGACCAATCCACTTGTCATGAAACATGCTATTCAATACCACTTCAACCGCACGCGAGCTATGTACCGGACATCCATCATGTTCGAAGTACATCGCCATTCTGTCATGCAGTGAAACATCTGATAGGAAACATCGGTGCGTAGGAAATCAGCATACATTGTGTGGTGTCACCGCCAGACACCACACTTGCTAGGTGGTAGCCTTTAAATCGGCCGCGGTCCGTTAGTATACGTCGGAACCGCGTGTCGCCACTATCAGTGATTGCAGACCGAGCGCCGCAACACGGCAGGTCTAAAGAGACTTCCTAGCACTCGCCCCAGTTGTACAACCGACTTTGCTAGCGATGGTTCACTGACAAAATACGACCTCATTTGCCGAGCCGATAGTTAGCATAGCCTTCAGCTACGTCATTTGCTACGCCCTAGCAAGGCGCCATTACCAGTTACTATTGATACTATGAATCATGTAACGTCAATAGCGGCGTTCACCATTAATGGATTAAAGTTAAGTATTCCACCAGCTACGTCCGTTTTTCTAAATTCTAATTTCCTTGTCCTGTTCCAGACCTCACGCCAGCCTGCGTGAGCTAAAACGCGTGCCTTTCGGCTTCCTCTAGTAACACGGTGTTGGCTCTCCTGCCAATCACAACACATTGCACCATTTAGACTGCCATCGATAAAATGGGGGCCAATGATCCTTCCTTCCATAATGCCGCACGATACATTAACCCGCCAAGGTTGCTCATATTCCACTTGTCGCAGCCATCGTGGATTTTCCGTTGCCCATTAGTGCATATTATGCCGTTTTACGTTACCGCTGTTGGTAAATTTCGTCGCTAAATAGAACGTGTACAAGAAATCTGTCATCGTCCCATAACTTCTCTTGTGCCCAGTGGCAGAACTGTTCACGATGTTCAACGTCGTCGCCGTGCAATTCCTGGTGCATAGAAATATGGTACGAGCGCAATCGATGTTGCTGTAGCATTCTCAACACCGACGTTTTCGAGATTCCCGATTCTCGCGCAGTTTGTCTGCTACTGATGTGCGTATTAGTCTCGACGGCAGCTACAACACCTACTTGGGCATCATCATTTGTTGCAGGCCGTGGTTGACGTTTCACATGTGGCTGAATACTTCCTGTTTCCTTAAATAACGTAACTATCCGGACACTTAGATGATGCCGTCCAGGATACCGAGCAGCACACATAGCACACGCCCGTTGGGCATTTTGATCACAGTAGCCATACATCAACACGATATCGACCTTTTGCGCAATTGGTAAACGGTCCATTTTTTACACGGGTAATGTGTCACGAAGCAAATACCGTCCGCACGATACCCTCCATCTGTCCCATGCTTCCTTCAACGACAATTGAATCTACTGATCGACTTATGTAATACGTGAACACTTCAAGTAAATACACAGAAAAGCCACGTAACCAACACTGGTCTACCCACTGGCTTTTCCGTCGTTCAGATGTCCACCTCAACACTGACGACCAACCAGCCCCCCCCCCCCCCCCCCCCGACTAACACAGTAAAGTATCTGGGACTGTCTCTTGACACAAAACTAGCGTGGAATGCATTCCTCCTTAGCATCAAAAACATAGCGCAATACCGACTAAAATTACTAAAAACTACCAGAAGGTTGCACCTGAGGTCTACCTTACTCTGCTACCACCCTAAACTATAAAAGAAGATTTTGCTGAATGGGGAAAGCCTTAAGGAAACCATCCCTGAGAGTATAATGGGTATAAAAGGTCACATGGATGCGTGCTCAGAAATGAATGATACCTGTGCTACATGGTATTTATTAATTCATCATACCTGTAGCATTTAACTCGGACCTGCCAGGTTAGCCGAGAGCACTAATGCGCTGCTTCCTGGACTCGGGTAGGCGAGCCGTCCCCAGATCGGATCCACCCGGCGTATTAACGACGTGGGCCTGTGCCGGCCATCCTGGATGTGGTTTTTAGGCGGTTTTCCACGTCCCATTAGGTGAATGCTGGGCTGGTCCCCACATTCCGCCTCAGTTACGCGACTCACAGACATTTGTCAACGTTCACACTATTTCACGGTTTACAGTAGACGCATAATTCTGGGGTACACTGATTCCATCCCGAGGGGTATGGGATGGCGGCAGGAAGGGCATCTGGGCACCCCTTTACATTAATCTTCATATCCGCATCCACCCCTGAGGATGACACGGCGGTCGGATGGTCCGGGTAGGCCACTCGTGGCCTGAAGACGGAGTGCAAGTCCGTTGTAACCACGCCGACCCTGCGAAACCTGTGGGACAAAGGAGCAAGCGAAAGAAGACCTGTATCGTATAACTCGGGGAACGATATGCTGCTGTGAAACAACCGTTAGAAAAGGTGTTTAAAGTGGCGCCCACGGACCTCCTATCATAGGTCAACACCACGCAGCAGTAACTGGCGCATGTGTTCAAATGTGCCGCCTTGCAAACGGATGGCGTCACAGCCAGTATGAATGCGTTACTGAAGTTTCTTCACATTCAGGATGTACTCCACATGCAAGATTTCTTCCAGGTGCCCCCAAAGGGAAGGATGTCCTCCAACTAAACGGATTATGTGGCTAGACGGCCTTGTCTGATCCGTCACCTGGGGCTGGTCTTGTCGAGATGCCTCCGCACGGAAATGCGGAAGTGAGCTGCAGCACCGTCATGCAGTAGCCACATTACCCTGCGAACCACAAGCGGTTTGCCTTCCAGCAGGGAAGGCAGTGTCGCCCGCAGGAAATGCAGTTACTCTCGCCTGTGAGGCGTTGTGGAAGAATGACTGGTCCCACGAAATAGTCACCAATATTCCCTGCCCACGCATTGACGCTGAACCAGAGCTGACAATTCGCTGACATCATACAACAGGGGATTTTCTGTAGCCAACTTGTGGATGCTGTGCAGATCGACGGTACAGGCAGTTATAGAAGTAGTCACATCTGTGAATAGGATGGACGACAGAAATCCAAGAGCTGTGATGGTCCATACGTCACCACTGAGAGAAGTTCGTAGGTAATAAGGCCTGAATGTTACAGATCATACGGACTGTGGGAGCTGTAGTGGAGAATGTTTCACACCGTCGAATGGCTTACCCCACGAAGGCGGGCTACTTGCCTGATGCTGATACCAGGGTCATATTCTATAGCGTTCAGCACCTTTATACGTACTGGGCGCATGCACTTTTGATGGTTACCAATTCACATGAACGAATCTGTCTCACACAAGCGACGAAACACTGTTGTGAACAGTTTACGGTGATGATACCTTTTCCAGCACAATCGTGCTGGGCCGAGACGTCTAGGGCGCTGCAGTCATGGACTGTGCGGCTGGTACCGGCGGAGGTTCGAGTCCTCCCTCGGGCATGTGTGTGTGTGTTTGTCCTTAGGATAATCTACGTTATGCAGTGTGTAAGCTTAGGGACTGACGACCTTAGCAGTTCAGTCCCATAAGATTTCACACACATTTGAACATTTTTTTGAACAATCGTGCTGGCACCCACTCGTTACCATTTGCCTGTCCAAATGCTAGGACTTCATCAAGCGGTTTGTGGCTCGTAAAACGTCACAGGATTGGGATTCTTGACGGATTGTATCAAACCATTCAGTAAGCTGATGAAATACTGGGCTACTGTCTGTCAGCGCTGCACTGCACCGCACGTGTCCTCCCCAGAGAGAATCGTCAACAACTGTGATCCACAAAGCTCCTTCAGTGTGGAGCTAAAACACTACGACAGACAGTAAATTTCCGCTTGCTTGGTGCATTCTCACATGTTCTTACAATCAATGAAACCTACAGTGTCGGAACTGTTGTGAGCGTGGGGTGGATCTGAGATTCTGTTGCCGGCTGGGGTGGCCGAGCGGTTCTAGGCGCTGCAGTCTGGAACCGCGTGACCGCTGCAGTCGCAGGTTCGAATCCTGCCTCGGGCATGGATGTGTGTGATGTCCTTAGGTTAGTTAGGTTTCAGTAGTTCTAAGTTCTAGGGGACTGATGACCTCAGAAGTTAAGTCTCATAGTGCTCAGAGCCATTTGAACCATTTGAGATTCTGTTATTCTGCGCAACGGATTAATCTGAGATGTACCCTTTATCCTGTGGCTCCTGCAAGATGCAATTTCCACCCCCCACACTACTCCAGAAGTCAGACAGACGCTCCTAACGTTCTAAAGAGAAATGCCTGAAAAACTTTCAGCAATAAATATCTTCTGGAGTCGTCCGGTGTAAGGAAATGACACAAAATTTCACAAAATTTCTTACGTATCTAGTGGGATACTTGGGTACTGGAGTAGTGCTAGTTAGTGTAAGAAAAACACGAAACTAACGAAAGCTATTATTTATTTTGCAAAAATTCTGAGAAATCACAATGGCACTTTCAGTTATGAATTGAACAGGTTATATCCTGGTTCTTTTTGGAATGTGAAGTTACTTCTCAAGGATAGGATTCGCTAATGAAATTTATATACAAAGTTTAAGATGGTTGTTGACTTGGCAGAATGGCTGAGAGGTACGCCCACTCAACTTGAATAATTATCCTTTAGAATGTTGCTAGGTAAGGTCGAAAATGTCACGTGTGAAATGCAGTGAGTGAAGTGTACTGTTGTGGAGGAAATATGGGGCTCACAATAGCTGTAGTGCACAATACTGTAAGCTGCGATGACTGCTGTCTGCGCCGCTCACTGCTGACAAATAAGATAACTCTCGTTCTATTTGGATTGACCTTTGCCAATAAAACACTCCCTACCCCTTGATCAAGTCAAGGATTCCTATTCGCTCCTAGTCTAACTATTGCTGTGGTACACCGGTCAGGTAACCAGTCCACCGCGATGCCACTCAAAAATTCGCTCGCAGGCGTTCAACTATAACTCTGTCCGTTCACACCACACCATAAGTGTGTCGGCCAACACAGTGCACAACGCTTAATCGCAAGGACTCAATATAGAGAGTGGCACTTCGATTTGCTCTTGACAGAGGTGCTCTCCCAGTGAAGTACTGAGGAGAGACTTGTTCCTCGTTCTGAGAGCGACAAAGAAACAGTGACGCTCCATGCCAGATGTGAAGGGGTATATCTTTCGGTCTTTTCCATTACTCCTTCAGGTCAAGACGTCAGAAATATCGTCTGCCAATCAGCATTGCTCTCCTAAAACGGGAGAATCACGTTTCGTTTAGGGCGACCAATCCGCAAATCTGTAGTATCGGCGTTTGGCGTTTGGTGTCTCCCTGTGAAAATCTCTGAAACTGTGTGCTATGTGTAAAGAATGCGTAAATGTAGCGGAATTTGCTTTTGAGCCGAACACGGGGCCGTTCCTCCATTCCCTCAGGCGAACGCTGTCTGCTCCATGGGCGTCCACCGGCCGACGTAGATGGGTTGGAACTGGCCTCCTGGCGAGCGGTTGCCTCTCTCGAACTAAAAGCTCTTGTGACCGTCGTGTCTGTAATGTATGTATGTACGCCAGCCTCGAGTATTTCAACCACAGTGCGCACTTGCGATTTATTAGTTATTTGCATATCGTTTACATGAATTCATACAACACTGACTTTATCTTATCGAGTCTGAGTTCGAATGAAGCGTCTTGATGTGCGGAATATGACTGTGGGGGCGGAATATGTAAGCAATGAAGGTCAGGAGACCACGACGTCTTAGACTGTTTTATCTCCACCTTGAAATGAGTGTACCTCAATTGGAACGTCTTTCTGACTGTATAGCGCATTACATTTCCTACTACCTGTTCTCTCAGTGATCGTTTCCGCCATTCAAGAATAAAAAGAAGAACAAGAAGACTAGCAGGGGAAAAGAGACGATGGCTACTACTATCAAAACACAGGCCTCAATGAATTTCTCAACATGTACGAGGGCTGTTCTTTTATTAAGGTCCGATCGCTCGTGGGATGGAAACCACCTTGAAAATCCGATGAAGCTTAGCACAGATGTTTTGAGCAGTGTCTCTACTATGCCATCAGTCGTGGTATGTCGCTCTTTCCAGTTCTGAACGCACAATGAAGGCACGTTGATGACTTGGATCAGCGTCAAACACTGCCACAGGGCACCTACGAGAGGCGCGGATTCTGGGATTTGACAGATGTGTTGGGCAGTGTCTCTACTCTGCCTCGACCACGGCACGTCGCTCATTTCAGTTCTGAACGCACATTGAACACATAAACGTGCCTAGAATACAGCGTCACACGCCAAGTATAATTGCCGGCTGAGAGATTTTTCCTGATTTCATGCAACCCACATAAGGTGACGGTCAGGCACTTTTTCTTCATGACAGTTCTCGGTTGCACACTGCATGGACCATTGCTCCTGAGGCGTTTTCAACGGGAAGTGATTGATCACCCACCGCCGAGTCCGGACTTGGTTCTCTCTGAGTTTCCTATCTGCTCACATGAACCACTGGCTATGAAGAGAACATTTTGGGACAGACAACGAGTGTAAAGAATTGAGAGAGAGCGCAGATGACTGCCTTCTGCGTGGAGGGTATTAGGACGTTGGTACAACGCTACGATATTTGACTGCCTTAACTCAGGATAGAGGGAAGACAGAGGGTTTGAGGACAGTCTGTGATTTCCGAGCGGTGATGATCAAATGCAGACAAACAAATTCTTACTGAAGGCAGGTCGATGACGGACCTGCGCCAAACACTACCACAGGGCGCCTACGAGAGGCGCGGATTCTAGGATTCGACAGCATGCTCGCAGCAGGAGACTGACGGAATTCAGGGGTCTGATAACACTATTTATTAGCGATGAGACTAACTACCACACTGAAGGCTAATTCTAAACACTGGGAAAAGCAAAGGCGGCAATTTGTTGCACAACGGAAGTCAGTGTCTGAATCCACGGGGGTGGGCGCTAACAGACTTAGCGAACACTGGTGGCACATTAACCTGAGAGCAGCATTCAAAATCAGAAAAGCAGACACGTAGGACCTTCCCGAGGCTGGCCACGAACGACACGGAGTCGGTGCTGCAACGATCTGACTTTGAACTGCTTTGCATACAAAAACATTGGTTTTTGAAGGATCGTGGCGGCGCACTGTTTCTCCTTTGAAGTCGTCCCACGAATCCACCAGCACTTAAGAAGCTTCGGCCAATCTGGCGAGTCATTCTAGACTTTCAGGGCGCCCCTGGCCAATCGCATTTAGATTCCTCACATTGTCCTGCTCGGTAGGTAGGAATACTGCTGGAGTTTCCGTTAACAAACTCGAAGTTTGGTAGCAAAGTCGCTGCCGTTCCTATTATGGCCAGTGACAACAATGTTTTACATCACTTGGGCCCGCCCTAAGTTCTTTTGTGAGTGGGGGCTGCTGAAGTGGTGTACACCCACTAAAGTTACCGTTCTCAGGAGCGAGTATCAAGCTTGCTGCCTCTGCTAAGACGTACCTTTTCGTGGGGATCTTCTGTGACGCCTTACAACAACGTCTAGGTGGTGGATGGAGTTACCTGTTAATTCTCTGACGTGAAACGTCTGCCCTTGGACACCTGCTTGGAGCGTCTGCAATATGCAGGGCTCTAGTGTTACTATTTACCTCCGGAAACCTAAACGCTACCACTCCTGCCTACTCTCATTCTGCCTGCTCTCCTTCTCCCTGCTCTCTGCAATGAATCTCTCAATCCCTATGTTGGAGTACCCTTCATGGCTCCCAACAGCCTTGAGCGTACAACGTACAAGTCTTTAAGTCGTCAGTATGTGATAACACCTTGAGAGCGAAGTTGCAAAAGCCCAATAATGCTAATGTCTTTCGACGCCCGACTTATTGTCTACCATGCAACCACAATATTGGCTGCTCACGGCAAGAGGGGTGCACAGCATGAGGTTATGGAGAGAATTTGAATCGCTTAGTCGACGGTAACTCACAACAGTGTTACAGTGGTAGACGTGTTCATACAAAGCAGAGCAATAGCAACGATACACAAAGCAAACATTGCATTATCTCTACAACCACAGTTGCCGAAGTAGACATTTCGTGAGAAAGGAACTCAAGGGATTTCGCAGAGTGAGATGGCCTTGGGCAAGTACAGAAAGGGCAACAGCCTCAACGGGTGCAGGGCAAAGTCAGGACATCCGGGGACCAAGCAGCAATCGATATTGTAATTGTAAACTGTCGAAGCTGCGTTGGTAAAGTACCGGAACTTCAAGCGCTGATAGAAAGCACCGAAGCTGAAATCGTTATAGGTACAGAAAGCTGGCTGATGCCAGAGATAAATTCTGCCGAAATTTTTACAAAGGTACAGACGGTGTTTAGAAATGATAGATTGCATGCAACAGGTGGTGGAGTGTTCGTCGCTGTTAGTAGTAGTTTATCCTGTAGTGAAGTAGAAGTGGATAGTTCCTGTGAATTATTATGGGTGGAGGTTACACTCAACAACCGAGCTAGGTTAATAATAGGCTCCTTTTACCGACCTCCCGACTCAGCAGCATTAGTGGCAGAGCAACTGAGAGAAAATTTGGAATACATTTCACATAAATTTTCTCAGTATGTTATAGTCTTAGGTGGAAATTTCAATTTACCAGATATAGACTGGGACACTCAGATGTTTAGGACGGGTGGTAGGGACAGAGCATCGAGTGACATTATACTGAGTGCACTATCCGAAAATTACCTCGAGCAACTAAACAGAGAACCGACTCGTGGAGATAATATCTTGGACCTACTGATAACAAACAGACCCGAACTTTCGACTCTGTATGTACAGAACAGGGAATCAGTGATCATAAGGCCGTTGCAGCATCCCTGAATATTGAAGTTAGTAGGAATATAAAAAAAGGGAGGAAGGTTTATTTGTTTAGCAAGAGTAATAGAAGGCAGATTTCAGACTACCTAACAGATCAAAACGAAAATTTCTGTTCTGACACTGACAATGTTGAGTGTTTATGGAAAAAGTTCAAGACAATCGTAAAATGCGTTTTAGACAGGTACATGCCGAGTAAAACTGTGAGGGACGGGAAAAACCCACCGTGGTACGACAACAAAGTTAGGAAACTACTGCGAAAGCAAAGAGAGCTTCACTCTAAGTTTAAACGCAGCCAAAACCTCTCAGACAAACAGAAGCTAAACGATGTCAAAGTTAGCGTAAGGAGGGCCATGCGTGAAGCGTTCAGTGAATTCGAAATTAAAATTCTATGTACCGACTTGACAGAAAATCCTTGGAAGTTTTTGTCTTACGTTAAATCAGTAAGTGGCTCGAAACAGCATATCCAGACAGTCCGGGATGATGATGGCATTGAAACAGAGGATGACACGCGTAAAGCTGAAATACTAACCACCTTTTTCCAAAGCTGTTTCGCAGAGGAAGACCGCACTGCAGTTCCTTCTCTAAACCCTCGCACAAACGAAAAAATGGCTGACTTCGAAATAAGTGTCCAAGGAATAGAAAAGCAACTGGAATCACTCAACAGAGGAAAGTCCACTGGACCTGACGGGATACCAATTCGATTCTACACAGAGTACGCGAAAGAACTTGCCTCCCTTCTAACAGCCGTGTACCGCAAGTCTCTAGAGGAACGGAAGGTTCCAAATGATTGGAAAAGAGCACAGGTAGTCCCGGTCTTCAAGAAGGGTCGTCGAGCACATGCGCAAAACTATAGACCTATATCTCTGACGTCGATCTATTGTAGAATTTTAGAACATGTTTTTTGCTCGCGTATCATGTCGTTTTTGGAAACCCGGAATCTACTCTGTAGGAATCAACATGGATTCCGGAAACAGCGAGCGTGTGAGACCCAACTCGCTTTATTTGTTCATGAGACCCAGAAAATATTAGATACAGGCTCCCAGGTAGATGCTATTTTCCTTAAATTCCGGAAAGCGTTCGATACAGTTCCGCACCGTCGCCTGATAAACAAAGTAAGAGCCGACGGAATATCAGACCGGCTGTGTGGCTGGAATGAAGAGCTTTTAGCAAACAGAACACAGCATGTCGTTATCAATGGAGAGACGTCTACAGACGTTAAAGTAACCTCTGGCGTGCCACAGGGGAGTGTTATGGGACCATTGCTTTTCACAATATATATAAATGACCTAGTAGATAGTGTCGGAAGTCCCATGCGGCTTTTCGCGGATGATGCTGTAGTATACAGAGAAGTTGCAGCATTAAAAAATTGTAGCGAAATGCAGGAAGATCTGCAGCGGATAGGCACTTGGTGCAGGGAGTGGCAACTGACCTTTAACATAGACAAATGTAATGTATTGCGAATACATAGAAAGAAGGATCCTTTATTGTATGATTATATGATAGCGGAACAAACACTGGTAGCAGTTACTTCTGTAAAATATCTGGGAGTATGCGTGCGGAACGATTTGAAGTGGAATGATCATATAAAATTAATTGTTGGTAAGGCGGGTACCTGGTTGAGATTCATTGGGAGAGTCCTTAGAAAATGTAGTCCATCAACAAAGGCGGTGGCTTACAAAACACTCGTTCGACCTATACCTGAGTATTGCTCATCAGTGTGGGATCCGCACCAGATCGGGTTGACGGAGGAGATAGAGAAGATCCAAAGAAGAGCGGCGCGTTTCGTCACAGGGTTATGTGGTAACCGTGATAGCGTTACGGAGATGTTTAACAAACTCAAGTGGCAGACTCTGCAAGAGAGGCGCTCTGCATCGCGGTGTAGCTTGCTCGCCAGGTTTCGAAAGGGTGCGTTTCTGGATGAGGTATCGAATATATTGCTTCCCCCTACTTATACCTCCCGAGGAGATCACGAATGTAAAATTACAGAGATTAGAGCGCGCACGGAGGCTTTCAGACAGTCGTTCTTCCCGCAATCCGTACGCTACTGGAACAGGAAAGGGAGGTAATGACAGTGGCACGTAAAGTGCCCTCCGCCACACACCGTTGGGTGGCTTGCGGAATATAAATGTAGATGTAGAAACAGGTGGCAGATGAAGTATTTAGCGTTTCTGCAAGATGCGTCAGTGAGACCGTGCGGACAATGTACATGACGAGTACAGTGATGACGTTAGGTGGTTGACAAGCGAATATGATACTGAAACAGGTGACGAGCCATTTAGTTCATCATACTTGTCGGACAGGGAGCCACAAATCCCGTCTCCAGTGAAATGTAGAAAGCGAAAATCGTTGTTCAAGGAGCAGGTACTAGACATAAACGTACGTGGAAGCTCATCCGCAGAATAGGAAAAATATAACTATAAACAGATTTCGAATAGGTCCGCATCAATATGACGGTGTAGTGCGTAAGAGAAACTACGTATATTCAAGGGAGAACAAGGTGCACTTGTTACAGAAACTGGTGGCATCGCGTTTCCAAGATGCTGGATTCAATTTTACAGGATGTGCATGATACTGACCTACTACTTTGGCCACATCAGACTGGGCGCGACAGAGATTATAGTGATTTCAAAGGAAGCAGTGGATGGTTGCATAACTTCAAAGAGTGTAACAGAATTGGAAGACATATGACAACGGAATTTCAAACAAGGCGTCAACTTGACGATGCATAGCAAACACCGGAATCGGCCAGAAAATTTGTAGTTGAGATAAACAAACTTATCCCATTATTCAGTAAGACATTTCTTTTCAATACCGACCAATCGAGATTTGAAGAGGAAGTGCATATGAAAGGAAACCTGGAAATTAGAGTTATCAAGAGAATTGAATAAAGATCAGTTTTCTCGTGTACGTGATCTTGCAAGAGCAGTAGGGGATATTTACATTACAGCAAGAAAGAGTGGGGCAATCGACGTAAGAGAACTAGAAATATGGTATGAACACCGTTTTTGGCAATAGCCTTTGCCTCATTGTCAGGGTTGGAAAACGGGGTAAGAGAACTAATAATATGGCATGAGCACCTTTTATGGCCAATAGCTGGTCAAAATAACTTGCTTTTGCCTGATTTCTTGTCTGCGTGTAAAAATCACACTACTCTTGAGCAAACTATCGCCCCTGAAATGTAGATGACGTTGCCACTCATACCACATGGCACTAGTGGACAATTCAGCCTCCGGATGTTTGTTTTATCGATGCCTGTTGTTGGTCTTCAGCCCAGAGACTGGTTTGATGAAGCTCTCCATGATACTCTATCCTGTGCAAACTTCTTCATCTCCCAGTACCACTGCAACCTACATCCTACTGAATCTCTTTCGTGTATTCATCTCTTGGTCTACCTCTACGATTTTTACCCTCCACGCTGCCCTCCAATACTAAATTGGTGATCCCTTGATGCCTCAGAATATGCCCTACCAACCGATCCCTTCTTCTAGTCAAGTTCTGCCACAAATTTCTCTTCTCCCCAATTCTGTTCAACACCTCCTCATTAGTTATGTGATCTACCCATCTAATCTTCAGCATTCTTCTGTAGCATCACATTTCGAAAGCATTTATTCTCTTCTTGACCAAACTATTTATCGTTCATGTTTCACTTCCATACACGGCTACACTCCATACAAATACTTTCAGAAACGACTTCCTGACACTTAAATCTATACTCGATGTTAACAAATTTCTCTTCTTCAGAAGCGCTTTCCTTGGCATTGCCAGTCTACATTTTATATCCTCTCTACTTCGACCATCATCAGTTACTTTGCTCCCCAAATAGCAAAACTCATTTACTACTTTAAGCGTCTCATTTCCTAATCTAATTCCCTCAGCATCACCCGATTTAATTCGACTACATTCAATTATTCTCGATTTGCTTTTGTTGATGTTCATCTTATATCCTCCTTTCAAGACACTGTCTATTCCGTTCGACTGCTCTTCCAGGTCCTTTGCTGTGTCTGATAGAATTATAATGTCATCGGCAAACCTCAAAGTTTTTATTTCTTCTCCATGGATTTTAATTCCTACTCAGAATTTTTCTTTTGTTTCTTTTACTGGTTGCTCAACATACAGATTGAATAACATCGGGATAGGCTACAAACCTGTCTCACTCCCTTCCCAACAACTGCTTCCCTTTCATGCCCCTCGACTCTTATAACTGCCATCTGGTTTCTGTACAAATTGTAAATAACCTTTCCTCCCTGTATTCCACCCCTTCCACCTTCAGAATTTGAAAGAGAGTACTCCAGTCAACATTGTCAAAAGCTTTCTCTAAGTCTACAAATACTAGAAACGTAGGTTTGCCTTTCCTTAATCTATTTTCTAAGATAAGTCGTAGAGTCAGTATTGCCTCGCGTGTTCAACATTCCTACGGAATCCAAACTGATCTTCCCCGACGTCGGCTTCTATCAGTTATTCCATTCGTCTGTAAAGAATTCGTGTTAGTATTTTGCAGCTGTGGCTTATTAAACTGGTAGTTCGGTAATTTTCTCATCTGCGAACACCTGCTTTCTTTGGGATTGGAATTATTATATTCTTCTTGAAGTCTGAGGGTATTTCGCTTGTCTCATACATCTTGCTCACAAGATGGTAGAATTTTGTAAGCCTGGATCTACCAAGGCTGTCAGTAGTTGTAATGGAATGTTGTCTACTCCCGGGTCCTTGTTTCCACTTTGGTCTTTCAGTGCTCTGTCAAACTCTTCACACAGAATCATACCTCCTATTTCATCTTCATCTACATTCTCTTCCATTTCCATACTATTATACTCAAGATCATCGCCCTTGTATAGACCCCCTATATACTCCTTCCACCTTTCTGCTTTCTTTTCTTTGCTTAGAACTGGGTTTCTATCTGAGCTCTTGATATTCATGCAAGTGGTTATCTTTTCTCCAAAGGTCTCTTTAATTTTCCTGTAGGCAGTATCTATCTTACCGCTAGTGATATGCTCCCCTACATCCTTACATTTGTCATCTAGCCATCCTTGCTTAGTCATTTTGCACTTCCTGTCGATCTCATTTTTTAAATTTTTGTATACCCCTAGTGATATGTTCCCCTACATCCTTACATTTGTCATCTAGCCATCCCTGCTTAGCCATTTTGGACTTCCTGTCGATCTCATTTTTTAAATGTTTGTATTCCTTTTTGCCTGCTTCATTTACTGCATTTTTATATTTTCTCCTTTCATCAATTAAATTCAAAATCTCTTCTGTCATCCAAGGATTTCGATTAGCCCTCTTCTTTTTATCTACTTGATCCTCTGCTACCTTCACTATTTCATCTCTCGAAGCTACCCATTCTTCTTCTACTGTATTTCTCTCCCCCATTCTTGTCAATCGTTCCCTAATGCTCTCCCTGAAGCTCCTACAACCGCTGGGGGTTTCGATGCCTATAAACCATAGTATTGCACTGTCTGCTGCTACGCCTTACAGGATAACCAGTTTCACTACAAGATCCACGGCAGACTGTTTCGCATTCGGATGCACACCATCACATTCCACCAATTGTCAACACCCCAGTACACCAATATTATTCGATATGCACTCAGTAAGAGTGGATACCTAGCTGAACGACCTTCACGGTTTGTAGCCCCAAGTAGCACTCGTTCCATCTTAATGGTACGAACATTTGTGATCACTGTGGCGCGCCATTTTTCATTCAGTGATCCTTGTTTTTCTTTTTTTTTTTTAACATTCCTTGAATGTCAACAATGTCCGTATTGTGAAGTGTAATACATACAGTCCATTGAAGTTTAATATTTGGACTTCCAGACTCTCATTTTCTGTCGCCCTCCTGATGCACATGGTGAGTAATTAGTAGCTAATATTTTGCCTGTGGTAATTGTTATCACAACACTTTCAGATGAGCCTTACTGGAGATTGAAGTTGCGATCACACATTTAATGGGTCCCTAGTAAGTACGGGTGGCGAGTACGTAGAGAAGTAGTTGGAAGGTTTAGTAAATTGCTGCAAGCAAAAAGTTTTTGATTTTCGCTGTGGTTTCCATTTCGCGACCGATGGGACCTGAATAAACAAATAGCCCTCGTATATCTGAAGCATAGGATTGTATGGAAGTGAATCAATGGCTGCGTATAAACTGGAAAATAAGAGGCTCGAGGCGTTTGAGAGGTGGTTTTACAGAAGAATGCTGAAAATAAGGTGAAGTGACGAGATAAGAAATGAGAAGGCAGTCCACAGCTTCAGCAGCCTGCAGTGTGTCGTCACAAATAGGAAGTCACTAACTCACTTAGCTCCCTCGAAATTATTTAAAGGAAAAAAAATGGTTGAAATGGCTCTAAGCACTATGGGACTTTACATTTGAGGTCATCAGTCCCCTAGACTTAGAACTATTTAAATCTAACTAACCTGAGGACATCACACACATCCATGCCCAAGGCAGGATTCGAACCTGCGACCGTAGCGATCGCGCAGTTCCAGACTGAAGCGCCTAGAACCGCTCGGCCGCACCGGCCGGCTGTTCGTCATGTTCCCATCATTTGTCCTGGGAGGCCGTCAAATGACCCTCCTAAACTTCATCGCTGAATATTTCACTCAGTTATTATTGTTTTATTGTCATTACAGAGAGCAACCAGCCCTGCAGCCGAACACGCTGAACTACAGTGCCGGCATCCACTTCTTCCTCTTATCATGTGCCGACTGAGCGCGGCCTTTTTCTTCCAGGAGTGCTAGTCCTGCAAGTTTCACAGGTGAACTTCTGTAAGCTTGGAAGATAGGCGATGAGTTACACGTGGAAGTAAAGGTTTGAAGAAAGGTTCTGAGTCGTGCTAGGGTAGCTAAGTCGGTAGAGCACTTGCCGCTAAAAGCGAAAGTCCCGACTTCGAGTTTCAGCCCGGTACACACTTTTGATCTGCCAGGAAGCCTCTATCTCTTGGTATGCTGTTTGTGTCCTCCGAAAGATCAGTTCATTTTCTATTTCTTTTATTTCCATGGCGTCATTTGTTTTAGTTTCCAGCCTTTCATATTGATTTCATGCCCAAGAAACTTATGTTATTGTATGCATTTCTTACAATGAAAGGTTTTGATCTCTTTCCTTCTACGATCTTCCGAAGTATGTCTTCTGTCGCAGAAGATTTCTTTGCAGTTATCTTCCTTGTACCTATATTTGTGTATTGTGTATCGGTGAATGCCGCTTTTAGAAATAATTTCTCTTCTCCTGTACTTACTACGGTATTCGCTATCGCAGCTTCTACAGTCTCACAGAACTTCAAACGTACTTTCTCAATCCTCATTACCTCATTACCCCCATTTCTTTGCTCACTTCCTTATAAAAATTCCCCCTCTTCTTTTAATGTGTGTTTGAGTGAATCTAGCCAGAAATATTTAAATGGTAACGGATAACGACTTTATGTGGGACAGCATGGATGGGAAACATTGATTTCTTCTGGAGAGAATTACGATAAATTTTCTATAAATTTAATCAGACCAAGAGAGGGAACAACTTTCTGTTCATGAGAGCCCAAAACATGTCTCTTCTATATCTGTTCCTGATACTCGCAAAGAAAGTATGTGGAGAAACATACCGATATGGGATTGATGAACATTACCAGATATCTACATCTACATATATACTCCGCTAGCCACCAAGCGGTATTGTGGCGGAGGGCACAATTCGCGCCAGTCGTATTCCCCCCCCCCCCCCCCCCCTCCTGTTCCACTCGCTGATCGCGCGAGGGAAAAAACGCCAGTCTGAACGCCTCAGTACGAGCTCTAATTTCCCTTATCTTTGAATGGTGATTATTGCGCGGTTTGAAAGTCGGTGGTAATAATATATGCTCTACATCCTCGGTGAAGATCGTATTTCAGAATTTAGCGAGCAGCCCCATCCGTTTAGAGCACGCCGTCTATCTGCTAGTGTGTCCCGCTTCAAACTTTCTATAAGATTTGTAACGCTCTCGCGATGGCTAAATGTACCAGTCACGAATCTTGCCGCTCTTCTTTGGACCTTCTGAATCTCTTGAATCAGACCCAACTGCTAACGGTCCCATACAGACGAACAATACTGTAGGAATGGACGAACAAACGTATTGTAAGCTACTTCCTTTGTTGAAGGACTACATCGCTTCAGGATTCTACCAATAAACCGCAATCAATCTAGTTTGCCTTACCCTTTACTCGTGTAATCTGATCCTTCCATTTGATATTATTTCGAATAGTCACACCCAAATACTTGACGTATGTTACTGCTTCCAAAGACTGGGCATTCATTTTGTCCATAACTGTCTTGAAATTATTATTATTTGTAATCTGCACATACAATTCACCTTGCCAGTGTCCCACACTGAATGATACAGAGTAAGACTGAATTCGCTCCACGGTGTAACTAAATTTCATTGAATAAACGTGTACATGATTTCATGGACATCGAATGTTGAGATGCAGTCTGATACACAGAGCTCTGGGGATTATTGGATTATCTGATTTCATAATTAAACGTGGACACTCATGTTCTCCATCACACGAGAGCTCGCTTTCCATGACATTATGGGCGGAAACGTTCTAAACATTGTAAGAGAAATCGCAACACGCGATTAGGCGATTGGTATCGTGAGAACAGATAAATTATGTAGGGAGGAACGTTACGGATGGTATCACGTGACTAGAGCGCTATTCCAGATAGGAAAGAGACAAACGAAGACCTCTCTTATTCGGCACCTCGTGGTAATCATTAAAGCTTGCACAAAGAAAATCATAACGACATTTCCTGTCGAGCTATGCCACTGCACTACAGCCAGAGAATAAATTCCAAAAATAACTACTTACAATGTCACACGATGGCTACATCTCACTTAGTCCTGCAGATGTTAGATGACATAACGTCTTTGAGATGTACCACATTTAAAACTGCAGCCATAGTGGCGATAGGCCACACAAGACATCAGATCATGTTCTGGAAGACAGTTTAATTTACTCTACACAAGCTATGGTAATCTCACTACCTTCACACTGCCTCATCACATATTTTGCTCACCATCGTGGTGTGGTAGGCAGACCCATTGTCATCATCTGCACATGTGGCGGTCGATCAAAGTGTTCGCCAGATAATGGATATTGATGACAAGAGCATTGAACGTAATATCAAATACGGTGGGTGCATCTCAACATTCTGTAGCCTGAGTCACAAAGCACCCACTGTATCCGCTTCTTACAGACTACCCACGTGATGGTAGCAAACCACCTACCTTATGGTATACCAATCAGGTTCCTTTCAGAGTATGCAGACACGATAGCGACTCTCTTAGCAATCATATACAACCGCTCAGTTGATGAAAGGTCTGTTCCTAAACACTGGAAAGTAGCTCAGGTCACACCAATATTCAAGAAAGGAAATAGGAGTAACCCATTGAATTACAGACCCATGTCACTGACATCAATTTGCAGTAGGATTTTGGAGCATATACTGTACTCGAACATTATAAATCACATTATTAACAGAATCTTTCGTTGGTTCTTGGTAGAACAACATTATAATAATAAATGAAAAGCACCAGTTTGCTACTGTTCTACAATATATATTGTAGAACAAAAGCAAACTGGTGCTTTTCATTTATTATCATAAATCACCTTGAAGAAAACACGGATTCAGAAAATCTTGTTCTTGTGCAACACAGATAGTAGCTCTTTATTCCCATGAAGTAATGAGTGCTGTCGAGAAGGGATCTCAGATCCATTATATATTCCTAGACTTCCAGAAGGCTTTTGATACCGTTCCTCAGAAGCTACTATTAACCGAATTGCGTGCATGTGGAGTATCGTCTCAGTTGTGTGACTGGATTCGTGATTTCCTCTCAGAGAGGTCACAGTTCGTAGTGAAAGACGGTAAATCATCGAGTAGAACAGAAGTGATATGTGGCATTCCGCAAGGTAGTGTCATAGGCCCTCTGCTGCTCCTGATTTACATAAATGATCTAGGTGATAATCTGAGCAGCTCTCTTAGATCACCGAGCGAGGTGGCGCAATGGTTAGCACACTGGACTCGCATTCGGGAGGACGACGGTTCAATCCCGAGTCCGGCCATCCTGATTTAGGTTTTCCGTGATTTCCCTAAATCGCTCCAGGCAAATGCTGGGATGGTTCCTTTGAAAGGGCACGGCCGATTTCCTTCCCCGTCCTTCCCTAATCCGATGAGACCGATGACCTCGCTGTTTGGTCTCTTCCCCCCAAACAATCCAATCCTCTTAGATTGTTTGGAGATGACGCTGTAATTTGCCGTCCAGGAAAATCATCAGACGATCAATTCCAATTAGAAAATGCCTAGAGAGAATATCTATATGGTGCGAAAAGTGGCAGTTAGCACTAAACAAAGAAAAGTGCGAGGTCATCCACATGGGTACTAAAAGAAATCCTATAAATTTTGGGTATACGATAAATCGCACAAATCTAAGGGCTGTCAATTCGACTAAATACCTAGGAATTACAATTACGAGCAACTTAAATTGGAAAGACCACATGGATAATATTGTGGGGAAGGCGAGACAAAGACTGCGCTTTGTTGGCAGAACACTAAAGAGACAGCCTACATTACACTTGTCCGTCCTCTGCTGGAACACTGCTGGGCGGTGTGGGATCCTTACCAGGTAGGATTGAAGGAGGACATCGAAAAAGTGCAAAGAAGGGCAGCTCGTTTCGTGTTATCGCGCAATAGGGGTGAGAGTGTCACTGATATGATACGCGGGTTGGGGTGGCGGTCACTGGAACAAAGGCGGTTTTCTTTGCGGCGAGATCTATTTACGAAATTCAGTCACTAACTTTCTTTTCCGAATGCGAAAATATTTTGTTGACACCCACCTACGTAGGGAGAAATGATTAATATAATAAAATACGAGAAGTAAGAGCTCGAACGAAAAGATTTAGGTGTTCCTTTTTCCCACGCGCCATTCGAGAGTGGAATGGTAGAGAAGTAGTATGAAAATGTCTCGATGGACCCTCTGGCAGGCACTTAAGTGTGAATTGGAGAGTAACCATGCAAATGTAAATTTAAATATAAATGAATTCCGCCTTAGATTAACTTTACGAAAATATCCTATAAATTAACACAAGTCTTTCTGTCGCAGTAATTAAAGCTGAAACTTAAGAAAGACAACATTATGAATCAGCATGAATCAGCTCTAAAGTAAGAATGGAACCACTTGGCTCAACGGTCAGCCCAGAACAAAGTTAGTGCATGAGGCCCTCTGGAATTTATTTAAAACAACTCAAGGAATTAAATTCAACATGAATACGTGAATAAATTCACCGATCCCATTACTCTCTATAGAGGGTGTTACAAAAAGGTACGGCCAAATTTTCAGGAAACATTCCTCACACACAAAGAAAGAAAATATGTCATATGGACATGTGTCCGGAAACGCTTACTTTCCACGTTAGAGCTCATTTTATTACTTCTCATCAAATCATATTAATCATGGAATGGAAACACACAGCAACAGAACGTACCAGCGTGACTTCAAACACTTTGTTACAGGAAATGTTCAAAATGTCCTCCGTTATCGAGGATACATGCATCCACCCTCCGTCGCATGGAATCCCTGATGCGCTGATGCAGCCCTGGAGAATGGCGTATTGTATCACAGCCGTCCACAATACGAGCACGAAGAGTATCTACATTTGGTACCGGGTTTGCGTAGACAAGAGCTTTCAAATGCCCCCATAAATGAAACTCAAGAGGGTTGAGGTCAGGAGAGCTTGGAGGCTATGGAATTGGTCCGCCTCTACCAATCCGTCGGTCACCGAATCTGTTGTTGAGAAGTGTACGAACACTTCGACTGAAATGTGCAGCAGCTCCATCGTGCATGAACCACATGTTGAGTCGTACTTGTAAAGGCACATGTTCTAGCAGCACAGGTAGAGTATCCCGTATGAAATCATGATAACGTGCTCCATTGAGCGTAGGTGGAAGAACATGGGACCCAATCAAGACATCACCAATAATACCTGCCCAAACGTTCCCAGAAAATCTGTGTTGATGGCGTGATTGCACAATTGCGTGCGGATTCTTGTCAGCCCCTCATGTTGATTGTGAAAATTTACAATTTGATCACGTTGGAATGAAGCCTCATCCGTAAAGAGAACATTTGCACTGAAATGAGGAGTCACACATTGTTGGATGAACCATTCGCAGAAGTGTACCCGTAGAGGCCAATCAGCTGCTGATAGTGCCTGCACACGCTGTTCATGGTACGGAAACAACTGGTTCTCCCGTAGCACTCTCCATACAGTAACGTGGTCAACGTTACCTTGTACAGCAGCAACTTCTCTGACGCTGACATTAGGGTTATCGTCAACTGCACGAAGAATTGCCTCGTCCATTGCAGGTGTCCCCGTCGTTCTAGGTCTTCCCCAGTCGCGAGTCATAAGCTGGAATCTTCCATGTTCCCTAAGACGCCGATCAATTGCTTCGAACGTCTTCCTGTCGGGACACAGTTCAGGAAATCTGTCTCGATACAAATGTACCGCGCCACGGCTATTGCCCCCGTGCTAATCCATACATCAAATGGGTATCTGCCAACTCCGCATTTGTAAACATTGCACTGACTGTAAAACCACGTTCGTGATGAACACTAACCTGTTGATGCTACGTACTGATGTGCTTGATGCTAGTACTGTAGAGCAATGAGTCGCATGTCAACACAAGCACCGAAGTCAACATTACATTCCTTCAATTGGGCCAACTGGCGGTGAATCGAGGAAGTACAGTACATACTGACGAAACTTAAATGAGCTCTAACATGGAAAGTAAGCGTTTCCGGACACATGTCCACATAACATCTTTTCTTTATTTGTGTGTGAGGAATGTTTCCTGAAAGTTTGGCCGTACCTTTTTGTTACACCCTGTATAGTCTAGGTACTAATGACGCCTCTGTGAAGTGAATGTTTACAAGTTCAGTACAGCGCCAAGCGTGCGCCTCTCACCTTCGCAGCTCTGCAGCACTGTGCCCTCTCTCCCTGTGTGCAGTCCTCTGGTCCCGCTTCACGAAGGAGAGGGGACGGAAATTCGTACCTGTTTCAAATCCGGTTTCTGCGATGTCGCAGATTCCTGCTGCAGAAGTGAAGCTACTTATTTGGTAGCACAACCCACCACCTCTTTATCCCTGCCCAAGAAAGAGCGGTTTATAAATCAGTTACACTTCCACAATTACTCAAGTTCCACGCCAGGAGGTGGAAAAGTATAGAAAGGGGATGGAACTGCATCATAAGTAAATAAATAACACCACATTTGTATTCTCCCTTACGCGAGGCTCTGAGTGTTCAGTAATACATGAAAGGAAACACAATTGGAGCGATACTCGACGCCACTGATCACTGTACATTACATTATTACAGCAGTTAGACAAGATGTGAGTCGATTAAGCCTACAATTCAAATGCAAGCGAGTCCAACTGATACCTTTCACTAACGATTATCTTAAATTTAAAGCTATTGTTCATCATTTCTCAATCATGATCTGAATTCATATTTGCTCATGGGTATGCCTCACACTCCAGTATCTGAATTCGAAATCCTGTCTGACCATGACGTAGTCAAGTACCTCCAGGCTTTGCCCCAATATACCACCTTCTCTTGTGATCCTCGAATAGTGCCTTCGATAGTATGACCTCAAATTACTGAAGAACTCTATCAGTCTTTCTTCTCTCTCATTCCTGCTACAAAGCCAATATTCTCTCTTAAATATTTCTTCCATTTCTTCCCTATTAGATCGCTCCAGTTGCCCATGAATATTATATTTCCATCTCCTTTCACATACCATATTATACGTTCAGTAACTTCACATATATTATGTATGTCTTCATCTTCTACTTCTGACGTTGGTATTCATTTTTGTTGGTGTTTGTTTGCTGTCTGTTCTGATGAAAATAATCCTCTCTATGAATGGTTCACAGTAACTTACCCTCTTCCCTATCTTCCTATTCATAACGAGTCCTGTCCCCGTTGTACCGTTTTCTGCAGAAGTGGCTTTACCTTATAATCAGCTGACGAGAAATCTTCATCATCTCTCCGGTTTCATTTTACATCTATAATGAACATCTGTGTTTCCCTATTCAGATATCACACCATCTCTACCACATTCGCATCTCTGGAATTTTACGCTTCCCAGACTCTGGGCTTAATCAAGTCATTGTGGAGGCTAAACAAAATGTAACAATCTACGCCTGTAACATTTTACAGAGTGTAGAGGAGGCGAAAATAAACACCTTTTTTATGATTAACATTTGTGCATCAATGTAAATAGATAATATTTTTAGCAACATCGCTTAAACAATATCCATCACACTGCAGTTTCAAAATTTTCTCTGAATATCAGCAGCGTCAAAACCCTCGTGGACCCTCATGGGAAAACAGTGCACGTAAGAAACGTCTTTCTCTTTTATCTTCTCTAAATACTCTAAAATTGTGTTTTTCTACATCCCTTACAAATATTTTAATTCTTTACTATTTCTATCCATTTTTTCTTTTACTTAATGTCCTGACGCAATGAGATCATATTGATATTACGTGCTTCCATTTTTTACTAATCAGAGGTTTTCTATGTTCACGAGATACCGTCATTTGCAATGTTTACAGCACTATCTAAAGTGCGGCGTCTCTTCACATTATTTAATCTCTAGTCTGCCGCCTCCGTTACATAAATTTTGTATATAATTCCAATTTGTTGTCAGAAAGTTTCAACATAGATCTGTAATATAATATTGTTTAAGCATTCTGTAGTTAGAACCAGGAAGTTTTCTTGTAGAGTAGATTCAAACTAAATTAATTATATTTCTTCACTCTTTAGTGGCGTTTCATTCTCAGAACGTAACTGCTCTACCACAAAAAGCCTCAGCGGCAAAGACACTTACCTGAGCAACGGATGATCTTGCTGAAAGCAAAGGGTATTGAGCTGATTTCTACGGTTAATTTCATCCTGTTAGCCTACCATGTGCGAAGTATCTCTATCTCTCCACAGTTATAATAAGAAAAAAAAGTTCACCGGACACAAACAATAATCATGACTGGGAGACACCACACGAACCCCATATAACATAATAATGAAGTATGCAAGTGTGTACGAGTGAACTGAGGAGATAGAGTGTATCGATGTTTTTTAAAATGTGGTTCTGATGGTGGCTGATGTCGAAAAGGGGTTGAGGTGTATTTCAAAAAAATTAAAAACTGAGGGGCACAGAATGTTGTATGACGAGACGCAAACAATTTCTTCTACATCTCATTAACTGGGTCTTTGTCTTGAAATTAGACTGATAGATAATATTACAAATGAAGACAACAGCCACTGTTTAGCTAAAACGTGGAATTCTCTTTCATCAGATATTAAAAAACAACGGTCTTTGAGTCGGCCGGCGGAATGTAATGACCGATGTTCACGACCGCTATTTATCGCTTCCACTAGCCTTCATCATTCGGCTACTGTACCCTTACACTGTGTTAGGAGACAGTAGCGCAGATTTCGGTACAAGCGCTGTCGTTTTCCGCGGCATATAAAAGGGCGTCCACCTATGGTGCATATCAGTTCTGGCGAGATTTTGCAAATAGAGCCGTCACATAAACATGGCGCCCTGATGTACCGCTGAAATACCGTGTCAGGATCCGGCAGCAGATTCGACAAGATTATTATCAATGTCTAGGACTACTTTGGCCGTTCAGTATAAAATGCACCAAATTTTTTTTTTTTTTTTTTTTTTTTTTTTTTTTTTACACAGGCGCTAGTACATATAGCAAGCCGTCCTTTTATGTGCTTGACAGCTGATATTTCTTCTGCACGTGTTCGATGTTCCGAACAACTCCGACAGATGGCAGAGCTGTTGTAAACTATGAAACTTACTTTTACGCAAGACACTGGTAATAAGCAACGTAGTGTATTTCCCGATATGGTAATTTGTGCGGACGCCATTATTCGTGCAGACCGGCGCATAACTACTTGACAACTGGCTCTGCACTTATTGATGAGCGTTGGAAGTGCGTGTGCAGTAGTTGAGAGTCTTGGATATTCAAAGGTATGTTCAAAATGTACTGGTGTTTCAGTAATGGTCGCAACAGTCTACAAGATTCAAAGAGAAGCCATTTCATGATAAGCGCTGGAGCATTCTGGGGCCAATGGAGCATGTTCACGGATCGTTACATCTGACTAAACCTAGATGCATCACTATGAAACATCACTGCCTCATCCACCTCCCAGCTATTTGCGCCACCTATGAATTCTCTATTTGGGAGACACTCTCAAGGTGATGACAGCATAATTCGTGCAATGAAAACATGGCTACCAACACAGGACAAGAGCTTCTACCAAGAATCTAACTCTGACGTAAGGCCATAGAATGTGATATAAGATCTGTACAAAAATAATACAAGTAAGAGAAATGTTGATTGATACCGTCACCAGATTTTAACTATTTAGAATAAACGTGCATTTTTAAATTTTCTCAGCGAACTGATTGTTCAAACAAATTTCAGGCCTGCAGCCAGTCACCGTTTAATTCATCCCACCATATTTCGACCGGGCACATGCCATCCATTATCAGGTGAGCCATCAAAGACTGAAAAAGACTTGCTCCGTTCCGCAACATACAACGCTCTGCGAGTGTTCCGCAGATATGTCAGAATCAAGTTGACAGACGGACCACACTTCCTGGCGGCAATGTCCTCGCTGCTGGAACCGCGCGCCGGCCAGGGTGGCCGAGCGGTTCTAGGCGCTACAGTCTGGAACCGAACGACCGCTACGGTCGCAGGTTCGAATCCTGCCTCGGGCATGGATGTGTGTGATGTTATTCGGTTAGTTAGGTTTACGTAGTTCTAAGTTCTAGAGGACTGATGACCTCAGATGTTAAGTCCCATAGTGCTCAGAGACATTTTTTTGGAACCACAGACCTCTGCTCTCTGCATTACCTTTCGCCGCATGTGCCCAAGTGAAATGTCTTGGGATGAATTATGCGGCAATCGGCTGCAAGCCCGAAATATGTTTAAACAAGAATTAATATGTTCTGAAGAAAAAATAAACTGTAACATTACCTATTGAACGACCCCCGTCTTTGGAACAGCAGATGAAAAGTAACAATCAACATTCCTGAAACCTGGTAGTTCTACGAGATCTGATTCTGGATGAGCGGCTCGGCTGGATTTGGCATACCTGAAGACATTTGTGGACTCTCTTCGCCACTGAACTGAGATCATTAGCGACAGTGACCATTTATGGAGATTATGGACGTTGTGTTATTAATTGTCTTTATCTATCCTCGTAATCACTGTATGTGTCCTTAACGTTGTAAGCTGTAATCATCGGTTCCTAGTGAAGTTTTATATAAGGCACGATAAAAAGTTTCCGTTCGAAGGCCGTACAGTCCAGAATCGGTACTCCAGGCGGGAAAAATCGGCGTGAGCACTGAGACGGTCACCTCACCGACACACCATTTTGGACACAGGCTTTTAGTAAAACAGAGTGTCCCGCTGCGTGAAGAAGTCCCTAACTGGATGCTACACACTCTCGTCCGCCAGTAATCGCCGAGCGTTCCAGGCCTTCTTTCAGGGACCCGAGACAGTCCCATGGGGAGAGATCAGGGCTGTAGGGTGGGTTCTCGAGAGTCTCCCACTTACGTTGGCGTAACTTCTGTGTTAAAACTTCAGCGATATGGGGACGTGCGTTGTCAAGGAGCAGCAGCAACAGAACGGAAGTCGGTACACCCTTCCACAACGGTGGTTTTCGATAGAAGTGCTGCCCACACACATTTTTCACTCTCCGATGGATGTCTACGGTTTTTGTCCTTCAGCAGCCGAGATAAGAAGTGCAGCACATTGATCCTGTTTGGATGCGTTTGGTAACAACGTCGCCTTAGTTCACGTTTCCACGTTTACCGCACGCACATCGGAAAGACATGAATGTCACATGCAACCCTTGCTTACATGCCGATGCTTATAGAGCTGCATCGGAGTCGAACTATGTTGCACATACGTTGCAACGTAGTTCTCAAACGGAAACTTTTTTATTGTCCCTTACATCTTAGTTAATATTATATTAACTGTTTTTATTAAATGTATTTCTACGTACAATTGAATAAATGCACAAAATATTTTTCCAGATATGTTTGGATAGCTTGCTTTATATTTGAGGAATGATGGCTATGTCGTGTTAAATGTTCGAGAAATATGCAATGATGAGTGTAATTTTTCGAACATATGACATGTTCCTATGACACATTAGGTGAAAATTTAAAACGACGTAGCCATCATGCACAAATGTAGAGCAAGACATGGGTATTCTCTGCATAAATAATAATAGCAAGTATCACATGTCATTCCAGGAGAGCAACATATAGCCATACAAAAAGTAGGCATAACGCGCGCGAACACACACACACACAGACACACACACACACACACGCACACACACATGCACACACACACGGATAACTACAAAAACGCCAGAAAAATGTATACACAATTTAAGGAAGGAAACGTATTACTTATGTGTTCATTTTACATTAATAATTCATCACACATATTTTACAACCTTCAGTTTAGCACATTGTTACTTTAAATGTTCAGAATGTTCAGCGCTGGCGGCTATACACATAACAGAGCGACAAGCGGTCGCCACAACTACGTCGGTCAATGTTACTGTGCAGATCTCGCCATATGTCGGTGTTATCTCCCGGCGAAACTCCTTCAGCGTGCGTGGCTTACGTCGATAGATGTTACCTTCCACAGTTCCCAACAAGTTAAAGTCCATAGGTATTAGCTCTGGCGACTGGGGAGGGAACTCAAAGGGCCTTCTTTGGTTCAATACCCCGGAAAATTGTCATCCGGGAAAGCTCGTATGCCTAGATGCTGGTGTGGTGGCGCCAAGTCCTGTTGGTAGAAGACCTCTTCATCAGCTCCATAAAGCGCACGTATACCTGGCAAAATTGATGTGCCTAACATTTCCAGGTACACTTCTCCAGTGACAGTAGCATCAAAGAAAATGGGTCCTACTAAGCCCCTAGATTATAGTCCACTCCACACACGAACCCCTGGTAGACTGACCGCTTTATCCACATAAACATGCGGATTTCCCGGTGCCCAGTACACACTGTTATGCCGACTCACGATTCCATTAAGTTTAAATTTTGCCTCGTCACTCGACACTACCCAGTCTTGTTGGTAGAAGACCTCTTCATCTCATCCATAAAGGGCACGTATGCCTGGCAAAATTGATGTGCATAACATTTCCAGGTACACTTTATAACACTTCCGTTTGCTACTACTATACCATAACCTCAAAGCTGAAGGCAGTTCGTATAATGAAATTATTCATGTTCAAGTAATTATAGTATGAAGAAGCATAGCAGTGTTACCCTCTGAGAGGAATTTTGTTATGTTGACCGTGTTGTACCTAACGGAGGTGGCTTATCGGAAGTGAAAGTCAGAATTATGTAAATATTCAAACAGTAACAAACAATAATTTACTCATCCGCATTGTTCCAAGAATAAACAAAAAAAAAAAAAGTCGCCAGCCTAATTAGGCATGAGAATCATTAACATCCTTGTTTAAGAAAGTAGATATGAGTATCTTTAACGGACAGACACAACCTATATTTTGCCACACGTCAGTGCAATGAGCTCTGACACCTGCATATGTTAACGTTAAGTCTGGAGTTGACAGAGTAGAACAAACTATTTGCATAAATATAACAGATAACAATACACACTATTACTTTCAGGGCTTATTCAAATTGAATGGTCTTTATAACATTACTATTAATATTCATGGTAGAACCACAAATTGGACATAGGTTCAGTATTACTTTTCAAACATTTTCCTAGCTGACATGAAATTGTAAATGTATTTCACTGCAAAATTATGAACTGGTCATAGGTTAAGTCTCTCTCAGCTAAATACTTTTTTATTTAGAATGAATTTTAAATGGAATTCACTAACAGATTAATTCTCACTGTCTTTTGAATAAAGAAGTTACTGTTTTCATAAATAGTTGTCTTTCTATTAATTGAAATGTATCAAGAGCATAAAGGATAAACAATGGATCCTATTAAACTGTTAATATGCACTTTCAATACACAAGAGAAACAAGTACTTAGCAAGCATGAGTATATAGCTTTCCACAACTGCAGTATTCAACTTTTACTACAGTGAGACACAAAATTGACATATTTGTAAGATACTGACTCACCTTTTGCGATTTACAACAGGCAACAATGTGATCATTTACTAAGCAAAACTTTATAAGCCTCAGTTTTAAGAACTTTTAGTTTTGAAGCTGGCAACAACATATTAATAAGCAGTTTTAATAGAAAAATTATTTTGAGCATGCATCATTTACTTTAGTTCACTCTCTTGCCACATTAACTTTAACATTCTTTTTACTATGTTCAAGAGGCGTTAATTAGTTAAAACACTAGGCTTTAATGTTCTTTCAATAAGGACACTCGCTAATCACTTTAGTTCAAACGGAGAGGAACCTGAGAGGTGTTATGATAAGGAAAAAAATCGAGGTAGGTTCATAAATTCAGTTATAAATTACCTTGTATTTGAGCACACTAACACATCCAATAAGCTGATCCTTCACTGTACATTACTATAGTGTTCCATTACAGTAATTGCGCAATGTGGAGGCGATTGCGTTTTGGCAGGTGGATTTGCAGGTAAAATTGCTGGACTCTGTCATTTCTTGGTCGCGATGATAGATACCAATTTCAGAATAATTCCAGCTCTTTATCCATCTATCCGAGGCATTTGAAAGCGTCAGGAAAACCATCTCTCGGAACCAGCACAATATACAACTTTTACATGGGCAGTTCACAGTTTGGTAGCTTGTCCCAGACTGACTCTCAACTCCACCTTTTGTACCTAGGCCAACCTCAACTTGCGCGCGCTACTTACTTCCGTTCCTGAGGGGAACCACAACACCTTTTACATACAAAATAACTAAGATCCCTAAGTGAAGGTCAGCAGTTTACATAACAGCAAACAAACATTTCAAATAAAACAGAACATTTCCATATATTGGTAGTTCTACACAAAATTATTTAAATAAAATTATTTAATTTTAAAGATAACCAAAGAGATTATGTGAGGAAGACAAAACATATAATTTGCTCATAGATTATACTTCCTACACTCTAAAAGACATAAAAGTTTTTACAAAGAAAGGAGTATACAATTTTGCGTTATTGATTCAATCAAACAACATTTACAGAAGCTCAACGATGTAACATTAAATAAAACAAAAGGTAAAATAAATGAGTAGAGCACTAGAGCTATGGTATTACAACTTCTCCAGTGACAGTAGCATCAAAGAAAAAGGGTCCTACTAAGCCCCTAGATTAAAGTACACTCCACACACGAACCCCTGGTAGACTGACCGCTTTATCCACACAAACATGCGGATTTTCCGGTGCCCAGTACACACTGTTATGCCGACTCACGGTTCCATTAAGTTTAAATTTTGCCTCGTCACTCCACACTTCCTTCGTCATCAGTTACCGTTTGCTGATACCATTCGCAAAATTGCATTCGGCAATCAGGATGGTCATCGTTAATCGTGTGCAGTAATCGTAGAATGTAAACTTTCCAGTTTGTAGCTTTCAGAATCCTACGTACACTTGTACTGCTAGCCTCCACCTCATGGGCACATTGCGTAGCAGACTTCTGTGGAGAATTAACAAACGTGTCCAAAACGAGACTCGACGAAGCAGGACTTGTAGTTATACGCTGTCTTCCTGATCTTCCTTTGTGAATATCAGCAATCGTTCCATGCAATTCAAACTTGTCAATGATGCTTTTAATTGTTAGGCGGGTTGGTGGTTCTGTTTCAAACTCCCACCTCCACTGACTTTGCACTTCAATGGCATTATCAAACTTGAAAAAGCACTTCGCAATTCATTTTCGCTGCTCGGATGTCAAGCGTGCTAAAGCCATCTTGTTTTCTCAATACCGAGATGAAAGTACCAACATCTGTTGAGCCAGAAACAATACTACAACACACTCTAAACTCAAACCCAAAGACAAAATTGATATCTGGACAGATCCTAACAAAGAGTGTATACATTTTTCTGGTGGACCCTCTATAATCTTTGACAACAAAGTTACATAAACAAATTCTACGATTCACAAAACACTACGCAAAACAAAATAAGAGTAAGATGGAAATTGAGTGTGCAGGAAGAGGCAGTGTAACAGGAACATTTAGTGGTGTCGTCAGAATAGTAGTTTCACCAGAAAAAAGTGAGTATACATGGTCAAGACACAGAGCTTTACTGCCATTAGTAAGAAATTTGTATTGAGAAACAAAGATCTGAATTATTTGTGTATTATAGATACAATGGCACAGTATACTGTAGATGCTGAAAGTGCTGCATATAAGTGGAAATGTGTGTTTGTTTCATATCACTAAATTTAACCTCAATAAATTACGGCGAAACGCATCCGGTAGAACGGAAATTCAAATGTTCATAGAAACAACTTAAAAATTAAAATACGGGTATATGTGATAGCGGCAAACTGTGAAATCAGGCATTTTAACAGCTTAGCCAATATGTAGAACAGCAAATATCAGTAGGCAGGGAGTGAAAGGCATCTCATTTAATACATTGCCTGGGCTTTTAGTAGAAGATCAATACGTTTGAGGCAAAGTATGAAAGAAAGATAATTTAAATGCTTTGACAGTTACAAGGTCCACAGACATCGTGGTTGATCTCAGAAACGGTGGTTTTTACAACCTGGGTACCAAAGAAGGGATTTTAAACAGTTGTACACAAAACTACACTCCACACAACATAAGAAATCCTTTCCAAATTCCCAAGAAGTTCCGATGGACATAGAAGTTTCTCTTAGGACAGCTGTAACTCAGCAATCTACCGGGAGCTGGACAAGGATTTGTGGAATTCATATTGAAAAATAAATGAGATAAACTCAGGTGTTTGTGTGGAAATCAAATGTTCTTTGCTATTAAAACTGTCATTTTTGTTCTGCTTGTTACAATAAATAAAGCATTAAACACTTACAGCTTCGAAGTATATAAAATATGAAAGTTTAGATTCTGTTATTGCTTATTATAAATTTGTAAAAATCGCTACAGCCTATTCTTCCTATTGTTTATTACATATAAGTAACTATTAAAAAACTACTAAATCACAACTGCATAGGGATAATCCAAGTTTTAGACACGGACACATTTCCGATTATTTTCTTGCCCTTCTGTGCCCTTCTGTTATTGTGAAAACTAAGGAAAACTACTAAATGATAACATCTCCTTTCACCAATACTGAATTTTACTAACCAAAACACCCCTTTTGTAAACCAATATTTATAAACACTCAACAGCAATCAAATACTGTGTGCAATTACGCCTACATTCTGCCACTAATCTCCAGCCTCGTTACCGAGCAACTGTCTCTAGTCTCTCGCACACCTGACTTCCATTCACGGGCTCCAACACTCGGCTCCCGCTCACCCACTCACACATTGTTGACTGCACTGCAGTCTTTGCTTTATTTTATGATCGCTGCATAGTGCATGATCCATACTATGTAAGGGTACTGTACCCTTACTTACTGCAACCCACATCATTCTGAATCTGTTTACTGTATTCATCTCTTGGTCTCCCTCTACGATTTTTAACCCTCACGCTTCCCTTCAATACTAAATTGGTGAACCTTTGATATCTCAGAATGTGACCTACCAGGCTATGGTTTCTTTTAGACATGTTGCGCCACAAATTTCTTGTCTCTTCACTTCAGTTCAGAACCTCCTCATCAGTTTCACGATCTATCTAAATAACCTTCAGCGTTCTTTTGCAGCACAATATTTCAAAAGCTTCTATTCTATTCTTGTCTAAACTATTTATCGATCATGTTTCACTTATATACGTGGTGGTCCATTGATAGTGACCGGGCCAAATATCTCACGAAATAAGCATCAAACGAAAAAACTACAAAGAACGAAACTCATCTAGCATGAAGGGGGAAACCAGATGGCGCTATGGTTGGCTCGCTAGATGGCGCTGCCGTAGTTCAAACGGATAGCAACTCCGTTTTTTAAAAAATAGGAACCCCCATATTTTATTACATATTCGTGAAGTACATAAAGAAATATGAATGTTTTAGTTGGACCACTTTTTTCGCTTTGTGATAGATGGCGCTGCAATAGTCAAAAGCGCATAAGTGCGTGGTATTACGTAACATTCCGCCAGTGCGGGCGGTATTTGCTTCGTGATACATTATCCGTGTTGAAATGGACCGTTTGCCAATTACGAAAAAAGTCGATATCGTGTTGATGTATGGCTATCGTGATCAAAATGCCCAACGGGCGTGTGCTATGTATGCTGCTCGGTATACTGGACAACATCATCCAAGTGTACGGACCGATCGCCGGATAGTTGCGTCATTTAAGGAAACAGGAAGTGGTCAGCCACATGTGAAACGTCAACCACGACCTGCAACAAATGATGATGCCCAAGTGGGTGTTTTAGGTGCTGTCGCGGCTAGTCCGCACATCAGTAGCAGACAAATTGCGCGAGCATCGGGAATCTCAAAAACGTCGGTGTTGAGAATGCTACATCAACATCGATTGCACCCATACCACATTTCTATGCACCAGGAATTGCATGGCGACGACTTTGAACGTCGTGTACAGTTCTGCCACTGGGCACAAGAGAAATTACAGGACGATGACAGATTTTTTTGCACGCGTTCTACGAGGGCTATTCACAAAGTACATTACGTTTTCGTTTGTGTCCGTTAGGGGCGCGGATAGCGCGGCCATCTTGGTGTCATGGCATTCCGCCGCTCAGTCGGCATCCGGCCGTGCTAGTGAGAGGTTCGTGTTCTACTCCGTTGAGTTACTGTGACAGTTTGAAATGTCAGCGTTAATTGAAAATGCCGCGAAGTGTGAAGTGCGTGGTGTAATAGGGTTTCTGACTGTAAAAAACTGTACACCGATTGAAATCTATCGGCAGCTTTGTGAAGTGTATGGGGACAACATAATCACTGAAGGAGGAGTGCGTCAATGAGTCATAAAATTTAAAAATGGCCGAACTAACGTTCACGACGAAGAGCAAAGTGGAAGACTCAGCATAGTGACTGCCGAACTTGTCGAAAAAGTCGATGCCGCGGTCCGTGAAAACCGTAATTTCACAATAACGGAACTCTCTATGAGTTTTCCACAAATTTCACGAAGTTTGTTGCACGAAATCACTACCGAAAAGCTTGGTTACCACAAGTTTTGTGCTAGATGGATACCAAAAATCTTGACAGAGATTCACAAAAATCAGCGAATGGCTGCAGCGTTAACGTTTTTGGACGCTTACGAGAAAGATGGCGACTCATTACTCGATCGCATCGTTACTGGTGACGAAACATGGGTTAAGCATGTGAACTGCGAGACAAAATTGCAGTCAATGCAGTGGGGGCACACAAATTCCCCCTAAAAACCCAAGAAATGCATGCAGACAATGTCAGCAACGAAGGTGATGGCGACTGTCTTTTGGGACAGTAAAGGTGTGATTTTTTTGGATTTCCTGGAAAGAGGCACTACAATAAACTCTCAAAGGTATTGCCAAATTCTGCACAACCTCAGAAGAGCAATACAAAACAAGCGCAGGGTAAAGTTGGGCTCAAAGATCTTGCTGATTCACGACAACGCCAAAGCCCACACGGCAAATGCAACTCGTGAAGTTCTCGAATCTTTTAAGTGGGAGTTGTTTCCTCAGCCGCCGTACAGTCCCGACCTGGCACCGAGCCACTTCCACTTATTCCCAGCAATGAAGAAGTGGTTGGCTATGCAGCGTTTTGGTGACGACGCACAGCTTCAAGAAGAGGTAACCACGTGGTTGAAGGCGCAGGCGGCCGAATTTTACGACGAAGGAATTTCCAAGCTCGTCCATCGCTGCGATAAGTGCCTTAATTTAAATGGCAACTATGTAGAAAAGTAGTATTTAAGTGTGGCTTTCATCTGTATATAATAAAAACAATTTCCAATACTTTATTTATTTTTAATTCCAAAACGTAATGTACTTTCTAGATAGCGCTCGTATTTAGCGACGAAGCGTCATTCACCAACAGCGGTAACGTAAACCGGCATAATATGCATTATTGGACAACGGAAAATCTACGATGGCTGCAAGTGGAACATCAGCGAGCTTGGACGGTTAATTTATGGTGCGGCATTGTGGGAGGAAGAATAATTGGCCCCCATTTTATCGATGGCAATCTAAATGGTGCTATGTATGCTGATTTCCTATGTAACGTTCTACCGATGTTGCTACAAGATGTTTCACTGCAAGACAGAATGGCGATGTACTTCCAACATGATGGATGTCCGGCACGCACCTCGCGTGTGGTTGAAGCGGTATTGAATAGCTTATTTCATGACAGATGGATTGGTCGTCGAAGCACCATACCATGGCCCGCACTTTCACCGGATCTGACGTCCCCGGATATCTTTCTGTGGGGAAAGTTGAAGGATATTTGCTATCGTGATCCACCGACAACGCCTGACAACATTCGTCAGCGCATTGGCAGTGCATGTGCGAACATTACGGATGGCGAACTACTCGCTGTTGAGAGGAATGTCGTTACACGTATTGCCAAATGCATTGAGGTTGACGGACATCATTTTGAGCATATATTGGATTAATATGGTATTTACAGGTAATCACGCTGTAACAGCATGCGTTCTCAGAAATGATAAGTTCACAAAGGTACATGTATCACATTCGAACAACCTAAATAAAATCTTCAAACGTACCTACGTTCTGTATTTTACGAGGGTTATTCCAAAAGTAAGGTCCGATCGGTCGCGAAATGGAAACGACTATGAAAATCCGATAAAGCTTTGCACAGATGTGTTGGGTAGTGTCTCTAGTATAACCCCAGTTAGCATCACGTCGCTCTTCTCATTTCTGAGCTCGCAGTGAGTGCGTGAAGATGTCTAGAAAATAGTGTCTGCCGCCAAGTACGAGGGCCTGGTGAGAAATTTCGCCTGAAGCTATGCAGCCAACATTACATAACTGTCGTGCTGTTTCGTCTTCACGACAATTCTCAGCCGCATTCTGCAGGGGCAATGAAGATGCTCCTGCATCGTTTTCAAATGGAAATGTTAGATTACCCACAATACAGTCCGCAATTGTCTCCCCCTGAGTTTCATCTCTGGTCACATGAACCGCTGTCTTTGACGACAACATTTTGACACAGACAACGAGGTGTAGGCCAGCGTGGAGAATTGGCGGAAAGCACTGGCGCCTGCCTTCTATGATGAGGCTATTGAAAGTTGGTACAACGCTATGACAAAAGTCTAAGTCAGAACGGCGACTACGTAGAGAAGTAGCTGAAAGGTGTAGCTAATTGTTACAAGTAAAACATTTCTGATGTTCACTGTGGTTTCAATTTGGCAATCAATCGGACCTTACTTTTGGAATAACCCTCGTAATTTAAAAAAACCTAACTGTTGCAAACTGTTCGTCTAAAATTGTGAGCCATATGTTTGTGACTATGACAGCGCCATATATCACAAAGCGAAAAAAGTGGTCCAACTAAAACATTCATATTTCTTTACATACTACGCGAATATGTAATAAAAAAATGGGGGTTCCTATTTTTAAAAAGCGCAATTGATATCCGTTTGACCTATGGCAGCGCCATCTAGCAGGCCAACCATAGCACCATTTGGTTTTCCCCTGTATATGGCTACACTCCGGACAAATACTTTCAGAAATGACTTCCTCACACTTAAATCTGTATTCGATGTTAGCAAATGTCTCTTATTCAGAAACCTCAGCGTCGCCTGATTTAATTCGACCACGTCCCATTGTCCTTGTTTAACTCTGCTTCGTTCATGTTACATCCTCCTAGGAAATGTATTAAATTAAAAATAAACATCTTGCTGATATTTTCTAGATGTTCTATATATTACGATATTGTAGTGCATGTGTCGTTATGTTGAACGTTACAGTGTTCCTTGGGACATGCATGCCTGTTTGAAAGAACAGGCACTGCGGCAAGTTCAGCCTTTGTGAAATACACGAAACGTATTCACACTTGTGAATACGAACAAGCATCATCTGTATAAGAGAATGACAAATGTGAAAAATTGTGCCAGCCTGGGACTCGATGCCTGTGTTTCCATTTTACACGAATGTTCGCCTTAATAGCTTTGCCTATTTGTGCATGCCTGATGGATAGACCCAAACTTCTATATGCTGTCGTGCATGCCTGATGGATAGACCCAAACTTCTATATGTTGTCGTTCCTGCGTCACAACCTGTACTCTCACACGCATCATGTAACTCCAGTACAGGGGAGGACATATTAAATAAAAGTCGCAGCCTCATATGACAGGTGTCACGTGACGACTGCCCAAACCAAATGCCGGGAAGGATCAGCATCAAAACGGAGAAAAGAAATAAATAAGCAAATAAAATTCCGTTAACGCGACCGCTAGCGTAATGGGTGAAATCGGGATCGAGACCCGGTGCGGCACAAATTTACATTTTCGTCATTCCCTTATACAGCTGATTTCGTGTATTCTACATGTCGCCTAGGCATTCTATACACTGCCTTGATTTGACACTTTTCCGGTAACATATACATCAGATTATTCTACCATAGTTGTATGGTATACCACTACGATATGTGACTGACATCCGCGTGCATTTTTTACACTGTGCAGGTGAACCATCGTCGGAAGGCGAAGTCAGCGAGATTGAGAGCATCGACTCTGACAAGCCACCGATCAAACCAAGTGATGCCTGGCGCTGGCTAGTTGCTGCGGATGATTCGTTATCAGGCGTTCCAAGCAAGCCACCTAAACCCGACAAAAAGAAGCGCCCAGAACAGCGCGTACAGCGAACCGTTCGAACCAAGGACGCCGACCAGCGCAAGATTCCAACGCCGCCAGGAAAGGAAACAAAGAAGGAAACAAGTGTGCCACCAGCGCGACCGTCACCACGTCGATCCGAGGTGACTGAGGAGGTATCCTCGAGTCTGTCTCCTATGACATCCGCTATTGCCTCCGCCCAGCGCAAGACTCCAACGCCGCCACGAAAGGAAACAAAGAAGGAAACAAGTGTGCCACCAGCGCGAGCGTCACCACGGCGATCCGAGGTGACTGCGGAGGTATCCTCGAGTCTGTCTCCTATGACATCCGCTGTTGCCTCCGCCCGGTGCTCGGACTGTGGTCGTCACCAAAATTCCAAGCCATGCTCAAAATGTGGGAGCCTCCCGTCACCACCTCCAGCGCCGCGAAAATCCCCCACTGATGAAACTCAAGAGGAAAGTGATGAATCAGGAGAGGAACCCCTAAAATCTATCACCAAGACTTCGGAACGTCGTCAGCATGGTCCTCAATGCTCCTGCCCGAAATGTGACACCACTTGCCATGCAGCGGACCATGCTTTATCAGGCCAGAATAGACAAGAGCCTAAGGTGGAATGCATGTGTGGTGGCCTACCGCTACCCAAATTTTGCATAGAATGTGGGTGTCGTCTTCAGCTGCCAGATGACGTCTACAAGTACCCACTATGCCGAAATTGCCTCAGTTCTCTTTTTCCTGGAGCCCATAAGAAGAAGGAGCTGCCAGATGACCTGGACTGTAGTTGTTTATCTGAAGAGGCGGAACCGATACCCGAAGTTCTTCTTACCTGTCCACCCTGTGGCCAATGGCGCATTTCGCTTTCGCCTGAAGCACATACGAAGAAGTCAATGTGTCGTTGTGAACGGCCACTGAAAGAGCTTCTCTCAAAACCGAAGTTCTGCATAAAGTGTGGCTGCCGCCTATATTCAGATGAAGACATGGTCAACCTCTCTGAGCGAGTCGGGAATAAAACCCAAGGGGCCCCTACGAATAAGTCAGTCTGTCGTTGCGAATGGCCAGAGCAAGAACGTCTCTCACAACCTAAGTGCTGCAAAAAGTGTGGCTGCCGTGAACTTTCAGATGAAGACATGGCCGAATTCTTTGAGAGAGACGGAAATAAAACCCAACGAGCTCCGGCGAATAAGTCAATCTGTCGCTGTGAACGGCCCGAGCAAGAGCGTCTCTCAAAACCCAAGTTCTGCCAAAAGTGTGGCTGCCATGTACTTTCAGATGAAGACATGACCGAACTCCTTGAGCGAAATGGAAATAAAACCCAAGGAGCTCTTGCGAATAAGTCAGTCTGTCGTTGTGAATGGCCAAAGCAACAACGTCTCTCACAACCCAAGTGCTGCAAAAAGTGTGGCTGCCGTGAAGTTTCAGATGAAGACATGACCGAATTCTTTGAGAGAGACGGAAATAAAACCCAACGAGCTCCAGCGAATAAGTCAATCTGTCGCTGTAAACGGCCAGACCAAGAGCGTCTCTCAAAACCCAAGTTCTGCAAAAAGTGTGGCTGCCGTATACTTTCAGATGAAGACATGACCGAACTCTTTGAGGGAGATGGAAATAAAACCCAAGGATCTCCTGCGAATAAGTCAGTCTGTCGCTGTGAACGGTCTGATCAAGAACGTCACTCAAAACCCAAGTTCTGCAAAAAGTGTGGCTGCCGCATACATTCAGATGAAGACATGACCGAAATCTCTGAGCGAGACGGGAAGAAAACCCAAGGAGCTCCTGCGGATAAGTCAGTCTGTCGTTGTGCCCGGCCAGAGCAAGAACGTCTCTCACAACCCAAGTTCTGCAAAAAGTGTGGCTGCCGTGTACTTTCAGATGAAGACATGACCGAATTCTTTGAGAGAGACGGAAATAAAACCCAAGGAGCTCCGGCGAATAAGTCAATCTGCCGCTGTAAACGGCCCGAGCAAGAGTGTCTCTCAAAACCCAAGTGCTGCAAAAAGTGTGGCTGCCGTGTACTTTCAGATGGAGACATGACCGAATTCCTTGAGGGAGACGGAAATAAAACACAAGGATCTCTTGCGAATAAGTCAGTCTGTCACTGTGAACGGCCAGAGCAAGAACGTCTCTCAAAACCCAGGCTCTGCAAAAAGTGTGGCTGCCGCATACATTCAGATGAAGACATGACCGAACTCTTTGAGGGAGATGGAAATAAAACCCAAGGAGCTCCTGCGAATAAGTCAGTGTGTCGTTGTGAACGGCCAGAGCAAGAGCGTCTCTCACAACCCAAGATTTGCAGAAAACGTGGCGGTCCTGTAGACTCAGACGAAGACATTGCCGACTTCTTTCGGCGAGCTGGGAATAAAACCCAAGGAGCTCCTACGAATAAGAGAGTGTGTCGCTGTGAACGGCCAGAGCAAGAACGTCTCTCACAACCCAAGTTCTGCAAAAAGTGTGGCTGCCGCATAAATTCAGATGAAGAAATTGCCAACGTATCTGAGGGAGTGCATGATGCTGAGCAGTCGCCCGTTACCCGTCCGCTGTGCAAGCAATGTCGTGATTCATCGCTGGCTGAGTCGCCTGAAGAGACGCGCGTCTCTGTTCCGTGCCCAGCGTATGATCGTCTGACTCCTCACAAAACCTGTGTGATATGTGGTTGCCCACTAGGTGTTTACACAGAGCAACGAAACTGGTCACCTGTTACCGACCCACTGTGTAGGCAGCGTCCCACGTCGCTTTCTTCACATATCTCAGAGCCGTGGCCAGCATATTCTGAAGATCCTCAGAGGACACCCAGCTTAAGCCTCCATCAGTTGCATCCATTGCCAGACAGTTCATCGAGAAAGTTTTGCTCACCTGTCTGCGTGTGCTGTGCTGCCACAGGCCATCAGCGAAGAGCCTCCAGCAACCTGACCGGTTTACAAACCAACAGAAATCAGTGGCCACTGCAACGCGACAGCGCCTGTAGCAAGACAGTGCTCAGAGACAGCAATGAAGCCACTCGTCAGAGAAAGCAACAGAAGGCCCGTGCATTCTACAATGACCTCTTGTCTCCCGTGCAGCTTGATGATGACTGTGTTTCTCAGCCATATTGCACACAAAGAGACGACATGGAATCAGAGGCGTATTGTGTCCCACCGCCTCCATGCCAAAGATGGTTCAGCAACCAGCCAGCACCACTGGAAAGCCTCGCAGGACCAGACGAGGCTCCAGAATGGGCGCAGCAGAGCGTGTGTGAAAGAGACTTCTCTGAACCAATGAGATGGACGCCGTCACCGGCTCGCGCAACACGTGAGGGGCCATGTGAATCAAACGGTTGGAGTCAGCTGCCTTGCGAGAATCTGACTGTCTCTGTAGAACCATTTCCAGATTGCGAATGTCCGCGGGCAATGGAATCTGACACTTTACAGGTGATGATATTGCATACTTTGTCTTATTTTATTCTTAACTGTTATTAGTGATATAGATTAATATCACTTGTCTACCGTTTCTTCTTGTTCAACGTCATCCTACCCTTTGCTCCCACAATTACAGAAAAACTGTCTCTGCACACTAATTTATACTTCACAGTCCACCAAGCACTACACGATTTATGATATCTTCTACGTGTTGTATCATGTTTCGGTCGCAGTATGTTACTAACTGTGGTGGAATATCGATTGGAACACTCGACATATCCGAGTAAAGTGAGATTTAAAGATCCTAATGTCTGATTGAAGTTTTCTGTACTTAAGTCATCTGACAGCTGATTGACAGTACTTCCTTCAACAAGTCCACTATCAATTTCCTCCACATAACTGTATAATTTAGCAAAGCTTTTCTCTCCACCGATCCTTAGGGTAGTGGGATATTGGTCTAAATGTCCAGGTCTGTGATGAGTCACTTGTTTGCAAAGCCCTGATTTTCTACCATGAGGACATTTTTTTGAGGCAATACTTTTGACATAACACCTCCTACTATTATCAAATATCATATTGTAACATAATTTTCCTTAAGCTCGTGTTGGTCAAACAAATTCCAGTACTGGCCATTAAAATTGCTACACCACGAAGATGACGTTCTACAGACGCGAAATTTAACCGACAGGAAGAAGATGCTGTTATATGCAAATCATTAGCTTTTCAGAACATTCACACAATGTTGGTGCCGGTGGCGACACCTACAACGTTCTGACATGAGGAAAGTTTCCAACCGATTTCTCATACACAAACAGCAGTTGTCCGGCGTTGCCTGGTGAAACGTTCTTGTGATGCTTCGTGTAAGGAGGAGAAATGCGTACCATCACGTCCGCGAATTTGATAAAGGTCGGATTGTAGCCTCTAACATTCTGCGTGGTGTCTGTTGTTCTATGTCGTGTCTCCCTACCACTTTCGTGCAACGACGCTCTGAGCGTGTTTTTTAGGGAACTGACTAGTTTGAACCTGGGTCCTGTTGCTGGTAAGGAGACGCCAGACCACACATGACATGTAGAGTTCAGAAGAGTTCAGTGAGACTAGCGATGATACAACCAAATACTTAATGATTTCAGCGTTAGCTCCACTGCACTCCCTGTAAAAGAATCTTAATACTAACTAAATGTAGTGGAAGGGGTTCAAGGCTTTCCTATTTTTAGTTAGCTGGTAAAAATGACGTCGAAAAAGTAGTTAAGTTTACCATTGGAAATTTTATTCTACTCACAAAACATTGTTTATAAATTGCACTATTGATAAAAGGAAATATTTTAATACAGGATGATAAAAACAAACTGCGTTCAACAAAAATGCGAACGAACATTTCCTGAGAGGGTTTCCAAGTTCTACAGTGGATCGAAGGATGACCTATGCCATATCAAATCTATTTTCTAGGTTTAAATTAAGTTTCACAAAAGAGAAAACTATCAAAATGGTCTACTGTGACCCTCAATTATCTTTAATTACTTATCTAACTTGTCGTAAATTACAGTGGCTGATGTGGCTTCTCAATAATTATATAACAGAAAAATCATCGCGTTTCGGATTTTAACTTACGTAGCAAATGTGAATACCATGAGCTTTAATTGACGATCGACACTAGTATTACGCAAAACGGGGGTGTAACAGATGAGACTTCTGCAGTTCTGAGTGAAGCCTTATGCGCTCAAAGATTCGGCATCGCGTGCGTTCATTACCTTCTCGTTGGTTATGCAGCGTCAGAGGGCGGCGGGCGACGCAGCTCCATACAGCTCGCCGTCTCAGAAGCAACTCTCTCCTAACTTCTCCTTACTACAATTTACCGAAGTTGGTTTAAAAAAAACGATATGGCTGTGTTTTCATCTGACCAATCAGGGTCTCAATGTTAACCTTAAGCTCCACCTACAAAAATTCTGCCTATCCAATGAGAAACGTTATACTTTTCGTGGTGGGGCAATGTTTTTAACGTTTGCAACGTAACAGAGACGCGAAAAAGTCTCACGCTAAAACTTGCGGCTGGTGTGGCCGTTTTAGTGTTATCGTAAGATCTATACTGTTCTTCTGGAGGGCTCTAGCTTTTAACATGGGCTGGGGGTTGGTCCTGGTGGTTAGCAGGCGACGTGAGTGTCTGTCCCTTATCGTAGAGCCTTCTAGCTTAACACGGTTCTGCTCTCGGCTTCTGTTCTCGTTTCTCCCCTCGGAACTGCGTCTGTCTCATGGTGGGAAGGTATGACATACATTTAGGCATTCTTGTGTTAGTCTGTGGTATTCCATTTGCTCACTCGTTACTCGTATTACTTTGGTTAATTTAATGTCACGATTTATTTGGAGCTATGTGACATACTACTGGATTTGCTTATCATGTCAGGGTTTTCATGGAAGGTGTTGGATTTGCCTGACACCTTACATATCACCACCCATCGAACTTAATTATTGCATTGAAGTTAGGCAATGACTGAATTGTTGTCTAAGTCAGTCAAAAATTATTCCTTTATCTAAATGTTGTTGCATACTGTTCAGCCACGTTATTCTGGTTCTAAGCTAGTTTGTATTACTATTTTATATTTTTATATTCTTCCACATTATTCTCAAAAATATGTTTATATTGACAAGAGAAGAATATTTTTATGCTATTATTATTATTATTATTATTATTATTTAATTATTTTCTTTCTTTATTTAAGTGTGAAGTTTGTTTTTTAAGAAGTTTTTATCGAAAGTGAGGAGTCTTTCACATCGTTTTTCTTAGAAATATTTTTTTTTAAATGTAGTAATTACATAAAATCTATTCCTAACACATTTTCTAAATATCATGTACAAGTAAAATGTTTTTGTTTCTAGACACTCATTTCAACATTGTTACACTAACAAAGAAGAATTATTTCCAAGAATTGCTTTGACAAAGAAATATACATACACAAGTATTGAGATATTATCCTAACAAATGGAACAAATGTTAAAAAAAAAGGGAAAACATCCAACAAGATAATTTTTTTATTCTTCGTTTTTATAAGGAGAAAATAAGTAAAATATAGTTATTCTTTTATTTTTATGAGGAGAAAATAAGTGGCATATAGTTTTAGTGTTTATTGTACCTTACTTTTGTTCTTTATATACTGTCCATTTCAGAACTAATGACTTATTTTTATCGATAGTCTACTTTTTACTTAAGTCCATAGTCAATGACTGTTATTTTGTAGTTTATTAGCTGTCTGGTGTGCTTAACTTATTTACTTTTTCACACATTTCTTTTACACAATTCCTACATCACATAATTTGATTTCACACATTCACACAATCCTATGAATGTTTAAGCATGAGGTTGGCGAATGTTTTTGCATGAAGATGATGGACTTCAGCGAGATGGATGTGGGCAAGTATTTGATGTACAGCTTCGTTCGTCGTTCCTTGTTAGCTTTGCAAGTGTGTGTTGCTGTTGTGGAGGTCCCATAATGGAACGGAGCTGTGAGTGCAGAATCTCGTGGTTTACTGGCTTTGTATGCATGAAAGTCATCGTTATGTGTCGCTGAAAGCGGTCGTTTTTCGTTGTAGTACTTCGCAGACGACTATTTTACAATAGGATAGGAATTTGGGAAGGTACATCATCTATTCTTCACCCATCTTCTTTCTTGGTCTCAATCTTGCGAATCTTCAACTTCTGTTCTTCCTGCTTTTCCACTGCTTCTTACTTGATTCTTGGTTCTTCTCTGGGCAGGATATGGAAATATTTATTGATAACTAGTCGCTTTGAAGTTCTCCTCTTAGTAACAGTTTGATAAATTGTTTGGGCGTGTCATTTTTACTTTGTGGAAGTTTCCTTCAGTTTCGTGCATCAGCATGCTGTTTAATAGCAGTAGTGTGACTTTTACACATATTTTTTTGCCAGTGGTGGCTTGCCCAAGCGGTCTTCTCGTCAGGCCGTTTTTTGCTCGCTCTGCTGAGTCAGGGCATTCCAAGACCCTCTTGGCCTTCCGTGTTCTGTCCCAGCAGGGTTCCGCCACTCTGTGATTCCGTGTTCTGTCCCAGCAGGGTTCCGCTTAGCGGGCAGATTTACTGCCCACTTCGGCTACAAGGGCCCTCTGTTGGTCTCACTGTCCTTTCCCTTCTCTCGACGCTTCTGCCTTGTAGGAATCGTGTCTTGCTAATTACGTCCTTGTCTTTCTTGATACTTCTCGCGTTGCAACTTGTGGGTCGTTGCATTTGGTCTTTGCTGGAGTTTTGTCAATGGTTTTTACAAAAAGTTTTACTTATAATCATCTAACATATGTCTAGTATCTACATTGTTTTATGCTTTTTAAAAAAGCTTTACAAATATCTGTGCCCTTTCCATGTTACAATTCTAAGATATTTTGAGTCTTAACTTCTACAAGAATCCTGAAATTCGTTTTTCATTTTTTGTGTAGTGTCGTGGTGTATAGCAGTTTAGTATTTCATGCTGTTAGACTATCAACACTTTATCCCTTCACCTTAATCTATGCTACTATTGGTGTTATTTTTGTTTTTGATATTATTGAAACTACTTCCTTTTTCCCACCCTCCTCTTTCTTCATTCTTCTTTCTCCTGATGATCTTATTTGCAACATAAACTTGAAATATTGTGCTAATTATTTACCAGTAATAAAATTAATCTTCAAACTTTTTGATATGGCTCACTTGGTGAAGTCCTAAGGTTTTGCCCTTTCTTTGGGTTCATTAGTTCCACAGCATTATCATGAGCAGGTCCTTTGTATGCAGCATAAAACTTATGTATTTTGTGTTTCTGTTTGCTGGAGAGATGGTGTGTTTTTACAAATACTTTCTGGCCTACTGAGAATGTTCTTTTAATTGCTGTTCTATCTCCTCTTTCTTTTCTTTTAATGGGTGCCTTTCTGATGTTGGAGAGTGCTGTTGCTATGACTTGTTTGTGCTGTCTATGTATTACAATAGGAAGTCTAACGTTTTCTCTGGTTATGTTTGGGGGTTCAATATTTTTAAGTACAGTAACTGCAGGTAGTAGTGTAGTGCTATGTGGCATTTCATTTATTACTTCTTGAAAATCTTTAAGGTATATATCCCAAGTGTTGTGTCTTTTGCCTGCATATAATCGGCTTAAAGTGCCTATGTCCTTCATAGATCGTTCTGCTGGATTTTCGCTAGGTTTGTACTTAGATATGTAGATGGGTTTTATTTTGTGTTGTTTTAACGTGTTCTGCCATTGCACTCATTTGTATTGTGGGCCATTATCCGAAATTATTCGTTCCACTCGACCTACTTGTCTGAGAAAATCTTGTCTAAATGCTTTACTTATAGTAAGACCTGTTGCCTGTTTTAATGGTGTCAAGGTAACATATTTAGAAGTAAGTTCCAAAACGACAAATATGAAAGTATATCCATTTTTTGTGCATGATGGGGGCCCCATCAAATCTGATGCAGCTATTTGTTGTAATTTTTTAGGGATTATTGGAAACATAGGTGGTTTGGTTTGTAAAGTGACATGTTTAGCCCTCATACATTTTTTGCATTTGACTAATACTGTTCTAATTCGTCTTTCCATATTAGGAAAATTGCTTTTTGTTTTATTTTTAAAAACATTTCTTTGGTCCAAAGTGGCCATTACTTAAATGTGTATACCATATGTACTTATTAATTAGTTCATCTGGGATATACATTAACCATTCATTCGTTGCAACATTTTGTCTAAAAAATAAAACATTGTTTTTTACGAGATAGTGCTGTCGAATGCCTGGAAAAATCCTCACTTCTGCACTTGTGTTTGATTCCTAGTATTTTGGGATCCTTGTCCTGTTCTTTGCCTATGTTTTTCAATGCTGTCGTAATGTAGTTTCCGAAAGGTACTTGTTTCATATAGTACATTGTAAACTGGTCTTCTGCTGCTTCCAAACCTATGTTATTGGATGCACCCTATGGACATCGTGACAAAGCATCTGCTAAAACATTCGCTGGTCCTGGTATGTGTGTAATAGTGAAGTCAAATTCTTGTAGTATTAAAATCCATCTGGCTAACCTCCCATGAGTTAGTTTGGCGGATAACAGAAATTCTAATGCTTTGTGGTCAGTGTATACTTTTGTTTTTCTTCCGAATAGGAAGTATCGAAAACGTTGGAAGCCCCATACAATGTCCAATGCTTCCAGCTCTGTGACTGAATAGTTTTTCTCGCTTGTTGTGAGTACCCGACTGGCAACTGCAATTGTTCTATATGATCTTAGCCCTGCCTGTTCGTATTCTTGGAATAAAACAGCTCCTAAACCTGTTTTCGCACTATCAATGGCCATACAAAAATTTTGTGTTAGATCAGGATGTGCTAAAATCGGTGTTGTTGTTAGTGCGTTTTTCACTTTTAAAAATTCTTCATTGGCTTGTTGATCCCATACCCATGGCGTGTTTTTTCCAGTCAATGCACATAGGCGTGGCGTTGCGAGAGAGTCGATCCAAATAAAATTTTTATAGAATCCGGTGAGACCAAAATACCTCTGAGGGTTTTCTTATTATATGGAGTACAGAATTCTTTGATTGCCGTTAGTTTTTCTGGGTCGGGCATTACCCCTTTCACTGAAATTATGTGTCCTAGAAATTTGACCTCGCGCCTTCCCAATTTGGATTTTGTTATATTTACTGTGACCCCATGCTCTTTCATGATCTGTAAGGACTGATTTAATGTGTCGTTGTGATGTTACCAAGAGGGTTCTGCTATAATCACATCATCAACATAACAAGTAATTTTTTGTAAAATTTCAGGACTGAGTATAGTATTAAATCCCCTAATAAACGCTGCTGATGATATGTTTAAACCAAATGGCAATCGTTTAAACTGGTAACATCTACCGAATACGATAAATGCTGTAAATTTTCTACATTCTGGGGTCAATTCTATTTGCCAGAAACTACTCCGTAAATCAGTTGATGAAAATATCTTAGCACCGAGGAAGTTTTGTATCAATTCCTCTAATTTTTCTGGGCGATCTGTCTCAGTGATTATGATTGTGTTGATCTGTCTGCAATCAAGCACTAACCTGATGCTCCCATCTCGTTTTTGTACAATATGGTGCGGGCTGTTATATGTGGAGGTTCAATAATATCATCATCTAATGTCACGATTTATTCGGAGCTATGTGACATACTACTGGATTTGCTTATCATGTCAGGGTTTTCATGGAAGGTGTTGGATTTGCCTGACACCTTACAAGCCTATCGCGACTGCGGTTTATTGCAACGCAACATTGCTGCTCGCGTTGGTCGAGATTCGATGACTGTTAACAGAATATGGAATCGTTGCGTTCAGGAGGGTAATACGGAACGCCGTGCTGGGTCCCAACGGCCTCAAATCACTAGCGGTAGAGTTGACAGGCATCTTATCCCCATGGCTGTAACGGATAGTGTAGCCACGTCTCGATCCCTGAGTCAATAGATGGAGACATTCGCAAGACAACAACCATCTCCACGAACAGTTCGACGACGTTTGCAGCAGCATGGACTATCAGCTCGGAGACCATGACTGCGGTTATCGTTGACGCTGCATCAGAGACAGGAGCGTCTGCGATGGTGTACTCAACGACGAACCTGGGTGCACGAATGGCAAAACGTCGTTTTTTCGGATGACTCCAGGTTCTGTTTACAGCATGATGATGGTCGCATCCGTGTTTGGCGACATCGCGGTGAACGCACATTGGAAGCGTCTATTCGTCATCGCCATACTGACGTATCACCTGGCGTGATGGTATAGGATGCCATTGGTTACACGTCTTGGTCACCTCTTGTTCGCATTGACGGCACTTTGAACAGTGGACGCTACATTTCAGATGTGTTACGACCCGTGGCTCTATCCTTCATTCGATCCCTGCGAAACCCTACATTTCGGCAGGATAATGCACTACCGCATGTTGCAGGTCCTGTACGGGCTTTTCTGGATGCAGAAAATGTTCGACTGCTGCTCTGGCCAGCACATTCTCCAGATGTCTCACCAGTTGAAAACGTCTGGTCAATGATGGCTGGACAACTGGCTCATCACAATATGGCAGTCACTATTCTTGATGAACTGTGGTATCGTGTTGAAGCTGCATGGGCAGCTGTACCTGTACACGCCATCCAAGTTCTGTTTGACTCAATGCCCAGGTGTATCAAGGCCGTTATTAGGGCCAGAGGTGGTTGTTCTGGGTACTGGTGTCTCACGATCTATGCACCCAAATTGCGTGAAAATGTAATCTCATGTCAGTTCTAGTATAATATGTCTGTCCAATGAATACCCGTTTATCATCTGCATTTCTTCTTGGTGTAGCAATTTAAATCGCCAGTAGTGTATATTGTAATAGTTTCTGTGATAGTTCTGTCCTAAGGATAGTGGTACTGAGTTAATTGAATTTTAATAGTAAGTAATGCATGCAGTTGCATCAGATTACGGTCAAATAAGCTAATTAAAGTAATCAGTTTGAGTGCAACATTTGAAACTAATAATAACAATTTGATGGTGTGTATCAACTGCAGGTTAATGTAAGGAGAAGCTCTTTAGTTTCCAAGTCTAAATGGTGATCTCTATGCATAAAATTGAAACATTTGTGATTGTGCTGATAAAAGCAGGCAAAACAGTGGTATGTGGGTCGCCACCATATTAGACGTTATCAAAAAATGCATATTTTAGGAAATAAGTGGCATACTCCCATAGTTATGGTGGTATTCAGAACATTCGCAGCAGACTATTACTTTGTTTTGCAAATTCTATGCAGCTATGAGATAATGAATAAAATATTAGAAACCTGTAATGCCAAGAGACAATAAAATATTTTACAAATTTATCATCAGTTTAGTTGTCGGAAGGTTTTTTAAAGTGCATTTAGGTGCAGAACGTTCTTCCAGTTTGGATTATTACTGAACTGATGATTTGCATGTTGGTGAAATGCTGTTTGCCCATTACCAGCACGGATTTAAGAAACAATAACATGTAATTTCTTTCAAGGACCATCTAACGGTGGGTGTCCAGGGTGGTATTTATTCTCGTGCATGACATAAACGGGACACTAGCTATCGAAATTTTGATGGGACATGCTATTAATTTCATTACGAGATATAAATTATATGCTGTGAGTACTGGGTAAGGATATTGCATGTGAGATATACCAAACACTACCGGCAGCAGCTGGTGTGCGTGTGCCGGCTACAACAAAGCGACAATGGCCAGTCTTCTGCCAACAACGCCTCTGACAGTTATCGCTTACTCTGATGAGCAAAGTTCTTAGCGACATCCAGGTACAATCCCCCACGAGACCCCTGAAGAAGAGAATTTGTCAACAAATTCAACAATTGTCAAATTTGCCTTAGAAATGAGAGCAAAATGTCCTACAGCAAGAGTATAGCCGAAGTTTCCTCCTTTTCTTCCCTTTAATTCTTAATTTAAAAGAAAAGAAAAGAAAAATAACACCTTGAGCGTGCTTTTGGTTTAGATGGGCTAGTCCCAGTTTTAGGCCTCTCCAATTGAATTATTCATTTTTTAAATCCTTTAACCTTGGATACTGAACTGTATTACCCTGTTAGACAAATCTGCAAAAACTGTTACTTTTTAAAAGCCTTCTACAGTGACTTTTATTTGTTCCATATCTTTTCCTGCGTAGCATGTACTGTAACGCTGTAAAGTGATGTGAACTCTGGTCCACTCTTTGTGTACTCAAAACACCTGTTAACCAACGACAGACCTGTAGTCCGCCTTGTAAAGCGGCACAGAGCTCTTTAGTGAGCCTGGGTCTTCCGTGCCTGGCTGGGAGCAACTTTACAGTCACATGCCTCCCAACTGAAACTATAAAAAGCTTAGAGCTGTAAAGTGATTTTGTGTTTAATTCGTAGTTGTCCACAAAGAAAATATCATATTGCTTTTCAGTTTCCTACACAACACTGATTCAAATGTTTCAAATTTCATATTTCATTTTACAAACGTACTGGTCATATTCTCCAACCTTGGAAAAATAATGTGACGTTTATTATGTTTAGCTGTAATCTACACATAAATGTAAAAGGAAAATTATGTTTACACTTTGACAATAACATGGAGTCAAAGTACATTGGCAGCTTGCATGGATGACTAATAGCGTTGCTAAAACAGAGTAGCCGTTTCTGAGACTTACGTAACTATTAAATAAAGACAAATACACACTGATATTAGAAAAATATCGTTTCTGCGGTTCAAAATCGATTCATACGAAATTACTATAATGTCATATTTTTCACTCACTTCACGCGACTTTTTTCCTGGGTTATGATGTATTACTGATAGAAGAAATATTAATACACGAGGGAAATCGAGGAATAGACGAGTATGAAAAGAAAACGTTATAAATTACTCACCAATTCGTCAGCAATCTTGTAAACAAATGGATATGACGGTTTATTTCTTCGAATATCTTTAGCGTATAGAAATGTCTTTTTGCACCCACAATGTTCTGTTGCGCTATTGGCAAACTTAAACCGCTAATCATTCCATATTGTCAGTCATTTTGCTCATTTTGCGGAAGCATCCGTATGTCACCTAGTCCTTTGCGCACTCCAACTTAACGATCTGATTCAATCATCACTGTAATGTGCCTAAACATACCACTTTCGTCCCGCTAGGCTACGAATTACTATATACCAGAAAGGTTTTTCATCAAAGCTTAAGACAGTTAACCGCTCTCTAACTCCATCATAGTAAATGCCATTATCACACTAAAAAATTACATCATAATTTGAACACTGAAAGCTCTATCTTTTCGCATGCCTTCTACCAACAAATACGCATTCAGCCTAATGCACTCTCTGATCAAATGTGTCTGGACACAACCATGTAAAGCCGTCGGCACACGACCGTGCTGTCGAACGTTAACGTTGAGCGTGCCAAGTTCAACGTGCTGTTGGACGCTCAGGAATGATACGAGTTGTGCATACGGTACGTCGGCGCCAACGTGGCATACGCAATCGCAACACACTCCAGCGACAGTTGGGGGATGTTTCTAGTTCGTAAATCACACTGTTTACTCAACGGGCGCTCGCAAAATTCCCACGCTAGCTCTCTTAAAACGCACATTTCCTCCATTGTCCACGAAAAGGAAAGTATCATGTCGAATCAGTAAGAACACAGGCTTATAAAAGTTCCATTACAAACAGTGCGGTACAAATTTGGAATACTTCTCCGCATAAGATAAACATTATTTCATCATTTCCACATTTTAGTAAAGCCCCAAGGTCAGTCTTACTTGATCACTGTTCCTACACAGTAGCAGAATCTTTGCAACATGTGAATTACGAAGCGTAAAAGAAAAAGGAGCAAAATATCTTTATAAAAGAAGCGCAAGCTGTCCTGTAGATTAAGCCAATCGAACAAAGTCACTCCTCAAAAAAAGGTGAACTTAAGTTTACATAACATCAAATATCATAGTATATACTTATATTAAACTAATAATAAAGTATCAGAACCTAATAAAAACGTAAATGTTAGGAAAAAAATTTGGTAGAGTCAAGACGTGAACCACTGCCCCAACAAACAACTCTACATAGGACAGTGATGCTGCTTTTCTTTTTTTTATTCCACCTAAACAGTAACAAAAATGGCTACAATGAAATGACATAAATAAGGTGACAGATAATTGCAGTCATAAATTAGAGCATTGAAAAAATGAGGAATCATATTCAGTCTTTAGCAGTAGCACAATTTAGCACCTTCACTGTCACCTTTACGCTAAATCATCCACATACCCCCAACATACAACATAGTATGTTACCGCTTGCTGAAAACCTTAATCGTAGATATGTTTGTAATTGAAATTTAATTATAACAAAATGTAACAAGAAGAATGCGTTTTGTATGGATCTACAGCGTGTCGCTGCCTTCAAATAGCCTAGTCTCATAATACGCAAGATACAATAATTCTTTTTCCACGAATATGATGTGTCCCATTATTTTATTGGAACCAGTCACACAGTTAACAACGGGTTTTCCAGTGATTCTCAATTTGCTGGTGCTCAGAAACGGTATATATACATAAAGGCTTGAAATGAATGCCAATACGGCGTCTCACAGCTCTGTACTGAAGGGAGACGGCGTGCGGGTGACATAGGCGGCGTTGTGCCATCTCATTGGTCAACGCTCAGACGCACGCTCAGAATATCTGACATGCCAGATATTGCTTTGCACGTTCGGAAAGACTCCCGAACGTGCTATTCCACGCTAAGACGTCAGAAACTCGGCACGCTCAACGCTCAACGTTCGGATGCACGGTCCGTGTGCCGACGGCTTAACGCTGAATTAACCACCAGACGAGAGGCGGACCCGCCCGCGCGAAAGAAGGCGGGGAGTATTGTGTTGTCAGTACATTAGCGGTAACAGCCGAAAGCGGCGGTCGGAGTATCCCAGTAACTTACGTGGACTAGTCACTGGATGTCACTTCAGTAACAAATTCATCAGGGACATTTCGTCCCTTTCATAGCCGCCCGTGTCGGCTGTTGGTTTGTTTGTGAAGCGGAAATGCGAAGGAACAATTGGAAGTAAGGCAAGAGCAGGCAGATCTGATGTGCTGGCAGACCCGGACCGTCTAGAATTGCGGAAGGAGGTTGCAAATATCGCATGAAATGAGCAGAAGAAATCACTGGCGAGTACCAAAGTGCTGTCAGCATTCCATCTGTCACAAAGAGAGCAAGCAAGGAGTTGGAAAGAATGGGGTACAGCGGTAGAGTACCTCGTCCTAAGCAACACATTTCAGGAGTCAGTTCTAGGCCACGGTTAGGGTGGCATCTAGAGCAACACCACTGGACAGTTGATGACTGAGAGTGCCAGAGTTCGAGAGATGAGTCACACCATACTCTTTGGCGATCCATGGAAGGGTTTGGGCTTGTCGAATGCCTGGAGAACTTTACCCGCCCTTATTTTTGGTGCGAACAGTGAAGTGTGGAGGGGTTGCTGTTACGGTTTGGTAGTTTTTTTCGTTGTTATCGTGTGGTCACCTTATTGCTTCTAAGAAAACACTAAATATGCAAGAATACGAACATGTTTTACAGTATTGGTTGTTTGATTGATTCGGTGGAGGGGACCAAACAGCGAGGTCACCTGTCCCATTGGATTAGGGAAGAACGGCGAAGGAAGTCGGCCCTGTCCTTTCAAAGGAATCGTCCCGGGATTTGCCTGAAGTGATTTTGGGGATTATGGGAAAACCTAAATCAGGATGGTCGGACGCGGGTTTGAACCGTCGTCCTACCGAATGCGAGTCCAGTGTGCTGACTGACCACTGCGCCACCTCGTTCGGTATACAGCACTGTTTACAGCGTGCAGCAGAGGAGTAGTTCTCTGTTTCACAGAGGAAGACTGCACTGTAGTTCCTTCTCTAGACTGTCGCACAGATGACAAAATGGTAGATATCGAAATAGATGACAGAGGGATAGAAAAACAATTAAAATGGTTCAAATGGCTCTGAGCACTATGGGACTCAACTGCTGTGGTCATCAGTCCCCTAGAACTTAGAACTACTTAAACCTAACTAACCTAAGGACATCACACACACCCATGCCCGAGGCAGGATTCGAACCTGCGACCGTAGCAGCAGCGCGGCTCCGGACTGGAGCGCCTAGAACCGCATGGCCACCGCGGCCGGCCAATTAAAATGGCTCAAAAGAGGAAAGGCCGCTGGACCTGATGGGATACCAGTTCGATTTTACACAGAGTACGCGAAGGAACTTGCCCTCCTTCTTGCAGCGGTGTACCGTAGGTCTCTAGAAGAGCGTACCGTTCCAAAGGATTGGAAAAGGGCACAGGTCACCCCGTTTTCAAGAAGGGACGTCGGACAGATGGGCAGAACTATAGATCTATATCTCTAACGTCGATCAGTTGTAGAATTTTGGAACACGTATTATGTTCGAGTATAACGACTTTTATGGAGACTAGAAATCTACTCTGTAGGAATCAGCATGGGTTTCGAAAAAGACGATCGTGTGAAACCCAGCTCGCGCAATTCGTCCACGAGACTCAGAGGGCCATAGACACGGGTGCCTAGGTAGATGCCGTGTTTCTTGACTTCCGCAAGACGTTCGATACAGTTTCCCACAATCGTTTAATGTACAAAAAAAGAGCATATTGACTATCAGACCAATCATATGTTTGGATTGAAAAGTTCCTAGATAACAGAATGCATCATGTCATTCTCAATGGAGAGAAGTCTTCCGAAGTAAGAATGATTTCAGGTGCGCCGCAGGGGAGTGTCGTAGGAACGTTGCTATTCACGATATACCGGGTGATCAAAAAGTCAGTATAAATTCGAAAACTTAATAAACCACGGAATAATGCATATAGAGAGGTAAAAATTGGCACACATGCTTGGAATGACATGGGGTTTTATTAGAACCACCCCACGCGTGAAAGATCTATTGCGGATAGTCGTCTTCGGTTCATTGGTAGAATTTTGGGAAGATGTTGTTGTTCTGTAAAGGAGACCGCTTATAAAACACTAATACGACCTATTCTCGATTACTGTTCGAGCGTTTGGGATCCCTATCAGGTCGGATTGAGGGAGGACATAGAAGCAATTCAGAGGCGGGCTGCTATATCTGTTACTGGTAGATTTGATCATAACGCGAGTGTCACGGAAATGCTCCAGGAACTCGGGTGGGAGTCTCTGGAGGAAAGGAGGCGTTCTTTTCGTGAATCGTTACTGAGGCAATTTAGAGAACCGGCATTTGAAGCTGGCTGCAGTACAGTTTTACTGCCGCCAACTTATATTTCGCGGAAAGACTAAAAAGATAAGATAAGAGACACTAGGGTTCGTACAGAGGCATATAGGCAGTCATTTTTCCCTCGTTCTGTTTGGAAGTGGAACAGGGAGAGAAGATGCTAGTTGTGGTACGAGCTACCCTCCGCCACGCACCGTATGGTGGATTGCGGAGTATGTATGTATATGTAAATGTAGATGTAGATGTAGAAATTCTTGTCGCCAACTGGTGGTTGCAGCACCCTTCAGCCACATTCAGTAATCGCTCACGACAGTAGCACGCGAACAGAAGACCAGCTTTGCCGTTTCCGAGATGCTCGCTCCGAGACACTGCTCCACAACAATCTGGCTTTCGTCAAAGTCGCTCAAGTCGGCGGATTTCCGCATTTGCGCCACTTGTCGTCGCTAGAATGATTGCCCATTCGTCTCCCCTACGATCAGATACTTCGCTTACCGTGTCACGTGACCTCAGCGCCACTAGGCAACATACAGCCACGCGGTGGACAGTGGTCACAATGTTTCGGCTCATCACTGTAAATCGAAGAACTTTGCAGCTTCTTTCGTTGCTGCGTCGTATAGTTCATTTTCCCTCTCTCTCTCTCTCTCTCTTTTTTTAATAGTGAACGATTTTCCACACGCAAAATGTAATTCTGTTTGTTTCTTCCTCTTCCTGCGCTCCTACCCGTCTTTCGAGTGCATGTTCATAAAAACTGAAAAAAAGGTAGTGTTGCCACACATTTCATTTGTTTGTTGTGTTGTGGTCTCCAGTCCTGGGACTGGTTTGATTCAGCTCTCCATGCTACTCTATCCTGTGCAAGTTTCTTCCTCTCCCAGTACCTACTGCAGCCTACATCCTTCTGAATCTGCTTAGTGTATTCATCTCTTGGTCTCCCTCTACGATTTTTACCCTCCACGTTGCCCTCCAATACTAAATTGGTGATCCCTCGATGTCTCAGAACATGTCCTACCAACCGATCCCTTCTTCTAGTCAAGTTGTGCCACAAGCTCCTCTTCTCCCCAATTCTATTCAATACCTCCTCATTAGTTATGTGATCTACCCATCTAATCTTCAGCATTCTTCTGTAGCACCACATTTCGAATGCTTCTATTCTCTTCTTGTTTAAACCATTTATCGTCCACGTTTCACTGCCATACATGGCTACACTCTATACAAATACTTTCAGAAACGACTTCCTGACATTTAAACCTATACCCGATGTTAACAAATTTCTCTTCTTCAGAAACGCTTTCCTTGCCGTTGCCTGTCTACATTTTATAGCCTCTCTACTTCGAACATCATCAGGTATTTTGCTCCCCAAACAGCAAAACTCATTTACTACTTTAAGTGTCTCATTTCCTAATCTAATTCCCTCAGCATCACCCGACTTAATTCGACTACATTCCATTGCTTTTGTTGATGTTCATCTTATACCCTCCTTTCAAGACACTGTCCATTCCGTTCAACTGCTCTTGCAAGTCCTTTGCTGTCTCTGATAGAATTACAATGTCATCGGCGAACCTCAAAGTTTTTATTTCTTCTCCATGGATTTTAATACCTACTCCGAACTTTTCTTTTGTTTCCTTTACTGCTTGCTCAATATACAGATTGAACAACATCGGCGATAGGCTACAACCCTGTCTTACTCCCTTCCCAACCACTGCTTCCCTTTCATGTCCCTCGACTCTTATAACTGCCATCTGGTTTCTGTACAAATTGTAAATAGCCTTTCGCTCCCTGTATTTTACCCGTGCCACCTTCAGAATTTGAAAGAGAGTGTTCCAATCAACATTGTCAAAAGCTTTCTCTAAGTCTACAAATGCTATAAACGTAGGTTTGCCTTTCCTTAATCTTTCTTCTAAGATAAGGCGTAGGGTCAGTATTCCACATTCCATTACTAGGCCATAAACTTTTAATTCATCCTGATAGCTAGTAACCTTAGGGGTGTGGGTCTAGCAGTGATGGACGTTCTTGTGTTGTGTTGGACAGGAGTGCGAGGAGTTGCTGCGACGAGCTCGGCGGACTCCGGGCATCAACTTCGTCCCCTGCCCGGCTCTCATCCCCGGACGCAGGTATTTACCCATTTTACTTACTGTATATCCAGTTCTATTAAATTTAGTCGTACTGCAAGTAATTAGTTGTATTTTTAGGAGATATTTCAAGTTCTAAAGTCCTTTTCATTTCTTAAATGCAGTTTAAATTAATCTCAAAAACTGTTTAAGATACTCTGGAGTGTCCTCTCCGAGATGTCCTTGCGACGCCAAGTGATCAGTTTAATAAAAGCTCTGGTTTACTTGTGGCTTACGCTTTCTCCATCTTAAGTGGTTGTTTTGTGGCTTTTCCTTCTCCAAACACATTAACTAAATGACTCTGAGCACTATGGGACTTAACATCTATGGTCATCAGTCACCTAGAACTTAGAACTACTTAAACCTAACTAACCTAAGGACAGCACACAACACCCAGTAATCACGAGGCAGAGAAAATCCCTGACCCCGCCGGGAATCGAACCCGGGAACCCGGGCGAGGGAAGCGAGATCGCTACCGCACGACCACGTGCTGCGGACAAACACATTAACTGACCGACAATGAGCGCTGTAACAGCAATTTCAAAATTGTCAAACTGACGCTGGTGTTTCACCATTGTAAGGCTAGAAAACTGCTGAACGTCATATTATCTGCAAAAATAATCCTTTGCGAGAAACCATTTTCCAGTGTGCTATGGTTACTGCATATCATCTTTCCACAGATATGACATGTCAGTATCTAAGAAATGAAACTGGAATAGACTCGTTTGACAACATGCTGGAAATGCTTTCTTTATAAATACATATTTCAGTTCTCTATGTACATCAAAAGCCAGTTAAGCCCTATGCACTCTATGAATCAGTTAATAAGGTTAACGTACGAGGGATTCATGTATAGTGGTTTCTATTCCGAAATCACAGTCACATGTGGCTGTGTGATATTTTATTATTTTTCTGCTTATTTCTTGGCTGTTTTTGAGGACAGTACAGGGATTACTAACTGAAGGAAGGAAGGTTTCGCACATTCTTGCTGGGAGCAAGCTGGTCCAGGTGTTCATCCTGTGTTGGTGCTTGACCATGGAGGATATTTCACAGAGGCTCCAGGGAAGGAACGTGGGTCCCAGGGTGGTTGCTGTAAACCCCTGCCTCAAACACTATTTTTTTTCTTTGAAACCAGTCTGCCGCTGTGCCACTGCATGTCCCTGGTGTACCACTGGGTTCGGTGAAGTCAATTTCCTGTACGCGGTCCTAAGAATGGCCTGCCGTGGCTCTACTCGGTCGATGTGAGAAAATTCTTAGCCTTACACTCCAGATTGTGTTATCCACTCAAATGTATGTTGTCCGCCACTGTGCCTTGTCGCGAAGCAGTCAACGAATGAGTGGAACAAGGCTAGCAGCCTATACCAACGTCTTGCGTGTTAAGATGCGATCTGTAAGCTATGAACGTGATATTTCTGCAGGGTTCCACTGTAATCACGTAAACAAAGCAGCATTCCGTTGTTCACGCTGGCAGTGGTACTGAGTTATCCCTACCGTGCAGAGTTTTATAACAACTAGGGGTTAGACATGGAGGAGGATAATTTTCGAATTCGCGATCCCTCCGCGGAGGGAGAAACATGTCGGGTCCTCTCGCCCAATGGGACGCATTCTTGCTGACGCCCATTGGGGCCATCTTCATCCGATGGCATTCGGCGCAGTCTGGCGCACATTTGCTGAACTTGGTATAAGCGTGGCATTTTGCATTAGGGCAATCGGCTTTCTGAACAGCTCATAATTTGAGGGATTTGCTGCCCAGTTAATTGTATTGTTTCGTGCGTCTTACAATCATTTACTTTGCATTTGCGAGCTGTGAACATTAGGAAAGTTTGTAGAGTTCCCCAGTCTTCCACGTGAATGAGGTTTCTTCCCACAGCGTTAGCAGGACATTCCTGATTACATTGATCTTTAGAGTATACTGCAATAGTTTAGATGGCATTGAACGCAATGTGTTGGAGCAATTACTCAGTCAAATTTACTAGACTTTATGTTCATTCCACTGGAAATTCATTGACTATCATTTTCATGTCGTACGTGTTGAGAGCTTAGAGTATATAAACCTATTATTAAACCCAGACTTGGTTTGAATCTCAGAACCAAACTACCAGAGTACAACTGATCCTTGTCAGGTCACCCTAAAAATAAATATATCCAGTTGATCTGCGTTTATAGTTTGTTTCTCCCATTGTGACGGTATTCGGCTGCAATAAGCGGCCAGACATTTTATTCATTCAGCTTATACACAGATATTGTGATCAGTTATTTAACTGATGTACAACCAGCATATGCGCGACAACGGAACGTAGAACGGTTGCATTTCGCCATAAATTAGCTAAAATAGTATAAACTAAAGGAACGCTATAAATCTAGCACTGCTTCACAAAACCGCCACGCGAAAAACCAATTGCTCTCCAAACCCCATGCTGTAAACAAAAAAGTCACATTTTTTAATATGGTAGCAGTTTTTTCATGATCCTGGTAGACTAGCGGCAGATATAGCTCAGGCAGATTTGCCTATTTTATTATATGTTCATTGTTCTCTTGCTCATAGAGTGTACCAACAATTTGTAGTCACTGGCTTCGATCAAGGACGACCAGAGGTAGCCCATCACCTGCACGGATACTGGGTGTTGTTTGGCGGAGGGTACTTCTTGGCCGTATTAGAGATTTCCTACCTTATTGCGTTCGCGTGTTGATCGGAACAAATATGAATGTCTGTACTGCTCTATACGAGCTGTAATTTTAGAAAATTAGGTAGCTGAAGTCTACCTGTTCACTATCACCCATGGTTTGCATGGCATGGGATGGTCACAGAATGGTCGCACAGGTTCACTTATTGTAGCTTACAGAATTTCGCGCGAACAACATTTCTTCCAGTGATTCCCGTACGACTTCTCCGAGAAACTCTTTTGTGACGTACAGGCCCTGGGCAATACGGAAATACGATAAACAGAACATCTCATCACGCCTAATAAAATCTAGGAACAACGTTGGCTTTCAAAACCACTTCTAGTCGTTTAGAACGGGATAAATAAAAGTCCTGCTTCCTTTTCAAGGAAATCTTAGGCCATTCTAGTTGCAAGTTCAGTAAAAAAGATGGAGGTGGATAGCGATCACACACCCTTCTCTCCAAAGTAGGCCACAAAACGTTAATAATACTGAAATCCGGTGACTGTGGTGGCTAATGGGATGTGCCGATTCATCCTCGTGCTCACAAGACCAGTCCTGGACGATGCGGGCTACGAGCATCACCATTGGGGAACGTATATCGTCCCATGGGATGGATCTGATCCGCCAAAATGATCACATAATCCTTGTCAGTAATGCAGTCTTGCAGAGTAACAGTGGATACCACGTAATACCAAGATACGGCTGCTCAAATCACCACCGAAACCTCACCATGTTTCGCTCTTTGGGCGTACACTCGACCAGAAGCTGGAATCACTGTGCAACTGGACTCATCCGACCAAATGAATTTCTTCCAGGTGTTACGATTCGGCATAGCGTTTCCCTGTTACGACCGACTGCAACGGAGATGTGTCATTTTGGAATTGCAGCTCGCCCGACAGTTCGTAGCACGTGGAGCACCCTTTGTGTCGATTAGGTGCTGACAGGGGACCCACGAGCGACATTTTGCAGCTGTCGGCTACTTATTTTTCATCCCAGTGTTCCTCAGTGACCGTCTGTCACGATCGCTCAACACACACTTTCGTCCGTTTGTGATTTAGCAGATTATGTGTTTCCCCTTTTCCTGCATGACGTACAAATCTTCGAAATGGTGACTCTTGAAATACCAAACACTTCATCACATTTTGTAAAACCATTAATAATTGCTACACCACGAAGATGACGTGCTACAGACGCGAAATTTAACCGACAGGAAGAAGACGCTGTGATATTCAAGTGATTAGCTTTTCAGAGTTTTCACACAAGGTTGACGCCGGTGGCGACACCTACAACTTGTTGACATGAGGAACGTTTCCAACCGATTTCTCATACACAAACAGCAGTTGACCGGCGTTGCCTGATGCCTCGTGTAAGGAGGAGAAATGCGTACCATCACGTTTCCGACTTTGATAAGGGTCGGATTGTAGCCTATCGCGATTGCGGTTTATCGTACCGCGACATTGCTGCTCGCGTTGGTCGAGATCCAAACACTGTTAGCAGAATATGGAGTCGGTGGGTTCAGGAGGGTAATACGGAACGTCGTGCTGGATCCCAACGGCCTCGTATCACTAGCAGTCGAGATGATAGGCATCTTATCCGCATGGCTGTAACGGATCGTGCAGCAACGTCTCCACCCCTGGGTCAACAGATGGGGACGTTTGCAACACAACAACCATCTGCCCGAACAGTTACACGACGTTTGCAGCAGCATGGAGTATCAGCTCGGAGACCATGGCTGCGGTTACCCTTGACGCTGCATCACAGACAGGAGCGCCTGCGATGGTCTACTCAACGACGAACCTGGGTGCACGAATGGCGAAACGCACACTGGGAGCGTGTATTCGTCATCGCCATACTGGCGTATCACCCGGTGTGATGGTATGGGGTGCCACTGGTTACACGTCTCGGTCACCTCTTGTTCGCATTGACGGCACTTCGAACAGTGGACGTTACATTTCAGATGTGTTACGACCCCTGAATCTACCGTTCATTCGATACCTGCGAAACCCTATATTTCAGCAGGATAATGCACGACTGCATGTTGCAGGTCCTGTACGGGCCTTTCTGGATACAGAAAATGTTCGACTGCTGCCCTGGCCAGCACATTCTCCAGATGTCTCACCAATTGAAAACGTCTGGTCAATGGTGGCCGAGCAACTGGCTCGTCACTACTCTTGATGAACTGTGGAATCGTCTTGAAGCTGCACGGGCAGCTGTACCTGTACACGCCATCCAAGCTCTGTTTGACTCAATGCCTAGGCGTATCAAGGCCGTTATTACGGCCAGAGGTGGTTGTTCTGGGTACTGATTTCTCAGGATCTATGCACCCAAATTGTGTGAAAATGTAATCACGTGTCTGTTTTAGTATAATATATTTGTCCAATGATGACCTGTTTATCATCTGCATTTCTTCTTGGAGAAGCAGTTTTAATGGTCAGTAGTGTACATAGGCAAAATTCCTTGTTGGTGCTCCTCGTTTGATGTTTGTTCTGTACGCCGGTGAAGTGTCGAACCGTTCTGGCAGATGGCAGAGCCGTAGTACACCGTCAAAATGGCGTCTACATATGACTCACATTACTAGCACCATGCTGTTATTGAATTATTGCGTGCCGAAAAAGAAACCGTGGTGAACATCCATAAACGTTTGTGTGTAGTGTATGGCAAATCTGCAGTGATAGGATTTCAGCTGGGTGACGGGTAAAAAAAGTTACAGCATCAGGAAAAGCAGAAACAGAGCTCCATCATAAGCCACGCTCGGGACATGCTGAATCGTGCTGATGCCTTTATTCCTGCCAACCGGCGCATCACAACTCGACAATTACCTCTACAATTGCCGTTCAGCATTGGAAGTTCGTCTGCAATGATCGAGATTCTTGAATATTCAAAGAGATGCTCACGACGGGTTCCACGTAAGTTCACAGCGGACAACAAGATTCAAAGAAAGGCCATTTCATGTGAATTGTTGGAGCGTTCTGAGACCAATGGAGAGGCCTTTCTGTCGCGGATCGTTACGGGAGACGAAAGACGGATGCACCACTTTGGGCCGGAAACAAAAAGACATCATCCTCATTCACCACAAAACAATAAATTCAAGACAACTTCCTCTGCCGGAAAAGTCATAGTGACAGTCTTCTGAGCTTATGATTGTGTCATTCTCAAGGATGTAATGCCATGCGGGTCAACCATCAATTCAGAGGCATATATGAAGACTCCGAATATGCTCAAGAAACGTTTCCGACGTGTTCGATCGGACAAGAATCCAGCAGAAATCTTGCTCCAACACGATAATGCACGCCCACAAACAAATCTGAGATCCCGGGAACACGTCGCCAAATTGGGTAGGATGTCATTGCCTCATCCACCCTACAATATAGACCTGGCACCCTTGGACTTCCATCTCTTTGGGACACTTAAAGATTCTCTACGGGAAACACACACTGAAGATGATGAGAGTGTCAGTCATGCGGTGAAAACATGGCTACGCCTATACGACAAGAGTTTTTGCAAACAGAGAAAACATGCTCTTCCACAACGTTGGCGTACGGCCATAGAACGTGATGGAGGCTACGTAGAAAAATAGGACATGGACCAGACACGTTGATGTATATTGTCATCTAATTCTGACTCTTAACAATAAATATTTTCTGAGAACAAAAATTGTATTGAACAACCCTCGTACTTCTCTTTAATACAGGCTTTATCACGTGTTTATCCACATTCAAAGCGAGCTAGCGTTCCTTACACCCAAGGGAATTTCGTCCAAGTCAGTTTGCATTTCTCTTCGACCATCTAATGACAATACTTCAGTGTAGGCAGTAGCATCTTCGACGAACGATCTGCTAATGCTGATGAACCTACCAGATAAATCTTCTGCTCACACTGAAAACATTAGAGGTCCTATTACACTTTAGCCGGCCGGGGTGGCCGAGCGGTTCTAGGCGCTACAGTTTGGAGCCGCTACGGTCGCAGGTTCGAATCCTGCCTCGGGCATGGATGTGTGTGATGTCCTTAGGTTAGTTAGGTTTAAGTAGTTCTAAGTTCTAGGTGACTGATGACCTCAGCACTTAAGTCCCATAGTGCTCAGAGCCATTTTAGCCATTTTTAATACACTTTGGGGCACATCTCATGATACTTTCGTTTCTTGAAGTGTTGGCAGAAGAGCCAACACTGTGTTGCTAGAGGAGGCCGAAATGCACGCGTTTAATTACACGTTCACTGGCGCGAGGTCTGGAACAGTTAAGGGAATTAATAGTAGCAAATAAAATACGTAGTTGATGTAATACTTAACTTTAATCCACAATTGGTGTACATCGCTCTTGACGGTACATGTTATAATCTCAATATCAAATGCTATGGCGCCTTGCTAGGTCGTAGCAAATGACGTAGCTGAAGGCTATGCCAACTATAGTCTCGGCAAATGAGAGCGTAGTTGTCAGTGATCCATCTCTGGCTAAGTCGGCTGTACAACTGGGGCGAGTGCTAGTACGACTCTCTAGACCTGCCGTGTGGTGGCGCTCGGTCTGCAATCACTGACAGTGGCGACACGCGGGTCCGACGTATACTACCGGACCGCGACCGATTTAAAGGCTACCACCTAGGTGTCTGGCGGTGACACCACATTTCTATTGAGCATTCGCCGTACATTTTAATATACTAGGTACCGTTATACAGGTATTTACGAAGCCATTCTCGTATCTGCAAAAATACTCTGTATAATTGTCTCTTCATTAGTGTCCAACGATGTGTCAGTGCATCGAACGCCTTTCGTAAATCTAACAAGACTAAGTTCATCAAATGATTTGCATCCAAAGCTTTGAAGACGTCGTACATGTACAAAGGGAGCTTTGTTTTACATAAGTGTTTTTTTCTGAATTCATGCTGATTATCTGAGAGAGCCGAATGAATATCGTGTGAAAGTGACGTCATCGGCCACGAGCCTTATGTTCACTGCTCGTCGTAGGGATCATTTGAGCTCGGCTTACCAGCAAATGCAGGGATGTAGAAAAATATGGAAATACCCCCCAGAAATACATGCTGGAAGATAAATGTAGATGGTAGTTAAACTTGGAGGTTGCGCAGTTGTATCCGACCACGAATGGCACCTGAGAAATATCCCCCATACATTGCAAGTGTCATTCGTTGTCTCAGAAGTGTTCTATGTAATTGAGAGTGCATTATGTCGGGAGAAAATGACTTCGAACGTGGGAGAAATTATGCTCAGATGGTGTTTGCTTCTGTAGCCGAAGTAGCGGTAGTGTTCGGTGTTTCAAGAGTCGCCATACCGATGATTTGTACCACGTACAGGGAGAGCGGAAAAACACCCCCTGCTAAGTCACGAAACTAACGGAAGTGTGTGTTGGGTGATGGTGGCAGACAGTCGTTGCGGAGAATTGTGACGAGAAAGGCACTCGCGAACTCTGTCAGCATCAAAACAACACAAAGGGAGCTCCATAATGTGGGAATTGCTGGGCGATCTTGAATTACAGAACCACACATCAGGAGTGCAGATGCTCTTAACAGGAAATCGTTGTTCCGAAGCCAGAAACATGGTCCATGAAACAGTGATAGAAAGTCACTTGGTAGGGTTGTCTTGTTTCAGACAGTTTACAACTTATGAGCCTACTATGAAGACTACTTGCTGCCAAGAGTGAACAAGGCGGAGGTGATTTGGGCAGCCACATCGCTGTATCCCATGGGCCGCATGTTTACTTTGCAACGTCGCGTTACTGCGAAGGACTGTATGGCCAATTGTGGCTGATCAGGTCCATCTGTGATACAGTATTTGTTCCCCAACGGTTATGCTGTGTTCCAAGACGACAGGGCCTGTGGCGAACACATCTCGCATCGTCCAGGGCTGGTTTTGTAAGCACGAGGATGAAATCTCGCATCTCCCCTGGCTACTAGGGTCAGCAGATCTTAATGTTATTGAGCCTTCTTAGCGTACTTTCGAGAGAAGGTAGGGTGGTCGGTCTCCACCTCCAACACCATTACCTGAACTTGCCACTGTTTAGCTAGAAGAATGGCATAAGATGCCCTCCAAAACGATATCATCCACTCCGACGCAACTGGAAGATGTTTTGTATCTCAATGAGTTCCCTACACCGCTTTAGACAGGATAATGTGTTGTGATTTTAGTATTTTGATATTTTTGTCCATTGTCTGTACTTTGTACGATTTAGGTAGCAAAGTGACAGTAATGTTGGCTGACAATAGTGTAGTGGCGTAGCAAGACAGCCACGCCACTCGGAAGTAGCCGAAAGGCACGCGTTAAACTCACGCAGGCTGGCGTGAGGTCTGAAACAGGATACGTAATGAATGCTATAAAGAAAAGTATGTAGCTGCTGGAATACTTAACTTTAATCCACAATTGGTGAACATTGGTCTTGTTACTGTACGTGCTTCATTAGATACATAGCAAAGGATAAATGGCTCCTTGCTAGGTCGTAGCAATTGACTAAGCTGAAGGCTATGCTAACTATCGTCTCGGCAAATGAGAGCGTAATTCTCAGTGAACCTTTCCTAGCAAAGTCGGCTGTACAACTGGGACGAGTGCTAGGAAGTCTCTCTAGACCTGCCGTGTGGCGGCGCTCGGTCTGCAATTACTGACAGTGGCGACACGCGGGTCCGTCGTATACTAGCGGACCGCGGCCGATTTAAAAGGCTACCACCTAGCAAGTGTGGTGTCTGGCGGTGACACCATAAATAGGGTGCCCCCACCACCAGCAATCCAACGCTTTAAAACGCTTCGCAGGAGTCAATTTGTGGTGTGCATACTGTAAGACCTTCGGTACACACACCGTCGGATTATTTGACTTGTCACTCTAACGAAGTAGGCGAGTGTCAGCAATATGTCTCGTGGTCTTATCGTGGCGTGTTTATCTTCTGCTGTTAGGTCAGGCGATAGAAATACCACTTGCACGCTTAGAGTAGCAGATTGATGGTGACCAACTTTAAACAGAGCTTGATTAATTTTCACACACATTTATTAAAATAATGAAAATCATAGATATTACGTAACTTGATTCTGGATGCTGTTTACAATTGACAATCTGAAGTTGCTTTGATCTTGGTACGTTAATCTTGTTCTCACATATCTCTGATACTTGACAAAGTGTCTATACATTTCTCTTCATCGCTAGGCACAGGAATATGATAATCATATTAGGCGCAGATTGAAACTTGACTACAGACAAATGCAGACAAATACAGACTGGTACAGACAGGTGCAGACAAATGCAGACTGACTAATCGGAGGTCTGTACACTCGTTATAATACCTCGAGCGTTCAGGTATCACTGCGCGAGTGTGATCCGCAAGGAGGAAAGGTTCTATGTTAACAGCAATCTCATTGGCTGTGTTACATATTAATACGTGGATCGGTGGAAGCAGAATTTGGTCCGTCTATAAGACAGCGCCATCTCGTAGTGCGGAGACGGACGAGTGCTGCGCCTGCGCTGTTGTGCTTAGCGGGGCGCGCTCTAGTGGGAAAGTTGTGTACGCGCTGACTACGTGGAACTATGTACACAACACAATTACTGAGGTTATACTTCCTTAGGATGACACATGCATTGCTACATCGATGGCTTGTCATTAGTTAGTGTATGACACCATATTTATTTCAGTTTATTCAGGCATTTGAGCTTTGGTTGCTTGCGTACGTCCCTTTGCCGATGCTACAGCTCTGATTTCATGCTAGGTGACTAAAACCCAAGATCGTTCATGTCTCGTTTATGGACGGCATTATCAGTGGCCAACAATTCAGGGAATGATATCATGAAGTCAGTCTCTCCCACTGAACCCTTAGCTCACATTTGGGAAACTGGCAGGAGTTGTATCGCTGCGCTCTATCACTGCCTCTAAACCTCTTTTGGCAGACTAAGACGAGCTTTGAGCACAGGAAGACATTCAAGTCCTACGTCTGGCACATTCGTCATCATTAACTACGACAATAATGTACGTTAAATCTATATCATGGCAAGGGAATATCACACTTCATCTTCTCGTTATTGGGCTATAGCCGGCAAACACAGCCATTTTGTACTTTCCATATGTATTCAAGATTCAAAGAAATATTCATTTCTGGAACTGTTTATTCATATCTTACTTATGGTGGGTCAAACACGTGACCATTCTGATAAATTTAGTCATATTATATGCGTACAACTGTAAGTTGGTACTGTTGCACCTGTGTTTCTGAGATCCTCAACGTATCTGATTTCGACGGAGCCTTCTTTTCGGACTTCAAACTGTCCCACACATATTTCGTTAATATATTTCGTTCCTGAAACCGATTCTGAAGGTCATAAAAGTACTGCTCAGTTACTGCCACAGCCCCTGTATTGGTCTCAAATCGCTTTCATGCAACAATTTCTTGTTTTTGTTTTTTATATTTTTTAATTTTTTTAAAGAAAGATTTCAGAGGAAGTAGAAGTCATAGGGTGGAAAATATGGCGAAGACGTTAGATGCTCCCACAATTCGTATTGAGAGGCACCCACATGCCTTGCTCATACTGTGGCATCAAGCAGTCAGGCCTGCAAGATGAGTGGTCTGACATACAATTCGAAGGAAAAGTCCACCAATCTTTTTCTTTTCACTATCTTATTTATTCCGATAAATTCTCTAACCTAAACACACAAATTCTATAACCTACAACAATAACACATGAGAAATTCCGCCCAGTGGGCATGGCTTTACATTGGTGTATCTCTATATTATGGTCTCGTAATTATTTAACGCTACAGTGCACTTTCTGGATAGGATGGTGGATCTTTTATTATTTCTCACACTTCGACTCTCACAATCATCATCACGAAACTATCCTCCAGACCGAGCAGTACAGAAGGAACAAGCATAACCCACTAATCTTTTGAAACTACCTTGCTACTCTACCATGCAAACCACACATACCCAAATTACATGTCATACACCACACTACGACATGGAATACAAAACACTATATAGTCACAACATTATCACTTTCAGCTTTCCCACTTCAATTAGTATTTATCCCAGTTTCACACGACACTGCCCCACTTTGTAATTCTACTTTCCTACTATGAACTCTGGAGATATTTGCACGTCTTCCTGTGCAATGCAAGCCAAGTGGCGTTGCTGGATAGACGGCCGACTCACCTTGCTTCTCTCTCAGAGTTTGAATCTAGCGTCACACGGAATCATATCACGCAAAGTAATATAAAGAACATATTCATCACACACGCGAGTCCTCAACTGATACCATGGACGAGTACTTCTCTTTATCCTTTGTCTCATACACAGATTGAGACTCACACAGTACTCACCACGTGGAAGTACTCGTCTCTAATTTCAAGTCCTGCACACGCCATTTCTTAAATATTTCAACATATGGTACACACGCTATTTCTTAAATATTTCAACTTATTGTACACACGCTAGTAATTCAGCTTAACTTAAACACACAGAAGTATTTCAACTTATTGCTACACGTGGTTTCATTGTGACCGTTGGTCACTTCCGAAGATTACTACAATCCCATTAATATTACCTGCCTGTCATTTAATTCTCCCCACAAAAGTTCCTGAAATAGAGAGATTATTATTTCAAACTACTCTTAAATATTCCACATGCATACCATGTCTCCACTCTTTCGTCATTACGGAGCACAACTAAAACAGGTCTTAACAGCACAAGATCCAGCGGCAGAGTGCTGAAACATGGCCGTTCTCCAGGTCCTCTCACACCTCTATCGAAGTGGGGGAGCACCTTGCTATCGTATTGGTCAGCCACATTTCAGGCGCTCAAAGCTCAGGTAAATTTCATCTCTTTGGTCCCACCAAAGGTGACCAAAGGATCGTCTCAAAGATGATCATATATTCACATTCACTATCTGTGGTTAGCAGACGACCATACATTCATTCATTTCACAGATCTCACCAAACTGGATGTAGGGATTTACTTTGTGAGAGTGCACATGTGATCAATTAAATAAATAAATTGTCATTCTTTCCCACACTGGTATCCGGCTTCGCTGTATTAATTGAAATTGAGTTATTTTACAAAAAAAATGTGTTGTTCTGACAAAAACCGAGCGAGGTGGCGCAGTGGTTAGCACACTGGACTCGCATTCGGGAGGACGACGGTTCAATCCCGTCTCCGGCCATCCTGATTTAGGTTTTCCGTGATTTCCCTAAATCGCTTCAGGCAAATGCCGGGATGGTTCCTTTGAAAGGGCACGGCCGATTTCCTTCCCCATCCATCCCTCACCCGAGCTTGCGCTCCGTCTCTAATGACCTCGATGTCGACGGGACGTTAAACACTAATCTCCTCCTCCTCCTCTGACAAAAATAATGAAGTATGTTGTACCTATTTTCAATGTCGGGCGGTACTGTACCCTTTCAGTATGTTCTCGAATTGTTCATACTTGGCATCTTCTTGTTTGACCATTGAATAAGTGTCATTCGCCTGGTAAACGGCGACTTTTTCATTTTCTAAGCCAGGCTCTTATTAAGGTATTTTTTCATTAATTTCTTCCAGAAGTCCGGTTTAATATTAGCCGGTATCTGTCTCACATCGTAATGTTACACAACCTCTTTTACACAAACCACTACATCAATAGAACACCGTTTTCGCAGCACAAAGGAACTCTGAATCTTAAGTTGATGCCTTGAATATCTTTACACGGCTGGGTAATGTTTGAGGAGACGCCTTGTTGCACTGAATAGCTCAGTGCAGTTGCCATGTATCCGAACTTGTTATTTAAACATCTGCTTCATGACTGGTAATAGTTCCACACCCAGTCTGAAATCACCAAACAAAGATAATTCACTTGTTACATTAGCTAAAATTAGACCACTGCACAATGTTTACCCTTTACGTTGGTTACTATTTATCCTGTTGTCATATATGTTACAGGACTGCAAACACAAAGACTCACGGACAACAACAACACATCATTCAAATTCATGTATTCGTATGTGACTACGTCAAGGAATTTCGTGATACTTTTTTTATTTCGCACACGCGGAAACTTCCAACTTATTCAGTACTACCACAGCTGTATATTGTTCTTACGTCACCTATTATTTGGACAGAAGAGATGTTCCTTTTTTCATATATTCCGAAGACAGTGTCAGTTTAATACAACTTGCATCTAAAAATGAAACATCATTCCACAGTGATATTGTGGGTACAAGAAAATTATACACCAGCTTCTTGGAAAGACAGAATCGTGGAAAGTCACGTGATACTATACCCCTAAGTCACACTTAATAAAACAAACATTATTTCTCATTAAAACGACCGATTATACGAGGGTGGGAACTTTAATAGTGGCAACTATTTATTTACAGCTCGTACAGAACAGATATGTGTTTCAGAGTTTTACTGACCTTCAAAGTAGTCACCAGCATTTGTATAACCCGTTTCCAGCGATCAGCGATGTGGAAGTCGTAGGATACTCTTGGCAGTGCCAGTTGTGTTGACAGTTCGAGCGGTGGCCTATTGCCCGATGAATTTGTAGCAGTTCTGAAGCGAATGCCGTGAAGTGTTTCCTTCAGTTTAGAAATCGAGTTAAACTTACCAGGTCTTAAGTCAGGGGAGTGCAGTAGGTGGTATAGCACTTTGCAACACTTTGCAGAGTCAAACAAATCAGTAACAGCTTGCACTGTTCGTGCTTGAGCATTGTCCTGGAAAATGCTGGTCAGGTCCTGCAGAACATGTCATCAATTCTGTGTCTATGCTGTTCGTTTTTGGAACACAACCTACGAACAGCTTAGAGACAGAAGTGATAACACTTTCTGTAGGACCTGACCATCATTTTGCAGGACAATGTTGAAGCACGATTTTACTGATTTGTTTGACTGATAGGGCTGCTAAGTGTTATACCACCTACTGCACTACCCGGACTTAAGCCCTCGTAAGTTCAACTCGACTGCTAAACTGAAGGAAACACTTCACACGGCATTCGCTTCAGAACAGCTACAAATTCCTTGGGCCATAGACCGCGCCGCTCGAACAGTCAACACAACTGGCACTGCTAACAGCATCCTACGACTTCCACATCGCTGGCAACGGGTTATACAAAATGCTGGTGACTACTTTGAAGGTCGATAAAACTTTGACACACGTATTTGTTTTGTACGAGCTGTAAATAATTACACTCCTGGAAATGGAAAAAAGATCACATTGACACCGGTGTGTCAGACCCACCATACTTGCTCCGGACACTGCGAGAGGGCTGTACAAGCAATGATCACACGCACGGCACAGCGGACACACCAGGAACCGCGGTGTTGGCCGTCGAACGGCGCTAGCTGCGCAGCATTTGTGCACCGCCGCCGTCAGTGTCAGCCAGTTTGCCGTGGCATACGGAGCTCCATCGCAGTCTTTAACACTGGTAGCATGCCGCGACAGCGTGGACGTGAACCGTATGTGCAGTTGACGGACTTTGAGCGAGGGCGTATAGTGGCCATGCGGGAGGCCGGGTGGACGTACCGCCGAATTGCTCAACACGTGGGGCGTGAGGTCTCCACAGTACATCGATGTTGTCGCCAGTGGTCGGCGGAAGGTGCACGTGCCCGTCGACCTGGGACCGGACCGCAGCGATGCACGGATGCACGCCAAGACCGTAGGACCCTACGCAGTGCCGTAGGGGACCGCACCGCCACTTCCCAGCAAATTAGGGACACTGTTGCTCCTGGGGTATCGGCGAGGACCATTCGCAACCGTCTCCATGAAGCTGGGCTACGGTCCCGCACACCGTTAGGCCGTCTTCCGCTCACGCCCCAACATCGTGCAGCCCGCCTACAGTGGTGTCGCGACAGGCGTGAATGGAGGGACGAATGGAGACGTGTCGTCTTCAGCGATGAGAGTCGCTTCTGCCTTGGTGCCAATGATGGTCGTATGCGTGTTTGGCGCCGTGCAGGTGAGCGCCACAATCAGGACTGCATACGACCGAGGCACACAGGGCCAACACCCGGCATCATGGTGTGGGGAGCGATCTCCTACACTGGCCGTACACCACTGGTGATCGTCGAGGGGACACTGAATAGTGCACGGTACATCCAAACCGTCATCGAACCCATCGTTCTACCATTCCTAGACCGGCAAGGGAACTTGCTGTTCCAACAGGACAATGCACGTCCTCATGTATCCCGTGCCACCCAACGTGCTCTAGAAGGTGTAAGTCAACTACCCTGGCCAGCAAGATCTCCGGATCTGTCCCCCATTGAGCATGTTTGGGACTGGATGAAGCGTCGTCTCACGCGGTCTGCACGTCCAGCACGAACGCTGGTCCAACTGAGGCGCCAGGTGGAAATGGCATGGCAAGCCGTTCCACAGGACTACATCCAGCATCTCTACGATCGTCTACATGGGAGAATAGCAGCCTGCGTTGCTGCGAAAGGTGGATGTACACTGTACTAGTGCCGACATTGTGCATGCTCTGTTGCCTGTGTCTATGTGCCTGTGGTTCTGTCAGTGTGATCATGTGATGTATCTGACCCCAGGAATGTGTCAATAAAGTTTCCCCTTCCTGGGACAATGAATTCACGGTGTTCTTATTTCAATTTCCAGGAGTGTAGTTGCCACTATTAAAGTTCCAACCCTCGTATATCTAAAAAGCACCCAAAATGAAAACGATGTTGTCTGGTTCCTGACACCGCTGCGTTGAACATATTTTCACGTTGTTATCAGAATACGGTTCAGCTATTCAGTACATATTACCCAGGGCAGACTATTTTCATTTCAGACGTTATTAAATATGTAATTTTCCGGTGTTTATACTTAACGACCCCCTTACAAGAGCGTTAAGTGCAAAACATTACTCGACTCCAAACAGTATCCAGGGTACGTTCACAAAGTGAAAAAATCGATGTATATAACAATTTTGATTGAAACATTCTACAATAAAATTCGCCAAAGCTCTTAGGTCATAAAGATACAGTGTTTCCAGAGCTTAAGAGTACTGATTTGCAGATGTCCTAGCACAAAATTCAGGAAAGTTTGCTGTATTATTATGGAAATAAGTGAAAGAAGAAGGTTCATTACGGTACAGTCTTTTGCATCCAAGTTATTAATAATGATCTTCCCCACATACATTGCAGGGCTAGCAGTTTCCACCTATTGTGTTAGCCTACAACTAATTCGCTTCTACAGAGAAGTTATGGATCAACATGTCTGCCACAGTCGCAAATCATTATTCAAAATCAGGTGGATTATTTTTAGAAATTTAATCAGTAATTCATTTTCTTTTTGCTTTTGGTAGGCATTGAACAACTGAGAAACTTAATTTATGATTCATAGATAATTCTAAATACAAAATGTACTATACTCTTTCATCTAACATATTCACGGTGCCATTCATTTCACACACCTTCAATCGCCGACTGTCTATTATCAAACTAGGCAGATTCTCGAAGTTTTCAGCTGTGGCTGTAGTTTTGTGACATCCGTCACTCGGATCATCTTCAAGACAAGTGCAGCCATATGTGATTCAACATAGCCAAACGCATACAGCCCGATTATTTTTAAAAGTCGTATACATGAAACTAAATCGAATACTATGTAGATGCTTCACTTGCTTCATTGGACACAATGTACTGTAATAACAGAAACAACGTTTGATAGCTATTAACTGTGTCTTAATGTGAGGTATACTTTTCCTCCAATTATCATTAAGCTGTGAATTATCATTTATCGTTAGGATTTTTGCGTCATTTTTAGGGACCAGCGTATACGAATGGAAGAAGACTCCTCATGCCCTTCCTCAGGTACAACTTGAAATCTATGGTGATGCACCCTTTGTTCGGGCATCGTTTCGCCCTCCTTAAAGGTTGGGGGTAGCTCAGTCTGACCTTGGCTCCACATGAATTGTCTGTGACATTTTGCTTTTCTATTACAGGACGTATGATGTGGTGGACTGCCCTTGCCTGGAGCCCGAACCTGAACCGACCAAGGGTCGGCGAGTTCGTCTCAGAAAGATGTCATTCTGCTGACAGTGGCGGGATCTTCCTGGAGGCGAGTTCGTCTCAGAAAGATGTCATTCTGCTGACAGCAGCGGGATCTTCCTGGATGTAACTCCGAGTCAGGTAACTGCCATCGGTTCCTTCAGGCTATAGACAGAGAAAATATGCTTTAAGGCGAATTGGACTCCAGGTAAAAGACAAAATAATAAATAGAGCTCGCAATTACCCACCGAGCGAGGTGGCGCAGTGGTTAGCACACTGGACTTGCATTCGGGAGGACGACGGTTCAATCCCGCGTCCGGCCATCCTGATTTAGGTTTTCCGTGATTTCCCTAAATCGCTTCAGGCAAATGCCGGAATGGTACATTTGAAAGGGCACGGCCGACTTCCTTCCCCATCCTTCCCTTATCCAATGAGACCGATGACCTCGCTGTTTTGTCTCCTTCCCCAAACAATCCAAACCCAGTTGCAGTTACCAACAAACTGAGGTGTGACCTCTACATTTGCTGTATAAAAATATATTTAATTTATGTAACTGCCGGCTGGTCCCGGCGGAGGTTCGAGTCCTCCCTCGGGCATGGGTGTGTTTGTTTGTCCTTAGGATAATTTAGGTTAAGTAGCGTGTAAGCGTAGGGACTGACGAACTTAGCAGTTAAGTCCCATAAGATTTCACACACATTTGAACATTTTTTATCTAACTGCAGTGCTAAACAATAACCAATTTGATAAAGTCCAGGAATGATGAACTACTAACAAGGGAACCTCCCCATCGCACCCCCCTCAGATTTAGTTATAAGTTGGCACAGTGGATAGGCCTTGAAAAACTGAACACAGATCAATCGAGAAAACAGGAAGACGTTGTGTGGAACTACGAAAAAAATAAGCAAAATATACAAACTGAGTAGTCCATGCATAAGATATGTAAAATTAAGGATTGTACTAACTCACTGGCGCCGTGGTCCTGTGGTTAGCGTGAACAGCTGTGAAACCAAAGGTCGTTGGTTCGATTCTTCCCCCGAGTGAAAACTTTAATTTTTTATTTTCAGACAATTATCAAAGTTCAGGCACACACACACACACAATCAACTTCGTTCTCCAAAATTCCAGGACATGTTCATATTTGCTTGGACATATGCAGGATTTGACGATCTACACACGGAAAAATTTGAAAACGTTAAAAACATATGATTTGACAGAGCACAGGGAAAACTGTGCGACTGTTGCAGTCATTTGTTGCAGTTTATGTGACAAACTGTTATGTTTTCATCACTTTTTTGGGAATGATTATCACATCCACAAGAAAACCTAAATCGGGCAAGGTAGAAGAATCTTTTTACCCATTCGCCAAGTGTACAAGTTAGGTGGGTCGACAACATATTCCTGTCATGTGACGCACATGCCGTCACCAGTGTCGTACAGAATATATGAGACGTGTTTTCCTGTGGAGGAATCGGTTGACCTATGACCTTGCGATCAAATGTTTTCGGTTCCCATTGGAGAGGCACGTCCTTTCGTCTACTAATCGCACGGCTTTGCGGTGCGGTCGCAAAGCACAGACACTAAACTTATTACAGTGAAAAGAGACGTCAATGAACGAACGGACAGATCATAACTGCGAAAATGAAGAAATTAAATTTTTCACTCGAGGGAGGACTTGAACCAAGGACCTCTCGTTCCGCAGCTGCTCACGCTAACCACGGGACCACGGCGCTCCGGATCTCACGTTCTCCTTGATGTTTCATATGTTGCACATAGACTACTCAGTTTGTATACTTGCTTATTTTTTTCATAGCTCCACACAACTTCTTCCTGTTTTCTCGATTGATCTGTGTTCAGTTTTTCAAGGCCTGTCCACTGTGCCAACTTATAACTGAATCTGAGGGGGGTGCGATGGGGAGGTTCCCTTGTAAGCAACTGCTGCAGTCTCCGTTTTCAATAACGGATAATTGATATCCTTCTGGAATAAAACATCAGTAGTGAGGCATCTGAGAGTCTAGATGGGAATTTTTTTGTGTGTCAGTCGGAACCACTTTGGAATCCAGACGTTCTTCATGCAAGGTGACGTCTACTACGAAGTAAAAAGTCGGGTGTACAGAGCAAAGTTTGGACTTATTATCCATTTAATAAAGCAAACATCTAACAATACAAACGCGTGACATACTGAACACGAATTTTTTGTCTCGGCCGTCTCCTCCTTGTCTGTGGCATTCCCAAAGAGAGATTCTTGAATTCTTGTGAAGTCCAAGACACGGAAGGGGTTTGGTGCACTTCGAGGAACTACTGACGATGACATAAACACATCGAATGGAAATCTTTAGTTTTTGCACGACCTCCAGGAGTACCTCAAACATAAAATGACAAAAAACAAAACCAGAACGCTTCAACTAATAACAACTACCACAACCTATGTGAACGCCATATATTTGGCACTGTTGTGAAAGTACCTCCCTAGTTTATTAGACACGCCTGTCCTCTTACACAATCTTTTAGTCGCATAAGCAACTAGACACAACAAAGTAAACAAAACAGTTTCTAAAATTCCAAATATTCTATACAGATTTTTTGTGTTGTGCTACGTATATATTGATGTTATCTTTGATGTCGCTTTCGGCCTGAAGACTGGTTTGATGCAGTTCTCCTCAATGGTCTATCCTTTGTTGTGTCTTCATCTCTGCACAACTGCTGCAAGCTACCTGCAATTTAACTTGCTCAGTAGAGTCAATCAAATCTCGGTCTCCTCCTGCAATCGCGGCCCCCACCCCTAACCCCATCACCAGTTCACCAACTGAACCACCAGCAGATGTGTCAGGATGTGTCGTCTCATCCTCTCTTTCCTTTTATACACATTGTGCTATACGTTTATTTTCAACCTCAATTATTTTCGACGCCTGTACTTAACTTACCCAGCCTACCCACGTAAACCTCATCATTCTTTCGATCACCTCTTTCCACAAGTTTCCATTCTCTTCCTCTCCACATGGTTTATCGACCACGTTTCCCTTCAATATCAGGCTACACAGACGCCTTCAGGAAAGACTTCCTAACATGTAGAACTGATATTAGATCTTAACAAATTTCTATTTTTCAGAAATTCCTTTCTTGCTTTTGCCAGTTTGCAGTTTATGTCCTTTCTACTTCGGCCATAATCAGTTATTTTGCTACCTAGACAGCACAACTTATCTACAGCCTTTGTGTCTCGTTTCCTAGACTAATTACATCATAATCACCTCATTTAATTCGGTTACATTCCGTTACCGTAAATTACTTTTGTTGATGTGTATCTTACATTCTCTTTTCAACACACTTCCCATCACGTTCGGCTGAACTTTCAAGTCCTTTGCGTCTGTAACAAATTATAACGCTATTGTCAAACCTCGATATTTATATTTCTTCTCCATGTGCTTTAATTCCTTCATAATTTCCTTTATTGCTCGCTCCATGCATAGGTTGAGTTACCCGGGGAACAGCCTTCATCACCGGTCACTTCCATCGTAATTTCTGCCTTCCTCTCATGTCCCTCGACTCTTATAACCGTAGCATGCTCTCTGTGATAGCTGTAAGTAGCCCTCGCACATCCTGGATTTTATGCCCAATAACTTCAGAAGTTGAAAGGCTTAGCCCATCAACACCGTCAAAAGCTTTTTTCAAACCTACAAATGCCGTAAATGTTGGTTTGCCTGTTCCCGCCTATTTTCTAAGATACATCATACGATCAGTATTGTTTCACGCGTTTCTACGTTTGTCAAGGACTCAGACTGTTACTGTCCGAGATCTGCTTCCAGCGCTCACTCCGTCCTTCTTGTATATGGTTCGTGTTAGTAGTTTACAACCATGTATTAATAAACTGATGGTTTGGATATTATACATAACAGAACAACTTTTCCTGGTATTCGAATAATTACAGTGTTTTGAAGTATGTGAGTATTTCACGTATCCGACAAACAAATCCTGTCGCGTGGAACCGTTTTGTCATGGGTGGTGTTTCCATATACCTTACAAGGGAACCTCCCCATCGCACCCCCCTCAGATTTAGTTATAAGTTGGCACAGTGGATAGGCCTTGAAAAACTGAACACAGATTAATCGAGAAAACAGGAAGAAGTTGTGTGGAAGTATGAAAAAATAAGCAAAATACACAAACTGAATAGTCCATGCGCAAGATATGCAACATCAAGGACAGTGTGAGCTTAGGAGCGCCGTGGTCCCGTAGTTAGCGTGAGCAGCTGCGGAATGAGATGTCCTTCGTTCAAGTCTTCCCTCGAGTGAAAAGTTTAATTTTTTATTTTCAGTTTATGTGGCAAACTCTTATGTTTTCATCACTGTTTTGGGAGTGATTATCACATCCACAATAAAACCTAAACCGGGCAAGGTAGAAGAATCTTTTTACCCATTCGCCAAGTGTACAAGTTAGGTGGGTCGACAACATATTCCTGTCATGTGACGCACATGCCGTTACCAGTGTCGTACAGAATATATGAGACGTGTTTTCCTGTGGAGGAATCGGTTGACCTATGACCTTGCGATCAAATGTTTTCGGTTCCCATTGGAGAGGCACGTCCTTTTGTCTACTAATCGCACGGTTTTGCGGTGCGGTCGCAAAACACAGACACTAAACTTATTACAGTGAAAAGAGACGTCAATGAACGAACGGACAGTTCATAACTTTGCGAAAATGAAGATAGTATACTTTTCACTCGAGGCAAGACTTGAACCAAGGACCTATCTTTCCGCAGCTGCTCACGCTAACTACGGGACCACGGCGCTCTTGAGCTCACACTCTCCATGATGTTGCCTATCTTGCGCATGGACTATTCAGTTTGTATATTTTGCTTATTTTTTCATAGTTCCACACAACTTCTGCCTGTTTTCTCGATTGTTCTGTGTCCAATTTTTCAAGGCCTATCCACTGTGCCAACCTATAACTAAATCTGAGAGGGGTGCGATGGGGAGGCTCCCTTGTTAGTAATTCCAATGGAATGTCCTCAACTCCAGATGTTTCGTTTCGGTATTCTATTGAATTCTTATCATAGTGTCGCCCGCCCACCTCACATTCATCCATTTCTCTTCTCTTTGCATATTGCTGTCTTCAGCTTTCATTTTTCTATAGCCGTTGCATTTATTCATTCGCACTTGCAGCAGTCCTTCTTTATTTCTCTGCAATCGAAGCATCTACTACGCGTGCAGCTGCTCATTTTATTCCCCAAAACTTTTCTCCTCTCACCGGAGGTTCGTGTCCTCCCTCGGGCATGGGTATGTGTGTTGTTCTTAGCATAAGTTAGTTTAAGTAGTGTGTATGTCTAGGGACCGAGACCTAAGCAATATGGTCCCTTCAGAAATCACACACATTAAAAAAAAAAAATTCTAGTTTTTCTATACACGGCAATATCTTTCCTATACTCATGCAAGCTTCATTTCTCCCTTAGCCACTCTTACTTTCAAATTTTGCAATTTTTTTTTAATTTGATGTTTAGACGTTTGTCTTTTGCCCCGAGTTCGGTCATTTTGCCTAGTAGGTCATCGGTCGTGTCCACTACGTCATCTCTCAAAGATACCCAGTAATCATGTTTTGTTATATTTTATCACCTAATCAGACAGTCATTGCCTAAGCTCCCTTTGAAACAATAATCCCTTAGAGCAATAATCAGTTCATCAGTTCTTTCAACTTATGCAGTACCAATCTCCTTAAGTTTTCACCTTCTCGGAATATACTGAGCGTTAGTCAGCATATCATAAGTGATAAATTATGGTGCGAGTCAACATCAACTCCTGCAAACGTCCAGATTAAAATCTCGTTTCTTGTTCTTTGAATTAACATAATGTAGTATTTCCGAAACCTTTCCCTGTCAGCATGGCTCTTCCGTGATTCTTAATTCAGATGACACATGACAATTGAATTTTCGTCTCCTTTAAAGTACTGAATGATTTCTTTCATCTCCTCATGTATTGACTTTTTTTTTCCAAATTTCGTCATTTGTGATGCTAATAAACATATATGTACTTATGATGGGTAGTTGGTAGGTGACACAGCGAAACATACACCTAGCCGAGTTGAGGTAGTTGACACAGAAAGCCATACAACAGGAATAATCACAGTGTAGAGGAATTTGTGGAGAGGTTAGACTAACATATGGTTCCAGAAGAGGGGAAGCGCCACTTTCAGTGGTCGGACGGTCAAACGACTAGATGACTGCTTGATCTGCCCTTTCAGTGTTAACAAACACGTCATTGCTATGTTGGTACCGCAAACGGTAGAAGGCAAGAGGAAGCAACAACCGCTGTATTTCGCAAAGGTTTGCTCCTCTACAACATGGTAATGATGATGACACACAGAAACGTAAGAAATTCGTATGGTATATCAGTTCCAATTCAGATCTCCGGGCGGGAGCTACTCAAGAGGATAATCTTATCAGGAAAACTGGCGTTATACGGCTCGCAGCATGGAATATTGAATCCCTTAATCGAGTAGGTAGGTTAGAGAATTTAAAAAAGATAAACTGATAAGTTGAAATTAGATACACTAGGAATTTGTGAAGTGCATTGGCAGAAAAGAAGAACTTCTGCTCAGGCGAATAGAGTGTTACAAATACAAAATCAAAGTTAATGTAGCAGCAGGACGGATAATGAATCAGAAAATATGAATGCGGGTGAGTCAATATGAGCAGCACAGTGAACGCATTTTAATAGTAAAGACAAACTTGAAGTCAGCGCCCACCTCAGCTGTTCAGGATTATATCCTCAGTACCTTCGAATATGGTGAAAAAATTGACTGAATGTTTGATGAAAAAAGAAATTATTCGGGTACATAATAGTAGAGAAAATTCATTGATGATAAGGGACTGGAATAATAGAAGAATTCAATTACACATTCATGTCCCTTCTGCATTAAAATTGCACAAATCCAGGAAATTAAGGAGAAATAACTTGATAGTTCGATAAAACCAGAGATTGTTAACAGTTTCTAAGAGAGCACTGGATGACGATTTACTGAAATAGATCACTGTTGGTGACTCGACACATATTGCCTAGTCGGACAAGTCTCGTTGTAAATCGTATCAAGTGGATGGACGTGTACGAGTATGGCGACAAAGTCATGAATCCATGGACCCTGCATGTCAGCAGGGGACTGTTCAAGCTGGTGGAGGCTCTGTAATGGTGTAGGGCGCGTGCATTTGGAATCGTATGGGACCCCTGATACGTCTAGACACGACTGTAACAGGTGACACGTACGGAAGCATCCTATCTGATTACCTGCATCCACTCATGTCCCTTGTGCATTCCTACGGACTTAGGCAATTCCAGCAGGACAATACAACACCCCACACGTCCAGAATTGCTACAGAGTGGCTCCAAGAACACTCTTCTTAGTTTAAACACTTCCTCTGGCCACCAAACTCCCCAGAAATGAGCATTATTGAGCATATTTGGGTTGCCTTGCACCGGGCTGTTCAGAAGATGTCTCCACCCTCTCTTACTCTTACGGATTTATGGACAGCCCTTCAGGGTACATGGTGTCAGTTCCCTCCAGCACTACTTCAGACCTTAGTCGAGTCCATCACACGTCGCGTTGCGGCACTTCCGTGTGCTCGCGGGGGACCTACACGATATCAGGCAAGTGTACCAGTTTCTTTGACTCTTCAGTGAACGAGACAGGCAGAAACTGAGAACTGGCGAAGCAAGAAGAGATCATTGGAAAGAAAAGAAGAAACTGGTTGAATATTAGGACCTCCGATGGAAGCTATTACTAAGCAAAGAAGGTAAAGCTGAGTAATGGAATGCATATTTAGGACTATAGAAGAAAATTATCAGTGAACCACAGACATTTCCGGGGTAGTGAGGCCTGCATGCCTCAAAGATACAGAAAACCGTACCGTAGATGCAACCAGAAGGAAGGGCTTTCTGTTGTGAGGCCAGACTATCCTGTGGTTCAGGATTGTTCACTGGTTGCAGGGCAACGGTCTGGATCACTGACTTATTTGGCCTTGTAACATCAGCCAACATGGCATTACTGTGCTGGTACTGCGAACAGCTAAGAGCAAGATGAAACTACAACCGTCTCTTGTCTCCAAATTGCAGGTCGCTCTACTGTTCCTGGTATATCTTGATGATGATGGCATCATCTTGAATAATATACCTCCGTCCTGATACATGGGCGGGGCATCAGAAAGGAACAAAACTTTATTCTACGGGTCAGAACGTAAAATGTTAGATATCTTAATCAGGTAAATAAGGTTTGTTATTTTGAAGTTAGGTACAGTGGGAATTACTGAAGTGCGGTTGCAAGAAGAGCGGGATTCCTGGTCAGGTCAGTAAGGGTCCTCAACAGCAAATTAACTAAGGCTAAACCGGGAGCTGCCCTAATAATGAATAATATAATACGAATGCGGGTAAGCCACGACCAACAGCACGCTGCACACATTACCTCATTCAAGAGACACGCGAAGCTAAACACCCACAATAATAGTAGGGTCTACAAGTTGGTATGCCAAATTGCTCTATATATAATGAAGATAACGAAAGATTATACGATGAGATGAAGTAAATTGATCAGATAGATAAGGGATGCGTAAATTTTATTGAAATGATTAGCTGAAATTTGGTGGTAGGAAAAGGAAGAGAAAGACAAATGGTAGGAGAACAAGGATCAGCAAAAGGAATGAATGGGGAAGTCGCCAACTAGAATTTTACACACAGCATAATTTAATTATTCCTAACACTTAGTTTACGAATCGAGAATTAGGTTTGTATAAGTGGAAGGAATCAGGAGACACTGAAAGGTTGGTTCAAAGGGCTCTGAGCACTATGGGACTCAACTGCTGAGGTCATTAGTCCCCTAGAACTTAGAACTAGTTAAACCTAACTAACCTAAGGACATCACAAACATCCATGCCCGAGGCAGGATTCGAACCTGCGACCGTAGCGGTCTTGCCGTTTCAGACTGCAGCGCCTTTAACCGCACGGCCACTTCGGCCGGCACACTGAAAGGTTTCAGAATGGTTACATAATAGTAAGACAGAGATTTCAGACCCATATTTTAAACTGTAAGACATAACCCGGGGCTGGCTTGGATTCTGACCATAATTTATTGGCCATGAACTATAGATTAAGACTGAATAATTTGCAGAAAAGTAGGAAATCGAAAAGGTGGGCCCTGGATTGTTAGGAAGAACAAGAGGTTGTTGAGAGTTTCAGACGAAGCATTAGGCGATCTTTTACTGCAAAACGGGACAGGCGTACAATAGAAGACGAATGGGTATTTTTGAAAGATGAAGTACGGATGGAAGCAGATCATTTAAGTGAAAAGAAAAGATCTAGTTGACATCCCTGGACAACAAAGAAGACATTTAATGTAATTGGCGAATGTAATAAATAAAAAATACAGAAAACAAACCAGGTAAAAGGGTAAACAGACGTCTAAGAAAGTGCTATTGTTAATCGGGGACGTCTAGACGATAAATGCGAGGTTGTAGAGACATCACTCGGTTTCTTCAGTTCTACTGGAAGCCTACTGAAGAAAACCCAGCTAAATACTGCGCACCTTTCCATAAAGTGCTTGTGGAAATGTTGTCCAATATCTCATTGTTTTTGCGTCCAGTGTTCACTGGATGGGTGTTACAGTTTCTTCTGAATGAGTCAGTATTGTCAACAACGAAACCCACGATGAAATGTATGTACAGGGACGGCAGGGATAGAATTCCGAGACACCTGAACAACGGCCTAGACGAATTTCACGGACTGACATCGCAGATCAGTCTGACGCCCGTGTGTGGACAAGGAATATTATTGGCAGATGCAAAGAGATGCCCCAAAATGTAACACCATACGAGACGATAGAGCGAAAGCCTGCAAAGGTATCGAACCTTCATATTCCTGTGTCGCAGACAGTGGGTATCATTCTTATTGTGAAGGTAGAAGCGTTCAGTTTCTCCACAATATCTTCGAGCGCCATATTTCCAAGACAGTCTTTCATTTATCCTTAGTCCCATGAATGGAAAACGACTGTTCGAGCACTACAGTCAGTAAAGGCTCGCTTTTGCCAAGAATTTCGTTTCAGAAACTATACATCGATTTTTGTTACAGTTAAGGGTTAATTTTTTCTCTTAAAAGCACATGCTACTGGTATATTTACCCCATTAACTACATAATTTATAATACGTTCAAGGTCTGTCACAAAATACTTATGTCATCACCAAAGAGAATAATGTCTGTATGGTGTACCGTGATTAGTGGTAGATAATTGATGCATATGAAGAAAAGCAACTGGCCCAGACCAAAAACCTGTAGCACCCACGCTTCCTCCATTTTGCATGATCCCAGTCCGATTCAAATCTGTTCTCTGTTTTTCGACACTGGTGTACAACTTCCTGATTACTAGTTCCCAAATGTGAAGTGAACAACTGTTAAGCTACTACCATAATAACTGAATGTTCCAGAATATGCAAAGGTATTGTGTGGTTCACACAATCAATTTTTTTTGTCAATCACAGCAAACACTTACTTTAATGCTGATATTTGATTTATAGGTAAAAGGTCGTTGTCGAAGACATAACTGATTGCCAAACTTTCGTCTGCCAATGCTGGAGAGATCATCAGTGACTATAACGAATCAGGAAGCTGTTATAGGCTCAGAAAAGCTCAGAAAGCCGAACTGTTTACATTTATCTGTGGCGTCTCTGTACGCCCGACCAGGAAACCAAATTCATTTCTCTGACACTGGAATTAACAGGATCTAAAAATTACTACGCTAGAATATACAGACAGGGCAAATTCAAAAGCACAGAAACAATTTCAACAGAAAAGAAGAAAGGCTGAAATTAGATAAGTTGTAGGCCTTAGTGCTAAATAAAACTAAAAGCGTCATCTCTCCCCCACCACAAGTTCCATAGCGAAAGTAGGCCGCCTTCGCGATCTTGGGCAGAGTTATGATGATGTCATCAGCCGGCCGCTGCGTGCATACGTAAACAGTTCGGCTTACTGAGCTTGTTGGAGCTTGTAACAGCGTTTTTACTCTTCAAAGTCTCTGGTGATGTCTCCAGCATTGGAAGACAAAACATTACGCAGAGAATCATGACTTACACTACAAGCTAGTGCCCATAAATCAAATATCAGCAATAACGTAAACACCTAACGTGAAAGTCTGCGCTCTTAAAGAATACTTACTGTTCTCTGTCTAATGTTAGGCCATGCTAGCGCCTCACAAACGAAAAGTAAATAGCATTTTGATTGGAGACTCGATTCCTGAACCTAGCCAGACATTCTACCAGCAAATTACGTGCTCTGAGATGTACCACTACTCTGATATGCATTTCTTCCTCAAAACATTTTTAAAACATTGGTAGCATAGAAATTATCCTGGAATTGTCTATCTTATCTCTTTCACCCTCTCATTTAAGCGGTTTCAGTAACAGGTATTTCAGTCTGTCAGGAAACTGACGACACCTTGCAAAGGCGACTGACTACAGAATTAGAACATGGTTCACAGATCTTCATTATTTTATTTGAAATCTCTTCATACCCAAGGGAGTCCTTACTTTTTAAGGATGAAATAACTGCTTGTTTCCTCCTGCTGTAGGAGATGTAGTTATTTCGGAAACCCCGGTTTGCAAGAGCCCTATTTATGTACCTGTACCAATAAAATTGTAATTTAACTTGTCGGCTATTGACAAGAAGTGGCGATTAAATATACCGAGCAACTCTGGCGGATCACTAGTAGTTTCGTTCTCACACAACACACGAAAGAGATGTAATGGATTGTGCACTCACATTATGCCATGACACCTCTTTCGTAATTGACCATACAGTTCTCATTTCGTTCTCAGAGATTTTTATTTTCCTGGTGTAATGCTTGGTTAGGCTGGCTAATGACATTGCTCAGCACTTTTCAGTACTGACTGCAGTAAAATTCTATTACCAAGTTCCGGCTATCCTTCGTATTGCTACATGCTTATTGATACAGCGTAACTGCCTTCAACTTTTTCATTGTGAAAAAGCTATCACAGAACGGATAAAGGTTACTTGTCGTTCAAATAGTATGTATCGTAGATTTATTGCCAAGTCAGCCAATTCAGGAATTGCTACAAATGTCTTTATGAATTGCTACAAATGTCGGCACTGAACCGGACTCATCTCTCTAAATCTTTTATTTACTATTTTGAAATATGAGTCTGCCTTGATTCCTTTCGGTATTAGTATCAGCGCGTCATAATATAACAGGATGTTACTATTTTCCTCACGCTGTGCCCACCAACTAGAGAACAATCTATAAAGATATTTTCTATGATGGCGGTGTTGTTTCCCTGAACTATGGTTGGAAATTGTGCTACCTGTAACAGGCTGTAAGGTCTAAGTATTTCGATTAAAGTTCTCTTTTCTGGAGAATCAGTCATAAAGTTTATATTGAAATCTCCAAACTAAATTAACCTCATGGTTTTCTTACGAACCGAAACTGCTACAGCGTCAATTATGGAGGGGAGAACTCTGTTGCCCGAACTGGCGGCTCTGAGTCTTAGAGGTCAACAATGAAAAAGTTTTTTCTTAAAACATCGAGGCGTAGAGGTCTACAAGGAGAAGGTTTTTTCTTAAAAATTCGAACTCCCCTGCATACCGTTCAAATATATGGTACTTACAATGATTTTATATGTGAACTTTCTTGAATAAGAAATTACTTTTTGTATAAATGGCCACCCCTTCCTTCTGCAACGAATTCCTTGCTAGGAAATCAGATCAAGTGAACCATTCGAAATGTAGCCTTAGTATTTCTTCGGTATATAAATGATGATCTGCAATGCTGTATGGCTATCTGTCAGACTTTTGATGCTATTAGTTAAAGACTTTTGTGGCAGCATAATTCACCTCCTTCTGAGGCAAAGTTAGATTTAACCTTGAGTAGCGAAGATCATCCTTTCTCCTAGTGTTGTAGCCATGTACACTGCTAGTACTTTTCAATTCGTTTGGATTGTTAATAACAAATTTCATAAGTGATTATATACAGGGTGTTACAAAAAGGTACTGCCAAACTTTCAGGAAACATTCCTCACACACAAATAAAGAAAAGATGTTATGTGGAGATGTGTTCAGAAACGCTTAATTTCCATGTTAGAGCTCATTTTAGTTTCGTCTACCTACGCTCAATGGAGCGCGATATCATGATTTCATACGGGATACTCTACCTGTGCTGCTAGAACATGTGTCTTTACAAGTACGACACAACATGTGGTTCATGTACGATGGAGCTCCTGCACATTTCAGTCGAAGTGTTCGTACGCTTCTCAACAGCAGATTCAGTGACCGATGGATTGGTAGAGGCGGACCAATCCCATGGCCTCCACGCTCTCCTGACCTCAACCTTCTTGACTTACATTTATGGGGGCATTTGAAAGCTCTTGTCTACGCAACCCCGGTACCAAATGTGGAAACTCTTCGTGCTCGTCTTGTGGACGGCTGTGATACAATACGCCATTCTCCAGGGCTGCATCAGCGCATCAGGGATTCCATGCGACGGAGGGTGGATGCATGTATCCTCGCTAACGGAGGACATTTTGAACATTTCCTGTAACAAAGTGTTTGAAGTCACGCTGGTACGTTCTGTTGCTGTGTGTTTCCATTCCATGATTAATGTGATTTGAAGAGAAGTAATAAAATGATCTCTAACACGGAAAGTAAGCGTTTCCGGACACATGTCCACATAACATATTTTCTTTCTTTGTGTGTGAGGAATGTTTCGTGAAAGTAAGGCCGTACCTTTTTGTAACACCCTGTATATTGTGAGGCTACAGTAAAGATCCCCAGCTCTTTAAATAAGTGTCTGCAGGACGATCTTGGATGAGCTCCAGCAACTATTCTGATTGCCCGCTTTTGTGCAATGAACACTCTTTTACTCAATGATGAGTTACCCCAGAATATGGTGCCATAAGAAAGTAAAGAATGAAAATAGGCATGGTAAGCTAATTTACTGAGATGTATATCGCCAAAATTTGCAATGACCCTAATAGCATAAGTAGCTGAACTCAAACGTTTCAGCAGACCTTCAGTGTGTTGTTTCCAGTTCAACTCCTTATCAATGCATGTCATATGCCAGTTCAGCTGCAATCACTCCACAGATTTTTATCTTGGTATGACCACCAACCATACGTCTACCAGGATGAACAGCAACCGCCAAAGTATGGCCAAGAGCACGCTGTGGCACAACATGTAGCTGAACATAATATGTGTGACGTCAATGGCTGTTTCATAGCTGGGCCATCTGGAGTCTCCTCTCCACCACCAGCTTCTCTGAGCTGTGAAAATCGGGTTCTCCGCTACCGAAATCGTCCTGGGCTCAACCTACGGTAACCTACTATCTGCACACCCTCCACCCAACAATTTCCACCCTCTCTATCCTATCACCTCCACCCTATTCACGGCCCCTCACCCTCTTTGTGTGCTGCCTTGTGTCAGCACGCCTGCCTGTCTTTTCGCTGCTCCACTCCTTTTCCTCTCCCTGTTCCCCCTCCCTCCCCACCTCCCTAGCCCCACAACCCCCCTACGTTGCTCCTGTTGGCAGTCTTGTCACACCTCCTTCTAGTTCCTGCATCCTCCGCCAGACAGTGCTCTTCTCATCTCCCACCTGTACCCTGCTATCCCTTCCCTACCCCACTGCCTCTGCATAACAGTTGCATTCTGGTCCAAGCTCACAGAGATACAAGTGTACATGAAATGTGCTTGCTTGGGTATGTGTGAATGTGTATCAGTTTCCTTTTCTGAAGAAAGTTCTGGCTGAAAGCTAAATGTGCGACATCTTTTCGTTGTGTCTGACTGTAACACAGCATGTTTTCTTTACAGTGAGTAGCCATCTGTCTTTTTGCCTACATTGTTGATATTCCAACATAGAGTTTCCATGATAGTTCTACAGCTGACTGACATGGGTAATATAGGCCAATAATTATACTTTGTCCAACCAGTAAATTCCAAGACTGAGCTTATTCCTTAAGTATAAATGAAGCCAACCGAGTAACTACTGTGGCAGCTTCAGCTGTTCAGCTGGCAACTTCAAATAACAGGTTTATATTCGAACAGTCGGTTTTGAGCAGGCAACTTTAAGTAGAGGACGTGTGGCTGAAATGAGTCAGCGTTTCTGAGTCATCAATCGCATTGAAACAACGATCTCAACATCTTTAAATCAAGAGCTCAAGACATTCACCAGAATGTTGTGAAGAAGAGAAAATTGTGTGCAATGTTTGTCCCACTCACCTTCACTCCTGAACAAAAACTACGACACGAGACTGGGTGCTATCAGTACAAATCAACCACTAAACGTCGGAGTGCATATGTTCACGAGAAGGGAAGACGCTTTCACAACATATTAGACGCTCAAGCCAGAATGACGAGCGAGTTGAGCAACATTCCACAGGACTATCGTGACAGTTTCACGTTGTTGTATAAACGCTGCGCTTTACTCACGTGGGGAGAGACTATGTAAATCAGCTGAAGTATTAAAACCACCAATTTAAGTCTTTCTGTTCCCTATTAATCTAGTCTTGAAACTTCGTGGACTGGTAAAGTATGCATATTTCCGACTTCTCTTGATGAAAACAGAAATTATCTGCCCTTTTTCTCAATCGCTTTCTCCCCTTCGTTGTTCCAGTGACATAGGAGAATCTTCTTGCAGAAGGTGAAAAGGTTATTTCGCATAAACAGTGTAGAATCTCATGCTCATCTCATCCAGTCCAGATGCATTTCCCTTTTGAGCGATTTTAGTTATGTCTGTTCCCCTAACAATTATCTCAGTATCTGTCATTTCAGAATTCGTTCGATGAATGAGAAGAGAAAGTACATTACGACCTTTCACAGTGAAACAATTTCGAAAGACCTAATTCAATACATCAATGTCATCTCTTTCACTTTGCTCATTGGTGCCAGTATTATCGCTGAGCAACTAAATAGATGTTTTCGATTCACATAGAGACTTTACATACGACCTAAACTTCTCAGGATTTGAAGTAAGATCAGTTACATTGCTTTCTCTATTCATTTGGCTTCTTTCTTTTTTTGTTTGTCAGTGCCACTTTGACCTCGCTTAAATCTGCGATGGAGCTTTCTTCGCTTTTGCAGCATCTTTCTGGCACGGCTGTCGCACCACAGCGGAACATTCCCATCCCACACTACTTTGCTCGGAACTTAATTATTTAACGCATATTTACCGTTTTTTTTAATTTTGTCTATTTTTGAACTGTGTATTCGTTCTCGGAGCAGAATATTTGATTTTAACTATGCATATATTCGTGAATTTGATCCCTGCCACTATTACTAGAAGCCGGCCGCGGTGGTCTCGCGGTTCTAGGCGCGCAGTCCGGCACCGCGCGACTGCTACGGTCGCAGGTTCGAATCCTGCCTCGGGCATGGATGTGTGTGATGTCCTTAAGTTAGTTAGGTTTAAGTAGTTCTAAGTTCTAGGGGACTGATGACCACAGCTGTTAAGTCCCATAGTGCTCAGAGCCAGCCACTATTACTAGAGAAAAATATTTTCCTACCTTTCTTAATATTTTTATATAATTCCCGTTGTAATTGTTGACGCTTTTGAGCGTTGTGATCATTGACGGTTTCCTCTACATTAACTGTTTCGAAAAATTTGTGTGTGTCTAATAGAGCAACGACATTGTCCTCGGTCCCATGACTATCTACTCGAAGCAGTTTTCATACAAGACATTCAAAACAGCCTCACACAAAACCATAGCTCCCACAAGTTTTAATCTTAAGAACTGCGGCTGCATCATTGTGAAATGGAGAGCTCCCAAAATTACAGTAGTATGATCAGGAAACTTACTATATTATACAAGAGTTCTCTAATGCGCTCTTCCCCTATGGCTCCTATGGTATATTGTCTCTAAAAGCATTCAGTTAACATGTCTGACCCACCTTTGATACTTCGTTCGGATTTGGATTCCGGAATATCATCACTAAATATCATAGACTTCTTTACAGCACTAAATATGCCGCTACCACTGGCATCTAACCGATATTTTCCCTGTATATTCCAGTCTGAATTTAGTATTTATGTGAAACTAGTGGAGATACCCCAAGTTGCCCAGTTATTTATTTACAGCCCTGCGTCCAACTGCATACCACCCACCGCCTGCCCTTGTGCTTAATGCATTTAACGTCATATGTCCTGAGCTATGTGTCGTACAGCGACATAATATTTTAGGTACATTCAGAGGCATATGTGGATACTGTCTGCGGAATTTATTGCAGATTAGTTAGTACCAAAGAAGTAACAAATTTAAACGTTATGCATGATGCGAAAGTTTTTCACTCATTTCATTGTTTATTTCCTCATTGTTCATGAATTGCATGTCGTATAATGACATAATTTTGCAGTTACCTTCAGTGCTATACGTGCATTTGCTAATAAAATGTGTCGCGAATATAATTAGCAGTAAGAAGTTATAAATTATATCTTCATATCTCAGACACAGATTTTTCTGCATGTACAGCGAAAAAGTAGTAAGCGATAAACACTTTTCGTTCCATCATTTTGCAGTGGCTGTCAGCTGGGAATCCAAGCATCGCGCTCTACGCTTCTTTTTCACTCCACACCTATGCCAGGTAGGCACTCCTTATTGCTACAGTAACTTGTTGCATAACAGTAAGTTATATGTGTACCAAGTTTGGTTGAAATCGGTCCAGTGGCTTAGGAAGAGATATGGAACACATACACATTTTTACAATGTCTACGGATTCGTTTCCGATATATGCATGGTTTCTGTTCATGACATTATGAGGATGCTACTACCATTAATGAGTTAGACTGATTTTGAGACATTATTACTACACTACTGGCCATTAAAATTGGTACACCAAGAAGAAATGCAGATCACAAACGGGTATTCATTGGACAAACATATTATAGTAGAACTGACATGTGGTTATATTTTAACGCAATTTGGGTTCATAGACCCTGAGAAATCAGTACCCAGAACAACCACCTCTGGCCATAATAACGGCTTGATACACCTGGGCATTGAGTCAAACAGAGCTTTGATGGCGTGTACAGGGACAGTTGCCCATGCAGCTTCAACACGATACCACAGTTCATCAAGAGTAGTGACTGGCGTATTGTGACGAGCCAGTTACTCGGCCACTATTGACCAGACGTTTTCAATTTGTGAGAGATCTGGAAAATGTGCCGGCCAGGTTAGCAGTCGAACATTTTCTGCATTCAGGAAGGCCCGCACAGGACCTGCAACATGTGGTCGTGCATTATCCTGCTGAAATGTAGGGTTTCGCAGGGATCGAATGAAGGGTAGAGCCACGGGTCGTAACACATCTGAAATGTAACGTCCACTGTTCAAAGTGCCGTCAATGCGAACAAGAGGTGACCGAGACGTGTAACCAATGGCACCCCATACCATCACGCCGGGCGATACGCCAGTATGGCGATGACGAATACACGCTTCCAATGTGCGTTCGCCGCGATGTCGCCAAACACAGATGCGACCATCGTGATGCTGTAAACAGAACCTGGATTCATCCGAAAAAATGACGTTTTGCCATTAGTGCACCCAGCTTCGTCGTTGAGTACACCATCGCAGGCGCTCCTGTCTGTGATGGAGCGAAGGGTAACCGCAGCCATGGTCCCCGAACTGATAGTACATGCTGCTACAAACGTCGTCGAACTGTTCGTGCAGGTGGTTGTTATCTTGCAAACGTCCCCATCTGTTGACTCAAGGATCGAGACGTGGCTGCACGATCCGTTACAGCCGAGCGGATAAGATGCTTGTCATCTCGACTGCTAATGATACTCGGCCGTTGGGATCCAGCACGGCGTTCCGTATTACCCTCCCGAACCTACCGATTCCATATTCTGCTAACAGTCATTGGATCTCGGCCAACGCGAGCATCAATGTCGCGATACGATAAACGCAACCGCGATAGGCTACAATCCGACCTTCATCAAAGTCGTAAACGTGATGGTATGCGTTTCTCCTCCTTACACGAGGCATCACAACAACGTTTCACCAGGCAACTCCGGTCAACTGCTGTTTTTGTATGAGAAATCGGTTGGGAACTTTGGTTCAAATGGCTCTGAGCGCTATGGGACTTAACTTCTGAGGTCATCAGTCTCCTAGAACTTAGAACTACTTAAACCTAACTAACCTAGAGACATCACACACATCCATGCCCAAAGCAGGATTCGAACCTGCGACCGTAGCGGTCGCGCGGTTCCAGACTATAGCGCCTAGAACCGCTCGGCTACGACGGCCGGCGGTTGGAAACTTTCCTCATGTCAGCAAGTGGTAGGTGTCGCTACCGGCGCCAACCTTGTGTGAATGCTCTGAAAAGCTAATCATTTGCATATCACAGCATCTTCCTCCTGTCGGTTAAATTTCGCGTATGTAACACGTCATCTTCGTGGTGTAGCAATTTTAATGGCTAGTAGTGTATTACTCCTGCAGTTTACTAATACAACAACAATATTTTCTCTTTATGATCAGCAAAGACATAAGTTCTGTTTCAAAAGTAACTGGGAGAATCTTTATTCTATTACAATAGGCAGTTTATTGTTGACCTTGTGAAGGAGCTCTAACCTGAAAAGCCACCCTATTCATGTCACATGTAGTCTGCTGGCAGAAGAGCATATCCTTTGGGTCGTACGCGCATGACAATTTAATGGTCCCTATATTTCTACAGTCACAACGGAAGACAGGTCAGTTATCCAAACTCTTGTCTCTGGAGCTACTGAAAAGACTGAGGCCCCTCTTCAGAAATCATATGTTGACTCTGTTCCCACTGTACAGCTGTCTGTATTATTGATAATCACAACCGTCCCAATGCAACAAGGTCCATGATTCAAGAAGATGACACGCATGCGAGAGAGATCATTTTTATGGTTGCAGTTAAAAACATAATAACAGAAATAATAATAATACCAGAAAAGATCATGAAAGCAAAATCGGAAAGACTACTGGGTTAACAACTTTACCATGTTTCCGGATCTTTTCTTATAAACTGAAACTTGAGGAGTTATGGCACAGTAAAAGAACGAAACGACTGTGTTCCCACCTGTTCAGGAAGTAAAGTCAGACTGACTCGTAGAAATCTTTCTGGCTGATGAGAGGCGTGAACTGGGGCAAAGTAGTGTGCGATTTATACCCTGAAACATGCTTCCAGACACTGAGTATTACCCGTTTATAATACGATTAGGCTTTCGAACAGCAAAAGGATATGGCAAAGCTTACCCAAAACACAACAGTAGGGGGAAAGTTATTAGGAAGAAACTCATGTGAATGTTGAACATGAGAATCAGTTGCTAACCACATTCTTAACAGCTTCAAAATATTAAAAAAAAAATCGTACATTATAGGTCAGATCTGTGCAAGAGCCACTGCTTTTGTTGTCTGTTACCTGCGAAATAAGCTGAAAACCTTAAGCAGTGTGGTGAATGTGATGACTTATAATTAAGACCCCTATGCCGCATGACATGTGGGAGAACTGCCTTAGCGTCAACTTATCAGAATCGCTGGAATTTTCTTACAAAAATAAATGCTAGCGTGCCAAAGATGTGCAGTGTGGCTCCTGGGAAAAATAAAACGTAAGTGGATGAAACATGTTTTCCATGACACCAAGATTAAAGATTCAAACACTGATACAAAATATATGAGCCATAATTGCATATCAACGGAAAAAAAGGTGTGAGATAATGATTTCGTGGAGGCGAACTGCATGACACCCGCTATAACACAAAAGCAAATTAGACGTACAGGTTATCGACGGTGGCTTTGACCAAAGAGCGAGTCAGAATATCTAACATCCGTTCCGATCGTCATATCACAGAACTACAAAAGAAAAAAGTAACCTTAAAAACGATTTCGAAACACAGTCACGAGTCATAGAAGCTGTTTGTAAGTCCCTTGAATTTATATATGTTTAGCATAGAGACGAATTCCTATCTCCACGTGTTCTGAAGAAACTGAAAACGAGATAAAAGATCAAATATTACAAAGATGTTATGAGAAGACACGATTTCAGTTAACATGAATGTTATCAAGTAAAGCTTGATCTCCTCATTTTGTTTGGATAGTTTGCAGCTTGCCCGCTGATGCACAAGTCAGGCTTCACACGGACTGTCCCGCCGTGCCATTCAGGTGAAGAGATTAGGGATATTGCTGTCAAGGTGGCAAGAAATCCTTCCTGGTCTTTCCTGAATCCATCTCCTCGCTCCTTCAGGAAGTTCGTTATAGTTGTGTATCTACCATGATACATTATGTATCCATGATGTACGGCCTCTTCTTGGCTGTCCTTTGGCCATTTAAGTTTGCTGTTCCTATTTGATATTTTGGCTGCCAGCAAGATCAGTTTGTACGGTAGATACTTGTTATGTCATAGACCGGTGCGTTACTAGAATAGTTCCTGTACTGTTTTACAACATCTTGCTTACTGATAGGCTTTCAGACGACGTGGATTGCTCCTCTTTCCCAGAAGGGTGCGGTGCTTTGGCACTGTCTGGGTGTGTTTATTGTGTGTATTGAACTGGGGACATAGAAATGACGGAGAGGCTTCGTCCCGCCGTAGCCCGCAGTGCTCCATAACCCCACCCCACCGCCGCCACACACTGAACAGGGCTATTGTGCTGTTCGGCCCCCATTGCCCCCCATCCCAGGAATGTCTCATACAAGACGATTGTAACCCCAAATTCTGGTATCATCCTACAATTATAACTGCAAACATGGTCAACAAAAGGAGCTGCAAATCCAAATGATGAGCAACCCCAAATGTTTGTGTGGTAGAGTAATTATGGTGTACACATACGTGGAGACAGTGTTTGCACACCAATCACCAACATAGTGGAATTGAGGTGGAATAATGGGAACCAGCCTGCGTTCACCAAGGCAGGTGGAAAATCACCAAAAAACCATCCACAGGGTGGCCAGCACGCCGGACCTCAACACTAATCCACTGGGCGGATTCGTGCTGGGGACAGGCTTCCCGCTCAGGAAGCAGCACATTAGACTGTGTGGCTATCCGGGCAGGCAACCACTGTCTGGGTACTTTTCCAAGTCAGGACCAGGTGGTTGTAATGAAAAAATCCCTAGTCACAGAGGGGTGGGCTGTAATTATCGTATGGAAGCGAAACTTGGTAGATAAGCTAATGTGTTAATGTGAAGCCGATTTACGCTGAAATAAAGTTGTTCCAGAGTTGGCCACCAGATGCAAATCTGGCGCTATGAATGCAAGAGAGAGGCATCGATACGTATCCATATGTAATGGATTACAAATGGTATGTGGGCAGAAAAGGTCGAGCAAATCATAAATGCATAGTGTTGATTTTATTAGTAACTGATGCTTACATAATTTGTTCAGTAAGAGCATCAAAGACGTCAACGAGATGCCTCATCCATAACACGACGAGATCAACAGTTGCACGCAACATTTTTGGTGTAATCTGAATAACATATTCCTGTTTACTGGCCTTCAAGTTGAGTATAGACAGAACGTGTCGATGGTAAACATGTTTTTTGTATATCCCCAGAAGCAAAAGTCACATGGATCCAAATCAGGTGATCTTGCAGGTCATGCATTTGGAAAACCCCTGGAGGTAATACATGCTTGGAAGGACACATTAAGCAGGTATTTCACTGGGCGAGCAACATGAGTTTTTGCTCCACCTTGCATGAAAACTGTGTTTTCCACGCAGTTGCTCTATTCCAAAGCAGGAATCACATGCTGTACAAATAAGGTCTCGAAAGTCACGGTACACATGACTGACCACCTGGGAGTATTCTCTTCAAAGAAAACTTGGCTGAGAATAAAGGTGCTTGCGAATCCACACAGTACAGTGACATATGACGAGCGCAATGGCTCATCGTGCACAACAGGCGGTTCAACAGTACTCCAGATTCGGCAATTCTGTGCATTCACTGCACTCCGTTATGTGAAATTTGCCTCGTTACTCCACAGAATATTTCTCAACTGGGTTATGAAATTCCAGTCTCTGCGGCGTCTGGATCTTGTATGGATACAAGTGTAACACAGACAGCAAAAGTTCTGTTCTGTTGACCATGGTTATGGGCAACACTTCTGCTGACACGGGCACATGATTCCCGTCAGTTACAGCTACACCAACTCTTCAACAGCCTCCACATGGATAGGACGCCTTCGTATTCCACGTGTTACGCCAAACTCATTCATATTTCCGAACGGTATTATCATCTTTTTTAAACTATTTAGTGACTTCGGGCGTCTCCCCAGGCTTTTCAGTCAGCGATATTCTGTCAATGCAGCGCTGAGATTGCTGCTGTTCGCGTAAAAGCTTCACTAACAGTGCACGATCCTTTTTCTTGGCAGCCATATTGTTCAGTCACGTTATGCTTTGTCATACACTGCACAGCGCCAGATTTGTGACTGGTTGCCACCATTTGAATTAATCAGTTGTCCTTTTGTAAGCTTTTGTATGCTGTATGCTGTAAACATTTTTGGTTTAATGTTGCAGTCTTATCAGAGAAATACACGCATTTACACAGTTTACAATGTTACAACAGTTGTCAAATGCATCTCGTCCTCAGAAAGTGAAATAATCCTAAATACGACAATGGTAAATTTTAACTAGAAGTTTCTTTACCAAATTATACTTACGATTATGTCATGATGTTGGCCAATACAGCGATAAATCATCCGATTCCGGTTCAAAGTTTGGTACTACTTAGAATGACAATCAAGTCTATGGAGGATGGTTAGTTTTGTGACAAGTTGACCAAAAGATTACCCAAGGTCGTTCGAGTTTACAGTGGACACAAGCTGGTGAACCAACAAGTTTATGCCTCTGCTCGCAATATTTACCTTAGCTGCGATGAGCTGTCGTCTGTATGGCTGCTCTCATCCTCTGAAATTCCTATAAAAACTAAATCAACCCTTTGCTGATTTTTCCAGTAGAAACTCATCCGTAGTCTTGGAATATGGCGATATTCACGCACATGGATAGAGCAATGTGCATACTAAAATGCCCTCGGAGTCCTTGCAAGAACAATTAACTAACTGGCTGGTTCGTTTCTCCACAGTTTTAGCTCAACGACACTACAGCTAATATCTAGCTGAATGTAAACCGCAGTGAACGCAGGGTTCACCCAGATTTCTCCTCTGCGTCGTACAGAGCATTAGCCGCCCCATTCTGCACTTGACACCAGTTGAGAGAAGAGGCCCCGAAAACTTCGCTCTTGTCTTTCTCGTAGCTGAACTGTCTCCCCACCTGATTTCTTTCATTCTCCACGTCACGGCTGTTTACGACCAATAGGAGCGTTCTTCTTACTTTGTGGAAACTCTCTCTGACAATCGCAAGGGCCCTACCATTAAAGTGCATCGAAATCTCGGCACTTTACTCCTTCCTACTTCGTTTCCGCCAATCGGACTTTCTCTGCCCGCTCCAGATGCCTAAAAGTTACATCCAGACATCACACGTGTACCGCTCGCTGTTCACATGATCAACTGCGTCACTGTGTATAACTGTTATGAGGATATCGCGGAAACAAACACAGGTCAACCCCTAGCAGCAACGTCACATTTTCGTAGTTTTACCATTCAGCCTATTAGTAACCATTTAAGTTTTGTAGAAAGAGACAATGTCTGACGGGATAACCGCTATTAGTGGTTTTACAATGTTATGAGCGTCACTCCAAAAGAAATGCACACAATTTTTTTTTAAATCCATCTTTTATTCTACATGTTTGGAAGTTTTACAGTGTGTAGATACATCCTTTAGGAACAATATTTTCATTTCTCCACATAATTTCCATCCCTCTCAACTGCCTTATGCCATCTTGGAATCAGCGCCTGTATACCCACACGGTAAATTTCTGGACCAACCTGTTGGAGCCACTGTTCGGCAATGTGCACAAGGGATTCATCATCTTCAAACCTTGTTCCACGAAAAGAGTCTTTCAGTTTCCCAAAGAGATGATAGTCACATGGGGCCAGGTCAGGGCTGTAAGGCGGGTGTTTCACTTACGTCCATCCGAGTTTTGTGATTGCTTTCATGGTTTTTTGACTGACATGTGGCCGTGCATCGTCGTGCAACAACAAAACATCCTGCTTTTGCCGCTGTGTTCGAACACGACTCAGTCGAGCTTGAAGCTTCTTCAGTGTCGTCATATACATAAGAATTTATGGTGGTTCCACTTGGCATGATGTCCACAAGCAAGAGAGCCACTGTCAACATCCTGGGAGCTCACCTGACACAAACCTTTTTTAACGCCAACACTTTCAGCATTCTGCAAACCCTTCCTTCCCCTATCCCAACGTAGCGTGACAATTCGTTCACTGCGATGCGTCTGTCAGCAGTCACCAATTCGTTAACTCTCTGCACATTGTCTGCAGCTGCAAGGACAATCCTCAATATTGCCGTGCCCGCTTTCATCATGTAACCTGCTTGCCCAACGACTACCTGTACTGCGATCGAGAGCAGCATCTCCATACACCTTTTACAACCTTTTGTGGATATTTCCCACCGTCTCGTTTTCTCAGCACAGGAATTCTATGACAGCACGTTGCTTCTGACGAACGTCAAGTGTATCAGCGATCTTGAAGACATGCTGTGCCGGCGCCACTCACGGGAACAGGTTGAACTAAGTTTGAAAACAAGCGGGAAGGATGTATCTACACACTGTAAAACTTTCACCTATGCAGAATGAAAACTGTATTTTTTAAAAAAATAGTGTGCCTTTCTTTTGGAGTGACCCTCGTACATAAAATGTTCAGTTTGAAACAATTCTTTCGAATAACAGCCTGTTATCATACAGTTTTTTTCATTTAAGGCCTCATTAAGTGAGTATGTCACAAACGTTCTTTCCCACAAATCAGAATCGTAGGTCTTTACAGTACTGAATTCCATTAAGAATTTTTGACTGTCTTACAACGCCGAATACAATGATTTGTAGATGCGATGATAGATCTTGCGATGGATTGACGGAACCACGGTTCTTGCTCGTGGATGGTAGTTAATGCCATTACCCTCAGGTGTGGACTGGCACACGGGAAGACATGCCACGATTTTCAGCTGGTTACTGGATACAGGTGGCTTGGCTAGGTCATGCTCTTCCGCTGGACAGGCATCTCCGGTACGGGGTAAATGGAATACAGTCGATAAAGCATTAATATACAAACACACAATAACGCTGTTTGCCTGAAAGAGGATGTATTAGTAAGTATATTGTCTTATGGATGCATGTAACAATTGCATGTTCTGTTCGTAGTGATAGTTTACAGTTCGTTCTGTTCATTTATTTCAATTTCTTTGCCTTTTGTTTGCCAGAGTGAAGTTCTGATATATGTACTGTTGTCGTTTCTTTCTGATTGCATCATGGCTGTTATTTGATTGCAATGACATTGCAGTTTACTTGCTGACATATTAATGTATCACTGTTAGCACTGGAAGAGCGTTAATAGCTTAGCGGGGACAGGTCCCTATGTTTTGAACTGCTTCGAGTACTGGGCGGTCACATGGCTCACTGCGACAATCTAGAGCAACGGTCGTCAAACTTTCTTGCCCAAGAGCCAATACTGCTATGGTGGAGCGGAATCTCGGGCCCCATACGTACCGACCGATCTTCTTTTTAATTCGTAACTCACATAACTGTTTACTTACAAAATAACGGTTATTTACTAACCCGTTTCACCCTTTTGGTGCATCATCCGATTATATAGTATTCTGCAAAGAAGCATTCGTCAAAAACCGTGGAGATACGGCGTGGACCTTAAACACACGGAGACGCGTTTAAAGTCCACGCCGTATCTCCACGGTTTTTGACGAATGCTTCTTTACAGAATACTGCACAATCTCATGATGCCCCAAAAGGATGAAAAGTATGATCAAATAATCATTATTTTGCAAGCAAGACACTTACCTTTTTGAAATAATTCGTAATGATTGCTGTACCAGACAGCTAATGGAGTGGAAATGATTTTACATACATAAATTAGTATGCTATGAACCACCACTAGTGTAGGCTTCAGTAAAGGTAGAAGAAGTTGTCCACCGACTAGAAAATGCTGATCTTTAAAAGTCGGCACATTTGGAAAAGTTCGTGACGAATGCTCTCTGTTTCAGACTACTGCCAACAACAGAAATCACAAAGTTGTGACGCTATAATTCCCTGGCGAAGTACTGCAGTGTTCTCTGTGTGACCGGATGATTAATTAATTAATGGAAATGGAAATGCCGTGTGGCTAGGGCCTCCCCTCGGGTAGACCGTTCAACTGGAGCAAGTCTTTCGAGTTGACGTCACTTCGGTGACTTGCGTGTCGATGGGGATGAAATGATGATGATAGGGACAACACAACACCCAGTTCCTCAACGGATAAAATCTCCAACCCAGCCGGGAATCGAACCCGGACCGTTGGGTATGACATTCCGTCGTGCTAACCACTCAGCTACCAGGGGTGACCAATTGATTAATAACAATAACTGTTTGTTGTTGTTGTTGTGGTCTTTAGTCCTGAGACTGGTTTGATGCAGCTCTCCATGCTACTCTACCCTGTGCTAGCTTCTTCATCTCCCAGTACCTACTGCAGCCTACACCCTTCTGAATCTGTTTAGTGTATTCATCTCTTGGTCTCCCTCTACGATTTTTACCCTCCACGCTGCCCTCCAATACTAAATTTGCGATCCCTCGATGTCTCAGAACATCTCATAACAACCGATCCCTTCTTCTAGTCAAGTTGTGCCACAAGCTCCTCTTCTCCCCAATTCTATTCAATACCTCCTCATTGGTTATGTGATCTACCCATCTAATCGTCAGCATTATTCTGTAGCACCACATTTCGAAAGTTTATATTCTCTTCTTGTCTAAACCATTTATAGTCCACGTTTCACTTCCATACATGGCTACACTCCATACAAATACTTTCAGAAACGACTTCCTGACATTTAAATCTATACTCGATGTTAACAAATTTTTCTTCTTCAGAAACGCTTTCCTTGCCATTGCCATGCTACGTTTTATATCCTCTCTACTTCGAACATCATCAGTTATTTTGCTCCCCAAATAGCAAACCTCCATTACTACTTTAAGTGTCTCATTTCCTAATCTAATTCCCTCAGCATCACCCGACTTAATTCGACTACATTCCATTATCCTCGTTTTGCTTTTGTTGATGTTCATCTTATACCCTCCTTTCAAGACACTGTCCATTCCGTTCAGCTGCTCTTCCAAGTTCTTTGCTGTCTCTGACAGAATTACAATGTCATCGGCGAACATCAAAGTTTTTATTTCTTCTCCATGTATTTTAATACCTACTCCAAATTTTTCTTTTGTTTCCTTTACTGCTTCCTCAATATACAGATTGAATAACATCGGGGATAGGCTACAACCCTGTCTCACTCCCTTCCCAACCATTGCTACCCTTTCATGTCCCTCGACTCTTATAACTGCCATCTGGTTTCTGTGCAAATTGTAAATAGACTTTCGCTTCTGCATTTTAACCCTGCCACCTGCAGAATTTGAAAGAGAGTATTCCAATCAACATTGTCAAAAGCTTTCTCTAAGTCTACAAATGCTAGAAACATAGGTTTGCCTTTCCTTAATCTTTCTTCTAAGAAGTCGTAAGGTCAGTATTGCCTCACGTGTTCCAATATTTCTACGGAATCCAAACTGATCTTCACCGAGGGCAGCTTCTAGCAGTTTTTCCATTCGTCTGTAAAGAATTCGCGCTAGTATTTTGCACCCGTGACTTATTAAACTGATAGTTCGGTAATTTTCACATCTGTCAACACCTACTTTCTTTGGGATTGGAATTGTTATATTCATCTTGAAGTCTGAGGGAATTTCGCCTATCTCATACATCTTGCTCACCAGATGGTAGAGTTTTGTCAGGACTGGCTCTCCCGAGGCTGTCAGTAGTTCTAATGGAATGTTGTCTACTGCCGGGGTCTTGTTTCGAATTAGGTCTTTCAGTGCTTGGTCAAACTCTCCACGCAGTATCATATCTCCCATTTCATCTTCATCTACCTCCCGTTCCATTTCCATAAAATTGTCCTCAAGAACATCGCCCCTATATAGACCCTCTAAATATTCCTTCCACCTTTCGGCTTTCCCTTCTTTGCTTAGAACTGGGTTTCCATCTGAGCTCTTGATATTCATGTAAGTGGATCTTTTTTCTCAAAAGGTCTCTTTAATTTTCCTGTAGGCAGTATCTATCTTACCCCTCGTGAGATAAGCTTCTGCATCCTTACTTTTGTCCTCTAGCCATGCCTGCTTAGCCATTTAGCACTTCCTGTGGTTCTCATTTTTGAGACGTTTGTATTCCTTTTTGCCTGCTTCACTTACTGTATTTTGTACTCTGTCCTTTCATCAATTAAATTCAGTATCTCTTCTGTTACCCAAGGATTTCTACTAGCTCTCGTCTTTTTACCAACTTGATCCTCTCCTGCCTTCACAACTTCATCCCTCAGAGCTGGCCATTCTTCTTCTACTGTATTTCTATCCCCCATTCCTGTCAATTGTTCCCTTATGCTCTCCCTGAAACTCTCTACAACCTGTGGTTTAGTCAGTTTATCAAGGTCCCATCTCCTTAAATTCCCACCTTTTTGCAGTTTCTTCAGTTTTAATCTACAGTTCGTAACCAATAGATTGTGGTCAGAGTCCACATCGGCCCCTGGAAATGTCTTACAATTTAAAACCTGGTTCCTAAATCTCTGTCTTACCATTATATAATCTATCCGATACCTTTTAGTATCTCCAGGGTTCTTCCATGTATACAACCATCTTTCATTATTCTTGAACCAAGTGTTAGCTATGATTAAGTTATGCTCTGCGCAAAATTCTATCAGGCGGCTTCCTCTTTCATTTCTTAGCCCCAATCCATATTCACCTACTACGTTTCCTTCTCTCCCTTTTCCTACTCTCGAATTCCAGTCACCCACGACTACTAATTTTCGTCTCCCTTCACTACCTGAATAATTTCTTTTATCTGCTCATACGTTTCATCAATTTCTTAGTCATCTGTAGAGCTTGTTGGCATATAAACTTGTACTACTGTAGTAGACGTGGACTTCGTGTCTATCCTGGACACAATAATGCGTTCACTATGCTGTTTGTAGTAGCTTACCCGTACTCCTATTTTTTTATTCATTATTAAACCTACTCCTGCATTACCCCTATTTGATTTTGCATTTATAACACTGTATTCACCTGACCAAAAGTCTTGTTCCTCCTGCCACCGAACTTCACTATTCCCACTATATCTAATTTTAACCTATCCATTTCCCTTTTTAAATTTTCTAACCTACCTGCCCAATTAAGGGATCTGACATTCCACGCTCCGATCTGGAGGACGCCAGTATTCTTTCTCCTGATAACGACATCCTCTTGAGAAGTCCCCGCCCGGAGATCTGAATGGGGGACTATTTTACCTCCGGAATGTTTTACCCAAGAGTACCCCATCATGATTTAATCATACAGTAAAGCTGCATGCCCTCGGGAAAAATTACGGCTGTAGTTTCCCCTTACTTTAAGCTGTTCGCAGTACCAGTACAGCAAGGCCATTTTCGTTAGTGTTACAAGGCCAGATCAGTCAATCATCCAGACTGCTGCCCCTGCAACTACTGAAAAGGCTGCTGCCCCTCTTCAGGAACCACACGTTTGTTTGGCCCCCTCTGTTGTGGTTGCACCTAGGGTACGGCTGTCTGTATCGTTGAGGCAGGCAAGCCAACGGCAAGTTGCGTGGTTCATTGGGTGGGGGGGGGGGGGTGGGGGGGGTGGGGGGGGGGAACAATACCTGTACTCATATTAAATGCATTATGTAATATGAGACACGATCACAAATACAGTATTTACTACATGTTTTGAATGATAGTTTTCTTCTTCGCATTCCGCTGTATTGTTATTGTAGTCTTAAGTCAAAAGACTGTCTTGATGCAGCTCTCCATGCTATTCTGTCCTGTGCAAGCTTCTTCATCTCCCAGTACCTACTGCAGCCTACACCCTTCTGAATCTGCTTAGTGTATTCATCTCTTGCTCTCCCTATACGATTTTTACCCTCCACGCTGCCCTCTAATTGGTGATCCCTTGATGCCTCAGGACATGTCCTACCAACCGATCCCTTCTTCTTGGCAAGTTGTGCCAAAGAACTACCCACCTAATCTTCAGCATTATTCCTTAGCACCACATTTCGAAAGCTTCTATTCTCTTCTTGTCTAAGCTATTTATCGTCCATGTTTCACTTTCATACATGGCTACATTCCATACAAATGCTTTACGAAAAGGCTTCGTGACAAAGCTATACTTGATGTTAACAAATTTCTCTTCTTCAGAAACACTTTTCTTGCCATAGCCAGTCTACATTTTATATCCTCTCTACTTCGACCATAAACAGTTATTTTGCATCCCAAAAAGCAATACTCATCTAAGCTACCTCAGCACAAGTCACGCGCCATCCTCACAGCTTTACTTCTGCCAGTACCTCGTCTCCTACCATCCAAACTTCACAGAAGCTCTCCTGCGAACCTTGCAGAACTAGCACTCCTGGAAGAAAGGATATTGCGGAGACATGGTTTAGCCACAGCATGGGGGATGTTTCCAGAATGAGATTTTCACTCTGCAGCGGAGTGTGCGCTGATGCGAAATTTCCTGGCAGATTAAAACTGTGTGCCAGACCTAAACTCGAACTCACTCCTGTTCCTGTTTGTCACATGCTGACACATGCTGCAAGGTTCGTAGGAGAGCTCTGTGAAGTTTGGAAGGTAGGAGACGAGGTACTGGCAGAAGTAAAGCTCTGAGGACGGCGCTTGAGTCGTGCTTGGGTAGCTCAGGTGGTAGAGCAGTTGCCAGCGAAAGGCAATTCCCGAGTTCGGGTCCCGGTCTGGCACACAGTTTTAATGCGCCAGGAAGTTTCACATCAGCGCACACTCCGCTCCAGAGTGAAAATACTGTTCTCAAAAATCATCTACTCATTTGCTAATCTACTTCCCTCAGTATCACCTGACTTAATTATACTACATTCCATTATCCTCGTTTTGTTTTTGTTGATGTCCATGTGATGTCCTCCTTTCAACACGCTGTCCCTTCCGTTAAAATGCTCTTCTAGGTCCGTTGATATATCTGACATAATTACAATGTCGTCGGGAAACCTCAAAGTTTCTGTTTCTTCTCCGTGGATTTTAATTGCTACTCCAATTTTTTTGTTTCTTTTCCTTTACAGCCTGCTCAGTATACAGTTTGAATAACATCGGGGATTGACTACAGTTCTGTCTCACTCCCTTCTCAACCAATTCTTCCCTTTCGTGCCTCTCTAGTCTGATTACAGACATCTGGTTTTGTGTACAAATTGTAAATAGCCTTTCGTTCCATGTATTTGAGCCCTGCCACCTTCAGAATTTGAAAGATAGTATTCCAGTCAACATTGTCCAAATCTTTAAGTCTATAATAGCTAGAAACGTAGATTTACCTTTCCTTAACCTATCTTGTAAGTAAGTCGTAGGGTCTGTATTGGCTCGCGCGTTCGAACATTTATACCGAATCCAAACTGGTCTTCCCCGAGGTCGTCTTCTATTAGTTTTTCCACCCGATATATTACAACAGTCTTAATTTAATTTCATATTCATTGACAGAGGTATGTACCGCACTTGAAAATGACCGTCTCTATATTGCCCGTTCTAGGACCCACATTATTTACTTTTGATTTATACAATAGCAGCTAATCGGTACGAGGCACTCACGCCGCGGAGTTGCCAGAAGTGCAAGACAAAAAGTAAAACATTCCTCCCTCTCACATCTTCTAACTCCGGAGTGGCCGCGCTACTGACCCCTCATTAACTCTAAGCGGAAAAACGTAGTTAGCTCATGGCCGAATTCGCCAATGTCAGTTACAACTAAACACATCTTAAATATTAGTGCACATTTGAGTATTTTTGTTGGTCGCTCAGCAGAGAACTACACGCTCTCTGAACGGTAGCTGACGTTTTTGGATTCGGATGTTAGTTAATGGGTGCATATTATTATAAAATATGACTGAGAACAGCGGGCCGCACGAATATTTTATTCGGGCCGCATGCGGTCCAGGGCCGCAGTTTGACGACCACTGATCTACAGCATCTCGCGGGACATTGTCGAGGTGCGGATGACGTTGCATTCTGTGTACAATCAGTGCGTAGCAGAGCGAGTCCCCTAGAACGGCTACTTGTGCTTTCCCTAAGAGTATCTACGCAGGATGCTACATCTGATTGAACAGTTCACTGAAGGTAAGCGTCATCGTTATTGTGCACTTTGAAACACTAGTACCTTCACTGTTCCCACAGACTAGTTCCGTTGCACCATTTATTTACACACAAACTTCATGTACTACGGTTCTCTTTGAAACTTCTTAATAGCACTGTCTTTGGCATTCGTTTTGTTACTCATTTGCAATTACATACAGTGTTTTGAGTCAAATTACGAAGATATTGAACCTATGCGTTTCATTTAACGTCCAAATTAGGTTGTTTGCTCGCTGTGTCGAGAATTGTTGGATACGACATCACTTTACACTACCTGTTTAATACTTACATGGGAGTATGGATGTACATCAACTTTAATTGTATCAGTTTTTGCAGTATCTTCGAAAATTCGCGATGCGAACTGTGTTTGGTCATTATTTCGGCCGTGCTTTACATGTATGTTTTTCGTTCGTATATGGCACCCAGTTTACTTCTTTATTACAACGAAAACCAGTTCAAGGGCCATTACCAATCTTGCCGGCCGCTGGTGGCCGAGCGGTTCTGGCGCTACAGTCTGGAACCGCGCGACCGCTACGGTCGCAGGTTCGAATCCTGCCTCGGGCATGGATGTGTGTGTTGTCCTTAGGTTAGTTAGGTTTAAGTAGTTCTAAGTTCTAGGGGACTTACGACCTCAGCAGTTGAGTCCCATAGTGCTCAGAGCCATTACCAATCTTGTACCATACCGATAAAAAAGAACGCATAAAAATAACTCTAAAATGCATAACTACTATCCGAGGGCATCAGTAAATGTCAAATTAAGCTCATAGTTTTTGCAAGATAGATGACATGAGCCTGTAGCCTGCTGGCTAAATCATTGAAACAGGATTTCATCCTATAGAAAATTTGTCATTTAGTATTTATGTACATGATTCATATACTGTTATTCAAAACTTTTATCTTAAGCTTATGAAACATGTACTTCTGACGTGAATAGTGCAAGTTATTTCCAACTAACCTCTTATTTTGTAGCCAAAGTATAAACGAATATTCTTAAAACTAACACATTATCTGCAAATTCTGTTTCTAAAACTATAGTAGTACTTGCTAATATTTACAATTTATTGCATGAGATGTCTTTATAAGACAGGTTTGGCTTTACAAGTAAAATGGAGTTTTGGCAAAGTCATTTTTAGTGTCCATTAAATGCATTTCAGCTTCTCTTTACAATACCTATATAATTGGTTTGAGACTTTTCTTCTCACAACTAACTCTACTATGTACATGACATTAGAAATGAAATATTTTCACATATACATACAATACAAATGTTACAAAAAAATGGCTCTGAGCACTATGGGACTTAACATCTGAGGTCATCAGACCCTTAGAACTTAGAACTACTGAAACCTAACTAACCTAAGGACATCACACAGATGCACGGCCGAGGCAGGATTCGAACCTGCGACCATAGCAGTCGCGCGGTTCCGGGCTGAAGCGCCTAGAACCGCTCGGCCACCGCGGCCGGCTGTTCCTTCTGTTGATATGCAAATTTCTTAAAAATTCCGTTCGTTTTGTCCTGAATACCCGTACTAATTAGTGCGACCTGCTCTCGCATAAGGTATATGACATTTTCATTCATTTGAGCGGTTTGTTTACTCGCAAGTTGTTCGATATTTTGCTGTGGAATATCTGTTAACCCCTTACAAAATACGGCAAAAGGACCAGATACAGGAGTTGGTAACTCAATCCTGGCTTCTAATTCCGCCGGCTTATCAGTATCGCTTGCGCCACAAATAGTAGCGTCTGGTTCAACGTCAGAAATTTGTCGATCGTCGGTATTTGATCCCGAATCGTGTACATTCTCCTCGTCCGCAGCTGTCAGATTCTTTCCCATTTTCCCCGTATCTATGAGTTATAGAGATCAAAATCGTAAACACAAAAAATACTCTTTCCTACAAAAACATATCCTATATCCGAAAATAACTTTCGGATGTAATAATTACCAACAAAGCTAAAGAATCTAACGAACGTAGCCATTACGCGAATGCACTGACAAATACCGCCATCTTTTGGCGTCTAACATCGATACATAAATATCTAAAAGTCACAAGAAGTAAATTTATAGATTCGCACAGGAAAGTAGTTCAGGCCCAACTATTTTCTAACACGAAGTAAGTACAAGATTTGCCTTGAACTGTTTATCCTTACCTTACAATTGCGATTTGTTATCGCGTTATTGCTTTTATTATTTCTTTTCTTGGTTCACTCTCTCGATGTTTCTCAATTGAAGACATTAGTTACGTTTTTCATCCATGGAACAGAAAATACATATAATTACAAACATGAATTCTAACAATTGTGTACACAATAAAATTTCATTTATCATTTTTCCTTAACAGTCTTCATCTGAGGTCGCCAATTAAACGTCACCTCCCGTTAATTGGCATTTAATCAGTTTACTTGCAGTTAATATGAAAGGCAATTTCGAGTTGTGAACTATTTTTATGTTAAAATGGAAAGCCATGGCGGCAACCTTAAAAGAAACTGGGGCCTCTTTCATTAAATGACTGACTTAATTTAGAACTTTTACGAAAGTTAATGCAATTTCTTCGGAAAGTATCAACGGTCCACAGTTTTGGTCGTGAATGTAAATATGTTTCCTTGAGAAAATCGGTATGAAACTGATTATCGGACTTCGTAATATTAAAATGATTGCAGCTTCTACCGTATTTCAGAAACAAAAGACTACGACGCATGAAATGGCCCATGCAAACTATAAAAACCAAAAGAAATGCTTCCGCATTCAAGGAAACACACAAAATTATAAATCTGTAGAGGGTAGGTTTATAAATGAAATACAGTTAAACTTTAGTAGTCTATTTCAAAGAAATAAAAGTCAACTTACACTATGCCACACGGCCTAATATTTAAAACAGAAAATCCGCTATATGAAGCGCACGTTATTCAAATTCACGCACTTGGTATTCTGATTTCTATTAACATTTCCAATTGTAAATAACTATGTAACAGTCCAAGAAAGATCTCCTATGACCATTTCATCGAATCCGCGGAATTAATTGCGCAACATGAAACAAGCTAGCCGAGAGAGACAATCACCGTGGCAAAAAGAAAAGACCAGATGAGCAGAGTAAGAAAGAAAATGAGTGGTGCCCTTCTTTCGCGACTATTTACGCTAATTACACATTTTGATCTGTGTATGAATATCGACATATTATCCAGAGGCATAGTCACATTACTGGAAATTAAAGGTCTAGTCAGATGAGTCCTGAATTCATTTGGTAAGAGCTCATGGTAGTTTTGGAGTGTGGCGTAGACCCCACGAAACCATGGACCACAGTTGTCAACGAGGCACTGTGCAAGCTGATGGTGGCTCCATAATGTTGTGGACTTTACTTACATTGAATGGACTGGGTTCTCTCCCCCAGCTGAACTGATCATTGACTATAAATTGTTATGCTCGAATACTTAGTATTCGCAGCTATTTGCGAAGAAATTTATAAGTATGGAAATGCACCATCTCCCCGCGCCACAACTTTTCGCGACTGGTTTGAAGAACATTCAGGACAGCTCAAGCAGGTGGTCTGGCCACACAAATCGACCGTCGTCAATCCCATCAAACATTTATGGGAAATAATCAAGAGGTCAGTCGGTGCAGAAAGTCCTGCACTGGCAACACTTTCGCGATTACGAACGGCTATACGGACAGTATGGTTCAAATGGCTCTGAGCACTATGGGACTTAACTTCTGAGGTCATCATTCCCCTAGAACTTAGAACTACTTAAACCTAACTAACCTAAGGACATCACACACATCCATGCCGGAGGTAGGGTTCGAACCTGCTACCGTAGCGGTCGCGCGGTCCCAGACTGAAGCGCCTAGAACCGCTCGGCCACTAGGTCCAGCCGGACAGTATGGCTCAGTGTTTCTGCAGAGAACTTGCAACGACTTGTTGAGAACATTCAACTTCGAGTTGCTGCAATTCTCCGGGCAAAAGGATTTCCGACACGATATTAGGAGGTACCCGATGACTTTCGTCACGTCAGCGTGTGTTAAACGACGGTATACTGCTCGGCATGTTTCACAGTTTGATAAATCGAACGCCGACCTAAATATACGTTAACGGTGGCCATTTCCAGAATCTTCTACGATGCTCGATAGCAAGGGTCAGTGCCGCGTCAAGCTTATTCTAATTATTTTCCAGACCGGTTTTGTTTTGCCCACGCTGTATTTTCATTGACAACTGACTAGCGTCATCGGTGTGTGAGATTTACTAGCAGGAAAATTTAAACAGTATAATGTTGTCACTGCGATGTTTCCAACTCCCTGAAAAGGAGAATATCAATTGTACCGATTTCAGCGTTCAGTGATAATATATATATATATAGGATGCGGTTTGACACTTGCTGATTTGAATGGCGTTCTGTGAAATGGAGCATGGTACGCCGAGAGTGGAATGTTATCTGTCGTAACAGTGGATCGGGGCGTTGCTTTGCCACCTGCCTCAGTAACGACAATGCATTAGCTGAAGGAGTAATACGCCTCTGTGCCGAGATGGAAGGATTGTCTCCGTGCAGCGTGCATTTTGTGCACACTGTAGTAATGTCCCCCGTAGTACTGCTCCTGGCCGCCAGTCACTTGTTCCGTGGGTGGCCAACAGGCGCTCCGCATGCAAGCATGCAACGGTATTCAACTTTTCATGGTCCTACGAGGCGAATTATGCATGATGAACTCCTTTTCCACCCACGTAAGTCGGCCGCTGTCCATGGCCTCAGTGAGCGCTGTATGTCGCTCGGCAGACTGCAGGCGAAGAGTTGTCGGAAAAATTGCCTCACTATGCGCACGTTTTCTATAGTAATGTGGCAAATATAGATCTTTGTGGGTGCGTGAGTAACTAAAATGTGCACGACTGGAGACAGATAAAGATACAGACATGATTTTTATTCAAAACCTATATATGTTTGATGAGAACTGTCGAGAGTAGACGTCATTGAGTCTGTATATTTATTTTTTGAGGGAAGTGAGAGTGCTACGACAGTGAATTCGTAGCGATTTCTCAACATTATGAAGTACTTCGTTTTGCCTATTGATGAACTAATTGTTCTTAGGGGTTGGTAGTTCCGACGGGAACAGAGTAAGACCCGAGTCCACTTCTCTGCGTTGACCAGTGACGTCATATTTCGATTAAAGACGATCGTTTACCTCAGCTACTAAGCCAACCACAGACAATATTTAATTACAGGCCGATTACACTTCAAAAATGGTTCAAAGGGCTCTGAGCACTATGGAACTTAACAACTGAGGTCTTCAGTCCCCTAGAACTTAGAACTAATTAAACCTAACCAGGCAAGATTCGAACCTGCGACCGTAGCGGTCGCGCGGTTCTAGACTGAAGCGCCTAGAACCGCTCGGCCACACCGGCCGGCGCCGATTACAGTCTTCAACATGGCGACCACACGACTGATCATTATGCTCAAAAGTAGATGCAAAAAACACGCGGAATATTTCAACCAGCAAATGAAATGAAATTAAAGGGACAGCCGCGGGAATGAGGGATTTTTGGCAGGGACAAACATAGCAAATGGGGTTAATAAAGCTAAGAACACTGCACACCAACCAAAAAATCGAAAAACAGTACATGCGGATTCATCTAGAAGAAACGAAAAAAAAAAGGCAGAAACCACAGAATTGGAGTTCATTTGACCTATGTAGCTCAAACGAAGCAAGCGATACCAGACATCCCCTAATGTAAATACAAGATAACCCAGAAATGACACACAAGTATTTGTTTATGGAACTAAAATAACGAAATCGCACAAGTGGAATCGAATTTTTCGTTTCATCTTTAGCTCAGAAGAAGACAGCGACAACGGAAAAATGCAAACGGAACCATGAGAACTATTATCACAACTTTTGTTACATAATTTTGTATAATTTAAACACATGTATCAGTACCAAAAACATACTCCTCCAAATGAAAGTAACGAAACAAGAAACTGAAAACCAGAAAATGAAATAAATTTCCCATCCAGAAACAGTCTCATATTAAGTAAGAAATACTAAAACGTACTTACCAAGTGCAGTCAACGCAGACAGGTGGACTCGGGTCTTACTCTATTCCCGTCGGAACTACCCACCCCTAACAACAATTAGTTCAACAATGGGCAAAACGAAGTACTTCATAATGTTAAGAAATCGCTACGAATTCACTGTCATGGCATGCTCACTTCCTTCATGAAATAAATATACAGTCTTCTCCAATCGAATGCAAACATACTACTAACCACACACACACACACACACACACACACACACGCCCACAAATGAAATATAACTCTTTTGCTTGACGTATATAGTTCAAACGAAGACAGCGATATCAAGACCACCACACACAGCCGTAAAAGCCGGTATTGCAATTGTAACTAGACCTATACGAAAGCTGAAACGCAGACAGTGATCCCTCTTCCCTAAATGAAAGTATCCAAACACAAATTTGAAATCTCCTATTCCCAAACGGTTTCCATTTCACAAACAAAGTAAAATATCAAAATAAATGAAAAATCACATAAAAAGGAACTTATGAACCATAGACAACTCCAAATTAGTCAAAGCTGCCGCGCGGGGTAGCCACGCGGTCTCGGGCAACTTGTCACGGTTCGCGCGACTCCCCTCGTCGGAGGTTCGAGTCCTCCCTCGGGCAGGGGTGCGTGTGTTGTCCTTAGCATAAATTAGTTTAAATTAGATTAAGTAGTGTGTAAGCCTAGGGTTGACCTCAGTAGTTTGGTCCCATAGGAACTTACCACATCTAGGCGCTCAGTCCGGAACCGCGCGACTGCTACGGTCGCAGGTTCGAATCCTGCCTCGGGGATGGATGTTTGTGATGTCCTTAGGTTAATTAGGTTTAAGTAGTTCTAAGTTCTAGGGGACTGATGACCACAGATGTTGAGTCCCATAGTGCTCAGAGCCATTTGAAGTTACCACAAATTTCCAAAAGAATCAAAGCTGGCCACAAAACATAGTACAGACCCGTTCTCTCTCTCTCTCTCTCTCTCTTTCTCTCTCTCTCTCCACACACACACACACACACACACACACACACACACACACACACATATATATATATATATATATATATATATATATATATATATATATATATATACGCAAGCTAACAAGAACACGATCCCTTTAAAAACAATTCATTTCAAATTCACTGCACCACCATGCCGTCTCTTTTGAAAAAAAGCAACCAAATATTTTTAAGGTTTCACTCGCAGCCTTTCGAGCTATGCTCTTAGGTTCGTGCCTAACCTCAACAAACGTGCCACGTTGCAAAAACAAACACATAATTGTAAGAAACTACCATATAATTATAATCATTAACTGTTACAGTCACAATGATTCAAGTTGTGCTCTTAAGTTCCTGCCTAGCCTTAGCTATGAAAATCGTGCCAAATACGGAAATAAAGGACGTACGTTACGAACATCATAGTTTACGGTTGTTACACAGACAACGACAGATAACATTTACTAACAAGTCACTTATATCCTTCGCATCGTAAGCATATGATGTCATACAGTACCCCATGGGTCCAAGCGGTCGGGGGGAACCAGACCGTGCGCTTGATCCGTTTTGACAAAAACACGTAGCGTGCATTGCAGTACTCGTTTTACGGAGAAAGTTTCTTGATCACCAGATGTCCTTGAACGGTCATTCAATGTGGACGTCACCCTCTCCCGTTTTAGTTCTTGCGACTGTTTTTGGTGGGGGGTATCTAAAATAAATCGTGTTACCGAATACCAAGGACCCCTGTACAGAGGGAGATTATTGGCTAAGAAATAATCCACACACCCATCGGTGTGTTCGGAAGGGCTTACCTGAACTTCAAAATTCGAGAAAATCAGGGTACTGACAGCGTGGAATGTAATTTGCCAGATACCATTTTTACAAATGTAGAAATGCAAACAAAAGAAAAAAGCATTAAATATAAAAAATTAATTTGTTGAACTTCCAAAATGGTGACTGTTGTTTATGGTGAATCTAAAACCAGTTCTTTACACCGATGCCCCAGGGACCATTGCGCGTATTCAATGTGGAGAATTTCTGTCCCTGATTATATTTGATGATAAAGAAACTAGAGCCGAAAGACGAAGGCAGGATAAGTTTTGCCCCCTTCGTGAAGTTTTCGACAAAATTGACGAAATTTTCGTGAAATGCTACATGCCATGTGCGAATCTAACGATCGATGAAATGTTCTCCCTATTTCGAGGAAGACGTCCAGTCAAGGTCTTTGTGAAAGACAAGCCTGGGAAGTATGGCATATTGATTAGGATGTTATCAGATGCACACACCCAGCATGTTCTAAAAATGGAGGTCTAGGCAGGGAAGGATGAACGACCTGCCGAGGAACGGAGTGCAAAGGCAGTTGTTATGCTGTTGACTGCCGTTAAGCCTCTGTATTGGCTCTCATTTCTCGAATTTTCTCCTCGTGGTCAGAACGCGAGATGTATGTGGCGGGAAGTAATATGTTGTCCGATTCCTCCTCAAAAGTGCCTCCCGATGCGCAACCCATCTATTGTAACGTCTGCTGGCAGAGTTTCGTTTAGCATCTCCGTAACGCTCTCTCGCCAGCTAAACGATACCGTGACGAAACGGGCCGCTTTTAGTTGGCTCTTCTCTATCTCCTCTGCCAGTCCTATCTGGTAGGCATCCCAGATAGATGAACAGTACTCAAGAATCGGGCGAACAAGCGCCTCATAAGCCACGTCATTCATGGATGAGCTACATTTCCTTAAGATTCTTCCTATTCTGGTGTCTATTTTTCCCTCTACCTGTTTTATATGGTCATTTCACTTAAGTTCGCTCTGGACAGTTACACCTAGATATTTTACGGCAGACGCTATCTGCAGCTGTTTTTCATCAACAGTGTAGCTGTAAAGTAGTGGATTTCTTTTCCTATGTATGCGCAATATGTTACATTTATTTACGTTCAGGGTCAACTGCGAGAATCTGCACCATTCATCAATTGTCTGCAGGTCGTTCTCTAAATTATTACTAGCTTCTGTATTTTTTTCACTAAACGACAATACGGGACGGTGTCAAATGCCTTACTGAAATCAACAAACATGGCATCAACCTGAGCGCCATAGTCCACTGCACTGCGTTATGAATCTCGTGGAGGAGCGGTGCAAGCTGAGTATTGCAGGATCTCTGTTTGCGAAATCCATTTTGATTTTTAATAGAACAGGTGCTTATTTTCAAAAAACGCCATAATACTTGAGCATAAAACGCGTTCCGTAATTCTACGACAGATTGACATCAATATATTATTCTGCAGATTAAGAAAAAATCAGCACTAAATTTACAGCAATGTAGCACATGAAGAAATTGATGGTTCTAATAGAAACATTTCTGAAGTCGCACGCAGTATTCCAATGCCAGCTGCAAGTGTTTTCGATGTACTAAAATGAAGGGTATAGAGCCTTTATATATTACTGCAAAGTACGTTGATTGAGGCAAGCCTAGTACGCTTTTTCGATTTAAAACTCGGTATTGTTGAATTTACGAAGGGAAAAGGAGTGCAGTAACAAAAATTAGAACATGCAGAATGCGTTGAAGACCTCGCATTACAAGTGGAATTGACTGAACATTGCCCACAGGAAGACATTCCAAGGTGAGAAACAACTTCTCTCTCATTTGGTGGGAATGCTTTTATAACAAAAATAATGTTGTAGAAGGGGCATATTCTGCCAAACACAATCCAGTTCCCTAAACTCAATGGTGTTCAAGAAAATATGAGGATTCAGCAACTCATTATGGTTTTGAAAGAATTACAGGGATAGATTCATAAACGTTTTTAGGACACTGCTAGTATTACATCTGCTTTCGAGCGGTTTTCGAGACCGTGAACCATTTCATTCGGAAGCATCCCTGTGTATGTGCAGAAGTAACTGAATGATCTGCAGAGTAAGTCACATTTTAAAGACTAACCCTTTAACGTTAGGAATAACCAGAATATCTACATTCTTTTCCCAGGATAGAGTTTGTTCGTCTCTATACTGAGCTTGCAAAAGTGCTACAATATTTCGGTCAACACATGTGTTTGTGTATAAGACCTTTTTTTCGACTGTGGAACTAAATAAGTGACAATTACGTTGCAACCCGAATGCAGAAATGTGTGGAATTGTCTACATCTGCCCATATGCCGACGGTTGGTACCGGATGAAAACTATTTCTTCAACGTGCGAAAAATGATCAAATTACACTGAAAATCTCTTTTTTTGTGATCTGTGTTGTTAAGAAATGTTAAATGTAAAACCAAGTCGCCCACCGTCCGACTGCAGTGCTAATTAAATGCGGAGCGTTCGCAGTTTTCCCCCCTCTTTCCTTTCCTCGCGCTCAGACTGCATGGTGTGCCAGCAGGGATGTGTGGGGTGTAGCTGGCGCTACGGCATTTTTGGCAGGGCACGACTCGCGAGCCAAGTTCTTGGCCGCCCCTGGTTTAAGCAATACACGTCTGCCTGCAGAGTATCAATTTAGAAACAGTTCTTCCGAATCCTGAATTAAGCAATACAAATCTGCCTACAGAGCATCAACTTTGAAAGAGTTCTTCCGAATACCTTCCAAATTTGCAAATCTCACTCGGCCAGTGCCAGCAAAAGGCATTGAACCTAATTCGACTGAATTCCCAGCAAAACGTTTGTATATCTCTCGTGCGTTACACGTAATTGTCATTGCCTTAATGCAGCTAGATGCTTGTTTGGCTTTGCAGTGATGGCCGATTAGTTCTCTGGAAAGGCTGCGGTACAACAATGGACACCTCTCCTGAAGACGTGCCAGGAACGGCGTGATAACACCGGCGGCGATGGACTTTCGCCCACAGCCTACATTAACGATGGACAACATGCAAGCGGACTTTATCATGAGATATAAATAGAGCTATGGATAAAGCAAATAGCTGTCTTCAAATGCACTGAAATAAAACGGACAACCACGTAACAATTTAACTGATGTCAAATTTTAACTGCATGTGTATATCATTTATCGTAATTGTGCCTCCTCTTTCAGCTACGTAACTGTCTCTTGCTATAGTTGCTTACTGCGAGGCTGTTATTGATAAACAGTACCAGTTTCTTAAGCGTTATTTCAGTCTTCCTTTGCGTTGGGAACATCTAAGGGAATACAGCAGTAAAAGTGTTTCATTTTTCTAGTATTTCTGTGCCATCTCACATATCGGGGATTAAATGAGTACTAATACGTCCACGTACCATGGTCACAGGCAAATATAAGTGTACTCAACGTTTTTCAATATTTGCAAATAATTTAGTCAGTTTTATGCAAAATACCGTTTATTTCGTTCTTAGCCTGAGGCATTTGACCACTACTATGGCACTGCAATGAATTTTTACTGATTAATCTAAATTTGTATCAAAATTTTTACACTCTCTCAGAATGTCTGTCTGCCTGTCACAATCGCGAGCATTTCTTATTGTTCCTTTACCTGTTGCACAATAGATCGGTGTGATGAGAACTTTCCACATTTCAATTTATACATATACACTCCTGGAAACTGAAATAAGAACACCGTGAATTCATTGTCCCAGGAAGGGGAAACTTTATTGACACATTCCTGGGGTCAGATACATCACATGATCACACTGACAGAACCACAGGCACATAGACACAGGCAACAGAGCATGCACAATGTCGGCACTAGTACAGTGTATATCCACCTTTCGCAGCAATGCAGGCTGCTATTCTCCCATGGAGACGATCGTAGAGATGCTGGATGTAGTCCTGTGGAACGGCTTGCCATGCCATTTCCACCTGGCGCCTCAGTTGGACCAGCGTTCGTGCTGGACGTGCAGACCACGTGAGACGACGCTTCATCCAGTCCCAAACATGCTCAATGGGGGACAGATCCGGAGATCTTGCTCGCCAGGGTAGTTGACTTACACCTTCTAGAGCACGTTGGGTGGCACGGGATACATGCGGACGTGCATTGTCCTGTTGGAACAGCAAGTTCCCTTGCCGGTCTAGGAATGGTAGAACGATGGGTTCGATGACGGTTTGGATGTACCGTGCACTATTCAGTGTCCCCTCGACGATCACCAGTGGTGTACGGCCAGTGTAGGAGATCGCTCCCCACACCATGATGCCGGGTGTTGGCCCTGTGTGCCTCGGTCGTATGCAGTCCTGATTGTGGCGGTCACCTGCACGGCGCCAAACACGCATACGACCATCATTGGCACCAAGGCATAAGCGACTCTCATCGCTGAAGACGACACGTCTCCATTCGTCCCTCCATTCACGCCTGTCGCGACACCACTGGAGGCGGGCTGCACGATGTTGGGGCGTGAGCGGAAGACGGCCTAACGGTGTGCGGGACCGTAGCCCAGCTTCATGGAGACGGTTGCGAATGGTCCTCGCCGATACCCCAGGAGCAACAGTGTCCCTAATTTGCTGGGAAGTGGCGGTGCGGTCCCCTACGGCACTGCGTAGGATCCTACGGTCTTGGCGTGCATCCGTGCGTCGCTGCGGTCCGGTCCCAGGTCGACGGGCACGTGCACCTTCCGCCGACCACTGGCGACAACATCGATGTACTGTGGAACCTCACGCCCCACGTGTTGAGCAATTTAGCGGTACGTCCACCCGGCCTCCCGCATGCCCACTATACGCCCTCGCTCAAAGTCCGTCAACTGCACATACGGTGCACGTCCACGCTGTCGCGGCATGCTACCAGTGTTAAAGACTGCGATGGAGCTCCGTATGCCACGGCAAACTGGCTGACACTGACGGCGGCGGTGCACAAATGCTGCGCAGCTAGCGCCATTCGACGGCCAACACCGCGGTTCCTGGTGTGTCCGCTGTGCTGTGCGTGTGATCATTGCTTGTACAGTCCTCTCGCAGTGTCCGGAGCAAGTATGGTGGGTCTGACACACCGGTGTCAATGTGTTCTTTTTTCCATTTCCAGGAGTGTATATCCAAGAAATATCATTTGTCAAAGTAATATGTATTTGATAAGGCTCAAAAAGCCTTACACATAATTTTATTTCCAAGTGATATGGTGGTAATGTGTCTTTTCCAATTACGGTATCAACGAAACGGATTTCAGTTTCCTGCAGAGAATCAACGGTTGTCAATTTGAGGCATTGTTTAGTTGATCTGCTGTAACCTCGCAGTTACTTGCGTCAGTTTTCCACCATTTTATAAACACCAGTATTCGATGCTGCAGTCCAGCTTAACAGCAGTATTTAGTTTTGGACGACACATTTCGGCAGCTTTCAGCTATCATCAACTTTTAGTTTAGTTTATTACCTTTGTTTGGGTGTTAGGAGGACCATATCCTCGATACCTCTCTACGATATACAAAACGTTAAAGGTTTGAACGTAATATACATTTTCTCTGAGGAAATATATTCTTAGCACTTACACAACTTGTACCATATAATAATCACATACTGACGGAAATGGAAATTATTACACCATAGATCGAACTGATACTCCAGTGTTTCCATATTTGTTGAATGTGTTGTTAAAAACTTATTCCATATGTGATCTTATTTTCGACACAGAAAAAAGTCATTCCCACAGATGTTTAATAGCTTGAGTACATGATGCCTGAAAGGTGTGTCTAACGTTACTGGAACTTTACAGCTGTAGATCGCAACACATCACGCCAAAAGGATATGCACGTGTAATCTATCACCATGTTCGAGAAAGGTCGAATCACTGGAATGAGGGCTATGGGAGCATCATACTGGCTGATAACAGAGACTGTTGGCCCTACTGCTGCAGTGACTGCTGAAAGACTGACATCGAGACGGACTCGGGATAACAGTATGGCAAGAAGCGCAGGATCGAGTTCTTCCGGAAGGACTACACCACGAGGAGATCTTATGATTGTCTGATTGCCTCTGACCAAAATAACAGGTGTCAACAGCTGAAGTCTGGGCAGCGGTTACATTCAGAGTGTTGCGGCGGTTTTAGGTTCAGTTATTATTCGTTAGCTTAACAGATAAAGCAGAATAACGATTGGTGGATGAGAGTGACGATACAGTTCACAGCCAGGACATGAGTCATCACGTACGGGCTCTAGCTCAGTATCTCTCAATAGTGTTCTCCCTACAAATGTTACCAACGTGTACTGGCCTCATTTGCTCTGACACTGCAGTCCGCGTGGGGGTTGCAGTTGGATCTTACCGCGTCAGAGAAGATTGAACTTGTTTGCACACCAAGCAGTTGTCTGAGTGCAGCTAAGCAAAGCGCCGGTTCTTCTACAGCTACTACTGGCAAAAATGGATTTCTACTGAACGTTAATCGCTTCTTTAGTCTTAGATAGACTACCAAGTGGCGTAGTCAAGAATTCGAAATGGACGACGGTTGTTTTACTGACGAAGTAACGTTGTTTAAATTAACAGAATCACCGTCACTACAAAGTAATGTGTTAACATCGATAGGCGATCTACAGATCCACGCGAAAAATGATCTATACAAGTTATGAATATGTTTTCGTATACTGATCGAGGATGGATACAACTTTCCTGGTATATAACATACTAGGATTGCTCGCAGACTCGAGGCGTGAAATACACCTCTGCAGGCCACCGATGTGTTGTGAACTGTTTAACTCCCTACGCTGCCAACGCTCACTTTTATTGGCTGCCACGTGAATCAATGCAGCGCAACGGATTGATCTGACAAGTACCCTTTGGCTCCTGCAAGAAGCAATTTCCACCCCACACTACTACAGAAGTCAGATAGTCGCTGCTAACATACCAAAAATGCCTGAAAAACTGTCAGCAAAAAATATCTTCTGGAGTCGTCCGCTGTAAGGAAAGGACACAAAAATATTCTATTTTCTTACGTAACTAGTGGGATACTTGGGTACTGGAGTAATGCTAGTTAGTATGAGAAAAACATTAAACGAACAGAAAATATTATTTATTGCAAAATATGAGAAAATCAAGTGAAACTTTTATTTATAAACTGATACACAAATTTCCGGGTTCTTTTCGGAATAGGAGGTTACCTCTTATGGACGGGAATCCTGTTAATGACGTTTCTATACAAAGTGTGGGAAAGCTCTTTTATCCCTTTTCTTTAAGAATGTTATTTACTCGGCAGAACGGCTGAGAGCCGCGCGTACTAAACTTGAATAATTATCCGATTGAATTTTTCTAAGTACAGTCGAGGCTGTCGCGTGAGAAATGTAATGCAGTGACATGAATGAAGTATGTTCTTTCTAATAGAGGAAAGATGGGGCTCACCTATGCTAAAGCGCACAATACCGTGAGCTGTGACGACTGCTGCCTGCGTCGTTCAGCACTGAAAAATGACAAAACTAACTCTTTCTATCGGGATTGACCTTCGCCAATGGAACTCTCACTACGTCTTGATGAAGTCAAGGACTCCTATCTGCCGCTAGTCTAATTATTGGAGTGGTACACCGGTCAGATAACCAGTCCACCGCGATGCTACTCAATTTTCGCTCGCAGGCGCTAACTAATACTCTGTCTGTATTCACACTGCACATTAACTGTGGAAAACACTGTGGTGTCACCGCCAGACACCACACTTGCTAGGTGGTAGCCTTTAAATCGGCCGCGGTCCGTTAGTATACGTCGGACCCGCGTGTCGCCACTGGCAGTGATGGCAGACCGAGCGCCACCACACAGCAGGTCTAGAGAGACTTCCTTGCACTCGCCCCAGTTGTACAGCCGACTTTGCCAGAGATGGATCACTGACAAATACGCTCTCATTTGCCGAGACGATAGTTAGCATAGCCTTCAGCTACGTCATTTGCTACGACCTAGCAAGGTGCCATTACCAGTTAATATTGAGATTGTAATTAACGTATCAACAAGAGCGATGTTCTCTAATTATGGATTAAAGTTAAATATTCCAGAAGCTATGTACTATTTTTGGCTACTATAATTCCTTGTCATTTTCCAGACCTCACGCCAGCCTGCGTGAGCTTAAACGCATGCCTTTCGGCTTCCTCTAAACTCCGTGAATTGGCTCCTGCCAATTCACAACAAACACAGTGAACACTGTGAACAAACGCTACATCGCGAGTGACTCAATACAGAGTATCACTCCGATTCGCTAGCGACAGAGGTGCTCTCCCAGTGTAGTACTGAGTAGAGACTTTGTTCCTCACTCTCTGCATACACACATGAGTGCACTCGCTCCTGCAACGTGTTCATGCTTCAAGAGCGTCACCTGAACGACCCCTCTCCATGCAAAAAGTGAAAGGGTATATCATCCATTGTCTTTCCCTCACTTCTCTGGCTAATTGCGTCAGAAATAGTCTGCCAATCAGCATTACTCTTACAAATGAGAGAATGGCGCTCCATTTAAACCGACCAATCCGTAAATATATAGCATCTGCATTAGGCATTTACTGTCCACCTGTGTGAACTCTGAAAGGTCTGTCAAAAAATGCATATGCTGGGGCTCTCCCAAACTGTACTGCAGGTTTTGCTTTTAAGATGAATACACAGCCCATTATCCCTTTTCTCTGGAAAAATCTTTTTTGGTCCATTGGCAGTCAGCCAGGCGTCTTGATGACTGGCTGACTGCCAATGGACCAAAAAAGATTTTTCCAGAGAAAAGGGATAATGGGCTGTGTATTCATCTTAAAAGCAAAACCTGCAGTACAGTTTGGGAGAGCCCCAGCATATGCATTTTTTGACAGACCTTTCAGAGTTCACACAGGTGGACAGTAAACGCCTGACTGACTGCATGATAACTCACCCTCCTAAGGACTTTCCAGCAGGCTGGTTGGCTCCGCCAAAGAAAAACTTCTTTGGCCGTCGTGTCTTGAATGTTTGTGTACGTCAGCCTGTACTTTTTAATCTTGGTGCGCACTTGCGATTTATTTATTAGATTTGCTTGTCGATTCAATGGAAATAGAACGTCATGATATGCAGAATACGATGGTGATGTCGGAATATGTAAGAAATGAAGGTCGGGGGACCATGGCACCTTACAATGTCAATACACAAATTGATTCGGTTTGTTCATAAATTTTCTTAATTTGTAAATATTCAACAATTACACTGATGAATGTCATTTAATACTTTTATAAATTCGTATTTTAATTTTTAACTAATAAATAATAAGTTGTAAGTTTTGGCTCTCGTCCAGCACCTCAGAGGCCAGTAAGAGAGTAGGTTCGCTCCGCTGTTGGGATACTTCAGAAAAATTAGGGCGCCTGCTAAACTATGGCGCCACATGCAAATGATACAGTAATTGATGCATTTCTCAATTGCATAGGCCGATTAATAAATTCTAATGACATCAGTTTCCTATTTCAACCCATAGGATGCTTTGAGTAACAGTAAAATAATCCAAGAGCAATGGCTGCAAAGGTCTGAAATGGTACCATGTCACCATGGAACATCGGGAACAGATTGCTGGAAGATGGGTTGAGATCATTAGATGCCATGTGACGTCTAGCGTTGACATCGTAACGAAGCCACTGATTTGAATGGTGTACAGATAGTCATCTGGAAGCCTGACTAGCATTCTGTGGTGTTTAGCAATGAGTCTGTTTCATGTATTCAAATCGATGCCAACGGTCTGTGGACGACCTGGTGAATGATCACAAGAGAAAGCGAATTCTCGAGATCTATACCCTTACAACTTCCTAAATTCATGCTGTAAGGAGGTAATGCAGTCATCACAGGACTGATTTGATAACTGTTGATGAAGGGCTGAGTATTCACCAATATGTGGCATCAATGGGAAACCATATAACCATAGCCTTCATGTCCAGGATACCAAATGGCATATTCCAGCACGATAATGGAAAACACCACAGTGCAGTTCTCTCCAAAAACGCCTTTAGGAGTAGGTAGATTCTTGAGTTGTTTGCCTGTCACCTTATTTGTTAACCATGGAGCACGTCGGGGATTAGTTGAAAAGACATCTACACAATGTGCAACACAATTCAAGGGTCATTTTCTTTGAAACCGCGTTATTGTGCCCCATTGCGACCTTGAATTTTTAAATTCGGCTCAAAGGTGCCTACAACCTTTCTCTCGAATGTTGCAAAAACACGGCACCCTGCAGTGCGCAATTTAAAGAGGTATCAGATGGTTTGCCCTCTGTCGGGGGCTATAGTAGCAGCAGAGTGCAAGTCAATTGAATGGGTGGTTAAGTCTCTCTACAGGCACGTATTAAAATGCTCTCCGAAGGTATGTGGATACACTGAGGTTCGAGGCTGTTATCGAATTACCAGGAGGGAACCCTTGCCGTTATATTCACGCATGTGTCACAGTTGCGTGGCACCGCCCATACCCCCCCCTCCCCCCCCCCCCAACATTCCAACTCCAACCACCTCCATGATCACGTCATAGGAGGGTGTCAAACAGGAGGGCAGCAAAAGCACAAGCTCCCTTTGCTGCTTCTGATGACGTTCGCCGAATGATGTTGAACGGTGCCCAGTGGTTCCCCATTGTACCTCCCCAAACTTGCAGTCGCGCCACACTCGAAACGGTTCAGGTGGCTCTGATCATTTCAAATGGGATTACAGCCCCACAATGCCCTTAGAGAAGGGATGAATCATGCGTGGGGTGTGAGCAGTGTCAAACGTTGTGAAGAACACAACCCTGTTGCGCATCGCACTGGGAACCGTCGTTTTCTAACGCGGAATACAGGGTGTCCCAAAAAGAATAACCCGATTTTAAGTAGAATTATTTATTAGGCAGAAGGTCTTAACACCAACAAGTAGCATACTAAATTACTCATAAAAGACAGAAGTTCATAAAAATCCAGCATAAATGTTCAATATGTCCTCCATTGGCTGCACGGACGACATCTAGCCGATAGACGAATTCATCCCAAACTGAATGTAAGGTGTCTTGTGTCACTGAAGCTAGAGCAGCTGATATTCTGGTTTTTAGTTCATCAATGTCACGAGGTAAGGGAGGAAAATAAACACATTGTATAGCATATCCCCACAGGAAGAAATGACATGGTGTTAAGTCAGGGGACCTAGGGGGCCAAGAGTGTAAAGCCTGGTCTCGCGGTCCTGTACGACCTATCCAACGTTGAGGCACGCTGGGATTGAAGAAACTGCGCACGTTGTTGTGCCAGTGCGGTGGTGCTCCATCTTGCTGATAGATGAAATTGTTAGAGTCAAGTTGTAGGAATAACCAGTTCCGTAGCATTGCAAGATATGATTGTCCAGTTACGATTTCTTCCTCAAAAAAGTAGGATCCATAAACCTTGCTTTGCGAAACAGCACAAAAAACATTCACTTTTGGTGAATCACGTTCGTGTTCAACTGTTTCTTGAGGATTTTCGAGCCCCCATATACGCAAATTATGGCTGCGAACCTTACCGCTAAAATGGAAAGTTGTCTCACCGCTGAATATCAACCATAACATAAAAGTGTCATCTTCCATGTCCTCTAGAATAGCATTGCTAAAGTCCAGCCGCTTCACTTTGTCAGTATCTCGAAGAGCTAGTACCAGTTGTCATCGGTATGGTCTGAGGGCTAAACGGCGCGGTAACACACACCACACTGTCACGCGCAGTAACGCAAGTTCTCGGCAAGCATGACGCGTAGATTTGGAGGAGGCTCCGCTCAAATGCTCGTCGGATTTGATCCACTGTTTGCTCAGGAACGCGTGGCCGGCCAGGACTTTTGCCTTTACGGAGTCATCCTATTTCTTCAAACTGTCTATACCACCGTCAAATGTTCTTTAGTGTTGGTGGTTTAGCACGAAATCGAATATGAAACGCCCGCTGAACTGCAATCACTGATTGAGTGCGACTAAATTCAATAACACAATACGCTTTCTGCTGCGCGGACGCCATACTGCGCCAGACCATGCCGATTACATCTAGCGCTGTTTCAGTTACCTAGTGACATCTGTCTCAATATTATTACATGTTAAAATCGGGTCATTCTTTTTGGGACGCCCTGTATCTGGGAATCAACGCTTCTAGGAAAGGGACGGTTTCATTGACGCCTTTCATGCCACTTTCTGAGGACGTTGCACGTCGATTCTGATCGGTAATGTGTCTGATTTGGTTTTCTCGGCCACCCATACGAATACCGCATGAGCTCAACTCTGGGCTCACATTCGAAGGTTGGATTCCCTCACTTCCTCATCGAGGACTCGCACTGCCTGGGCTACTCTCAGGGTGTGTCTTCGAGGTGGAAGAGCCCCACCCTTTCCTTGCCGTGTTGTCTGCACGCCGTCACTACACGCTCGCCGTCCGGTCCTCCTCGCCGCCGCGTCGCCGCTTGCCGGTGCTCGCCGCCGCCGCCGCCGCCTGGTCGGCGCCGTCTTCACCCCCTTCTCGCGCGCTGCCGCCATGTCCCAACCCACCACCACTATCATTTCCACTTCTCCCTCCGCTGCTCCAACCACCATCACATGGAGCTCATCCTTCGCCCCCCCCCCTTCCCGTCCTTCCTTCTCTCCCTGTCCATTCCACCCCTGCGCCATTTTCGGCTGTAACTACCCCCAACTCGCCCTCCCCTATCACTGTCGCCCCATCGACATCTACCGACTTTCCGCCGCTCCCTGCACCGCCTTCAACAGGCTCCAAGCCAGCACGGATTTCGGCTCGATGTTCCACAGTCTCTGTGACACCCACACACACTCCCTCAGCGTGATCCGCTGTTCAGGGTGGTACAGCCCCCTGCCATCTCCTCCTGCAACCCATCCACCAGCCCCCTCTCCACCCTGTCGTGCCCACGAAACCTTCCAAGCGCCAAAATGTTGACCCTTCCCCCGAAATCTCCTCAAAGAAAACCCCCAAACCCCGTGACCCACCCACCCCCCTGGACACGACCCCAACCCCCATCCCTGCCACGCCTGCCACCAACACCTTTCTCCTCTCCAGTCGTGACCCTCAATTCCTTGATGGCCACTCCCTCACCCTAGCCATCCGGAAATACTACCCCAATGCCCCCATCTCCCTTCTGATTCCTCGCAAGGACTCAGTCCTCATTAAATCCCCCAATGCTTCCTTCCACACCAATCTCCTCTCCCACATCCCACGCATCCAATTTGGCCAATGTGCAACCCTCACCCCCTACCACACCCCATACTCTCCCCGTCAGCCTCAACTCCCCTATGTCCGCCAACCTTCACCACTGTGATCACGAAGCTTAGCCCCGTGGTCATAGAGGCTGAAGTGTCGGCGGAACTCAACTCCCGGCCCAATATCGAAATCTGCTTGACCCGTTGCACCTTCAATGATGCTGGACTGACTTATGTGAGTATTCACTGAATCCTCCTCCTCCATTGACCACCTCCACACTGAGGGAAGCCTCATCTACAATCGCCATCGTAAGGTGGACCCCTCCCGTTCCCCAGTCCAATCCTACTCTGCCAACACTGCTTCACATACAATGGCCATGTTACCTCTGCTTGCCCCTACTTGTCCCCACTGCAAAGCTTCCCACATCCTCAAGAACTGCCCCAACCTCACCTCTCACCCCTCCTGCAACACCTGTAATGAACCACATCCTACCTACTCCTCGAAGTGTAAAGCAAAACCTCCTCCAGTCACCCCTGAGCTCACCGTCCCAGTCCATCCTGTTGATGACCCCATCCACCCCAACAACTTGCTCTGCCCTCCACCTACTCCAGAGGACATCATCCGTTTCATCAACATTGTGCTCCAAAACATTCACCCCTTCCAGCACTCCCACAGCCTTTCCCAGATCGCCCTCGCTGCCCATTCCATCTTCCATCTTACCACCTATGCCACATACTCCCACAACCAGGCCCACTACACCTTCACACCCCTCGCCAACCTCATCTAATTCTCCCCTCCCATGGTACAACAACCCTACCGTATCCTGTACCACAATATTCGCTCCCAACCCACCCACAATCTCCTCTTCCTCCATACCCTCCGTCAGCACCACGTGGATGCCTTCATCTTAAATGAAACCTTCCTTCAACCCCGTATCTCCATCTCTACAGCTCCATACACCCTTCACCGCACTGATAACCTGTACCCTCTGGCGCGTGGTGGAGTTGCTATAGGCCACCTCAAGCAACTCCCTCTCCAGCACCAACCTCTCCTTAACAATCCTGCCAAGCATCTCACCCTCAGCCTCTTCTTCCCCACCCTTACCGTCACCTGTGCAACCATTTATATCTGCCCTCACATCCCCATACCGTATGATTTCCTGGCCCACATTAACCACATCTTCTCCACCTACGTGATAGCCGCCGACCTCAATATCCACAGCCGTGATCCTGCCGACCTCCAGCAGTGGCATCAGTTTATCACCACCCTCCAGGGTGACCTGGTTCCCCTCCATCAGCACACCTGACCCGAATCCAACACCACTCCCGATGTGGTCCTTGCCTCCTTGGGTGCATCACTGCAGATGTCCTTGACCTCATTGGCAGTGACCATGCTCCTGTTCTCCTCACCATCTCTAATGGTCACCCTCCCCACAACGCTCCTCACCCCGACATCCCTCCTAAACTAGTCCATGATTACTCCAATGCCAACTGGGATGCCTACCAGGACTCCATTCACACCCAGGTTGACAGCCATGACCTTACCCTACAATCTCCTGATGACATTTCTTGCACTGCTGCCTTCCTGCACCAGACCGTGTCTGACGCCGTCGCCACCCATATCCCCACCAAAGCCATCCACCCTCACCGTCCAGCCCTGCCTCCACAGGCCGTACTTCTCCTTCAAGAGTCCCGCCACCTCTACTGCTCTTCTCTCCGCACTCATGACCGGGATACACTTACCCCCCAGTGGCAATTACAACGACACATCCGCAACCTGCTTACTGCGAAGAAACACCATGCCTGGCGCCGGACCTGTACACAACTCAACACCACACTGCCCATTAACTCTTCCAAGTATTGGTCTGCTTTCCACCACCTTACTGGGAACCACCCCTCAGTACCCTCTCCTCCTTGATGACCATCCCTTTCCTGAGAACCTCAGTAAGGTCAACCACTTTGCCTCTCACCTCTCAGATGTTTCTCCATCCCAGGCGATCCCCACTTTCATTATTCCCTCTTCTCTGACGTCATGGACCGTACGAATACCTCTGTTCCTCCCCTTGCTCCTAGGTTCCAGTACTTGGGCCACACACCACCATCTGGACTTAACACTCCCATCACTACACAGGACATCAGCCTCACACTACGCACCAAACACAACACTGCTCCCGGTCATGACTTCATTACCTACTGCCACCTCAAACACTGCCCTCCCTCCCTCCTTTTAGTCCTTGCCACCCTCTACAATGTCATCCTTGCCACTGGCTTCTATCCCAACCTGTGGAAGACCTCCCGTATCCTGATGTTCTCCAAACCCAACAAGCCTCCATCTGATACCTCCTCCTATCGTCCTATCTGTCTCACATTGGTGTTCAGCAAGCTCTTGGAATCCATCCATTCCCGGTGCATCCATCACCACCTCTGCCAAAACCACCTCCTCCCCGACACCCAATGTGGCTTTCGACCTTCCTTCTCTGCCGATGACCAACTCCTCCGCCTCACTCATCTCCTCTCCCTCCAACTTAACTCCCGTCACTCCGCCATTTTTGTCCCCTCGACCTCGAAAAGTCCTATGACTGTGTCTGGCATCCCGGTCTCCTGTTTAAACTCCAAACCTAGGCCCTTCCTGTCAACTACATCCATCTGGCGCCCTCCTTCCTTTCTCCCACCAACCCTCCTATGTTACCATAATGCCAATTCCCACACCTTCTACCCCTCTGCAGCTGTGCCCCAGGGCTCTGTCCTCTCCCCTCTCCCCTACCTCCTGTACATGGCCAATATGCCCCAACCCCCCCCACTCCAGTACATCTCTTGCAATATGCCAATGACACCACATTCCTCGCCCTCGCTCCTACCCTCCAACGGTCCCAACGCCTTCTCCAGACTCACCTTGACCTTTTTGTCACTTGGTGTAACCAGTGGCTCCTGAAAATCCCAGACCCAGGCAATCATCGTAGGTCATACCACTTGCTCCTTCCGTCTCCTGGATTTCTCCCTTACCATCCGCGCCCGTCCTGTCCGCCTCATCCCCACCCTCACCTACCTTGGCCTCACCATTGACCGTCACCTCACCTGGATCCCTCATCTCCGCTCCATCCAATCCAAAGCCCACAACCGCCTCTGACTCCTCAAACTCCTCTCTGGCCAGACATGGGGGTTGCACCCCTCTACCATCCTCCACACCTACAAATCCTTAATCCGTTCCATCCTCTGTTATGCCAGTCCTGCCTGGATATCTGCCCCCCCCCCCAAATTCTATAAGACCCTCCAGATCCTTGAGCGTCATGCACTCCGCCTTGCCTTCCGTATATGCCTCCCGTCCCCCACGTGGATCCTCTATGACGTCATTCCTTTCCCCCATCTGCTCCTATTCTCGAACATATCCGCATCCTCTACACCTCTCGCTCTCGCCACCTTGATCCTCCTCACCCCCTGATTGCTCCTCTCCTCTCCTATCCCCGCTCCCTGCCACGTCTTCACTGTTGTGTCCCCCCCTACCCTCCATCTCTACACCCTTCATCTCCTTTCCCAAGGTGGCTTCAATCAACTCCCCCTCCTAGATGATGCCCTCTCTCCGTCCATTTATCCCTCCTATCAACTCTGATCCTCACTCCCCCTTCTTTCTTCTGTCCTTTTCCTGGGCTCCCTCTCCCCCCCCTTCCATCCTCTTTTTTTCCCCACCTCCCCTCTCTCTGCCCCCTTCTCTATCCGACTCCTTTTGCATTTCCCTCCTCTGCCTTTTCCCATTCCCTCTCACGTCTGCCCTGCCCCTCTCCCCCCTTATGAGTCCTCTCCCTCCTTCAGTTCCCCCCTTTTCGTTTTTTCCTCTCCTTCCTCCTTGTTTTCCCCCTCCTCCAGTTCCCCCCCCCCCCCCCCCCATCTGCCCTTGGCTAGGGAGTGTCATCTTTGTGCCGCCATTTTCGTGCAGTGTTTTACAGTGAGTGTTTTACAGTGAGTGTTCCGTGTTGTGTGTCTTTTGGGAAGTGTTGCGAACGGCCATCTACATCTACATCTATACTCCGCGAGCCACCTTACGGTGTGTGGCGGAGGGTACTTATTGTACCACTATCTGATCCCCCCTTCCCTGTTCCATTCACGAATTGTGTGTGGGAAGAACGACTGCTTGTAAGTCTCCGTATTTGCTCTAATTTCTCGGATCTTTTCGTTGTGATCATTACGCGAGATATATGTGGGCGGTAGTAATATGTTGCCCATCTCTTCCCGGAATGTGCTCTCTCGTAATTTCGATAATAAACCCCTCCGTATTGCGTAACGCCTTTCTTGAAGTGTCCGCCACTGGAGCTTGTTCAGCATCTCATGGGAATATGGCTGTACATCAACTTTAATTGTATCAGTTTTTGCAGTATCTTTGAAAATTCGCGATGCGAACTGTGTTTGGTCATTATTTCATGTGTTGTGGAAATGACAACATCTGCTGCTGACAAGAAGAAGAATCCTGTAAAATCTGTCGCTGCACATTCACTACTAGATGGACCCGCTGTCTTCTGTGGATGTAGACTGAACTTCAGTATTGATCTGAATGATACATTTTCCCATGGTAATGGCTGGCTAACCGTCGCTGGCTAACGGTCGCAGGTTCGAATCCTGCCTCGGGCATGGATGTGTGTGTTGTCCTTAGGTTAGTTAGGTTTAAGTAGTTCTAAGTTCTAGGGGACTTACGACCTCAGCAGTTGAGTCCCATAGTGCTCAGAGCCATTACCAATCTTGTACCATACCGATAAAAAAGAACGCATAAAAATAACTCTAAAATGCATAACTACTATCTGAGGACATCAGTCAATGTCAAATTAAGCTCATAGTTTTTGCAAGATAGATGACATGAGCCTGTAGCCTGCTGGCTAAATCATTGAAACAGGATTTCATCCTATAGAAAATTTGTCATTTAGTATTTATGTACATGATTCACATACTGTTATTCAAAACTTTTATCTTAAGCTTATGAAACATGTACTTCTGACGTGAATAGTGCAAGTTATTTACAACTAACCTCTCATTTTGTAGCCAAAGTATAAAGGAATATTCTTAAAACTAACACATTATCTGCAAATTCTGTTTCTAAAACTATAGTAGTACTTGCTAATATTTACAATTTATTGCATGAGATGTCTTTATAAGACAGGTTTGGCTTTACAAGTAAAATTGAGTTTTGGCAAAGTCATTTTTAGTGTCCATTAAATGCATTTCAGCTTCTCTTTACAATACCTATATAATTGGTTTGAGACTTTTCTTCTCACAACTAACTCTACTATGTACATGACATTAGAAATGAAATATTTCCACATATACATACAATACAAATGTTACAAAAAAATGGCTCTGAGCACTATGGGACTTAACATCTGAGGTCATCAGACCCTTAGAACTTAGAACTACTGAAACCTAACCAACCTAAGGACATCACACATGCATGGCCGAGGCAGGATTCGAACCTGCGACCATAGCAGTCGCGCGGTTCCGGGCTGAAGCGATTAGAACCGCTCGGCCACCGCGGCCGGCTGTTCCTTCTGTTGATATGCAAATTTCTTAAAAATTCCGTTCATTTTGTCCTGAATACCCGTACTAATTAGTGCGACCTGCTCTCGCATAAGGTGTATGACATTTTCATTCATTTGAGCGGTTTGTTTCCTCGCAAGTTGTCCGATATTTTGCTGTGGAATATCTGTTAACCCGTTACAAGATACGGCAAAAGGACCAGATACATGAGTTGGTAACTCAATCCTGGCTTCTAATTCCGCCGGCTTATCAGTATCGCTTGCGCCACAAATAGTAGCGTCTGGTTCAACGTCAGAAATTTGTCGATCGTCGGTATTTGATCCCGAATCGTGTACATTCTCCTCGTCCGCAGCTGTCAGATTCTTTCCCATTTTCCCCGTATCTATGAGTTATAGAGATCAAAATCGTAAACACAAAAAATACTCTTTCCTACAAAACATATCCTATATCCGAAAATAACTTTCGGATGTAATAATTACCAACAAAGCTAAAGAATCTAACGAACGTAGCCATTACGCGAATGCACTGACAAATACCGCCATCTTTTGGCGTCTAACATCGATACATAAATATCTAAAAGTCACAAGAAGTAAATTTATAGATTCGCACAGGAAAGTAGTTCAGGCCCAACTATTTTCTAACACGAAGTACAAGATTTGCCTTGAACTGTTTTTCCTTACCTTACAATTGCGATTTGTTATCGCGTTATTGCTTTTATTATTTCTTTTCTTGGTTCACTCTCTTGATGTTTCTCAATTGAAGACATTAGTTACGTTTTTCATACATGGAACAGAAAATACATATAATTACAAACATGAATTGTAACAATTGTGTACACAGTAAAATTTCATTTATTATTTATTCCTTAACAGTCCTCATCTGAGGTCGCCAATTAAACGTCACCTCTCGTTAATTGGCATTTAATCAGTTTACTTGCAGTTAATATGAAAGGCAATTTCGAGTTGTGAACTATTTTTATGTTAAAATGAAAAGCCATGGCGGCAACCTTAAGAAACTGGGGCCTCTTTCATTAAATGACTGACTTAATTTAGAACTTTTACGAAAGTTAATGCAATTTCTTCGGAAAGTATCAACGGTCCACAGTTTTGGTCGTGAATGTAAATATGTTTCCTTGAGAAAATCGGTATGAAACTGATTATCGGACTTGGTAATATTAAAATGATTGCAGCTTCTACCGTATTTCACAAACAAAAGACTACGACGCATGAACTGGCCCATGCAAGCTATAATAACCAAAAGAAATGCTTCCGCATTCAAGGAAACACACAAAATTATATACTGTAGAGGGTAGGTTTATAATTGAAATACAGTTAAACTTTAGTAGTATATTTCAAAGAAATAAAAGTCAACTTACACTATGCCACACGGCCTAATATTTAAAACAGAAAATCCGCTATATGAAGCGCACGATATTCAAATTCACGCACTTGGTATTCTGATTTCTAATAACATTTCCAGTTGTAAATAACTAAGTAACAGTCCAAGAAAGATCTCCTATGACCACTTCATCAAATCCGCGGAATTAATTGCGCAACATGAAAGAAGCTAGCCGAGAGAGACAATCACCGTGGCAAAAAGAAAAGACCAGATGTGCAGAGTAAGAAAGAAAAATGAGTGGTGCCCTTCTTTCGCGACTATTTACGCTAATTACACATTTTGATCTGTGTATGAATATCGACATATTATCCAGAGGCATAGTTACATTACTTCGGGTAAATTTCGTGTAAAAGTTGGGGACGTTATAACTGGAAATTGATGGTCTAGTCAGATGAGTCCTGAATTCATTTGGTAAGAGCTCATGGTAGTTTTGGAGTGTGGCGTAGACCCCACGAAACCATGGACCACAGTTGTCAACGAGGCACTGTGCAAGCTGGTGGCGGCTCCATAATGTTGTGGACTTTACTTACATGGAATGGACTGGGTTCTCTCCCCCAGCTGAACCGATCATTGACTATAAATTGTTATGCTCGAATACTTAGTATTCGCAGCTATTTGCGACGAAATTTATAAGTATGGAAATGCGCCATCTCCCCGTGACACAACTTTTCGCGACTGGTTTGAAGAACATTCAGGACAGCTCAAGCAGGTGGTCTGGCCACACAAATCGACCGTCGCCAATCCCATCAAACATTTATGGGAAATAATCAAGAGGTCCGTCGGTGCAGAAAGTCCTGCACTGGCAACACTTTCGCGATTACGAACGGCCATACGGACAGTATGGTTCAAATGGCTCTGAGCACTATGGGACTTAACTTCTGAGGTCATCATTCCCCTAGAACTTAGAACTACTTAAACCTAACTAACCTAAGGACACCACACACATCCATGCCGGAGGTAGGATTCGAACCTGCTACCGTAGCGGTCGCGCGGTCCCAGACTGAAGCGCCTAGAACCGCTCGGCCACAACGTCCAGCCGGACAGTATGGCTCAGTGTTTCTGCAGAGGACTTGCAACGACTTGTTGAGAACATTCAACTTCGAGTTGCTGCAATTCTCCGGGCAAAAGGATTTCCGACACGATATTAGGAGGTACCCGATGACTTTCGTCACGTCAGCGTGTGTTAAACGACGGTATACTGCTAGGCATGTTTCACAGTTTGATAAATCGAACGCCGACCTAAATATACGTTAACGGTGGCCATTTCCAGAATCTTCTACGATGCTCGATAGCAAGGGTCAGTGCCGCGTCTGTCTTATTCTAATTATTTTCCAGACCAGTTTTGTTTTGGCCACGCTGTATTTTCATTGACAACTGACTAGCGTCATCGGTGTGTGACATTTACTAGCAGGAAAATTTAAATAGTATAATGTTGTCACTGCGATGTTTCCAACTCCCTGAAAAGGAGAATATCAATTGTACCGATTTCAGCGTTCAGTGATAATGTATATATATAGGATGCGGTTTGACACTTGCTGATTTGAATGGCGTTCTGTGAAATGAAGCGTGGTACGGCGAGAGTGGAATGTTACCTGTCGTAACAGTGGATCGGGGCGTTGCTTTGCCACCTGCCTCAGTAACGACAATGCATTAGCTGAAGGAGTAATACGCCTCTGTGCCGAGATGGAAGGATTGTCACCGTGCAGCGTGCATTTTGCGCACACTGTAGTAATGCCCCCCGTAGTACTGCTCCTGGCCGGCAGTCACTTGTTCCGTGGGTGGCCAACAGGCGCTCCGCATGCAAGCATGCAGCGGTATTGAACTTTTCATGGTCCTACGAGGCGAATTATGCATGATGAACTCCTTTTTCACCCACGTAAGTCGGCCTCTGTCCATGGCCTCAGTGAGCGCTGTATGTCGCTCGGCAGACTGTAGGCGAAGAGTTGTCGGAAAAATTGACTCACTATGCGCCCGTTTTCTATAGTAATGTGGCAAATATAGATCTTTGTGGGTGCGTGAGTAACTAAAATGTGCACGACTGGAGACAGATAAAGATACAGACATGATTTTTATTCAAAACCTATATATGTTTGATGAGAACTGTCGAGAGTAGACGTCATTGAGTCTGTATATTTATTTCTTGAGGGAAGTGAGCGTGCTGCGACAGTGAATTCGTAGCGATTTCTCAACATTATGAAGTACTTTGTTTTGCCTATTGTTGAACTAATTGTTCTTAGGGGTTGGTAGTTCCGACGGGAACAGAGTAAGACCCGAGTCCACCTGTCTGCGTTGACCAGTGACGTCATATTTCGATTAAAGACGATCGTTTACCTCAGCTACTAAGCCAACCACAGACAATATTTAATTACAGACCGATTACAGTTTAAAAATGGTTCAAAGGGCTCTGAGCACTATGGGACTTAACATCTGAGGTCTTCAGTCCCCTAGAACTTAGAACTGCTTAAACCTAACTATCCTAAGGACATCACAAACATCCATGCCCGGGGCAAGATTCGAACCTGCGACCGTAGCGGTCGCGCGGTTCTAGACTGAAGCGCCTAGAACCGCTCGGCCACACCGGCCGGCGCCGATTACAGTCTTCAACATGGCGACCACACGACAGATCATTATGCTCAAAAGTAGATGCAAGAAACACGCGGAATATTTCAACCAGCAAATGAAATGAAATTAACGGGACAGCCGCGGCAATGAGGGATTTTTGGCAGGGACAAACATAGCAAATGGGGTTAATAAAGCTAAGATCACTGCACACCAACCAAAAAATCGAAAAACAGTACATGCGGATTCATCTAGAAGAAACGAAAAAAAAGGCAGAAACCACAGAATTGGAGTTCATTTGACCTATGTAGCTCAAACGAAGCAAGCGATACCAGACATCCCCTAATGTAAATACAAGATAACCCAGAAATGACACACAAGTATTTGTTTATGGAACTAAAATAACGAAATCGCACAAGTGGAATCGAATTTTTCGTTTCATCTTTAGCTCAGAAGAAGACAGCGACAACGGAAAAATGCAAACGGAACCATGAGAACTATTATCACAACTTTTGTTACATAATTTTGTGTAATTTAAACACATGTATCAGTACCAAAAACATACTCCTCCAAATGAAAGTAACGAAACAAGAAACTGAAAACCAGAAAATGAAATAAATTTCCCATCCAGAAACAGTCTCATATTAAGTAAGCAATAGTAAAACGTACTTACCAAGTGCAGTCAACGCAGACAGGTGGACTCGGGTCTTACTCTATTCCCGTCGGAACTACCCACCCCTAACAACAATTAGTTCAACAATGGGCAAAACGAAGTACTTCATAATGTTAAGAAAGCGCTACGAATTCACTGTCATGGCATGCTCACTTCCTTCATGAAATAAATATACAGTCTTCTCCAATCGAATGCAAACATACTACTAACCACACACACACACACACACACACACACACACACACACACACGCCCACAAATGGAATATAACTCTTTTGCTTGACGTATATAGCTCAAACGAAGACAGCGATATCAAGAACACCACACACAGCCGTAAAAGCCGGTATTGCAATTGTAACTAGACCTATACGAAAGCTGAAACGCAGACAGTGATCCCTCTTCCCTAAATGAAAGTATCCAAACACAAATTTGAAATCTCCTATTTTCAAACGGTTTCCATTTCACAAACAAAGTAAAATATCAAAATAAATGAAAAATCACATAAAAAGGAACTTATGAACCATAGACAACTCCAAATTAGTCAAAGCTGCCGCGCGGGGTAGCCACGCGGTCTCGGGCAACTTGCCACGGTTCGCGCGACTCCCCTCGTCGGAGGTTCGAGTCCTCGTGCGTGTGTTGTCCTTAGCATAAATTAGTTTAAATTAGATTAAGTAGTGTGTAAGCCTAGGGATGACCTCAGTAGTTTGGTCCCATAGGAACTTACCACATCTAGGCGCTCAGTCCGGAACCGCGCGACTGCTACGGTCGCAGGTTCGCATCCTGCCTCGGGCATGGATGTTTGTGATGTTCTTAGGTTACTTAGGTTTAAGTAGTTCTAAGTTCTAGGGGACTGATGACTCATAGTGCTCAGAGCCATTTGAAGTTACCACAAATTTCCAAAAGAATCAAAGCTGGCCACAAAACATAGTACAGACTCTCTCTCTCTCTCTCTCTCTCTCTCTCTCTCTCTCTCTCCACACACACACACACACACACACACACACACACACACACACAGATTATATATATATATATATATATATATATATATTATATATATATACGCAAGCTAACAAGAACACGATCCCTTTAAAAACAATTCATTTCAAATTCAATGCACCACCATGCCGTCTCTTTTGAAAAAAAGCAACCAAATATTTTTAAGGTTTCACTCGCAGCCTTTCGAGCTATGCTCTTAAGTTCGTGCCTAACCTCAACAAACGTGAACGTTGCAAAAACAAACACATAATTGTAAGACACTACCATATAATTATAATCATTAACTGTTACAGTCACAACGATTCAAGTTGCGCTCTTAAGTTCCTGCCTAGCCTTAGCTATGAAAATCGTGCCAAATACGGAAATAAAGGGCGTACGTTACGAACATCATAGTTTACGGTTGTTACACAGACAACGACAGATAACATTTACTAACAAGTCACTTATATCCTTCGTATCGTAAGCATATGATGTCATACAGTACCCCATGGGTCCAAGCGGTCGGGGGGAACCAGACCGTGCGCTTGACCCGTTTTGACAAAAACACATAGCGTGCATTGCAGTACTCGTTTTACGGAGAAAGTTTCTTGATCACCAGATGTCCTTGAACGGTCATTCAATGTGGACGTCACCCTCTCCCATTTTAGTTCTTGCGACTGTTTTTGGTGGGGGTATCTAAAATAAATTGTGTTACCGAATACCAAGGACCCCTGCACAGAGGGAGATTATTGGCTAAGAAATAATCCACACACCCATCGCTGTGTTCGGAAGGGTTTACCTGAACTTCAAAATTCGAGAAAATCAGGGTACTGACAGCGTGGAATGTTATTTGCCAGATACCATTTTTACAAATGTAGAAATGCAAACAAAAGAAAAAAGCATTAAATATAAAAAATTAATTTGTTGAACTTCCAAAATGGTGACTGATGTTTATGGTAAATCTAAAACCAGTTCTTTACGCCGATGCCCCAGGGACCATTGCGCGTATCCAATGTGGAGAATTTCTGTCCCTGATTATATTTGATGATAGAGAAACTAGAGCCGAAAGACGAAGGCAGGATAAGATTTGCCCCCTTCGTGAAGTTTTCGACAAAATTGACGAAATATTCGTGAAATGCTACATGCCATGTGCAAATCTAACGATCGATGAAATGTTCTCCCTATTTCGAGGAAGACGTCCAGTCAAGGTCTTTATGAAAGACAAGCCTGGGAAGTATGGCATATTGATTAGGATGTTATCAGATGCACACATCCACTATGTTCTAAAAATGGAGGTCTAGGCAGGGAAGGATGAACGACCTGCCGAGGAACGGAGTGCAAAGGCAGTTGTTATGCTGTTGACTGCCGTTAAGCCTCTGTATTGGCTCTCATTTCTCGAATTTTCTCCTCGTGGTCAGTACGCGAGATGTATGTGGGGGGAAGTAATATGTTGTCCGATTCCTCCTCAAAAGTGCCTCCCGATGCGCAACCCATCTATTGTAACGTCTGCTGGCAGAGTTTCGTTTAGCATCTCCGTAACGCTCTCTCGCCAGCTAAACGATACCGTAACGAAACGGGCCGCTTTTAGTTGGCTCTTCTCTATCTCCTCTGTCAGTCCTATCTGGTAGGCATCCCAGATAGATGAACAGTACTCAAGAATCGGGCAAACAAGCGCCTCATAATCCACTTCATTCATGGATGAGCTACATTTCCTTAAGATTCTTCCTATTCTGGTGTCTACTTTTCCCACTACCTGTTTTATATGGTCATTTCACTTAAGTTCGCTCTGGACAGTTACGCCTAGATATTTTACGGCAGACGCTATCTCCAGCTGTTTTTCATCAACAGTGTAGCTGTAAAGTAGTGGATTTCTTTTCCTATGTATGCGCAATATGTTACATTTATTTACGTTCAGGGTCAACTGCGAGAATCTGCACCATTCATCAATTGTCTGCAGGTCGTTCTCTAAATTATTACTAGCTTCTGCATTTTTTTCACTAAACGGCAATACGGGACGGTGTCAAATGCCTTACTGAAATCAACAAACATGGCAACAACCTGAGCGCCATAGTCCGCTGCACTGCGTTATGAATCTCGTGGAGGAGCGGAGCAAGCTGAGTATTGCAGGATCTCTGTTTGCGACATCCATTTTGATTTTTAATAGAGCAGGTGCTCATTTTCCAAAAACGCCATAATTCTTGAGCATAAAACGTGTTCCGTAATTCTACGACAGATTGACATCAATATATTATTCTGCAGATTAAGACACAATCAGCACTAAATTTACACCAATGTGGCACATTAAGAAGTTGATGGTTCTAATAGAAAAATTTCTGAAGTCGCACGCAGTATTCCAATGCCAGCTGCAAGTGTTTTCGATGTACTAAAATGAAGGGTATAGAGCCTTTATATATTACTGCAAAGTACGTTGATTGAGGCAAGCCTAGTACGATTTTTCGATTTAAAACTCGGTATTGTTGAATTTACGAAGGAAAAAGGAGTGCAGTAACAAAAATTAGAACATGCAGAATGCGTTGTAGACCTCGCATTACAAGTGGAATTGACTGAACATTGCCCACAGGAAGACATTCCAAGGTGAGAAACAACTTCTCTCTCATTTGGTGGGAATGCTTTTATAACGAAAATAATGTTGTAGAAGGGGCATATTCTGCCAAACACAGTCCAGTTCCCTAAACTCAATGGTGTTCAAGAAAATATGAGGATTCAGCAACTCATTATGGTTTTGAAAGAATTACAGGGATAGATTCATAAACGTTTTTAGGACACTGCTAGTATTACATCTGCTTTCGAGCGGTTTTCGAGACCGTGAACAATTTCATTCGGAAGCATCCCTGTGTATGTGCAGAAGTAACTGAATGATCTGCAGAGTAAGTCACATTTTAAAGACAAACCCTTTAACGTTAGAAATAACCAGAATATCTACATTCTTTTCCCAGGATAGAGTTTCTTCGTCTCTATACTGAGCTTGCAAAAGTGCTACAATATTTCGGTCAACACATGTGTTTGTGTATAAGACCTTTTTTTCGATTGTGGAACTAAATAAGTGACAATTACGTTGCAACCCGAATGCAGAAATGTGTGGAATTGTCTACATCTGCCAATATGCCGACAGTTGGTACCAGATGAAAACTATTTCTTCAACGTGCGAAAAATGATCAAATTACACTGAAAATCTGTTTTTTTGTGATCTGTGTTGTTAAGAAATGTTAAATGTAAAACCAAGTCGCCCACCGTCCGACTGCAGTGCTAATTAAATGCGGAGCGTTCGCAGTTTTCCCCCTCTTTCCTTTCCTCGCGCTCAGACTGCATGGTGTGCTAGCAGGGGTGTGTGGGGTGTAGCTGGCGCTACGGCATTTTTGCCAGGGCACGACTCGCGAGCCAAGTTCTTGGCCGCCCCTAGCTTAAGCAATACACGTCTGCCTGGTGAGTATCAATTTAGAAACAGTTCTTCCGAATCCTGAATTAAGCAATACAAGTCTGCCTACAGAGCATCAATTTTGAAAGAGTTCTTCCGAATACCTTCCAAATTTACAAAACTCACTCGGCCAGTGGCAGCAAAAGGCATTGAACCTAATTCGACTGAATTCCCAGCAAAATGTTTGTATATCTCTCGTGCGTTACACGTAATTGTCATTGCCTTAATGCAGCTAGATGCTTGTTTGGCTTTGCAGTGATGGCCGATTAGTTCTCTGGAAAGGCTGCGGTACAACAATGGACACCTCTCCTGAAGACGTGCCAGGAACGGCGTGATAACACCGGCGGCGATGGACTTTCGCCCACAGCCTACATTAACGATGGACAACATGCAAGCAGACTTTATCATGAGATATAAATAGAGCTATGGATAAAGCAAATAGCTGTCTTCAAATGCACTGAAATAAAACGGACAACCACGTAACAATTTAACTGATGTCAAATTTTAACTGCATCTGTATATCATTTATCATAATTGTGCCTCCTCTTTCAGCTACGTAACTCTCTCTTGCTATAGTTGCTTGCTGCGAGGCTGTTATTGATAAACAGTACCAGTTTCTTAAGCGTTATTTCAGTCTTCCTTTGCGTTGGGAACATCTAAGGGAATACAGCAGTAAAAGTGTTTCATTTTTCTAGTATTTCTGTGCCATCTCACATATCGGGGATTAAATGAGTACTAATACGTCCACGTACCATTGTCACAGGCAAATATAAGTGTACTCAACGTTTTTCAATATTTGCAAATAATTTAGTCAGTTTTATGCAAAATACCGTTTATTTCGTTCTTAGCCTGAGGCATTTGACCACTACTATGGCACTGCAATGAATTTTTACTGATTAATCTAAATTTGTATCAAAATTTTTACACTCTCTCAGAATGTCTGTCTGCCTGCAACAATCGCGAGCATTTCTTATTGTTCCTTTACCTGTTGCACAATAGATCGGTGTGATGAGAACTTTCCACATTTCAATTTATACATATACACTCCTGGAAATTGAAATAAGAACACCATGAATTCATTGTCCCAGGAAGGGGAAACTTTATTTACACATTCCTGGGGTCAGATACATCACATGATCACACTGACAGAACCACAGGGACATAGACACAGGCAACAGAGCATGCACAATGTCGGCACTAGTACAGTGTATATCCAACTTTCGCAGCAATGCAGGCTGCTATTCTCCCATGGAGACGATCGTAGAGATGCTGGATGTAGTCCTGTGGAACGGCTTGCCATGCCATTTCCACCTGGCGCCTCAGTTGGACGAGCGTTCGTGCTGGACGTGCAGACCGCGTGAGACGACGCTTCATCCAGTCCCAAACATGCTCAATGGGGGACAGATCCGGAGATCTTGCTGGACAGGGTAGTTGACTTACACCTTCTAGAGCACGTTGGGTGGCACGGGATACATGCGGACGTGCATTGTCCTGTTGGAACAGCAAGTTCCCTTGCCGGTCTAGGAATGGTAGAACGATGGGTTCGATGACGGTTTGGATGTACCGTGCACTATTCAGTGTCCCCTCGACGATCACCAGTGGTGTACGGCCAGTGTAGGAGATCGCTCCCCACACCATGATGCCGGGTGTTGGCCCTGTGTGCCTCGGTCGTATGCAGTCCTGATTGTGGCGCTCACCTGCACGGCGCCAAACACGCATACGACCATCATTGGCACCAAGGCAGAAGCGACTCTCATCGCTGAAGACGACACGTCTCCATTCGTCCCTCCATTCACGCCTGTCGCGACACCACTGGAGGCGGGCTGCACGATGTTGGGGCGTGAGCGGAAGACGGCCTAACGGTGTGCGGGACCGTAGCCCAGCTTCATGGAGACGGTTGCGAATGGTCCTCGCCGATACCCCAGGAGCAACAGTGTCCCTAATTTGCTGGGAAGTGGCGGTGCGGTCCCCTACGGCACTGCGTAGGATCCTACGGTCTTGGCGTGCATCCGTGCGTCGCTGCGGGCCGGTCCCAGGTCGACGGGCACGTGCACCTTCCGCCGACCACTGGCGACAACATCGATGTACTGTGGAGACCTCACGCCCCACGTGTTGAGCAATTCAGCGGTACGTCCACCCGGCCTCCCGCATGCCCACTATACGCCCTCGCTCAAAGTCCGTCAACTGCACATACGGTTCACGTCCATGCTGTCGCGGCATGCTACCAGTGTTAAAGACTGCGATGGAGCTCCGTATGCCACGGCAAACTGGCTGACACTGACGGCGGCGGTGCCCAAATGCTGCGCAGCTAGCGCCATTCGACGGCCAACACCGCGGTTCCTGGTGTGTCCGCTGTGCTGTGCGTGTGATCATTGCTTGTACAGTCCTCTCGCAGTGTCCGGAGCAAGTATGGTGGGTCTGACACACCGGTGTCAATGTGTTCTTTTTTCCATTTCCAGGAGTGTATATCCAAGAAATATCATTTGTCAAAGTAATATGTATTTGATAAGGCTCAAAAAGCCTTACACATAATTTTATTTCCAAGTGATATGGTGGTAATGTGTCTTTTCCAATTACGGTATCAACGTAACGGATTTCAGTTTCCTTCAGAGAATCAACGGTTGTCAATTTGAATCATTGTTTAGTTGATCTGTTGTAACCTCGCAGTTACTTGCGTCAGTTTTCCACCATTTTATAAACACCAGTATTCGATGCTGCAGTCCAGCTTAACAGCAGTATTTAGTTTTGGACGACACATTTCGGCAGCTTTCAGCTATCATCAACTTTTAGTTTAGTTTAATACCTTTGTTTGGGTGTTAGGAGGACCATATCCTCGATACCTCTCTACGATATACAAAACGTTAAAGGTTTGAACGTAATATACATTTTCTCTGAGGAAATATATTCTTAGCACTTACACAACTTGTACCATATAATAATCACATACTGACGGAAATGGAAATTCTTACACCATAGATCGAACTGATACTCCAGTGTTTCCATATTTGTTGAATGTGTTGTTAAAAATTTATTCCATATGTGATCTTATTTTCGATACAGAAAAAAGTCATTCCCACAGATGTGTAATAGCTTGAGTACACGATGCCTGAAAGGTGTGTCTAACGTTACTGGAACTTTACAGCTGTAGATCGCAACACATCACGCCAAAAGGATATGCACGTGTAATCTATCACCATGTTCGAGAAAGGTCGAATCACTGGAATGAGGGCTATGGGTGCATCATACTGGCAGATAACAGAGACTGTTGGCCCTACTGCTGCAGTGACTGCTGAAAGACTGACATCGAGACGGACTCGGGATAACAGTATGGCAAGAAGCGCAGGATCGAGTTCTTCCGGAAGGACTACACCACGAGGAGATCTTATGATTGTCTGATTGCCTCTGACCAAAATAACAGGTGTCAACAGCTGAAGTCTGGGCAGCGGTTACATTCAGAGTGTTGCGGCGGTTTTAGGTTCAGTTATTATTCGTTAGCTTAACAGATAAAGCAGAATAACGATTGGTGGATGAGAGTGACGATACAGTTCACAGCCAGGACATGAGTCATCACGTACGGGCTCTAGCTCAGTATCTCTCAATGGTGTTCTCCCTACAAATGTTACCAACGTGTACTGGCCTCATTTGCTCTGACACTGCAGTCCGCGTGGGGGTTGCAGTTGGATCTTACCGCGTCAGAGAAGATTGAACTTGTTTGCACACCAAGCAGTTGTCTGAGTGCAGCTAAGCAAAGCGCCGGTTCTTCTACAGCTACTACTGGCAAAAATGGATTTCTACTGAACGTTAATCGCTTCTTTAGTCTTAGATAGACTACCAAGTGGCGTAGTCAAGAATTCGAAATGGACGACGGTTGTTTTACTCACGAAGTAACGTTGTTTAAATTAACAGAATCACCGTCACTACAAAGTAATGTGTTAACATCGATAGGCGATCTACAGATCCACGCGAAAAATGATCTATACAAGTTATGAATATGTTTTCGTATACTGATCGAGGATGGATACAACTTTCCTGGTATATAACATACTAGGATTGCTCGCAGACTCGAGGCGTGAAATACACCTCTGCAGGCCACCGATGTGTTGTGAACTGTTTAACTCCCTACGCTGCCAACGCTCACTTTTATTGGCTGCCACGTGAATCAATGCAGCGCAACGGATTGATCTGACAAGTACCCTTTGGCTCCTGCAAGAAGCAATTTCCACCCCACACTACTACAGAAGTCAGATAGTCGCTGCTAACATACCAAAAATGCCTGAAAAACTGTCAGCAAAAAATATCTTCTGGAGTCGTCCGCTGTAAGGAAAGGACACAAAAATATTCTATTTTCTTACGTAACTAGTGGGATACTTGGGTACTGGAGTAATGCTAGTTAGTATGAGAAAAACATTAAACGAACAGAAAATATTATTTATTGCAAAATATGAGAAAATCAAGTGAAACTTTTATTTATAAACTGATACACAAATTTCCGGGTTCTTTTCGGAATAGGAGGTTACCTCTTATGGACGGGAATCCTGTTAATGACGTTTCTATACAAAGTGTGGGAAAGCTCTTTTATCCCTTTTCTTTAAGAATGTTATTTACTCGGCAGAACGGCTGAGAGCCGCGCGTACTAAACTTGAATAATTATCCGATTGAATTTTTCTAAGTACAGTCGAGGCTGTCGCGTGAGAAATGTAATGCAGTGACATGAATGAAGTATGTTCTTTCTAATAGAGGAAAGATGGGGCTCACCTATGCTAAAGCGCACAATACCGTGAGCTGTGACGACTGCTGCCTGCGTCGTTCAGCACTGAAAAATGACAAAACTAACTCTTTCTATCGGGATTGACCTTCGCCAATGGAACTCTCACTACGTCTTGATGAAGTCAAGGACTCCTATCTGCCGCTAGTCTAATTATTGGAGTGGTACACCGGTCAGATAACCAGTCCACCGCGATGCTACTCAATTTTCGCTCGCAGGCGCTAACTAATACTCTGTCTGTGTTCACACTGCACATTAACTGTGGAAAACACTGTGGTGCCACCGCCAGACACCACACTTGCTAGGTGGTAGCCTTTAAATCGGCCGCGGTCCATTAGTATACATCGGACCCACGTGTCGCCACTGTCAGTGTTTGCAGACCGAGCGCCACCACATGGTAGGTCTAGAGAGACTTCCTAGCACTCGCCCCAGTTGTACAGCTGACTTTGCCAGAGATGGATCACTGACAAATACGCTCTCATTTGCCGAGACGACAGTTAGCATAGCCTTCAGCTACGTCATTTGCTACGACCTAGCAAGGTGCCATTGCCAGTTTATATTGAGATTGTAATTAATGTATCAACAAGAGCAATGTTCTCCAATTATGGATTAAAGTTAAGTATTCCAGAAGCTACGTATTATTTTTGGCTACTATAATTCCTTGTCATTTTCCAGACCTCATGCCAGCCTGCGTGAGCTTAAACGCGTGCCTTTCAGCTTCCTCCAAACTCCGTGAATTGGCTCCTGCCAATTCACAACAAACACAGTGAACATTGTGAACAAATGCTTAATCACGAGCGAATCAATACAGAGTATCACTCTGATTCGCTAGCGACAGAGGTGCTCTCCCAGTGCAGTACTGAGTAGAGACTTTGTTCCTCACTCTCTGCGAACACACACGAGCGCACTCGCTCCTGCTACGTGTTCCTGCTTCAAGAGCGTCACCTGAACGGCCCCTCTCCATGCAAAAAGTGAAAAGGTATATCATCCGTTGTCTTTCCCTCACTTCTCTGGCTAATCGCGTCAGAAATAGTCTGCCAATCAGCATTACTCTTACAAATGGGAGAATGGCGCTCCATTTAAACCGACCAATCCGTAAATATATAGCATCTGCATTAGGCGTTTACTGTCCACCTGTGTGAACTCTGAAAGGTCTGTCAAAAAATGCGTATGCTGGGGCTCTCCCAAACTATGCTGCAGGTTTTGCTTTTAAGATGAATACGCAGGCCATTATCCCTTTTCTCCGGAAAAATCTTTTTTGGTCCATGGGCAGTCAGCCAGCCGGTGCAGCTGCATGCTAACTCACCCTCCTAAGGACTTCCCAGCGGGCTGGTTGGCTCCGCCAAAGAAAAACTCCTTTGGCAGTCGTGTCTTGAATGTTTGTGTACGCCAGCCTTGACTTTTTAATCTTGGTGCGCACTTGCGATTTATTTATTAGATTTGCATGTCAATTAAATGGAAATATGTAAAATTGACTCTACCCTATCATGTTTGGGCTCGAATAGAACGTCGTGATATGCAGAATACGATGGTGAGGTCGGAATATATAAGAAATGAAGGTCGGGGGACCATGGCACCTTACAATGTCAATACACAAATTGATTCGGCTTGTCCATAAATTTTCTTAATTTGTAAATATTCAACAATTACATTGATGAATGTCATTTAATACTTTCATAAATTCGTATTTTAATTTTTAACTAACAAATAATAAGTTGTAAGTTTTGGCTCTCGTGCACCACCTCAGAGGCCAGTAAGAGAGTAGGTTCGCTCCGCTGTTGGGATACTTCAGAAAAATTAGGGCGCCTGCTAAACTATGGCGCCACATGCAAATGATACAGTAATTGATGCATTTCTCAATTGCATAGACCGATTAATAAATTCTAATGACATCAGTTTCCTATTACAACCCGTAGGATGCTTTGAGTAACAGTTAAATAATCCAAGAGCAATGGCTGCAAAGGTCTGAAATGGTACCATGTCACCATGGAACATTGGGAACAGATTGCTGGAAGATGGGTTGAGATCATTAGATGCCATGTGACGTCTAGCGTTGACATCGTAACGAAGCCACTGATTTGAATGGTGTACAGATAGTCATCTGGAAGCCTGACTAGCATTCTGTGGTGTTTAGCAATGAGTCTGTTTCATGTATTCAAATCGATGCCAACGGTCTGTGGACGACCTGGTGAATGATCGCAAGAGAAAGCGAATTCTCGAGATCTATACCCTTACAACTTCCTAAATTCATGCTGTAAGAAGGTAATGCAATCATCACAGGACTGATTTGATAACTGTTGATGAAGGGCTGAGTATTCACCAATATGTGGCATCAATGGGAAACCATATAACCATAGCCTTCATGTCCAGGATACCAAATGGCATATTCCAGCACGATAATGCAAAACACCACAGTGCAGTTCTCTCCAAAAACGCCTTTAGGAGTATGTAGATTCTTGAGTTGTTTGCCTGTCACCTTATTTGTTAACCATGGAACACATTGGGGATTAGTTGAAAAGACATCTACACAATGTGCAACACAATTCAAGGGTCACTTTTTTTGAAACCGCGTTATTGTGCCCCATTGCGACATTGAATTTTTAAATTCGGCTCAAAGGTGCCTACAACCTTTCTCTCCAATGTTGCAAAAGCATGGCACCCTGCAGTGCGCAATTTAAAGAGGTATCAGATGGTTTGCCCTCTGTCGTGGGCTATAGTAGCAGCAGAGTGCAAGTCAATTGAATGGGTGGTTAAGTCTCTCTACAGGCACGTATTAAAATGCTCTCCGAAGGTATGTGGATACACTGAGGTTCCAGGCTATTATCAAATTACCAGGAGGGAACCCTTGCCGTTTTATTCACGCATGTGTCACAGTTGCATGGCACCGCCTATACCCCCCCCCTCCCCCCCACCATTCCAACTTGAAATATGGCATCCCGGCTAAGACACAAGTTGAAAATATGGTCACTATTTTTTTATAAACTTAAATTTGCCATATTTCGTGACAGTACCTTTTCCATTAGACGTTTGCAAGCAAATACAAGTCTTGGCTTCAGTTGTCTAAGTATGATTCCACAATGCATCGTTGTCGGCTGCAGAAAATGACGTGGTTCAACATGTTTCTCTCATTTTGGTGTTTCAAATACAGTTTCTTCCAATGTAGTTTCTTCTTTTCAGATAATACAAAAATAATACTAACATAATTCAAAATAATTTATAACGGCGACCTTCACATTGTTCTTCTGTCAACACACACCAAGAGTTAGCTTCCGACTCGGACTGACTATAGTCAAAGACTACTCCAACGTCAAAGATATTTTACACAATCAGCTTCTTTGCTATTCTTCGATACATTTTCTAATAGTAATCAATATGCTTTTACTCTCAAAAATAGAAGTAAATTAACATATAATAAGACAAATTATAATAAATTCTGACAAAAATATAAGAAAACATTTTCAATTCAGTATCGACAAATACGGTAAAAAAAAAAAAACATCTCCCAGATCCATTACAAACTCCAACCACCTCCATGATCACGTCATAGGAGGGTGTCAAACAGGATGGCAGCAAAAGCACAAGCTCCCTTTGCTGCTTCTGATGACGTTCGAATTTCGCCGAATGATGTTGAACGGTGCCCAGTGGTTCCCCAGTGTACCTCCCCAAACTTGCAGTAACGCCACACTCGAAACGGTTCAGGTGGCTCTGATCATTTCAAATGGGATTACAGCCCCACAATGCCCTTAGAGAAGGGATGAATCATGCGTGGGGTGTGAGCAGTGTCAAATGTTGTGAAGAACACAACCCTGTTGCACATCGCACTGCTAACCGTCGTTTTCTAACGCGGAATACAGGGTGTCCCAAAAAGAATAACCCGATTTTAAATAGAATTATTTATTAGGCAGTAGGTCTTAACACCAACAAGTAGCATACTAAATTACTCATAAAAGACAGAAGTTCATAAAAATCCAGCATAAATGTTCAATATGTCCTCCATTGGCTGCACGGACGACATCTAGCCGATAGACGAATTCATCCCAAACTGAATGTAAGGTGTCTTGTGTCACTGAAGCTACAGCAGCTGATATTCTGGTTTTTAGTTCATCAATGTCACGAGGTAAAGGAGGAAAAAAAAAAAAACATTGTATAGCATATCCCCACAGGAAGAAATGACATGGTGTTAAGTCAGGGGACCTAGGGGGCCAAGAGTGTAAAGCCTGGTCTCGCGGTCCTGTACGACCTATCCAACGTTGAGGCACGCTGGGATTGAAGAAACTGCGCACGTTGTTGTGCCAGTGCGGTGGTGCTCCATCTTGCTGATAGATGAAATTGTTAGAGTCAAGTTGTAGGAATAACCAGTTACGTAGCATTGCAAGATATGATTGTCCAGTTACGATTTCTTCCTCAAAAAAGTAGGATCCATAAACCTTGCTTTGCGAGACAGCACAAAAAACATTCACTTTTGGTGAATCACGTTCGTGTTCAACTGTTTCTTGAGGATTTTCGAGCCCCCAAATACGCACATTATGGCTGCGAACCTTACCGCTAAAATGGAAAGTTGTCTCACCGCTGAATATCAACCGTGACATAAAAGTGTCATCTTCCATATCTTCTAGAATAGCATTGCTAAAGTCCAGCCGCTTCACTTTGTCAGTACCTCGAAGAGCTAGTACCAGTTGTCATCGGTATGGTCTGAGGGCTAAACGGCGCCGTAACACACACCACACTGTCACGCGCAGTAATGCAAGTTCTCGGCAAGCACGGCGCGTAGATTTGGAGGAGGCTCCGCTCAAATGCTCGTCGGATTTGATCCACTGTTTGCTCAGGAACGCGTGGCCGGCCAGGACTTTTGCCTTTACGGAGTCATCCTATTTCTTCAAACTGTCTATACCACCGTCAAATGTTCTTTAGTGTTGGTGGTTTAGCACGAAATCGAATATGAAACGTCCGCTGAACTGCAATCACTGATTGAGTGCGACTAAATTCAATAACACAATACGCCTTCTGCTGCGCGGACGCCATACTGCGCCAGACCATGCCGATTACATCTAGCGCTGTTTCAGTTACCTAGTGACATCTGTCTCAATATTATTACAAGTTAAAATCGGGTCATTCTTTTTGGGACGCCCTGTATCTGGGAATCAACGCTTCTAGGAAAGGGACGGTTTCATTGACGCCTTTCATGCCACTTTCTGAGGACGTTGCACGTCGATTCTGATCGGTAATGTGTCTGATTTGTTTTTCTCGGCCACCCATACGAATACCGCATGAGCTCAACTCTGGGCTCACATTCGAAGGTTGGATTCCCTCACTTCCTCATCGAGGACTCGCACTGCCTGGGTTACTCTCAGGGTGCGTCTTCGAGGTGGAAGAGCCCCACCCTTTCCTTGCCGTGTTGTCTGCACGCCGTCACTATTGCTCGCCGTCCGGTCCTCCTCCCCGCCGCGTCGCCGCTTGCCGGTGCTCGCCGCCGCCGCCGCCGCCTGGTCGGCGCCGTCTTCACCCCCTTCTCGTGCGCTGCCGCCATGTCCCAACCCACCACCACTATCATTTTCACTTCTCCCTCCGCTGCTCCAACCACCATCACATGGAGCTCATCCTCCGCCCCCCTTCCCATCCTTCCTTCTCTTCCTGTCCATTCCACCCCTGCGCCATTTTCGGCTGTAACTACCCCCAACTCGCCCTTCCCTATCACTGTCGCCCCATCGACATTTACCGACTTTCCGCCGCTCCCAGCACCGCCTTCAACAGGCTCCAAGCCAGCATGGATTTCGGCTCGATGTTCCACAGTCTCTGTGACACCCACACACCCTCCCTCAGCGTGATCCGCTGTTCAGGGTGGTACAGCCCCCTGCCATCTCCCCCTGCAACCCATCCACCAGCCCCCTCTCCACCCTGTCGTGCCCACGAAACCTTCCAAGCGCCAAAATGTTGACCCTTCCCCCGAAATCTCCTCAAAGAAAACCCCCAAACCCCGTGACCCACCCACCCCCCTGGACACGACCCCAACCCCCATCCCTGCCACGCCTGCCACCAACACCTTTCTCCTCTCCAGTCGTGACCCTCAATTCCTTGATGCCCACTCCCTCACCCTAGCCATCCAGAAATACTACCCCAATGCCCCCATCTCCCTTCTGATTCCTCGCAAGGACTCAGTCCTCATTAAATCCCCCAATGCTTCCTTCCACACCAATCTCCTCTCCCACATCCCACGCATCCAATTTGGCCAATCTGCAACCCTCACCCCCTACCACACCCCATACTCTCCCCGTCAGCCTCAACTCCCCTATGTCCGCCAACCTTCACCACTGTGATCACGAAGCTTAGCTCCGTGGTTATAGAGGCTGAAGTGTCGGCGGAACTCAACTCCCGGCCCAATATCGAAATCTGCTTGACCCGTTGCACCTTCAATGATGCTGGACTGACTTATCTCATGTGAGTATTCACTGAATCCTCCTCCTCCATTGACCACCTCCTCACTGAGGGAAGCCTCATCTACAATCGCCATCGTAAGGTGGACCCCTCCCGTTCCCCAGTCCAATCCTACTGCTGCCAACACTGCTTCACATACAATGGCCATGTTACCTCTGCTTGTCCCTACTTGTCCCCACTGCAAAGCTTCCCACATCCTCAAGAACTGCCCCAACCTCACCTCTCACCCCTCCTGCAACACCTGTAATGAACCACATCCTACCTACTCCTCGAAGTGTAAAGCAAAACCTCCTCCAGTCACCCCTGAGCTCACCGTCCCAGTCCATCCTGTTGATGACCCCATCCACCCCAACAACTTGCTCTGCCCTCCACCTACTCCAGAGGACATCATCCGTTTCATCAACATTGTGCTCCAAAACATTCACCCCTTCCAGCACTCCCACAGCCTTTCCCAGATCGCCCTCGCTGCCCATTCCATCTTCCATCTTACCACCTATGCCACATACTCCCACAACCAGGCCCACTTCACCTTCACACCCCTCGCCAACCTCATCTAATTCTCCCCTCCCATGGAACAACAACCCTACCGTATCCTGTACCACAATATTCGCTCCCAACCCACCCACAAACTCCTCTTCCTCCATACCCTCCGTCAGCACCACGTGGATGCCTTCATCTTAAATGAAACCTTCCTTCAACCCCGTATCTCCATCTCTACAGCTCCATACACCCTTCACCGCACTGATAACCTGTACCCTCTGGCGCATGGTGGAGTTGCTATAGGCCACCTCAAGCAACTCCCTCTCCAGCACCAACCTCTCCTTAACAATCCTGCCAAGCATCTCACCCTCAGCCTCTTCTTCCCCACCCTTACCGTCACCTGTGCAACCATTTATATCTGCCCTCACATCCCCATACCGTATGATTTCCTGGTCCACATTAACCACATCTTCTCCACCTACGCGATTGCCGGCGACCTCAATATCCACAGCCGTGATCCTGCCGACCTCCAGCAGTGGCATCCGTTTATCACCACCCTCCAGGGTGACCTGGTTCCCCTCCATCAGCACACCTGACCCGAATCCAACACCACTCCCGATGTGGTCCTTGCCTCCTTGGGTGCATCACTGCAGATGTCCTTGACCTCATTGGCAGTGACCATGCTCCTGTTCTCCTCACCATCTCTAATGGTCACCCTCCCCACAACGCTCCTCACCCCGACATCTCTCCCAAACTAGTCCATGATTACTCCAATGCCAACTGGGATGCCTACCAGGACTCCATTCACACCCAGGTTGACAGCCATGACCTTACCCTACAATCTCCTGATGACATTTCTTGCACTGCTGCCTTCCTGCACCAGACCGTGTCTGACGCCGTCGCCACCCATATCCCCACCAAAGCCATCCACCCTCACCGTCCAGCCCTGCCTCCACAGGCCGTACTTCTCCTTCAAGAGTCCCGCCACCTCTACTGCTCTTCTCTCCGCACTCATGACCGGGATACACTTACCCCCCACTGGCAATTACAACGACACATCCGCAACCTGCTTACTGCGAAGAAACGCCATACCTGGCGCCGGACCTGTACACAACTCAACACCACACTGCCCATTAACTCTTCCAAGTATTGGTCTGCTTTCCACCACCTTACTGGGAACCACCCCTCAGTACCCTCTCCTCCTTGATGACCATCCCTTTCCTGAGAACCTCAGTAAGGTCAACCACTTTGCCTCTCACCTCTCAGATGTTTCTCCATCCCAGGCGATCCCCACTTTCATTATTCCCTCTTCTCTGACGTCATGGACCGTACGAATACCTCTGTTCCTCCCCTTGCTCCTAGGTTCCAGTACTTGGGCCACACACCACCATCTGGACTTAACACTCCCATCACTACACAGGACATCAGCCTCACACTACGCACTAAACACAACACTGCTCCCGGTCATGACTGCATTACCTACTGCCACCTCAAACACTGCCCTCCCTCCCTCCTTTTAGTCCTTGCCACCCTCTACAATGTCATCCTTGCCACTGGCTTCTATCCCAACCTGTGGAAAACCTCCCGTATCCTGATGTTCTCCAAACCCAACAAGCCTCCATCTGATACCTCCTCCTATCGTCCTATCTGTCTCACATTGGTGTTCAGCAAGCTCTTGGAATCCATCCATTCCCGGTGCATCCATCACCACCTCTGCCAAAACCACCTCCTCCCCGACGCCCAATGTGGCTTTTGACCTTCCTTCTCTGCCGATGACCAACTCCTCCGCCTCACTCATCTCCTCTCCCTCCAGCTTAACTCCCGTCACTCCGCCATTTTTGTCTCCCTCGACCTCGAAAAGTCCTATGACTGTGTCTGGCATCCCGGTCTCCTGTTTAAACTCCAAACCTAGGCCCTTCCTGTCAACTACATCCATCTGGCGCCCTCCTTCCTTTCTCCCACCAACCCTCCTATGTTACCATAATGCCAATTCCCACACCTTCTACCCCTCTGCAGGTGTGCCCCAGGGCTCTGTCCTCTCCCCTCTCCCCTACCTCCTGTACATGGCCAATATGCCCCAACCCCCCCCCCCACTCCAGTACATCTCTTGCAATATGCCAATGACACCACATTCCTCGCCCTCGCTCCTACCCTCCAACGGTCCCAACGCCTTCTCCAGACTCACCTTGACCTTTTTGTCACATGGTGTAACCAGTGGCTCCTGAAAATCCCAGACCCAGGCAATCATCGTAGGTCATACCACTTGCTCCTTCCGTCTCCTGGATTTCTCCCTTACCATCCGCGCCTGTCCTGTCCGCCTCATCCCCACCCTCACCTACCTTGGCCTCACCATTGACCGTCACCTCACCTGGATCCCTCATCTCCGCTCCATCCAATCCAAAGCCCACAACCGCCTCTGACTCCTCAAACTCCTCTCTGGCCGGACATGGGGGTTGCACCCCTCTACCATCCTCCACACCTACAAATCCTTAATCCGTTCCATCCTCTGTTATGCCAGTCCTGCCTGGATATCTGCCCCCCCCCCCCAAATTCTATAAGACCCTCCAGATCCTTGAGCGTCATGCACTCCACCTTGCCTTCCGTATATGCCTCCTGTCCCCCACGTGGATCCTCTATGACGTCATTCCTTTCCCCCATCTGCTCCTATTCTCGAACATATCTGCATCCTCTACACCTCTCGCCACCTTGATCCTCCTCACCCCCTGGTTGCTCCTCTCCTCTCCTATCCCCGCTCCCTGCCACGTCTTCACTGTTGTGTCCCCCCCTACCCTCCATCTCTACACCCTTCATCTCCTTTCCCAAGGTGGCTTCAATCAACTCCCCCTCCTAGATGATGCCCTCTCTCCCTCCATTTATCCCTCCTATCAACTCTGATCGTCACTCCCCCTTCTTTCTTCTGTCCTTTTCCCGGGCTCCCTCTCCCCCCCCTTCCATCCTCTTTTTTTCCCCACCTCCCCTCTCTCTGCCCCCTTCTCTATCCGACTCCTTTTGCATTTCCCTCCTCTGCCTTTTCCCATTCCCTCTCACGTCTGCCCTGCCCCTCTCCCCCCTTATGAGTCCTCTCCCTCCTTCAGTTCCCCCCTTTTCGTTTTTTCCTCTCCTTCCTCCTTGTTTTCCCCCTCCTCCAGTTCCCCCCCCCCCATCTGCCCTTGGCTAGGGAGTGTCATCTTTGTGCCGCCATTTTCGTGCAGTGTTTTACAGTGAGTGTTTTACAGTGAGTGTTCCGTGTTGTGTGTCTTTTGGGAAGTGTTGCGAACGGCCATCTACATCTACATCTATACTCCGCGAGCCACCTTACGGTGTGTGGCGGAGGGTACTTATTGTACCACTATCTGATCCCCCCTTCCCTGTTCCATTCACGAATTGTGCGTGGGAAGAACGACTGCTTGTAAGTCTCCGTATTTGCTCTAATTTCTCGGATCTTTTCGTTGTGATCATTACGCGAGATATATGTGGGCGGTAGTAATATGTTGCCCATCTCTTCCCGGAATGTGCTCTCTCGTAATTTCGATAATAAACCTCTCCGTATTGCGTAACGCCTTTCTTGAAGTGTCCGCCACTGGAGCTTGTTCAGCATCTCCGTAACGCTCTCGCGCTGACTAAATGTCCCCATGACGAATCGCGCTGCTTTTCGCTGGATCATGTCTATCTCTTCTATTAATCCAACCAGGTAAGGGTCCCATACTGATGAGCAATACTCAAGAATCGGACGAACAAGCGTTTTGTAAGCTACTTCTTTCGTCGATGAGTCACATTTTCTAAGAATTCTTCCTATGAATCTCAACCTGGCGCCTGCTTTTCCCACTATTTGTTTTATGTGATCATTCCACTTCAGATAGCTCCGGATAGTAACTCCTAAGTATTTTACGGTCGTTACCGCTTCCAATGATTTACCACCTATGGCATAATCGTACTGGAATGGATTTCTGCCCCTATGTATGCGCATTATATTACATTTATCTACGTTTAGGGAAAGCTGCCAGCTGTCGCACCATGCATTAATCCTCTGCAGGTCCTCCTGGAGTACGTACGAGTCTTCTGATGTTGCTACTTTCTTGTAGACAACCGTGTCATCTGCAAATAGCCTCACGGAGCTACCGATGTTGTCAACTAAGTCATTTATGTATATTGTAAACAATAAAGGTCCTATCACGCTTCCCTGCGGTACTCCCGAAATTACCTCTACATCTGCAGATTTTGAACCGTTAAGAATGACATGTTGTGTTCTTTCTTCTAGGAAATCCTGAATCCATACTGTCGCTGGGTGTGATTTTTTTATCTGTTGCAAACGGAAACCAGACTGTCGCTATGTTTTTTTTAATTGTGTCTACTATGTTACTTGTCTGATTCCTGAGTATTTTATTAACATTGCCAACCCCTTTGCTTTCTGTTTTAACTTTCCGCAATTTTCCGCCATTTTACACTTTAAGTCACCGTTTTATCGCCTGTTTTTCTTGTTTCTTTTCTTCTTCCGTTTTTAAAAAAGTCTGTAGGCTGTAGAGAAGCGTACAAAGCTGCTGCCAGCCCGTATTGAAATTCAATAAAGGAAAAAAAAACCTCTGGGCGTCAAAAGAAGGAGTGAAATGAGGGTCAGAGGTCGTGTGACAACCTTTCCATCGTGTGATGTGTTGTCGGTGGCGTTGGACTAAATTGCGGCGAAATTTCGTACCAATGTAACATCATTCACCCACGTTCAACATCACATCACGAGCCATTTGTTCACATGTGTCGTCTCTCTCCTGCTTAAGGCATCGCCGAGCCCGCGGGTGGTGTCGCAGTTCGTCATGCTTTTGCACCGTTACTGAGGGAGACCGTAGACACTTTCGAACAAAATTTTTTCAAACTTCTGCTTTCCAATCGGAGACAATTACGTGGTTTTGAAGAAGTGACCCTTCAATTGTATAATATAGTGGATTTTCACACTGGTGTCCGACTAGCTGTCTTCATTACCTGGGGCGAGCAAAGTTCCATGCGTGGGAAGAAATTCTTCAAGATAATACTGAGATACTTTTTTATTTCAACACCAAAACAAATACCAGAATATATTCGTGACGAGACATCACATACTGATGTTGATGACGTACATCGGTTCCGAATGAACTGAAATTTAAAGATTCATGGATGTGACGTTTGATAAATACACAACTGGTGCTTCATGTTATAATATTTTCTATTTGCATAAGCGTATAATTACCTTATTTGACTGCATATTCTATAAGAGAAATATTTTTGCTTTCGTGGCAGAGAATTGAGACAGGCTAGTCTGCCGAGAAGGGTTTTATGGATTTTATCAAACAATTTTTATTCCTTATACGAAATATACTCAACGAAATTTTCTTTCACATTGGGAATAGTGCTGTATGTCAGATAAGTACGTTGTTGTGATATTTAACTATACGAAATTAGTCACTACGGCCAATTAACACTATGTAGTATGATGCGCAAAGATATCCGAATCACCTGAATTGCGCCGGCCGGAGTGGCAGTGCGGTTCTAGGCGCTTCAGTCTGGAACCGCGTGACCGCTACGGTCGCAGGTTCGAATTCTGCCTTGGGCATGGATATGTGTGATGTCCTTAGGTTAGTTAGGTTTAAGTAGTTCTAAGTTCTAGGCAACTGATGACCACAGATGTTAAGTCCCATAGTGCTCAGAGCCATTCACCTCAATTGCGTCTCGCCTGGTTTGTGTGCAACTCATATAACGTAGTCTTCCAGACCCTCTGCTCTCTTTTACGGTACAGTTGTTTGACTATACAAAATGTCCACTTCAAGAGAGCACAAAATATAACCGTCCTACATGTTTATCAATCCAGGTGCAAATTAATAGATGACACAACAATTACGCTCGTAGACCCATATTACTACAGCTAGTGAAATTCATTCTCCAGACGCTATTCACTTCTTTTTATTTTCCAGCATCACCCGTGGTTATCCTGTAAAGGTTTTGAGTAGATGTGACATTCTTTCCCTCTTATCGTTATGAAGATACGAACAATTTTTCTTAAAAATACTTCATTGGCAAGGTTTCAAATCAAGGAAGCAAATTGGGTTAAAAACTCGCAAAATATGGGTCTGGCAAGTATGTACGGAGCAAGTCCGACTTGTGCTCCTGCTAACACGAACGAAGAAACAACTGTCACTAGCACATTTAAAAAGGAACATATAACGCTGACAGTATTGTCTCTATTGTGTGAAATATGTCTTCATTAAGCGATACTGTCATTCTCTCTGCAATAATCAAAATAACGGATAGTATCATGTACTTGTATTAATTACAACATAATCGCTGATTCTGCTTTGTCAGTGAAAGTGAAGTGCGTCTGATGAATGGCCGTGTCAACTTAAGGGCGCTTAGACGGAGGAAACCCAAAATATCTTTAAGAGGTCCATCTGTCTTCACTCGGGACCCAATTTTTAATTTCACTTCATCTTCTGATGACATGCAGAAGGAGTCCGAACTGCTCTGAGAGTAGTTATTCCTGCCTTGTGAAAGCCCAAAGACCGTGTTGTATCGGCTGACAATCAGAACATTTTGCAGTCATGCAGCGAACTCTTCATTGTTGTACGGGATCATCTCGTTGCTTAATGCTGTAATTGGTTGCTTGCTACAATTATTGCGATAATTCCCAGGGCCAGTCAGAGAAAACTTTCTCACCCAAGCGACATATCATAAGCTTCCCCTCCCCCCCCCATCCTCTCACCCCTTTCCATTCGTGTATTCTCATCCACGCCAGTCTTAGCTACGAGCTGTGGTATGCACAATACACGAAGCCTGCAAGCGGCGGCTACTGGTCTGATGGTCCCGTATACAAATCTCACTGTTACAGCACCTCTGGCTCAGCTTGGCACCCCAGGCACCGGCTTATGTCGCTTGGGCCTGAAGCCACCCCAGTTAATTCCGTAGATAATTTGCATAACAAATCTTATCGCCTGGCACACAAGCGAAATGACGGTCATTGCCCTTGTTCTGTGTGCCACAATTTGATAAATAACGAGTTCACTGGCACTTATCTTCCGATGTTCAGAATTTTACTGAAAGCTGGCACATCCTGCATGAACGTTGCCAAATGTATGACACGTTTTCGTAGACTCATTCCTATCTGTACGCTACTTTCGATGCACTACCTCGACTTCACATGTTAATGGCTCTTTACAAGATCAAATGGTTCAAATGGCTCCGAGCACTATGGGACTTAACATCTGTGGTCATCAGTCCCCTAGAACTTAGAACTACTTAAACCTAACTAACCTAAGGACATCACACACATCCATGCCCGAGGCAGGATTCGAACCTGCGACCGTAGCAGTCCCGCGGTTCCAGACTGAGCGCCTAGAACCGCTAGACCACCACGGGCGGCCTTACAAGATCAAAACAACTGCCGAAAGCCGAGATTCTGGCTATTCCTGAATGTTTTATCATACTAGGAAGTGCCTAATTTATTCAACTATTGTAATGGCTCATTCGAAAACTGTTAACCAAAAATTTTCACCTTTGTAAATTTTTGTGACGCAATTATGTTTTTATTTGTTAACCGGAAAAGAAGAGAGTCGTTTCGTTTGATGTGTAGTTTTACACAAGAAAATTGTGTGATAATAAATGAGGAGCTTAACTGTAGAAACGACGACGAAAGGAATACATGTAAGTTATTAACTAAAACAGGGTGAGAGAACAATTTTAAGAAGGTAGGATAGAACATCCAATGGTGCTAGAGAAAACCTTAGAGGCCAAAAGCTGTAGAGGAAGACAGATACTGAAATACGTGCATCGTATAACTGAAAATGTTTAGTGCAAATAGAGAGGTTGGCACAGGAGAGGCTGTCATGACGAGATGCATCAGACCATTCAGATTACTGGAGGAAACAAAACACTTCATAAGAGAACTTTTTTCGTGTTGTTGGCGTTGTGGTCTTCAGTCCGAAGACTAGATGATGTGCTTCTCTACGCTAATACAACAAGTCCATTATCTCTAAATAACTGCTCCAACCTGCTGCTATTTGGACTTTTTTACGTTATTCAAACCGTGGTGTTTCTCACCTGTTCTTCCCCCTCCCTCTCCTCCTCCCCTCATACAGTTCCATCCATTACCACAGCACGACTCCTTGATGCCTCAGCGTCACCTGGTGTAATTCGACTACATTTCATTACACTGGTTTTACTTCTGCCGGCCGGAGTGGCCGAGTGGTTCTAGGCGCTACAGTCTGGAACCACGCGATCGCTACGGTCGCAGGTTCGAATCCTGCCGCGGGCATGGATATGTGTGATGTCCTTAGGTTAGTTAGGTTTAAGTAGTTCTAAGTTATAGGGGACTGATGATCTCAGAAGTTAAGTCCCATAGTGCTCAGAGCCATTTGAACCATTTTTTACTTCTTTTGATATTTGTATCTTTCCTCGACGCTATCCTGCCATTCAGCTGTTCCCTTAAGTCTTTTTCCTTTAGTGACAGAATTGCAATGTCATCGCCAAAACTCAAAGTTTTTGTTTTTCGCCCTCAACTTTATTTTCCCCTTGGTATCCTTGACAGGTTGCTCAATGCAAAGATAGAATAACATCGGGACTAGACTACAACGCTCACTCATTGTCTTTTCAACAGCTGCTGCCCTTCATACCCTTCATCTACAGTCTGGGTTTCATACAAGTTGTAAATAACCTTAGGTTCCCTGTATTCTATCCCTGCTGCCTGCTGAGTATCATGTTCTCAAGTCAACATTGTCGAACGTTTTCTTAAAACCCGAGAATGTTAGAAGAATAAGATTAGGCCTACCTTTCTTCACCCTGCCATCTAAGATAGGGTCAGTATTGCCGCACATGTTCCTACATTTCTCCGGTATACGAATTGATCTTCCCTGCTTTGTCTAGTTTTTTCTGTGACCCATCCGTAAATAATTTGTGTCAGTATTTTGGAACCATGATTTACTAGGCCGATAGTTCGTAAATAGTCTCGTCTGTCAACCGCTCCACCTTGTTAAGTATTACGTTTCTCTTTGCATCTGACGGTATTTTTCCTATAGCATATACCTTGCGTATCTGATGTAATAGTACTGTCGTGGTATTTTGTCCAGAGGATCTCAATAATTCTGAGGGATCGTCGTCTACTTCAAATGTCTCGTTTCGACTTGCGTGATTCCGTGCTCCGTTAATTAGAATCATTATCTCATCTGTTATTCGAGGACTTTGTTTATCTATCATTAAAACTGCTGTTGGTATTAAGCTTTGCAGGAACAATTCCTTACCAAAGGGATGTTGTTCATACGGGAATTTATATTCAGATAAATGTGACAATAGACAGTGTAAATAATTTGTTTACCAAACAGATGAGGTGCCTATGTAGTGTGCAGTGTGTAGGTTCGTGGCGTGTCAACACAACTAACACATGGTTTAGCAGCTTTTACCCTGTCAAAGATTAAGTATGAGCTATAATGTCCCGTAAACAGCTGCTGTTCAATTGGATCCGGCAAATAAGCTTCTCAGTTTGCGGTACACATAAGAAAAATACAACAGCTATTGTAGAAATGAGCCACACTAATTATTCCCCCTAATCTTAATTTGCTCTGTGTGGGCTGCAGTTGGTGAATCTGAAAACTCTTCGTAACTATGATTTAGCTTCGATCCCTAGTTCCAAATAAAATTCCTTGCCCTATTAATTTCGTTAACTATGCAACTACCTGCTCCATGTCTGTCAAAAGCAAGTGGGAGACGCACAAGGAACCGTTTAGCAGCCTCTAGGAACACAGAATACATCCCTTAACATATTTGGCCACACTATGATCTTTGACTTACTTCCTGAAGGGAAGAGAATTATCCTTCTACATTCACCTCATATTTCCTTGTCACTTTGATTAATTGATCTGAATGGGTCACCTAAGGGATGACATAAAGTTAGAAAATTTATGTGTAGGAAGCTCGCTCCAAGATGGAACAAAAACCACTGTCCTTTTTTTTTTCAGAGCAAACTATCCGTCTTGTCCATCACTAGGGCAAATAGAGCGCTCAGTGCGATAGTTGTCCGCGAATCCAGTGGTAAAGTGTGCAAGTGTGCATCCTTCAAGGGTAAGTCTGTGGTAGCTGTCGGCTGCAATCTAGTAAAAAAATTTGGCAATTTGTGGTAAGGTCTTATGGGACCAAACCGTTCAGGTCGTCAGTCCCTATGCTTAAACAATACTTAATCTAACTTGAACTAACTTACGATAAGGACAATACACACACCCATGCCCGAGGGAAGACTCCAGCCACCGACGGCGAGGGGTGGGGAGGAGGGGGGGAGGGAGAAGCGCGGACCGTAACAAGGCGCCTAGGATCGCGCGGCTACCCCACGCGGCGTTGCAATCCAGTGGGAGACGAAATTTTTACTTCATCTCTCATAAAATTACAGTCAGGCAGATCGACAACCACTAAAGAAATCCTTAGAAAACTTCTCCCTCATACCTTTTTCTGCTATCTTCAATCAGTACGCAGTAGATCTAAAAATGAAAAACTTACAGATTGACACAATTGTTCTTAGAGCTTTTTCAACTTCTGTTAGGATATTTTTGGTTTTTTTATGAACAAACAATTGTAGTGACTTAATTGGGGCACTGAATAATTTGTTGACTGGATTTCCTTGGGTGTCTGCGTGCACTGCTACATTTACATACCTTCAGGGCATTCCTGTAACACTACTTCAGTATGACCCTGGACTGCACATAGGCAAAAACGGTTTTATGCTAAAAGCGCATAATATCTTAGTAATTTGTGACGATTTGGGGACGACTGTAATTACTTTATTATAGAAGACTTCTGCTGTAAGGTTACCATGGTAAATTGGAATTCATTTGTATTAGTGCAGTGTACACTTTATAGTGCCTTTGCGTTAGTTTATTGAACGCAGCGGATGAACATATGGAGTACGTTAATCATCAGCATCGTAGTCTGCCACATTATCAAACTTCCTCTGTACCAGTTCACTTGTTTCATTTTCTTCAATGATTTATTAGTATAGTTTTGGCCACCAAGAAAGACTTCCTTGCACTGTTTGCTTTTCTGATTTGAAGCTGTGTTATTTGCAGCTCATAAAATACTTTGTGGATATTAGTGTTTTGTTACCAGTGTTAGGTTCTCTTCCTTCGTATTATTATGTGTTAGAGGTAGTGCCAATCAAAGCGGTCTTGAGGAAAACCGCTTTATCTCAATAATATTAAAAAGAATAGTTTTACTAGCATTGTTAATTATATCATATAATGACAGAAAGCTAATCATTTATGGTGAATGGAATTCAAGTTTGCAGTAGACATAATACATTAAAACTAAAAATAGCTTCTACAGTCACTGAAGAATTGGGCCATCCAAACAATTGCCCCTGCTCTTTATTTATGATGTTTGAGTTACAGTCGGTAGATCTGGATATTATTTGTAACTATGCTTTACATCAAAATCATGGTTACAGAAAATCAAATAGAAATCACTGGGCTATACTTCAGATATTTTGGCTAGCATTCAATATGGTAGCAGTATCATCGAAATGAGAGTTTCCCAACTTCTAGCTAACTGAGAACATTGCCCGTCGTTAGTCTCACGGAGAACTGATAAGAATCACTGTAGAATACGTTTGGCAACTACGTAACATCGATTTATTTCATGGTGTGGTTCAGAACTATCTTGTTACATTCAGTTGATAGTTCGTTGTCATTTCCGTGAATGTTCTCTCTTAAGGTGTAACATTGAGGTGTCATTTATTGTTTGAATCCAGGTGGGCCATTCCACAACGATTCTGTGTGGATTACTGTTACCAATTCTCTCAGTTAATCAACAATACAAAATGAGTTCGGATTCTTAGCAGCTCTGGTTCCAAAGCAAAGAGACATTGTCGACGCTTTGTGAACATCGTAAGTGGGGTAAACATTTCGTCTGCTTTTTACGTCTTCTCTTACCGAGCAATAAGGTTCCAGATCGAAATCGGTTAAGAAAATCCTAACATCAGCGTCTTAAGCCTTATCACAATTTCGATTTAGTACTCCATAGATCTAAAGGTGAAAAATTAAAGAAATTGTGACCTTCCACCCGTACTAAAACTTGAATTTTTTTGTTTATTCCAACACACAACACAGTTTTGTGACTACACAATTCTGCAGATCATGTGTGACACTGAATACTTTGTTAACTGGGTTTCTCTTTGGGTCTTCTCTTACTGCGATGTTTATGCATTTTCGTGGTAATCCCGAAATTCTTCCTGGGTAAGACAAAGGACTTCACTAGACATAGACCGAAACAGGCTCAAAAGTGGGTAATATCTTGCCAATGCATGATGGTTTGGAATGGCTCGTGTTATAGATACTTTGGCTGTATCGGTTAATAATTTTGTACTAAGGGCGTCCTGGTAAACAGCAATTGATTTATATTAGAACAAAGCCCCCCCCCATGAACCATGGACCTTGCCGTTGGTGGGGAGGCTTGCGTGCCTCAGCGATACAGATGGCCGTACCGTAGGTGCAACCACAACGGAGGGGTATCTGTTGAGAGGCCAGACAAACATGTGGTTCCTGAAGAGGGGCAGCAGCCTTTTCAGTAGTTGCAGGGGCAACAGTCTGGATGATTGACTGATCTGGCCATGTAACATTAACCAAAACGGCCTTGCTGTGCTGGTACTGAGAACGGCTGAAAGCAAGGGGAAACTACAGCCGTAATTTCTCCCGAGGACATGCAGCTTTACTGTATGATTAAATGATGATGGCGTCCTCTTGGGTAAAATATTCCGGAGGTAAAATAGTCCCCCATTCGGATCTCCGGGCGGGGACTACTCAAGAGGACGTCGTTATCAGGAGAAAGAAAACTGGCATTCTACGAATCGGAGCGTGGAATGTCAGATCCCTTAATCGGGCAGGTAGGTTAGAAAATTTAAAAAGGGAAATGGATAGGTTAAAGTTAGATATAGTGGGAATTAGTGAAGTTCGGTGGCAGGAGGAACAAGACTTTTGGTCAGGTGATTACAGGGTTATAAAGACAAAATCAAATAGGGGTAATGCAGGAGTAGGTTTAATAATGAATAAAAAAATAGGAGTACGGGTAAGCTACTACAAACAGCATAGTGAACGCATTATTGTGGCCAAGATAGACACGAAGCCCACGTCTACTGCAGTAGTACAAGTTTATATGCCAACTAGCTCTGCAGATGACTAAGAAATTGATGAAACGTATGAGGAGATAAAAGAAATTATTCAGGTAGTGAAGGGAGACGAAAATTAGTAGTCATGGGTGACTGGAATTCGTCAGTAGGAAAAGGGAGAGTTGGAAACATAGTAGGTGAATATGGATTGGGGGGAAGAATTGAAAGAGGAAGCCGCCTTGTAGAATTTTGCACAGAGCATAACTTAATCATAGCTAACACTTGGTTCAAGAATCATGAAAGAAGGTTGCACACCTGGAAGAATTCTGGAGATACTAAAAGGTATCAGATAGATTACATAATGGTAAGACAGAGATTTAGGAACCAGGTTTTAAATTGTAAGACATTTCCAGGGGCAGATGTGGATCTGACCACAATCTATTGGCTATGAGCTGCAGATTGAAACTGAAGAAACTGCAAAAAGGCGGGAATTTAAGGAGATGGGACCTGGATAAACTGAAAGAACCAGAGGTTGTACAGAGTTTCAGGGAGAGCATAAGGGAACAATTGACAGGAATGGGGGAAAGAAATACAGTAGAAGAAGAATGGGTAGCTCTGAGGGATGAAGTAGTGAAGGCAGCAGAGGCTCAAGTAGGTAAAAAGACGAGGGCTAATAGAAATCCTTGGGTAACAGAAGAAATATTGAATTTAATTGATGAAAGGAGAAAATATAAAAATGCAGTAAATGAAGCAGGCAAAAAGGAATACAAACGTCTCAAAAATGAGATCGACAGGAAGTGCAAAATGGCTAAGCAGGGATGGCTAGAGGACAAATGTAAGGATGTAGAGGCTTGTCTCACCAGGGGTAAGATAGATACTGCCTACAGGAAAATTAAAGAGACCTTTGGAGAGAAGAGAACCACTTGTACGAATATCAAGAGCTCAGATGGCAACCCAGTTCTAAGCAAAGAAGGGAAGGCAGAAAGGTGGAAGGAGTATATAGAGGGTTTATACAAGGGCGATGTACTTGAGGACAATATTATGGAAATGGTAGAGGATGTAGATGAAGATGAAATGGGAGATAAGATACTGCGTGAAGAGTTTGACAGAGCACTGAAACACCTGAGTCGAAACAAGGCCCCGGGAGTAGACAACATTCCATTAGAACTACTGATGGCCTTGGGAGAGCCAGTCATGACAAAACTCTACCATCTGGTGAGCAAGATGTATGAGACAGGCGAAATACCCACACACTTCAAGAAGAATATAATAATTCCAATCCCAAATAAAGCAGGTGTTGACAGATGTGAGAATTACCGAACTATCAGTTTAATAAGTCACAGCTGCAAAATACTAACGCGAATTCTTTACAGACGAATGGAAAAACTGGTAGAAGCGGACCTCGGGGAAGATCAGTTTGGATTCCGTAGAAATGTTGGAACACGTGAGGCAATACTAACCTTACGACTTATCTTAGAAGAAAGATTAAGAAAAGGCAAACCTACGTTTCTAGCATTTGTAGACTTAGAGAAAGCTTTTGACAACGTTAACTGGAATACTCTCTTTCAAATTCTAAAGGTGGCAGGGGTAAAATACAGGGAGCGAAAGGCTATTTACAATTTGTACAGAAACCAGATGGCAGTTATAAGAGTCGAGGGGCATGTAAGGGAAGCAGCGGTTGGGAAAGGAGTGAGACAGGGTTGTAGCCTCTCCCCGATGTTATTCAATCTGTATATTGAGCAAGCAGTAAAGGAAACAATAGAAAAATTCGGAGTAGGTATTAAAATTCATGGAGAAGAAGTAAAAACTTTCAGGTTCGCCGATGACATTGTAATTCTGTCAGAGACAGCAATGGACTTGGAAGAGCAGTTGAACGGAATGGACAGTGTCTTGAAAGGAGGGTATAAGATAAAAATGGAAATGTCGTGTGGCTAGGGCCTCCCGTCGGGTAGACCGTTCGCCTGGTGCAGGTCTTTCGATTTGACGCCACTTCGGCGACCTGCGCGTCGATGGGGATGAAATGATGATGATAGATGAACATCAACAAAAGCAAAACGAGGATAATGGAATGTAGTCGAATTAAGTCGGGTGATGCTGAGGGATTAGATTAGGAAATGAGACGCTTAAAGTAGTAAAGGAGTTTTGCTATTTAGGGAGTAAAATAACTCATGATGGTCGAAGTAGAGAGGATATAAAATGTAGACTGGCAATGGCAAGGAAATCGTTTCCGAAGAAGAGAAATTTGTTAAAATCAAGTATAGATTTAAGTGTCAGGAAGTCGTTTCTGAAAGTATTTGTATGGAGTGTAGCCATGTATGGAAGTGAAACATGGACGATAACCAGTTTGGACAAGAAGAGAATAGAAGCTTTCGAAATGTGGTGCTACAGAAGAATGTAGTCAAATTAAATCGGGTGATGCTGAGGGATTAGATTAGGAAATGAGACGCTTAAAGTAGTAAAGGAGTTTTGCTATTTAGGGAGTAAAATAACTGATTATGGTCGAAGTAGAGAGGGTATAAAATGTAGACTGGCAATGGGAAGGAAATCGTTTCTGAAGAAGAGAAACTTGTTAAAATCGAGTATAGATTTAAGTGTCAGGAAGTCGTTTCTGAAAGTATTTGTATGGAGTGTAGCCATGTATGGAAGTGAAACATGGACGATAACCAGTTTGGACAAGAAGAGAATAGAAGCTTCCGAAATGTGGTGCTACAGAAGAATGCTGAAGATAAGGTGGGTAGATCACGTAACTAATGAGGAGCTATTGAATAGGATTGGGGAGAAGAGAAGTTTGTGGCACAACTTGACTAGAAGAAGGGATCGTTTGGTAGGACATGTTTTGAGGCATCAAGGGATCACAAATTTAGCATTGGAGGGCAGCGTGGAGGGTAAAAATCGTAGAGGGAGACCAAGAGATGAATACACTAAACAGATTCAGAAGGATGTAAGTTGCAGTAGGTACTGGGAGATGAAGAAGCTTGCACAGGATAGAATAGCATGGAGAGCTGCATCAAACCAGTCTCAGGACTGAAGACCACAACAACAACAACAACAGAACAAAGCATATTTTATAGCGTTTCACTGTGATTTATTGAATATAATAGAAAATCATAGGAGAGATGTTAATCATCAATAATATGTCCCCACCATTCTATTAACTAAAACAGTCCACGCACATAGAAAGCTACTGGTTTAAAGCGTATTTTCTTTCACAAAGAATTTTTCTTGATAGTTATTCGTTAAGGGGCGAAAAGGATAAACATCAGAGGGCTCTAGATCAGAAGAAGAAGTGGACTGTAATGCAGTTATCGACACCAGACATCCTGTTTGTGCCACTATATGCGCACGCTCGTCAGCCACCAAGTCCCTGTCCTCTTTCAAAATATCTATGGATTGAACTGCTGGTCAATTTACAAACATGTCATAGTCTACTCGAGGTTCAGAGTGGGAAATGAAACGAAGCATGAAGCACAAGGAGAAGGCGACTGGACAAACCACGATGTGTTTGTGCATGTTGTAGCCCCACGAAGGACTGAATGGTACTCACACATTAAAGAAATGTCAATTGCTTATGAACAGTAATTTGTTCAGTAATTTCGCTTTGTTTGTGATAATATACTGTATAAGTGTTCTGCTAGCAGCAATGTAGACTGTCATTACAATGAAGGGTGAGTGTTTAGTAACTTTTTATAACCTCGTACACAGTTACTACTGCGAGACACCTCCCGATCTTTTTTTTTTTTTTTTCCTCACAAACACACGAAAGCTCTTGCCCTGATGGACCTGGGCTCCGTTTCGTGTCGATCATATAATTCCCATTATCAGTTTTTCTTTAGTCGCCTTTAAGTTTGGTTTGTTCATTTTGATGCTCTCGCCGTAGTCACACTTTCTACCAAATTCTTCATACTGTTCATTCGTGACGCGGCTGCTCGCAGCCGCTCCTAACGGATGACCAGCAACGATTCTCTTCACACCAAGACGGCACGTGACCACTTCCTCTAGGGCAGAGTTGACGTTATACAAGACAGTGCGCCCTCAGCTTCGAAAATTCTCCGAAGTCAGAGATACGAAATGGTACATCAAAGACAATAATACTCATTACACTATATATAGTAATGAAATGTTTTGTTATCTCGTCAACAGCAGCTGAACCACTGAAACACAAAGTCAGAGCAAACTTCAAAACTTGTATTAAATAATTTCGCTCTACACTAAATGTTACTCCATCTAGTTACCTGTTAGTGTTTGATCGTCTCTGTGTTACTAATTTCACAGATGTCTTCTTTAAACGATATGAATCTTTTCTCTCAGTATTACAGTAGCGCCTGTGATTTCGTCGGATTGATGCCAATGACGGTCAAGAACTGCAGTTCGTATTCGTTATTTCTTTCTCCGTAAATAAGAAGATAAATGAGCCGAGAATAAAGGCGAGATATTAAAATCTGCGCTTCGTTGAATCTTCACTCGAAAATGTTCGTTTCAATATGGTTATGGAATATCAAATTTTATTGTTAGGTTGTGAAGCAGTACACCATAATTGGTATTTCTAAGCGCCATACACGTCTGAAATCACATCCTTATACACTGCACGACTCCGTATGATGAAAGTCACTTGTCCAGGAAGTAAGAGACGTATCGGGCATAACAAAGTACAGTAGTCGAATAATTTTGTTCTCATGGCTGTATGTAACCCTGATAGAGCAGGAAAATCTCCTCAGGTTTCATGCCGCTTCAATTTTCAGTGTAGCCGCGACTCACCGGAAGGCATACACTCACCATCCTTCTTCAGGCGAAGTGCTTCGTAGTTCGTAATCTCGCATTCCGTCGCAGCAAGAAAAGTGAATAAATTTTTATGTACTGATACCCGCGAAATTTTCTTTTTTCATAGCCCTCTATGGAAATGAAGTCTCATGCTTCTTGACAGAGCGTAGGGGAACGATGCGGGAGACCAGCACCACCCTACTGGACAGGGTCCTAGTGGAGGGGGTTTGCCTTAGCCTTCCTCCGACCGTAATGGGGATGAATGATATGATGAAGACGACACAACAACACCCAGTCATCTCGAGGCAGGAGAAAATTCCTGACCCCGCTGGGAATCGAACCCGGGACCCCGTGCTCGGGAAGCGAGAACGCTACCGCGAGACCACGAGCGGCGGACATTGCCCTGTATAGCCACTGCAATTGTTTTACCGAACTTACTGATCAAGTCAACTTTTCATTACGTCACGAAATTACACCCAGACGATCACGGATCGAGCAAATCTAAGCATGTAGCAACACAAAGACAACAACGAAGCGTTGTCAGTATCTGTAAAAACAAACTTCAGATGATTCTTCTTCATATCTCTATGATCACATTATTTTTATGCATTCCCCGTAGGTGCTTCACTCACGCACGACTTCTAGTCACTATGCTGATGACCGCACCCTGTCATCCACATTTCCCGTTGTAAGAAGCACAGAAAACCTCTTTAGTTTTTGGGAAAAACTGAATAAGGTCTAAGTACATGTCAGTGCTGTATGAAGCGGCTTTACTTGCCGAATCTTCCATACGTACGACGAAAGTTTGCTATATAACGAACGTAGCTCTGGAAATAGTTTCGGAGACCAGGACGTCCTCTTTTAGCTCGTAACGAATACTATAGACGAACTGCATGTCGCATAATCTCCCTGAAAACTTAGCGTTACCATATCTAAATGGGACATCGTCGGGACGCTCTCAGAAGGGGTATAGAAATGAAGTAAAAATTTTATTTGATATAATTACTTTCAATTCAGAACGCAAGTCTATGGATCTTTTTGGGGCAGAAGTAGTTGGTACGCCATATTTTTCGAAATATTACTCCTCTTTTAGTAGGTCTTTTTTTAAATTTTTACACATTTATAAGACTCCATGCAAGTCAGCTTGTAGTTAAACCGGCACTATAAGATTAATTCCGCAGTGCTTGGCAGCAGTCGATTTATTTCATCAGTCCACTGATCCGACATCAGCATAAGTACTGTTTCCACAGCGGCGCAGTGCACTGGAACACAAAATAAATACTCGCATAGTTTTAGCAGTTGCCATTTCGGTTTCCTTAAGAAAGTAACTCCACCTTTCTTCCATTGAGTGTTTAGACTTAGATTCTTGCCGGCCGGAGTGGCCGAGCGGTTAAAGGCGCTACAGTCTGGAACCGCACGACCGCTACGGTCGCAGGTTCGAATCCTGCCTCGGGCATGGCTGTGTGTGATGTCCTTAGGTTTAAGTAGTTCTAAGTTCTAGGGGACTTATGACCACAGCAGTTGAGTCCCATAGTGCGCAGAGCCATTTGAACCATTTTTGAACTTCGATTCTTCAGAATCACGTTCAGTTTCTACCAAGCTCTTCAGATACATACATCCCTGAAAATAAGTGTCCTACGAAACCTTCACACCGTTTGTAGTCAGGTATATAATAGCGTTTTCAATCGCCACCCAGTGTGGGGTTTCAGATTGCGTCATCCAATCAAATATTTGATATGTGTTAAAATAAGTAGCCCATTTCTCCAAGTAATCAAATGCTATGATATAGAAACCGATTGTCTCTTCTTCAGAGTTCAAAATTAAATGAATTATTTCTCTGTTAAGGTTCTCATTCTTTAATTTGTTCAGATCAATTTTGGTTTGCATGCCAATAAAATTCGCAGTCTTCCTTTCTCAAACAACTTTGTTTGTCGATTAATATATTTCTTATTTCAATTATCGAGGTTATTTTCTCAATGCCCTTTTTTTTCAAACAGAGCCAAGTTTGACTGCAGAAACATATGGTAAATTCCACTGATCGGACTACTGAAGAAATCTGAAATTATTTTAGGGGGCCTGTCTTCGGCGTCAAAAAAATGTTTTAATGGAATCCAGAGCTTAAGAATTCTCTCTGTTGCGGGCATTAACGACCGCCATCTAACATTTGAGTGAAATAGGAGAGTCTGACGATTGACATCAACGTATAAGCAGAGCTCTTTTGGCTTCTCTGTACTTAGTGTGTATATTGAAAAATAATTAAATATTTTCATGACGAGTATTTCATTATCGACAGTTGAGACTCCATCAGCGCTTGACATAGTATTGTGGGTGCGTATAGACAGGGCATCCAATTCTTTTACATTTATTCCTAGTTCTTCTATAATTTGCTGTAACACATTCCACTGGCTGGGCCGATGGAGCCCCTCGAAGTTGGTATTGGCATTGTTTCCACAAAAACAGATTATTTTTCTAAAATAATCTGTGGATGTCTTAAAGTGTGTACACAAAACTTTGCAGTAGTCTCCGATGTTTTTTTATTCAGCGAATCAAACTTCAACAGCTTCTGTAGGATTCCGTCAGTTTCAGGAAATTAATGAACAACTAAAGGGAACATCTTTTGAGCCTTGTGGTTCGATGCGTCGATGCCCATGCCTTAATATGAAACTTGTTGCTATTATTTTACGCATTCGGATACTGATGTTCAAATCGTTCAAATGACTTTGAGCACTATGGGACTTACCATCTGAGGTCATGAGTACCCTAGAACTGAAAACTACTTAAACCTAACTAACCTAAGGACATCACAGACATCCATGCCCGAGGCTGGATTCGATCCTGCGATCCTAGCGGTCGCGCGGTTCCAGATTGTAGCGCCTAGAACCGCTCGGCCACCCCGGCCGGCGACATGGATGTGGTGCGAGAATATTTCTGAGAGTCGCTGTAGCTTTGGTCCTGGCTGTAGGCTACTTTGTGGTGACTTTGGAGTCAGAATACATTGCGGCATTCTGCTTTACGGTATAGTCAAGAGAACTGAAGGATTGATTATGCTCGAAAACTTTACAAGCTGTTGTTAGTTCTGCAGCAGCAACGAACAATTCTTTTCGGCTATCTTATTTAATTATGAATGCAGAAATTGGTTTTGGTGTCGATGCTACCGGAAATCTATTTGCATGATTTTTAGTAGAAATGTGATGCCTCACATCGGCTTTATCTCCGTGAGTTACTGAGATGAAACAGCTACAAATCTCACACAACGCTTCCTGATTCGTACGTCTTTTCTTGACTCCTTTGTCTTATCATCCGATGAGTGGGACTTTCTCTTTCCATCTTCAGGCATTTTCATAAGCTATGATAAGTTTGTTAGACGATAAGTAGTTGACAATGACATTTGACTCGTCGAATTACACGTCACTCTACACTTCACGCTCTATACACACGCTGTACACACTTCAGATATTTCTAAATTGCAGTCGTTAGTATTAAGTTTAGAAAGAATCGTCTTGCCAGATCGCTATTCAGATGGAAACTGCTCGATTCTTTTTTTTTTCCACGGTATCTTCATTGGGGTATTCTGCTACCCGGTTGTGTATGGAGTGTCCAGCCTTGAGGCTTCTCCTCCCTTGTCTGTGTTGGAGAGGTATGTGGACGTCTTGGTCTGTTTGTCATCTGGTTGATCCGTCAGTGGGGTGCTTCTCTGGCTAGCCGATCCTTTCGACTAGCAGGTCCGGCCATCCTGTTGACGCTCGAAAGTGTATCTTCCTTCTGAGAGCTCGTATTTCCGGATTGTTCAAAACTTGTGTCTTCTGATACAAAAGTTTCGCCGTCGCGTAGTCCCGGGACTCCGGCCATCTGGTGTGCAACTGTCGAAGGGAAGTTGCGATCCACGTGTAGCGCAAGTCTGAGCGCTCGATTTTGCAGGGTTTGCAGCCTCTTGATGTGATCTTCAGCAGCATTCCCCCATACCACTGTGGCGTACTCCAGGACAGGGCGGAGCAGCGCCTTCAAGAGAGTCACTCCGAGGTGAGGAGGCAGTGTTGAGCTTGGGTTAAGTAGGCGATACAGTGGAGTCTTCCTGATGCCTTCCGTCTGACATCCGCGACGTGTTGGCGCCACGTAAGACGTCGGTCGAGCGTGACGCCCAGGTATCGCGCGGTGTCGCTCCACGGAGCGGCACTGCCGGCGATTGAGTCATCGCTGCATTAAAGTGGAGTCGCTACTTGACCACCCAATTGACGAGACCATCGCATGTGAGCTGGAGTCTTCGCTGCAGAAGATGGGGCCCCATACTGCAGGCTAATACAGCACTATCATCCGCGTACAGAGCCATCTGTACGCGGTCAGTCTTCGGAGTATCTGCCGTGAACAGGGTGTAGAGGATCGGCCCAAGGACCGACCCCTGTGGCACACCTACCTGTATGCGTCGGTCGTGGAACGTCCGGTCTGCCAGTGCTCGATTCTTCCGCGTGGCGCTGCTTAAATAGTTCCAGCCCCGTGCTACTGGAGCAGTCTGGTATTTTCTCGAGTGATGGCGCTAGTTCTAGAAAGTGCTTTCACAGTCGATACACGACATACAAGATGCAACGCCATCTGTGAGGCGACCTTGTCAACATAAACTTGTTAACAAAAATAAAACTAACTTAGGCTGCATTTACATATTGCGCTGACAGATGTCGTTACTTCGGTACTTGAGCCCAGATCGTAACAATATTTTGCAAAGTAGGGACAAAATTGGGTCTTATCGGGATGTCGGGACTAGAAATTCCATAACGGTGACGCTCCCGATATATCGGAATGGATGGCAACCCTATGTAAACTACAAGTTTAAGAAGCACGACGCTTGAACTGTTATGGTTTCAGGAATTACTAAGATACTTTCACAATGCAATCGTTGGATACTGTTGTTCCGAATTTAATGAAGATTGCTCGTTACAACCAAATTTGGTGAACTTCCACGTTTTCTTTTTTTTTAATTGATTCTTCACCTGTGGTTCCCGCCTCTCAATTTTTTCATTGGGTCACCACAGTGATCTGTATACACCTACGCGCAAAAATTTGCCCGTGGATCATAGAAGTTAACCACTTTCGGCGGATTCATGAGTCTCCAGCGACTACCAGTTCGTAGTTACATAAAAACTTTTGTTCTTTTTGTACTTGATTAAGAATTATGTACTTATTACTAGATACAAACCTTATGGTATTTATTAACTACGCACGAGCTAGTAAGCTATTAGATCGGTACAGGCGCGCAATACTTCGTCAGAAGACACCTATATAAATAGAAAAATTTCTTCCTTCACATGCGGGGAAAAGGTTTATTAAGTAGTCAGTATAGACGGAAAATTAATCTATTTATCAAAGACTCCCCTACAGCAGTAAGAGTTTGTTTCCCTTAACAACAAAAAAAGGTTAAAATTGAGCAGAAACTAGGATACTAGATGAAAAAATACTGGTATGAAAATATCTTGTGCTACGAAAACTAAATACTGCCTTATTAACACGACAAACTAATCCAGAACTGAAAATCCAGTATCGCCGGCACTGTAAAATGCAAAGTCTGATAATAAGAAAGCGAAATGCTTTTTTTAAAAAATTAAACAAGAATGAAGTAAAACAAAACAATAGCAAAAGTGACTGAAGCAGCCTGGACGTGGAACACTTCCACGAGAAACACACGTGCATCTAGTTCATGCTCTATATTTAAGAACACAATGAGTTCAATACAAAAGGTCTCCATTGACTGTCAGAGACCAGCAACAACTTTGTAACTAGTTCCTAAAAGAAAAATAAATTCACAACTAAGCGTGATTAACTGGAATACGGGTCATGATAGAGGAGCCAACAGAATGAAAACTTCTACAATCAGAGTTCGTTCTCCACTAGTTTGACCACCAAATGTTTAGGTCCGCCCCCGGTAGCTGAGTGGTCAGCGTGACAGACTGTCAATCCTAAGGGCCTGGGTTCGATTCCCGGCTGGGCCGGAGATTTTCTCCGCTCAGGGACCGGATGTTGTGTTGTCCTAATCATCATCATTTCATCCCCATCAATGCGCAGGTCGCCGAAGTGGCGTCACCTCGAAAGACTTGCACCAGGCGAACGATCTACCCGACGGGAGGCCCTAGCCACACGACATCTCTCTCTCATGCCCTCGCTCTCGTTGAGCGGACCTCATTGGAACAGACTAACACGTAAGTTATGATCTGTACGAGTTCACAGTTTCTACAGGCTTGCCAAATGAGTCTGCCAGAACACCAACAGGCCTGCGACTATGTTGCCAATGTCTCCTTGGCTGGCTGCTTCGTAATTGTCGTGATGGGCGCGAACGCGGTCCTAAACACACGCAGGTGGAGGTACACTTCCTCCTGATTGGCTGCAAGTGACACTGGGGGACGCAGTAAAAGGTTCGCAGCAGGAACGACCTCTCTTGCTAATTTACAAGCCGTCTGTACTTTCGTTCGGTGTACGCGAAGGCCCTCTGCAAGTCGCGCTGCAAATGACGGAGCGGCAACGTCGTCTAGTCGCAAGCGCTGAGTTGGCAGCCAACCCGACGGCGGTGTTGCCGTGTGGCGCAGGAACCCTACGGTTTTTGCGACACGCCAGAGACACATACAAAAATCGCAACCCGAATGCAGCTGAGGTCTCACGAAATGCTCTGGCAGAAATGATGACACATTTAAATCATCAGCCACCAGATACAACGATATCTTCCTCACAGTCGCAACAAGCATTGACTCCACCAATTAACAGCAGAGTATCATGCTCTAGCTGTGTATCGGGTGTTGCCTGGGTACGTATTTGTTCCAGTCTTGTATCAGTTCATCTCTTCCTTCCATCTGCACCACCGCCTTTCTCTGTTCAACTCCTCCTCTCCCTACTGTCTGTCCATGTCCCCCCGGCCCTCTCTTTACCTACTCCTCCTACTCGCTCTGTCAGTCTGCTCCTCCCCTCCTCAGTCTGTCTGCTCCTTTCCACACTGTCAATCTCCTCCTCTGACCTCTCACTCCATCTCCTCATCCCCAGTCCTGGTCAGTCTCTGCCTCCTTTCACTGTCCATTTCCTCCTCTCCCTCTCTCTATCCATCTCTTCCTGCCCTATCTCCCTGTTCATCTCCTCTTTCCTTTCTGTATCCATCTCCTCCTCTTCCTTCTCTCTCTCTCCATCTCCTGCACTTTCCTCGCCCATTCCCCAAACCTACCTTTGCCCATCTCCCCATCTCCTCCTATCTGTGCCTGTTTTCTCCTTCCCCCAAACTGTGTATCCATCTCCTCATACTCCCTTCTCTCTCTACGTTATCATATGCAACCCAATAGGAGGCTGGTGGTTCTTACCCCGACAGTACTTCTTCCCATGACGTCGCCTCCTGAAGTATGTGGTATACAATAATCTAACCTTGCAGGTGCCTACAGTGATATCTGTAGCTACTGATGCCGGCCGTGGTGGCCGAGCGGTTCTAGGCGCTACAGTTTGGAACAGCGCGACCGCTACGGTTCGAATCCTGCCTCGCGCATGGATGTGTGTAATGTCCTTAGGTTTAAGTAGTTCTAAGCTCTAGCGGAGTGATCACCTCTGCAGTTAAGTCCCATAGTCCTCAGAGCCATTTGAACCATTTTGAACATCACATACTGATGTTGAAAACGTACGTCAGTTCCGAATGAACTGAAATTTACAACATTTATGGATGTGACGTTTGATAAATACACAACTGGTGCTTCATGTTACAATATTTTCTATTTGCATTAGCGTATAATTACCTTATTTGACTGCATATTCTATGAGAGAAATATTTTTGCTGTCGTGCCAGTGAGTTCAGATGGGCCAGTCTGCCGAGAACTGTTTTATAGATTTTATGAAACAATTTTTAATTCTTTATACGAAATATACTCAACGAAATTTTCTTTAACACTGGGAATAGTACTATATATCAGCTAAGTTCGTTGGTGTGATATTTAACTATACGAAATTAGTCACTACGGACAAGTAACACTATGTAGTATCATGCGCAAAGATATCCGAATCATCTGAATTGCGTCTCGCCTGGTTTGTGTGCAATTCCTATAACGTAGTCTTGCCCCTGGTCTCTTTTTCGGTACAGTTGTTTGACTATACAAAATGGTCACTTCAAGAGAACACAAAATATAACTCCCCTGCGTGTCTATCACTCCAGGTACAAATTAATAGATGACAACAATTACACTCATAAACTCAAATATCTACAGTTAGTGAAATTCGTTCTCCAGACGCAATTCATTTCTTTTTATTTTCCAGCATCACCCGTGGTTATCCTGTAAAGATTATGAGGAGATGTGACATTCTTTTCTTTTTATCGTTATGAACATACGAACAATTTTTGTTAGAAATACTTCATTGGCATTGTTTCAAATCAAGGAAGCAAAATAGGTTGAAAAACTCGCAAAAAAATGGGCCTGGCAAGTGTGTGCGGAGTAAATCCGATTTGTGCTTCTGCTAACAGGAACGAAAAACGATTGTCATCAGCACATTTAAAAAGGAACATAAAGCGCTGACAGTATTGTCTCTATTGCGTGAAATATGTCTTCATTTAGCGATACTGTCATTCTCTCTGCAATAATCAAAATAACGGATATTATCTGGAACTTTTATTAATTACAACATAATCGCTGATACTGCTTTGGCAGTCCTAAGTTCTAGGGGACTGATGACCTCAGATGTTAAGTCCCATAGTGCTCAGAGCGATTTGAACCATTTTTTGTAGCTACTGTTTGCGAAATGTGTGGTGAATAGAATTAATACTAAAGAAGTAATACAATTAAATGCCATGTCCCATGTGACACTTTTACTGCGTGAGCAGCGAAAATGTAGTAAGAGGCAAACTTTTTTCCTTCCATTATTTTGTGGAGATCACAAAAGAGAAAAAGTTTCGCAAAGGTATGATATTATGTCTAAAGTTTGTTGCAAGTCTCTAAGTATTCTCATTCTCAAATACTGGATGCATGGGTATTCTTGCGTCTTGAGCTACTTTGCATTTTCACCCCCATCCCCACCCCTTCATTACGTGGGAGGTTCTTACCCTCACAATGAATTTATCCAGACAGTAACTGCCATGTTTACCACGTGTGATTGAAAATTGTCTAGAGATTTATGAGGAGAGGTGTAACATACGCGCGCACACACACACACACACACACACACACATACACACACACACATAAATTTTTATAATTTTTGTGGATTACTTATACCTCTGCAATCACTTTCTATGTGCCTCCAACATACATATTTAAAGACTGGCTAATGCACTGTTTTACTACTTTTACTGGAGGCAAAGAAGTAAAGAGATGGTGCGTCGGTGTTATCTGACAACCATTACACATTTTGTAGTGTTTCAAAAACTAATTGAAACACCGTTGTCTTTTCCTGCCTAACCGACGTCTGGTGGTAACTATTAACTATATCAACGTATAATAGTATGTGTTTGTAGCTGTATTAAGCAAATTATATTTTCTGTTTATTATATGCAGGGCCCACGGTTTGGCGACAAGGCGACCTAGTGATCAGCCTTCTACAGACGCCGTGTGCGCCACTGCTGTTAAGTATGGGCGGTGCGACGGCCAGCGCCCGCTAGAAGTCCGCGACCGAGAGCTCCATGGACCTAATTTGTAGATACAACATGTTCACTTCGGTATCACTTCTTGGAGAGTTCACATGAAATCTGAATAGTGTCTAGATGTTATTCCATGTAGTTATTCCGTGTGTCTGTGAATATACTCAAGTAAAAAAGTCACGAAGAGAAAACTTTATGAATAGAAGAAACATATTTTGAATTTTGAATGTTTTGTTCATCCACTAATTTGGAAAACTAATTTTCTGTGTCTACGGAAAAGAAAAGCAATCCTAAGATTACACTGGTATTCAAGATAGAAATATTATCAAAAATGATGGGAGAAAGAATGTCTCTGTTAGAGGCTGTAATCGACTTAACAGATGAGGACCTGACTTTGTTTAAACAAAATCACGCGAATTTTCATATTATGGAAATCATACAGATCTCTTCCGAATAGTAAAATAAATCTGCTACAAGATAAAAATTAACTGAAATGTAATATTTGTAATTTACAAAAAGGCAAGAAAAAAAGTGAACGACATAATTGCTACGTTTGTGGTGTTGCTACTGGCGAAACCGTCCTGCATATGCGTTGTCCAGTCACATTAATGAGAACACCGCCTATGTTCGACGCCAACGTGCAGTAACCACCCACTGACGGCATGTGGCAGCACTTTCAATGGAGTGTCTATAAAGCGTGTCGGGGAGACGGGTGGGGGACAGAAATCAGTGCAGTCGTTGACGCAATGTGGAAACGCAGCGAGTTTCCCCGCGTCCAAATGGGCACGGTCGTTGGCTTTCGGGCTTAGGTTGGAAGCATTTCCGAAACGGCTACGTTTGTAAACTGATCAATGCTATGACTAAAGTATACCGTGTATGGCAAAATGGTGCTTTCCAAAACTGGCGCCGAGGCATCTGTGATGCACCACGGGCCACAGATGACAGGGGTGAGCGACAGCTGCAGAGATGTGTGCGGGTGAGCAGACATGTAACTGTTGAGCAACTGACCGCCCAGATAAACCAAGGGGATACCACCGGTGTCTGCTCAATGACGTTCAGCAAACGTTGCTGCGTATGGGCCTCTGCAACAGCTGCCTGCTTCATGCACTCCTGCTGACTGCTTTCCACCGGCTGGAACTTGCACGCCAACAGGGCAATTGGATTTCAGCTGAGTATTGACAAGTGGATTTTTCAGATGAATCACGTTTTATCCTCCATCTGACACATGGCCTTCCGATCGTCGGAAGAGTACATGCCGGAAGAGGGAGCTTTATGTTCTGGGGAAAGTCTTCGTGGCATTCTCTGTGTGATCTCCTCATCTTGGAAGTCACAATGATCAACTCAAGTACGCATCGGTCCTTGGGGACCAATCTACCCCAGTATGCAGTTTCTCCTCCGCATGATGGCATCTACCAGCAGGAGAATGCGTTTCACACAGATTCTAAGGTACGTGCGTGGTTCTAAGAGTACCAGGACGCGTTTGCCGTAATCCCCTGGACACCAGATTCCTAGATGAAAACCCAATCGAGACTATGTGGGATCACTTCGATCGGTCCGTTCGCGCTATGGTTGGTCAGCGGAGAAACCTAGCGCAGCTGGTCGCAACACTGGAGTCGACATGGCTCCATATCCCTGTCGACAACTTCCCGCACACCTCGCAGCGGTCCGCGCTGGAAAAGGTTGCTATCTGCGTTTCTCATAGGTGGTCGCATTAGTGTGACTGTACGATGTAAATTAAGCCTTCCCCATTTCCAACCTAGAGAAAGTTTACTGCAGAATTTAGCAACAATACCACATTTTGAAGAGGTGCACGCCTGTGAAAACTCATGGTGCGTAAGAACCACGAACACTTTCCGTGAAGGCATTGACCGTCTTGTCACACTGTGGGAGAAATTTATTAACAGTTATGGTGATTACTTTTTTAAATAATGACAGTTTACTTACTTTTTCCACCTGTTCAAATGTGTTCAATTGTCTGTGAAATCGTATGGTACTTAACTGCTAAGGTCATCAGTCCCTAAGCTTACACACTACTTAACCCAAATTATCCTAAGGACAAACACACACATCCATGCCCGAGGGAGGACTCGAACCTCCGCCGGGACCAGCCGCACAGTCCATAACTGAAGCGCCTTTGACCGCTCGGCTAATCCTGCGCGGCTTTTCCACCTGTCTCGTTTTCATTTGACTACCTCTTATAACAAGGAGCTGCTGAATAGAAATTAGGTAAAAGAAAAGGACATAAAAGGAAAGTTTAGCTGATGGGATATATCCTGAGGCATCAAGAAATTGACAGGTCGGTAATGGATCGAAGTATGGAGGATAAAATTAGTAGAGACAGAAGATAGAGACAGAGGGATAGAGAGAGAGAGAGAGAGAGAGAGAGAGAGACAAAGGCTTAATTACAGTAAGCAGGTTTAAAATGGATGTAGGTTACAGTAATTATGCTTGCTGAAACAGAGATGCTTGCACAGGGCAGATCTGTACGAGAGATGTATCAAACGTGTCCTCTAACTGAAGACAACAATAAAAACAACATGTTCGATTCTATGTTCTTTCAGTTCCAAAGTTTAAATGTAATAGATTTGAGGCAGAAAGAGAATGGTTGGTTGCGCTAGGTTCGTTTGACGAGGGGCACTATAGCTATTCAGTAGTTCATTGGTAGTTAGGAACTAGTACTTAATGAGTTCTCGCTGTATCTGGCATACCTAAATCGGTGTTGTGTGATGCCATTAGGAAACAGACTAGTTTATGTATCGGAGTGGCACGTAATGTGCTTCTCACAGTAAGTAAAGAATTTGTGACTAATAAGTATGACAGGTTATCCCTTACTCAATTTGAATAAAATCATTTTGGGTGTCAGTCTGCGTAATGTGCGGTTCTGGATAAGGAAATGAATCGCTAACCATGTCAGCAAAACTGTACTCGGACGTCCAGTAAATATATCTAAATATCACTGAACGTCTTTCGGCCACTGGTCTTGTTAAGGAGTCACACTTACCGGCTAGTTTCCGTTTTATTTGTTACAGAATCAGTATTGTAGCGTGTAATCAAGAACACAGTACGCTATCATGCTATGTGTATCGCGCATTATGGTGGGTATGCGCCTTCATCAAATGGCATTACTACCGGGCGTAGTACGAAACAACGTTACGGACTGGGTCACAAACAATACTTCTAGAAAGAGCTTCCACCTTAATAATGTGTAATGAAATAAACAAATCGTCAACGCCGGATGTAGCACTTCGGCACTCATCACTTTTGTAGGTCATGTTATGTCTTGGATTACGAACGTCGCTCAGTTTTACCGACGCGAGTAAACCAGCGAAATCGCACTCAATATAACTTTACAAGACGACGTGTTGAGATGAAGTTATGTTAACTGAGGCAGCTGCAATCACACAGTGCTGCACTTGATTGCTAGCCACGCCAATTTCAAACGTAACGGTCGCGTAGCGGAGCAAGAGCGAAATGCTAAACCTGTACTGACTATTTTTCTAATGCAAGACCGCAGGACCTTGCCACGAGGTCGTTCCTACAATCCAGTTATTTCAATGATAGTGGTTACTTTGTCTTTATCCTTTTCTACGTTGAGTTCCAGCACTAATTACTCGCTTACAGCGCTTCAGTACGTACAGTTCATCTAATAATTTCGTGAAAGTATTCAAGAATAATAGCATGCCAGTGAAAAATTAATCTCCTCGTAACTAGTGCCGTTACTTTCAACCAAAATACAGTATGGAATATCTCTTTTATATCTTCCGAACAAGTGAAACAACAGTTTCACGATAACGTTAAGCTGTTAATGCAACTTTCCGTCAACATTATGATAATAATACGGTGTCTAAATAATATCAGTTTCGTACTTAAAGACAGTCTTGTTACTAGCTGTACGAATAACTAATAATTTCGTAATTCATACCGAAATGGCAGTCTGCCGTATATTTTTAAACCTCGCAGGATTACATTGCTGTCGATCCACATCATATGGCATACGGACTGGCGTATTAAACACTCACAAAATCCTGCTCGGCTAAAGTAACGCCCTTCAAAAAAGCGAGCCCGATATTTTATTCCAATGTTCATATTATAGTACAAGGTGAAACATTCTCGTAACTGGTGCTGATACTCGTACTTATAACCAAAGTGCCGTATGGAATATCCCTCTTATATCTTCCAAACAAATGAAACAACAATTTCGCGATAAAATAAGCTGTTAATGCAACTTCCCGTCAATAGTATGATAATATTCCATTGTCCAAATAATATTAGCTTCCTACACAAAGACCGTCTTGGGACTGGATCTTGAGACTAGGTATCTGAGTAAACTAATAATTTCGAAGTTCAAACTGAAATAGCAGTCAGCCGCATACACTTAACATCGTTGTCTATTCATTTCATATGACTTATAAACTCTCAGATATTTTCACAAAATCCTGCAACCATCAAAGTAACGCTCTTCAAAAAAAGCAAGCCAGATATTTTATTCCAACGATCATACGGCAGCACAAGGTGAAATATTCTCGTTTAAAAAGTACAAATCTTTCCTCTGAAAGCAGAGATCAATGTAGTTACATGCCAGCGATATAACCGTGGAGGAAGAAATGAACGGAGTTGTCATTACGTACCAAATTTGAAGCCGACGTCAGCCATCTTATGTATCCTGAAACATTAGGTTCGTATTCATACTTCCATCTTGATACTTCCCAGTGAGGTCACTCTGTCGTGTGCTTGTCCAGTTTCGAGCACTGGGGATATCTGTCGGCTTTTGTGGTCGTATCCTAAATAGCATCTGGTGCGTTTCTGTATGGAGACGTAGTTGCTTTATAGAAAATGCCAGCTTGCATTGTTTACGAGTGTGCGTAATCGATTCGATAATGCTCTAAAGTTTAAAAGATTCACATTTCATTCGTAAGTGGAGCCGTTCAAACAATATTTTCTTTTGTATACGTCAACATGAATTACGGGTGCGCTGTTTACATTAACCGTTTATTCTCTGTTTTTTTTTCTTTCAAATCACTAATGCCCTGATATCCGAACCACGCTGTATCAACCAACGGTCTCGGCCCAGCACAACGCAGGGCTACGTGGCAGAGCTGATTGTTCATGCAGAGTGTAATTCCTTAAATTCCTCCCTTCCATAATTATCCGTTGTTCACAATTCTTGCCTCTCAAAATAAAAAAGATTCTGGCTACAACAGTCGGAGATAGCTGTCCTGTGTGTGTGAGAGTTCTGTCTGTGTGGTTGTATCGATGTGTGTGCATACTTTGCTTCCTTTTTGAAAAAGACTTTTGGCGAAAACGAATATGAACACAATTTCCGTCGTGCTTCACGGTGTACTAGTAGCAAGCTGACCGCTTCAGAGTTATTCCCTCATTAAATTTGTTGCAAGTAATCCTCTGTACTTCAAAAGAGACAATGATGTAGGGAATTACAACGGCAGAAGATGAAAATGACATTGATTAATTCATATTAAGATTATCCATAGAGCAAACAGGGGTTCATACTGCTGCAACCAAGTGTTTAGGTAACTTACCCACTGATATAAAATGCTTGAAAGACAGCAAAGTAGTATTTGGAACTAGACTGAAAACTTCCTTCTTCACAACTCCTCCTATTCTGCAGAAGACTATCTATTATTGTAATGTGTAAATGGTGATTGGTAGGAACTACTGACTAATATCTGCCAGTATTTAATTAAAAGAAAACTGATAAATGATCAGCATGGTGGTGTATTTAAAATAAATTGATGCTAATGTAAAATGATTCGTTTCACATCATTAGGATTTATTGTGCAAATGATACATGGAACCTGAAACTAACTATTGGTATATGACAATACATAGCCTTATACATATCAAAATGAAGTTCATGCCAAAATAAGCAGATGATCAAAGTAGACACACATTCCAATTGCGATAAGTTCGGTTATACCTGAAAAACTGACAGTTACTGGCGAGAAATATTGCGAAAAAAGAAGAAAATAGTCTACCGTTCAAAGATAGACCTATATGTTGCACCGGTTAGGCCATCATTACTAAAAATTGACTTACATACATGTTAAAGCAAAATATAGATTTTACGGGGTCTAAACATTTGAGATCTTTTCCTCAATAAGATGTTACTACTGCTCTATGGTGGACCATATTTTAAAAATTATATTGCTTTTTACCCTTAAGTCGCTACTATTCGTCACAAACTGAATGAGGCATCATAAGTAAGTTTCAGAGTGAGAAGATGCGTAAACTACAGTGAAACTAATGCACTAACAATCTAATAAAACAAGAGCTATGTTTTGCATGGAGGTATACCTTTGTGCTGTTCTGTTTCTTTGCCATTTCAATAATCGTTCTGTTTGTTGACATGCGCAAGATACGATAGCATGCCATTCTTCTTGCCACATTGTACATGTTTATTGGCAAAAATCACGTAGGTAGGTTTTTTGGAAACGTGAACTATAAAAATGTTATGCACACGAGTTGAAACATGAAAATGTAAGGAACAAGAAGCAAGCAGTGCCAGTAATCAAACAAGCATTGGTTTCGGAGTTCGAGCTTCATCTGCTGTAGATACAAATACCGCACAAGCGGAATTAAATAATTAATCTGTGAGAAATAAATAAAGCCTATGGCACAGAACTGCAGCGCTGTGTCGCTGATAAAACAAAAACACAATTACGATACTCTTATGTTTGATTAGGGAGAGAGAGGTCTTGGATAAGTGGTGCGGGAAGCACGTATATTTCATTGACTGGCACACCGCCATATTTAATGTTATATAAGATCACTGCGAGTTGCAATCTTACTAGGCACTCGAATCTGTAAAGAATTTATATTTATGAAAGTAAGTAGAATTATTTAACTGTAGGCTTATTCGTTGAATATATCTGATTTAACTAACTGTGTAAACTTTTTATGTTTAGTAGACAGTCACCTCTGTACGACGTATTGACATGGCTGGCAAATTATTCTAATATTGAGATTTAGATTTGAGTCCGCACCTACCGCAGCAGTCTTTGGAAACGATTTAAATACGAAGTCCGATTATTTGAGTCTTATTTCACGGTCAACTACGAATAACATTACATTTACGAAAAAGCCATTGTCAAGCGTCGGATACCGAATAATTAAACGTCACGCAAATATTAATTACAACCAATCACTATCATACAATAATACATAATTAATATTTTATTTTATTTTATTTTATTTATTTTATATTGGCGACCGTGACAGGACTTGTTATTTTGTCATTTGTTACATTGTTCTCTTTGTTTCACGTGAAAAATCAACTTTCTGGACCTGGACGTGAATGTATGAGAAATAACAAAGATCTGAAGATATTTTCCAATTCTAAAATTTTGCGGGAAGACGCAATGAAGCTTCCAGCAAAATAAGGTAAGACGCAGCATCTTTGCATTGGCAGGCTTGACCAGACGCATAATTCAGTGTATTAGCTCTTCAGTAGATTCTGTAGTATTTCTTTCGCGCGTAGCAGTTTTCAGTGATAAATTTCATTCTCAGTACTTTTCCTTAAACAATAACTTCTGCAACAATACCAATACACGAGTGTACAATATGGCCGACTTCTGTACGATACGTTGTAACATGGACAGCAGCCATTAACAATAATCCCATATTCAGTTTACATTTTTAAATTAACAAACAGCCATTGTTGCTACGAGCGATTCATGCTCAACTGCATTTTATTTTAAAACCAGTGTCAAACATTAATTTCTTGAAATATATATCACGTGTGGCATGGTCATAACTAGAAAACAATACGCAAAGATGGAACAGCAAAGACATACTATTCAGACGCAATCCGACTCGGACGAGAGACAAGTGTTAGAAAATGACTTTACGACAGCAACCGGTAGTGACGATTCATCAAATATTGACGCAAGTGTTAACGGAAGTTTTGACAATAGGCCTTCCACCACAAAAATTTCAAAGTCTCAGTCAGAGCCCATGTTAATACATGACGTCACGTCTAATGACGCGGCGGGGGCAGAGACCTTGCAAACAGTAAACATTGCCAACATGTTACAAGTGCTAATGAAACAGAACGCGGAAAACATGGCAACCTTAAAGACACAAAATGACGAAATTAAATCTGACCTCATAGCAATCAAGGCATGTAATGACACTTTGTGTAAACGTGTGGAACTTATAGACGCCACACTGACCAAACAGATGACTGAACTCAGTACGAAATTTTCCAAGCTTAATACGAGACAAGAAAAGACTACAAATGACGTAGCACTTTTACAGACACAATTAAAAAACCTTAATGTCACGTGTGAAGCTCTTACTGAACAAATTCAAACATATCCTTCAGTACACGACAGCCTTGAAAAACGAATTACTGACGTGCAGAATAAATTTGACGATGTTGAACAACACCTGACTGACATCTTACAATCTGATGCCACAGCTCATTTTCAAAATATTAATAAAGAATTTCATGATTGGGTAGAGAACAAAGACAAACATTTTGATAGATGCATACGTGAAAATTTACCAACAATTGTGCACGACTCCGTAGCGGAATACATCACTAATAACAAACAGCTGATTAGTGATGCAGTACAATCCGTCACTGCACCCATGAGACAATTCACCGATCAACCACAGTCTGAATGTAACGAAAATATCAGTCAAAATGTACAGTTCAGAAACCAATATACATACGAGTGTGACGCACACATACCGCACACAACATACACACAAGAACAAAACACACCACGACAACAACACATACCACAACGTGCAAACACAAACACAAGCTATTATCATGGTAAACTACAGCAACATTATCGTAATTACTCGCCAGCTGAGCATTGCAGTAATTACAGTGGAACAAATCCATATCATAATGCAAAGGAAGAAGAAAGCTTAATAAAACACAGGCAATTTCAGGCTTTTATCCCAGAAAAACGAACCATTCATCCGGTGATTTTTCTTAAATCTTTTAGTAACGCATTTCCACGCACTTGGAGTGACCGGAAAAAGATTTCATATATTGTCGGTTACATCCAAGGCGATGCAGCTGTCTGTGCATACAGTCAAGCTGACGTATGTACCACGTACAATGAGTTTGAGCGTGCTTTTCTGAACAAATTCTGGTCGCAATCCGTCCAGGAGCGACTCAGAAGACAAATTTTAGAACCTGAAACTTTTAACAGTAAAAATGGTAACTTACGCAGATATTTTGAAAAATACTTGAACTTGGGACATTTTTTAGACGAACCAGTCGCAACGCGTGATATACTCCGAGCGTTGAAGGCCAAATTGCCTTTCAACATTAAGGAAAAACTTCTACATATCCCGGATGACGATTCAGATTATTTTTTAACAGCTTTAGATTCGGTTGACATGTTACTTGAAGATCAGCGCTTCGCGCGGCAAAACAGCAGCCACAATGTTTACACTAGTGGTATGCAAAACATGCAGGCTTGCCAACACAATTCTGGCGCGCCCACAGTTGGATACGCGGTACAGCAAAAACAGCAAACTCACATGCCGTCTCAATACGGAAATCAAAATCAACACGCGTATTCCAATACAAACAACAATTACAACAGTAATAACACTTCATGCGGCAATCCATACAAAAGGCACCGCGGTAATAACAACAACGGTAACAACGGATACAAATGTAACAACAAAAACACAAACAGAAATAGAAATAATAATAACTACGAGCCAAGACAGCATCAAGGCTGGACTCGTAGCGATCAATACTATCATTCAAATACTGCTTTACCACAGCAGCCACCAGGACAAAATTGGAGCATACCTTACGACCGACAGGTAAGTTATAATGCGCAACAGCAACAACAACCGCAAAAGTTTGGAGATCATAATAGGCAATATCCGAATGTGAATATAATAGAAATGACACCTGATGCACAACCCCAATCTGTGTCAGTACCTAGTACAAATGATAATCCAACAAACTAGAAACAGTCACTACTTTGCCCCAGGTCGTGGCTGAAGAATTCTTGGGGGGCGACTTCAATGTTAATCAGTTATTTGACACCACAATTGAACAACAAAATATTGATGTGCCTAATAATTCTAAACAAAAGCTACCTGTTTTATTTATAAGATACAACCACAATGACAATATATCAGATGAACTTTTACAAGACAGTACACAATGTCGTTTAAACACAAATGAAATTGTTTTAGCATCTACTACTGGTGTAGTAGGTGGGATTCCAACTACTATTATCTTAGATACAGGTGCAGCTGTGAGCGTTTTGTCTTTTAATTTCTATAAAAAGATGTGTGAATTGGAGCCTGTGCCTGAGTTTCCTGCCCAAAACTGTAAAATAACTACCGCTCTAGGTAATAAGTCATGTAGGGTTACAAAGCAAGTTTTTGTAAACGTTAAAATAGGTAATGGAACCGTACAATGGCCATTCCTGGTTGTAAAAAACCTTGTGACAAATTGCATGTTAGGAATAGATATTATGAGCGAGAAGGACTGCATTATAGACTTCTCCAAAGGTAAATGTATTTTAAATGATAAAGGCAGTGTAATTATTATTGATTTGGACAGGAGAACTCTAAAGCATGACAAACACTGTACAGGGTACAAGGTTCAGTTAGTACTTGACAAAGACATTCAAGACATGCAAACACACTCATCTGACACAGAGCTAATGGACTTGAAAACATTGCTTGATCATAAGATAAGTGAAGCTACAGCTCTCAGTGTACATGAACGTATAAAACTACAGGAAGTGTTATCCAAATATTTACAAGTTTTTACCAAACGATTAGGTGTTATCAACACGTATGTGTACAAGATTGAAGTTAAGCCTCACAAGATCTTCTACCATAAGACATATAACGTACCGTTATCTCAACGACCTGCTGTGTGGCAAGAATTAAAACAAATGTTAGACTGGAAGGTCATTGAACCATCCACCTCACCTTATTGTAGTCCTCTACTTCTTGTCAAAAAATCAAATGGAAGCATTAGGTTAGTGTTAGACGCACGAGCTATTAATGAAATAATTTTACCGGTTCACACAAAACCTGAAAATTTAGAAGAGCAATTACAGAAATTTCTAGATGCAAAATATTTTTCCACAATAGATCTCGCTAATTCGTTTTGGCAGGTGGGTATCACTCCTGATTCTCGGAAATATACTGCATTTATGTTCGGGGGGCGAACCTATCAGTTTTGTGTTCTACCCTTCGGACTGAATGTCAGCTCTGGGGTATTCATTACAGCCCTGGATACCGTGCTTGGCGACGATTTAGTTGAGACAGTCACACACTATGTAGATGATATACTGATAGCTACACAATCTTGGAATGAACACGTTGACACTCTTCAAAGAATTTTAAAAAAATTTGCACAAGCTGGAGTCACAGCCAACCTAAGAAAATCAAAATTTGGTTGCAGTGAGATAAAGTATTTAGGACATATCATTAATTCACAGGGCATACGTCCGGATCCCAGTAAATTAGATGCTATCAGAAACTTTCCTAGCCCTCGAACTAAAAAGCAGTTAAAATCATTCCTTGGGCTATGTTCATTTTTCAGACGTTTTTTGCCACAACCACTTTTGAACAGTAAACATCTGCTAAATCTACTTAGAAAGAATCAAGTTTGGATCTGGTCGGAACAGTGCCAGAATGACTTTAATACAATTAAACATGCTTTAGTGAATGCTAACATATTGAGCCATCCAGATTTCAATTTAGATTTTTGTATGACTTGTGATGCTTCACGTACTGGCTTGGGCTGTTGCTTATTTCAAGTTGTAAAGAATAAAGAGGAGGAACAGATAAGAATTATTGGGTTTGCGAGTCGCACTCTAACTGAATGTGAGCGTACATACTCCACTACTGAGTTAGAAACACTTTCCATAGTATGGGCATTCAAGAAATTCAATTATTATTTATTTGGAAAACATACGGTAATTTACACCGATCACCAGGCCCTGACATTTTTGTTAACTTGTAAACTTGTACATCCTAGACTATCACGATGGGCAGTTACACTTCAGAACTACTCTTTTGAAATTAAGTACATAAGAGGTAAGGACAACACCATTGCAGACACTTTGTCTAGACTTCCACAAGGTATGAATGATACCGACAGTGACTTAGAAAATATAAATGACTACAGGATTCTCTTAATGCAAGACAAGCAGTATCACCAATATTATATTGATATGTGCAGAAACATGGCTGAATTACAAAAATCTGATCCTCACTGGTATAAGATAATAACATTACTGGTAGAAAAACACAACCATCCTTTGACTAAGTATTACAAGTTACACAATGATGTGTTATTTTACCGCCGACATCCAAATGCTACTAACTGGTGTGTATGCATTCCCAAAGAGTCTGAACGTAATCTAATTTGGCACACACACTTAGTTTGGGGTCATTATGGGACGAAAAAGTGTTTGGCAAAGCTCAGTACATACTGTTATTTTAGCAATATGAGAAGAAAAATTTATAGGGAACTAAAAACATGTGTCATATGTCAAAAATCAAAACCTCAGAATTTATCCACAAAAACAGATTTACATTCTATTTTACCTAGTAAACCCCTGGAAATTCTGTGTACTGACATCAGTGGACCACATCCAGCAAGCTCTGGAGGCGTCAAATATATCTTAGCTTTTTACGATATATTTTCTAAACATGTAAAACTTTATGCTTTAAAATCCGCCTCTGCAAATGCTATAATACGAAGATTCTCAAGTGATTACCTGACGCACGTGGGAAAACCTAAAGCAATTCTGTCAGATAATGCAGCATACTACTCTGGGTACAAATGGAGAAATTTCTTGAAGGACAATAACATTAAAAGTATATTTATTTCAAAGTTTAGTCCACAATGTAACGCGACTGAGAGACTTTTCCGAGAACTAAATCGATTCATGAGGACCTATATTTCATCAAAACATACTAATTGGGTGTCCTACCTAAGTCTTTTCGAAGACGTACACAATAACTTAAATATTTACGATACGAATTACACACCTAACGAGATCATGTTCAATTGCAAACAGAACGATCAGTGGATAGAACCATTACCTAAGTTGTCAGACAAGGAAATCACACCTGAACAGAAAATAAAAGAAGTATTGACTACATTGACACATCACGCACAGATACGAAACAAACATCACAGAAACATAATAAAAAGAAAACAAAAATTCAAGGTAGGAATGCTTGTACTACTTCGTACTCATCATAAATCTGTAGCACTCAAACGACGCAACGCTAAGTGGCGTCTGCTATATGAAGGACCTTATATAATTGTTAACATACCGCATCCTGGTGCGTATCTGTTACAACATCCTAGAACTAACAAAATTATTGGGCTATACGCACACCGAGATCTTAGAGCATTTCATGCCAAATAATGTCAAAGTCATACCCATGAAAACATTGCTAAGCAACTCGCAAAACTCTGTTTGCTACAACACAGATAATAAGCAGTATAGAAATTTTCATTTCAGCGGTTCCAGTGACGCAGTTGAAGACAGAAGAACTTTTCTTTCAACGCCGCGGCACCACCGAGAAGACTGAATATTAAAGTAAAATTTATGATTACGTAGCAGTGAATGATATATAAATTTTTCACGGAACATTTGTGACTGTAGGTACCACTGACTTGGTATGACACCTGACGAACCGACAGACGTCATCTGTGAAGCGATCTTTTACTTCGAGAAATAGATTAGACGCACATCTCTCAGCAAGAAAAGCATCTACCAGTAGCCAAGGCCACACAGACACTATACACACACGCACAAAACGCGAGGAATCTAACAGCTTTCCGTCTCTTATTATTTTGAATATTTATTGAGTAGTGAAAACGCCTGGTCTTGCCTACTGATGTAATGAATGTTGTGTCTAACCTATCTTAATTTCAGATGACATCACAAAAAACATCGATAAAATCCCAGCAAAACCGTTAAAGAGGACGTAAATATCTGCAATCCATGTAATCAAATGTGACACAATGTAATAATTTATAGCTATGTAATAATGATGAAAACATGTTTATGTGTAACTGTATTATGTTTATGCTAAGAAAATATGTGACGTGTATATGTATGATTACTTATGTTTTTTTTTAACTGATGTATAATGTAACTGTTACTGTGTGAAAATTTGAACGATAACGAGTGCCAAAATGTGAAAAACTTTAAAAAAAAAATGCGTAGTGAACCACTGTTCACGGACATTAACGTACATTACTAAGTCTGCAACTACGCAGAAACCTATGTGAAAGAAACTGTTAATGACATTCATGATGCATCGTACCTTTGCAAACGCGATGAACGATTTCTTCGATGAGTAACTAAGAACATTTAGGTGAGCTATATTTAAAAAAAAAAAAAAAAAAAAAAAAAAAAAAAAAGAAAAAAAAAAAACTGAATATGTGAAGTGCATAATTCGTGCATCGTCTAGTGACATTACTACAGTACCTAACTTCAAGATGTTAACTGGATTAAATGGACACAAAGTGCCTGTCCAGAAAACAACACGACGGGTGGAAGAATTCTGGTTGGAACTTCAGGGAATGAAATGTTCTCGAAATGTGACGGACACTCTTACCTGGACTGTCCAAGGATCGACGCCAGCTATGTGCCGTCCGAGGTTCTGCAACCAAGCTTCCACGGAATATCGAAAACGAACTGCATATGGACTAATTACTCGACGGGTCACGTCTGATCTGTAATAAACAATGCTTTTTGTCACAACGAACTGCATTACAACGACTATAATGGAAATAGGAAATGGACATGCTTATGTATCAATCACGTTGTTATACAGCGATGTTACTGTGATCAAAAAACTTTACCACGACGACACTAACCTGTGAAACAGTACTGTGCAGTAGATGAATATAAACTGTAATAACGACACGATGTGTATAGGTCAACGCACCTGAAACAACAGAACATTTTTCGTTGAAGCATTTCATTGCAATGCTATGTAACTAAGAACATTCAACAATCTAAAGTTGTATTGTATTATAACAAATATTGTAATTTTAAAACTAAGTTACCTGTCATAGAATGTAGTCTTCATATGTAATCTTGGTGGAATATTTTCTTTGTGCAACGACTAAGAAATGCGCGCGCACACGAACAATATGAACTGCAATACTGTGCCGCGTGATCTAAATTTACGAAATAACGGCAGTGCCGTAGTTACACAGACGCTTCTGCGCATGCGCGCACTCTGTTTTGCCAACATAAGAACTTTTTCGGCGCACGCGCGTCATTCAAATTTTGTATATAATATACAGTATAATGTAAGTCATGTAAATAGTTGTAGATAACTTAGATTTTCTTGTGCCTTTAGGTGAATTGCTCGCCTGCAGGTGTGTCCTTTCGCCTCGCAATTCAGGGGGCAATATAAAGGCACATTTGCATGCCGTGCGTGAGTTTCCTCGGAAACGCGAAATCTTAATTAAATAATTAATCTGTGAGAAATAAATAAAGCCTATGGCACAGAACTGCAGCGCTGTGTCGCTGATAAAACAAAAACACAATTACGATACTCTTATGTTTGATTAAGGAGAGAGAGGTCTTGGATAAGTGGTGCGGGAAGCACGTATATTTCATTGACTGGCACACCGCCATATTTAATGTTATATAAGATCACTGCGAGTTGCAATCTTACTAGGCACTCGAATCTGTAAAGAATTTATATTTATGAAAGTAAGTAGAATTATTTAACTGTAGGCTTATTCGTTGAATATATCTGATTTAACTAACTGTGTAAACTTTTTATGTTTAGTAGACAGTCACCTCTGTACGACGTATTGACATGGCTGGCAAATTATTCTAATATTAAGATTTAGATTTGAGTCCGCACCTACCGCAGCAGTCTTTGGAAACGATTTAAATACGAAGTCCGATTATTTGAGTCTTATTTCACGGTCAACTACGAATAACATTACATTTACGAAAAAGCCATTGTCAAGCGTCGGATACCGAATAATTAAACGTCACGCAAATATTAATTACAACCAATCACTATCATACAATAATACATAATTAATATTTTATTTTATTTTATTTTATTTATTTTATAAGGTGCACGTGCCCGTCGACCTGGGACCGGACCGCAGCGACGCACGGATGCACGCCAAGACCGTAGGATCCTACGCAGTACCGTAGGGGACCGCACCGCCACTTCCCAGCAAATTAGGGACACTGTTGCTCCTGGGGTATCGGCGAGGACCATTCGCAACCGTCTCCATGAAGCTGGGCTACGGTCCCGCACACCGTTAGGCCGTCTTCCGCTCACGCCCCAACATCGTGCAGCCCGCCTCCAGTGGTGTCGCGACAGGCGTGAATGGAGGGACGAATGGAGACGTGTCGTCTTCAGCGATGAGAGTCGCTTCTGCCTTGGTGCCAGTGATGGTCGTATGCGTGTTTGGCGCCGTGCAGGTGAGCGCCAGAATCAGGACTGCATACGACCGAGGCACACAGGGCCAACACCCGGCATCATGGTGTGGGGAGCGATCTCCTACACTGGCCGTACACCACTGGTGATCGTCGAGGGGACACTGAATAGTGCACGGTACATCCAAACCGTCATCGAACCCATCATTCTACCATTCCTAGACCGGCAAGGGAACTTGCTGTTCCAACAGGACAATGCACGTCCGCATGTATCCCGTGCCACCCAACGTGCTCTAGAAGGTGTAAGTCAACTACCCTGGCCAACAAGATCTCCGGATCTGTCCCCCATTGAGCATGTTTGGGACTGGATGAAGCGTCATCTCACGCGGTCTGCACGTCCAGCACGAACGCTGGTCCAACTGAGGCGCCAGGTGGAAATGGCATGGCAAGCCGTTCCACAGGACTACATCCAGCATCTCTACGATCGTCTCCATGGGAGAATAGCAGCCTGCATTGCTGCGAAAGGTGGATATACACTGTACTAGTGCCGACATTGTGCATGCTCTGTTGCCTGTGTCTATGTGCCTGTGGTTCTGTCAGTGTGATCATGTGGTGTATCTGACCCCAGGAATGTGTCAATAAAGTTTCCCCTTCCTGGGACAATGAATTCACGGTGTTCTTATTTCAATTTCCAGGAGTGTAGTTGTACGTCGGTAAGTTACGAGAACTGATGACTCCCTTACAGGTGGACTAAATATCATTAAAATCAATGGCCACCGCCACTTAAACTCTGGCTTTCAACAGTTTAGGCTACAGAGTCTCTTTAGGCGTTGGACCAATTCATCGAGTAAACTAATGACGCTAATTAAAGCCACTTGTACCTTTCTGTTTAAAGTAGATGCGCTAACTGTATTTGCTCAGTCCAATTGTTCAGTGGTCGCTTACCCAATTAAAACCTGAAATACCGAGCGAGGTGGCACAGTGGTTAGCGCACTGGACTCGCATTCGGAGTGGGGGGGGGGGGGGGACGGTTCAAACCATGGTGATTTATGTTTTCCGTGATTTTCCTACATCGCTTCAGGGAAATGCGTGGATGGTTCCTTTGAAAGGGCACGGACGATTTCCTTCCCAATCCTTCCCTTATCCGATGGGACCGATGTCCTCGCTGTTTGGTTCCCTCCCCAAAATAAATCAAGCAACCAACCAACCAAAACTTGAAATTTGAGTCCCAAAATTAAATCAATCATCAGCTGCTATTTGCGTACAACATTCTACCCACTTGTTCATAGTTTATGTAAAAAAAATCACTTAACCTAGCAGCGGAGCTACAATCTCACACGTGCCTACAAATCCACAACAATACCACAATGTATCTAAAAGCTTCGAGTCAAGTAAGTCTGAGCGAAGTAGATAGACACACTCTACTTTTATTGCTTCGGAACGGTTTGATCTCCTATCCGAACTAAATACCACCAAACAAATAAACTTAACCTCGTCAAACACACAAAAGGTCAACAGCAATTCCAATGCATCTAGCATTACTGAATTAATCACAGTGAATTACCCACAAATTAACCTTTAATAGACTCAGATCTCGACACTCGAACTCTAGTTACCTACCTACATAAATAACCTCTCCTATGAAAAAATAATACTGCATGATACTGACAGAGGCAACGGCCTGGCCGCAGTGGATACATCGGTTCCCGTGAGATCAGCGAAGTTAAGCGCTGTCGGCCGTGGTCGGCGCTTGGATGGGTGACCATCCAGGCCGCCATGCGCTATTACCATTTTTCGGGGTGCACTCAGCCTCGTGATACCAATTGAGGAGCTACTCGACCGAATAGTAGCGACTTCGTTCAAGAATACCATCGTAACAACCGGGAGAGCGGTGTGCTGACCCCACGCCCCTCCTATCCGAATCCTCCACTGAGGATGACACGGCGGTCGGATGGTTCCGGTAGGCCACTCGTGGCCTGAAGACAGAGTGCTCATACTGATAGGCTGAAACTTCAATACTTTACTCTTCAGTAAGTCACGCGTCCTACGTGACTTACAGGATGAGCAAAGGCGACTTCAACAAATCGTTGTCGCGCTACCACAATTCTTGCGGCCCCTTCAACTACGCATTTCTCAAGCTAATGCCCTACAGACCGTAAGCCCTATGTTAATTTCATTTGGAACCATTTTCAAAGCAAACGAACAGCGTCTCCTCAACGTTTATCAATCAAATTGTTATTACATGCGGCCGCCCACTGATGATGGTGTGGACAGATGCGCGGTTGCCTATACTGTACGGCTGTGAGTTCCGCTTTGTCGCAAACCACGTTCTCGCAACTGTACGACTAAATTACGTTGCCTCCACTACTACAAACTTATAAAAAAAACGTTCATGAAACACACAACATACACATCCACATTTAACACATTTATTAGGCTTTATTGAACATAAAGTTGACCACCCTTGGAGCAGAGGCGACCAAATCAGATTTTTAATTAGCTGTTTTAAATTTTGAACCCTTACAACTGCGTTATTATAAAACACTAAAATAGCTATGGAATAGACGGTTCTACCATCTTTGCGGCTGTCCTGTTCACTGCGACTGACTGAACACGCTATATTATTTACTACACGTACGGGTAGCGTTCAATAAGTGCTGCAACACTTTTTTGTCTGAAATCAGGTTGGTTTTATTCAGGATTCCAGCACATCCGATTATTCTCCCTCTTTTGCCCAGAAAACTCTTCCCATCATCCACGTAATGCTTCCCGCTGAAAGCATCCTTCATTGGGCGGAACAGATGGAAGTCGGAAGGCGTGAGATCCGGGCTGTAGGGTGGATGAGGAAGAAAAGGCCAGTGACATTTTGTGAGCTACTCTCGGGCGCGCAGACTTGTCAGACGTTCAACTGAACAGTGAGGTGTTTGACCGCGATCCATCGATCGCCTCGAATGGGAGTATCCGCACATTCAACACTGCAGGAGCGAGAGAAGTGTGCGTCCGGCCGGCACACAAGGGATCGGACAGGTTTGATCGACCTTGCGGTGAAGACGGACATCTCGCCCAACGACTCACCTAGCTTTTGTTGACTGCCAGATCTCCGTAAACACATCGCAAGCGCCTATGAATATCTACGACGCTCTAGTTTTCCGTGAAAAGAAACTCAGTGACACCTCTCTCCTTGAAACACACCTCCTGGCTAAAATATGCTGAATTTAAAAAATGGCTCTGAGCACTGTGGAACTTAACTTCTGAGGTCATCAGTCCCCTAGAACTTAGAACTACTTAAACCAAACTAACCTAAGGACATCACACACACCCATGACCGACGCAGGATTCGAACCTGCGACCGTAGCGGTCGCGCGGTTCCAGACTGTAGCGCCTAGATCCGCTCGGCCAGCACGGCCAGCTGCTGAATTTAATTAAGCCTCTTTACAACAAGGGGATAAAGAGATACCATCAAACTATCGACCAATTTCACTTTTACCAGCTTTTTCAAAAATTTTGGAAACATTGCGTTCCTTAAGCTTATGATCGCAAATAATATATTGTCCAAGTCACAGTTTGGGTTTCTTAAGGGTTCTGACGTAGAGAAAGCTAATTACACTTACACTGATAATGTACTTAATTCATTACATAATAAATTAGAGGCTACTAGCATTTTCTGTGTCCTGCCAAAAGCCCTTGACTCTGTGAATCACAGCATTCTATTAAGTAAATTAGAATGTTATGGCGTCACCGGCAGTGCTGCGAAATGGTTTGAGACTTATTTCCTGACAAATGTTCTGTGTAGTAAGCATTATATTCAAATGTTTTAAGTTTTTTGTATTATGCTTTCTGGCATGTTCTACATCCATAGCAGCCATATCATTTTTGGGTCTATGGAACGAAAACTGAATCAAATCTAGTCTAATCTAATACCTGTTACAGACACCATTTGGAAGGCTATCTATAGCGTCGCCACCCATCGGACCTTCATGAAACTGTAGCGGCTCAAGTGGGAATAATCCACGATGTACAACAACAAATTCCGCGTTTTTAAATAGAAACAGAACCGGAAAAAAGTATTGCAATATTTATTGAACGTCTCTCCTAGAGAGGCCTTGGCCGTGGAATGATACGGACATAAATGTCGCTTTTCACTTTACATTGTATTAAACGATGAATCTGGATGTGGATTAGATGAGTGCAGTGTAAATGTGACGATGTGGGACGTCGGGAGCGGGGGAATATCACGCGTGTCAGGTACGCCGTAAACAACTAACTGCAGTCTCTGCTGATGAAGCAAATGGCCTGTCTTCGATGCCGTTTAGAAGAAAATAATAATACACTCTCTGTTAACTGAAGCGGGTATTAGAAGAGAGTCTTTCGCTTTTATGTTTTTGTGCGTTACTTGGGTGATTGTCGATGTGTCTACGTAAGCAGAAGAAACTAACGATCAAAGTCCGAAAACAATTTATTGGACTGTTCAATTAATCAAAACAACTTCTCCAAGTATTACACCAACACAAAATAGTGATCCGTCTTCGAATCACAACTACATACAAGAATAATATAGAAAACAACTGAAATAATTTCCTACTAGTCTCCGCCAGAGACTTCTCCGATATACCAGGCCTAACCCAGAGATCAGCGAGAAGATCCAAACCGGGCTGCCGGGACGGCAGCTATCCACGTCTGCTGGCGGTCGAATAACTGCCGATGTGCGGCCAAGCGCCGGCCTTTACAGCACTTCGGCGGATGGGTACCTCGGAACTATTTTCCATCACGTGGTTTGACGTGTGAAAATAGTTCCGGGATCTGCAGCGACTTCTTCCTTATGTTTATGTGGGCCGGTAGTGGCCCCTGGTGGCCGCTGGTGTCTTTGCTGTGGTGTTGTTGTTGTTGAGGCCGTTCATCAATATTGCCTGTCGGTTGTGTAGTGCTTCGGCGTGCCTGCGAGCGGGCAATCCGCGGGTGCAGGCTGTCAGTTTGGTTGCTGCTACTCTAGGCGCCGTGATGTCTGGTGGAGAAGGCCACAGCAATTGTTGTCCGAGATTTCCGTGGAAACGCAGAGACTCCGGAGCAGGCCGCGCGTTGGATTCCCAACTGTCGCCTCGGCAGCGGGCGGCCCTGCTCGCCGGGAGCGGCCGCTTCGGCTTCTACGACGACTTCTTCTGGCAGCCGGACGACAAAGAAGCAGGTGAGACGCCTGGCGGCCGCCGCGAGAACCACCGCGACAGTAGCGAGCGCGTCGGTACACCAGTGCGAGTAAAACCCGTGTCGATTCAGTGACGTGCTTTCCCATTCACGATTTTTAAGATATAAAGCTTTTGAAACAGGCAAACGTGATCGAAATACATTAACTTCCTCATTAGTACTCCAGCAATCACTGTATGTGTATGGAGATGTGTGCATGTAGTAGCATTGTCACTTTTTCCTACCTCTTCTCCCTGTAGACGATGTGCGAGAAAAACAATATCTTAAAGAGGACATCGTGTTTCTTGGACCAGTGACTGCTGTGACTGTAATCAAAGACTAGACAAATGCGAGGAGGACTTGTGCTCTGATGGTCCCGTACAAAATTAATTACACTATGTGATCAAAGGTTCCGGACACCTGGCTGAAAATTACTTATGTTGTGTACTTAGTTCCGCGTAGTCGGCGCGTACACAACTTTCCCACTAGAGCGTGCCTCACTAAGCACAACAGTGCAGGCACAGCGCTCGTCTGTCTCCGCACTACGAGATGGCGCTGCCTTAGAGACGGACCAAATTCTGCTTCCGCCGATCCGTGTATTAATATGTAACGCAGCCAATGAGATTGCTGCTAACGTAGAACCTTTTATCCTCGCGGATCACACTCGCGCAGTGATACCTGAACACACGAGGTATTATAACGAGTGTACAGACCTCCGATTAGTCAGTCTGCATCAGTCTGCATTTGTCTGCACCAGTCTGTAACAGTCTGCATTAGTCTCTACGAGTCTATAGTCAAGTTTCAGTCTGCACCTAATAAGATTATCATATTCCTGTACATAGCTATGAAGATAAATGTATAGACACTTTGTCAAGTATCAGAGATATGTGAGAGTAAGGATAGCATACCAAGACCAAAGGAACTTCAGATTGTCAATTGTAAACAGCATCCAGAAGCAAGTTAAGTAATTTTATGCTTGTTATTATTTTAATAAATGTGTGTGAAAATTAATCAAGCTCTGTTTAAAGTTGGTCACCGTCAATCTGCTACTCTAAATGTGCAAGTGGCATTTCTATCGTCTGACCTAACGGCAGAAGATAAACACGCCATGATAAGACCACGAGACATATTGCTGACACTCGCCTATTTCATTAGAGCGACAAGTCAAATAATCTGATGGTGTGTGTACCGAAGGTCTTACAGTACGCACACCACAACTTACAATTTCATGGTGCCCTCCTTTGGTAATGCTGGAATTCAGTATGGTGTTGCCCCACCCTTAGCCTTGATAACAGCTTCCACTCTCGCAGGCATACGTTCAATCAGGTACCGGAAGGTTTCTTGGGGAATGGCAGCCCATTCTTTATGGCGTGCTGCACTCAGGAGAGGTATCGATGTCGGTCAGTGAGGCCTGCCACAAAGTCGCCATTCCAAAACATCCCAAAGGTGTTCTGTAGGATTCAGGTCAGGACTCTGTGCAGGCCGATTCATTACAGGGATATTATTGTCGCGTAACGCCACATGCCGTGCATTGCGAACAGGTACTAGATCGTGTTAAAAGATGCAGTCGCCATCCCCGAATTGCTCTTCAACAACAGGAGGCAAGAAGGCGCTTAAAATATCAATGTAGGCCTGTGCTCTGATAGTGCCACGCAAAACAACAAGGGGTGCAAGCCCCCTTCATGAAAAATACGATCACACCATAACACCACCGCCTCTGAATTTTACTGTTGGCACTACACACGCTGACAGATGATGTTCACTGGGCATTCGCCATCGGATTGCCACATTATGTACCGTGATTCGTCACTTGACACAACATTTTTCCACTGTTCGTTTGGCCAATGTTTACGCTCTTTACACCAAAGGAGGCGTCGTTTAGCATTGACCAGCGTGATGTGTGGCTGATTACCCGCCGCTCGACCATGAAATCCAAGTTTTCTCACCTCCCGCCTAACTATCATAGTACTTGCAGTGGATCCTGATGCAGTTTGGAATTCCTGTGTGATGGTCTGGATAGATGTCTGCCTACTACACATTATGACCCTCTTCAATTGACGGCGGTCTCTGTCAGTCAACAGACGAGGTCGGCCTGTATGTGTCCCTTCATATTTCCACTTCACTATCACATCGGAAACAGAGGACCTAGGGATGTTTAGGAGTGTGAAAATCTCGCGTACAGAGATATGACACGTGTGACACCCAATCACCTGACCACGTTCGAAGTATGCGAGTTCTGCGGGCCACATTCTGCTCTCTCACGATGTCTAATGACCACTGAAGTTGCTGATATGGAGTACCTGGCAGTAGGTGGCAGCACAATGCACCTAATATGTAAAACATATGTTTTCGGAGGTGTCCGAATATTTTTGATAACATAGTGTATGTGCACTGACAACAGCAACTACTATTATCTCTTGTGGATCGGTAATAGAGTGCATGTACATGCGTTGAAAGCCCCTTCGGTGGCTTGAGTGTCCGTAACCTACCCCAGTTATCCAACCGGGCAAAAGAGACCTACAACTGAACGTGGAATAGGGAACTCTGAACCTCACTTCCCCTCCTTTCCTCTGTCCTTTTCCCGGACTCCCTCTCCTCCCCTTCCATCCTCTTTTTGCCCCACCTCCCCTCTCTCTGCCCCCTTCTCTCCCCCGAGTCCTTTTGCATTTCCCTTCTCTGCCTCTTCTCATTCCCTCTCGCGTCTACCTTGCCCCTCTCCCCCTTATGAGTCCTCTCCCTCCTTGGTCCCCCCCCCTTTTCCGTTTTTTCCTCTCCTCCCTCCCTGTTTTTCCCCCTTCACCAGGCCACCCCCTCCCCCATCTGCCCTTGGCTCGGGAGTGTCATCTTTGTGCCACCATTTTCGTGCAGTGTTTTACAGTGAGTGTTCCGTGTTGTGCGTCTGTGGCGGTAATGGGCAGTCTTAAAGTTCGAATAACAAATCGGGTAATTCTTTTTCGTTCTCCTGCTGTAGATCCCAGCCTGACAAACAGTATACAAGAACTGATCGGCTGCCGAATTTACATTCCGAGCTTTCTCTCGTTGCATTAAAACCTCGCAAAGCAGATAAGAGTGTCATCCACACGCTTGTTGGCTCAAAGAGCATAAAGCAAGACAGGCCATGGTCGACTGCCACGCCCTACTTTCAAGACGCTAAACACCAGTAAATGTGGGTACAAAACATTTATCGTAGTAATAAAATAAGGCAAAATAGATCATAATAGGTAGTAATATTAACTTCTGTCTTTGAACGCAGCCCTTTTGGATTACTGTAGTAGGTATATCCATGGTGACTCTTGTTCGTTTTGCACTTGAATGATTTGTTAAGCCTTGCCACACCACTGACGAAGAAGGTAGAAAGCGCTAGTGTGAGTGGCCTGTATGTTGGGACAATGACATCACCATCCAAGATGACGGTAAGAGCGTCCCCTGATCAATGGCGCCATCATTATCATCGTGCACCAAGCAACGTCTTAACAATTCCACTTCGGCAAACCTTCTGCTGACAACAACACCGTAGTGTTAAAATGAAACAATCAATCACTGCATAATATTTTAGTGGGCATTAAAACGAAACAGCCAATCGCAGTGGCTGTGCTCGAAAGTATTGGAGCGATCTGAGTTTTTTGCACCGCGTTCAAAAGTATTGATTCAAAATAGTACGTAAGGGTGCTGGTCCACATAGCAGTGGCAGTCACAGTACTGGTCTGCTCACGGGGGTATGGCATTCTGGAGTGCTGGAAACTCTACAGTGTCAGCAACCAGTGCCACTCATCCTTCAGCTCTTCTTTGGAAGTGTCTATAATATCTCAGAACGACTCCACACGTTTGCTTTAGTTCAAGGTGTTGTGGTAGCTTCCTTTCTGTAATATCTTCGCAGAGGCCTTAAGGTGTGTGGAGGTTTGTTGCTCGTTGGGAACCACATGTTTCAACCTGAGCCGCTTTACGGATTTTAAGGTGTCATCAGTGCCCGCTAAACCCTTTTGCATGTAGAAAGGTGAAGCTTTCTCAGACGTGCCCCCTTTCCTTTTAATTATTAAAAATACAGTCTCTTTATCAACGTGCGTTCTGTTACTATAAACTGAACTGTTAGGAATAATTCCTGTATCAGGACTGCAGACGACATGATCCCTCTCGTTCCCAGCTGTACACCAATTCCACTGGGAGGTAGTTTGGCCAAGTTCGAGGGTGCCATCTCGACCCCACGAGCAGCTACGGACATATGCACGTCACAGACAGAGAGCACCGCTTACCTGGGTACTCTTTACACATGTGAGGCGCCGCAAGTTTCCCAGTTATTGCCGCTAACGACTGTTACGCCTCAACAGCCATGCATGTTATTGGCGCGCAGTAAAACCTTTTCTATAGAGATTTCTACCATCCTCGTGATACGGGCGGTTAAGCCAAGATCCCCGTTCCCTGTGACACACATAAGTTCCACCAGCGCGCCGCACGGTGGTCACTGAAGTACGTTCACAGATGACGTTCACAGAAGACTGGCGGCGCTCGCCGTCCACAGAACAGGAAACTCAGGTTCGCCAAGTCCGTAGCCAGCAAACCAATGCCGAGCTCCCTGAGGTGCCCGTCGTTTTCAGAGCCCTGGGCGACATGTATGCCATGGATGCGGCGGGTCGTATAACCCCTGAAGTGATTCGTACGTGATATGAATGAATAGAGTAGTGCTAGATCTTTACACTGTTAAATAACGTAGGAGGCGCTGTTTCCGACAGGTTGGCCGTATATTTGTGCGGTTACGGCTCGAATCTCTATCCAGCCATTCTGATTTAGACTCCCTGTGGTTTCTGTAAATTACTTGAGGCAGAATTCGGGTTAGCACAGGACCAGCCATAAAGCCATGGCCAACTACTTGCCCCCTCCCCGTCACGCTAGGCAAATAAGTATCTTAATATTTCCTGATTCTTAAACTTCAATGCAACTACAACCACTTTAACTTACCCATTTTTCCAGTTACCATAGGGTGACTGGCATGGCCTTTTAACACTTTTTGTCGTTCCTTTACCTGATCCAGTAGAAAATGAAGAAAGGGAAAGTGGATGTCTATTGTACGCTTCCCTTCAATCCTAGACTTCTGCCTTGTCTTCGGGGTTCTTGTGCGAGATGTACATAGATGGCAGTAGGATCATTCTACAGCCTGTCGCAGATGCCGGTACTCTAAATTCTCTTAATAGCGTTTTGCGAAAATAGTGTATTATGTTCTTCAGGAATCCCATTTCAGTTCAAGAAACATTTCTGTAACACTTGCCTTTTGATCGAACCTACCGGTGCTAAATCTAGGAGTACGCCTCTAAATTGTTATGGTGTGTTTCTTTAATCCTACATTGTAGTAATCCTAAGCATTCGTGCAGCATTCAAGAGTGGGTTGAACAAGTGATCAGTATGATTAGCTGCAGTGCGCTAGAATTCTCGCAATAAATCCAAGTCGATCATTCACCTTCCCTACAACCGACCATATACGCCAGTTCCATTTCGTGCCACTTAGCCTACATTTTCAGTCGACATGACAGTATCAAGCAGTACAGCACTGAAGCTCTATGAGAACTTTACACGATAGTGTCACCAATTCGCCTGCATTTTTTACATTTCCCCCCACAATGAGCAAGCGCCCATTCGTGATAAACAGAGAGATTTTATCAAAGTCATCTTTTATCTGTCTAGACAACACTTCCCTGTACCCTGCAGCGACATCAACAATCATAGATTGCTGTTCACCCTATGCGGCAGACAATGTTTGTATATGGAGACCTACAGACCAGTCTTATTGCAATTCCTTCGGACACTCTTAACGATGCCTTTTTCTCCAGCGAACACCGATGCCAGAGGACGACGTACTGGGTTCTGTTAACGAAAAAGTCTTGGATTCACTCAAATATCAGAGAACGTACTCTGTGTGCTCGAAATTTTCGTTCGCGATATAGATTTGAGATAAATGCCAGCTAAGTATGGGACAAATTCCAAAGAGTGCACTCTGAATTCGGACTCCACCAGGTCCTAGTGACTTCTTTGTTTTGACCTGTTTCTGCTACCATGACATATCCGATATCCTTATAAAAGTGATCTCCGAATGAAAAAATAAAATTGCTACAACTACTGCTGCTGCATTACTGACCCTTTTCCCAGCAATAAAGACTTGCCAGAGGAGCTAAAACAGTCGCATTGACGTACAAAGTAGTCTAAAGATTTTCATTGTTGGCAGCCCTTTACTAATGTCTACATGTGTACCAGAACATCGAATGATATGTATTTAGTAATGTAGATCATGCTAGAAGTCTATGGAATAATGACGAAGGGCATGTTTTTTTCACCAAACAGGTGAGAACTCACCGAGGGAGCGAGACGATGGCAGCAGCGGTCGGGACTCTGGCAAACGGAGCTTGCCTCTGACGCCGTCAGAGGCGTGGCGCCTACTGTCTCAAGAAGATGACCTGTTACCAGCTGAGCCGTCTGATTACTGCTCATGTGAATCAGCACAGCGCAATCTCTCACAGTGCTCCAACCAATACGAAGACGCCAGTCAAATCAAAACTGCGATATCGAGAAAAAGCGAATCGAAAGGAACATTACCCAGTGTGACTGTCGCCGGTCCCAGTCACCAGCCCACAAACTCAGAGCAAACACAAGACAGAACAGAGTCTCCAGAGGTGAATGAACTGGTGGTTCCGCAGCCTTCTAAACTGTCGGTACCTCAGACCGAATTCTTCAGGCCAGATGCAGCTGTGTCACCTGAGAGACGTGACTTGCCAGATGAAGCGTTACCACTAGATCAGAGATTGGACGATTTGCATCCAGCTCTTGGTACAAATGCGACGCAAGAGTTACCAGCAGCAGGGAGAATAGGGCCCCAACCACCACCGGATCAGACATCAGCTGCGCAGCCAGAGGTACGTGATTTGGCAACAGATGCTTTACCATCTTCAGAAAGGCTTGTGAGCGAACCCCCAACAGATCAGACATCGCGCAGATTCTACCGGAGGCTTTCCTCGCTAGATGTATCGTTACCAGCTTCGGAAAGGCCTGTGGCTGAACCCCCACAATATCAGAAAAAGCGCATATTGTACCAGAGGCTTTCCTCGCAAGATAAAGCGTTACCAATTTTAGAAAAACTTGTGCCTGACCTACAACCGGATCAGAGATTGGACGATTTGCATCCGGCGCTTGCTACAAATTCGACGCCAGAGGACCGTTTTCATGGATCTGAAGAGTTACCAGCATCAGAGAGAATAGGGCCCCAACCACCACTGGATGAGACATCGGTTGCGCTGCAAGAGTTATGTGATTGGGTAGCAAATGAATTACCATCTTCAGAAAGGCATGTGGCCGGACCCCCACCAGATCAGAAATCGCGCAGATTGTACCCGAGGCTTTCGTTGCTAGATGAAGCGTTACCAGTTTTAGAAATGCTTGTGGCAGACCTACAACCGGATCAGAGATTGGACGATTTGCATCCGGCGCTTGGTACAAATGCGACGCCAGAGGACCGTTTTCATGGATCTGAAGAGTTACCAGCATCAGAGAGAATAGGGCCCCAACCACCACTGGATGAGACATCGGTTGCGCTGCAAGAGCTATGTGATTGGGTAGCAAATGAATTACCATCTTCAGAAAGGCATGTGGCCGAACCCCCACCAGATCAGGAATCTCGTAGGTTGTACCCGAGGCTTTCCTTGCTACATGAAGTGTTAGCAGCTTCAGAAAGGCCTGTGAGTGAAGTACCACCAGATCAGGCGTCACGCAGCTTGAATCCGGCGCTTAAGAAAACCCAGCCAGCAGCTTCCCAAGGTCGCACTGTGGCCGTGGACAGGCATCTGAAGACAGCCAATGACGGGCGTACCTCAATGAAAGCCTTCCTGTACACACCATTGGATGCGGGGTCTTTGGGTGTGGATCCTCAGCCAGCATTATCTGAAGATTCGCAGGTAATGAATGTTGTAAAAATAGCATTTCAGTTTCTTTTCAAGCCTTACAGATATTAAGACTATTTTCTCATATTTTATTACATCCATATGCAAAACCAATTTATTCATTTCTTCATATTTCTCCTGCATAAGAAATCAAGTTACTCAACGCTTAAATACGCTCTCATTAAGCGTAAGTAATACCGTGCTATGTTCCTGCTTCCTATTCCCTTTACACATAGGCTGCAAAAAAAAAGCATAGTCGTCTTCAGTGGAGTGAAACTGACTGCACGTAAAAGAAGAAGGGTTCAAGTGGGTAAAAGAACATTCTGAAGCACTGATCGTAGATGATTTTGCTTGATGAAGGCCAAAGTAGTTGAGAAAGCTCTAGGAGAACGTGCGAGCTAACGAAAGATGAGTGTGTACGCACACAGCACGTCTTGGAGAGTAAATGAGTGGAACAAGTTTATTCAGCGGAAACGATAACTGAGGATCCTTTGGACGTATTGCTGAAGTTGGTTAATAACATCATACTATGAGGTGGTTCTGACGCTTTTAAACTTTAACATTATAATGTAATAATGTGTAAACCACTATGTAGCAAAGTGTGACTTTTGTTAAACTAATTCCATGACAAAAAAGCTGCCTCACCAGGAATCAAACTTGCTGTAACTTAACCTTCCGCGGGTAATCCTATCACTTCTATATTATGAAACTTCTCAGTTCCAGAAAGTAAGAGATTCAGTTACATCGGAAGCCAATTTCGATATTTCAAAACAAATTCCTCCTCTAATGAAGTAGCCTTCCAATCAATCAATGACATGATAAGCAGGTACGTATCTCCTAACACACCTTAATACACCGTAGTTACACATATCGAAAAAGAATTTGAAACAAGCAATAAATTTCAAATTTTCAGGCGTATTTTTTTCCTCCCAGTGTTTCATATTTGACTGCAATATAACGATACTTACTTTCCTAAGCAAAGTTAGTACCTCTCACAGTTTGGGACTTGTAAGAACGCCCAACTGATAAACCCTTACACTACTTTACAAGTAAAGTTCTAGTAGATACGGACAAGAAATATTATCCGTGTGACTTGTTAAGTGAGGTAGTCAGGAGTTTGATTGGGTAGGTAGGATTAATATGACTGAAAAACTATGATGGTCCTAATTGCCTCACTCTAGCCTGAACTGATACTCACTTTTATGACAGAAAGCAGAGAATTCTAATGGAAACGTACATCACATAAATAACAGCAAACTTTTGACACTGGTACATAAACTATATCATCCCACTAAGTTAAGAGATGGGCGAATTCTTGCTCTTAAACTACGTAAATTACCATACACTGCCTTTAAAATAAGGTGCAAAATATCAAAATTTTGGTAGTGACACGGCATATTATACAAGGGTACCAAATGAATTAATCATACCAAATACAACGAAATGAGAATTTAACGATCAGATCTTACTTCCACGATGAACAATTTATGTAGTCTTAAACGAATAAATGTAACCTTCTAGAACCATAAGTGGATATTAAAAGCGTCTTTGGATACTACCTGAACCAAAAAGCTAAAATTAAATCAGTACAGTGGTAAGCTGACCATGCAGTTTACTTTGGCGCATTCGACGATCTTTCACTGTGTTGATCGGTGTTGATTCACTCGGTTACTCCTTCTTGTCCTGAGGTAGCGCAGCTAAAGTTAAAGAGTTATTGTTTAAAAAATATGAAGACATGTGCGACGTACATAAGCATATATATAGTAGACAGTTATATTCTAAGATCTCGAAATATAATTCATTTAGAAACACATTACATCATTACTCCTTTTGTAGCTGAGAAACTTCAGGAGAATTTCAGTTTACACCACGGTAGTACGAGAAATAAAAATAGCTTTTCACGTAGTATCATAAAATAACAAGAGAGTTCTCTTCCCTTTAGAAACATTCAAAAACCTGTGTGCAGACATAAAGTAAGAAATTGAAAATCCCTGCAAATTAAAAATAAATATAAAAGCTTAATTATGACTTAAGGTGTTTTTAAACGAACACAAGTAGTCTATCGGTGGAAATAATCCTGATGCCGAAATCACTTTGTAAAACAGGTTCATGTTTTCTAGTCATGTTAATTAACGAACTAAAAAACGTGAACAAATCATTGCAGAAACTTTTCCAGAGGTAGCAATGCGAATTTTATGTAGTACTGCGTAATCTGCATAATTGGAAAACGTAAGCTCTGCTTTCGAAAATGATTTGTGCACCAAGATAGATCCCATGAACACAAAATAACTATAAGTAATATCAGCAGATAGACTTCACGATTTAAATAATTCCAGCACTATAAATAATTTCAGTACTTAATCGCTTCAATTTTTTCGATATTTGCCACACGTACACAACGAGAACCAACAGTGCTACAAGCAAAGACGAAGAAATACATGCTATAGGATTATGACTCGGTAATGAAAAACGAAAAATTTCTAACATCTCAAAGGGCGACAAAGGGCAGTCATTTCTGAAACTTTTGTCAAAATGTCAATGTTCCATCTCCATAAGGAATAAAGATTTTAATTGCAACAACTATTACAAATTATCGATTTCTAGAAACAAGGATTAAAATTCTTCACCAGATGTATGATAAATGACAATGTTCTATTACAGACTTACCTAGTCTGTAAAAAACATTTAGACACAGTCTTATATTTCCATTATCAGTGTATTACTGTGGGAATTGTGCACATAGTAGCTTGATACGGCTTCCGTTGAAAGAGCAGTTTACTTAAGTATCAGTTTTTCTTACAATTTGTTTTTTCCATGTAAGCAAATAGAATACAGAAATCTGATGAAATTCAATATTAATTCCTGACAAGATCTTCTATCTAACAATATATTTCTTCAGTCCTTCACTGGATCTACAGAACACATTGAATGAGTTAACAATATGACGTTGTTCCAGATCACAATAGAGCGCATACGAACTAAGGAAGGACTATCATAAGACCTCCATGACTGTACAGCATTACTTTTGAACAGAAGATGATAGCTTACTTTTGCTTACGTTAATTTTAAGTATACCGTCCACTGCCATACGAAGAACAATGGTACTGTATTTCTCACGTTTTCCTCCCATTACACCGTAAAATATCATCTACGTATCAAGGAATTTTCTCCGTGGGACATTTACACAGACCTTTAGGTTTGAACTATAGTGTACGAAGTTCCGCTGTCTCACATAGGCTGCAGTGCAACGTTTCGGTGTTCGGTAAGAGTGGCTTTTCTTTTCTTTTCTACTTTGCAGGTCTGCGCAGAGGTAGAGCTGCCATCGACGCCAGGGTTCCCCACTTTGCCCGGTGCCAAGTAAGTAGATCTTTAATGAGTAATTTATATTTTATATTAGAGGAATCTGTGCAGTAGTGGCCAGTGCCCGTCATTATGAGCTATAGACATTCGTACATTTCTGGAGATGGTTCTCATAGAGTGTGTGCTTTCGTGTGTGTGTGACCATATGCTTCCTGTGTGCGGGCGCGATTGCGTTTCTAGCTTCTTTCCAGTCTGTGTGTTTTTACCACGTCTTTCTGTAGTCATTCAAAAAATAGTGAACAATGTATTTTTCATCCTGTACGAAAAAGAGTAAAGTAATGATCTTACAACGTCATTATTAACTATAGATATTTAAAATGATGTCCTGATAAATTTGGTGTTGGTTAAGTTGAAAGTCGCGAGCTCTGTCTTCTTATCTCCTGTTTTCTACTGAAAATCTCGTGCTTGTACTCTTGTTAACTTTACTATTACAGAGATCGCCTAAACTTTATTATTTTTTTAATTGGTCCTGTGCGCAACAAATAACTTACTTGGTCTTCCTGCTGCCACTGCTTGATCTACTGTATTCCACTATTTAACAAAAACATAAAGAAACCCATTATTCATGCTGAGTGCAATGCATGTTGTGTATGGCGGCTCCTGCTGTTGCTGCGGCTGCTGCTGCCTACTACAACTACATATAATTCAACAGAAAGGGTTTGGTCAAATCTAAACTCGGTAACTGATAACCCAAACAAGTAATAAACTATATTCTGAAAGCGATTCTTCCTCATTCGATTAACAAAACGCTAGAAGCTCTTTGAACAATCGCTTTGTATGTAAATCTGCCTCCAGTGGTATTAAAGCAATATACAAACTAATCAAACTTTTGAGACAGACTGAAATACTTCTCAATTAAATACATAGTGGAACAATTTCCTGACAATTACAAAAGAAATCAATGACAAAAATCAATACTTAATCTATTCGCCTAACAATGGTTTCCCCTTAAGAATTCAACTCCTATCATTATCAAAATTACTGTCTGCTGCTACGCACATACACAAACCTTTTTCTTTAAATTAATAAGCTCGCTGCAAATTATAAAAAAATATCAACTCAATACCAAATCCTGTGTCGCTGCTGGCGGACACGGCAGTACGGCAGCTCGGCGACGACCCCTCGCCCAGCACACGTGCGTACCAAAGCAGGCGGGCTCCTACACTGGCTTCCAAACTGCCACTAATTAATCCGTGCGTCTTAGATTCCAGAGCTTGTGTATGCGCGTTGTAGCCAACCTTTAAATCCTAAGAGAGTACTCTCAAAGTAAGCTGGTCGACATCACCTCTTCAGTCGCTCAGACCATAATGGCAGTGAAACAGAAGACGACACGTAGAAGGCTGAAATGCTGAAATTGGTATTGCGAAATGGTTTCCCCGCGGAAGATCGTAATGCGATTCCTAATTTCAATCACAGTACGGACGTCGAAATGGCAGGCACTGAAAATCAAGTAAAGTTGTTCAATAGTGGAAAGGCATGTGGAGCGGCTTAGGTACCTAAGAGATTCTACAGAGATTATGCGAAAGAACCAGTTCCCCATCTAGCAGTAGTATGTCGTACGCCATTAGACGACGAAGGGTACCAGGCGATGGGGGAAAAAAAGTACAAGATATTTCCGTTTCGAAGAAGGGTCGTCCAACTGATGCAGGTAGATCTAGGCCTATATGGCTGACGTGAATCTGCTGTAGAATTATGGAATATGTTACGAGCTTACGTTCCTCTATAAAACCAAAATGGTTTCCGTACCCAGAGATTCTGGAAAACGCAGCTCTCTCTGTTTTTTTCCATGAAACACAAAACGCCGTAGACTAATGTACCTACGATGATGCCGCGTTCCTTGACTTCCGGAAGGCACTCGATACAGCCCAGCACTGTTGTTAAGGGAACAAAATTACGAGCTTCCCGAGTATTGGGCCAGATTTGTCACTGTATTCACGACTTTGTAGGAGATGGAATTCAGTACGTTATTCTTAATGGGATGAACTCAACAGATGAAAAGGTAATTACTGAGGTAATTTCTGGGTTTATAGGCTGATTACCTTCTATATTATATCCTAGAGAACCAAGCAATGGTTCGCTTTGCTAAATATGTGTGGGAACTGGATATACGTCATAATCGCCTTCTTCTGCCGCCTCTCTCTACCCATCACCTCCTCCTCCTCCTCTCTCTCTCTCCATATCCTCCTCTATCCTCTCCGTTCCCCTCCTGCTACCCTCTCTCTGTGTCCATCTCCTCTTCGCCTTCTCTCTGACCCTGACTCTCTTTTATTATTACTGGAGACGAAACATTGACTGGGAATCGAGGTCGCTTAGAATGACGAGGAAAATCGTATGGGGTCATTGGTTGCAAGGTATAAGAGAGACCCCTTCATCCGCTGATCTGTGAGGACAATGGTTTCAGTGACAGTATTTCACGTAATCTTAATCTGAGATCGCGTAGGGTTACACACTTTCAGACGATTCAGATTCCGTGCTAGTATTCTGGTCACAGGTATCCTGCAAGCAGTTTAAAGCGATGGTGACGAAGAAAACGAAACAGCTTATTGCTGTGTAAACAATTTTTGTTTGAAAGTATATGTAAGGAAAACAAATATGTATGCGAGAAACAGTTTGCCCAATGCATTAAACGCCCTGCTATCATAGTTAAAACTAACTGCAGGAAAGAAAATGAAACCTCACATTTTCGCAGCACAGCATTTTATTTGTTGCAATTGGCTATAACAGAAAACCTGTTCATTGTGGTTTAAAAAAAATATAGACTATGCTCATGTATTCGTTTATTGGATTATCGACTAAAAATTTAAGCACCTCTGACGAGAAAGTTTCCAGATTTTTGCTAACAACTTATCGCTGTTGTATATTATGTATATATTTGTATATTACAGGTACGAATAAAATGTAGCTTCTTTAGGTCCAAATTTTTATTAGAGTGTCCTGTAAAAATCTGACGTAAATCAGTCAAAATCTTTTCGAGGTTTTTACTAACAGTGTTTCCCCTTTAAAATATAATACACATATTTACATTTTATGTATTATAAAACTATGTAGCCTATGTCTACTATAGTATCAAAACTAGAAGTAAATGAGCCAAGAACATCCGAGAATTTTGATAACAACGTTTTACCTTGTATATAAATGGTGTAACCTCTGGCCGCTTCAATTTTAATTCGAGTATTGTGTAAAAATATCAAGTAAATTGGTCAAGATTTCTTCAACATTTTTGCTAACATTAGTTTCCTATATATGTGAGTATTGTAACGAAGTATGTACCACACCAAAATAGAGATATCCAAGATGGTGGACGACGTCATCCACGATGAGGGCGATAACGCCATCCAAGATGGCGGTCATGACGTCTTTCAAGATGGCGGATTTTGGTGGGAAAAAGCCACGCCCCCCTCCCCCAGAAAAATGGCGCCAAGTTCAAATTCCAACAGGATAATACACCACACATCTATTATCTCTACTAAGCGTGGAAAATGGCGGGAAGATATTTCACTTGTGCTACCTCCACTAACCTAAGTCACCCGACCATCGCTTCCTCCTACGAACTGGCGCCAAGTTCAAATTCCAACAGGATAATCTACCACACCCCTGTTATCTCTACTAAACAAAGAAAATGCCTGGAAGATATCTCACTTGGGCTACCTCCACTAACCTAAGTCAACCGACCGCCAATTCCTCCTACGAACTGACGCCAAGTTTGAATTTTTACAGTAAACAAAGGTCACTTCGGGTCTCGCTACAACCTAAGAAAATAGCGGGAAGATAGGTCACGTGTACTAACCTAAGTCACCTGACTGCTACCTGCACCTATGAACTGACTCCAAGTTTGAATTCCAACAGGATAATGCATCACACCACTGTTATCTCTAATAAGCAAAGAGAATCGCTGCAAAATACCTCACTTGACATACCTCCACTAACCTAAGTCACCCGACCGCCACCTCATCCTACGAACTGGAATCAACTTTTAATTTTCGCCAAAACAAAATTCAGTTCCTATGTATCTAGTAAGCTAAGAAAATGGTGCGAATGAAAAGACACTTTTACTAACCACAGTCGCCAGACCGCCAGCTCCTCCTAAGGATTCGTGGTAAAAAAGGGCTTGTCTTTATTATTTAAACAATTCCATGCAGGTGTGTTCATCACTGAGTCTGGACCCCAACTACCTTAGTACACATCACCACCGCCAGAGGGCGCTACCGTTACGTCGGGTGATGACGCAAGTATCGTTATTCAACATGGCTGCAACCAGTGTATTCGCCATATGCTCTAGAACACACAGCCACTGCACAGTCCCATTACTTAATCAAAGATCGACCGCTTTCTCTCCCAGGCGTTTATAAAGACATATACGTCACATATGCAGCCTGTGAGAGTGTGATCCCTGATGTCACAGCCTCAAGCCTGCAACTTCATACTTGGTCCAGAGATAGTCTTCTGTAAATATGCTAACAAATTTAACTGAACATGTGTTACACCAACATCGCCCATCCTACTATCAATTACCTAAGTACATAATTCCATTTCAATTTTAATCATATTCAATAAGTAAATTTTCAATTTCAATATTCAATGATCAAATGAGAAGTTCCACATTTTCCCACTATGAGCACAGTGTTCATTGATGACCTAGCACCCTACACCCCTAGAATGTTGCACTCCTATTAGCTACTGCTTCGACTTCATAGAATCCAGGACTTGGAATCAATTTTCGCGAATGCCACACCCATCTGGACTTGGAATCAAATAGTTAAAGCCTCCACCACGATCCTCAACTGACCGCCACATCCCCCTACCAGCCCATTTTGTCGGGCTAACGTGTATTAACGTGTACTAACGTGCATAGTGCATGATGTAATCCACGATGATGGGCGAAATGGCGGGAAAACGACTCTCTCTATTATGGACAAAAGTTTTTATTTGGCAATCAATGTCTCCACCATGAGATCTAGACTTCAAGTGACCTAGTACACGTTACTGCCACCACAGGGTACTGTCATCCCTCCTGTGGCCTAATCCCAGATGGTGGTCTGTAGGAGGAAAATCGTGCGAAAATGACCCAGACTCCACTGGGCTACTGGGGAGAGTAAGGAAGGAGTGCACTCTATTTAGTTTGGAACATTTTATTTAGTGATCGAATACATGTATCACACAAATGCAAAACATTTGCCATCCGATGCAGGTGAAACTTCAGTCTATACAGTTTCCCTTATACTGTCGTCACAGAATTACAAGGCGCAGCCCCCATATGCTAGACACCTCTGGACAGCACACGTCTTTACTGCAGATGGCAGAATAGCACAGGCTGATTCCATCTAACAGACCATACGAGCTGCATTCAGCTGTGTGTACCCACGCCAGCGTGGCTCTCGCCTGGCCAGGAAACGTTTGCGTAGCCACTCGCCATCTAAAACCTTCTCCATCTTACTCTTACATCACATGGCTTTGTAAAAAATAAGAGTCAAGTCGTCCTCAGGAATTATATAATGTCACAGAAATAGTTAACCCTCGCTTTCTTCATGCCTCAGCCTGTAAGCACGGAAATTCTTACCCTAACAGAACCTGTTTGCGAAAATAACATGGAATACACTCTCCCCAGCGATCCTAACATTTTACCCTTCTTGCTCTCAACATACACAAATGTTCTCACCGCTATGTAGTGGCTCCTATCCCAGCACAAAGGATGGAGCATTATGATTGGCTCTTATAGAGTTTACCCGATGAATTACTTATATCCCCTGGTATCAAAGCACCATCCACCTATACTTTCTGGACCTTTCAGAGGTAAAATTATTTTCCATGCATAGCTAAATTGCATTCACAGTTAAGCCCCAAAATTGCCTACAGATCATAAAATACATACTAGACTCACAAGAATATCGGAAGTCAGGAAGATATATACCAGTGTAACTACAATTAAGTATTGCAATTCAATTGGATCAAATGGCTCTGAGCACTATGGGACTCAACTTCTGAGGTCATCAGTCCCCTAGAACTTAGAACTACTTAAACCTAACTAACCGAGGGACCTCACACACATCCATGCCCGAGGCAGGATTCGAACCTGCGACCGCAGTGGTCTCGCAGTTCCAGACTGTAGCGCCTAGAACTGCTCAGCCACTCCGGCCGGGTATTACAATTGCTGCTACAGTCTGACACAGATCAGTGTACAGTTAATGTCTCCTCTTGACGACCTTGCTCCAGTATCTATAGCATATTTAATTTTCCACATAAAAAATCTCTCTCATACCCTTCCAGTTATTGATGTGCTGAATCTATAAAAAATGGCTCTGAGCACTATGGGACTTAACTTCTGATGTCATCAGTCCCCTAGAACCTAGAACTATTTAAACCTAACTAACCTAAGGACATCACAAACATTCATGCCCTAGCCAGGATTCGAACCTGCGACCATGGCAGTTGCCCGGTTCCAGACTATAGCAGCTAGAACCGCTCAGCCACCGCAGCCGCTGCTGAATCTATACGTCCCTCATGATAGGACACACAGTCTCCTCTCTAGTCATGCCAAAACATAAACCATAGTAACTTTACAATACAATATATACAAATTTTACACAAACAGGGCAGTTATCTTTTATATCTGTGCAGCACCCGAAAAAATTATCGTATGCCTATACTCACGCAGGCGATATGTCATGATGCTCCCCAGTCCTAAAAGAGCACCATCCACCCTTTCTTTCTTTCTACAGACGTGACATTCAGCCCCAATAAACTATTTTACACTGTTCACCACATTGCACTGACAACTAAACCTTGCAAACTGCCATACATATTGTCAAATACTTAAAGCCACCTACTCATTTACACTGTCCTCCCACTCTTGCCAGGAGCTTGAATATTAGGGAGTGAAACTGGTCTCCAACTCAGGAATATATCAATGTGTACTGTGTCAATGAAGTAAACATACAGCCGGCCGCAGTGGTCTCGCGGTTCTAGGCGCGCAGTCCGGAACCGCGCGACTGCTACGGTCGCAGGTTCGAATCCTGCCTCGGGCATGGATGTGTGTGATGTCCGTAGGTTCGTTAGGTTTAAGTAGTTCTAAGTTCTAGGGGACTGATGACCACAGCTGTTAAGTCCCATAGTGCTCAGAGCCATTTTTGAAGTAAACATACAATTCCTATCCTAGGCCATACAAAATCACCCCTTTTACATCAGAAAGCCCTCACTCAACTGAAGTCACTCTCAGATCTTATGTGCAAAGACACGCTCATTTCCCCTCGGTACAAATGCGTTGCTGTTCCTGGTCCAGATCTGCCTGCTTGCTTGCTTTCCTACACCCATCTCCAGACTCTGGGATTACAAGAACACACCTATTTTCGCCATAATATTATATCAATTTCGCAGTACTTCTCGATATCAAGCACAGCCCAATCGCTCAAGCAACGTAATTCCAAAGATATAGACTGGAAATTATTTCTTTACAAACTCCAGACTTTAAGTTAGGTCGAGTGTGCTCTAGACCACTGAGTAACCGAAAACAAAGAGATGAAAAATGATATTTCCACCCGCAAATACCAATGTCTGTGATGTAACAGATCCCATATCATCCCTATAATTTACAAGCCAACTAAGGTCTTTCCCTTTTCTAGAGAACAGGCAAACGTGTCTTCCACACACCACAATTGATCTTCTCTCAACTAAATAAAGATCGAAATGTGCAGAAGCAGTCAACCGAACAATTTACGTGGAAGGGAATAACGGTCCAGCGCAAACGCACCATCTTCTCAAATTTTCCCTTGATCACGAAAGCTGCCCATCTAACGATCACGGTCTCAATTGAACGTCATTCGACAATGGGCGAAGTATCAGAAATACACCATTCTGTCAGCGGTGGCTCTCGAAATATAAATGTCTGTACCTTCCTTACGACTGGACATACTCTTCCCTTTGCTATCACCATTCTCCAAGTCAAATCCATACCCTCCTTACGACTGTACATAGTCATATCCTTCCACAAACACATACTTTATAAAACCTGATCCTCAAATGCGAATATATGACGCATCCCTTACTATTGAGTATAATACTCCGTCAGTAACTGAATGCCTACGATACGAAATAATACTGAACGAAAATCAACATTAGATGTGCATGTCTATTAGGTTTTTCTTACGAGTCCTACCACTGTGTCTTAGAAAGAGAGACGTAATCCGCTAGATGTTAAAGAAAAAAAATCGATCGCACCAATTGCTGCATGTTACTGTCACAAGCAGCCTTGCTTCTACAGGTGCACACAAGTATGCATGTTAAAACCCATACCCGCTTCACAAATCGAGGTACGACATGAACTCTGATTGAGGTTGGTTTTTTTCTGGACAAATACCGTCACGGTGATCGTACGAACGCGTATTATCCGTCCCCGATGCTACCTCGTAATAAAATCACTGAACTTCGAAAGTGGTTCGGCTAAGGAACGTGATATGTAAGCGGTATTTGCGACTCTCTCATACCGCCCCAACTAGATAATTCTATAGTATCTGTAGCGCATTCTCTCTCGATACCATATCACAGCTTCGGCGATATATCGACTCACTGAGAACGAGCACAAACATTAGTAGTAGATAACGTGCCGATTGAGGTCGTAAGAAGAAAAATGTACACTAGCTTCTCAGATCGCTAGTGTTACGCTATCCGCTAGAAGTGATGTAAATAATTTCAAATACAGTCTGTCTATTCAAGCACATGCCTGCAGCTCATCATACCCACAAGTGAATCATATTTCTCACACTCCCATATCTCGAAATGAGACACCTTCCGCGAACCTAGCTGCTACAGTAAAATTCCAGCCAAACTACATACAACCTACGCATCTTGCACCAGATCCCATTTCCACATCTTAGCGCATGTGATCGTTCCATTTTAAGTCGGAACTGAGCAGAAGTCGTAGAAAACTATACCCAACACCTTCTGCAACCCGTGTAGAAACAGAACGACTTGAGTTAGTGCAACAGCACCGTGTTTTATCCATTCGACGGAAATGCGCGCAGTGTGCTACGTCCCCAAACTACATACAAGTACTACAGATCCGCATCCATTCAAATCAATGAGTCCAACATGCTATATATAAGTCACCTAGAAACCGATGCTGACGCGATTACGCAAGGCTGCGATGGTGCTCCAGCGTGGAGAAAGAGATTTCGCAATGCTTCCCCAGAATACCGCAGCGTGCAGCCATCCACGCATTGCTAACCGTTTACCAACTGTATCACCTCAAACTGCTACTGCGGCCTATTAAATATACAGGCACCGCAGACGCCACTTTAAGGTCTGATCACCTATACTCTAGGCTAATGATCGTATGAGACGCTCCCTCTGGTCCTGTTGATTTGCTTAAAAAAAATGGTTCAAATGGCTCTGAGCACTATGGGATTCAACATCTGTGGTCATCAGTCCCCTAGAACTTAGAACTACTTAAACCTAACTAACCTAAGGACATCACACACATCCATGCCCGAGGCAGGATTCGAATCTGCGACCGTAGCGATCACGCGGTTCCAGACTGAAGCGCCTTTAACCGCACGGCCACACCGGCCGGCTGATTTGCTTCAAACACTGTTTTCTAACACGCCTTTGTACAATGTCAAATATTTCCTTTTTTCTGCCACGACTTCGAGACCTGGGCCAGATTCTAAACTGACATTAAGGAATTCTGATCGACGGCCTCTCGCAGGAAACTAGACGTTGCACAGTGTAAATCATATTCTTACGGTGGATAGCATAACACTGGATGATTTTAAATAAAAGACAGTTACAACATAAGCAAAGTGTAAAGTTTTACGGAGTTGGCATAGGTCACCAAACTACACTCCGAAAGTGATTCACAAGCTCTACATTTAGACTCGTCTCTCACACTGACGGAATAGCTGACGACTCTGCGTTCCCTTTCGACTGATTCCTCATATTGCACTCATGTATGCGATCACTGTTTCGCTGCTAGCAACCCCCAAGATGTTGCTGCCCATCCACCAAAACTTGTTCCCCAACTCAAACAAGCGATATGTGTCAATCATTATGTGGTAACCAGTACACGGATGGGATGGAAAAGACACTATCGATGTACTCTAATAATAATTATCACATTTCATAGCGCGAAGAATTTTACAATAACTGCAACACCGGCCAATCATGTTGTAGCAACTTTCCCCAATTTCAGTATCACAACTAAACCAGCCCGTCTCCACTTTGCGAGTATCATTGAGAACACGGATAGATGACAGTGCAGTATGTCTATTCAGTGTTAATTCTCGAACACATAAATCATCCAAGTATGCCAGACAGCGCTCAACATATTTCTATCACCTCGAGCATAGTGTTTAATTTACGATCTATCTCTCTGTGTATGGGAGTCACAAAGCATTCTCGCTGTCTTAGGGTAAAATTGGAGAGAGAAAGAACCTCCTCACAATTCATTGACTAACCAGGCCTGCAGCACCATTAGCGAATTAAACTACAACCGACCAGAAGAAGACCGCTACACTCCACGTCTCGTGAATGAATGGAGATTTTCGAGCCCAAACTCGTTCAAGTGCAAGAGATTTCTCGAGATACGACCATGTCGAGGAGCTTAGCACTCCTTATCAGTGTATAGTAAGAGATTTCAAATTTCCGTCATTTAATAGCAGACAGTTAAGAAGAACAAGAAAGGAATCATTTTTATAGGCGATGGAGCTCCACACAGATGGAGTTCCACGCATTTTTACCTGAATCAATCAAGTTATCGACTCTAAACTACTGTTCTAGAGTCTAGGATCGGTACCTGGAAAGTATTGGTCAGAGAGAACATAAACACACGCACTTCTAAGGCCACAACGTTCTGCACTTAAAACCGGCCTAAAATGTTGGATCACATGAGCTTCAGACCCATCAGACATATCGAATGTAGCGTTGTTAATGACACACAACCTTCTTCCAGATTTCTCTACGATAAACTAGGTTATCGAATCGTAAAACACTTGCTCTGCGTGATAGGAGCACAATATAGCTGTTCCTGAGACATATAATGTCCACTGTTCACATCCGAACACCGTTCAGAAATTATACAGTGCCTACATCAGACCTATATAAAATGATCGTTGGTAGCGGGGAATACATCCTACACGGAAACAAATAAACGCATAGCAGCAGCGTCCGACATGTGAAAATTTCAAGTCAGTCCATCACTAACTCTGTAAACAGGACATCTGTCAGGCAAATGTGTGCGCGGGGATTGCAACGCCTCACAGGCTCCTGTAGCTAACTTAGTTATGACGCTGAAGTGTCGATTTTACACCAAAGATGCGATAGGGGGGATGGAATACATCACATACATCATAGTTCGTTTAGAGGAATGTGTCAAGTTTCATCACACATGAGGAGGAAGTCCTCTGATGACTGACCGGTTTACCGCTAACGATCACAAGTAGACAGTGCTTTAAACTGCATACCGAGCACGTGGCTGAATACGAGTAGAACATGGGCTATGTCACGCGACTGATGCGTGCGGACAGAACACTGGAAAAAAATTGCCCTACAGAAACTTCCACTTCTGTAGTATGAACCAGTCAGCCATTAAATCATACCTCATTACATCTCTGTCTCAATCGATCACCCCATCCACTCTCTGTTATCCTTTAAGCCAGATGTAAGTATGTTTGGATGTGAATCGTTCTCTGTCTTCCTGAAGAGCATCATATGCAGTAGTCAACTTGCGTGTATCACTGGTACCTCAACAGACATACATTATAATACTACCTCGGCGGAAAAACATTGACTTCCTCCATTATTCCCCTCATTTCGATGTCGACGTTTTCCTGGATTCTCCTGTTGCCGCACGCTTGTCCCCATGTACAAATTGTTCAGCGCGAACCAGAAGACAGGTAAGTATTTCCTCAATTTCACATCAGTTTGGTCTATATTCTGCCAATTTATACCTATTCCCTCCTCATTCTTCACAATTCTATCGATTATAGATCAGATCCATGCATGTGATCACAACTTAACATCTCGTTCTGTGTTCTAAAATTGCCTGTAAATGATGTAGCACAACTGCCAACACCTAGCCCAAGTGCACTGATCGGCAAGTGTAATAAAGCACTGTACTCGACTGTATCAGCGTTTACTCTGTTTTCTGTACACACCTTGTTGTGTGTACTACGTTAGTTGGAATCTAGATCTCAGGGTGGAGACATTTATTGCAAAATAAAAACTTTTGTCCATAATAGAGAGAGTCGTTTTCCCGTCATTTCGCCCCACCTTCTTGGATTACGTTACGCACTATGCACATTACTACACGTTAGTGCACGTTAGCCTGACAAAATGGGCTGGTAGGGGGATGTGGCGGTCGGTTGAGGATCGTGTTGGAGACTTTAACTTTTTGATTCCAAGTCCAGGTGGGTGTGGCATTCGTGAAAATTGATTCCAAGTCCTAGGTTCTATCAAGTTGAAGCACGTGACTAATGCTGTAGCCAATAGGAGTGCAGTATTCTAGGGGTGGGGGGTGCTAGGTCATGAATGAACACTGCTCTCATAGTGGGAAAATATGGAATTTCTCATTTGGTTATTGAATACTGAAATTGTAAATTTAGTTATTGAATATGATTAAAATTGAAATGAAATTAAGTGCTTAGGTAATTGATAGGTTAGATGGGTGATGTTGGTGTCACATGTGTTCAGTTAAAGTCGTTAGCATATTTACAGGAGACTATCTCTGGCACGAGTACGAATGTGAAAGCTGTGACATCAGGGGTCTCGTGCTCGCGGGCCGCATACGTGTTGCATATGTCTTTATAAACGTGCGGGAGAGATTTTCCAAGCTACTTCACAGCCGGACACAGGGATTTCTTTGCCAGTAACAGACTCATCGTCAACTTTCAAAAAGCTGTTACCTTCGGATAATTTCCAAATATCTTCGCTCAGTTGAATCTCCTAACTTGTGCCAGGATTCTGGGTCGTCCCAGTACCTTCCCTTCTTCCTTTACACAACGCAGTCTTGGAGTTCTCGTAATTTGGCGTATTTCTGAGAAAATCTAAACCTTCATCTGTCAAGTCTTGAAATTTCTCTTTAAAGATTTGTAAAACATGGACTGTCTTTTCTTCGCGGACTCCTTTCCTGCAGTTATGCATGCGTTTCTTAATCTACATATCTTCTTCGTGAGGTTGGCAAGAATGTGGTTGTTCAGCCTTAATTCTGCCATTTGTAATTTTTAAAATTCTTCGGCATTCACTCCATTCGCAATTCATTCACAACCAGTTCGCGTACTCATCACATGTTCTGTGTACCCAATAGCGATGACCATCCTCGCGAAGGCACCTCTTCCGTTTCGTTGTTGTAATTATTTCCTACTTTCGCAGTGCGCAGAACCCAAGCAGTTTAGGTCTACGTAACTGTATGGAAACTAAGGCCATCGGCAAGGCCATTGACTGAGTAACAGTGACAACACAAACAGGTGCTGGTAGACGATCGGCGTCAGTCAGCAGTAGCGGAGGCTCTGGTCGGGAAGCTCGCGGTGCATGACTGGTTGGTCGGAAGTCCCACGGTACCTGCGGTACCTACAAAAGGATCGGCGAACCACAGCTGGAAAGCTCATCGCAGTCCATTTGAGGCCCAAGTGACACAAGCGGCTGCTTGGATTCCTAAACTGAGAAGGGCGCTGGAGGAGCACAAGTGAAAGATTTGTGTGCAACTTGTATCATTACGATTAGTGGTGAAACCGATAAGGGTGAAGTACACTACAACTGAACCGTGAAAGTTGCTGTAAACAAACCTCTACAACGAATTGTTGGCGAGATGCTTGCGAATATATCGTTATGAGCCGCCACTGATTTGAATGGTGGTGGTGGTGGTAAGTTGCTATGGAACCAAACTGCTGAGGTCATCAGTTCCTAGACTTGTTCTTGTGGTCTTCAGTCCAAAGACTGGTTTTGATGCAGCTCTCCATGCTACTCTATCCTGTGCAAGCTTCTTCATCTCCCAGTACCTACTGCAACCTACGTCCTTCTGAATCTGCTTAGTGTATTCATCTCTTGGTCTCCCTCTACGATTTTTACCCTCCACGCTGCCCTCCAATACTAAATTCGTGATCCCTCGATGTCTCAGAACATATCATACCAACCGATCCCTTCTTCTAGTCAAGTTGTGCCACAAACTCCTCTTCTCCCCACTTCTACTCAATACGTCCTCATTAGTTATGTGGTCTACCCATCTAATCTTCAGCATTCTTCTGTAGCACCACATTTCGGAAGCTTCTATTCTCTTCTTGTCCAAGCTATTTATCGTCCATGTATCACTTCCATAGATGGTTATACTCCATACAAATACTTTCAGAAACGACTTCCTGACACTGAAATCTATACTCTGTGTTGACAAATTTCTCTTCATCAGAAACGCTTTGCTTGCCATTGCCAGTCTACATTTTATATCCTCTTCTACTTCGATCATCATCAGTTATTTTGCTCCCCAAATAGCAAAACTCAGTTCTACTTTAAGCGTCTCATTTCCTAATCTAGCTGGCCGCGGTGGTCTAGCGGTTCTAGGCGCGCAGTCCGGAACCGCGCGACTGCTACGGTCGCAGGTTCGAATCCAGCCTCGGGCATGGATGTGTGTGATAACCTTAGGTTACTTAGGTTTAAGTAGTTCTAAGTTCTAGGGGACTGATGACCACAGTAGTTAAGTCCCATAGTGCTCAGAGCCATTTGAACCATTCCTAATCTAATTGGTGCAGCATCACCCGATTTAATTTGCCTACACACCATTATCCTCGTTTTCCTTTGGTTGGTGTTCATATTATATCCTCCCTTCAAGGCACTGTCCATTCCGTTCAGCTGCTCATCCAGGTCCTTTGCTGTCTCTGACAGAATTACAACGTCATCGGCGAACCTCAGAGTTTTTATTTCTTATCCATGGATTTCAATTCCTACTCCGAATTTTTCTTTTGTTTCATTCACTGCTTGCTCAATATACAGATTGAATAACATCGGGGATAGGCTACAACCTTGCCTCACTCCCTTCCCAACCACTGCTTCCCTTTCAAGCCCCGCGACTCTTATACCTGCCATCTGGTTTCTGTACAAATTGTAAATAGCATTTCGCTCCCTGTATTTTACCCCTGCCACCTTCAGAATTTGAAAGAGAGTATTCCAGTCAACATTGTCAAAAGCTTTCTCTAAGTCCACAAATGCTAGAAATGTAGGTTTGCCTTTCCTTAATCTTTTTTCTAAGATAAGTCGTAGGGTCAGTATTGCTTCACGTGTTCCAATATTGCTACGGAATCCAAACTGATCTTCCCCTAGGACGGCTTCTACCAGTTTTTCCATTCGTCTGCAAAGAATTCGTGTTAATATTTTGCAGCCGTGGCTTGTTAAACTAATAGATCGGTAATTTTCACATCTGTCGACACCTGCTTTCTTTGGCATTGGAATTATTATATTCTTCTTGAAATCTGAGGGTATTTCGCCTGTCTTATACATCTAGCTTACCAGATGGTAGAGTTTTGTCAAACCATGGCTCTCCCAAGGCTATCAGTAGTTCTAATGGAATGTTGTCTACTCCCAGGGCCTTGTTTCGACTAAGGTCTTTCACTGCTCTGTCAAACTCTTCACGCAGTATCATATCTCCCATTTCCTCTTCATCTGCGTCCCCTTCCATTTCCATAATATTGTCCTCAAGAACATCGCCCTCGTATAGACCTTCTATACACTCCGTCCACCTTCCACCTTTCTGCTTTCCCTTCTTTGCTTAGAACTGGGTTTCCATCTGAGCTCTTGATATTCATGCAAATGGTTCTCTTTTCTTCAAAGGTTCCCTGGGCTTACACACTACTTAAACTAACTTACGCTATGGACAACACACACAGTTACGCCCGAGGGAAGACTCGAACCTCCGGCGGGGGGGGAGCCGCCCGAACCGTGGCGAGGTGCCCTAGATCACACGGGTACCCCGCGTGGGATTTGAATGGTGAATATTGTTAGTATAAAAGTATTACACTCACGAACCTTAAATGAAGTCCCGATCAAATTTCACACGAGGCCGACCTTGACAAGAAAAACAATACTCCTCCAGCACGCTGTATGTTTTAATTTACTGGTGAGTTTTCTTCATATGCAACATGGGAAATTAAACAATTTCTCATGTTTAAAAAGCGAATACAAAATTAGACAATACTTTTTGTTCTTACTTACCACTTTTTCCGGTGCAAAATGAAATAATTTTTAGGTTAAACAATTTAAAATTTCCGCTATTAATCTAAAAACTAACAGAAATTTTATGGTTCCATACTTTCTACTCAGTTTAATATACAGCACGTTTTACTGAAGGCAGAACAGTGGAAAGGGTCTAGTTCTTCCTGATTTCACTGAAAGCATTTAAAGATCTCAAGATCTGAAAACGAATAGCTTTTTATTTTAACATTTAGCTCTGTAATTAAATTTCTATTTCAGAGGAGTGCACACGTACTTAAGACTTTAAAGAACAACCCATATCAATGATCTCTAGATTCAGATTTCTTTTTACAAGACTTAAAAAGAAAATAATAACCCATATCTAAGGCAGCTGGTTTAGATTTCTTTTTACAAGACTTACCAAGCGCCCAAGTAATAGAAAATAGTATCTGTGGAACGGGTCAACGAGGACACGGGAGGCGCCAAGCGCCAAATGTTATGTCGATCTTTATCAAAGTGTCCCTGCCTCCACATCAGTACCAGCGATGTTAGTATACGACTAAATATAAATGAACTCTTCAATGGGTCGGATCGAATACTGCCTGCTTCATTCTTGAGGGTGCATATTTAAAGAAATTATGACCTAACTCGAACAAGCAACCTTGTACATGGGGATTCTGGTTCGCGATTTTCACACACGATGAATTCAGCGACATGGATAAACGAAACGAAGTTGATTCATTGTTTCTAACCTTACTGGAAACTTTTCATCGTGAGAATGGATAAAACTGTTGTTTGTATATATCCAAACGTTTTTGAGCAACTACAGTCCACCACCTGTGGGTACTTTTATTCGGTCGTTGTTTTCCACATAGCTGGGTTCCGGTGCTAAAACGTGTTTTGGCATTTATAGACAAAAGTGGTTTACATAAGAGCCAGACCCGAATTCCCACACTGTTGTCTGCAAAAACGGCTCCTGCTAAAGCTAGAGCTCCAAAACCAAGTTGATTATTTTTTATGTAGTGCCACAATAACGCTTACTAGCTAACCCTGCCTTCATTTGGGGTACCTTCCCGTTTCTGTAGCAAGATAGAAAATTTCACAACAGCCAGGAACCTTAGGCTATCTGAGATGAAAATAATATCTGATATGCCACATGGGAGTGAGCGGAACCGTTGCTGTTCATATTACAAGTGAATGATATAACGGACAGTATTAGCTGCGATCTCACGAATTTCATGGTACATGCAAATATGTATGATGCAATTCTACTCCATAATAATTGAACTAATATCCACTTCCTTCTACCGAACATATCATCTTTGTGCAAAGACTGTTATTTTCGTGAAACAAAAAGGAATGGTATCCTTGACTACCGGATTGGAACACAACCAGAGTCACTCAAGTAAGACAAATATTGGAGAGAAACAATGTGTAAAGTTAAGAAGTGGTACTACCACATGAGTTCAGTTCTAGGTGAAGTAAATCACTGGCTATGACGCATTGGAATGATACTGGGAAACTGAGTTTTTATCCAACTGCCCATACTTCAGTGTTGCTTTAGTGTATCGGCTCCTTCCAGGTCGAACTAAAAAAGCGTTGTACGTAACACAAATAATAGTTAGTTACGTGTTCTATTGATCAGTCTCATAGTAACCTTTATGATGTGAAAAGTGCCCAGTCCATAATAAATGCATTAAAATTTTTATTACCTACCCCATTCCCTTAAATGGGATAACATGCATATATTATACCCATAGATTTATCTATTCCTATTCAAGAATTCATCTATGGTGAAGAAGGTGTTGTCAAGGAGACATGATCTCAATTTATCTTTGAAATTATTGCTGCTGTCTAACAGACATTTTATTTCATCCGGTAATTTATCGAAAAGTTTTACCGCAGCATATTTTACCCCTTTCTGTGCCAAATAGATTAAGTAGAGGATAGTGTAAGTCTTTCTTTCTTCTGGTACTGTAATCATTGAAGTCACTGTTGTTTTTAAACTGGTCCACGTTGTTGAGAACAAATTTCATTACTGAGTAAATGTACTATGAGGCTATTGTAAGAATTCCTAAGATTTTAAACAGATGCCTACAAGATGTGCGACTACGAGCCCCACATATTATTCTAACTATTTTCTTTTGAGCAGTGAATACTTTTTGCCTAAGCTTTGAGTTACCCCAAAATATTATTGCATATGACGCCAGGGACTGAAAGTATGCAAAGTATGTCAGCTTGCAAATTTCTGAATTCTCAAAATTAGCAATTACCCTGATTGCAATAGTTGCTGAACAAAATCGCTTTACGAGATCAAAAATATGAATTTTCCAATTAAGGTTCTCATCTATATGTGCACCCAAAAACTTTGTATGCTCTACCCTCGCTACTGAATTCTGTTGATGTTTTATAATTATTAAAGGAACTGTAGTCCTTGCAGTAGAAAATTGGATGTAGTGTGTTTTTTCAAAGTTCAGAGCAAGCCCATTCGCAGAAAACCAATCAATAACTTTCCCTAAGACATTATTTGTATTATTTGCTGTTGGAGTTCTCTTTACTGGATTAATAATGACGTTTGTATCATCAGCACACAGAGTCAGTTTAGTTTCTTGTTTCAGATAAGAAGGGAGGTCTTTCACAAGTATCAAGGACAGAAGGGGACCCATAATCGGACCCTGTTGAACACCTAATGTAATTTCACCCCAGTTAGATGAAGTGGGAAACTTCCTTAAATCACTTAAACCATATAAATAAATTTTTTACTTCCTATTATGTAGATATGACTTAAACCATTCATATGCTGTTCCATTTATACCATAGAATTGTAATTTCTATAACACAATGTCATGGTTCACACAATCAAATGCTTTGGATAAGTCACAGAAAATTCCTGTTGGTGACATTTTACTATTTAACGGCTCTATTACGTGGGCAGTGAAATTATAAATTGCTGTCTCAGTGGAACAACGTTAGTGTAATCCAGACTGTGACTTACTACATATCCCACTACCCTTGAGATAGCTAACCACTCTTGAGTACATTACTTTCTCAACGATTTTTAAAATGCTGTAGGCAAGGGTGCTGGACAGTAGTTATTGACATCTGTAGTGTCCCAATGTGCTACGAGTGGTCACAGGTTTAGACTGCCACCGAGTGTGTAACTAAACCGTTCCAAAAACTTAACAGGCAACTGAAATAAAAAAATGTTCTGCATCTAAAATTTTTGGAAACATTTTTGGGAAACAGCAATCCTGAATCTATGTAAAATTAGCGATGGTTATTTTATTTAAAGTTACCAATTTCGGCCTAGTCTTAGGCCATCTTCAGAATAGTACCATCAGCAGAAGCTGATGATCTCCAGAACAGTTAAGAGACCTCAGTAGTTGAAACTGCTCTCTACTCAACAGTTTCACCGACTGAGGTCTACTGACTGTTCTGCACATCGTCAGCTTCTGTCGATGTTGTTATTGTGAAGATGGCCTAAGACTATGCAGAAACTGGTCATTTTAAATAAAGTAACCATCTCTATCTAGACTTTTTGCACTAATTTTACATTCTGCATGTCTTGTAGACCTGCTGGCAAAACGCTAAGAACTGCCAGTTAGTACGGAATCTACGAACATTCTTCACCCCCTAAACGAGATCGTGTAGATAAAATCAGGCAAATAAAGACTTCACACAGAAGTACACGAATAGTCGTTCAACCAGCCCTCCATCCGAGAATGGAGCGGCAGGAAGCTTCGATATATGGTATAATGGAAGTATCTCCGTCAGTTACAATTTACTTGACAGTTATTCACAGACAGCTAAAACATTGTGACCACCTTTGGAACATAATACAGCTGCAGTTTTGCGCGGCTTGAATTTTACAAGCCCTTCGAAGGTTTCCGGATGTATCGGGTATCAGATACCTATACGCAGATCAGGCGAATTTGTTGGACCAGACGTCAACGTGAAATCACTAACACATTCCTCGAACCATTATAGGACGCTTCTGGCCTTTTGACACGGGCATTTGTTCTACTGGAAGATGCCATCTCCATAAGGGAAGACATCGTCAAGGAAAGGAGGGAGGTGGTCTGCAATTATGCTCACGAGGTCCCCATCTGTGACGGTGGCTTTGATTACTAACAAACGCAGGTTCCACGAAATCCCAACTGAATGCGACCCATAGCATGATACTGCCCTCACCGGCTTGTGTCCGTAGAGTGGTGCATTTTTCGGGCTGTCGTTAGCCTGGGTGCTGGCGTATCCGCATAAGGCCACCCATCTGGTGTTACAAGAAGCGTGATTTGTCCTACCCAACGACACGTTTCCATCGACCCACGGTCTAACCTCGATAATTCCGTACTCACTACATTCATAATTGGGGATGTTGTGGAATCAACTTGGGAATGAGTGTTGGCTGTCTGCTGTGAAGTCCTGTGTTCAAGAACGTGCGCCGAACAGTGTGCTCCGAAACACTTGTGGCTCCACCAGCGCTGTTGTTTGTCGTCACTTCGGCCGCAGGTCACTGCCTCTCCTGCTTTTCAGTGCCGGCAAGACTTCAACTTCCAAGTTGTGTGATGGAGCTTTAATGTCCACATCTCGTCGCCTACTCGTGGTTCCTGAACCGCTTCCGAAAGATTGTGACGACAGTAGCACGCAAACACAAGACCAGCTTCGCCATTTCCGAGACGCTCTTTCTCAGGAGCGGGATCATAACCATATTCCCTTTGTCATTCTCAATTATGATACTGGATTTCTCCATCTGTGGCCCGTATCATAGCTATAAATATTCCCTATTCGTCTCTGCCCCGCTTTTACGTTTTCCTTATCGCGACAAGTGTTAACGGCGTTGCCACAATGGTAACACCGGTTCCCGTCAGATCACCGAAGTTAAGTGCTGTCGGGCTGGGCTAGCACTTGGATAGGTGACCATCCGGACTGCCGGGCGCTGTTGGCAAGTGGGGCTCACTCAGTCCTTGTGAAGCAAACTGAGGAGTCAGGGAGCCATTTGACTGATAAGTAGCGGCTCCGGTCTCGTAAACTGACATACGGCCGGGAGAGCGGTGTGCAGACCACAGGCCCCTCCATATCCGCATCCAGTGACTCCTGTAGGCTGAGGACGACACGGCGGCCAGTCGGTAACGTTGGTCTTTCATGGCATGTTCGGGCAGAGGTTTTTTATTTATTATTTTTTTTTTTTTATTTCGCAACAGGTGCCCGCAACACACTCAGGCGCCATTGAATCTACGTTTTCACATTGGGCGTGTGTTTTTGGCCCATCAGTGAGTGGAGTTGAAATGTAGCCTTTTTTTAATATATCACTGGATTAAGTTGTGATATAGCGGCCAGAAATAAGTCTTATTATGTAGTGATTTCTCTCGGTCAAGTTAGCATTGCTCTACGACGAACGATATACGAAGGTTAAAAAAAGCTGAAGATGGTACCCCGCAAAACAGAGTCCCAACAGATTGGAATCTGATCAGGAAATAAGGCACTGAAACTGGCAGATGCGTTTTGCTATTTGGACAGAAGGATAAATAGTAAATAGTGATGGCCAAATAGAGAGGATATTAAATGCAGACAGGCGATGACTAGGACAGCGTTTGTGTCGTGTGAATGAAATTTTAGTGTTAGGGAATATTCTCTGGAATCTGGAAATATGTGGGAATGACACCTGGACGGAAAACAGTGTAGCCAAGAATATAATAGAATCTTTTGATATATGGTGTTACAGAGGAATGCTGAATATCAGACGGGTAGGTCGAAGATTTAATGAAGAGGTACTAAATCGAATTGGAGTTTGCAATAACCACGAAGAGTCGATGTGACTTGCACGGGGTAGAACAGCATTGAGAGCTGAATCATCCAGTCTTGCGAATGAAGACCACAAAAACAACAACGCGTTGTAAAGTGCTCTGCAACGTTTCCAGCTTGAGTTTTCGAAATTGCCCCATAGCAGACGAATAAAATTCTCCAAAATAATACCAGTTCGGCAACTTTTCCCAAAATATCTTAACCATACACATTTCTTTAAACTACTGTTGTTGTCAGTGTTGGAACCTTGAAGAGGTGGATTCAACTGTTCAGGGCCGTAAAATTATCGTACACATGAAAAATTTGTAGTAGCCTGCATAAATTAAAACTGCTTCCTTCATGCATTCTTCATAGTTCTATTGATTTTTCTTCAGAGCCCCACCTACATTTCATTTCACAACTCGACACTTCTATTCACTACGGTACTATGATAACAAAAAATCCGTGCCTAAGTTTTTTAATGCTCCTCCTGAAATCTCTCAACAGCTGATCTGACAATATCTTACATGTAATTATGACACACCATACCAGTACTGACGCGGTGTCGAGAGTTCCTCAATATTTGAAACAGTGTACACACATCAAAAACAGGTTTTGCATCACTCCGGTTCCCAGAACTCCTGAAGACAGACGTTGACTGTGGATATTGTATCACAGACACAGTCCTTTGACTGTTCAGAGAGGTCGCTAAACCTCCACAAAGATGTAAACAGCCATGCATGAGCAGCGCCTATTAGATGGAGAGGGTCCGACAGCCGATCAGTTCCAGTCATTCCACCAGGAAGGAGGTACAGGGCTCATGTTGTCTGTAGTTCAACCATGCCTAGACGGTCAATACCGCGCTTCGATCGCGTCGACATTGTTACTTTGTGCCAGGAAGGGCTCTAAACAAGGGAAGTGTCAAGGCGCCTCGCAGTGAACCAAAGCGATGTTGTTCGAACGTGGAGGAAATACAGAGAGACAGGAACTGTCGATGACATGCCTCTCACAGTCCTCCAGAGGGCTACCACTGCGGTGGATGACCGCTAACTATGAATTATGGCTCGGAGGAACCCCTTACAGCAAAGCTACAATGTTGAATAATGCTTTTCGTGCAGCCACGGGACGTCGTGTTACGACTCAAACTATGCGCAATAGGCTGCATGATGCGCAACTTCACTCCCGACGTCCATGACGAGGTACATCTTTGCAACCACGACACCATGCAGCGCGGTGCAAATGGGCCCAACAACATCCCGAATGGACCGCGCAGGATTGGCATCACGTTCTCTTCACCGCTGAGTGTCGCATATGCCTTCAACCAGACAATCGTCGGAGACGTGTTTGGAGGGAACCCGGTTAGGCTGAACGCCGTAGACACACTGTCCAGCGTGTCCAGCAAGGTGAAGGTTCACTGATGTTTTGGGGTGGCATTATGTGGGGCCGACGTACGCCACTGGTGCTCATGGAAGGCGCCGTAACGGCTGTACGATACATGAGTGCCATCCTCCGACCGACAGTGCAACCATATCGGCAGGATATTGGCGAGGCTTTCGTCTTCATGGACGACAATTCGCGCCCCCATCGTGCACATCTTGTGAATGACTTCCTTCAGGATAACGGCATCGCTTGACGAGAGTGGCCAGTATGTTCTCCAGACATGAACCCAATCGAACTTGCCTGGGATAGATTGAAATCGGCTGTTTATGGACGACGTGACCCACCAACTACTCTGAGGGATCTACGCCGAATCACCTTTGAGGAATCGGACAATCTGGACCAACAGTGCCTTGTTGAACTTGTGGATAGTATGCCACGACGAATACTGGCATGCATCAATGCAAGAAGACGTGCTACAGGGTATTAGAGGTACCAGTGTGCACTGCAATCTGGAACACCACCTCTGAAAGTCTCGCTGTATGGTAGTACAACACGCAATGTGTCGTTTTCATGGGCAATACAAAGAGCGGAAATAATGTTTATGTTGATCTCTATTCCAGTTTCCTGCACAGATTCCGGAACTCTCGGAACCGAGGTGATGCAAAACTTTTCTTTTTTTTATGTGTGTGTATTCATGCGACGTACACAGTAACGCGAAACCCATCAAGTGCAACCCTCAACTAAAACGACGAAACTCAATACAGTGGCTCGCCAGAACTCGATACGACCATGAAACGGCAGAAAATGGGGATGCACACAGCGTACTGATGTCACGAAGGGATATCCCACAAACAAAAAGGTGTATCTATTGACTTGAAGAGAGAATGACGTCTAATGAATATTTAGAAAAATATATATGTGTTGTTTAAGGTAAAATATCAGAGACGGCATTAGTAGTAAGGGTAGGCAGATAAAATAGTTCCCGAAATTTTTCCCCAAAAGTTTCCCCAAAGGAAATGATTTTCTCAGAATTGCGAAAAAAAGCCATCTAGCGTCGTTGGTACTCCGAGAGACTGCGCACTTCATGCAGCAGTAGAGCAAAAATTGCAGGGGCATAACGGCGCTAATGCAATGTATTGTTGTTTGATGTACTTACAAGTGTGTACCGGAAATACACTGGCACTTCTGGGAAACTGCACAGTCATTTGTGGTGAATTCTCACAATTTCTCACTACAGTTTCTTCTTATTTCTCTGATGCTTAACTTTAAGTCATGAGAGCATTTACCAAACGTAGTCTTGTCGCTTCTTTAGCAACACAACTAGCTGTATACGTGCTACCATAATACTTGTAGTTCCAGTGTTACGCTAAAACGTGACCAAAGGGGTTTGTTCGGGTTTTACTCTAAATGTCTTCTGTTTCAGACTGGTCCGAATTGGAACCACCATCTGGATTAAAGAACCTCTAGGACCAGCGTTGATGAACATACCCTGAGGCGTCCAGAACGCTTGTGTAATTTGCGACAGGGGCAGAAACGGAACGATTGCACGTAAGCTGCCTGCCATTAGCCTCTAGTGTAGAAATGTAACGAACTGTTCTTTGTAGAAAGATTTTTGGAATATTTCACGAGTAAGGTTACAGGTATATAAGTTGTAACGTCATATAGTGCACGTTATTGTATGTGCGAACACTGTTAAAATTAGAGTCGAGAACCTTGACCTTATCAGTTTTTCAGTACTATCTCATTAGTTAATGGCAAAGATGCAGTTTTGAACACATAATTTTAAACAACGGGCAACCGCAGCCAAAATTCCACGTGGTGAATAAAATCTTCAAGACTGACTGTTAAAATACTTTTATTAAAAGAGTCACTACCGGTTTCGCATCAATAGAGATGCATCTTCATGTGATCTGTACCATCTTCATGTGATCTGTACAAGAAAATTAAGACATTACAGGATTGCAGTGGCTTGAGAACAGGTGTGTACTGCCATAAAGTACCAGATATTCAGTGAGAGGTGTGTACTGACAGCTTTTTTAATGTTCATGGCGCGGCTCACAGATATTTTGTTGTTTTTTCTACCGGTATGGCGCTGAAAAGCGATTGCTTAGAGTTGAAAAGCGATTGCTTCGAGTTCCTCGTTCATTCTCAGGACAGAAACGGATAGCACGCTAAAAGCGGTAGTCCATGGCTAAACCGATTGGGATCGCGTAATACCTAAGACCGATATGAAGCCGAAAATTCTTATTTAAGTCTTTGCCCACGGTATAACTGTGCGAACTAAGTAAACGCGCCACATTACCATGTCTTAACTTGGTCTGGTAGGTATAAAAGAGTATGAATGTCTCACCATGCCGCAGACAGCCGAGAAGTGCGGACGGCTAAAGCGTAAATTGTACTGATGAGAGGGTACAAGGAGCAAAGTGTACTAGATGGCAGCAGTGCGAACCTCGGACATAACTGACGCTATGACAAGAAAGGCGGGGGATTGGTTATACAGTGTGTGTAGCTTAATACTATTACGTGCTATATGCTCATTAGGAATTTCTTAAAAAAAAAAACATTTGCAGTCAAAACCATTAGAAAGCGTAAGTAAAAGATAATATAACCCTGGGAAGCCTAGCTAATAACATGATTTTTTTAATGCCATATTGTTCTACTTTTAGAACCAACATGCGCATGACGTATCCTTAGAAATGCAGGGTATATTTGCAACCATCAACAGAGCCACATTGCCTCACTCCATGAAAGAACGCGGTGAGGTTTCGAATTTAGTCTGCGTATTGGCACTACTTCTGGTGATCAGGAGCTTTAAGCCATCACCCTCCTATTCGTTGCTGGCTAAATGCTAATGACGCAGATTTCTTCCAACACCGAGATCTGCGACGGGTGCTTCCGGAACGAACGGCATCATACGTGCTTGCATTGCCGGCAACGGTTATGGAGGTGTGTATTAGTAACCAGAAAGAGACTTTTCAGTGGAACAGAAGATTGACGATAAGTTTCGTGGTACATATTTTTTTCCAATGGCTGTGAATGAACCAGCATATTAAGAAAACGACCACAGTGCTTTGAGAAGACTCTCGTACTTCGTTTGGCACTTAAGTGGGTCAAAGAATTTTAGGGAGTAGAATGTTCGTTATTAAGCACATAGTAATTCTTGGAGGGGCCAACAAAAACATATTACTAGAACCGTTTGTTTCCTTACATACAACAATTTCCAAGTTTCTTTGATAACTCTGAAAAACAAAGAAGAGGAAAACAATCTAAAAATGGCAGGGAAGCGTAGAAAATTACGTGCTGTTACCAGTTACTGCCCTGAGGGATGACGGACTACCGAGAGCATTCCAGCCAGAAGTAGTTTCCATTCACAGCCTGACAGGTACCTGTGCCAACGACATATCCGACATTGGAGTCCACAGGTGGAACCAGCGAACCACAACATGTTGAGTGGTATACAACAAAAAGGGAAAGACCCTCCACTATGACAGAAATGTAACAGCAACACTAACTCCTCGGAACGTAGTCGGAAACAAGCGAAAGAAATACGAGGGGTGTTCCATACATATTTACACTCCCCTTTTTCACATGATCCATGGTGCACTATTAGACTCAACATTCCAGCTACAAACATGTATTTTGGTCAAACCTTCGATGTCAAGGGCAATCACTGTAAGTAGAACTCCTGCACAGTGCAGCCCATTTTCCCTGTTATGTCAGCGGACAGCATGGCGTGTGATCATCAAAGACAGCGCAGGATGGCGTGATTTCTGTGGAAGGAGGCTGTAAACACTGCTGATACGCACAAGCGGGTTGGTGGCAATGTGCAGCTTGTGAGCATCGCACACAGCCCTCAAAGTCGCGAGCGCACAAGTTTCTCGCAGTCGTTGGTGCAGTCGGACGGAACTGGTATGAGAGCTCAGAATTAAGCTCATAATTAAGACTGACGAAAGCGCCCTCTTCTGACTTTATGTGCGAAACGTGAAGCGAGAGATCTGAAAGTGACTGGCTCTACAAACGTGTTTTAAATTCGAATGGTGCAATCGAAGACATTGGTTCAAAAAAATGGTTCAAATGGCTCTGAGCACTATGGGACTTGACATCTGAGGCCATAAGTCCCCTAGAACTTAGGACTACTTAAACTTAACTAACCTAAGGACATCACACACATCCATGCCCGAGGCAGGATTCGAACCTGCGACCGTAGCGGTCGCGCGGTATCAGACTGAAGCGCCTAGAACCGCTCGGTCACACCGGCCTGCGAAGACATTGGTTCCTTATCAAAACTTCGTGTAGGAATTTCCCTCTAGAAACCCTAGACGCCAGTGATAGGAATTCTGAAACACCCTCTGTATGGTTACATGCTTTGTCGTAATAGGATTTTCCGTACCTCGGTTATTCGTTCCCCTACAAAACTACCGCTCTTGTCAATTTCGTAGGCTTGTGCCGTCTTCGGGAACAGCAGAAGAAAGATTGTGAACTTCCCTGTATCCACAGACACCGTAGGGTTAGATGACCATTTTGAGTTAGACACACTCGGTCATGTAATCTAAAGTGTATTATTGTCATACAGAAGATCCTGGTGTAATTAAATTTGTCATGTTAATGATATTTTTTGTAGATTGAGGATCACTGTCACATACTCTCTTCTCATACTTTCGTTTGACAAGTGTAGCTTGCCAGTTCACTGATTCCTAATTCGGATCCTGATGGTGCATGGGAAGTCATAATATGGTACTCCGTTGTGCTTCATTGATAAGGTGTATGCTGTTTCCTTAGCCCAAGCATCGACTTTTTTCAGCAAAACGTGATGATGGTTTCATTGACCTTGAACGTTCCTGTGCTTCTTGTAGGATTCGGAACACGAGGTAGTTGTTTTTGTTGTAACTACTGTGCTTTCAACAGCATCAACGTCATTCGTGGATCCGGTAATATTATAATATTAGTTTTCTCCGAGAGTACTTTTGTGTAATGGCATCCGTCCTTAATTGCTGTGGCACCGTCTGTATGATAGGATACTGCTGTCGAAAGTTCAGATCTGCCTCCCTGTCACGTCGCATATATATAAACGGTGTGATTCGTATTGACATTTAAAGAACCCCGAAACGACATAGATGACGCTGAGATAGTAATTTAACGTAACTCATGTGGGGCTGCAAATGTCTGGAAATATACTAAAATGTAAGACAAATGTTGAAAAGGTGACGTCATCAGATGACGTACCACACCGCATGTGCAGTGGTTGGGCTTGCCGATCATATTCTCGCTGGTAGAGGGCAGTGTTACATGTCGTTCCGCTACAGTAATGAATTTACGTAAATGTAAACCGATCCATCGCAGTCTTGTACTGCCACTTCCGAGAGCACTACAGTATGACATCAAATAATACAAGAATGAATACAGAGCACCCTATTTGAACAATGTGTAGGACTGGCTTTTACCGGAGAGGTTAGGATCGACGAGCCGAACAGTTGCTCGTGTGGTAACGAACATATTCAACATTTGTCATCCACTTTTGGAGTATTTCCCGAATTTGCGGGTCCATGTGTTTCATACTAAATTTCTTGTCTCGGCATCATCTATTTCGCTTCCGGGAAAGCGGTGGGGGGGTTAAGCGTTAATAAGAATCACCTTACAGATCTAGAGGGGTATCATTCGGCCCAGTTCTTGTACTTTACTTGGCTATAGCTAAAAGAGATTTGTACACGAATATTTAGTTCAACTGTGGTATTTAGGTACACCATTTAGATTCGAGAATGCGTCTGTGCCTCTTCAAAGACAGAACTTTGTAATACATTTCCATTAGAGGTCGACATTCCTTGTTCAACCGAAAACAGTCAGTATAAAATTTAATCGTGAGTTCTTGGATGAAATACATTTCCATTAGAGGTCGACATTTCTTGTTCAACCAAAAGCAGTCAGTATACCATTTAATCGTGAGTTCTTGGATTAATCCATTTCCATTAGAGGTCGACATTTCTTGTTCAACCAAAAGCAGTCAGTATACAATTTAATCGTGAGTTCTTGAACCTATTCTAATAAGCTATTTTGTGGGAGATGGAGGCGTCTTAGTAGAAATTTGGCGCCGATGCATTTTCTTCTAAGACCAAGGGACTTTTCGTTTTCTCCCATCATGATGTCATTTGCGTGTATGGACTCAAACGCTCGCAGACAGATCCTAGTCTCCGTAAAAAACAATGTATCTTTCTTTGTACGTAATTTTTTTAGTACCCAGGAAATTGAGAGGGTATTCTGGTAATACAGAATCGTGGTCTTCACCTCGTCACTACAAAAAGTAGAGACAAAAGTTAGAAAACAATTTGGTAAGAACTTTCTAAGTGCCATACCAGATAACCGACCAGGTGCCAGTAAGAAAGTTTTGTTCCAAGTGCCCTTCATACAGTGGCACTATGTTTTATTTGTGATAACACAAGTTCAAAAATACAACAGAAATATTTTAACTAGTAGAGCTGTAGTCAACAAAAACCATTCTTCACTTCTTTTAAATTCTTTTCAGAAGAGAATAACAAAATTAAATTCGTGAAAAAAAATCTTTCAGTATTGACTTCTGTTTGTTACAAACATTCATTCTCGGGATCAGATGTTGCAACGTTCATTGTAAAACTCCCTGTGGTGTTGATGAAGAAATGGCAACTTCATCAGCAGGTCAATCTGCTTCGAAACTAATAAACATCACTGCTCTTTCAGTTGAAGTTCGCCTTGTGTACGTCTGCCATGGTCCTCCTGTTGTGTCTAGACAAGATAGCCTAGACACAATGAGAGGAAGCCGAAAGGCACGCGCTACGCTCACGCAGATGGGCGTGAGGTCTGAAACAGGATACGTAATGAATGCTATAAAGAAATGTACGTAGCTTCTGGAATACTTAACTTTAATCCATCCTTTTGGTACATCTGGAGATTGTGGCGATACAAGTGAGACTCTTTAGATACATGCAATGTTACTAATGGCGCCTTGCTAGGTCGTAGCCATTGACTTAGCTGAAGGCTTTTCTAACTATCGGCTCTGCAAAGGAGCGAGGCTTCGTCGGTATAGTGGCTAGCTACGTCGTCCGTACAACTGGGGCGAGTGCTTGTCCGTATCTCGATACCTGCCTTGTGGTGGCGCTCGGTCTGCGATCACACAGTGGCGACACGCGGGTCCGACATGTACTAATGGACCGCGGCCGATTTAAAGCTACCACCTAGCAAGTGTGGTGTCTGGCGGTGACACCACACTTCCCTCTTTTGAATACGTTGACATTTTTCCAGTCTGCTGTTTCAGAGTAGTCAATAGTTATTTGAGATGGATGAGTATGAGACATTTTGATCGTTCGGCATTTGGAGATCTTGCACGCTTGCACTGACAACATTTTTTTTCCCCCTGTGCTAACCTCTTCATCTCAGAGTAGCACTTGCAACCTACATCCTCAATTATTTGGTTGACGTATTCCAATCTCTGTCTTCCTCTACAGTTTTTGCCTTCTACAGCTCCCTCTAGTGCCATGGAAGTCATTCCCTCATATCTTAGCAGATGTCCTATCATCCTGTCCCTTCTCCTTATCAGTGTTTTCCACATATTCCTTTCCTCTCCGATTCTGCATAGAACCTCCTCATTCCTTACCTTATCAGTCCACCTAATTTTCAACATTCGTCTATAGCACCACATCTCAAATGCTTCGATTCTCTTCTGTTCCGGTTTTCCCATAGTCCATGTTTCACTACCATACAATGCTGTACTCCAGACGTGCATCCTCAGAAATTTCTTCCTCAAATTAAGGCCGGTATTTGATATTAGTAGACTTCTCTTGGCCAGAAATGCCTTTTTTGCCATAGCGAGTCTGCTTTTGATGTCCTCCTTGCTCCATCCGTCATTGGTTCTTTTACTGCCTAGGTAGCAGAATTCCTTAACTTCATTGACTTCGTGACCATCAATCCTGATGTTAAGTTTCTCGCTGTTCTCATTTCTGCTACTTCTCATTACCTTCGTCTTTCTCCGATTTACTCTCAAACCATACTGTGTACTCATTAGACTGTTCATTCCGTTCAGCAGATCGTTTAATTCTTCTTCACTTTCACTCAGGATAGCAATGTCATCAGCGAATCGTATCATTGATATCCTTTCAGCTTGTATTTTAATTCCACTCCTGAACCTTTCTTTTATTTCCATCATTGCTTCCTCGATGTACAGATTGAAGAGTAGGGGCGAAAGACTACAGCCTTGTCTTACAGCCTTCTTAATACGAGCACTTCGTTCTTGATCGTCCACTCTTATTATTCCCTCTTTTTCTCATGCTAACCTCCCCCTTGGCAGTGCCCTCCCGGAGATCCGAATGGGGGACAATTCCGGAAAATTTTGCCAATGGAGAGATCATCATGACACTTCTTCAATTACAGGCCACATGTCCTGTGGATACACGTTACGTGTCTTTAATTCAGTGGTTTCCATTGCCTTCTGCATCCTCATGTCGTTGATCATTGCTGATTCTTCCGCCTTTAGGGGCAATTTCGCACCCCTAGGACAAGAGAGTGCCCTGAACCTCTATCTGCTCCTCCTCCCTCTTTGACAAGGCCGTACCACATTTAAAATCAATGAAGCCAGCTGCACGCGTTGTAGTGGCATACATTTTCACCACGATCTGACACGTGGAACATCTCTAGGGAGAAGCAATAGGGTACAGAGAGCAAAACGGCACTGAAAACACTTTTTTTTTAGAAGAAAAGGCACTTAAAAAGTTTTCGACTTCTACTCTTCACTCATTCACTCTGCCTAGGGTGGTAGTCCTTTTCTAACCGAAATGAAGGACTTCGTCGTCCAAATATGGTCTGCTTAGCACCCCGGTGGTAGCCCTTGGGTCTGCACCACACCAAACATCTGTCACTGCTCAAAGTGCAATCCTGGCTTCTTCATAGTTTTGGATTTTGTATTTACTGTCTGATGCTCGTAATCTACATCTGCATCTACATAGGTATTCCGCAAGCCACCGTACGGTGCGTGGCAGAGGGTATTCTGACTACTTATTTCCTTTTCTGTTCCACACGTAAATGGAACGAGGGAAAACGACTGTCTGTATGTTTCGGCATAAGATCTAATTTCTCCAGCCTTATCGTCTTGGTCCTTACGCGCAATGTATATTGGTGGCAGTAGAGTCGTTCTGCAGTCAGCGTTAAGTGCCGGTTCTCTAAATTTTCTCAGTGGTGTTTCTCGAAAAGAACCTCGCCTTCTAACCAGAGATCCCCATTTTAGTTCCCGAAGCATCTCCGTCACACTTACATGTTGTTCAAACCTACCGGTAACAAATCCATCAGCTCGCCTCTGAATGGCTTCGATGTCTTCTTTCAACCCGACCTGGTACTGATCCCAAACACTCGAGTAGTACTTAAGAACTGGTCACACCAGTGCCTTATATGCGGTCTCCTTTACTGGTGAACAAATGCTTCCTAAAATTCTCCCAATAATCCGAAGTCGACCGTTTGCTTTCCCTGCATAGTTCTCACAAGCCCGTTCCATTTCATGTCGCTTTGTAGCGTTACTCCCAGATATTTAAAAGACTTACCTGTGTCAAGTAGGACGCTAGTAATACTGTGTCAGAACATTACAGGTCTGTTCTTCCTACTTATCAGCATTAACTTACATTCTTCCACATTTAGAGCTGGCTGCCACTCATCACACAACTCGAAAGTTTGTCTTTCTCGTCTTGTATCTTCCTACAGTCCCTCAACTTTGACACCTTACCGTACACCACAGTGTCATCAGCAAACAACCACAGATTGCTGCCCACCCTGTCCGCCAAATCATTTATGTAGAGAACAACACTTCCCTGTGTACTCCTGAAGATACCCTTGTCTCTGATGAACAAGCGTCGTCAAGGACAAAATACTTGGTTCTATTACTTAAGACGTCTTCGAGCAATTCCATAAGCTCGTCCCTTCGTTAACAATCTGCAATGGGGCACCGAATCTATAAATATAGAACCCGCCTCTTGACCTTCATCCATTGTTCCCAGTATATCATGTGAGAAAAGGGCAAACTGAGTTTCTTATGAGCGATGCCTTCTAAAACCGTGCTGGTTCGTGGTAACGGAAAAGACTTCATGGAAAATTGTCCGTCTTAAGTCAGCTACCTGTTTTAAACTATACATCATTAGTCTGCTGTAGCAGCTCACCCAAAAATTTATATACTTCGGAAGATCACCTTACAACAAACAGTGCCTACTATTCAGGCTTGCTAATGAAGAAAATAAAACAGCAAAGAGATAAAAACGTTGTTGATCTCATAGGTAAGGCGTAATACTGATAACGATAATGTTCGCCTTCGCAGCGACGACCTGACCTCGGATCTTAATTTGCTTGGTCCAATCCTGGAGGCATTACGTGGAAAAATGTTCACCAACAACGGGGAGGTCGAAGAATTTCTAGGGAAAGAAGCTGAGACTACAAAATGAAGAATGCTATGTATCAGGTACCAAAAAATTAGTTCATCTTTCGGACAAATGTATCAATATTATCGGAAATTATGTTGAGAAATAGTAAGAGAGTGATTTTGTAAAAGTACAGATTTTTTTCCTACTCATTTTGTCTCTTTAATTATTGAATGTCCCTTGTCTCTCGTATTTGTTGACAAATGTGCACAATTACGAACTCCAGATCTATTTCCCTGAACCATTCGATCGCTGCATCAGATGCGTGGTGAATGTCCATCATCACTCCTTTGTATTTTCGAAGAAGACAGTCGGAAACGATATGGTAGGTTGACTGTGAGGAGGCGCAACAGTCACAATTTGCAGAGCTAACTTGTGCAGTAAACCATACCTGCCTCGTGGGGTTCGAGCCCGTTTCATGATCTCTCACTGACGTTTGGGGAGATTAAATGCTTATATCCCCTTGGAAGGGTTCTCGACTAGATGTAAGTTGACGACGGATGGTAACATGATTAGGAATGTAGGCTATTTTCCATTGATGGGTGTCATTGACAGAGGACCCAACAAGATCGTTTGCTGTCTGTCACAATGGCTCCAATGATTTAAAGCGTTGGCGTTCTGTTTTTGCAATATCTCGATGGACGGGTAGCTGAGGATTCGTATGAATGTTGTTGCAGACCGTCAGGAGAGAATCTGATTTTCTTACAGCTAGAGGTGGGATATTTCTGATAACAGGGAAACCATAGGGTGTTTGTACTCCGAATATATCCCGTTTCAGGACCCACAACATCGTAGAATTGGATCATTTTTGTGTATTTCTCAATTTATTATCGAAGGGGTAGATAGAGCACAATGCAAATATTTTTCCAGGCTCTCACAGAAATATTCAGTCGACGTCATTGTGCTCAAACGAAACAAATGATTTCGTAACTTCACATTTTGGAGTAATTACTAATTTTTAAGACTACCCACGGTAGTATGATTAGGACGTAGACTATGCTTCTGTTTGCTAATACCTGCTGATTTCTTATGATGAATTTTTCATATTTGCAGATACATGAGAGACATACTTGGACAAGGCGCTGCGTGAGATTTGGGGCGACTTTCTGGAAACCCTCGGTGACAGGCACATGACTGCAGACGAATATCGCGGTGTACGTCGAGCAGTGATCTGCGACAACTGTCCCACTCCAACATAATTTATGGTCCATGGAAAAAAATAAACTCAAGTATTTACTTACGCTCAAATTTGATTTATTACAACTCTATGGTTTACCCCCCGTAGATCTCGATAATGTAAAGATATTGACTGAAGGAGATTCAGTGAGCTGAATATCGTCTGAACGGACAGCTCTTGGTTTTGTAGGATACATCTCACGCTTTTCTGCAGTCTACCCCATCTACGATGTTGTAATTTTCGACTGATTTTGTCTGTGATTCAGGATTCCTTACCTACTGTAACAATGTATGACCGCGCGAACGATCACATTAGCACAAGATTGTAACAATTTGTTGAAAGACGCCCGTATAAGTAGAATAATTTTTGACATCACATATGGAACGAATTTGATAATAAAATTTGTAGTTTTGTCCTTGCAAACAGTAACGGAAACTTTAGTGCTCTAGTAACATTTAGTGCCATTACATTTCCTGCTGGAAACTGACAGGTATTTGGGATGGTATTTTCCAATTTCATTATCTGTCACCTTGCGCGTATATTTCGGTTCTAAAAATGGAACACATATAGCATTAAAATGTGCATATTACCTTCCAACAAACTGTACATTTAATGCACAGATGTGAGAAACACATTGTCACATGTGCAGCAATAATCCATATGACACTGGGTGACAACGTACGTTGGTTGCTAATATTGCAGCTCACATATTAAGTATGAAAGGATTTACTTTGGTATATATTGATAAGTTGATGCTTTTGAGCTTTTTAATTACAATCTCTGTTTAAGGAACACTAGCACAGTTCGTTGGTACTTTTTATCATCAGGAAGGGCATCTTTGATTTAATACATGTCATATTTGTTCCAGAGGATTGCACACTGGCTACGATACTTTCTTTGTGCATAACACATAATTAAAAATCTCTCTAAATCTCTCTTATGTACGAGGGCTTGCTGACAATATTAACGCCTGTGATTTTTTTACGTGAATTATCTTAATAGTTAAAAAAACCGAACACTATACATTTTTAGAATGAAATTTTCACTCTACAGCGGAGTGTATAACACATCTTGAGGGCGAAAGGCAAAGGTCCCGAGTTCGAGTCTCGGTCCGGCACACAGTTTTAATCTGCCAGGAAGTTTCACTATACATTTTTGTTCTTCATGTTTATTTGTCAGCGTAGTCACTCTGGCGACGGACAAATTTCTCCCATGGTGATACAAATTTGGTGATACCGTCACTGTAGAACGTTTGACTGTATTGAGGCAGCCACAACCTTCTCTCTGCTTGCACCGCTTCCTCACTGCTTTAAGTTTTGAAACCATATGGAAACCAAATAAGGCCAAGTTGGCAATGAATTTAGGACGGTCGATGATAGTAGGTGCGAGGCTCTCTAATTGTTGCAGATGTCAACAGCGCACGTGTGTGTGGTCTCGCATTGTCACGCTGAAGCAGAGGCCGCTCCACGTGTGGACGAACTCTTGGAATTCGAAACTCGATTGCAGCATGCTGTCTCCCACGCATCGACTTGGTTACGTTACACACCGCCATTTTGCACGCTGCAGTTCGGAGTCCTCTAACGGCAGGGGGCTACAAATGTGTAGACATGCATAATAAGTGTAGAATGTTTATGTCGTTTGTTTTATTTAAGAAGTTTTAGAGTTCTTACACAAGAAATTCGGAGTCATTACATTTCAGCACGCCCTGGTAGTATCACATTTAAATACACTACTGGCCATTAAAATTGCTACACCACGAAGATGACGTGCTAAACACGCGAATTTTAACCGACAGGAAGAAGATGCTGTGATACGCAAATGATTAGCTTTTCAGAGCATTCATACAAGGTTGGCGCCGGTGTCGACACCTACAACGTGCTGACATGAGGAAAGTTTCCAAACGATTTCTCATACACAAACAGCAGTTTACCGGCGTTGCCTGGTGAAACGTTCTTGCGATGCCTCGTGTAAGGAAGTGAAATGCGTACCATAACGTTTCCGACTTTGATAAAAGTCAGATTGTAGCCGATCGCGATAGTTGTTTATCGTATCGCGGCCCTGCTGCTCGCGTCGGTCGAGATCCAATGACTGTTAGCAGAATATGGAATCGGTGGGTTCAGGAGGCTAATACGGGACGCCGTGCTGGATCCGAACGGCCTCGTATCATTAGAAGTCGAGATGACAGGCATCTTATCCGCATGGCTGTTACGGATCGTGCACCCACGTCTCGATCCCTGAGTCAACAGATGGGGACGTTTGCAAGACAACAACCATCTGCACGAACAGTTCGACGACGTTTGCAGCAGCATGGGCTATCAGCTCGGAGACCGTCGCTACGGTTACCCTTGACGCTGCATCACAGACAGGAGCGCCTGCGATGGTGTACTCGACGACGAACCTGGGTGCACGAATGGCAAAACGTCATTTTTTCGGGCGAATCCAGGTTCTGTTTACAGCATCATGATGGTCGCATTCGTGTTTGGTGACATCCCGGTGAACGCACATTGGAAGCGTGTATTCGTCATCGCCATACTACCGTATCACCCGGCGTGATGGTATGGGGTGCCATTGGTTACACGTCTCGGTCACCTCTTGTTCGCACTGACGGCGCTTTGAACAGTGGACGTTACATTTCAGATGTGTTGCGACCCATGGCTCTACCCTTCATTCGACCCCTGCGAAACCCTACATTTCAGCAGGATAATGCACGACCGCATGCTGCAGGTATTGTACTGGCATTTCTGGATACAGAAAATGTTCAACTGCTGCCCTGGCCATCACATTCTCCAGATCTCTCACCAATTGAAAACGACTGGTCAATGGTGGGCGAGCAACTGGCTCGTCACAATACGCCAGTCACCACTCTTGATGAACTGTAGTATCGTGTTGAAGCTGCATTGGCAGCTGTACCTGTACACGCCATCCTAGCTCTGTTTGACTCAATGTCCAGGCGTATCAAGGTCGTTATTACGGCCAGAGGTGGTTGTTCTGGTTACTGATTTCTCAGGATCTGTGCACCCAAAATGCGCGAAAATGTAATCAGATTTCAGTTCTAGTATAATATATTTTTGAATACCCGTTTATCATCTGCATTTCTTCTTGGTATACCAATTTTAATGGCCAGTAGTGTATATATATTGCATCTCATGACGCATGACGTTTTCTTTTGCACGACACTGGATCGGGGTGTAAAGTAAAAGTAAAACAACTGGCCAGTTGCGAGCAGGACTCGCGGACTGAGCGTTCCGTACGAACTTGATTATGTACTCCTGGAATCGACAATTTCGACCATTTTTGCCTGTTATTAATATTGGCAAGATTTCGTTTCAGCTGTTTCAATCATATAAATGTAACGTAACGTCATGCAGAAGGCGGGCGACCATTTCCCTCCATTCAGGCCGACCGTCTCGCAGTGCTTATGTCAAACGCCATGCAACGAATGACTTCATTACTCATATGACGCGTTTCGGAATTTACCTGTCATCAGATGCCCAGGAGCAATTACTGCACGTAGATACGGAGTTTCAAGTTTTATGTAAAACAAAAATTCGCTTGTATATTATAGCGGCCGATGCTCACGACCGAGTTTCTGTTGGAGAGCGATTCCCCGCCCCAATCCCGTGGCAAAATTGTCGCTGCGAATACCCTGGAAAATTGTGTGCATCAACATGTCCTTTGGTTCTATGAATGGGAGCTGTCTCCTCCTGGTATATAATTTGCTTTCTACCAACGAGGGTCTGTATTGTATCCGGATTAGTGTCACAGTTGGTGTGCGTCCCTAGATACGTTGTTGTCACCTAGCGAACTGGTTCCCCCTCAGGAAGCAGTTGGCTTTCCTCGCTCGGTCTGTTGAAGCTGCATGTTCCACTGATAAAATTTTGCTGTCTGGCAACACTTTTTTTCCGAGGACAAAGACTAATACTACCATATGGTTGGTTGTTCACTTCGGAGCATTTGTCGTTGCTGGTGAGGGTGAGGATGACCATTCGGGTTTTCACGAGTTTATGTCTGCGACTTTCTGGTCCTGCTTGCAACTGCCCCGATTTCGAGAACTCTTTGCCAGCATGCTGAATCTTGCTTTTCTAAGATGCTGCACTAACTGCTAACCTCATTGTGCGCTTGTTCTCTCCTCTGTTTTCCCTCTGTTTCGCTTCCTTTTGTAGAGTTAGTATTGTTTTTGCGAAACTGAAAAAAACAATAAGCCATGTGAGAGAGCAGTTCAGTGACGGAGGCCACGCCTCGGGATTCTACCCCAGCCCACTTTGTCTCCGCCAGCCTAAAGCTGACTGTCGCCGTTACTGATTGCGTTTCTTAAAATACATCTTCTGTTTGCACGAATATTCCGATTCCTCGGATGTCCTTTTCCTGATTCATACTATTTTCATATAAAACTTTCTGGCAGATTAAAACTGTGTGCCTGGCCGAGACTCGAACTCGGGACCATTGCCTTTCGCGGGCAAGTGCTCTACTATGTGAGGCTTTGGAAGGTAGGAGACGAGGTACTGGCAGAAGTGAAGCTGCGAGCACGGGGCCTGCGTCGTGCTTGGGTGGTTCAGATGGTAGAGCACTTGCCCGCGAAAGGCAAAGGTCCCGAGTTCGAGTCTCGGTCCGGCACCCAGTTTCAATCTGCCAGAAAGTTTCATATCGGCGCACACTCCGCTGCAGAGTGAAAATCTCATTCCGGTATTTTCATATACTTGTATGTAAACCATATCATTCTAATGTTTATTATCTTTATTTCAATGTAACTTAACTGTACACGTAGACTACTCAACAGATAACTTTTATTGGCAAAAAAAGAAGAGACGAGCGCTTTACAGCTCCGCTTCAGCGACCTGCAGAGACGAGCCTTCCCCGGATCGAATCCGACTGACCATTTAACGACTGTGGCTGATGAGACGACCAGCTTTCATTTGTTTTTAAGGTGGTTTCCGCCATTCATTTAAATAAATACCGGACTGGTACGCCCCGCTTCAGACAAACACTACGCAGATATCTAGAGAAACATTCTCACACTTGGTCACAGATTTACTCTAGACGCAGACAGACGGCGTACACAGATTCTTTCCCGATGACAGGGGGAGAGGGGCGTTGGTGACGTCAGGAACGACATCCGGCCACCAACGTCCACTAACATTGCCCCAACATATATAACACTGTCCATCCCGTAGATACAAATGGGAAAAGGTACGAAGTAGAAGAAGACGAATGCAGTATGATGGATATAATTATGATGTCCGCTTTGCTTTGAATTGCGTCTCTCGAATATCTTCGGTTTTCGTTAGCACATATGATGACTAATTTCATCTGTCCCTCGAACTCCATACCGTTTACGAAATTGTTGCCTCTGAGTAGGATGAGCAGACAACGGCCTTACCCCAGTGGCTCCACCGGTTCCCGTGAGATCACCGAAGTTACGCGCTGTCGGGCATGGTCGGCACTTGGATCGGTGACCATCCAGGCTGCCATGCGCTGTTGCCATTTTTTCGTGGTGCTCTCAGCCTCGTGATGCCAATTGAGGAGCTACTCGACCGAATAGTAGCGGCTTCGGTCAAGAATAACATCATAACGACCGGGAGAGCGGTGTGCTGACCCCACGCTCCTCCTATCCGCATCCTCCCTGAGAATGACACGGCGGTCGGATGGTCCCGGTAGGCCACTGGTGGCCTGAAGACGGAGTGCTGAGTAGGATGAGTGCTTCGCCAGCTGCCGACGACTCTCACACCCAAACCCCCTGATGTCAGATACTCAGATCGGTACCAAACGTTGTGCGTCGATACAGTACGAACCAAAACACCGATTTTGTTCGAGCTGCGTGCTGCCTTCCTGTAGAACATGTGCAAATGGTAATTAAAAATAGTACCAGAACTTCGGAGTATTGCAAAAGAGCAAGTGGCAATATATCTTGTGGGTGAGTTGGTAGAGCTTCATTTCGTTTTGTGACGTGTTAAAAGGACGTTTCTCAGTTTGTAGCAGTGTTCTTCTGACAGTCTGCTTTGGCTTCGTTAGTTGAATGGCTCTGAGCGCTATGGGACTTAACATCTATGGTCATCAGTCCCCTAGAACTTAGAACTACTTAAACCTAACTAACCTAAGGACAGCACACAACACCCAGTCATCACGAGGCAGAGAAAATCCCCGACCCCGCTGGGAATCGAACCCGGGAACCTGGGCGTGGGAAGCGAGAAAGCTACCGCACGACCACGAGCTGCGGACGCGTTAGCTGAAACCTATAGAGTATGGGTAGCTATTCTGTTACCTATACAAATATACGTTATATGTTTGCTACTTTCAACTGACGACGTGAAAGCATACTGCCAAAAGAACGCCTCTACAAGTCCGGTACGTCATTTTTACATGTTACAAAAATGTTGTTCCATATATCAATTTCATGCGTAAGCTCTTTAAAAAAAGGCATCGGTGTGTTTCAGTACGACGATCTGACGCTCTACCAACTCACCTACCAGAAACATTGAGAATTGCACCTCAAGATGCGCTTTTGTAGTTCTGGTGTTGGTTCAAATGGTTCAAATGGCTCTGAGCACTATGGGACTTAACATCTGAGGTCATCAGTCCCCTAGAACATAGAACTACTTAAACCTAACTAACCTAAGGACATCACACAACACCCAGTCATCACGAGGCAGTTCTGGTGTTGCTTTGAATTACCATCCACACATGCTCTACTGGACGACAGCACACAGCACGAACTAAGTCGGTGTTTTGGTTGATACTCTATCCATAAAAAACATTTGGTACCATCCTGAGTGTCTGACATCTCGGGGTCTGGGGTTGAGCAACGCGTTGCTCATGATCGACGTGCTTCATGCACGCAACCATCTCCTCGGGTCTGCATCTCACTTCAGCTCCGTCTCGATTATTTTGTATTCTTCCTCGCACATCACCCGAAATATACATATTGTATGTGCTTTGCACCACATTCACCACCCCAACCAATCTACACTTTCCTGCCGTGTAATACTGCAGTTATTATGACACAAGGGTCACAACGAAAGACTCGACATCTATCAAAATTCACTGAAATAGACGCCTAAAGTTGTCATCCAGGGCTTTCAGTCACAATCTAAGACAGTTTTCCCGCAAGGGACGCCATTTCAGAACCACTTCAGTGAGTTTTCACAAGTCTGCCCACCTTCTAGACTGTGCTGATGCCACTGTAGAGATGGCCGGTGTGGCCGAGCGGTTCTAGGCGCTTCAGTCTGGAACCCCGCGACCGCTACGGTCGCAGGTTCGAATCCTGCCTCGAACATGGATGCGTGTGATGTCCTTAGGTTAGTTAGGTTTAAGTAGTTCTAAGTTATAGGGGACTGATGACCTCAGATGTTGAGTCCCATAGTGCTCAGAGACATTTGAACCATTTTTTGAGCCACTGTAGACTTACCCTCGTGGATACGTCACACAGGGAACTGCTGTCTAGATAATGCGTTTTACTTATACTGTATCCTGACGTGGTGTTGGTTTGATCGTTACAATATACGCACCACCTTCTTTTTCTTTTCTTTCTTTTTTCAGTGAGTGACGTGGCGCAGTGGGTAGCTCAGGGGACTCGTGTTCGAGACGACGACGTTCCAAATCCGCCTTCGGCCATCCATCGTTTTCTGTTATTTTCCTAATCCGCTCCGGGTAAACCGCGGGATGGTTACTTTGACAGGGCACGGTCGATTTCCTTCCCGACTCTTGAAACAATCCGAGCTTGCGCTTCGTCCCTAGTGACAGCATTGTGGCAGGGACGTTAAACCATAATTTTCCTTCATTTTCGTTCTTCTCGTGCGAAGGAGTAGCAACGCTCATTGGCTGTGTAAAACGCTGGACGCTTGTGAATAACTACGAGTGGGAGTCGAATAGAAACATTAAAAACGTAATAAACATTCTCTGTTCTTCGTTGTTCTGTGTGTTGGCAGTACAGTTAGCAGTGCTTCGAAGAACGCCCAACAGGAAGCAGCACATTCCACACAAGCGAAGGAGTGTCACAAAGCCAGGTTATAGTAGCAGCCCCGCTTGCGACAAGCACTAATGAAGAGTAGCCTTCAGTTACAAATTATGTGACCAGTGAAGGCACGATACTCATCGAAATACATCGGAGAATGGAAGTCCAGCCATGTGGGGCATGTTTATCACTGGAGCAAGTGTCTGAGTGAAGTAGGAATTGAGAAATTTCGTGAGTTCTGTGGGAGATACTCCGCACCAAGGTCACGAAAATTGTATTGTGACACCAGAGTCAACTAGTTGCTGAAACCATTATGACGCACAGACTGCATCTAATGGTCGATGAAATAAACACTGCTCCGAACGTTAGCCTGGGGCAGCGCATCAGATTAATCAACACATTTTCGCAAAATGTTTACAATTTAGGTACCACGGAATCTCACTTCAGAACAGAAACAGTCAAGAGCGACTTTTTGACATCTGTGAAGGGTTTTTTCGATTCTTTGATACAGAAAGTGTTGGATCCTTGTGAGTAACGTTACAAGAGATGAAACCTGGATCCACCACCACCAACCCGAAAGCAAGAGAGCTAGCCAGTGATGGCACCATCCATCTCGCCGAAACTGAAGAAGTTCTGGATGCAGCCATCTGTTGGGAATTTTAAGCCTGCTCTTTTTCGGATGAACGAAGCGTTATCTTGGAAGTCTGCATGCCTTGGGGAAACACCATCACAAACGAGACATACCCCGATTGGTTGAAAAATCATTTTCAGCCTACAATCACATGAAACTGACTAGTCGTTTTACTGCAGGTATCAATTTGCAACATGACAAATTTCGTTCTCATAGGGTCTGTGCAACACTTGCGACCATCAATGTCCTTCACTCTGATACTCTTCCACATTCTCCATATTTACCAGACTCACACCAAGTGAGTGCCACGTGTTACGGCAATTCAAATAAGCGATGGGAGAAAAGATATTTCGCTCGAATAAAGAAATGTAACGGACGCTGCAGAGGTAGCTGCGGACACGATCACAATTTTCTTAGGAATCCGTGCACTTCCTGTGTGTCGGAGGAATCGGTTGAATCTCAAGGAGACTACATCATAAAATCAGGCAGTTGTATTCCACTATTATTCAGTGACTCACATGTAACAAATATTTAAATTTTCGTGAGACTTGCCATTTGTACTTGCTGCATCGATTCGTGTACAGCCGTCACGCATTGCAACTGCTACCATTTATTGGTGGCAGCCAATTATTAGCGGTCATCATATAAGTGTTGAATGAGTTTCTTCATATAGTATTTCAACGAGAGATGGACTGTTATGGCCTTTAAAATAATGTTAGCAAGAAATGTGCTGCGAGAGATATATTTTGTGTTCAAAGCAGAATTGACCGCCAACAAACTCTGCTGCACTCAAAACTGAAATACTGTATTTTTACAAGCATTCGTGAGATCATCTACATTGCTGTGTTGTCCGCCCCGGTAGCTGAGTGGTCAGCGTGACAGACTGTCAATCCTAAGGGCCCGGGTTCGATTCCCGGCTGGGTCGGAGATTTTCTCCGCTCAGGGACTGGGTGTTATGCTGTTCTAATCATCATCATTTCATCCCCATCGACGCGCAGGTCGCCGAAGTGGCGTCAAATTGAAAGACCTGTACCAGGCGAACGATCTACCCAACGGGAGGCCCTAGCCACACGACATTTCCATTTATTTATTGCTGTGTTGGTGTAACGTCTAAAAAACTGCAGTTAAATCATGTAGTAGTACAGAATAAGTATGTAATTATTAAGAGTATTAAGGGTCTTCACACAATACATCACAGACTACACTTGATATAGAGTAAGAAAAATAAAGAAAATTTTAGGCCTTTTGATACGAGCACCATTACAAGTTATGGCAGTCCACTTCTTTATTTAGTCACCTAAACCAAGATATTTATGTTCAGCTGCCACTTCCTATCCCCCAATCCCACCCCGCCTCGCCGCACCAACAATCCCTCTAACTGAAATTAACTGGGTCGCCAGACACCCTATAAAAGCTTATCCCCTGTGATAAGTGATTTTTTAGTTGGTTATTTTATCCATCACACACAGGGAATATGGAGCACACTAAACAGTAACGTCAGCACAAAGCACCTGAGAAACACTTATATCAGAATTGACTTACTGTTAATGACACGTCAGTATAAATTAAAGATTAAGGTGTTTCATTATACTCCGTTAATTAACGTCTTCATACTACTACACACTTTGAAATCTCAAAGTTGAAACCGGCCCCAGTGAATCCTTTAGATACTCATAGCTCCTCCTGAAAGTTAGTTACCATATCGAAAGCATCGCGTCCTCCAGTTTTCTACCGAACAGGTGTCCTTCCGCCAATCCATACATTAATTATGTGTTTTCTAGCCACTTTATTTTTCGCTGCGAACACTGTACCTTTCCGTTGTTCCAGGAAGAACTGCAAACTCCAGGAAGAATTGCCAACGAGTTTCTTTGTACTAGTAACACCCTTTCCTCCTACAACAATACGAACTTTGCATTTTACGGAAAAATTTGGAAATTTGTGGTAAGTCCTTATGAGACCAAACTGCTGAGGTCCTCGGTCTCTAAGCTCACACACTACTTAATCTAACTTACGCTAAGGACGACACCCATGCCCGAGGGAGGACTCGAACCTCCGACGTGGGGAGCCGCGCGAACCGTGCAAGACGCCCCAGACCGCACGGCTACCCCGCGCGGCTGCATTTTACGCTTGCGGCGTAGAAGTCGCGCCTAACACCGATGGCCCGCGCTGCCTCGATGATCGACTGCTGGAAGACGATTAATGCTTTCTTACTCTTTTAGTTGTCTCAGCGAAACCCATAAAACCAAGTTCCCATTGGTCACCCGGCTCCTATACCGCCTGACAGTGCCGTGATAGTGCATCCAATGTGAATTTCTGATACAGCTCCCTTCCAAATATCGCAGATATCACGTCACAAACAAACAAAAATTAACAGTCTGTAGATACATATCTATATCACATCTGAATTCACATCTATCTTCGGTGTTTCCAGAGCAGCTACAGTTTCCGTAACTACCTCAGGTATCGCATACACTTCGTAGCAAACAACACCGTGCACAGGATTGCTTTGCTGTGTCTGGCTTTCTGAGGGCTTAGGTATGCAGTCCTTTGCATTTCACCATGCCATTGCACACAGTAGACACATTTTTCACTCGATACTGTTAACCAGAGAGGTGTTATTCTGCCTGCAGCCAATCTGCAGTAGTAAACCACAGCAGGCTGACAGAGTTAGCTTTTCATCACTTAACACTTCCGGGCTCAGATGTCGTGGTCCATGCATAATACTCTCCCCTGACGTTTCGCCTCCGACTGCGGAAGGCATCCTCCGAGGACAATCGGCGAACTGCGACGAGACCGTGATTGAGCGCCATATATATAAGACATCCAGAGGGCGTCGCTGTCAATCACGTGACGTCGGCTCTGCTATGATCTCTGATATTGCCAGCTCTCTCAATTGAAATTAGTCGACTGTCACGCTGTTGCTGCATTGTTGACATCCATATCTTATCCAGCTTAATGCCTTCATCTTTTCTATTAAAATTATTGCCGTGTTACGCAATCTCAATGGCCTCTCTGTACATTCGCGCATAATAATGCAACGTCATTGCTATGACGGTCGTCGCACTAAACTTTATTTCGTGATCACCTTCCTGAAACACATGTTCCGCTACAGCCGATTTATCAATATGTCCGAGTCGGCAGTTACTTTTACGTTCACCCAGACGGGTGTTGTGCCTATATAGACCTTTCCACAACTGCAAGGAATTTTATAGACGCCTGATGTAACTAGAGGATGTCGTTTATCTTTTGCGGATCTTAAACATTCTTTTATTTTCGTGATGGGTCTGAAGACAGTTTCCACATCGTACTTGCTTAAAATTTTTCTAATGCGGTCAGTGACCTTACTGATGAATGGTAAGAACACTTTCCCCATCGGTTGGTGTCGATCCTCGTACGTCCTGGTTGTCAGTCTAGGGCGCAGTGCACGATCTATCTCTCTGTTGGAATACCCATTCTTCTTGAAGGTCGCTCTAAGGTGTTCAATCTCATCATCTAAGTGAAGTGGTTCACATATTTTGTGCGCCCTGTCTATTAATGTTTTAATCACCCATCCTTTATGACTTGGGTGGTGGTTGGAATCTTTCTGCAGATAACGGTCAGTGTGTCTTTTCTGAAAACCCTATGACCCAATTATCCGTCGACTCGTTTGATTACGGTCACATCTAAGAAGTTTAGGCGACCATCGATTTCCTTTTCCATAATGAATTGAATTCATGGATTAATACTATTCAGATGTAACAGGAAGGCATCCAGTTCCTCTTCCCCATGGGCCCATATAACAAATGTATCGTCTACATAACGATACCATCTAGCTGGTCTTTTTCTAACTATTTGCTTCAAGAAGATAAGCTACATCCTCTAGCTACACCAGGCATCAATAAAATTCCGTGCAGTTTTGGAAAGGTTTATATAGGCAGAACAAAAAAAAGCGTCAACACCTGTCTGGGTGAACATAAAAGGAACTGCCGCCTCGGACATATTGATAAATCGGCAATAGCGGAACATGTGCTTCTGGAAGGTGGTCACGAAATAAAGTTTAGTGAGACGACCGTCATAGCAAGGACGTCGCATTATTATGTGCCAGTGTACAGAGAACCCATTGAGATTGCCAAACACTGCAATAATTTTAATAGAAAAGATGAAGGCACTAAGCTGGATAAAATATGGATGTCAACAATGCAGCAACAGCGTGACAGTCGACTAATTTCAATTGAGAGAGCTGTCAATATCAGAGATCATAGCAGAGCCGACGTCACGTGATTGACAGCGGCGCCCTCTAGATGTGTTATACACACGGCGCTCACTCACAGTCTCGTCGCAGTTCGCCGATTGTCCTCGGAGGATGCCTTCCGCAGTCGAAGGCGAAACGTCAGGGGAGAGTATTATGTATGGACCACGGCATCTCAGCCCGGAAGTGTTAATTGATGGCAACACGTGCCGTGAAAGGCTTCATTCTAAGAATTAGCTTTTAACCCAGAAGTGGTAGTTACTCAGTTAAGCATTGCAATAAAGACCCACCTAAATCTGTCATCACGAAGTTACTTACACACCACGACGTAAACCTGTAATTTCACACTGAAATAATGAAAATGTATAGTAAAGGATGTGGTGTTTCACAGATAATATTACAGACTTCTAGCGGTTGTAGAGGGGTCTTAACAGATATACTTTTGGTACGGAACACATGTCCGAAAATGTACCATTTGGACGAGAGATTAGTTTAAAGCCAGCCGCGGTGGCCGTGCGGTTCTAGGCGCTGCAGTCTGGAACCGCGGGACCGCTACGGTCGCAGGTTCGAATCCTGCCTCGGGCATGGATGTGTGTGATGTCCTTAGGTTAGTTAGGTTTAAGTAGTTCTAAGTTCTAGGAGACTGATGACCTAAGATGTTAAGTCCCATAGTGCTCAGAGCCATTTGAACCATTTAAGCCGTTAGTTTAAAGATTGTATGATTTTCAAATCTCCCGTTTCACTTACACAAACTGAGGACGACTGCATAAGGCACTGGTAGAGCTATTGGAAGATTTGCCACTGTCACTCAGACAGAAAATGTTGTTTCAAAGTGGTAGGGCACACGCACATTCAACACGAGGCTTCTGAACCAATGTTACAGTGGAAGGTGACAGACCGAGGTGTATAAACTGCTGGGCCAGCACGGTCGCCAAATTTAATTCATTTAGACTTTTTCTTGTGGCGCCATATGAAGAATAGGGTGTACGAGACTCATATAATGTCTCGAGATCTCCACACACGAGTTATGGCGCCAGCAGAATTATTTAGCACAAACTAGTGTTTGTGGGCAGTGCCCACGGAAGCATGTGTCGCAGATACACTCTGTGCAGTGAAAAGAAGTGTCGCCACGTGGAGCAACTCCTGTAGAGCACCCAGACGGAGCTGACTGCCTGTTACTTTTGAAATCGTTTCTCTTCTTTGCTAGTTGGTAGCGTTTCTCGTTACGAGAGCTACCGCGACGGCTTCTCGTTCGCATCAGATGGACGCTGCGCCGACTGATCATTGTCGTCGGAAATTTCCGTGGAAACGAAATTTCCGGTGCAGGTGGGAAGGGCTACGTGGCCGGCGCCCTGGCTCCCAGACTGTCGCCCCGCCAGAGGGCGGCGCTGCTGTCGGACAGCGGCCGCTTCGGCTTCTACGACGACTTCTTCTGCGCCTCTGGTGGAGGGACAGGCCCAGCAGCAGCGGACGCCTCGGGATGCCGCGGAGACCACCACCACCAGCAGCAGCCAGATGGCGCACCGCCGTCGCCTCCGCACCAGCTGGACACCAGCAGCCCGTGCGGTAGGCAGCTTATTTCAGCAGAAGTCCAGAGAAAACCTATACACGTTGCTGCCCAGTAGGAGCGCAGTACCGTGAATGATGGTAAATAAGAAATTTCTTCTTATTGTGCGTATACAGCACATTAGCAACAACACAGCATTAAGTTTGTATATGGTTTGTGGTACACAGGCTGTAAGATGTAGTGCACTTAGCGATCATATCAGCAACAATGGCGCTAACCACACTGGGCACCGAGTAGATCTGGGCCTGGATGACAGACTACGGTACTCGTGTGTACGACTTTGTACACAACGGTAAGGAGAGGTGGGCTACGGAGTGGTGTGGCGACTGGGGTGTTGTGAAGCAGGGATACAACCCGTCCGCTTCCACCAATGACGTCATACATTACTCGTAGATAATAATGTCCACATTCAGTCGTAGATAATACACTACTGGCCATTAAAATTGCTGCACCGCGAAGTTGACGGCTACAGACGCGAAATTTAACCGAGAGGAAGAAGATGCTCTGATCTGCAAATGATTAGCTATTCAGAGCATTCACACAAGGTTGGCGCCGGTGGCGACACCTACAACGTGCTGACACGAGGAAAGTTTCCAACCGATTTCTCATACACAAACAGCAGTTGACCAGCACTGCCTGGTGAAAAGTTGTTGTAATGCCTCGTGCAAGGAGGGGAAATGCGTACCATCACGTTTCCGACTTTGATTAAGGTCGTATTGTAGCCTATCGCGATTGCAGTTTATCGTATCGCGACATTGCTGCTCGCCTTGGTCGACATCCTATGACTGTTAGCAGAATATGGAATCGGTGGGTTCAGGACGGTAATACGGAACGCCGTGCTCGATGCCAACGGCCTCGCATCGCTATCAGTCGAGATGACAGGCATCTTATCCGCATGGCTGTAACGGATCGTGCAGCCATGTCTCGATCCCTGAGTCAACAGATGGGGACGTTTGCAAGACAACAACCATCTGCACGAACAGTTCGACGATGTTTGCAGCTGCATAGACTATCAGCTCGGAGACCATGGCTGCGGTTACCCTTGACGCTGCATCACAGACAGGAGCGCCTGCCTTGGTGAACTCAACGACGAACCTGGGTGCACGAATGGCAAAACGTCATTTTTTCGGATGAATCCAGTTTCTGTTTACAGCATCATGGTGGAAGCATCCGTGTTTGGCCACATCGCGGTGAACGCACATTGGAAGCGTGTATTCGTGATCGTCATACTGGCGTATCACCCGGCGTGATGGTATGGTGTGCCATTGGTTACACGTCTCGGTCACCTCTTGTTCGCATTGACGGCACTTTGAACAGTGGACGTTACATTTCAGATATGTTACCACCTGTGGCTCTACCTTTCATTCGATCCCTGCGAAACACTGCAGGATAATGCACGACCGCATGTTGCATGTCCTGTACGGGCTTTTCTTGGATACAGAAAATGTTCGACTGCTGCCCTGGCCAGCACATTCTCCAGACCTCTCACCAACTGAAAACGTCTGGTCAGTGGTGGCCGAGGAACTGGCTCGTCACAATACGCCAGTCACTACTCTTGATGAACTGTGGTATCGTGTTGAAGCTTCATGGGCAGCTGTAACTGTACGCGCCATTCAAGCTCTGTTAGACTCCATGCCCAGGCGCATCAAGGCCGTTATTACTTCCAGAGGTGGTTCTTCTGGGTACTGATTTCTCAGGATCTATGCACCTAAATTGCGTGGAAATGTAAACACATGTCAGTTCTAGTATAATATATTTGTCCAATGAATACCCGTTTATCATCTGAATTTCTTCTTGGTGTAGCAATTTTAATGGCCAGTAGTGTAAAACAGTTCTGTGTTCCGGATAGGCGCTATCATTGTACATTAAAATAATTGAATGTGATTATTGGTTGTTTGCAGTTCATTCGGTACTTAATTTCATTCGTAGTGGTAATGAGGTAATTGGGACTATTAGTTTCTTATGTTAGGACAATTTTTAGTATCTCATTTTCGTTTGTAGGTATGGATTTATCTGTTCCAATGAATCTGGATAATTTGACAGAGGCTATGGGCGTAGACATGTTGGCCACGATTTGTTTTTTACAAATGTGTGGTCTCGTTGCCCAGTACGTTGGATGTCGTGAGTGCGGCGAACATATGCTACTCACAAGTGTATCTCGTCGCCGTACTAACGACTTATTCGTATGGTGCTGCAGCAAAGATCGGTTGTGGTGTCCATGAGACGAGGGACGTGGTTCGGAAAATCTAAGCTCGCTTTGAGAGACATTATGAAAATCACGTACTGTTGGTGTTTGAGATATCCTGTGTGGCTGTGTGTCCATGAATATTGTGTGAGTTTGCGTACAGTTGTGGACTGGTACTCTTTTTGTAGGGACGTTTGTGGGGAATACGTGAAACACAGGGGGCCGTTGGGGGTGCCGGGTGTTATGGTCGAAAGAAGTACAACAGGGGGGAACCTCCGGTGGGATTATGGGTTTGAGGGGCTATAGTTTCCGATGAAGAGTGTGACGATGTATTGTTTAAAGTAGTACCCAGTCGAAGGAAGTAAATTCTGGTCAGCTTAATTGAAGACCACGTTGCAGATGATTCCATTGTAACTTCAGATGGTTTTTCTTCGTATAGGAATTTAGGGAACAGGGATTATCAGCATCTCGTAGTTAATCACAATAATGAGTTCAGATCATTATCCACAGGGGCGTGCACAAATAGCATAGAGGGTTATTGGTCAGCTGTGAAATCTCTTGTAGGGAAGGGGAAACGCCGGATTTCCACACTTCACTTAGACGAATATTCATGGAGGCGTAGTATTCCCCAAACATATTAACCGTTTAAATGTTTTGTTAAACGTGTTGGGCAAATGCACCGTCCGAAATATGTTAGCTAATTTCACATTAGAATACGGGGTGGGGGGGGGGGGGGGGGTGAATGTGTTTGTCTGTGCGTGTATGTGTATGTAGGTGTGTGTGTTTTTGTGTTTTCGTAATGTTTTGTTTGTTGTGTAAGTGGGTATGTGATTTTTGTTGATGTCTATTTAGGTGAGCTTCGGTTCATTAAGAAGTTCCCATGCGGTAAGTTCAGTTTTCCATTCTTTTCTTTTACAGCGTTTGACTATTTGGCATATTTCATTGTTGTATTACACCATTACGTATGTTTTCGTACACTACAGAACGTAACAGAAATTTCGCAGCTGTCGCTCTTCCTTTGTTTCCCAACACCAGTATCAGTACGATTTTTTCGAATCTGTACTAGCAATATTAAAGGCGAAACGCCCGACGCAACTGAAATTTGTATCCCGTCCTTCATTTGGCCTTTACACTGACTCTACCTATTCGAAAAGAACGACATATGTAACATTGATGAGATTTATCTACGTATGTCAACTGAAGAGTAGGGTACAAATGTTGTGTATATCTGCATAGCTCAACTAAAGAATGGGATACTATTGTCACTGTTGTGATGAAAACTATAACTTTCAGTCGATACTATTGGCATCGAAGGCGAAAAAAACTGTACCCCATAGTGAATTACGGGATACTAATTGTATATGTGTCGTCTTACTGCCTCTTCGCGTAGTTCACCTGAGGTACAGGTTGCGAATGTGACGAACGTCCATTTCCACGTCTTCGTTAGCAGTGTACATAAACAGGGTGGTCCATTAATCGTGACCGGGCCAAATATCTCACTAAATAAGCGTCAAACGAAAAACTACGAAGAACGAAACTTGTCTAGCTTGAAGGGGGAAACCAGATGGCTCTATGGTTGGCCCGCTCGATAGCGCTGCCATAGGTCAAACAGATATCAAAAGCGTTTTTTTTTTTAATAGGAACCCCCATTTTTTATTACATATTCGTGTAGTACGTAAAGAAATATGAATGTTTGTTTAAGTAGGGCCACTTTCTTCGCTTTGTGATACATGGCGCTGTAATACTCACAAACATATGGCCCACAATTTTAGACGATCAGTTGGTAACAGGTAGGTTCTTTAAATTAAAATGCAGAACGTGAGTACGTTTGAACAATTTATTTCGGTTGCTCCAAAGTGAAACATATACCTTTGTGAACTTATCATTTCTGAGAACGCATGCTGTTACAGCGTGATTACCTGTAAATACCACATTAATGCAATAAATGCTCAAAATGTGTCCGCCAACCTCAATGCATTTGGCAATACGTGTAACGACATTCCTCTCAACAGCGAGTAGTTCGCTTTCTGTAATGTTCGCTCATGCATTGACAATGCGCTGACGCATGTTGTCAGGCGTTGTCGGTGGATCACCATAGCAAATATCCTTCACCTTTCCCCACTGACAGAAATCCGGGGACGTCAGATACGGTGAACGTGCGGGCCATGGTATGGTGCTTCGACGACCAATCCACTTGTCATGAAATATGCTATTCAATACCGCTTCAACAGCACGCGAGCTATGTGCTGGACATCCATCATGTTGGAAGAACATCACCATTCTGTCATGCAGTGAAACATCTTGTAGTAACATCGAGGAAATAAACAGTAGGAAATCAGTGTACATTGCACCATTTAGATCGCCATCGATAAAATGGGGGCCAATTATCCTTCCTCCCATAATGCCGCACCATACGTTAAACCGCCAAGGTCGCTGATGTTCCACTTGTCGCAGCCATCGTGGATTTTCCGTTGCCCAATAGTGCATATTATACCGGTTTACGTTACCGCTGTTGGTGAATGACGCATTCTCGCTAAATAGAATGCGTGCTAAATATCTGTCATCGTCCCGTAATTTCTCTCGTGCCCAGTGGCAGAACTGTACACGACGTTCAAAGTCATCACCATGCCATTCCTGGTGCATAGAAATATGGTACAGGTGCAATCGATGTTGATGTAGCATTCTCAACACCGACGTTTTTGTGATTCCCGATTCTCGCGCAATTTGCCTGCTACTGAAGTGCGGATTAGACGCGACACCAGCTATAACACCTACTTGGGCATCATCATTTGTTGCAAGTTGGGGCTGACGTTCCACATGTGACTGAACACTTCCTGTTTCCTTAAATAACGTAACTATCAGGCGAACGGTCCGGACACTTGGATGATGTCCAGGATACCGAGCAGCATACATAGCACACGCCCGTTGGGCATTTTGATCACAATAGCCATACATCAACACGACATCGACCTTTTCCGCAATTGGTAAACGGTCCATTTTAACACGGGTAATGTATCAGGAAGCAAATACCGTCCGCACTGGCGGAATGTTGCGTGATACCACCATTGCGAATATTACAGCGCCATCTATCACAACGTGAAAAAAGTGGTCCAACAAAAACATTCATATTTCTTTACTACACGAAAATGTAATAAAAAATGGGGGATTCTATTTAAAGAAACGCAGTTGATATCCGTTTGACCTATGGCAGCGCCATCTACCGGGCCAACCATAGCGCCATCTGGTTCCCCCTTCAAGCTAGACGAGTTTCGTTCTTTGTAGTTTTTTTGTTTGATGCTTATTTCGTGAGATATTTGTCCCGGTCACTGTCAATGGACCACCCCGTCTATATGTCAACGGAAGTATGGGATACAAATATTATGTACGTAGGTCCTTCTGCTATCGGTAGAACTGTTGTTGTTGTTGTGGTCTTCAGTCCTGAGACTGGTTTGATGCAGCTCTCCATGCTACTCTATCCTCTGCAAGCTTCTTCATCTCCCAGTACCTGCTGCAACCTACATCCTTCTGAATCTGCTTAGTGTATTCATCTCTTGATCTCCCTCTACGATTTTTACGCTCCACGCTGCCCTCCAATACTAAATTTGTGATCCCTTGATGCTTCAAAACATGTCCTACCAACCGATCCCTTCTTCTAGTCAAGTTGTGCCACAAACTTCTCTTCTCCCCAATCCTATTCAATACCTCCTCATTAGTTACGTGATCTACCCACCTTATCTTCAGCATTCATCTGTAGCACCACATTTCGAAAGCTTCTATTCTCTTCTTGTCCAAATTGGTTATCGTCAATGTTTCACTTCCATACATGGCTACACTCCATACAAATACTTTCAGAAACGACTTCCTGACACTTAAATCTATACTCGATGTTAATAAATTTCTCTTCTTCAGAAACGATTTCCTTGCCGTTGCCAGTCTTCATTTTATATCCTCTCTACTTCGAATATCCTCAGTTATTTTACTCCCTAAATAGCAAAACTCCTTTACTACTTTAAGTGTCTCATTTCCTAATCTAATCCCCTCAGCATCACCCGATTTACTTTGACTACATTCCATTATCCTCGTTTTGCTTTTGTTGATGTTCATCTTATATCCTCCTTTCAAGACACTGTCCATTCCGTTCAACTGCTCTTCCAAGTCCTTTGCTGTCTCTGACAGAATTACAATGTCATCGGCGAACCTCAAAGTTTTTACTTCTTCTCCATGAATTTTAATACCTACTCCGAATTTTTCTTTTGTTTCCTTTACTGCTTGCTCAATATACAGATTGAATAACATCGGGGCGAGACTACAAACCTGTCTGACTCCTTTCCCAACCACTGCTTCCCTTTCATGCCCCTCGACTCTTATAACTGCCATCTGGTTTCTGTACAAATTGTAAATAGCCTTTCGCTCCCTGTATTTTACCCCTGCCACCTTCAGAATTTGAAAGAGAGTATTCCAGTTAACGTTGTCAAAAGCTTTCTCTAAGTCTACAAATGCTAGAAACGTAGGTTTGCCTTTTCTTAATCTTTCTTCTAAGATAAGTCGTAAGGTTAGTATTGCCTCACGTGTTCCAACATTTCTACGGAATCCAAACTGATCTTCCCCGAGGTCCGCTTCTACCAGTTTTTCCATTCGTCTGTAAAGAATTCGCGTTAGTATTTTGCAGCTGTGACTTATTAAACTGATAGTTCGGTAATTTTCACATCTGTCAACACCTGCTTTCTTTGGGATTGGAATTATTATATTCTTCTTGAAGTCTGTGGGTATTTCGCCTGTCTCATACATGGTAGAGTTTTGTCATGACTGGCTCTCCCAAGGCCATCAGTAGTTCTAATGGAATGTTGTCTACTCCCGGGGCCTTGTATCGACTCAGGTCTTTCAGTGATCTGTCAAACTCTTCACGCAGTATCTTATCTCCCATTTCATCTTCATCTACATCCTCTTCCATTTCCATAATATTGTCCTCAAGTACATCGCCCTTGTATAAACCCTCTACTTACTCCTTCCACCTTTCTGCCTTCCCTTCTTTGCTTAGAACTGGGTTGCCATCTGAGCTCTTGATATTCATACAAGTGGTTCTCTTCTCTCCAAAGGTCTCTTTAATTTTCCTGTAGGCAGTATCTATCTTACCCCTAGTGAGACAAGCCTCTACATCCTTACATTTGTCCTCTAGCCATCCCTGCTTAGCCATTTTGCACTTCCTGTCGATCTCATTTTTGAGACGTTTGTATTCCTTTTTGCCTGCTTCATTTACTGCATTTTTATATTTTCTCCTTTCATCAATTAACTTCAATATTTCTTCTGTTACGCAAGTATTTCTATTAGCCCTCGTCTTTTTACCTACTTGATCCTCTGCTGCCTTCACTACTTCATCCCTCAGAGCTACCCCTTCTTCTTCTACTTATTTCTTTTCCCCATTCCTGTCAATTGTTCCCTTATACTCTCCCTGAAACTCTGTACAACCTCTGGTTCTTTCAGTTTATCCAGGTCCCATCTCTTTAAATTCCCACGTTTCTGTAGTTTCTTCGGTTTCAATCTGCAGTTCATAACCAATAGATTGTGGTCAGAATCCACATCTGCCCCTGGAAATGTCTTACAATTTAAAACCTGGTTCCTAAATCTCTGGCCTACCATTATATAATCTATGTGTTACCTTTTAGTATCTCCAGGATTCTTCCAGGTATACAACCTTCTTTTATGATTCTTGAACCAAGTGTTAGCTATGATTAAGTTATGCTCTGTGCAAAATTCTACAAGGCGGCTTCCTCTTTCATTTCTTCCCCCCAATCCATATTCACCTACTATGTTTCCCTCTCTCCCTTTTCCTACTGACGAATTCCAGTCACCCATGACTATTAAATTTTCGTCTCCCTCCACTACCTGAATAATTTCTTTTATCTCGTCATACATTTCATCAATTTCTTCATCATCTGCAGAGCTAGTTGGCATATAAACTTGTACTACTGTAGTAGGCATGGGCTTTGTGTCTATCTTGGCCACAATAATGCGTTCACTATGCTGTTTGTAGTAGCTAACCCGCACTCCTATTTTTTTACTCATTATTAAACCTACTCTTGCATTACCCCTATTTGATTTTGTATTTATAACCCTGTAATCACCTGACCAAAAGTCTTGTTCCTCCTGCCACCGAACTTCACTAATTCCCACTATATCTAACTTCAACCTATCCATTTCCCTTTTTAAATTTTCTAACCTACCTGCCCGATTAAGGGCTCTAACATTCCACGCTCCGATCCGTAGAACGCCAGTTTTCTTTCTCCTGATAACGACGTCCTCTTGAGTAGTCCCCGCCCGGAGATCCGAATGAGGGACTATTTTACCTCCGTAATATTTTACCCAAGAGGACGCCATCATCATTTAATCATACAGTAAAGCTGCATTTCCTCGGGAAAATTTACGGCTGTAGTTTCCCCTTGCTTTCAGCCGTTCGCAGTACCAGCACAGCAAGGCCGTTTTGGTTAATGTTACAAGGCCAGATCAGTCAATCATCCAGACTGTTGCCCCTGCAACTACTGAAAAGGCTGCTGCCCCTCTTCAGGAACCACATGTTTGTCTGACCTCTCAACAGATACCCCTTCGTTGTGGTTGCACCTACGGTACGGCCATCTGTATCGCTGAGGCACGCAAGCCTCCCCACCAACGGCAAGGTCCATGGTTCATGGGGGGAGTACTACTATTTACGTAAGAACAGCCTATTAGTGGCAGCAGAGGCGAATGAAAAAACACATGTAATATTTGTATCCCGTGCTTCAGTTGACCTATATAGTTCAACTGAACAATAGGACATTAATGCTAACGAAAACGAAGAAATCGACGAACGCTAAACTTGTATCCCGTACTGCAGTTAACCAATAGAGTTCGAATGAGGTTCGAGATACAACCCATGTACATGTTACGTGAGGTATTCTATGCTACCAATATTTCCATCCATTTTTCCCCTTCATTCTCCACATAAATAACACGATACAAGCAAGTGATATCCTTAACGTGAAAATACTACTTGCCTTGATATATGTCAGCTATATTTTTCGTCTCTCGTATCCCTTTGTTTCTGAACACCTCGTCAGCTCTTTCATCTGTGTAATAAATGCTCTCTGTCCAATTCCACCGTCATTGGTCAAAGCCGACGGGTAGTATCCCCTGCTTCACTAGACCCGACAACTGTCGTCGTCGGAAAGCTTTATAGGAGTAGAAATTTTTCAGCACATATCAGAGTTTGTGGACCATGTTCACGAAATCATGTGTTGCAGATACGCTTAGCGCAACGAACACTAGAGTCACCACGCGGAGCAACTGCTGTACAGCATGCAGACCACTGCCTGTTAGTTTCGAAATCGTTTTGTAGTGTCCATGTTAACCGTAACTGAATCTCCCGAGTGAACAAGTAACACAGCAAAAGAAGATTTACTTAAATTGTATTTCTCCAAACGTTCGATGTCTCCTTACAAGTGATGCAGGAGAAAATAAGAGTCCAGCTCATACAACATCAACGATGATGATGTTGGAGCCGCTACTAGGCGATGTCTGCGTGGCGTCCCATAGCGAAGTGGCTCCGAGCGCGAGTGGGCTGTGTAGATGTAGATGTAGACTTACTGATGAAGATGTTAATTCATAACAGAAACTGCATTGCACTACTTCATTTAATTGCCCTTAGCAACGACGTTTGTAAAAATACTAAAACAGCCGGTAAACACTAGTTTCAAAGCCAGAGGGTGTTAACGCTTTTAAATGTGACGATCGTTCTCTCCGGACTTTGTGTCGACATCATCTGTTTCAAGTAGTGCAGGGAAAGAAATATTGGAGATGATCCACTGTTTTCCTTGCAATAAACTCATTTTACGTGGACCAATTTTACATTTTCGCGGAATTACTCTAACTGAAGTATCCACTTCAACCATGTAGAAAAATGTATCAACGTTGCAAAACTTGCACCCGACTCAGTTTCAATAAACTGATGTAGCGAACACTGTTTACCATCGCTCTTTCTCACCGGAAAATACGCCATTGACTTATAGATCTCTATAACTGTGCTGCAAAAGTAATTTCGTGTGGAAGCAATGCACATAAATTGCAGAAATCAATAGTGCCGTGACTTTCAGTTATTTATATTCCTGAACCAACCTGGGTCTTCATCATTTCAAGCCCCGAGTACCGCAACGTCATGCTGATACCAACAGCGTGCTCGCACTGCCAACTTTAGTGTTCGTTTTTCTTGATTTTGCAAATAAAGTCACACGACCTACGAACATAAGAGATTTCATTTCGTTCCTCCTTTCCTTCTGGAAGATTAGTTTTCTGGTCAATAAGCTTCTTGCCTTCAAACCAGCGAAATGCGGCAAAATGCGGCCAGTAATCGCTTCAGAGACAGTAGTTGAGTGCTGTTAAAAAGATTTCTTTTTACGTAGTCGTAGGTGAAGGTATTTGGGTTAATCTCAAAACGTCTTAAGCAGCAACATTCACAAATTTACTGAATGAGTAAAGGTTTTTTTCCAACTAGCAAAAGGCTTTTAAGTCTGCACAGTATGGGCCAGGTAGATCTTTTGGACTGATAGCACTGCATTATAGTTTGCGTGAGAGCAAACATGACTTGCACGACAATGTGAATATAAATTTTACCTTCAATTTCTGAATACGGTGTTGACCCAAATATTAATTTTTTCCGCAGATTCGGATAAGTTTTGTTTGTTTCGTGAGTCCACACTTGCAAAACTCTACTTCCTCTCCCTCAAACCCCACTCTATGGGGAGAGAGGCAGAGTTTTAGTTTCAGCGAATCAAAATTTACGAAGTAAATAAGTATTTTTTATGTACCCGAAACCATTTTCCACTCAAAAATTAGAACATGGATTTTCTTTAATGGAAGCGCCACCTACCAAGAATCAAAACAAATGGTTAAGACAAAATGTACGTAGCTTTTTATGTAGAATCTTATCCTGCAATTAAAAAATGGGGGTTCCCATTTGAAATTTTAAAGTTGCCTCCCACCCCAACCCAGGGTGCTGGGTTGGCGGGCTAATTTTAGCACCAGCAGAAGTCCCCTTCGAATATAATCAACTTTGGATTCTACCCATTTTTTTCGTTTGAAGCTTATTTTTCGAGTTATTCTAGTTTGTCAACTTTTAAATTTACACCCTGTATAAGACGATAGGCCATTCTTAATTTCTGCCTGTGAAAGAATTTCTTAGCAGAGGTTGAATAGGATCAACACCGCTAGCCCGCATCTTTCTGCCAACGACTTAATTTATACGCAGGACTGTCACTCTGTTACCAAGGCGATATACAAGTGTTACGGTTTACCACACCATCGTTTACGTTCGCTCCCTCCCCACACCCAACACACGCTTTGGATGTCTTATAAATAATGACATCGAACGAAGATTTATACCCAAATTAACCAGCTTCTTATCAGTTTTTCTTCTGAGTACTCTGCCGCTGCTCTGAAGAAAAATACTCACGGGAAATACGAATATTCTGTATGGCAATCATGCGATATAACCATTGTTCCACGTCTATTATTCGAAAAATTGTGGAAATAAGCGACAGAGAATCACGTATGAGTAAGTGACTAACAATCCGTGAAATTTGCAATACTCCATCAGTCATCTGATGATTATGAAGAACTGCTGTTTGATTTACAGAGCACTGCAGTAAAAATTTAAGGGTTTCGTAGGAACCTGTTACCAAAATTCATTGCTATATTTGTCAGTTAAGACAGACGAGGAGGAAACAGTCTGACTTCAAACATACCATCTCAGCGGGATTTGAGCCTATGGCTACAGCTTACGCAGCACTTAGATAATGGGGTTCAAGAATGTAAACATTGTCTTGTTGGTGTAGTACAAAGGCACAGAGAAGCAGTTTAATTATTCATTTTATGTTCAATTTAACACGCTGCATCGTATTTCGTACACGTGTTGCTCACAATCAGGAGCATATGCATCCAGAAGACTGTTAAATAAACATAAATTATCTTAATGTACGTAACTTAACACAGAACTGTTTTGTTCATTGGTCGCTGCTGGAGTGTTTACTGGAGTATTTGGTGGAGGGGGTGTCAGTGGGTGGCCAGAAATAAACGTCTAGTGGTGCCTTCTGCTGGCGTGCAGCTGTATTTTGCTGTGATTCATAACTTAGCCTGTGAGGGAAACAGACAGTTTTACAGCAGATATTGTGCTGCAGTACTGTGTGATACACTTTTTATACGTAATATGTTCACTTACGATTTAGGCTTCCCAAACTTTATTTGATTCTTTGGTGCTCTGGAGGCGCCATGTTGTAGCCTTATACTGTTAATCTGACACTTATTTGGATGCAATTATTCCACAAAATCCTGCTTCCTAACCTTAGCAACCGTGGCAACTATTAATGACGAAGGAAACAGGTTTCCCCACAAAGCAATTGACGGGAGACATTGTAATTTTCCCGTTGAATATCCTTCTTACAGTCCAAAATTAAAATTTTCCAACCCATGTTACATATTATGCACAAACTGTTCGTTAAATCTCATCAAAATTACAAATAAATATCTAGTGAACTGAGTAGAATTGTTTGGTTCCAGTCCTGGAAGTCCGTCAACTGTCAATGAGTGGCCGAAAATTTTTCGGATGGCGCTTTATATGTAACTGTTTCTTAGAAAATATAGTGATTTTCGAACATTTGTTTTGCTATCGGTGTGATGGGGCTTTAACGGCATCCTTTCTTGGTTAATTGCTTTGTGATGGCGCTAAAACTTGTCAAGGGTGTATGATTTCTTAACTAATTGTAAGGTTCAGTGGCTGTCATTTCAGTTGCATAGCAGATAGTTATTTCTTAAGCAGATATGTACAGAAATTATGTATTTATCACAAGTAGGAGCTCTGGTCCCGCTTGGTGCTAATGAGATAACTGTTACGTATGTTAGATACGGTAGAATGATGGGTGGATCCCTTCTAATGTTAGGAGTTTTTGGTTCCGTTAACCTTTGTTCTTGAATGTGACATTAGGCTGCATATCTGGGCAGATGTTCATTGTGACACATCAGGGCGTAGTGTACGCTAGCTTTCAGAGCAGGATATATAAGTGGAATCGACAGCGCCATCACACCATCTTTACTTAGGTAGTAATCGTCAGATTAAGCACAACCTCTAATGTCATTCAGAACATGTGGATCACGTACCATCACCACATTCTCTCACCGCCCATACCACTCTGGTCACACAGTTGCTACCACCATCTAGTCGTGATGATTACACCATGAATGCTGCTGATGCTTTGCCAAGAAAAGCGAAAAGGGACTTTTTCAGTAAAATTTCTATTTGCAGTAAGTCTCGAGTTCTTGCAGTTTGATCTTGATTAATGCCTGGTAGTTTAACACACTAACCGTTGCTTTCGGGCAGCAGAATATTCGTGTGGGATTTACCAATGTGTAACTGCTAGAACATGCGACTACCGTAAGTAATACTCGGAAAGCGGCGTTAATTTGAATTTCAGTCCATCTCCTGACGACATATTGAAATATATCTGCTATGCCGTGATAATTGTGTTCTCTCAAGCTACTCTTAATAAAGCTGTTTATTGAAAGCAAATTGTACCATTACCGGTTTCGAATCGATGACTTGTTGCAAATGGCTGTCCACCGTCAGTCAGTACAGAATGCATAAATACACAAAGAACTTCACTGCTCTATGGGCTACTCTCCTTTTCCTGCATGTTTCCTCGACCGTAATTAGTAAATAAAATATGACAGATACTGCTACAAAACGTCGTGTCCCCAAGTCCATCAATAAGAATCTGCGAGGGGTAGTAATGCATGAAAGGAAAGAGAGTGTTGATTTTTGTGGCAATTCCGATCGGGATTGTCATATTACGCTTCAAAATCCTAAAATATTTATTTTCTCACTTCATATTAAAACAAGTGCTATCGTATGAAAGGAAGAAATGAATTATATGTATCTCAGGGAAATTTTCTGACGACTACTGACATGATGCTAGCTCCACTTACACCGTCGGATACGTGATTAGTGTCTCACTTTGTTACTATACTATGACTGTGCTGCATGTAGGTGAGGAGTTAGTGATATTCCTTCTATACACCTACTTTGAGCATTTGTTTCACGGGCAGGAATTAATATGATATATCATCTTATGTAGTGGTAGTTCGGCATTGTGATACAGCAGCATACGGATAGTCTCTGCAAATTCTAGAACCGTCTGCCCATCTGTGCCACCGCAGTAGAGCTCGGTAATTCTCATATGACTATTGCGGTAGCCTAGAGGGGTCGTTAATAATAGAAAGTTAGTGGCTACGCGAAGAATGTAATCGCAGCACCACACTCAGCTTGGTAAGGCTGTTGTTATTTCGGGTTCTCTCTGCTCTTAAACATACTGCACCTTGAAAAGCTCTTCAACAAAGACGTTTTTCGCTTCTATTGACAAGGCGTTAGCAACTGGTACATTTTACTACAAATAATCTTACAGATGGTACAACCAGAGCTGACGAGCTTGTACATAACGTGAAGGACAACGAAATGATTTAAAGTCAAAGGTAGTAGAATAGTTAGTGTATGTAAAACTGAGTAACAACTGTAACAGCTGTTTATTGTATTTTCACTGTATGACGGAGGTATATCTAATACTTCATGTGCCACGACTTGCAAGGTGCAAGTGCGCATAAAAACATGTCACTCCTCAGCAAAAGCTTGGATGAAACGGCGGATCGGATACCCATTTGCCGTTTCATCCAAGCTTTTACCAGGGAGTGACATGTTTTTATGCGCACTTCCACCTTGCAAGTCGTGGCACATGAAGTATTACTTTAGAGGAGTACCGAACAATTTCAAAGCAAGTTTAGGTGCAAAATAGCTTGTGCAAAACCCCTTCAGATGAACGCCAAATTAAGAAACGTGAACTGTTCAATTACAGTTAACACAAGAACATATCTGCAGCATTAGAATTCATCAGCTGCAACCTGAGTGGGTGTACAGAGCCGTGATCTTTCAACGTTATTTTATTTCACACTTCAGGTTTGCGCACACTTCCTGGTAATACATTTCACACATCATTGAAATGGCGTGATAAGACCTGCAACATAAATCAGTGACGACTGGTGCTACACATGCATATAAAATAATGTCCACCCACCAGGGCAGATTCAATGACAACTTTGTAACACTAACAGTAAAACATACAAATGACCAGTCACGAAATAGTGGAAATAATGGTGCCCCACAAGGGCAGACTCAATTACAATTTTGAAGGCGAACAACAAAACAACACAGATAGGCAAAAACTCAATAATAAAATAACTCAGCTTCAAATGGTTCAAATGGTTCAAATGGCTATGAGCACTATGGGACTCAACTTCTGAGGTCATTAGTCCCCTAGAACTTAGAACTAGTTAAACCTAACTAACCTAAGGACAGCACACACATCCATGCCCGAGGCAGGATTCAAACCTGCGACCGTAGCAGTCTCGCGGTTCCAAACTGTAGCGCCTAGAACCGCACGACCACTTCGGCCGGCAACTCAGCTTCACGTGGAGTTATGCAGTACTCCTGTACTGATCTAAATAACGAAAAGTGTGATTACATCCACATGAGTGCTAAAAGGAACTCGTTAAACTTCGGTTACACGATAAATCAGTCTACTCTAAAAGCCGTAAATTGAACTAAATGCCTAGGTATTGCAATTACGAACAACTTAATTTGGAAAGAACACATAGAAAATGTTGTGGGGAAGGCTAAACAAAGGCTGCGTTTTATTGGCAGCACACTTAGAAAATGTAACAGACCTACTAAGGAGACTGCCTACACTACGCTTGTCCGTCCTCTTTTAGAATACTGCTCCGCGGTGTGGGATCCTTACCAGATAGGACTGACGGAGTACATCGAAAAATTTCAGAGAAAGGCAGCACGTTTTGTATTATCGCGAAATGTGGAAGAGAGTGTCACAGAAATGATACAGGATTTGTTCTGGAAATCATTAAAAGAAAGGCGTTTTTCGTTGCAACGGAATCTTCTCACGAAATTCCAATCACCATCTTTCTCCTCCGATGCGAAAATATTTTGTTGACACCGACTTACATAGGGAGGAACGAACACAAAGATAAAATAACGGAAATCAGAGCTGGTACGGAAAGATGTAGGTGTTCACTCTTTCCGCGCGCTATACGAGATTGGAATAATAGAGAATTGTGAAGGCGGTTCGATGAACCCTCTGCCAGGCACTGAAATGTGATTTGCAGAGTATCGATGTAGATGTAGATGTAGTCTCAAGGAGTAGCTGCACTTCTGCAGGCATTTGTCTGCAGGGATCGTTCATTTCGTCCTGCAGTCACAGCCGCTATTCGGCTCTTTGCAGAATTGCTCTTCGCGGTTGGCCAACATGACGTTCCTAGTCCCACCCCAGTTTAAATTTAGACAGGCGTCGAGAGCTTTGAAACCCTTCTGGGACAGGCCGTTTGGCACGTAGGTCAGGAACGTATCATCGGTGAAGAACCAGGCTGGTTGTAGTGGCGTAGTAAATTCAGCCAGTTAACGTATTTATAAACATTTGCAAAAGTCATAATAAATTAAGAAGCTTGAGGAGGAAACCTAACTCAAGAAATCAGTTATTTAAAGACATGGAAAAATGTTGTGTACTGACCGCAATGCGGGTGACGCTCTCTAGGCGGTAGGTTTTTTTTTTTTTTTTTTTTTTTTTTTTTTTTTTTTTTTTTTTTTTTTTTTTTTTTAAATAGAGGCTGAGCCCCTCCACCCCCACACCGGCATGATGGCCAACTCAAAAGGTCTACTGCCATCTCTGCATAAGGGTTAGTGTTCACTAAAGTGAGGTGTCGCACGATGTGGGTACTGCGATGTTTGCGTACGTCTGGTTAACGTTAACCATTAATACGCGCTCATCTGGAGATAGATTGGTCGAAACCGGACGAAGGGTAGCGGTTTGAAGGGCAGAGGAATAAAAGTGCCTAGGCAAGAGCCAAGGGAAAAAAACCTCTGCGATAGTTAGGTCGGGTGGTAAGAGCAGTAGCGGTTGTCTTGCTGCCTGCGATAGGTTGTGCAAGGATAGGCTTTGTTAGTAGTGGGTATCATGCATGTCGATACCTTGACGTTGTGCGTTTGTGCTGCTCGGCGGCTGGCGCTGGGTGCTGGTACAGAGTCCTCGTTCAGCGTCAGCAACCTGCAACAGCTAGGTTTGTTATCGATCTTGTGTCCGATAGGTCATATACCGGAAGCACAGTGTGAGGGAATGTTGACAGATTGTTTCTGCGTCTGTGGGCGAGCTCGTCTGTGTCCCTGCTGTGGCCTGTTGGTTGGCTCTAATAGCAGCTGGTAGTTGCCAGTCAGTGTTGCTGGTACGCAGGGGCTTACCGACGTTTTTCGCTGTTTGCGAGTTAGTTTACCATAGGTGGCTATGCCCTAGCTAGCAGTGTCTTTGGCCGTTGTGCTTCCACCTGTGGTTGTGATTCTAGGCGGCAGTGCGGTATTGGAGTTAAAATACATCAGGTGTCTGGAGTGACATTACAGTCGAGATAGAGTCGTGTGCGGTACTTGAACAAGGCTACCTGAGATGGTTGGTTGGTTTGTTTGGGGAAGGAGACGAGACAGCGTGGTCATCGGTCTCATCGGATTAGGGAAGGATGGGGAAGGAAGTCGGCCGTGACTTTCAGAGGAACCATCCCGGAATTTGCCTGGAGTGATTTAGGGAAATCACGGAAAACCTAAATCAGGATGGCCGGACGCGGGATTGAACCGTCGTCCTCCCGAATGCGAGTCCAGTGTCTAACCACTGCGCCACCTCGCTCGGTACCTGAGATGGAGCTTGGATATACAGTTCGGTCAAGGCACGCTAGTTTTGCATGTCAATGTTAAAAGTCTAACCTATTAATACTTCCGTCATTGATGAAGACTGCAAAATAATGGTAATTATCTCTTTCAAAAAGATCGATGATTTTTTTTAAAAACAATTACTAAGTGACATTTTTGAATTATAATTCTCTTTATCAGTGATACTTGTACTAGACTAGCCTGCTATATCTTATCATAAACGTGCTTCCAGTTGAGGGGACTTAACATTTGAGGTCATCTGTCCCCTAGAGCTTCGAACTACTTAAACCTAACTAATCTAAGGACATCTCACACATCCATGCCCGAGGCAGGATTCGAACCTGCGACCGTAGCGGACGCGCGGTTCCAGACTGTAGCGCCTAGAACCGCTCGGCCACATCGGCCGGCCCCATAGGTCCCGGGTGGAGGATGGTAGTGGACTACGAAGATTTACTAATCTAAAGCCCTGAGATCACATTTTATGACATATCAAATGCTGCTGCAAAATTCATTCCGATGTTTATCCTACGGTCCCACATTCCTAAAAGCGATATAGATGTCACCTTTGAAGCATTACGTCGAAAATCGTTTCAAAAGGCTTCACTCTGCTTAGAATGATAATGTTACCTCTGGTGATAAATTATCCTCATGAGTGCCAAAATAAGATCAAAAATCTTAACGAACAAGAACATTTAAAAAACTTTTTTTTTCACGATACGTTTTCAGAATCCGTTCGATATGTTGTAATACGAATGAATCTAGAGCCGTCACACAGTTCACAAGTGTTCGACACTTATTGTAAACAACTGGCCACGCTCAGCTTCTCAGGCTTCATGTTGTGCAAACATCTTGTTTGCCTGCAGATATGCATTTGCTTCATTCCACCTGTTTGCCATTGTTGTTTTTGCAAGCTCGACACATTTTTCGTCTTGGATTTTCTGAGTGTCGTTTGTTGTCCTTACTATTTTCGCATTATTAACCTTTACAACACATACTCTTATGAGTGTGGGTAAATATTTTTAATGTCATATATGCCAGTGCTTTTGTCATTATCATTTGCTTCCCTCCTGTTCCCCCTTCGCTTCCTTCTCCAGTCCTGTTATGGAACAGACCCTCCCCTGTTTAAGCCCAACTTCTTTTATGTCTCTCACCGAGCGAGTTCGCGCAGTGCTTTGCACAATGGACTCGCGTTCTGGAGGACAACGTTTCAAACCCGCATCCGGCCATCCTGATTTAAGTTGTCCGTGTTTTCCCTAAATCGCTTCAAAGCAATTCCCGGGACGGTCCCTCCGTCTCTCATGACCTTGTTGTCGAAAGGGACGTTAAGCACTAATCTCACCCTCCACCTTCTCTTCGTAAGTCTCATGTGTCGGTCAGTCTACTTGGACGATAGTAAACTTCCAAGTTCATGTTGTGGTGTCACCGCCAGACACCACACTTGCTAGGTGGTAGCCTTTAAATCGGCAGCGGTCCATTAGTATACGTCGGACCCGCGTGTCGCCACTGTCAGTGATAGCAGACCGAGCGCCGCCACACGGCAGGTCTAGAGAGACGTACTAGCACTCGCCCCAGTTGTACAACCGACTTTGCCAGAGATGGATCACTGACAACTACGCTCTCATTTGCCGAGACGATAGTTAGCATAGCCTTCAGCTACATCATTTGCTACGACCTAGCAAGTCGTCATAGCATTTGATATTATTTTATATTGTGATTATAACATGTACCGTCAAGGGCGATGTACACCAATTGTGGATTAAAGTTAAGTATTATATCAACTACGTACTTTATTTGCTACTATTAACTCCCTTAACTGTTCCAGACCTCGCGCCAGTCAGCGTGTAATTAAACGCGTGCATTTCGGCCTCCTCTAGCAACACAGTATTGGCTCTTCTGCCAACACTTCACATGTTACATTCTTAAGTGGTGGACGATTTGCCATGTAACAATAGTTACTCGTATTTCATTATGCTAGTTTCCACCATGTTTGTTGTTACAATTATTTTCATTTAACTTATTCCGTTGCAACTTGTTCAAATAACAAATGTGAAACAGGCTTGGTGGGTGACACCGATTGTGGTGATCGAAAGCAAATGTACATGTGGTGCTGTTATTAGATTGCAATATTCATCTTTTCCGTGCAACTAGCGCAATTCCACATTACAGGGACTTCTTGCCTAAAGATATTCTTCTCCTTTTCTGTGTCCATTTCTCTTTTTCCCGGTTATGGTTAAATTTTGGGCACTGAAGTAGCACTGAATTACCTGTAGGTATGTACCTGTCGAAACTGCACGTGGAGAGTCAGGAGGAAAGGTATTGAGAGGTGATAGCGTTAATGATTCTTGACAAAAAACTTCATATTGATATATGCCCTATTCCGAATGATTTCTGAGATAGAAAACATTTAATATCACTTTTGCACGCTTTTCTTCAGTAACTCGGAAACCGCACCCTCTAGCGAAAATGTGTCGCAGTACAAAATTAAACATCATTAAATATCCTGCAAAGACGGTCATATTTATTTTCTCTCTACGGCTAATACTTTGCTCGAAGAGAGCATGAGAATACTGTAAATCTCATGCGACGTGCATGAACTGCAGCTTAGGTAGTTTTAGTAGGACAATTTGAGGTAGTTTCCCGACTTCATAGACAATAAGTGTCTGGTATCAAATTGTTCGTCTCAATTTCCTCTACACTACTTTGGTTCAAAAATGGTGCAAATAGCTCTGAGCACTATGGGATTTGACATCTGAGGTCATCAGTCCCCTAGACTTAGAACAACTTAAACCTAACTAACCTATGGACATCACACACATCCGTGCCTGAGGCAGGATTCGAACCTGCGACCGTAGCATCAGCGCGGCTCCGGACTGAATGGTCTAGAACCGCTCGGCCACAGCGGCCGGCTACACTACTTTGGTAATTTGTAAACAAGGACAATGTCTGAATATTACAAAAAATAAATTACGATATTCATTAAATGTGTTCTACCGTGAACCGTGCGACATAGGGCATATGTCAGTAGGAAGTTTATTGTTGATAATCGCTATCACACCTCAGAGCATGTACTTTTGCTCCGGACTCTCCCTATATGTTGACCACAGTCCACATATCTCTGTAGCATTAACGTAACAACTGGCGTCTTCTCTCGCAGGCTGCAGCACAGACGGCAACGGAGGCAGACTGCTGTCCCCGGCAGCCGGCGACCCTCCAATAACACCGTCGATCGCGTGGCGCAAGCTGTCAGAAGCGGAAGACTTGTTGGTAGAAATGCCGCCTCCGCCAAGTCCGACTGCTACGAAGCCAAGTCCTAGAGCGCACCCACGACCAGACTTACGGCACGGAAAAGGCGGTAAAAGCAACTCTCCGCATTCGCCAGAAAGCGGACGCAGAGAAGCGTACAAGTCGCGCCTAAAGCAGTCTTCGAGCTGCATGTCAACTGAGCGGCAGACGTCAGCGCCGTCCGTCGTGTCGTCTGTCTCTGCCATCCCATCGGAGAATGGAGTTCCCACGTCATACAACCCACTTAAAATATACAGCAGCCTCCTGTCACCAGATCACCAGAGAACAGAGCCGCAGTCACCCTCAACAAAGCTGACCCGCCGAAGAGACGGTGCCACGAGGGAGAGGAACATACACTCTGCGTCTGGCGGAAGCAAAGAATTTCGGACCGTATGCTCAGAATGTGGTCGTCGTTTATCAGCCAACTCCCGCCAGCAATACAGCGACGTGCAGCAGTCATCAGATGTATCGTGCGTACAGCGAGAACGGCCGTCGCAGTCAAAGTACCAGACTTCTACAAGCACTGGGACGACGATAGCTGCTGTTTGCCCTGAATGTGGCCGCCCCACACCATGGCATCAGTACACCGAGTACGACCGCTTCCCAGAGTCGTACATCGTTCAGAGAAACTCAGCCAATAGTTCTGCGGACAGTCCGCCACCACTGCTCACATCCGACTATCCCAATTCGTCCCGCGATCCTCGGTGTGAAGAAAAGGGTCGTCAGTCTGAAGGGACTCGCCCTTGCAAGAAGCATGAGGTTAAGAGAAATAGTGATGTGAGTGAAATGAAGAACGCACCCTCCATGCAGCAAAATTCCTCAGCCTATACCAGTGAGATAACAGATCAACAGTCTCTGTCGGATGCTCCTTCCACACTTTGCAGCCAGTGTCGCCTTCGGCTCTCGTCGCACGCACCAGAATCCGCTGAGAGGACACGGACCGACAGCTCCTTACAGCCGTTAAAAAAAGTGAATAACTTAATAGATGATGCTCAAACAAAATTACAGAAATCACCACGTCAGAAGACGGTATCTGCAGGGGAGACATTTGCAAGCAACCACGTACGCACATCACAGATGACTAGAGAGATGCTATACGATCTACTGAGCAAGCCATATGAACCCTTGTTTATGGCATACAACTCACATATACCTGAAATGTGGCCTGTATGGAGTGGCTCCTTAAATCCACAACAGACAGAAAATACCGCAAACGATTTACTTACAGAACAACACGATAGTGAGCAAAACAGTGAAAGACAGTCTCCAAGATGTCAAGAACATATTCAGCAAGGTTATTCTTCCCGGCCAAGGGATGTCAGATGTGCGCTGCAGAAATCAGTTACCGACCCTGACCAGGATGTTTATTGCCCACAGTCATCTCCGATGACTGAAACGTACCGGATGTCGACGGCGACTTATCATAATCCTCTTCCACAGCCTGAAGACCAGCATATTCCTTTAAAGGAGACATATCGACATAATACTGTGCAACAACCAGCTTATGCCGAAATGAATAAATGCCATCCGACGGCAACATACAATGTTCTTTCGTCCACCAGTATGGGGATGGTTCCAAACCACTCTCAGAAAAATATTCATGACACCCAATTTCACCACAACACGGATTTGCTGCCAGAATTATTAATGAAGAACAAAACATACGATTTAGGTCACATATTTTCGTCTACTACAGAACCTCAAGATGACCGAATCTTATCTGCAGAACCATATAGGCGATACAGCTTCTTTCCTCTGTCGCCGTCAGCAGGAAATGGAGCACACTCGGCACCTCAGGCCACTTCTGTACAACCTACACAACCATCAGAACCTCCCCACGCACAGCCGTGCTGCCATTCAGCACAACTCCAAGTGGGTGGCTCGGATTCTGTCTCTTCTCTGATGGCGGCAGGTGCGCCACCCTGCCAGCACAGCTCTGATCTGCCAAGTTATGTAACCTCACCTGTGGACAGTTGGCTGCAATACTCTTCTGCCACTGAATCAGACAGCAGTGGCGTTTCGTCCTCAGCGTACTAGAAGTGTGACTACCTCCAGTTCGTGCCTGCTGCTGACCAGAAACAGAGAGGGTCCGACGACAACTGGACATCGCCATTTCTCCTACACCTGTGGAAGTACTACCTCTATGCTGACCCAGAGCACCACCCCTGATGGCTGGTAGGTAATGCATGTTGCTCAAAATTTTTCTTCCTATGAACGGGCCAGTCACACTAATGTGACCACCGTCTATGTTCGACGCAAATGTGCAGTAATCACTCCGAGACGACAGGTGGCAGCAGTGGCAGGGGAGGATACATACAGGGTGGACCACTGATAGTGACCGGGCCAAATATCTCACGAAATAAGCATCAAACGAAAAAACTACAAAGAACGAAACTCGTCTAGCTTGAAGGGGGAAACCAGATGGCGCTATGGTTGGCCCACTAGATAGCCCTGCCATAAGTCAAACGGATATCAACTGCGTTTCTCTAAGTAGGAACACCCATTTATTTTACATATTCGTGTAGTACGTAAAGAAATATGAATACTTTAGTTGGACCACTTTTTTCGCTTTGTGATAGATGGCGCTGTAAAAGTCACAAATATATACGTACGTGGTATCACGTAACATTCAGCCAGTGCGGACGGTATTTGCTTCGTGATACATTACCTGTGTTAAAATGGACCGTTCACCAATTGCGGAAAAGGTCGATATTGTGTTTATGTATGGCTATTGTGATCAAATTGCCCAACGGGCGTGTGCTATGTATGCTGCTCGGTATCCTGGACGACATCATCCAAGTGTCCGGACCGTTCGCCGGATAGTTACGATATTTAAGGAAACAGGAAGTGTTCAGCCACACGTGAACCGTCAACCACGACCTGCAACAAATGATGATGCCCAAGTAGGTGTTTCATCTGCTGTCGCGGCTAATCCGCGCATCAGTATCAGACAAATTGCGCGAGAATCGCGAATCTCAAAAACGTCGGTGTTGAGAATGCTACATCAGCAGCGATTGCACCCGTACCATATTTCTATGCACCAGGAATTGCATGGCGTTGACTTTGAACGTCGTGTACAGTTCTGCCACTGGGCTCAAGAGAAATTACGAGACGATGACACATTTTTTGCACGCGTTCTATTTAGCGACGAAGCGTCATTCAGGAACAGCGGTAACGTAAACCGGCATAATGTGCACTATTGGGCAATGAAAAATCCACGATGGCTGCGACAAGTGGAACATCAGCGACCTCGGCGGGTTAATGTATGGTGCGGCATTGTGGGAAGAAGGCCCCCATTTTATCGATGGCGATCTAAATGGTGCAATGTATGCTGATTTCCTACGTAATGTTCTACCGATGTTACTACAAGATGTTTTACTGCATGACGGAGTGGCGATGTACTACCAACATGATGGATGTCCGGCACATAGCTCGCGTGTCGTTGAAGCGGTATTGAATAGTATATTTCATGACAGGTTGATTGGTCGTCGAAGCACGTTCATCGGATCTGACGTCCCCGGATTTCTTTCTGTGGGGGAAGTTGAAGGATATTTGCTGTTGTGATCCACCGACAACGCCTGACAACATGCGTCAGCGCACTGTCAATGGATGTGCGAACATTACGGAAGGCGAACTACTCGCTGTTGAGAGGAATGTCGTTACACGTATTGCCAAATGCATTGAGGTTGACGGATATGATTTTGAGAATTTTTGCATTAATGTAGTATTTACAGGTAATCACGCTGTAACAGCATGCGTTCTCAGAAGTGATAAGTTCACAAAGGTACATGTATCACATTGGAACAACCGAAATAAAATGTTCAAACGTACCTACGTTCTGTATTTTAATTTAAAAAACCTACCTGTTACCAACTGTTCGTCTAAAATTGTGAGCCATATGTTTATGACTATTACAGCACCATCTATCAGAAATCGAAAAAAGTGGTCCAACTAAAACATTCATATTTCTTTACGCACGACACGAATATGTAATAAAAATGGGGGTTCCTATTTGAAAAAACGCAGTTGATATCCGTTTGACCTATGGCAGCGCCATCCAGCGGGCCAACCATAGCGCCATCTGGTTTCCCCCTTCAAGCTAGATAAGTTTCGTTCTTTGAAGTTTTTTCGTTTGACGCTTATTTCGTGAGATATTTGGCCCGGTCACGATCAATGGACCACCTTGTATGGTGTATCAGGGGATGGGGCAAACAGTGCAGTCGTTGTCATGATATGGAAACAGAGTGATATATCTGACGTCGAAAACAGTATGAGTACTGGATTCTGGGGGCAAGGACTAAGTTTTTAAACTGTATTCTTACCGCCATGGTTAAAGCATATCGTGCATAGCAAAACAGCGCTACCCAAAACCAGCACCGAGGCCACTGCAGCGTGCCATGTGCCATAGATGAGAGTGGTGAACGACGGCTGTGGAGATGTGCACAGGTGAATAGACGTGCAACTGTTGAACAACCGACTGCCCAGATGATCCAAGGGACTACCAACAGTGTCCCCTCAACGACCGTTTAGTGAACGTAGCTGCGCATGGGCTTCTGAAGGAGGCACCTGGTTCAGGAGCCCATGATGACTGCTGCTCGCCATGACGAAGGCTGGAATTTGCACACCAATACCCCAGCGGGACGTCCACGGAGATGTCCTTTTCAGATGACTCACATTTCATGCTGCGTCGTACAGAAGACTGCTGACACGTGCGGCATGAAATCTCTGAAAGGAAACACCCTGCAACAATCGTCGGAAGGGTCCAGGACAGTGCTGTGTGGTGCACAGCTTGCAGAAAATGTGCGTGGTCTAAGAGTACCAAGATGAGCTTACTGTTCTCTTCCGGTTACCAAACTCCCCAGATTTAAACCCAGTCTAGTATCCAGGGGGACCAGCCCGACGAGGCTGTTTGTGACATTGACCGACAGCCGAGAAACCTACCGCAGCTGAGCACAGCATTACAATCAGCATGGCTCCACATCCCTGTCGCGTACCTTCCAGAATCTCATTGGCTCTCTCCTCCCACATGTCCACGATGCAAAAAGCCATTATTCATGGTTTTGACATGTTGTCACATAAATGTGATTGGACTGTGTATTATTAATAAGTACTTTCAAGCTGCCTTCCACCTCTTTTTTGTGCCCTTTATCGCCTATAATCTCAGAGGATCTTAAAGTTTGCCGGAGAGAGAGTCTTCCTTTGTGTGTGTGTGTGTGTGTGTGTGTGTGTGTGTGTGTGTGTGTGTGTGTGTGTGTGTGCAATGAGGTTATGCATCAATGTTTGACGCTGACAGCTTCTCATTCTTGTAGTTAACAAGGCCTGTGTCATGTCACACGAACATTGGAGGGCATTCCCTGGGTGTCGTCACTCTGGAAGACCCGATGGATCAACACAAATATATATCTGTCCTTTCGGAACATGCTGACCTCTACACGAAGTTTCTTCTTCCTCCGCACAATTTCATCTACCAGCAGGACAGTGCTGTGTGGTACACAGTTTGCAGTGCATGTTAGTGGTGGGAGAACGATAAAATCTAAAAGACCAATCAAACAGCATATGTGGCTATGCTCTGTGCGGAATGATCTGGGGCGTTGTCGTAGAGCGGAAATACTGCTTTGCACAGCACACCGCACCGCTTCGTCTTGGTAGCCTCTCGTAATCTCGTCAGAAGGTTTCGGCAGTTTGCTTCCGTGATGATTTACTCCCTACGGGCATTATCTGTTAGCACCCCTCCATAGAAGTCCCTTGTCTGCTGATGACAGAACCATCGCCTCCTTCGGCAGTGATGAAGTAACATGTTTCAGGTACTTGCTTTGCTCCTTTGTCTGGGGATCATATTGATACATCCAGCACTCATCTGTGGCAGTTAGGCGACTAAAGAAGTAATCTAGATAGTCCAGATTCGCCTGACACGGTTTCAACGTTCCCACTGCTGCTTTCAGTGGTAAACAGGCGCGAGGCGACATCACTCATGGTCAAAGTATATTGTTAGATGTTGCAAATAAATCCGTGACCGATTTTCACTCATTCTAGTATCACCTAGAAATTGATACGGTCGAACTTCTAGCACTTGAGCTCCCACTGGTTTTGCGATTTTCTGTTCTTTACAAAAACGAGGTCTGTCACTTCGTTCTTCATCGTTCAGATGTACCTGACCGCAACGGAACCCTCGCATCACTTTTGGCTGTGTAATACAATTTTGCTGTTTTTCAGTGGTGTTGTCGTTCTAGCTCCCCTAACGGCCTGAGTGTAACAGAAACTGCAGATACAGGGTGTTTCAAAAATGACCGGTATATTTGAAACGGCAATACAAAGTAAACGAGCAGCGATAGAAATACATCGTTTGTTGCAATATGCTTGGGACAACAGTACATTTTCAGGCAGACAAACTTTCGAAATTACAGTAGTTACAATTGTCAACAACAGATGGCGCTGCGGTCTGGGAAACTCTATAGTACGATATTTTCCACATATCCACCATGCGTAGCAATGATATGGCGTAGTCTCTGAATGAAATTACCCGAAACCTTTGACAACGTGTCTGGCGGAATGGCTTCACATGCAAATGAGATGTACTGCTTCAGCTGTTCAATTGTTTCTGGATTCTGGCGGTACACCTGGTCTTTCACGTGTCCCCACAGAAAGAAGTCACAGGGGTTCATGTCTGGCGAATAGGGAGGCCAATCCACGCCGCCTCCTGTATGTTTCGGATAGCCCAAAGCAATCACACGATCATCGAAATATTCATTCAGGAAATTAAAGACGTCGGCCGTGCGATGTGGCCGGGCACCATCTTGCATAAACCACGAGGTGTTCGCAGTGTCGTCTAAGGCAGTTTGTACCGCCACAAATTCACGAAGAATGTCCAGATAGCGAGATGCAGTAATCGTTTCGGATCTGAAAAATGGGCCAATGATTCCTTTGGAAGAAATGGCGGCCCAGACCAGTACTTTTTGAGGATGCAGGGACGATGGGACTACAACATGGGGCCTTTCGGTTCCCCATATGCGCCAGTTCTATTTATTGACGAAGCCGTCCAGGTAAAAATAAGCTTCGTCAGTAAACCAAATGCTGACCACATGCATATCGCCGTCATCAATCCTGTGCACTATATCGTTAGCGAATGTCTCTCGTGTAGCAATGGTAGCGGCGCTGAGGGGTTGCCGCGTTTGAATTTTGTATGGATAGAGGTGTAAACTCTGGCGCATGAGACGATACGTGGACGTTGGCGTCATTTGGACCGCAGCTGCAACACGGCGAATGGAAACCCGAGGCCGCTGTTGGATCACCTGCTGCACTAGCTGCGCGTTGCTCTCTGTGGTTGCCGTACGCGGTCGCGCTACCTTTCCAGCACGTTCATCCGTCACATTCCCAGTCCGTTGAAATTTTTCAAACAGATCCTTTATTGTATCGCTTTTCGGTCCTTTGGTTACATTAAACCTCCGTTGAAAATTTCGTCTTGTTGCAACAACACTGTGTTCTAGGCGGTGGAATTCCAACACCAGAAAAATCCTCTGTTCTAAGGAATAAACCATGTTATCCACAGCACACTTGCACGTTGTGAACAGCACACGCTTACAGCAGAAAGACGACGTACAGAATGGCGCACCCACAGACTGCGTTGTCGTCTATATCTTTCACATCACTTGCAGCGCCATCTGTTTTTGAAAATTGTAACTACTGTAATTTCGAAAGTTTGTCCGCCTGAAAATGTACTGTTGTCCCAAGCATATTGCAACAAACGGTGTATTTCTATCGCTGCTCGTTTAGTTTTTATTGCCGTTTCAAATATACCGGTCATTTTTGAAACACCCTGTATGTCCTTGCAAACAAACAATAAAACAATGATGTAACTTCATTTTTTGAAGTGATAATTAACACTTCATGGTTTCCCATCGTAAAGGGAACAATAATTTCACAATGCAATGGAAGGATGGAAGGTCTAAGGCTATTACAAGCAGAGAATTAACTCAGTGCTGGAGAATTTCAAACTTCACATTTTCAACATAACATTTCCATCACTGTCTTGTAAGTTTTCTGTGTTTTTTGGGGGATGGGGTGGGAATTAAAACAGCTTATACACAAGGGAAAGGGTTACATTTCTGTTTTACCCATCCGTGTTTAGGGGCCTAGTACCACACCCTCCATGTTACCTCAGATAGGAATAGAGGACAGGTAACTAGCAATTAAATATGTGAAGGAGTTTTCATGTCGTACAGCTAACTTGTTGGAGTTAATTCGAGATTGGAGAGGAGGGGAGAAAAGTAGATTTGTGTGGACGTTCATGGAAAATGCACAAGGAATTCACCATAAATAAGAGTTCGCAGGGTCGATGTTAGGTGCGTCCACAGTCTTCACGGTCGCATAACACGTGAATGACTCGCATCTGGCTATGGTGAGAGGAACGAGATACATCAGGCATGCAAAAAAAGGATTAATATAGCCATAAGTTAGTATTTGAAGCAATGTGTCCTGACGAATAAATCTTCAGCTGGATCTTATATTCCCAAAAACATTGTATCTAGACAAGCACAATAAAAGGAAGTTTTCATTAGGGTGCTTCTAAGAACAATCGGATGCGCTACCCCGCTCCGGATCGGTCCGTGGGGATACTGTTTGTCCCCACATGGAACACTAACGACTTCCTTAACGGATGCCTCAAATCCTGTAATTCTCTAGTCGCCATTTCCAGCGATTCTTCCACAGCTAGCAGTCCGACCACCTTGTCGTATTATGAGTTTTCCTTAATCTATAATCTAACAGGATTTTTCAAAAAAATCCCTTCATATCTAATCTTCTGTCCTTGATTGTCTGAGCTTGTACTGCGTGCATTTATCAGTCTGTATTCTATTTCTGAATTCAAAATCTCGTTAATATGGAGGGATGTTGACTCTATTTTTGAGGCAAGCGAATGAGAAGCTGTGGTACACTAAACTGAAACCAAACATCGTCACCACAGCCCTCATCAGTTGATAGTGAGCGTTGTGTTACACTATGAAAATATTTGCGTGTCATGTGTGCGGTGATCAGTTATTTGAGATCAATGAACAGCGTGGCGTTAGCTGCTTACATTACTAAACAAATTCTTTCCAGATTATATAATCAAAACATTGTTTTACACTAGAGAAAATCGGAATCAAATCACAGTGTTTTTTACAGACTGGTGTTGTGTTGGAGAAGACAAAAGTTTCAGTCTCGATCTCTCCATCCTCATTAAGTGTTTTTCTTGGTTTCTAGAAATTAATCTTTAGAAATACTAGGCTGATTCCTGCTACAAGGTCACGACCAATTAGCTGTCCTATCCTTGTCAAACGAGACTTGTAACTACGCAAATGCCTGTACCTATGACTTTTTGCTTTTTGTTGTTAAACTGTAATACAACGACATGTCCACTATCTGAGCAAATCTTATTTACAACCTGAATCTCAGAAAGTGCGAATATCAAGTTACTGTTATCACTTCACCTTTGGACCAAACGAAAATGCTGTTTGATGTTCCACGTTATAGACCGAATGTATGAAGATGCATTAAAACTCGGTTGTATGCTACTCTGATTTTTGAAGAAATCTAGTAAAGCCCTTTTTTTCTTTATTGTATTTCAATTCCCCATTGGGGCAGGCTGGCAGCAGCATATGCGCTGTTCTTCAGCCGAAAGACATAGAACAAACAATAGAAGATATGTAAAAATAACAAAGGAGAGAATATGGTGAACATAGATATAAAAAAGGTGGAACATCATGGAAGGCAATAGACAAAAAAAAGGGGGGCGACAATTAAAAGAACCAAGGCACAATATGACTGGAGCATAAAAAGTGTCGACAGATGGTGTAGCACATAACAAACACTGACGGCGAACCTCAAGGCAGTACACAATTAAAATCACACCTCTTGACGCACACGAGAAACAGCACTAAACACAACACTGACGTGGCACACTGACGATGGTCAAAACGGAGGATCTGCCAGGCACAAGGAGATGAGGGAGACTGGAAGAAGGGAGGGAGGGCAGTAGGGAGGGAGGGGAAGAGAGTGGGGAGATGGGCGGGGTGCATGCTGGAGAGGGCCAGGAAGGGAGGGAGAAGGAGGGGAGAGGAAAAAGGGGGTCATGTGGAGGGGGGGGGAACAAGGCCAGGTTATAGTTGGAAGGAAGGGTAGATGTCACGGCAAAGTTCGTCATATGGGAGGGGGAGGCGCTGGAAATTGCCCTGATGAAGGAGATGGAGGGTGTGGAGGTGGAGACAGGGAGGGATACAGCGATAGAGGCGCAGCAACGGGCGGGGGGTGGAGAGGAAGGAGGAAACCAGAGGGTGGGGGGCATCAGGCCTGCGGACAATGTAAAGGATGTGGAGATGTTGGAGGAACAGGGGGAGATGGGGGAAGGGGATCAGTTAATACAGGAGCCGTGTGGGGGAAGGAAGGCAGATATGGAAGGCAAGGCGGAGCACATGGCGTTCAAGGATTTGGAGGGCCTTGTAAAAGCGGGTGGGGGTGGAGATCCAGGCAACGCTGGCATAACAGAGGATAGGACAGATGAGGGATTTGTAGGTGTGGAGGATGGTAGAAGGATGCAATCCCCATGTCCGGCCAGACAGGAGTTTCAGAAGGTGGAGGCGGGAATGGGCTTTCTTCTGGACGGTCTGGAGATGAGGGGTCCAGGTGAGGTGTCGGTCAAGGGTGAGGCCAAGGTAACTCAGGGTGGGGAGTAAAGCCCTTCTAGTTGTGGGTATGTAAATTTAAGGGTGTCAGAGTGTGCTGATGAGGACAATTTGTAAATACGGTTATAGCAAAATTGACAACTCTCAAATACTTTATTATTAACGTAGGTTAATAAATTTTGAAACTATAGTTTAAGTTTTCTTCTGTCCAGATTGATAAAACTATTTACACTGATCAGCAAGAACATTATGGCCACTGACCTACTGTCGATATAAACCCGTCCTGGCGACAGCAGTGTCACCTGGCGAGAAATGACTGCTAGGTCAGCACACACACGGTGCGTATAGTATCAGTGAGAGTGCTAGAGTGCTGTCCGTGTGTAGAATGGGGAAGGTTCAACAATGGTTCATATGGCTCTGAGCACTATGGGACTTAACATCTCAGGTCATCAGTCCCCTGTACTTAGAACTACTTAAACCTAACTTGGCCGTGCGGTTCTAGGCGCTACAGTCTGGAACCGCGAGACCGCTACGGTATCAGGTTCGAGTCCTGCCTCGGTCATGGATGTGTGTGATGTCCTTAGGTTAGTTAGGTTTAAGTAGTTCTAAGTTCTAGGGGACTGTTAAGTCCCATAGTGCTCAGAGCCATTTGAACCATTTTGAAACCTAACTAACCTAAGGACATCACACACCTCCATGACCGAGGCAGGAGTCTAACCTGCGACTGTAGCAGCAGTGCGGTTCCGGACTAAAGCGCCTATAACCGCTCGGTCACAGCGGCCGGCGAATGGGGAAGCTGTGTGGTCTATCTGTGTTTGACCGAGGACAGATTCTAATGGCCCAGAGGTTCGCCACGAGCATTTCCTGTCGTGTGTACGAGGAGCGCTGCGGTGAGTGTCCTGAGGACGTGGCGAAACCAAGTTGAAACCACATCCAGACGTCATGGGTTTGGGCGGCCATTCCTCATTACAGATCTGGGACGTCGTAAGCTGGGCAGACTGTTTAAACAAGGCAGTCGCGAACTGTGGCGGGACTAACATCAGACTTTAATGCTCGGCAGAATAAAGTGTGTCTGAACACACAGTGCACAGAACTTTCCTAACGATGGGCCGCCGCAGACGACGACCCATGTATGTGTCAATGTTAACACCACACAGTCGGCAACTACAACTGAAATGGGCACGTGACCATCGGCAATGGACGTTGGCGAAGTGGCAGAGTGTTACGTGGTCTGATGAATCAAAATACCTTCATCATCATGCCGATGAGAGGACACGAATCCGTCGTCTTCCAGGGAACACGTACTTGACACCTGTATTGCGGGATGGAGACAAGCTGGCGGCGGCTCCATTACGCTCTGGGGAACATTCACGTGGGCATCTCTGGGTCCAGTGGAGCTTGTGCACGGTACCGTGATGCCCAAGAAGTATCGCACACTGGTTGCAGACCACATACACCCATACATGGCGATCGTTTTCCGACGGCAGTGGCATTTTTCAACAAGATAATGCGCCATGTCGCAAGGCCAGGTTTGTGATGGAGTGGTTCGAGGAAGAGAGTGGCGAGTTTCAGTTGATGTGCTGGCCTCCCAACTCACCAGATCCGAACTCGAACGAACACATCTAGATTGTGATTGAACTTGGCGTCAGAGTTCAGCGGCCCTCTCCCCGGAATTTGCAGGAATTAGATGACTTGTGCCTGCAGATGTGCCGCCAGCTCCCTTCAGCTATATATCAAGGCCTCACTGCTTCCATGCCACGACGCATCGCCTCTGTTATCCGTGCCAAAGGTGGACATGCCGGCTGTTAGGTAGTTGGTCGTAATGTTCTGGCTGATCAGCGTACTTGGTCGCAGTTTTGCCATGTTCTAAGGGACTTGGATTAAGTCTAACAGCACAACGTTGTAGATCTACTACTAAGATCCCTCCTAGCAAGTGTACTGATTTGTATCCATATCCAATCCACCTATTATCCAGAACATGTTGTGTATTACTTACTGTATTTTATGTCTGCAGCTGCAACAAGGAGAACCTACAGCAGAACAATAGGATCACTGCTTGTCACATGGTGTTCACAAGTTGCTAATTGAAGACGAACGTCGCTGTGAAAATTGTTTGTCGTACTTTGACGAAGTCTTAGTGAAACGTCATGTCAGTAATAAAAAGATTTGTACACTATAACGTTTCAACAATTACTCCTTTGCACGAACAGCTTGTACTAAAGAGAAACGTATTTTATAGAAAGGATGTGATGGCTTGAGTTTTCGGCAGCGAATTTAGTGGGCGACCGTATCTGTCACTGTCGTGGCGGTTCTGCTGCCCACCTTCCAGAAAACAGAAATGTTGTCTGGAATGACAACTAATTTTGATAACAACGTAATGACGGTAACACCACGTTGCGGAATGTACAGGGATTGGACAAAAGTATAATCAACGCTAGAAACTCATGATTGAATATAAACGAAGAAGGTAGCCAAACCTGCAGGTTGCGCTGTTGCATTTGACAACAAACGTCACTTGTGCAATGTCCTCAACACGTAGCAAGTGTCAGTCGCGGCCATAACACTGCTCTGTGTTTGAGTGCATTATGTCAGAGCAACGGACACTGAACGTGGACAAAATGTTGGTGTTCGTATGGTGGGGACTTCGATAATCAACGTAAGCCAAGTGTTAGGTGTTTGAAGAAGCACCATATCGAACATTTGTACAGCATGCAACGAAAGCGGACAAAACATCATCCGATAAGTCACAATGCGGGCGGAAGTTTGTGTTGAGTGATCGTGTCAGATGACCATTGAAGTAGATTATGACAAAAAACGAGAGGACAACAGCTGCAAAAGACACTGCAGGACTGAATCTCGTACTCGCACAATTTTAGCCGCTCTGTGGCGGACTTGTAACATTTCCATAACCCTACCTTCGATGTTGGGCGACAATGCCTCAACGGCAGATTTAGTTTTACGTTTCATTCGTGAGGGGGATTTTATCGTACCATCTAAGGGTGGGCGTTTGGCCTTCTCCATTTTAACTCTGTCATCCTTTCTTTGCATTTGTTTGTCTTCTCCAGTCATGTGTTCTTCTCGGCTTGTCTTTTTTGGGAAGACATATTAATGTGTTGTATGGTGGCTCATCGTCTTTTATTCTTATAATCAGCCAGCCCACACCATCTGCTTATGGTTTTAATACCTTCTTCTATTTTTGCTTAAGGTGTCTGTTTTCCCAGTTTTTTGTTCGTGCCATTCTTTTTCTTTTTAGGTGTGGTTCCGCATTCCTTTTCCCTCTTTTACTTTCCCAAACGCACTTTGGGAGTTGTTTTACCCTGAGCCTTGTTTGCGTCAGGAACAAGGGACTGATGACCCTGTAGTTTGGTCACTTTATCCCTCAAACCAACCAACCAACCAACTCACGAATCTGGCGGCGGTTGGGTGATGATTTGTGCAGCCATATAGTGGTATTTCACAGGTCCCATGAGCACTCTGCAAGGTCACATTACTGGCAAGGATTACGCGAGCATTTTGTCTGATCACGGCCATTTCCTGGTATCACGTTTGTTGCCCAATGGACAGGCTGTGTTCCAGAATGACAGAGACCCTATTCACACAGCTCGTGTCGCCCAGGTCAGGTTTTGTGAGCACGAGATCCATCCGGGTGTCCTATGTTTGTTCCCCAGTAGTGATGCTGTGTTACAAAGTGACAGGTGCCCTGGTCACACAGAAAATATTGTCCACGATAGGTTTTGTGAGCACGAGGGTGAACTGACGCATTTCACCTGGCCACCACTGTCACGAGATTTCAGTATAACTGAACCTTTGTATTCTAGTTTTTGCAGAATGGTGTGTTATCGTTAACTACGTCTATCGTCGTTACCTAAACTTGTCGCTGTTTTGCCAGAACAATTCTATAAGATTCTTTTGAAAATCAAATGGGACCTATATTTATCCATTGCGAGACGGCTCGAAGCTGCTTTGAGGTTTTTCCTACACAGTATTAGACATAAATGTGTTGTGTTTCTGCTGTCTTTTTACAAGGGCAGTTCAATAAGTAATGCAACACATTTTTTTTCTCGGCCAATTTTGGTTGAAAAAACCGGAAATTTCTTGTGGAATATTTTCAAACATTCCCGCTTCGTCTCGTATAGTTTCATTGACTTCCGACAGGTGACAGCGCTGTACGGAGCTGTTAAAATGGCGTCTGTAACGGATGTGCGTTGCAAACAACGGGCAGTGATCGAGTTTCTTTTGGCGGAAAACCAGGGCATCTCAGATATTCATAGGCGCTTGCAGAATGTCTACGGTGATCTGGCAGTGGACAAAAGCACGGTGAGTCGTTGAGCAAAGCGTGTCTCAACATCGCCGCAAGGTCAAGCAAGACTGTCTGATCTCCCGCGTGCGGGCCGGCCGTGCACAGCTGTGACTCCTGCAATGGCGGAGCATGCGAACACACTCGTTCGAGATGATCGACAGATCACCATCAAACAACTCAGTGCTCAACTTGACATCTCTGTTGGTAGTGCTGCCACAATTGTTCACCAGTTGGGATATTCAAAGGTTTGTTCCCGCTGGGTCCCTCGTTGTCTAACCGAACACCTTAAAGAGCAAAGGAGAACCATCTGTGCGGAATTTCTTGCTCGTCATGTGGCTGAGGGTGACAATTTCTTGTCAAAGATTGTTACAGGTGATGAAACATGGGTTCATCACTTCGAACCTGAAACACAACGGCAATCAATGGAGTGGCGCCACACCCACTCCCCTACCAAGAAAAAGTTTAAAGCCATACCCTCAGCCGGTAAAGTCATGGTTACAGTCTTCTGGGACGCTGAAGGGGTTATTCTGTTCGATGTCCTTCCCCATGGTCAAACGATCAACTCTGAAGTGTATTGTGCTACTCTTCAGAAATTGAAGAAACGACTTCAGCGTGTTCGTAGGCACAAAAATCAGAACGAACTTCTCCTTCTTCATGACAACGCAAGACCTCACACAAGTCTTCGCACCCGAGAGGAGCTCACAAAACTTCAGTGGACTGTTCTTCCTCATGCACCCTACAGCCCCGATCTCGCACCGTCGGATTTCCATATGTTTGGCCCAATGAAGGACGCAATCCGTGGGAGGCACTACGCGGATGATGAAGAAGTTATTGATGCAGTACGACGTTGGCTCCGACATCGACCAGTGGAATGGTACCGTGCAGGCATACAGGCCCTCATTTCAAGGTGGCGTAAGGCCGTAGCATTGAATGGAGATTACGTTGAAAAATAGTGTTGTGTAGCTAAAAGATTGGGGAATAACCTGGTGTATTTCAATGCTGAATAAAACAACCCCTGTTTCAGAAAAAAATGTGTTGCATTACTTATTGAACTGCCCTCGTATTTCAGTCCAGCGCCTGTATGTAGTATCTGGCGTACAGTGTTGGTTTCTCATTTGAGACAACTGCTTGCATTGGGGACACACACTTCACATCGTTCCACTTGTTCCCATCGGAACTGTAAGTAACCTTCCGCAATTCAGTGCGTGGGTTTATTAGTGCTGTAGTACTTTAATGAAACGGAACTGAGAACTAAATCATAGTTAACTATAGCTGCCACATTAGAAGATAAAACTCGTTGTTACAGTTCCCACATTAGAGGCTCCTTGGATATATCAACAGGATATACTTTTGACACCAAGCACTTTGGGACTTAACATCTGAGGTCATCAGTCCCCTTGACTTAGAACTACGTGAACCTAACTAGCCTAAGGATATCACACACATCCATACCCGAGGCAGGATTCGAACCTGCGACCGTAGCAGCAGCGCGTTTCCGGAATGAAGCGCCTAGAACCGCTCGACCACAGCGGCCAGCTGCATTTTTGGTATGCGACATCGACAAGAGTGCTAAAATGCTCGCGGGAGATTCCGCAGATGCCTCTAAATCCATGGAAAATAAGTTAAAGCAATAAATACGTATTAGCGGGAACACAGTCAGAAAATCGGCTCTGCTCCTCATAAAAAGATTTACCGTAGTTTCTCAGCTTACGACTCACTCCAACGATTGTCAATAGTCGTAGTCTTCCCAACACAGCCATGAAATCCAGAACGTGTGTACTAGAGAAATATACACTACTGGCCATTAAAATTGCTATACCAAGAAGAAATGCAGATGATAAACGGGTATTCATTGGACAAATATACTAGAACTGTCATTTTCACGCAATTTGGGTGCATAGATCCTGAGACCCCCCCATGAACCATGGACCTTGCCGTTGGTGGGGAGGCTTGCGTGCCTCAGCGATACAGATAGCCGTACCGTAGGTACAACCACAACGGAGGGGTATCTGTTGAGAGGCCAGACAAACGTGTGGTTCCTGAAGAGGGGCAGCAGCCTTTTCAGTAGTTGCAAGGGCAACAGTCTGGATGATTGACTGATCTGGCCTTGTAACAATAACCAAAACGGCCTTGCTGTGCTGGTACTGCGAACGGTTGAAAGCATGGGGAAACTACGGCCGTAATTTTTCCCGAGGGCATGCAGCTTTACTGTATGATTAAATGATGATGGCGTCCTCTTGGGTAAAATATTCCGGAGGTAAAATAGTCCCCCATTCGGATCTCCGGACGGGGACTACTCAAGAGGATGTCGTTATCAGGAGAAAGAAAACTGGCGTTCTACGGATCGGAGCGTGGAATGTCAGATCCCTTAATCGGGCAGGCAGGTTAGAAAATTTAAAAAGGGAAATGGATAGGTTAAAGTTAGATATAGTGGGAATTAGTGAAGTTCGGTGGCAGGAGGAACAAGACTTCTGGTCAGGTGACTACAGGATTATAAACACAAAGCAAAATAGGGGTAATGCAGGAGTAGGTTTAATAATGAATAGGAAAATAGGAGTGCGGGTAAGCTACTACAAACAGCATAGTGAACGCATTATTGTGGCCAAGATAGATACGAAGCCCACACCTGCTACAGTAGTACTAGTTTATATGCCAACTAGCTCTGCAGATGACGAATAAATTGAAGAAATGTATGATGAAATAAAAGAATTTATTCAGATAGTGAAGGGAGACGAAAATTTAATAGTCATGGGTGACTGGAATTCGAGTGTAGGAAAAGGGAGAGAAGGAAACGTAGTAGGTGAATATGGATTGGGGCTAAGAAATGAAAGAGGGAGCCGCCTGGTAGAATTTTGCACAGAGCACAACTTAATCGTAGCTAACACTTGGTTTAAGAATCATGATAGAAGGTTGTATACATGGAAGAACCCTGGAGATACTAAAAGGTATCAGATAGATTATATAATGGTAAGACAGAGATTTAGGAACCAGGTTTTAAACTGTAAGACATTTCCAGGGGCAGATGTGGACTCTGACCACAATCTATTGGTTATGACCTGTAGATTAAAACTGAAGAAACTGCAAAAAGGTGGGAATTTAAGGAGATGGGACCTGGATAAACTGAAAGAACCAGAGGTTGTACAGAGTTTCAGGGAGACCATAAGGGAACAATTGACAGGAATGGGGGAAAGAAATACAGTAGAAGAAGAATGGGTAGCTTTGAGGGATGAAGTAGTGAAGGCAGCAGAGGATCAAGTAGGTAAAAAGACGAGGGCTAGTAGAAATCCTTGGGTAACAGAAGAAATATTGAATTTAATTGACGAAAGGAGAGAATATAAAAATGCAGTAAGCGAAGCAGGCAAAAAGGAATACAAACGTCTCAAAAATGAGATCGACAGGAAGTGCAAAATGGCTAAGCAGGGATGGCTAGAGGACAAATGTAAGGATGTAGAGGCTTATCTCACTAGGGGTAAGATAGATACTGCCTACAGGAAAATTAAAGAGACCTTTGGAGATAAGAGAACCACTTGTATGAACATCAAGAGCTCAGATGGAAGCCCAGTTCTAAGCAAAGAAGGGAAAGCATAAAGGTGGAAGGAGTATATAGAGGGTCTATACAAGGGCGATGAACTTGAGGACAATATTATGGAAATGGAAGAGGATGTAGATGAAGATGAAATGGGAGATACGATACTGCCTGAAGAGTTTGACAGAGCACTGAAAGACCTGAGTCGAAACAAGGCCCAGGGAGTAGACAACATTCCATTGGAACTACTGACGGCCTTGGGAGAGCCAGTCCTGACAAAACTCTACCATCTGGTGAGCAAGATGTATGAAACAGGCGAAATACCCTCAGACTTCAAGAAGAATATAATAGTTCCAATCCCAAAGAAAGCTGGTGTTGACAGATGTGAAAATTACCGAACAATCAGTTTAATAAGCCACAGCTGCAAAATACTAACACGAATTCTTTACAGACGAATGGAAAAACTGGTAGACGCCGACCTCGGGGAAGATCAGTTTGGACTCCGTAGAAATACTGGAACACGTGAGGCAATACTGACCTTACGACTTATCTTAGAAGAAAGATTAAGGAAAGGCAAACCTACGTTTCTAGCATTTGTAGACTTAGAGAAAGCTTTTGACAATGTTGACTGGAATACTCTCTTTCAAATTCTAAAGGTGGCAGGGGTAAAATACAGGGAGCGAAAGGCTATTTACAATTTGTACAGAAACCAGATGGCAGTTATAAGAGTCGAGGGACATGAAAGGGAAGCGGTGGTTAAGAAGGGAGTAAGACAGGGTTGTAGCATCTCCCCGGTGTTATTCAATCTGTATATTGAGCAAGCAGTAAAGGAAACAAAAGAAAAATTTGGAGTAGGTATTAAAATCCATGGAGAAGAAATAAAAACTTTGAGGTTCGCCGATGACATTGTAATTCTGTCAGAGACAGCAAAGGACTTGGAAGAGCAGTTGAACGGAATGGATGGTGTCTTGAAGGGAGGATATAAGATGAACATCAACAAAACCAAAACGAGGATAATGGAATGTAGTCGAATTAAGTCGTGTGATGCTGAGGGAATTAGATTAGGAAATGAGACACTTAAAGTAGTAAAGGAGTTTTGCTATTTGGGGAGCAAAATAACTGATGATGGTCGAAGTAGAGAGGATATAAAATGTAGACTGGCAATGGCAAGGAAAGCGCTTTTGAAGAAGAGAAATTTGTTAACATCGAGTATAGATTTAAGTGTCAGGAAGTCATTTCTGAAAGTATTTGTATGGAGTGTAGCCATGTATGGAAGTGAAACATGGACGGTAAATAGTTTGGACAAGAAGAGAATAGAAGCTTTCGAAATGTGGTGCTACAGAAGAATGCTGAAGATTAGATGGGTAGATCACATAACTAATGAGGAAGTATTGAATAGGATTGGGGAGAAGAGAAGTTTGTGGCACAACTTGACCAGAAGAAGGGATCGGTTTGTAGGACATGTTCTGAGGCATCAAGGGATCACCAATTTAGTATTGGAGGGCAGCGTGGAGGGTAAAAATCGTAGGGGGAGACCAAGAGATGAGTACACTAAGCAGATTCAGAAGGATGTAGGTTGCAGTAGGTACTGGGAGATGAAGAAGCTTGCACAGGATAGAGTACCATGGAGAGCTGCATCAAACCAGTCTCAGGACTGAAGACCATAACAACAACAACAGATCCTGAGAAATCGGTACCCAGAACAACCACCACTGGCCGCAATAACGGCCTTGATACGCCTGGACATTGAGTCAAACAGAGCGTGGATGGGGTGTACAGGTACAGCTGCCCATGCAGCTTCAACACGATACCTCAGTTCATCAAGAGTAGTGACTGGCTCGGCCACCATTCCGCAGACGTTTTCAATTGGTGAGAGATCTGGAGAATGTGTTGGTCCGGGCAGCAATCGAACATTTTCTGTATCCAGAAAGGCCCGTACAGGACCTGCAGCACGCGGTCGTGCATTATCCTGCTGAAAAGTAGGATTTTGCAGGGATCGAACGAAGGGTAGAGCCATGGGTCGTAACACATGTGAAATGTAACGTCCACTGTTCAAAGTGCCGTCAATACGAACAAGAGGTGACCGAGACGTGTAACCAATCCCACCCAATACCATCAAGCCGGGTGATACGCCAGTATGGCGATGACGAATACACGCTTCCTACGTGCGTTCACCGCGATGTCGCCAAACACGGATGCAACCATCGTGGTGCCGTAAAGTGGATTCATCCGAAAAAATGATGTTTTGCCATTCGTGCACCCAGGTTCGTCGTTGAGTAGACCATCGCAGGCGCTGCTGTCTGTGATGCAGCGTCAAGGATAACCGCAGCCATGGTATCCGAGCTGATAGTCCATACTGCTGCAAACGTCGTCGAACTGTTCGTGCAGATGGTTGTTGTCTTGCAAACGTCCCCATCTGTTGACTCAGGGATCGAGACGTGGCTGCACGATCCGTTACTGCCATGCGGATAAGATGCCTGTCATTTCGACTGCTAATGATACGAGGCCGTTGGGATCCAGCACGGCGTCCCGTATTACCCTCATGAACCCACCGAGTCCATATTCTGCTAACAGTCATGGGATTTCGACCAACGCGAGCAGCAACGTCACGATACGATAAACCGCAGTCGTGATAGGCTACAATGCGACCTATATCAAAGTCGGAAACGTGATGGTACGCATTTCTTCTCCTTACACGAGGCATCACAACAACGTTTCACCAGGCAACTTTCCTCATGTCAGCACGTTGTAGGTGTCGCCACCGGTGTCAGCCTTGTGTGAATGCTCTGAAAAGCTAATCATTTGCATATCACAGCATCTTCTTCCTGTTGTTAAATTTCGCGTCTGTAGCACGTCATCTTCGTGGTGTAGCAATTTTAATGGCCAGTACTGTATTAATCGATGGTACTATCGGGACTTGTCATGATGCCTGCGAGAAAATGTGAGAAAGAAACGGCGTGAAATGTGGCGAGACAATTCATGTCTCTTGCATGACGATAACGCTCCCGCACATTCATTCCGGTTGGTGCATGACTGTTGGACAAAAAACGAAACCACTGTTCTCCCTCATCCTACGTAGTCTCCACATCTGGCCCTGCGGACTTTTTATTTCCAAAGTTGAAAATCCCTTTGAAAGGATGAAGATTTGCAACGATAGAAGATGTAAAAGAAAATCCACAGACGTTGCTTCGCGCGATCCATCAAAAGGCGCACCAACACTGCTTCCGGAAGTGGAAACGGCGTTGGGAGCAGTGTATCAATTCTGGAGGAGAGTATTTCGAAGGAGATCATTCAAAATAAGTAAAATGTAAGATTAAAAAAAAATTTGGACAAAGTTCCGGAAATTTTGGAACAGACGTCGTACACCGCCTAACAAAAAATTAAGCGCCGAGAAACGGAAGAGGAAACATAATGGAACTTCATAGGTTGTGAGGGTATTTAATGTTATTTCATCGATTACAAAGTCCAGTCAAATTGACAAAAAACGTTGCCAACATGAGCCCACTTACCAGTATGACGTTGCACTCCCTCTGACCTGGGTTCGCCGGCCGCGGTGGCCGAGCGGTTCTAGGCGCTCAGTCCGGAACCGCGCGACTGCTACGGTCGCAGGTTCGAATCCTGCCTCGGGCATGGATGTGTGTGATGTCCTTAGGTTAGTTAGGTTTAAGTAGTTTTAAGTTCTAGGGGACTGATGACCACAGATGTTAAGTCCCATAGTGCTCAGAGCCTTTTGAACCATTTTACCTGGGTTCATGCACCGTTTGCATCGGTAAAGCTGTCATAAGGGGTTTGTATGCTCTCTTGCAACACGCCGTCCCTCAGCTGTTCCTAATATCCTGGATGCTGGCACTGGGATGGTTTGATTGTCGAGTGGGTCTCATAAATGTTCTATTGGGGGGGGGGGGGGAGAGGGGGGGCAGATCTGGGGGTTTTTGCTGGACACGGGAGTACCGTAACATCTCCCAGTCAGTGCAGAGAAAGGTGACACGTGTGCATTGTACGGCTGAGAAAATGGGGCCACTGTAGTGTCGCAATAGCGGTAACACGTCAGAACCAGGGATGTCCGTGACGTACTGTTGTGCCGTCAGACTTCCTATGTCATTACCAGGCGTTTTCTGCAATCATATCCGATGGTTCGCCACACCATGCCGCCAACAGTAAACCAGCTGTGTCACTCCAACACATTTGAAGAATGGGACCTCTCCACAGGTTTCCCTCATACTCGCTGATAATGCTCATCCAGAGCAGTGCAGATTCATGATTCATCGCTGAAAATAGTGTGACGGCATTCAACAGCAGTCAGTGCTACCGGGTCACGGCACTACAACAAACGCTGCCATTTGTGTTGTCATGTTCAAAGAAACCTGCTACTTTCAGGACTATGGACACCCGTGACATCGATACTGGCTCTGAGCACTATGCGACTTAACATCTGAGGTCATCAGTCGCCTAGAACTTACAAATACTTAAACCTAACTAACCTAAGGACATCACACACACACACACACATCCATGCCCGAGGCAGGATTCGAACCTGCGATCGTAGCGGTCGCACGGTTTCGGACTGAAGCGCCTAGGACCACTTGGCCCCGTGGCCGGCTGACATCGATGCTGGGAAGTCTTATTCAGGCAGAGTAATCTCCCAGTCTGAGTACTGTTAGCCCCAACAACGTTGCAGGCAGTTCATTAATTATTCTCGGATGACAAGCGCAAACCTCAAGGGCTTACCGTGCGGTGACTTCCTGCGATGCTCTTGCTTTCACGGAGTATCATGTGTCTAAACGATTTGCTTTGCGGCGCACTGGTTTGCGAGCTGTCCCTTGACATGGGCGGTCCGAGGTTCTGCAGCGAGGAGGAGTACGGAGCGAGTCTGCGCGGGGCATCGCAGGGGTTCAGTTGGCGCGTGGTGTGCAGCTGTACGGCTCTGGTTTTGCCATTGCGCCGCCTGTGGCTGTTGACGATCGGAACCGAAGTGTGGCTGCGGTGACCAGTAAACATAGGCTGTGACGAGATCCGCAGAGTTTGGCCTGGCTTGTACATCTACAGCTGCTCCATATATTAATTTTTAAATGTTGAGCTATTTGTCTGGTCGGTCGTTTTCAAACCATTATCGCTCTGTGAATGCACTCTGTTTGTTCGAGGGGTGTTCTTCTAAATCTCTTGAGTGTTGAGTATGCATCACTCTTTATCGCAAGTGGAATTAGCAGACTTGTGCGCTGGTTGATTTCGCTGTCAGTTCTTGACTGCCGTCAGTCGTGGCCGATATTCAGCGAGTCTGTATCTTATCTAACTGTTACTTTCAAGATTTGTCAGTGAATTCCTCGCCTGGATGATAAAGGTTAACTTTCAACTTAAGATGGATCTTGCTGTCCCACTTTCTGCCTGTAGGCGGCGGTTGTTACTTGTTGAAAACTTGGCGCTGTCAGAGAGCGATATTCTTAATAGTTAAAACTGTGAGCAGGTTTTGTTCTTTCGAAGATCAAAGTCCTGAGTGGCTCTGCAGATTACCTTTTGTGTATGTTAATTTGATTAAAGCTATCTTAACGGCAGAATTAACATCAACTGTAGCTGTAGTTTGTACACAATACGGAATTTAAGACACTTTGAGCAGAATCTTACCTCCATTTCCTTTCTACCTTTACGCTCCTGTATTTTACCGTTGTGGTGATTTGTTTAAGTGAATTGCACAATAATGTTGGTTTTGTGTGTGTTATTGAAGCCATTGTCATTGTACAGTGTGTGCTGGATGTTGTTTCCGGTCGGGTCTCGCGGATGGAATTCAGACGGGCGGCCGACGTTGAATGCCATTAGGGTGCTCAAAATGGCTCAAATGGCTCTGAGCACTATGGGACTTCTGAGGTCATCAGTCCCCTAGAACTTAGAACTACTTAAACCTGACTAACCTAAGGACACCACACACATCCATGCCCGAGGCAGGATTCGAATCTGCGACCGTAGTGGTCGCACGGTTCCAATCTGTAGCGCCTAGAACCGCTCGGCCACTCCGACCGGTCATTAGGGTGCTAATTTGTGTTTAATCTTTTCAGGCTGCTGCATTATGTTATTATCACCCTATATTCGTTGTTATGCTTTTCTCTGCAAGCTGCAGATTCTTTGGTTGTTAATCAGATGGCTCAATTGTCATAGAGACTTTTGCTGTTAATACAATTTACATTTGAACAGTTTGAAAGCTTATGGCTTGCAATGAACTGTGTTATCATATTGACATTCGTAAGGGACTGTTATCTTGCCATATTCAAAATTCAACTTAAATCAGTAGATGCTAACTAAACATGATCTCGATACTCAACCGTGGTGCCATCTATCAGACTTTGCACGGACTTTCCAAACGATCATCGTACTTTTTCTATTTTAATTGCGAAGTTAATTCATTGCTGCACTAATACCGTTTTTTATTAAATTTTTGGGCCGTAAGGCTGTTTATCTTGCACACCTTCAAGAATTCCTTGCTTAAATTAATTTTTTAACAATGAGTGTACCGGCCGTTGCTAACGATAATATTGTTCTATAACTGTGTTGTTACCAGTGTTTGCATCTTAGTGTTATGAAATTGTGGTGTCACCGCCAGACACCACACTTGCTAGGTGGTAGTTTAAATCGGCCGCGGTCCATGTAGTACATGTCGGACCCGCGTGTCGCCACTGTGATCGCAGACCTAGCGCCACCACCAAGGCAGGTCTCGTGATACGAGAGTGGACTCGATCCCCAGTTGTACGAGAACCAAGCTACCGCCCAGTTGTACGAGAACCAAGCTACCGGCCAGTTGTACGCGAACCTAGCTATCGCCCAGTTGTACGAAGCCTTTCTCTCTCATTAGCCGAGAGACAGAATAGCCATCAGAAGTTAATGGCTACGAACTAGCAAGGAGCCATTTGTATCAGTGCCTATAGCTTACGAGTAATCAAGAGAGATGTATTCCAAGGAATAAATAAAAGTTAAGTAAAAAGCATCTACATACTTTTCTTCGTATTCAATTATAAGTTCTCATGTTCCAGACTTCACGCCCGTCTGCTGTAGTGCGTGCACTATCTGCCACAGCATTAGTCTAGCGTGCCTTTCTTTTGGCTACTACCGTGTGGCGTAACAGTCTTGTTACGTCACTACAGAAATAACATTTTTCACAACGTCCTACATCCTCAGATTGTGGCTCAGCACTCCGCTCCAGCAACTTCGTGCTCTGGTCCCTACCTTTTCAGTTACGATGTGCTTGGTGCACAGTGCACAGTAAAGCCATCCTCTCTTGTGACGTAGAAATGTGCTCGATGACGCGTAATCTAATGCTCCCTCGAATGACTCCGTATTTTAATACAGAAATTCACGGGAGCATTGAGAAAGTTCCTTAAGAAGAGGATCAGCTCGGGTTAATAACAAGTATTGCGTCCATTTTTACTATGAGCACGATCGGCTCAGAAGATAACACATCATTTAAGATGGTGACAAAAATGTACTATGCATCTGTACGCTCCATCTAGGGTTAATATAGGTTAGGTCAGGTTAGTGTTGTTTTAACGTCCCGTCGACAACGGGGTCATTAGAGACGGAGCGCAAGTTCGGGTTAGGGAAGGATGGGGAAGGAAATCGGCCGTGTCCTTTCAAAGGAACCATCGCGGCATTTGCCTGAAACGATTTGGGGAAATCACGGAAAACCTAAATCAGGATGGCTGGAGACGGGATTGAACCCCGTCGTCGTCCCGAATGCGAGTCCAGTGTGCTAACCACCGCGCCACCTCGCTCGGTAAAAGGTTAATATAGTTGAAGGCAAGATGCTAGTTCAATAAGATTACATTACAAAAAAGACACCCGAAATTGGCTTCGTTTCCGACCACCATCTAACTATTAAAGCTGGGGTCGGCATGTGACGTAGGCAAAGACCGACAGCCTCATTACTCAGGGACGAACGACCGAATCATTCGTAACAGCTCTTGCGTCAAATGTGTGCAAGATACATTAAAGTGATCGGTATTTAATCTGAGGGTCGCTGGCTTCTATGAACAAAGACAAGATAATCACTGAACGCAGCACGCGTTCAGTTGTTCAGTCTCTTCACAATGATCTGTGGATTACGCTGGTTTCGGTCTGAAAAATATTACCAAGTGCCAAAAGTTATGTAACTAGCCATACTAAGAGAAGACAGATTAAGTATAATTATATTAGCGTTACGTGGATATCTTTTTAAGTACTCTAAGCCAGAAAACAAGTTATTTGACTGCAAATAAACATAGTACGTCTGTTCGTTACGACACACTAGAGAAGAGGACAAACGGGAGTGAGCATCAAGGCACGCTCTAAAAAAAAAAAAAAAAAAAAGAAAGAGAGAAAAATTTTATACTTCTACTGTTTTAGCGACAGCCCATTTTAATATAAATTTCGACTATGAGGTCACAGAATACAACTGCTATTACAGAATACTGAACAACTAGAAATTGTGTAAGAAATTTTCTTCTTCCTTACACTACTGTTAAAGGAAAACACGCATATGTACAAGAGACTGTCTATATCGAAGCATTAATGAGAATATATTCTTCGTACAAAAAGAAACACTTCATCGACTGGAACCTTGACGATGGGTATACTGCCGCCATTTTCCGAAGCAGCCCCACATCGTGTCACTGTACCATCAGAATGCTCTACAAATCTGGATATTGCACTATTCTGAGAGCCGACTATTCAGGGACCCGTAATCAATCTTCTCTTAAACTCTGTCAGTTTCCGATAACGCTGTCTCACCCGAATACGCGTCACACACAGTGATCCCTCAGCATAGCATCTGACGCTGTTCACGTCCCTTATATGCCCAAACAGAGCCTCGTAACAACACCGAACACTAACAACACAAATACACTCTGGTGATTGTTCCACCGGTCACAGAGAACTGCGATGTAACCATTTGCATACCAGCCGGCGGCGTGTTCTTGTACAAAGATACATGTCTTCCAGTTGCTTCACTTTCTGTCAGGTGGTATATTACCACATGAATTTGATTTAGTATCTTAGCTGGTAGTGGGTTCATACCAGTTGCATTTCTTTTTATTGTGCTTATTTCGTTATGTTAAATATTCTTTTTACTAATAACTGCAAGATTATACTTTGAACATATTAAATTGCAGCATTGTGTCACATGTATGTTAATCAGCTTGCAATAGGGATTAAATTGGGTAGAGTTTGGTGAAATAAAAGTAAAGAAACAATAAATTATGCCTGTCCAGCCCCGTTTGCGCAAGCAGCAACTGTGTGCCTGGAAATGTCATGAGCTCGCTCCATTTGCCTGTGTATCAAAAGCCATGAGTTTCACATACGTGTTGCTTGTAAGCCACTAATAAAAGAATATACTGTAAGCTTCCTATAAAAATTTATCTGTAAATGAAAACACTGAACATTATTTTTCAAAAACTTGTTCCTCGTGTGACGTGTTCTTTAGATATCGTATTCAACTGCTGAGCAATGTTGGTATCGCTGAGCTGCAGACGTGGAAAGTGTCGTGAAACAAAAACTTAAACTTAGTGAAATACTGAATTTGAAACGATGAAAACTAATCTGAGTAAATGCCAAACTAACTAACTGTATATTCAGTGGAAAAATGTTTAACTGAAACTCAATACTAAAGTACATAATGAAAGTTGTGTAACATGATGTGCAAAGTTTGACGTGAATTATTCATATAATAAAATACTCATTAACTCGGTAGAAAATAAGTGTTTGGTATTGCCTGAACTGTTCTCTGTAAATTAATACACAATCTGTGGCTTCGCGTGGGGTAAGGTGCAATGCACACACGACAAATTATCCAAAATTTTATTAAGAATGATGGAAGAGGGTGCCATTTTAAAGAAAACCATTCTTGATAAATTAAATTCTAATTATTGTCAAAAAATACTGTACAACACAAGAAGACCCAACAATTGTGAAATTCTCTAAGTACAACCTACACCATTATATCTGATATAATGAAAACAGTTAATAAAATTAACATTACTAATGAATATTATTAGTTATCTTAGGGACAAAACTTTCCTTCAATTGGTGGCTCTGACTAACAAACATTTCATTCTTTCACGAACTTTGGTTACTTTGAAAAATTCCTCCAAAAAATCGTCTCCATCAATAGAATCAATAACGTATGTTATTATACAAGTTTTGATCTCCATAATAAATCATTCAAGACAATTTTACTTGGAGTGAGAAATATCATGTCTCTTTCTCTGAAAAACTCACCTGCTCCCTACTACGTCTCAAATAAATACGCCCCAGCGATGCACATCTGACAGGCGATTAAGCAAACCAAAGACAAACTTCAACACAGAGTCAAGGATCTTATTCACTCCTCCTGCAGCGCGCTCGTTTATCTTTGCCCCAGTACAGCAAAGATTAATTATTTACAATGGCAGAAAACATATGAAAGCCTCACAGTATGTTGATTAGATACTTTCTGTCAGAATGGTCCTTGGTATTACTGTTAAGCTATGTTTGATTCCTTCTGAAACCAATGGTATTTCCTTGAAATCTTAAAATATTTCTCAAGTTGTTACTTACGGCAGCCAATCATGCAGCCTCTTCCAGGGGCTGTGGTGCCGACACGAGATACACAGGCAGCAAGCCGTAGCTCTTACGCCCCAGGGCTGGAGAGGAGCAGATAGCATCCGGGGGCGGCCAGAGATTGGATTCGCCTCGGCCCCCCTTCCGCCTCCCGGCCTGTTTATTCTTAACACGCTCTCCGCCCCCGCATTTTCTGTTATGGATATTGCTTTAATCTCCCGCCTTGGGCCTCGACTCGGGTGCCTCGCGCACCCATTTTAAACACCTGCTGCACGGAATGCCAGCCTGCACCTTGGCTAAGAGAGCCAAAGTATTTCACGATAATATACTACTTTCATTAATTAATGCTATAAATAAACAAAACGTGTGACAGGGAAAATAATTTCTCATAACTTGTTTGCTGTACACCGTATTTCATTAATTTATTTCGTTCATCAGAAAAATTTATGCGACTGCAGAAAAAACGTAAGAGACCAAATCGACAACCAACTTGGAGTGAACTATGGATACAAGAATACACGGTGGGAATCGCGAAGTGTCTCCGCAGCAGCAAGCCGCGGCGCTGGCGTCAGAATGAACCTAACCAGCGGTCAGTAGCCCGCAATTGCCATAACGAATTGTGCAGTAATTCCGTTTGCGAGCAACAACAAGGTTTCTTCGGTAGTGTGAATTTTTATTAGTAACTGTATACTTAGTGCAAAGTTACACCGTAATTACCAGTCCACAGAGAGATTTTTTTAGAGCAAGTTTTTAAGCGAAAAATAATGGTTTGTTGTACGATATCCAGTTGTACTAACCGCAGCAGACAAATAAATAAGTCAAGAGTTAAGTTTCATGTGTTTTCTAAAAGAGGCAATAAGACGAAACGAAAAACGATAAATACTTGTAAAATGCTGATACGTTTTCAGTTAAAAATGCTCGCGTGTGCTCAATACATACTACTGATTCGGATTATGAAAGGTATTTGAAAGGTGAACTTTAGAGTATTCCTTCGAAACGGAAGTTGAAGATTGATGCTGTCCCATTTCTAAATTACTATCCCGCAGTGCTGATTTAGGACGTAGCAAAAGCCTGGTAATGAGATAAATGTGCGCCACAAACCGAAGCTCCCGTATAGAAGTAGAAGATATTGAACATGTAGATATAATACCAACTAATGAAGAAATTATTACTATACAAAACGCAAACCGTGAAACAAAACTGCTGTGAATGCGACAATGCTTACTTAAGCCAAAAATCACAAATTGTAAAATAGGAATCAAACCTTAATCAACAGAATGAAGATTCACAGGATAGTCTCTCTAGATTTAGTGCTGGTTTAATGAAATTAAAACATGTTGAAAAGTGTTTTGGGGCTCTTTTTCTGACTGACAAGACATTGCAAAGGCCTCGACTTTATGTTGCGTATCTTATAAAGCGTAATCTTTTGTTAGGAAGCTATCGAAATATTGTCTTCCTAGTCAAGTCACTGTTAAAAAAGGACTCAAGCAATTTAGCATTTCACGACATTTTACTGATGTAAGCAGTTGTGTTCTGAAAACTCGGAGTCATCAACAAAATTGCAGATAGACCTAGTTGTTATTGTATCTTTGATGAAATGGAAGCGAAAAGCGATTTATTTTGACCAGGCTGTGGATTGGATATTATCAGAGAACCACATAACAATGCCCAAGCTATGGTCATCAGAAGTTTGCCACAAAAATGGAAGCAGACCATTACTTGTAGCTTTAACCCAGCTGTTACTGAGGACTTGTTGACTGAAACGATTCAGGTAATAGAAAATGACAAATTTAAAGTGAGAGAATTTGTGTGTGATATAGGGCCAACAAACAGAAGAAAACTCGTAGGGAACCCAAAGATTATATTTGATAACTAAAGGAAAGCGTGGCTGCTTGTGATGCGCCTCATATCTTAAAATTGTTGCATAATCCACTTGACTATAGTTATGGACTAAAATCTGGTAGTTTGCTCACAAAAGCACCGTTCATTTGCGTCCATCACAGGCTTTACACTAGCGTTTCACTGACCGTAGAAAAAATAGCGTATCTAATGTAGACTTTGATGATAATAAAAATAATAATACTGTACTAAAACGTGGCACACCTTGATAACATTCATACATGCGTATGACTTAAACACGTGTTCGCCGTGCGTCTATAAGCCTCTATCTAGTGCGGCATGGCGACAGGGTTCACGGTGACGTCAGAGCTCAGAGTCTGCCTGCGCGTGACCCCTAGCGAGTTTTCTAGTATCCGTCATGCGAAGTTTCACAGTTTTTCCTCATAAATGTTATTTTATTGATTTAAGTGCTTTGATTATTGAGGTGGGAATAATGTTACTATCTGTCTGTAATGCCACATTTAGCCAGATCCTAATACAGGGTGTTTGTAAATGAATATCAGGGTTTTAACGCTTTATAATATTTATTACATTAAACGTACAATTATAAATAATATGTCAAACGGAAGAGCAACAAAGACAGTTTAACCAAGAACCTTATAAATGTTCAACGTGAGCACCATTTGTCACACAGCAAACATAAAGTCTATAGCCGAGTTCTTCCCAAACGCTGGATAGGCCGCAAGGGGCCCAATTACGGCACTTGCTTTGCGTGGCCTCCACGTTCACTCGACCCAACGCCATGCGATTTCTCCTTTGAGGCTTTATCAAGGATCGTCTGTATGTGTCTCCACTACCAGCAGACCGCCCTGAACTAAGAAACCGGATTGAAGCAGCTGTTGCTACAATCACTGAAAACACACTTATCAACGTTTGGGAAGAACTCGGCTATGGACATCATGTGTGCTCTGTGACAGTCCGCAGCTCGTGGTCGTGCGGTAGCGTTCTCGCTTCCCACGCCCGGGTTCCGGGGTTCGATTCCCGGCGGGGTCAGAGATTTTCTCTGCCTCGTGATGACTAGGTGTTGTGTGCTGTCCTTATGTTAGTTAGGTTTAAGTAGTTCTAAGTTCTAGGGGACTGATGACCATAGATGTTAAGTCCCATAGTGCTCAGAGCCATTTGAACCATTTTTTGCTCTGTGACAAATGGTGCTCACATTGAACATTTATAAGGTTCTTGGTAAAACTGTTTGAGTTGCTCTTTCATTTGACATATCATTTATAACTGTAAGTTTGATATAATAAATATTATAAAGCATTAAAACCCCGATATTCATTTATAAACACCCTGTAATCTAATCACGTACTGAAGCTATGTTTCGTGCAAGGAAAAGAATCAGCTTCACCATCGTAACAATTTTCATGAAGAAATATAATATCAGAGCAATATTGACTTCATCTGTCAAAGCTGAAAGGTTAATTCTCTGAACAACCCGTAAACTAGCTATCAGAAAAGATTGCGTGTTAAGCGGAAGAGAAGGTTCCGGCAGAAGTGAATCTATAAGGGCAGGTCGGGAGTAGTGCGTGGATATCTCATCTGGTGCGATCATTGCCCACTAATGGCTAGTTACTACCACACCGTCACTGCGTTTGTCGCCTTTCTCTGGTTTCACTCTTGCAAGCAGCGGCTCCCTTGTCTTGCGCTGACAGTATCCACAGATAGAATGAACCACTAAGGCACACGACACGGGAAAGTTTTTCCTTGGTGTTGTGGTTCAGTTGGTCGACCGGGTGACTGTTGTTCTTATACACTATATCTTTCAGTTGTCTCCAAAGGAAGAAGTCCTGATGGGAGGGGGGGGGGGGGGGAGGAGATAAATCTGGCGATCTAGGCGGCCAAAGGGCACATGAAATGGTGTCTCTCCCACAGAACTCATGCAACGTGATCATTGTGCTGTTTGGCGTGTGTTGCACCATCTTGCAGCAGTCAGAAGTGTTGTTCATCAACCTCTAACAATGCTACGAATTGCATGATCATGTTCTGGTAACATTCAGCTGTTATTAGTTCCGAGACAAAACTGATTATATGCGTTGTTTCCTAATCAAGCTCTTGATCTTCATTTAAGGTATTAAAAAGTTCTCAGTTTCTAAAGTTACATAGCGGTCTAGTTTTGTCCTTACGTTTGATAAAACGGCATTCCCACTGATAATCTTTGCATTCAAAACCCACCTATCAAGCTTTAAGTACATAAGAATGACACTCCGGACAGCGTCTTGTAACAGACTGATGGGAAAAAATATCGCAACGCCAAGAATGAGTTAGTTGTGCGACATAAACGAAAGTTGGTAGCTGTGCTCCTACACCTGAAATACTACGTCTATTCAAATTTCGAACCTGTCGCACAAAGCCGGCGCTATTAGCGTCACTCATCATCATCATCTTGGACAGTTTCCAGCCACTGGCAGGGGTCTGTCGGGAACGCAAGCCTCTCCATCGTGATCTGTCTTTCCACCATTCCCCCTCTTCCACCTTCGTCCAGTTCTCTCCTCTTCTCGTCACACATTCCTTCACTCCCTTCACCCATCTATCTCTTGGTCTTCCTCTGGGCCTCTTCCCCTCCAGTTGCAGATCAAACATCCTCTTTGGAATTCTTCCCTCATCCATTCTCTTCATGTGCCCATACTACTGTAGTCTTGATTTTTCTAGCGCCACTATGAAGACACAAATCAGGTTTGCTTTAAATACCCGCTGTATCGGTCGTTAGCGTTGGTTAACGTTTGATACAGGACGTAGTGAGTTAATGTTAGTCAAGAATGCCTTTAACGCGACAAAGACGCCATTGTCAACTCCTCGCTGAGTTTAAGCCAGGTCGTGTAATATGGCTACGAGAAGTCGGATATCCCTTCTGCGATAATGTAGAAAAACTTTGCAAGAATGTAGGCATTGTGCATGATTGCTGGCAGCAATGGTCACGAGAATGTACGGTCTCAAGAAGACCGAGCTCAAGACGGCGACGTGGGACTACCGAGTGGGAAGAGCATCGTGCTCGGCTTGTAGCTGTGCCGCATCGCACTGCTGCTGCAGCAACAATGTCAGCAGCATTTAGCACAACAGTGACAGAACGAACCGTTACAAATTGATCACTTCAAGGACAGCTCCGAGCCAGGGGCCTCATAGTGGTCATTCCACTGACCCCAACCACCGCCATTTGCGGCTTCAGTGATGTCAAGTGAGAGCTCACTGGAAGGCGAGGTGATGTCTGTTGCGTTTGCTGATGAAAGGTGGTTCAGCCCTGATGCCAACAATGTCCATGTGTTGGTTACAAGGAAACCCGTTGAAGGTCAGCCCCCAACCTGTCTGTGTGCTAGACACACTAGACCTACACCTGGTGTTATGGTCTGGGGTGTGATTTCATATGACAGAAAGAGCGCTCTCGTTGTTATCCCACGCACCCTGACTGAAAATGTGTACGTCAGTCTATTGATTCAACCTGTTGTGCGCCTTTCATGAACAGCGTTCCAAAGGGTGTTTTCTAACAGGATAACGCTCGCCCGCATACCACTGATGCGACCCAAATTGCTGTTCAGATTATCAACATGTTGTCTTGGCCTGCTATATCAACAGATCTGTCTCCAATAGAGCACATGTGGGAGAAAATCGGACGACAACTCGATCCGGCCGCTGTGGCCGAGCGGTTCTAGGCGCTTCACTCCGGAACCGCGCGACTGCTATGGTCGGAGGTTCGAATCCTGCCTCGGGCATGGATGTATGTGATGTCCTTAGGTTAGTTAGGTTTAAGTAGTTCTAAGTTCTAGGGGACTGATGACCTCATATGTTAAGTCCAATAATGCTCAGAGCCATTTGAACCATTTTTGAACCGAGAACGGGAGTGTCATCCACAAACAGCATTAACCATTCATGTGTTGAAGGACCAAGCACAACAGTCATGGAATTCCAGCCCTCAAACAGACATCTGGTACCTGTACAATATAATACATGAGCGTTTACACTCTTGCACTGAACATTCTGCCTGTTACATCGGTTATTAATGTACCAGACTATCACATTTGCAATGGCTTGCCTTGCGCTTGAATTAACCTGTTACTTTGCAATGTTAATCACATAAATATGTTTCCTAGACGAATGTATTCCCGAAATTTCATTATTCCAAATTAAATGTCGTCATTACATATAGTGATAGTTAAATAACTATGTCATTAACATAGAGCAATCTTCAGCGCTGTGCACAGTTTTGGCGACTTGGGCTGTCTCCATCTGTTTTTGCGCAAACCGCTGCAAATCCATTACATAAATATAACAACTGCAGAAGTAATTGTACCTCCGAGAATGCTTGTAAAACAATTCGCTTCAGTAAATACGAAAGCGAGGTCTTTAATCTGTATAGTGGTTCAACATATTAATGCATGAAACTTCCTGGCAGATTAAAACTGTGTGCCCGACCGAGACTCGAACTCGGGACATTTGCCTTTCGCGGGCAAGTGCTCGCAGGAGAGCTTCTGTAAAGTTTGGAAGGTAGGAGACGAGATACTGGCAGAAGTAAAGCTGTGAGGACCGGGCGTGAGTCGTTCTTCGGTAGCTCAGATGGTAGAGCACTTGCCCGCGAAAGGCAAAGGTCTCGAGTTCGAGTCTCGGTCGGGCACACAGTTTTAATCTGCCAGGAAATTTCATATCAGCGCACACTCCGCTGCAGAGTGAAAATCTCATTCTATCAATGCATGTTGCATTTTGAACCAATACGTGGGACACTTTATTATTGATTTGCTTTTGCTGTTTATGTTTCCTGTGATCTTAGATGTATGCAAGTAAACAACGATAATCGAGTAATCGTGAAGGCAGCGGGTATGGTACAGCCATGTCTGAAGCTGTATCCAGCACGCCGGTTCCTCTTTGATGAATGCCATGCCTTCGCCGTCAAAATTATTGATGAAGCTAAATGACTGCTGTATCACCGTGATGTGTGGCTGTTTATGGAAATCAGATACACTGGTGTGCATACTCTGAAGACGAAAGTAAAATTCGTAGTAAGTGTCATTTCAGAGTAACACAGTTCGCTGAATACTCGGGGCAGAATATAGTTGGGTTACAATATAGTAAAGGTAACTGAAAGATATACGCAAAGAGACAACAGAAATGGCAGTTTTATTCAAAGGCAATAATTACACTGAAGTCACCGCGATTTGTGATCGTCCCCCGCACATTAAGAAATGCGGTGTATGGTTATTAACAAGGCGCGTGATCACCACGAACGGCAATGCGTGCTTTCCGACGATCTCTCATGGTGGCCACAAAGCTGGCAAGAACTTGCTGTTGTAATTGACAATTCTGCTTAAGTAGCAAAATTTTAGGTGCTGGAACGCACCACTTCAACCACACTACCGTACAGCCATACAAGTTGCAATTTTTGACAACGTCATAAAACTTACAACGAGATATAAGTTTTACAGAATACTATTCCCAAATTCAGGTTTAGGAAGAACACAATTTCTAATAATCGAAACAATAAAATGCAAGATTTAATACAAACAACAGGTGCTATCATCTGTTCCATTGGCAATGTCCCTTTGCGCCCTGGTTCTGCTGATAACATATCGGCAGAAGTGGGTAGCCTTCCTGAGTATAACGTCGTGTTTGAAACTGCTGCCAGCCACAACGTCCAACTAGTTGCATTGTAGCTACACGTTGAACTTGGGTCCAGTAGTATTTAATAAACGTTTAACGATGAAAGACGATGAGGATATCCCTCGGACATCGGGGTAACACACAAATACGAGTTTCCGAAGAGTTAGGAAAAACAGAATACGATGTGACATGACAAATGGAGTTAGATGTTTAATAAATGCGTTAAAGGCCTTCTGTTTATTGACTTGCATTAGAAAGGGATTGATTTAAGTTTATATTCATTACTACAAATAAGCAACACATTTGAACACGAAATTCCCCGTAATACATCGTCACGAAACGTTAACTCCGTGTGTCATTTATACCATAGCAGCTGATCGGTGCATTGACCCTGAGTTGGTAGCGATGCAAGATAAATGGATAAAACATTTCCACTCTCCCTGCCCTCCTCATCTTGTGATTACCATGTCCTTCTTGCTGCCCCCACCGCCTCATTTGGTACAATTACAGGCACAAACCGCTCGTAGTATTCTTCAGTCAGAATTTGTCTTTGGTACCTTTCATATTAGTAGGTGGAAAAGGAGTCATAAGGTTTGTCTAGACAAGTCACAAATAAATAAACTTCTAAATGTAAAATTTAACCAACCGAAAAAAAATCTGGTTTTTTACGCTTTTTATTATCTAACCACCACATAGCTACTTTTTTATTTAGTTAAGCGTATATGCTACAAAGCCAACGGTCTTGTCGCAGTGGTAACACCGGTTTCCGTCAGATCACCAAAGTTAAGCACTGTCGGGATGGGTGACCATCCGGTCTGCCGAGCGCTGTCGGCAAACGGGGTGCTCTCAGCCCTTATCAGGCAAACTGAGCAGCTACTAGATTGAGAAGTAGCGGGTCCGGTCTCATAAACTGACAAAACGGCCGGGAGAGCAGTGTGGCGGCCACATGCCCCTTCATATCCCCATTTAGTGACGCCTGTCGTTTGAGGATGACACGGCGGCCGGTCGGTGCCGTTGGGCCTTGATGGCCTGTTCGGGCGGGATTTTTTGTTTTTTTAGGTATGCTACGAGAACAACTGCACAAGAGGTTAAATGAATAGGCTCGCGTTAATTTGGAAGTAGAATGCTGTGATCAGTAGCTATGGAATAAATGATGACACGGAAAAACATGATTTCGCAACAGCAGATTTATGGACGATCGTTTTCAAGCACTTCTTACGTTATTTGTTTCTCATTGAGACACGTAACACGATATGTCACCACACTTCTAGAAGTAACCAAAGACTTCTCCTTTGAATAGGGGAAGAGCTACAAGCCATAAAAATGGTATCTTATTTTATTCTGCGAAGAATGAAGATGGACATATCTTGAGTTTAGTGTACACACACACACACAAGTCCGAATGAAGATGGACATTGTGGTGTCACCGCCAGACACCACACTTGGTAGGTGGTAGCCTTTAAATCGGCCGCGTTCCTCTCGTATACGTCGGACCCGCGTGTCGCCAGTGTCAGTGATTGCAGACCGAGCGCCGTCACGCGGCAGGTCTAGAGAGACTTCCTAGCACTCGCCCCAGTTGTACTGCCGACTTTGCTAGCGATGGTTCACTGACAAATTACGCTCTCATTTGCCGAGACGATAGTTAGCATAGCCATCAGCTACGTCATTAGCTACGACCTAGCAAAGCGCCATTATCATTTGCTATTTATCTTGTGATGCATGTACCGTCAGACCGATGTTCGCCAATTATGGATTAAAGTTAAGTATTCCCGCATCTACGTACGTTCTTTGCTTCTATAACTTCCTTTAACTGTTCCAGACCTCACGCCAGCCTGTGTGAGCTTAAACGCGTGCCTTTCGGCTACCCGTCACTGTGGATTGCCTGTCCTGCCAGTCCACAACAGACATATCTTGAGTTTAGAGTACACACACACAAATCCGAATGAAGATGGACATATCTTGAGTTTAGTGTACACATACACACACACACACACACACAAGTCCATCTCGCCACTCCCCTGCCCCTGCATGACGTTAGTCACCCAATGTCACGTTCGACAGTGCCGACGAAGTGACAGGTTATAGTTACTTTGCAATTTAATAGACATGACTATTTTATACCTCCGGTGCCGACTTGTTCTAGTTAGGTAAAACAAAAATCACTGGAATATTCTGGAACGAAGTAGCAGCGGGTTCCGGCCGGAACTGAACCCTGGTTAACAACTGCTCTATGGTCCTTGGGGCATGTGGACGGGTTGCAATGCGTCTCTCCAATGTATTCCCCATGTGGTAGATGGGACTGGAGTCGGAGAAACGGGCAAGTAAGTCTGTTCGCTGAATATCCTATCGTACCTTGAGCGCCTCCACCTCCGCTCTTAGATGTGACCACGTATTATCATCCACACAAACCAAGTCACGGACGAATGCACCCCTGAAAAGACGCACACACGGACGGAATACGGAGTCCCAATAAGCTTGACTGTCGAGTGCACCGTGTTCAGAGATCTGGAGGTCAGTAGGGTCACGCAACATTACGCCATCCCACATCATAACACATGGACCACTAAAACGATCATGTTGGGCAACGTTCCATGGTGCGTAACCTGTCTTCATATGTCAATGTTGTACAATGTTACAATTTTGTGCATGTATTGGCATTTGGCTTTACTTATGCCTTCAATATTAAGTTGGCAGACTCGTACGATCGGTCCGAGCTGTCTAATGAAGTTGCCCTCAGAAGGACACTCAGCATTCCGTTTTCTGTGAGTCGTCGTGATTTGATTATGACCAGGCGATCGTTTACCGATTTACCGATTGTCTGGTCGCCAGTATGGGCTGAAGATTGCAATACACAGCTAATCTTTGACGCCAAAGACCAAAGTACATTTAAGTCAGCTGCATGGGGAACTGAAACCCACCCTGATCTATGCTTTGTTACGGCTGACACTAATAACAAACCTATACCAGCCTCCCGCAGAATACTTGGGGACTTCCCTCACTCCCAACATCGTCCGGTGCTCATAGAAATAGGCCTTACTATCCCCCTAATTTCCTCGTATCCTCGGCCCAGATGGAACTTTGGGAAAGCGGACTGGGCTACTTTCTCAGAAAAACTTGATAAACACATTGGATGGATACCTCCAAGTTATAAAAATTACAAAAGATTTATGGGAGCAGTCATCAGCTCAGCTAAGAACAGCATTCCCCGGGGATTTAGAAAAGAATACGTGCCGTGGTGGAACGAAGAGAGTGGGCGCCTCTATAAACAGTTCCTAGAGCATGGGGATAGGGAGATTGCAAATGACTTATTGCACAGTCTGGACGCTGCCCGGCGCACTAAATGGATAGAGACTGTTGAGGAAATGGACTTCACAAAATCAAGCAGAAAGGCGTGGTCGCTACTTCGGAAGCTTGGTGGCAGTAGCAGGAACCAACGACCAACCAGCTCTATTTCTCCAAACACAGTTGCGGCGCACATCAGTAAAACCTCTAGAGCTCCTGGGGATCGAGCTCATACCATAAAAGTTTAAAAGGAACTTAAAAAGTTGAAATCTTTAGTAGGAAACAATTCACTACACTCGCAGCCCTTCTCAATCGAAGAGATAACATTGGCTCTGAGAGACATCAAGCCACGGAAAGCCCCAGGTTTTGATGGAATTCATCCAGAGTTTCTGATTCACTGCGGTAAATTTGCAAAATTATGGCCTGCACAGTTCTTCTCCAGCATGATGGAAACTGGAAGAATATCAAATACCCTTAAGAAAGCAAAAATAATAGCGATACTGAAACCAGGTAAACCGAATCACCAACCAAACAGCTACCGCCCAATTGCCCTTCTTAGCATGATCTACAAACTACTGGAGAGACTTATATGAAACAGAATAAGTCCAAATATCCTAAAGTGTATCCCTGTGGAACAAGCAGGCTTCCGGCCAAACAGGAGCTGCACGGATCAAGTCCTCTCACTAACTTCCTACATCGAGGCAGGCTTCCAAAGACAAGAAAAAACATCCGTGGTATTTATAGACCTGACAGCGGCTTATGATACTGTATGGAGGCAAGGCCTGATTTACAAACTACTCCGCATTGTGCCATGTTTGAAAATGGCTAACCTTACCAACGAGATGCTCTGCAACAGGCCATTCCAGGTGATACTTGGAAATTATAGGAGCAAAACAATGAAGCTCAATAATGGCTTGCTCCAAGGATCAGTCCTGGCACCACTACTTTTCAGCACTTATATAGCCGATATGCCTAATACTAAATCTGAAAAGTTTGGATATGCAGATGACTGGGCCATAGCTACACAACATCGAGATATGGAGCATACTGAGACTGTCCTGACAAGCGACTTGTCCTTGCTGGGAACGTACTTTCGTGAATGGAGACTACAACCTAGTCCAACTAAAACTGAGGCTATGTGTTTCCACCTGAATAATAAATTGGCTAACAGACGCCTTAAGATGTATTTTGATAACAATATTCTGCCTTATAATAAAAATCCAAAATACATGGGAGTGACATTAGATAGAACCCTGAGCTACAAGCAACACCTCATCAACACTGCTGCAAAAATCCGTACTAGGAACAATATCATTCAGAAACTATGTGGTACCAGCTGGGGCTCCTCCGCCTCTACCTTGCGATGCTCTGCTTTGGGACTTGTCTACTCTGCGGCAGAGTACTGTTCCCCTGTTTGGCTAAAGAGCGCTCACACCAATATGGTGGACACAGTACTGAACCAAACTATGAGGATTATTTCAGGTACAATAAATCAACCCCCATTCACTGGGTACCTGTACTGATCCACATACCGCCATCTCACTTACGAAGAGAACATGCGCTTCTCAGAGAATTAAAAAAAATACAAGACAACCCGCAACTTCCGATTCTCGCTTTTAGCAATGGCATTGACAGAGATAGATTGCGCTCTAGACATCCACCTCTTATAAGGGCCAAAGATCTGGAGGAAAATGGTTTCTGTCTTGAAGAACGCTGGAAAGTGGAATGGGAAGAATCAGCACCACCACAGGTATACACCTTACTGAAACCGTCGAACAGACCTCCAGGCTTTGGCTTACCACGTAAAACCTGGACCATCCTCAACAGGATCAGGACGGGCCACGGTCGATGTGCGGACTCTCTACACAAATGGGGAAGAGCACCATCCCCAAAGTGCGACTGCGGCGCTGAGAAGCAGACGATCCGGCACATCACTGCAGAGTGCCCTCTGAGAGCCTACTCAGGTCAAACAACGGACTTCCTGGATGCGACTCGAAGTGCAGTTCAATATATTAAAAACCTAAATGTTAATTTGTAATTACATATATGTTGTTCATGACATAACTGTATTTAATTCTTTATGTCTTGTTTTTAGTGTCAAAGTTATAAAGTTATTGTAGCAGCTTATTTCTCTATAAACGTGATTTATACTTGCCATACGCTAAATAAATAAATGTCTTCATATGGCGAAAGGTGGGAACATTCACACTCTGTTTATATCCGATTACAGGGGCGATCACTTAAAGATTATTAACTACAACGAGTAGGATGTACAATGTCCTCGGAACTTTACATCGATATTAATTTCTGTGGTGATGGTACTCTAGACTCCGAGAGTACTGTACCACAATCGATAAGCCGCGCTCGAAACACCCGTAGCGCGGCAGGTGTTTGGGTTGGCAGTACGAACTATACCGAGATCCGCCAGGAGCTGCAACTGCCAACCCGTGGGCGTCACATCTATAGACAGCGACTGGTCGACGCCTCGTGAAATGCAGGAGCACCGAGCTACGGGGGACAGTTCTGTTCAGTGTGCTGAGTCCTGTAAAGGCTTCAGTCCACAAACTGCAGTGTTCGTCCGTCGTCTGCGTGACATATGCTTCGCAGGCATCGTCGGCCAGCTCTGGACACTATGTAGGCGTCACTCAGAGGCACAATGAGGGTGCCTTAATATTTTAGAGGACTTGTAATAATTTAAAACATATAATTGTGCTCCACAATTCACAAGAAGCAGCATGATTTAAGTTAAGTATTTCTTCGGATTTAATAAATCTCATTTTATTATTAGTTGTTGGGGATCTTTCTGATAGAAGGCAACGTATGCCGTCCTCCTGCGTTCCTAACAGTTTCTTAAATGACAAAACAGGTGCGTCCACTACTGGCCATTAAAATTGCTACACCAAGAAGAAATGCAGATGATAAACGGGTATTCATTGGACAAATATATTATACTAGAACTGACATGTGATTACATTTTCACGCAATTTGGGTGCATAGATCCTGAGAAATCAGTACCCAGAACAACCACCTCTGGCCGTAATAACGGCCTTGATACGCCAGGGGCATTGAGTCAAACAGAGCTTGGATGGCGTGTACAGCTTCAACACGATACCTCAGTTTATCAAGAGTAGTGACTGGCGTATTGTGACGAGCCAGTTGCTCAGCCACCATTGACCAGACGTTTTCAATTGGTGAGAGATCTGGAGAATGCGCTGGCCAGGGCAGCAGTCGAACATTTTCTGTATCCAGGAAGGCCCGTACAGGACCTGCAACATACGGTCGTGCATTATCCTGCTGAAAAGTAGCGTTTCGCAGGGATCGAATGAAGGGTAGAGCCACGGGTCGTAACACATCTGAAATTTAACATCCACTGTTCAAAGTACTGTCAATGCGAATAAGAGGTGACCGAGACGTGTAGCCAATGGCACCCCATACCATCTCGCCGGGTGAAACGCCAGTATGGCGATGACGAATACACGCTTCTAATGTGCGTTCACCGTGCTGTCGCCATACACGGATGCGACCATCATGATGCTGTACACAGAACCTGGATTCATCCGAAAAAATGACGTTTTGCCATTCGTGCACCCAGGTTCGTCGTTGAGTACACCATCGCAGGCGCTCCTGTCTGTGATGCAGCGTCAAGGGCAGCCATGGTCTCCGACCTGATAGTCCATGCTGCTGCAAACGTCGTCGAACCGTTCGTGCAGATGGTTGTTGTCTTGCAAACGTCCCCATCTGTTGAGTCAGGGATCGAGACGTGGCTGCACGATCCGCACGACCAACGCGAGCTGCAATGTCGCGATACGATAAACCGCAATCGCGATAGGCTACAATCCGACCTTTATCAAAGTCGGAAATGTGATAGTACGCATTTCTCCTCCTTACACGAGACATCACAACGTTTCACCAGGCAACGCCGGTCAACTGCTGTTTGTGTATGAGAAATCGGTTGGAAACTTTCTTCATGTCAGCACGTTGTAGGTGTCGACACCGGCGCCAACCTTGTGTGAATGCTCTGAAAAGCTAATCATTCGCATATCACAGCATCTTCTTCCTGTCGGTTAAATTTCGCGTCAGTAGCACGTCATCTTCGTGGTGTAGCAATTTTAATGGCCAGTAGTGTATAACACACAAATAAAAGTAGCATATCTAAAATGGTTCAAATGGCTCTGAGCACTATGGGACTCAACTGCTGAGGTCATTAGTCCCCTAGAACTTAGAACTAGTTAAACCTAACTAACCTAAGGACATCACAAACATCCATGCCCGAGGCAGGATTCGTACCTGCGACCGTAGCGGTCTTGCGGTTCCAGACTGCAGCGCCTTTAACCGCACGGCCACTTCGGCCGGCTAAGTAGCATATCTCACATAAACAAATAATGTTAAATAAAAGATACCTGAATACAGAAACACACAAAGAAAAATCCCCTTCTCAATCTGTACTGAAATTTCTCAAAAGTCTGTAATGATAGGATTCATTTGGTCAAGGCTATCCATTCTTATAATTATATTTTCCCCAAGACATCTAAGTCTCATCTTTATCTACAATAATGACGGAAGCTGAGGAAATGAATTAAAATTTGTGCCACGGTCGGTACTCGAACCCTGGTAATCCGTGCAGCAATGTCGACCGTAGTGGTTTAAAGGTCAGTATTTCTACCTAGTAAGCAACGAGACACGGTTCGCGTCCCGTCCGTGGCACAAATTTTAATTCATTTCTTCAGCCTCCGTCACTAGCCATTCACGATCGGAAAAAAATATGTGAGAAGAAACGGACGGTTTTTCGCTCATCAGTCCTATTTATTTCAGAGCTGATGACAATGTTTGTTTATCCGTTCGGCACTAATGCTGCTGCTGTTGTTGCCCTTACACCGTACTGACGGTAAACTAATTTACTTATCTCGATAACATGGATGAAGCAGCTGCGACACAATAAAACTTGTGCATTATTTGCTCGGAAGAGAAGCCGGACAGTTTTATTTTATGTTACGAGCCACTTCTCCGAGCAGCTCTTGAGTCACTGCAGGGGACAGGTCCGCACGGAAAGGACGTTATTTGCTGCGCGCATTCTTGTGAAAGCCTGTAAAGGCGATGAAAAAGTTTTACGACGGGACTGGAGTTTCCTTCGGCCGTGCGACGTGACCTGCATCGGCATGTAAAAGCGCACGGGCCGTAGAGAGTGCGCCCAACCTCTCCCAAATCCTCCGAGCGTTATTTCAGATGCAAATCCTAAAAACGGTCGCGTTGTACGACCTGTGCGTAAATTTTTACGTACTACAACTCAAGGAAATGTTGACGCATCGCTGCTACGAATGTATAGAAAACTATTCCCAGTGTCTGTTCTGGAATGAATATAATCACCACTGGATTGAGTCTGTCCGGCGGCAGTTAAACGCTAATGTTGAATAAATGTTTTTGCTTTCTGTATGTGTGTAGTACGTTTCTGTAATGGCAGTGACAGTTTCGGTCCTATTTGAATAGTCGGAGGGGGCATTTAAGCTAAATTTATTACGACGCTTTTGGAAAATGAACATCTCTAGAAACACGCATTCCGCAAACAGAGATCCTGCGAAACTCCGCTCGCTCTGTTCCTCCATGAGACCCACAGCGCAGTGGACACACGGCGCTCAGGTTCATGCTGTGTTCCTTGATTTGAGTAAGGCATTTGACATGGTCCCGCATTGCCGCTTAATGAAAAGAATGCGAGCTTACAGAGTATCGGAGCAGACTTGCGATTGGATTCAAGACTTTCTTGCAGGTAGAACTCAACACGTCGCTCTTAACGGAACTAAATCGTCAGATGTAAGGGTAATATCCGGAGTACCACAGGGAAGTGTAATAGGACAGTTGCTGTTTATATATATATATATATATATATATATATATATATATATATATATATGATGCTCTTTAAGGCCATAAGGCCATACGCAGATGATCAGATGATGCAGTGGTCTATACCAAAGTAGCAACGCCAGAAGATAGTAAGAATTTACAGAACGACCTGCAGAGAATTGATGAATGGTGGAGGCTCTGACAGTTGACCCTGAACGTAAATAAATGTAACATATTGCGCATACATGGGAAAAGAAATCTACTACTGTACACCTACACTATTGATGACAAACAGCTGGAGACAGCGTCTGCCGTATAATATCTAGGCGTAACTGTCCAGAGCGACCTTAAGTGGAATGACCACATAAAACAGATAGTGAGACAAGCAGACGCCAGACTGCGACTCATCCGAAGAATCCTAAGGAAATGGAACTCATCCTCGAAAGAAGTGGGTTGTAAGGCTCTTGTTCGCCCGATTCTTCAGTATTGTTCATCTATCTGGGATCCCTATCAGGTAGGACTGATAGAGGAGATAGAGGAGATCCAACGAAGAGCGGCGAGTTTCGTCACGAGATCGTTTAGCTGGTGAGAGAGCGCTGCGGAGACGCTGAACAAACTCCACTGGCAGACGTTAGAAGAGAGGCGTTGTGCATTACGGAGAGATTTACTGTTGAAATTTTGGGAGAGCACTTTTCAGGAGGAGTCGGACAACATATTACTTCCCCCTACATACATCTCGTGAGTTGGCCACTAGGAGAAAATTCGAGAAATTAGAGCCAATACAGAGGCTTACCGACAATCTATCTTCCCACGCACTATTCGCGAGTGGAAAAGGGTTGGAGGCACCAGATAGAGGTACCAGAAGTACCCTCCACTACACACCATTAGGTGGCTTGCGGAGAGCGATGTAGATGTAGATGAATTTCCTGCGATGTAGTTAGTAGAGTTTTCTCATGTTTCGATACGTTTTATTACCGTTTTCAGGTAATTTAAATAATTTATTGTTCTCAAATTTCGCTGCTGTTTATAATGAAGACATTCCTTGGGAGGTACGAGACCACATAGCGATCTCTGGTAGGCTTTCGGTGCATGAGGCCCACTGACGTCGCATGATAAGTGACGTCACAGTGCATGACAGCTACGAGGGACGTTAAATAACTAACGCAACACATTTTTCTTTTCTGAAATCAGGTTGGTTTTACTCAGTATTCCAATACACCATATTACTTCCCACTCTTTGGGCTACAAAACTCTGTTTCTCAAGTTATCCACCGTTTAGTGCGATGGCTTTACGGGACCTTGCTGGGAGGACCGGTATTCCCGCATGCTACCACTATACTGGTCGACTTCGTAGCCAACGTCCCCCATCATCCAAGTACTGCTTAAAACGTTGTGCATCCTTCATTGGGCCAAACAGCTGGATGTCGGAATGTGCGAGATCCGGGTTGTAGGGTGGATGAGGAAAAACAGTTCAACGAAGTCTCGTGGGCTCCTCGTGGGTGCGCAGACTTGTGTGAGGCCTTGAGTTGTCGCGCAGCAGGAGAAGTTAGTTCGCATTTTTGTCGCGACGAAAACGCTGGAGTCCAACACTGCAGGAGTCACACAGCTGCGTGCGGCCGGCCGGCATGTGAGAGACATCGGAGAGGTTTTCTCAACTTTGTTGCGATGATGACAGACGCGTCGCCCAGTGACTCAATGTCCTTTTGTTCACTGCGAGGTCTCCGTAGACATTCTGCAAGCGCCTGTGAACTCCTGCGATGCTCCCGTTTTCAGCCAAAAGAAACACAATGACAGTTCCCTGTTTGGAACGCACCTCTGTTAAACACCAATGAAGGCTACCTTTAGCGCTGCCACGCATAGGAAGTTCTGAAGCTAAAGCGGCTGAAGCGATAATAGCCCTCGATGTCCTAAAAAAGATTCCACATTTCTTAACCGAAACTGGTTGAGGAAAAAATGTGATGCATTACTTATTAAAAGCCCCTAGTAGGCTATAGGTGAATGGCGTGGCATGCATGTGAAGCAGTGCCTGTTGAAGTGATTTGGTGTTAGAAACGTGACACCACATCTTCTTCATAATACGAAGGTGTTCTTGCTTTGGCCAGCTTAATGGTGTCAATCAAAAAAATCCTAAAGGTCATAGTCTGGTCCATACTTCCTAGGGTACTAATGGATGAACGTGGAGCTTTAAACATCTTTAAAGAGTTGAATATCTATCCAAAGTTACCATTATTTCTTTAGAGGACTCACTACCATTACAATAATTATGTCTGAAACGTCAAAGGCAATATGGAAACTTCAACAGCCTCATTTTTTGCCATCGCCAGCTCAATAAATCTGGAAGAAAACTGCCGATCGCTGCTGGGAATGCTCTTAATCTTGTGTAGTGCCAACTTCCGCCACCAAATGTAACAGGAACACCAAATGTAGAAGGAAGAGGTAGAAGGCACCATATTAAGACTTGTCCAAGATTTCCGAGTGATTTATTGTTTCCAACTACAGTGCCCCCATTCCTCTCGATCTGCGTCACTGAGTCCCACAATGCTGAGGACACCACTTCACTGTCTGCGAAATGGCTTGGCATGGAATGGCTGCCTCAGTGACCCATGCATACACTGATGTGTGTTGGCCTCGTACAGCAGCGGAGTTGCAGCGTCGTCAGGATCCCGGCAGTTGACTCAGTCGTCGGCAACCCTGCCGACTCAGCTCTGCTCAGTGTGGCTAAGACCGCGCTGACAACAAGCTCCCATGATCCAGAGACCGAATCTGTGGCCCTCGCCTCAGGATGCATCCGGCGTGTGTTGGAAGCCAGGACGATTGCCGCAGTAGTAAGCTGTGGAGTGGCCCTCTGCTGGCTGGCAATGGACCCTGCGTCAGGCTCAGAGCGTCGAACCAGTGACCCGCCGTGCACTGGAATGCTGGCTCTCCATCTGCTCCTGCATACAGCTGGTGGTGTGACACGCCCTGCTGTCCAGGAGAGCTGCCACACTTAAATGAATCTCGTTAGAAACCTGCATCTATTTATACGTGGCTATGAGCCTCTGTTTTGCCATACACGCCGCTTCGCATCATGTACTCATTTGTGACATGCAAAACCGTTACGTATACTCTTTCAGCAATTTGACGTCCCTGTGGCCTCTATTCTACTTCGTAACTGTTGGTATGCATAACTAACTGCAATCCGGCCTGCACCTGGCTGTAACCTGTGCTCACAATATCCTAAACGGTGGTGCCATTGCACTTGTGATTATCCTTTAATTGCGATGGCTGTGAAGAGGGCTTCTGGCAACAATGATTTAAGTTAAACAACACCAGGTCGATACAAGACTGGTCTTAAGTTATCCTCAATGACAGTACATCTTTGAAGTAGCAGTAAAACTGAAATTTCACTCAAATAGGGCGTAGTTAGTATATATATTCAGTTTTCCAAACACTCAACAACTACAGATGTACAATGGTACAATATCAGTTGCGATGTGTAATTTATATTGTGTCCAATATTTTCAAAATATGGTAAAGACTGGTGCAAAGTTACCCCGACTAACTGTACAGGAAGTCTTTGGTGAAGCAGTATCACGCCTCTGGAACGTATACATCTGCAGGAGCAAGACTATAAATTTGTTCATTATTTTTCTGTAGCTGAAGCTTATCCTCTCACAAAACAAATAATGATTATCTAGTGGACGAAAGGTGTTCATTTTATGAATTATTTCTAAAATTTTCACTCAGAAATGTATCTGAACAGAAGTGATAGGGACAGATTAACTAATCGCTGCTTTAATTTCATCCTTTAAGGTTTCAAGTGATGTACAGATTTTTTAACCTCTGTCTTCTCTTTTTCTGGTGTAGACACACAGTCAAAGGACACTCTAATAGCGATTGTTATGTATGATTCATTGCACAAGAAATTATACACTTATGTAGTTTCCTGCTAGGTGATGAACACAAGCATTTATGTAAAATGTTTTTGTGTAACGCACCAAGAGAAGAAGAAATTAATAACTCCAGGTAAAGAGAATAATTTTGCGTTAATTCATTTATTAACTTGTGTAACCACTGATGCATCTATTATAAATTGTTATTTTCTATATTCTAATAAGGTTATTCTTTATAGCAAAATTTTCGGCTGTCCCCATATGAGACTACTGCGAGAGAGAGGTTACGAAAGATTTTTTCTCGTCGCACATATATTCATTTTTGTTAAAGAAACTGCACTCATTAGTAAGGGCAGTCATCGTATTTCATTATGCATTGAAGTGTCAAAGAAACTGGTACAGTCATGCGTATTTAAATACAGAGATATGTAAACAGGCAGAATACGGCGCTGCGGTAGGCAACGCCTGTATAAGACAACAAGTGTCTGGCGCAGTTGTTAGATCGGTTATTGCTGCTGCGATCACCGGTTATTAAGATTTAAGTGAGTTTGATCGTGGTGCTATAATCGGCGCACGAGCGATGGGACACAATATCTCCGAGGTAGCGATGAATTGGGGATTTTCCCGTACGCTCATTTCACGAGTGTACCGCGAATATCAGGAATCCAGTAAAACATGAAATCTCCGACATCGCTGCGACCGGAAAGAGATTCTGCAAGAACTGGACCAACAACGACTGAAGAGAATCGTTCAGCGTGACAGAAATGCAACCCTTCTGCTAATTGCTGCAGATTTCAATGCTGAGGCACCAACAAGTGTCAGCGTGCGAACCGTTCAACGAAACATCGTCGATATGGGCTTTCGCAGCCGAAGGTCCACTAGTGTTCCCTTGAAGACTGCGCGACGCAACACCGACGTTGAACTGTTGATGACTGGAAACATGTTGCCTGGTCGGATGAGTCTAGCTAGTTTCGTATTGTATGGAGCCGATGGACGTGTACGGGTGTGGAAACGACCTCATGAATCCATTGACCCTGTATGTCAGCAGGGGACTGTTCAAGCTGGTGGAGGCTCTGTAATGGTGTGGAGCATATGCAGTTGGAGTGATATGAGATCCCTAATACCTCTAGAAACGACTCTGCCAGGTGACAGGTACGTAAGCATCCTGTCTGATCACCTGCGTCCATTCGTGTCCATTCCCACGGACTTGGGCAATTCCAGCAGAACAATGCGACACCCCCCAACGTCCAGAATTGCTCCAGAGACATTCTTCTGAGTTGAAGCACTTCTGCTGGCCACCAAACTCTCCAGACATTAACATTATTCAGCATATCTGGGATGCCTTGCAACGTGCTATTTAGAATAGATCTCCACCCCCTTGTTCTCTTAGGGATTTATGGACAGCCTTGCTGGATTCATGGTGTCACTTCCCTCCAGCACTACTCCAAACATTATTCGAATCTATACCACGTCGTGCTGCGGCACTTCTGCGTGCTCGCGAGGGAACTACACGATATTAGGCAGGTGTACTAGTTTCTTTTGCTCTTCAGTATATGTGGATCACCACTGGACTCGTTCAAAGCAAATGTTAATTACCGTTTTTAATGTTACACTTTTGTCTAATTTGCATACAACGAAGTCTCATTTCATATATTTCTATTTATTCGCTAACGCCACAGTGTACAATGCTTCTTTGACATGTTCGTATTATACCTCCAGGTGTGCGTAGCCCAGCAAATAGTGACGAATGTAATCGATGTCATAGTTGAAACTATTTTTGTGTTACGTAACTTTATGCTGATTCATGATGATCTATATGCCAAGTAGTCTGTGTAACACTACACAGACCAGCCTATTGGGAAGTTACATCAAAGCCCAGTAAACCAAAAGAGACCTCCGAGAAATACTATGAGGCTGAGAAATCGGCTCTGTGCTTTCTTTCTCAGCCCAGGTGTAGCATTACCTTGCAGGACGAATCATATACCTATACTTATCGATATAAAGAATTTTACATTTCAGTACATCCCGGAAATCAGTAAACAGATATGAAGACCTGTTTGTCTACTTAATCCTATATCTACTTTCTCTTCTGAAAATTAATTACATAAATTTCAATTACTGTACCACTTCGATATTTCACTTGAATTTCTTTCCCAATCTTTATCTTGAGCGCTTCTGTTGCTGTATTAGGTACTGCATTTCTAGACTTAGAGAAAACTTTTGACAATGTTGACTGGAAGACTCTCTTTCAAATTCTAAGGGTGGCAGGGGTAAAACACAAGGAACGAAACGCTATTTACAGTTTGTACAGAAACCAGATGGCAGTTATAAGAGTCGAGGGCCATCAAAGGGAAGCAGTGGTTGGGAAGGGAGTGTGACAGGGTTGTAGCAAGCAGTAAAGGAAACAAAAGAAAAATTCGGAGTAGGTATTAAAATCCATGGAGAAGAAATAAAAACTTTGAGGTTCGCTGATGACATTGTAATTCTGTCAAAGACAGCAAAGGACTTGGAAGAGCAGTTGAACGGAATGGATAGTGTCTTGAAAGGAGAGTATAAGATGAACATCAACAAAAGCAAAACGAGGATAATGGAATGTAGTCTAATTAATTCGGGTGATGCTGAGGGAATCAGATTAGGAAATGAGACACTTAAAGTAGTAAAGGTGTTTTGTTATTTGGGTAGCAAAATAACTGATGATTGTCGAAGTAGAGAGGATATAAAATGTGTAGCCATGTATGGAAGTGAAACATGGACGATAAATAGTTTGGACAAGAAGAGAATAGAAGCTTTCAAAATGTGGTGCTACAGAAGAATGCTGAAGATTAGGTGGGTAGATTATATAACTAATGAGGAGGTATTGAATAGAATTGGGGAGAAGAGCAGTTTGTGGCACAACTTGACAAGAAGAAGGGACTGGTTGGTAGGACATGTTCTGAGGTATCAAGGGGTCACAAATTTAGCATTGGAGGGCAGCGTGGAGGGTAAACGTCGTAGAGAGAGACCAAGAGATAAATACACTAAGCAGATTCAGAAGAATGTAGGTTGCAGCAACTACTGGCAGATGAAGAAGCTTGCACAGGATAGAGTAGCATGGAGAGCTGCATCAAACCAGTCTCAGGACTGAATACCACAAAAAAGGACCATAAATCCATGGCTATTTGCAGGACATGTAATGGCAGTTGCGAATATGAAGGACCTTCGGCTATATATTAGAATGATGAGAGTGAAAATTTGTGCCGGATCGAGACTCGAACCCGGCTTTCCCGCATTACGCGAGCGGTCGCCTTCAACCGCTTCGACTGTCCGTGCACGACTTATGACCACATCCTAACTTCTACATCGATATTCCGTAGGCCAGTGTATGGTGCTTGGTGGAGTGTACCCTGACCCATTGCTTGTCTTTTTCTTTCCTGCCTCGCTTGTTAACAGAGCGAGGGAAAAACGACTGCCTGTATGCCTACGCATGAGCCCTAATTTCTCGCATCTCTTCTTGGTTGTCCTTACGTGCAATGTATGTTGGCGGGAGTAGAATCGTTCGGTAATCAGCTTAAGTGCCGGTTCGCTAAATTTTCTTAGTAGTGTTCCTCGTAAAGACCGTCGCCTTCTCTCCAGAGATTCCCGTTTGAGTTCCCGAAGCACTTTCGTAACACGTGTTGTTCGGACCTACCGGTAACAAATCTAGCAGCCCACCTCTGAATTGCTCCAATGTCTTTCTTCAATCCGACCTGGTACGGTTCTCAAACACGTGAGCAATATTCAAGAATAGGTCACACCAGCGTCCTATACACGGTCTCCTTTACAGTTTAACCACTCTTTCCTAAAATTCTCCCAATGAACCGAAGTCTATCATTTGCCTTCCCTACAGCAGTTCTCACATGCCTCTTCTGTTTCATATCGCTTTGCATTGTTACGCCCAGATACGTAAACTACTTGACTGTGTCAAGCATGACACTAGCTGTAATACTGGAATCGAACACTACAGGTTTGTTCTTCCTCTCCATCCGCATTAACTTACATAAATCTACATTTAGAGCTAGTGGCCATTCATGACACCAACAAGAAACCTGACTAATTGTGTCGTCGCCCTTGTGAAACTGCACTCGTGTTTCACGTATATCCCCGGCAAGGAAGGTCGTACATATTGAGAGTCGAGGGCTCTGATATTGGCTAATAAATACGAAATAGCAGTGCCTGTGTTATTAAAGAGTACGATGCAATGTATTTGGTACATGGATATTTCCCTGTAAGATAAAAAAAATTGGATATTGAACTCAGGATTCTGTCTTATTTCCCTGAGTATAGAGACAATCGTGAACCCAAAGCAGAAACTTCCGTAAACCCTCACAAGCACAGAATTTGGGCAGGACGAATTCTTCTGGCAAGTGACTATTCGGCAGTTCGCTAGACTGTGCTCTATAAGGCATGCGCTGCGTCAGTTAGTGTTCGAAGAAATACGTTAATAACTGTACTGTATACCGACAATACTCACAGTTCACTACTCTGTACTTGCGGCGAATCGTAGCGGCATTCGCATCTCCTAGTAGTTGCAGTTACCCAAAGTAGATGGCACAAAGAGGGGAGTTATATTGTGGAAATTGCTGTACTACGTGTACTACTAAATAGATCATCCATAAAAGTCAGGTTTTTACAAAGTGCTTTGTACTTTTAAGTTCGGGAAGACCGCCAAAATGACATGCGGAGTGCCAAGTACTGATACAAAGGAGATCGGTGTGGAAACTGACGCCACCATGCTTAGAAAATAGGTAGCTCCTCTTAACAGCTTATCGGCTTAATAGATAGCTCCTCTTAATGAGTTTCTGGCAAGAGCATTCAGTTAGTTATACCAGAAAACGAAAATTAGGAAATGCACCCTTGGCTGAAGTACACTCAAGCACGCACACATGCATACACGTGAAATTTGGGAACAGTACGGAAGAAAGTACAAAAGCAGTATCTTGCTCATTGCTAAAGATGATCGTAGGGCCAACCGGGGACAAAAGTAAGAGGCGATAAAAGTAGCATTCCCCCTCCACCTTCGTATGTAGCTCCGAAAATCACGTGATTCAAACACTGCGTGCCCTTGAAGGTTCCTCACTGCCTACCAGTCGCTGGCCGTTATTGGCGAGGAACTGTTGCGTGTGACGCAATAAAACATTTTTCCAGTGCTTCACGTAAATTTTATCAATTCTCTTAGTCTTGTGATAAGGACAACGGAAAGTTGTAAACGTAAGTCTACTATAATAATTTAACTATGTAAAACTCTCAGTTTTAGGCCACCGTTATCAATGTTTTTATTATTCGTATTGATTGTTCCAAAAATAACACTGTAACTTCCGTCCCCGCCACTGAGAAAATTGTATTAGAGACTCACATCCTCTGTTTTTTTCTCTTTAGGATCAGTAAATTACGTATAATACTGTCAGGAGACATTGCTACAATGTTTTACTCAACAAATCTCTTATTTACTTATTTTATTACAGGAAATTACGGACACGAGTTAGGACGACTTCAAGAGGATTAACTGCTACATCTGCGTATCAAACAGTGGCAGATGATCCTGTAAACTATACCATAAGTGTTAGAGCAGCAGCAAAGAAACAGAATGTGTGCCATGTGACTTTGCATCGGTACATTAAAAAAAACGAGCAGTGTGTGAGTGATGGCAGCACACTGATGCCTAACATCGGACATAGAAGCGAAAAACGAGCGTTCTCTGATGAATAAGGAAAAATAATAGCTGAATAAGTGATTAATGCATCAGCGATATTTTACAGACTTTGTCCTAAAGATATCCGTAAATTAGCTCAAGAACTGGCAACAGTAAACAATATAGCAATTCCATCGACTTCGGGAGATAACCGAACTGCTGGTTCCGATTGGTTTTCAGCATGCATGAAGAGGAATCCACATTTGTCTACTATTCGATCGTCTGAAGCCACAAGTCTCCCTCGAGGAACGAGTTTTAATCCAAGAAATGTGAATGCCTTTTTTGACAACCTGGCTAAGGAGAGGTACAAGTTCGAACCCATGGACATCTGGAATATGGATGAGACAGCTATTTGCACTGCCCAGAAGCCAAATAGGATTGTCGCTAAATGGGGAATAAAGCAGGCAGGTTCCATTCCTTCGGCGGAAAAGGGCACCCTGGTCACAATTGCTATTTCTTTCAATGCTAAAAGAAGCAATACCCCCTCTCTCTTTGTGTTCCCTCGCTTAAGGTGTCGTGACCATTTTGTTCGAGATGGTCCTGTTGGTTGCATTGGAGCAGGAAATGCGAGTGGTTGGATGCAGGAACACGAATTCTTGGTGTTCTTGCACCACTTTGCAGAATTTGCTAAACCAACTCCTGAGCGCAAATTTTTCCTGGTTCTTGAAAGTCACGAATCTCATATATCCACTAGAAGCCCTAATCTTTTCATAAGCAAGTGGATTATTATGCTGTCATTCCCACCACACTGTACGCACAGTATGCAGCTTCTAGACCGTTCAGTTTATGGTTCATTTAAAAAGATGGTCAATGCTTTTGCCGAGAGCTGGATCAGGAATCATCCAGGGAAGATCATCTCAGTTTACTAAATCCCTTCTGTTATGAGGGAAGCACTTCCACTTACTGTAATGCCCAAAAACATTGAAGAAGGCTTTCACTGCGTAGACATAGTATCGTTCAATAGATGTGTTCAGTGAAACCGATTTTGCCCCATCTGCTGTCACTGATGTCCCAGCGCCACAAGCTTCCGATCATGAAAAGCAAAGCGTGTAACTGGCAGAACCATTAGCGATTTTCAGGGGGCCACCTGAAGCTGTAAGCATACCTAATGTTGAACCAGAAGCAAAATGCGAGGAATCACTTCCAGATGTCGAAGCCTGCAATGCGGGGCCTAATGGTTTACAGTCATCTCCATCAATTTGCATAGCCTTTTCACCTGCAGCTATTCGGCGGCTCCCAAAAGCAAGTCCGAGGCAAAATAAAAGGGAGGACGAGGAGAAAGTCTGCAAGTTCCACGTATACTCCAAAGAAATTGGCTTTAGAAAAAGAGCTAAGAGCACGTTCGAAGACGATAAAAGCGAAGAGGAAGTTAATTTAAAAAGCAGCAGGCCAAGAGCGCAATAGCAGAAGAAACCTAAACTACCTTCTATGTCTCAAATCTTACCGCCGCAGTCGTTCCAAAGAGAAGTGGAATCATTGTTGGGAATCTAAGGGTTGGTCTCATGTTGCTTGTATCAAAGGGGAGAATATGTATGTGTGTCACAACTGCGAATTTGGATAGGGCTTAAGACATGCATTAACTCTTCTGTATAACTGAGTCACGAACATTTAATCATAATGTCTGGATTCATTCAGTATTATTAACAGTTACTTCAGTTAATTTGCAAATTGGAAATGTAACTGAAGTTTTATGTTTTTCCGCCGTTTATTGATGTTTGTTTAATGTTTTGTAATGGCACGTTACTTTACGTTATAGAGCATTTAAGGGACAAAATGAAGTTATACTTATTACATTACTTTTGTACCCTACCAGAGTTACTACCGTCCCCAGTAACAGTGAAAAATGTGAGAAAAGCATTGATGCTTTAAAATTAATTTCACAAATAAAAATTATATGTAAATTTAGGGAAACTAAATTTAATTGTGTTAAGAAAGCCACACAGAACACACACGACAATTCGTTTTGTTTCATACATTTACGGGAAGCTAAAAAAAATATACAATATGCAAAATGTTACTTTTGTCCCCGGTCTTCCCTAAATGAGACAGGATCCAGTTATTTGTTGTGCTCATGGCGCAAAATGCCGCCGACGCACAGTTTCATACTCTTCCAGTGCGGTTGGCTAGGGACTTGGCCCTTTGTCACGAACACATTCTTTTTCATTCTTTATTTTTGAGTATTTATATTATCTACCACCAGTGACGTCATCTACTGCAGCCAAAACAATATGTCGAGGGGAGATGTACGACACTATTTCGGGACAAAGGATGACCTCGTTCTTCCCAGAATCTACCCTGGTAGAGGCACTACGCAATTTTGTACCCGCCAGCTTGAATTCCTTCGGTTGGAAGCTTCGGAAAACTCAACGTGCTCCACCTGCCTCCCTGCTCTACTATGTTGGTAATGAAAAGCGATCACTAAATAAACGCACAAAAGTATCCACTTTCTCTCTAAAATGTTTCTCTTAACAATTATAATTGCTTTATGTTATAATACGCCTCATGATGTGATTAATTTATCTGGAAACTAAATAGCTAAAAATCAGTGTCGTTGCATTAAAAGTAACAGCATAAAAAACATCCGGTTTTTCAGTACCGTAATGGGTGCCAATTTTGTTATCCCATGGGGTGCCTCATTGATCACCTCCTGGAAGTCTTTAAGGAAAACGTCCCATGTCGTGTGGTGTTTGTTACAGTACAATCGGCACAAGTTTTCGAGTTCCTTAATAACCCGTTCTGCAGAATTCGAACTCGGATGGTGTGATGATATAAAAATGGGATCAATTTTACATCGACGCAACGTCTTCTTCCATGTTTTTGACTTAAACTGTGCCCCGTTATCAGAAATAATTCTACTCATATGACCAACCTGTGGTAGGAAATCCCGGATTAGGGCTCATGATACAGTTCGTCCCGTCGTCCTCTTCAGTGCCGAAAAGGTAACCTATTTGGACGTTAGTTCAACAAACACTAATACGTAAGTATATCCTCTTCTTGTTCTTGGCAAAGGTCACAACAAATCTGTTGCCGCTAATTGTCTTAATTTGGTCGGTACTATTGGGTATAATGGTGCCTGCATGCTCACAGTGGTGTGCTTAGCCTTTTGGCAGTCTTTACACACCGATAGTACCCTCCGAATTCGACGCTCCATGTTTAGAAAGTAACACATGGTCCTTAGCTTGAGATTGCACTTGCGTGGTCCGAAGTGTCCGTAGCTGAGGTGAGTATGCCATATTAGCTGTTCAGGGATGCATACCCCCCATTCAGTGTCATTGGCATAATTTCGGTGGAAGATTATGTCTTTCCGCAAGAGGTAGAACTGCCTGACGGTGGCGTGTCTTCTGTCTACCCATTTCTGTTTCAATAACGCTAGGGCAGGGTCCTCGTGTTGCTCCTTCTTGATGTCCTGCATACTAAAGGTAATAAAATTTTCAGAGGCTACTTCTTGCATATAGAAAAGGCAGTAGTGATTTTCCTCCAGGTCTTCTTCCATGTTGTGGTCAAATCCGATCGGTGACCGTGATAAGGCGTCTGCAATAATGTTCTGACTGCCAGGGATATATTCTATTGAAAAATTGTACTGCTGCAGGTATGATGCCCACCTAATGAGCCGCCTGTGATTGAGCTTTGCAGTCATCAGGAACTCGAGTGCTTTGTGGTCTGTGCAGACCCTCGTCTTGCGACCAAACAGAAGATACCTAAATTTTTCAAACGCCCATACAATTGCCAGTGCCTCTAACTCGGTTACCGAGTAATTCCTCTCACTCTTGGCTAGTACTCTGCTACCAAACGCAATTGTCTTCCACACCCTGTTTCCTTCATGTACATAGTCTTGGACCACCATGACACCCAGACCTGAGTATGAACTGTCCGCTACTATGCGAAGCTCTTCTTCTAAATTAGGATGTGAGAGGATGGGTGCTTGTAATAATGCGAATTTTAATGCTTTCCATTCGCATTTGGCCGCCTCATCCCATTCCCAAGGAATCTTCTTCCCTGTAAGTTGATGCAACCTTAGACTGCTCTGAGTTTTGACATGTATGAAGCGGTTGTAAAAATTTATGATCCCTAAGAACCCCCTTAACTGCTTCTTTGTCGTAGGAATGGGGAACTTTTCAATCTCTTCGATCTTTTCGAGATTTGGCGCAATGCCCTCACCCGTGATGATGTTGTTGTTGTGGTCTTCAGTCCTGAGACTGGTTTGATGCAGCTCTCCATGCTAATCTATCCTGTGCTAGCTTCTTCATCTGCCAGTACTTGCTGCAACCTACATTCTTCTGAATCTGCTTAGTGTATTAATCTCTCGGTCTCCCTCTACGACGTTTACCCTCCACGCTGCCCTCCAATGCTAAATTTGTGATCCCTTGATGCCTCACAACATGTCCTACCAACCGGTCCCTTCTTCTTGTCAAGTTGTGCCACAAACTGCTCTTCTCCCCAATTCTATTCAATACCTCCTCATTAGTTATGTGATCTACCCACCTAATCTTCAGCATTCTTCTGTAGCACCACATGTTGAAAGCTTCTATTCTCTTCTTGTCCAAACTATTTATCGTCCATGTTCCACTTCCATACATGGCTTACACATTTTATATCCTCTCTACTTCGACCATCATCAGTTATTTTGCTCCCCAAATAGCAAAACTCCTTTACTACTTTAAGTGTCTCATTTCCTAATCTGACTCCCTCAGCATCAGCCGAATTAATTAGACTACATAACATTATCCTCGTTTTGCTTTTGTTGATGTTCATCTTATATCCTCCTTTCAAGACACTATCCATTCCGTTCAACTCTTCCAAGTCCTTTGCTGTCTCTGACAGAATTACAATGTCATCGGCGAACCTTAAAGTTTTTATTTCTTCTCCATGGATTTTAATACCTACTCCGAATTTTTCTTTTGTTTCCTTTACTGCTTGCTCAATATACAGATTGAACAACATCGGGGATGGACTATAACCCGGTCTCACTCCCTTCCCAACCACTGCTTCCCTTTGATGTCCCTCGACTCTTATAACTGCCATCTGGTTTCTGTTCAAATTGTAAATAACTTTTCGCTCCCTGTATTTTACCCCTGCCACTTTCAGAATTTGAAAGAGAGTATTCCAGTCAACATTGTCAAAAGCTTTCTCTAAGTCTACAAATGATAGAAACGTAGGTTTGCCTTTTCTTAATCTTTCTTCTAAGATAAATCGTAGGGTCAGTATTGCCTCACGTGTTCCAACATTTCTATGGAATCCAAACTTATCTTCCCCGAGGTCGGCTTCTACTAGTTTTTCCATTCGTCTGTAAAGAATTCGTGTTAGTATTTTGCAGCCGTGACTTATTCAACTGATAGTTCGGCAATTTTCACATCTGACAACACCTGGTTTCTTTGGAATTGGAATTATTATATTCTTCTTGAAGTCTGAGGGTCTTTCGCCTGTCTCATACATCTTTCTCACGCGATGGTAGAGTTTCGTCAAGACTGGCGGTCCCAAGGCAGTCAGTAGTTCTAATGGAATGTTGTCTACTCCCGGAGCTTTGTTGCGACTCAGGTCTTTCAGTGCTCTGTCAAATTCTTCACGCAGTATCATATCTCCCATTTCATCTTCATCTACATCTTTTTCAATTTCCATAATATTGTCCTCAAGAACATCGCCCTTGTATAGACCCTCTATACACTCCTTCCACCTTTCTGCTTTCCCCTCTTTGCTTAGAACTGGGTTTCCATCTGAGCTCTTGATATTCATACAAGTGGCTCTCTTTTCTCCAAAGGCCCCTTTAATTTTCCTGTAGACAGTATCTATCTTACCCCTAGTGAGATAAGCCTCTACATCTTTACATTTGTCCTCTAGCTATCCCTGCTTAGCCATTTTGCACTACCTGTCGATCTCATTTTTGAGTCGTCTGTATTCCTTTTTGCCTCCTTCATTTACTGCATTTTTATATTTTCTCCTTTCATCAACTAAATTCAATATTTCTTCTGTTACCCAAGGATTTCTACTAGCCCTCGTCTTTTAACCTACTTGATCCTCTGCTGCCTTCACCACTTCATCCCTCAAAGCTACCCATTCTTCTTCTACTGTATTTCTTTCCCCCATTCTTGTCAATTGTTCCTGTGGTGTCACCGCCAGACACCACACTTGCTACGTGGTAGCCTTTAAATCGGCCGCGGTCCGGTAGTATACGTCGGACCCGCGTGTCGCCACTGTCAGTGATTGCAGACCGAGCGCCGCCACACGGCAGGTCTAGAGAGACTTCCTAGTACTCGCTCCAGTTGTACAGACGACTTTGCTAGCGATGCTACACTGACAATACGCTCTCATTTGCCGAGACGATTGTTAGCATAGCCTTCAGCTACGTCATTTGCTACGACCTAGCAAGGCGCCATTACCAGTTTATATTGAGATTGTAATTCATGTATAATCAAGAGCGATGTTCTCCAATTATGGATTAAAGTTAAGTATTCCAGAAACTATGTACTATTTTTGGCTACTATAATTACTTTACCTTGTTCCAGACCTCACGCCAGTCTGCGTGAGCTTAAACGCGTGCATTTCGGCCTCCTCTAGCAACACGGTGTTGGCTCTTCTGCCAACACATCAGTTCCCTTATGCTCTCCCTGAAACTCAGTACAACCTCTGGTTCTTTCAGTTTATCCAGGTCCCATCTCCTTAAATTCCCACGTTTTTGCAGTTTCTTCAGTTTTAATCTACAGTTCACAACCAATAGATTGTGGTCAGAGTCCACATCTGCCTCTGGAAATGTCTTACAATTTAAAACCTTGTTCCTAAACCTCTGTCTTACCATTATATAATCTATCTGAAACCTGTCAGTATCTCTAGGCTTCTTCCTTGTATACATCCTTCTTTTATGATTCTTGAACCAAGTGTTAGCTATGATTAGTTTGTGCTCTGTGCAAAATTCTACCAGGCGGCTTCCTCTTTCTTTCCTTACCCCCAATTCATATTCACCTACTACGTTTCCTTCTCTCCCTTTTCCTACTGACGAATTCCAGTCACCCATGACTATTAAATTTTCATCTCCCTTCACTATCTGAATAATTTCTTTTATTTCATCATACATTGCTTCAATTTATTCGTCATCTGCAGAGCTACTTGGCATATAAACTTGTACTACTGTGGCAGGCGTGGGCTTCGTATCTATCTTGGTCACAATAATGCGTTCACTATGCTGTTTGTAGTAGCTTACCCGCACTCCTATTTTTTATTCATTATTATACCTACTCCTGCATTACCCCTATTTGATTTTGTATTTATAACCCTGTACTCACCTGACCAGAAGTCTTTTTCCTCCTGCCACCGAACTTCACTAATTCCCACTATATCTAACTTTAACCTATCCATTTCCCTTTTTAAATTTTCTAACCTACCTGCTCGATTAAGTGATCTGACATTCCACGCTCCGATCCGTAGAACGCCAGTTTTCTTTCTCTTGATAACGACATCCTCTCGAGTAGTCCCCGTCCGGAGGTCCGAATGGGGGACTATTTTACCTCCGGAATATTTTACCCAAGAGGACGCCATCATCATGATTATATGTCCTAGAAATTTGACAGAGGATGTCCCAAAATTCGATCTTTCGATATTGGTAGTCACTCCGTATTCCTTGAATGTCGCAAATCGTCCACATAGCTGGTGACATGACGTTTCAAATTATCGCTTAGTATGCCGTCCAGCCCCCGAATGAATGCGGCAGACGAAATGTTCAAACCAAATGGTAGACGGCGAAACCGGTAAAATCTCCCAAATGCCAAAAAGGCTGTGTACTGTCTGCAATTTGGGTGGAGCTCAATTTGCCAGAAACTCGATTTTAGATCAACTGATGAGAAGATTGATATCCCATGGAACAGACAGATCGTTCCGGTCTGTCTGTTTCGGGTTCCATTATGGTATTAATTTGCCGCGAGCCCAAGACGAAACGAATACTACCATCTGCCTTCTCGACTTCTCTTAACGGGTTATCAAAGGCTGAAGCCGTAGGTTCTTTTATTCCTTCACTCAGCATTCGCGTAATTTCAGCTGCTACTTTCTGTCGATATGCCAAGGGGATTGGGTAGGATGGCACACGAAACTGATTGTGCGGACGTACACGGAATTCGTATTGGAAGTTCTTTAGTGATCCTGTTTTTGGAATGAAAACCTTCGCATGCTCTAATAGTAATTTATAAAGTTCGTTACGCTGGTCGGACCTTATATTCTTTATTGCTACCACTTTCTCTCCTATTTTCTCCTTTATTTCTCCTATTATTACGACTTCATTCTCATCCGTGTCCTCTGCCCTACCCGCAACGTCGACCTGTTCTTCATTTCTGTCTTTCTGACACGCATAGTTTATCCGTACACAGTTAGACGGTAGTTGAGCTGGGATCAGCTGGTCGTCGAACTTAATGTGGACGGGATTCTCTTTCCTCAAAACCACTTCACCCCGTCCTAGATCAACTATCGCTTCATGCTCATGTAGGAAGTTCCTGTTATCTTGTCGATCGCCAGATTTGGCACGATCCAGAAGTTAGACTCTATTTTGTGTCCTTGGCAGGAGAATTCCAGTCTGGTTTGTTGGGTGACTTCCGTACATTTACCCACTAATGCCCCTTTTATTTTGGTTTTCTTAACCGATAGGACAGGTCAGTCCATCTCCTGAGAACACCTCTTGTATGCTGCCTCAGATATTGCCGTAATGTAGCTTCCACTATCTATTATCGCATTTATACTCTTTTCAGCTATTGCTACTGTGATAAGAGGCTGCCGATCCTTCGAAGAGTTGTTTTATGTTCTTCGAGCAGGATTTCTGATAAATCTTCGTAATTTATCATCCGTAGTTGGCCAGGTCCGAGATTATGTGCGAAATTCCGGCGGCCTGTGTTCGCACTAGTCTGGCGTCAATCCCTTGTTAAGCTCCCCCTCCTCTGAAGTGCATTAGGATTTGCGGGTCTAGTTTCAATCTCCTGGCTCTACTGTTGTCCTTGGTTTCGCTCTCTCAAATTACGGTCGCTTTGCCGATCGTTATTCCTCCTGTCCCAGATTCCTTGTCTAGATTGACCCTGTTCCCTGACGTTCTGGTTTCCGTGTCTTTGGTTTCCATAACCTTGAATAGCGTAACCTTGATTTCCGTAACCCTGGTTTCCTAACTGGCCAGTGCGATTATGCGATCTGTTGTCGTCCTCCCTTGCTGGCCCGTGGTATTTGTTACTCTGCCCCTTCTTCCTGTTCTTTGCGTCTTGTTTATCAAAGACTACTTCGAGTTCACGAAACAGACTCTTGAATGCTTCTATGTCAGGTCCACATTTCCCGACAAGTGTCTGTTGGTACCTAATTGGCAATTTGGAAAAGCAAAATTTAATTATTTCTCCGTTGCTATATGGACTATCTAAAAATTGATTCTTCTTGAGTAAATCATCAAAAAATTTGGTTGCGCTCCTTTGCCCAGACGTTTCTAGTTCAAGACAAAATATTATTTCCTCTTTAATCCTGTCTTGTGTTTCCTTTGACCAGTAGATCCGCAGGAATGTACCAGCAAATTCCTGATAAGTCCGACACGTTGCTGCCACACCCCCCACATTTCCCGCGGTTTGGCCTTCGATGTGTCCACACATGAATTCTAATTTTGCCTGGGTTGGCCATGTTGACGGTAATGAATTTGTAAACGGCGTCACCCAGCTCTTGGGATGCATCGACCCTCCATTATCTTTGAACTTCTGGAATTCTAGTATCGACAGGAAGTGATTGTGATCAAAAACCTGTCCGATCCTCGCACTCGTGTTGTCACTCGTTTCCGATACCTGGACGTCTGCTGAGTGTCCTGATCTATCTTGCTGATAACTGTGATGTGCTACCTCTGTATCACAGTGGACGTGGCATTCAGAATTCACTCTCCTAAGTGGGCTGCAATTATTGGAGCTATTACTAGGTGTTTCTGCGTATGCACTGTTAGTTCCGCACTCTGTCAATGGGCTAGAGCACGGCGAGCTTTTCCTCGGAGACAAAATTCTGCGTACTCCATCACTGGTATCCGAACGCGCAGTGCTCGTGTGCCCGTTACCCTCTAGTTTTGCTATCCGACTCTCTACTTCTTCCATTCGTTTCGTGGTGTTCGTAACCATGATATTACCTTGAGTTTTTAAGAACGCTAGGGATTTTGAGTGGGCTTGTGTTGTACGTCGCAAGCGCCCTGTGAGTTTAGAAGTTGCTTCCGCGACTTTCATTGCTCCTATTGCTGCTGTTTTGGCCAGGCCTGCTACTTTTTGTGCAACCTTTGACAGTTGTTTTACTTCTCCACATTCATTCTTTATTGTTAGTAATTCCCCACAAATTTCCCCTATATGCGAAATTATTGCCTCAGTGTCCTTCTTACGCTGTTCGTCAGCTTCTTCCTTCTCCTTCTTACGCTGTTCGTCAGCTTCTTCTTTCTGCTTCTTACGCTGTTCGTCAGCTTCTTCCTTCTCCTTCTTACGCTGTTCGTCAGCTTCTTCCTTCTGCTTCTTACGCTGTTCGTCAGCTTCATCTTTCTCCTTCTTACGCTGTTCGTCAGCTTCTTCCTTCTCCTTCTTACGCTGTTTCTCAGCTTCTTCCTTCTCCTTCTTATGCTGTTTCTCATCTTCTCCCTTCTCCTTCTTACATTGTTTCTCAGCTTCTTCCTTCTTCTTCTTACGCTGTTTCTCATCTTCTTCCTTCTCCTTCTTACGTTGTTCGTCAGCTTCTTCTTTCATTGATCTTAGGAAGCTCAGTATTGGGTTAATGTAATCCTTTTGATCCTCGTCACACATGGGCGATGTAACTCTGGACACCTGGGTGCTAGAGGTCTGACGTGACCGAGCTGGCCTCTGTCTGCACTCGTTGGTTTGACTATAAACTTCTGCTACTGTCTCGACCTGTGTGCCTGTCTCTGTTTCATCCTCTACCTCACTATCATAATCACGATCGCGACGTTGTTCTAAGATCGCGTCCAAATCGCCTTCGTCATCAATGACCCTGTCGTCCTGTCCTGCTAAAAATGTGCCCGTCTCATCTCCAAACCTATCCCCGTCAGTAACTTGCCCCTTATCCATTATGCTATCCTCTTTTGTTTTAGCTTCGCTCGATAATAGTCGTGCCTTACTTCTCGTAATCATTCATGAAAAACAAATTTATCTAAAATGCACAATAAAAATAACCTACTCCCAATATTTTTACACATAGACATAAAATTTCAACAATGTCGTTCCAACGCTGTAATTACATGCACGATTTGTTGTGGTACAGAAACCGCACACAAACCCAACAAAGTGTGATGTGGTACGCACACCACATGAAAGAAACACAAAAAACAATGAACAAACAAAAAATATATACACTTAAAACAAAAACTGTAATCATGCGCCGCTACTTAAAAACTAATCGCGGAACTACAAGAAAAAGAACTTGGGTATTAATCATTAAAAAAGTAGACAAAAAAATTTGAATGTTCCTAGTGAGAATATTGTTTGCTTATCAGCGATTCACAGGAAAGACCCTGGCAGAGTCACCATTTAATGCGAGGTGCCGGGGCTAGCAGTGTATTTAACACTAAATTCTTCTAGAATCTTCGTATGGTAATGTTCTAAGCCCCCCTTTTCTAACTCCAACTTTTGCTGTTGCACATGGATTAAGAATAAACGCGAACTGACTGTAATCGACCCAGCAAGTGGAGTAGAAAAGAGTTTGGCACCTGCAATAATTTAATTTGATAGAAATTAATTTGATAAAGGAAAGTTTCATTAATGTGGTGAGAAATGAAAGGATTGCTCTACCGATCTACAGAATGAAAGTTCTGTCCAAAATAACAATTTGATTTATTATGACTAAACTCAAAATAATAAACAAAACACATGAAACATTTACAATATGTCAAGCTGGATACTCAAATAAATGCTGTGAAGGTGAAGTTGTCCATAAACTAGCTTGTGACATATATGACCAAGTGGTATGTGGAGCCAATTCCCTGCAACTCAAATCTTAAGAGAAACACCCAGCCAACCCAACATTCATTGCTGCTTCAGTAGGGAGAACTCAGACAATGAACACCCAAAACAGACCAAAGTTAGAAAAGACAAACAGGCGCGCTCTGCTGAGCTCTGATTATCACAGAGCAATATTCCCTAATCTGCCGGTGCTGCAGACATACATTAACAAGCTGTCTTCTTAACTGCAAGGACACGATCTGGCATACCGATCTGGCATAATGTCGCGAGTATAGCCCAAAACAAATTATCTTGGTCTGGTTGTTCCAGGCTAAAGACTTCCTAGTAATACAAATGCGCCTCTGAGGGAGACGTAGAAGGCTCGCCATACAATCACTGATGGTACAGTGAGCGATTTTAACAAGCGAAGTCACACAGTAACTCCAATACAGTCAACTTAAGCCAAAACTGCTCAAGACGGACAACATAGGCCGCTTGTACGCAGAACGCTTAATTGCCAACTGTACTCGGTAAGTTACGTTGAAGTCGAAACTACAGCAACTTCATCAAACAGTTACAATTAAATGAAAGTATATTAGACAGCCAATGGAAGGCAGGCTGTCCAGAGCAGCGAGAGCTCAGTCTTATAACTTACTCCAACCGAAAGACAAGAGCCGACCCTCTCAAGAGCACCTGTACAAGCCAAGCACAGAACATTCACACCCCCACGACAGTGGCCGTGGTTAAACGTTCCAACCAACAACTCGAAAACCGGTGGAGAATTCCACTCTATTGCTGAAGCACTACTATTTCAACAATGGAGTTACTTGGCGCCAATTCCTGCGCCGATTTTGCGACGTCACGGAGCTATCCCCTAAGCAAGCCAATCACAGTTATGATTTTGCAGAAACCGCGGGAATTTGCCCTCCAAGACTGCCTGGGAACCCAAGTCATTCCCACGCCTCGCTGGTAGCCCGTCAGAAAGTGTTTTCACTAAGCTTCTGCGAAGTAATGGAATCTCTAGCCTCAGCCGCTCCTTCAGGCCCCTGTGGGCGTGTCGCCCCCGCTCTTATGACAATGTTGGCGTCTGGACAGCATCCACTAGACTCCCTCACACCCATCGGCATAATGCTTTCAGGATCGGCAGAACCCGCCTGTCACCGGACCACCCGGGTGACGAGTGACGCTGTGTGGGAAGTCCGCGTGTGAAGGAATAGCAACTTTTCACCTCACTCAATCAGAGAGGAAAATATTCATATCTTTTGAGTTCTCAATACTAGCCTTGTAATGACCATACTCGGCTATGCTTCCCCAAATCGAATTACTCAGAGTAAGAAATATGAGAGGGGACTCATGCCACCTCTCAATATATATATATATATATATATATATATATATATATATATATATATATATAAACGCAACACTGCGCTGCTGGAAGTCTCGTCTCGTCGTATAGAAACAGTGAGGAGTGTATATAAACAGTAAGAGGCGTTCGTAGTCGGTGACAAAAACATTAGGTAATGTTTCAGCAGCAAAGTATGGCCGCATTGTCTCATCTATAGCACCTTACATACACAAAACAGAGCGTGCATTTTAGCTCGACAATAGAACATTGAAACGTGTGCGACGATGTCTCCGTCGATAATTTGACTGCATCTGTTTTGGGCTGGACAGGCGGCAAGAATCCCATTGGGCCTTGTTCTATTAATCGGAATCTACAAAGTCCTCAGACAGTTAGTCCGCAGCCCTTCTCAGCGGACACCGCCTTAATGTAGCACTGTCCGTGGGTGCGAGGAGGTTTGCGTGCTCCGGATCCGGAGGGCTATGCCGGCGGTAGCGTAGCTAGCAGCAGGGTCACCCAAGCCGGACAGATCAAAGAGGGAGGAGTCAAACAAAGTGTGTCCCACAACGACCTATCGATATCCTCTATCCTATCCTATCCTATCCTAAGCCTGTCCTTTTTCCTTATCATTCTCAATCAAAAGTGCAACGTGAAAAGGTCAACGGATTGAGGGGCGGAAGAAGATGGTAAGTCATTTCAAAAGAAGATTTGCCGTATCCAAACGGTCATCAAGGCGGATGAACATTCTCACAACAGAGTCGCGTCTGTACTGCAGTGGAGCTGTCAAAAAATGCGTCTGATCCGAGTGGGGCACCCAGATTACATCCTCTGGGGCTAACCAACTTAGTTTTAACCACGATACTGCAAATGCGGAAGCCAAAGTCAAAACTTCGGCTTGTGAAACAGTCATGAAGCATGTGATAATTACAAATATACCCCAGGGGGCTAATCCCTCGTTGACCGAGTTCAACACAAGCAGGCTATCGGATTCCAGGGAGCCTGCATCATATGCGAAACAATATTGCGAACCTACCAGTTTCTCAAAATCCAATCTAAATCACGGACTCAATATCATACCGAAACAGACTTACAAAAACCGGAACCATAGACATACAATGACGAAGGTGGACAAGCTAAAGCAAGTTCTTGACAATATGAGAGAACTTGGGATTGACATACTGGCACTACAGGAAACAGAGACGAAAGCACGATGGAATCGGATGGATATGTAATTCTGAAAGGGAAACCCGGCGTTGGGTACCCAAAGCAACCTTTTATGTTTGGCACAGCCTTTGTAGCAGATCGTAGATACCTGGATAGTATCACTCAGTGGAACGCCATAAACGAGAGGCTGTCATATCTGACAGTGAAAACAGAAAGCAAAACCTCTACAATAGTAAATGCACATGCACCAACAAATAATAAGGAAAAAAAGACAAAGCAGGAACTGAACATTTATGGTCCACTTTGGATAAGGTAGTGACAGATCTGGACAAAAGAGGTGTCACTATTTTGCTAGGAGATTTTAATGCGCAAGTAGGCACGGAAAGGAAGTTTAGAGGACCTGTGGAAGATTATCCAGCCCACAAGAGACCAAACAAGAATGGTGGGAGGTTAGTCGAGCTGTGTAGGAGACACAAGATGAGAATAACGATCACCCATTACAAAGCTAAGGCAAGCAAGAAAACAACGTGGGTCAGCCCTGGAAACAGGAGTGGGGAGAAACTGGTGGACCATGTAGCAATCCGTGACAAGAATCACAGACAGATTATGAACACGAAAGTGAGGGAAAATAGCGGTATGGAATCAGATCACTACCTTGTCGAAATAAAATACAGGTAGATACCCAACAGTGTAAGGAAACGTAGGACCATAAACACCTACAGAATCGATCTAGATCTTCTGAAAAAACAAGGAGCAGAGTATGCAAAGAGATTGGTACTTCAGAGTGATTGGAGGAGAGTCAGTGCAACTGGCCACTAACAACAAGAAAAGGAAGTATGAGTGGTGGACGGACGAATGTGAGAATGCAGTCGAGACCAGGAGGAAAGCATGGATAAATGGCAACCCTGTAAAAAGCAAGAAGATTGGTCGAAATTCCAGAATGCAAGAAAAATCGCTTGCAAAACGATCAGAAATGCCAAGAGAAGTAGATCGAATGAAAAACTTGGAGAAGCAAACACATCCTTGAAGAAACACAAATCACCTATCTTTTTCAGAGAAATGAAGAGCAGAATTAAAGGCTTCGAGGCAAAAGAACCCTTCGCAATAGGACAAGATGGTACAATAAAAATTGGTGAGAAAGAGGTGTGCGAGGAAATGGCTAGGTATTTTAGGGATTTGCTGAATGCAGAAGCACCGACAGTAAAGTGGACACGCTTACAGTCTAGGGAGGAAAGTCAGGATAGTATAGACAATGCACCCACCAGAGCAGAAGAAGAAGAGGCAATTGAAAACCTCAAAAACAACAAGGCATCAGGCAATTATGGTATTATGTATGTACAATATAATAATGGATATCTGGAGAAATAAGAAGATACGCATAGACTGGAAAGAACCCAATATAAAACCACTACATAAGAAATGGAACACGAAAGTACTGGATAACTACAAGCGCATCTCTCTCTTAAACATAGAGTACAAGGTTCTGTCGAGAATCTTGCTGAATAGAGTTGAAGAACAACTGGGGTCTACAATAGGAGAGTACCAGTGTGGCCTTAAAAAAATGGAAGGACTGTACAGAACAGACATTTGGAATAAAAAGGATAATAGAACACAGACACAGGAAAGGAAAAAAGACAATAGTGACATTTGTGGACTTCCAAAAGGCCTACGATTCAGTTGACAAAAGTACTATGTTTGATGTGTTAGAAGATAGAGGACTGGAAGCTCCAACACATGCAATAATAAAGGAAACGTTAGGGGACACTACTGCCAGGATCAGGCATCGCAGTGCGCTGTCAGACAGCTTCGAAACAAAAACAGGAGTTCTACAAGGGGATGGACTGTCAGCAATTTTATTTAACCTGGTTTTGGACGAAGTAGTGAGACAGTGGAGTAACATGAAGATCAAAGGTGGGCAAATAGGGTACAAGGTCAAACATAATGCAACAGTGGACTGCCTGGCATTCGCAGATGACACGGCACTCTTAAATGAGACAGAAAAAGAGGGAAAGACAGCACTAAAATCTAGCCGAAACAGCACAGAGGGTCGGACTGAAGATTGCATACAAGAAGACGAAGACATTGGACACTGAGTTTGATTGGAAGATTGATGGCCAAGTGGTTGAGAAAGTCAACAGTTTTCGCTACTTGGGGGAGGAGATAACTGGCGGCATACGGAGCAACAGTAGAGCAGTAGCCAGGGCACAGCTTTTGCAAGAGCTTCGGTATGCGGTGAAAGCAACATATGGCAAGAAAAATCTGTCGCGGATGCCAAACTGCGACGTTACACCGCAACTGTAAGAAATGCTGCTCTGTGTGCGTCAGAAACGATCACACTCGGTAAGAGAGATTGTATATAGCTGGAGAAGGAGGAGCGGAAAATTCTGAGAGCCACATGGGGCACCAAAAAACATGGGGATATATGGATACACAGAACACGACAGGAACTGTATGAAAATATTGAACCCATATCGAGCGAGATACGGAAGAGGAGGTCACAAATTTGTTGTTCACATCTTGAGGATCGATGAGGAGAGGTTGACTAAGAAGATATGGAATGCAACATGTCATACGGGAAACAACTGGGTGAAGGAAGTCAGAGATGACTGGAAGGCTGTAGGAATAACAGAAAGGAATCTGCAGGCAATAGTACACAACAGGGAGAAATATAAAGGGTTGGTGAATGGTCACAGTTGGCCGGACGCCAAAATAAAAGTTGTCTTAACAGAAGAAGAAAGAAACAGAAGAAGTGAAAGAAATAAGAGGTATTGGGAAGAAAGAAGACTCGCAAAACAAGACACACGTGATCCTGAAGGGTACTAACGAAGCAGTAGAAAAAGAAGAAAAAGAAGAAGAAGGAGAAGTTAGTCCGCAGCTCGTAGTCTAGAGGCGAGCGTTGCTGCCTCTGGATCACGGGGTGCCGGGTTGGATTCCCGGCCGGGTTGAGGATTTTCTCTGTCTGGGGACTGGGTGTTTGTGTTGTCCTCATCATTTCATCAAAAATGGTTCAAATGGCTCTGAGCACTATGGGACTTAACATCTTAAGTCATCAGTCCCCTAGAACTTAGAACTACTTAAACCTAACTAACCTAAGGACATCACACACATCCATGCCCGAGGCAGGATTCGAACCTGCGACCGTAGCGGTCACACGGTTCCAGACTGAAGCGCCTAGAACCGCACGGTCACACCGGCCGGCTCGTTCATCATTACCATCATCCGTGACAGTGGCTAGATTGGATTGGGTAAAAAAACTGGACTGTGTTAAAATTGGGACTTTGTACGGGGGCTAATGACCGCACAGTTGTGCGCCCCACAAACCAAACATCATCGTCATCATCCCCAGACAGTCAGGGCTAAACCTAATGTCACCTTTCCATCAACCATGTCCGTGTTACACGGCACCGCGGTGACATTGTGTCAGTCTGCACTACTGAGCACATAGTGGACAAACGCTAAGTTTGATCGTTTTGGGGTACCATGAGACAGGCATGCGATCTTAACTCCCAGGTATTGAGAGCAAGCTTAACAGAAAACGTTATGTCAGGGAGGTTTAGAGTCCGAGATATTACACGTTTTCAGGCAGCTCCTCAAGACAGCAGGACGATGAACTGCTAATTACGGCTAGGCATCTTCGAAGAACTTCGGCTACCAAGGTTTTTTGGTTTCTAGTTTCACCTGATACGTGTCTCAAGGAAATTTCTGGAATGTTGTTGCTTGCATCCTGTTCGTAACGGTCGTGTACATCATAATGCTGACGTTTCGTGAATCAACGCAGCTTATGAGTGGGGATTACCCAGAATGATATCTATGTTCAATTAAGTTCCACATCACGACGTTTAGAAATTCTGGCTGCAGCACGTGACATGTTGTCTTCAAAGCACATTGTTTTCTTTGACGGTAGGGAGAACTATCTTTTTCCATAAGTGATGTACGGATCTATAGGGAGTGGCGTAGTAGTGCAACTGTTTCCACTAGGTCTTACTGTCTCACTGAAATGAACGTTAGATGGTTTAGTATATGAAATTTTTTGAAGCTTCCATGTTTCTGCCGTTCCCCAAGCATTGTTCCTGGGGGGCATCATTTTATATGGGCAGTACTATTGGACACGTTTTGCGTAGCGATGAGGAAAGCACTTCAGCTTTCTGAAAGCGTTGAATATACAACATCACTTACAATTGTGATAAAGTCTGTACAGCTCAGTCTGGCAGAGTAATATTCACCTTCTTGAAGGAGATTTGGACAATGAAGTCTATACAGTTTGCAGACAACTTGCTTCGAGGATGTCACATTTACAAGGTGCAACATGACGCCTTACACAACGTCCACAAAGGGAGGAAGATGATCCATCTGGAAGTAATGGAAATTAAAAAACATATTGCTATTTGCCCAGACTTGTTACTAGTAATAATAATAATGAGCGTATGGCATTAGTGGTTCGGCCGCCGCTCCACAAGTTCTTTAACGCTACTTCGGTGCCTTGTGGGTGAATGAGGATGAGAGACACACAACACGCAGTCATCTCGAGGCAGAGAAAATCCCTGACCCCGCCGGGAATCGAACCCGAGACCTTGTGCACGCGAAGCGAGAATGCTACCGCAAGACCACGAGCCGCGGACGAGTGGTTACTGAATGATCAGAAAAGGCTCCCTTATTCCCTTACTCACCACTCCTAACCTGTATTTTACTTTATTTCCCTTACTGTATTTTCATGTGCCTTATAATATTACTTTATACAATCACATTTGTTTCACTTATCAGTTTATTCTCATGGTGAACATTATTCGTAACATTATCAATGTTGAAGACAATATTATCTTGTTCAGTCATGGCGTTGAAACACGTTACCATAGATTACTAATTCTTTTTTAATTTAATTTTCTTCTCTGCACTGTTGTTGTGATTTCTCATTTAGTTAATTAACACGATGTATCATATACACTCCTGGAAATGGAAAAAAGAACACATTGACACCGGTGTGTCAGACCCACCATACTTGCTCCGGACACTGTGAGAGGGCTGTACAAGCAATGATCACACGCACGGCACAGCGGACACACCAGGAACCGCGGTGTTGGCCGTCGAATGGCGCTAGCTGCGCAGCATTTGTCCACCGCCACCGTCAGTGTCAGCCAGTTTGCCGTGGCATACGGAGCTCCATCGCAGTCTTTAACACTGGTAGCATGTCGCGACAGCGTGGACGTGAGCCGTATGTGCAGTTGACGGACTTTGAGCGAGGGCGTATAGTGGGCATGCGGGAGGCCGGGTGGACGTACCGCCGAATTGCTCAACACGTGGGGCGTGAGGTCTCCACAGTACATCGATGTTGTCGCCAGTGGTCGGCGGAAGGTGCACGTGCCCGTCGACCTGGGACCGGACCGCAGCGACGCACGGATGCACGCCAAGACCGTAGGGGACCGCACCGCCACTTCCCAGCAAATTAGGGACACTGTTGCTCCTGGGGTATCGGCGAGGACCATTCGCAACCGTCTCCATGAAGCTGGGCTACGGTCCCGCACACCGTTAGGCCGTCTTCCGCTCACGCCCCAACATCGTGCAGCCCGCCTCCAGTGGTGTCGCGACAGGCGTGAATGGAGGGACGAATGGAGACGTGTCGTCTTCAGCGATGAGAGTCGCTTCTGCCTTGGTGCCAATGATGGTCGTATGCGTGTTTGGCGCCGTGCAGGTGAGCGCCACAATCAGGACTGCATACGACCGAGGCACACAGGGCCAACACCCGGCATCATGGTGTGGGGAGCGATCTCCTACACTGGCCGTACACCGCTGGTGATCGTCGAGGGGACACTGAATAGTGCACGGTACATCCAAACCGTCATCGAACCCATCGTTCTACCATTCCTAGACCGGCAAGGGAACTTGCTGTTCCAACAGGACAATGCACGTCCGCATGTATCCCGTGCCACCCAACGTGCTTTAGAAGATGTAAGTCAACTACCCTGGCCAGCAAGATCTCCGGATCTGTCCCCCATTGAGCATGTTTGGGACTGGATGAAGCGTCGTCTCACGCGGTCTGCACGTCCAGCACGAACGCTGGTCCAACTGAGGCGCCAGGTGGAAATGGCATGGCAAGCCGTTCCACAGGACTACATCCAGCATCTCTACGGTCGTCTCCATGGGAGAATAGCAGCCTGCATTGCTGCGAAAGGTGGATATACACTGTACTAGTGCCGACATTGTGCATGCTCTGTTGCCTGTGTCTATGTGCCTGTGGTTCTGTCAGTGTGATCATGTGATGTATCTGACCCCAGGAATGTGTCAATAAAGTTTCCTCTTCCTGGGACAATGAATTCACGGTGTTCTTATTTCAGTTTCCAGGAGTGTATTTTATGAAGGGTAGATAGTTTTTACTTCACGTTTTTAACGAAATAATTCTTCTCCATTTAGCGTTAAATCGAAAGTTAATAACCATAATATCCTTAAGCCAGTTGACTTATTCAATGCACCTGGTTTTAAATCTTAGATCTCGCAGAATTCACTGCCACAGATATTTATCTGCATACCCTATGACGGCATAACACCCGAAAATCGATTAGTTAAATGATATATGTGGCAGAGTGTTACGCGGGTGCTGTATGTCTTTGATTTATGATGAATAAAATATTCTCCTACGAACCAAGGAAAGAGTCACTTAGCCCGAGATTGTATTAATATAAACTGATGAAATCCAACATCGCAGGACATCAACCAGTGTGGTGTCTATTGCAAACTTTTTAAGTCGGGTGTGTATTCCTGAGGGACCGAAACTCCTGCCTAGCATCTCTTAACGAACTGGAAACGTGTTTTTGATGTAGGTGGTATAAAATCCTAGTAGCCACCAGTGTGTAGCAGATGTGAAATGTTTAGGTGCTTCATGTGCTCCTACGCCGCACAAGGCCGATGTTCAGATATTTCATCCAACTTCTCTTGGCTAATACGGTGTCGCTGCAGAGAACTTCACACACTTTCTCCCCGACATATTTCGCTTGCCTCATTAGAGTAATTCGAGATTACGACCATTGTTCATAGTTACGACGTTTAAGGCGCGGGGGTTTCGTCCAGTTAAACTAAATTGAAATGCTTTTCGCCGCCTGCTGTTGATTGTCGCTGCGACTCGTTCTCGACAATATCTTTGCCGGAGTTTTAATCTCATTGGGGGCGGCAGTAGCGACCGTCTTTGGGAACCTAAGGAGGAATGAGTGGGGAGGAGGAGGGGAGGGGAAGCCTTCGGAGGAGATTTGGGCGAATAATGCTCGGGGACAAGAGGCTGCGCGTTTCCTTTTATAACTGTTTATGCAAATAATCCCGCCGGCCTCGCAACTTTGCCCGTGGACGCCGGGCCGCGCTTGTCGGCCGTATAACTCAGAACGACTCTTTAAACTGCAGCTGGTCGGTGCCGCGAAGCAGTCGTGCCGCTTAAAGTTTGTGTTATTTCCATATTCCAGGCGGGGCTCCGGGCCGCGCACTGCCTGCTGCGTTTTATTGAGGCCGTATGATTTACACGGAGCTAGCGTGTCGGGGCGCCCGCCGAGATTGGGAGGTGCAGTGCGCTGGAAGCGGGGGCGTGAGTTATACGGCGGCGGAGCGGGGCGGGGGGCGGTGGCGGCGCTATCTGCCGTGCGTCTGCCGCCTACGCACCGCCGCCACGCCCTGCCACTCGCTGGGGCGTCGACGCGATCGCGTGCAGCGCCGGCGAGGTGCGTACCGTAAATACCGGACCTGTGTGCCGGGCCTGCGCGGTTGCGCCGTTCGCCAGAGCGTGGGACAGCGAAATGCGCGTCCGCAGGAAGACCGCAGCTGACAAGAGGTGCTCGCGCTGTAAACGGCACGAGGCGCACCGGCTGGCGTGTATGTCGAACGTGTATTGTAGAACAGGGTCGTGACCTGCAGACCGCAGAACGACCCGCGGAACCATTTCTAGCGACCCAGAGTCACTGTTGTACCTGTCGTGCTTTAAGGATGTTAATGATAACAATTTTTGCGCTTTTCATACAAGAAAACGTCATTCCAAAGCAACCATTTCAAAATAGGAGCCATACGGTGAGTTTAGCACTGAAAGTCCTGAGTCGAAACAAGGCCCCGGGAGTAGACAACATTCCATTACAACTACTGACAGCCTTGGGAGAGCCAGTCCTGACAAAACTCTAGCATCTGGTGAGCAAGATGTACGAGACAGGCGAAATACCCTCAGACTTCAAGGAGAATATAATAATTCCAATCCCAAAGAAAGCAGGTGTTGACAGATGTGAATATTACCGAACAATCAGTTTAATAAGTCACGGCTGCAAAATACTAACACGAATTCTTTACAGACGAATGGAAAAACTGGTAGAAGCGGACCTCGGGGAAGATCAGTTTGGATTCCGTACAAATGTTGGAACACGTGAGGCAATACTGACCCTACGACTTATCTTAGAAGCTAGATTAAGGAAAGGCAAACCTACATTTCTAGCATTTGTAGACTTAGAGAAAGCTTTTGACAATGTTGACTGGAATACTCTCTCTCATATTCTGAAGGTGGCAGGGGTAAAATACAGGGAGCGAAAGGCTATTTACAATTTGTACAGAAACCAGATGGCAGTTATAAGAGAGGGACACGAAAGGGAAGCAGTGGTTGGGAAGGAAGTGAGACAGGGTTGTAGCCTCTCCCTGATGTTATTCAATCTGTATATTGAGCAACCAGTGAAGAAAACAAAAGAAATATTTGTAATAGGTATTAAAATCCATGGAGAAGAAATAAAAACTTTGAGGTTCGCCGATGACATTGTAATTCTGTCAGAGACAGCAAAGGACTTGGAAGAGCAATTGAACGCAATGGATAGTGTCTTGAAAAGAGGATATAAGATGGACATCAAGAAAACCAAAAAGAGGATAATGGAATGTAGTCGAGTTGCCTCGGGTGATGCTGAGGGAGTTAGATTAGGAAATAGACACTTAAAGTAGTAAAGGAGTTTTGCTATTTGGGGAGCAAAATAACTGATGATGATCCATGCAGAGAGGATATAAAATGTAGACTGGCAGTGGCAGGGAAAGCGTTTCTGAAGAAGAGAAATTTGTTAACATCGAGTATAGATTTAAGTGTCTGGAAGTCGTTTCTGAAAGTATTTGCATGGAGTGTAGCCATGTATGGAAGTGAAACATGGACGCCGGCCGCGGTGGTCTCGCGGTTCTAGGCGCTCAGTCCGGAACCGCGCGACTACTACGGTCGCAGGTTCGAATCCTGCCTCGGGCATGGATGTGTGTTATGTCCTTAGGTTAGTTAGGTTTAAGTAGTTCTAAGTTCTGTGGGACTGATGACCACAGATGTTAAGTCCCATAGTACTCAGAGCCATTTGAACCATTTGAAACATGGACGATAAATAGTTTGGACAAGAAGAGAATAGAAGCTTTCAAAATGTGGTGCTACAGAAGAATACTGAAGATTATATGGGTACATCACATAACTAATGAGGAGGTATTGAATAGGATTCGGGAGAAGAGAAGTTTGTGGCACAACGTGACTAGGAGAAGGGATCGGTTGGTAGAACATGTTCTGAGGCATCAAGCGATCACGAATTTAGTATTGTAGGGCAGCGTGGAGCGTAAAAATCATAGATGGAGACCAAGAGATGAATACACTAAGCAGATTCAGAGCGATGCAGGTTGCAGTAGGTACTGAGAGATGAAGCTTGCACAGGATAGAGTAGCAAGGAGAGCTGCATCAAACCAGTCTCAGGACTGAAGACCACAACAACAGCAACAACGGTGAGTTTGGGTGTTTATGATTACGATGCCTATCGTAATGCAGCCTGGCAACATTTGTTCTGTCGTCGCCCTTTAAAGTGAAGAAGAATTACAGGATGTGTCGAAGGGAATGAACAATGTAATGAGTACAGAATATGAACTGAGAGAAAACTGAAGAAAGGCAAAAGTAATAACAAGCAACATAAATGAGAACAGCGAGAAACTTGTTCCAACAAATTTCGGCCTTGCAGTTGGTCGTCCTTCAATTCATCGCACGATATCCCGATTGTGCGCCTGCCAGTCATCTTCAGATGAGCCATCCAAGACGTGTTCTTTTCGGCCATATTTAGCGTGTGCTGCGATTATTCCGCGCATGCGACAAAATTCAAGTTGACACAAATTTGTTCTTATCGAACACGACAGAGTGCGCGCCGAGACGCAGAGGACAGACAGTTGAGTTCCACAGTTTCATCGGCGAGGGCGTTGCCTCCGTGAAGTGTGGTCCGTCTGTCAAATTAATCTTGGTGCATGCGCGGAATACCCGCAGAGCTCTGTAGATGGTGGAAAGGAGCAAGTCTTCGTCAATCTTCGATTGTTCACTTGAAGATGACTGGAAGGTGTCCAGTCGAAATATCGTGGGACGAATTAAAGGATGACCAGCTTGAAGACAGAAATTTGTTTGAACATTCAATTGGCCGGGAAAATTTTAAAATTCACACCGAGAAACTTAACAACACAGTTGGGGAACACGAAGTAGACGAGATTAAGGAATTCTGCTACCTAGGCAGCAAAAAAACGCATCATAAATGCAGCAAGTAGTCATAAAAAGCAGAGTAACATTGGAAAATAGATCGTTCCTGAACGATAGAAGTCTGCTTCTAGCAAACATAGGCCTTAATTCGAGGAAGAAATTTCTGAGAATGTATGTTTGAAGAATGGCCTGTGGCAAAACTGTAACAGAAGATGATCCAAGCATTTGAGATCCCGTGCTACATAAGAATGTTGAAAATTAAGTGGTCTTATAAGCTAAGGAATGAGTACGTTCCACGCAGAATCGGTGAGAAAAGGAATATGTAGTGAACACTGATTTGTAGACGGGACAGGATGATAGAACATCTGCTAAGGCATCAAGGATTAACTTCTATAACCCCATAGGCAGCTGTAGACGGAAAAAACTGTAGAGGAAGACAGAGTTTCGAATAGATCCAGCAAGTAACTGACGTCGTAGGATGCAGTTGCCACTATGAGATGAAAAGGTCCTCTGGGAGAGGAATTCGTGGCGGGGTGCATAAAACCGTTAAAAAAACTGTCGACTCAAAGATTGATTTAAGTGGGACAGTAGGACTCATTTCGGCAAGACGCCTACGTCTCTTAAAGATTCACCGTGATATTCTCGCGGTAAATGGAGCAGATGCAATTTCGTGCCCACCAGTAGTGAAATGGTACGAACAATTTGATCAAGGCCGCACAGACGTCGGTGACGTTTAAAGCGAAATCCACGTCTTTCACCATGAGATTTCTATCTTTTCAGCAGGCTGAAAGAATATCTGCAACAACCAGATTTTCAGTCGAAGAGGACCTTCACTCAGAGGTTCTCTAACGTCCTCCTGACCGAGGAGCGGACGTCTGTCGTCGAGGAACTGAACGACTGGCAGAACATTCCCACCGTTGCAGGCAGAGTCTTTATGTTGCTAAGCAGTGTCAGGTGTGTCACTTTGAGGTGTGGAGCAGCATTCGATGAAAGCTACTTGGCTTGGCATTATAATGTCTAAGTTGGCTTTGAAGTCTCCTGTTACTATCGCGAAATATGGGGGAGAGTGCCATGGACATGATAAACTAGTTGGGACGGCAATGACTAAACCAATTGCGGTTCCTTTATTGCAGCTACATCTTTTGACGAAATTTCAATCACTAGCTTTGTCCTCCGACAGCCAAAGTAGTTTGTGGGCTTCCACCTCCACAGGCAGACTGACTATCGTGAACATATAACGAAAAACTTTGACATTCATTTTTCCCACTTGCTACTCGAGAGCCGAGCGGTCGTTAAACATCCTGTAAGTGGTTCAGTGAGCTCTCTGTCAAATATTGTAGTGTGAACTGCAAGGAATTCATGTAAATTTGTAAACGCACTCAACTTTTAAACATATTATTTCAATTGCGTACTGTACGTTAGGATGACGAATAAAATTTTGTTTCACTAGTTTAAGCACTTAAAGAGGCTGTACGCTTTCATTTTTGCATAATTTTGCCCAACACAATAAAAATTAAATGTAAACGTAGGCTTCCGCGGCCGTTGTCACGGTCAACAAAATTCTTCTGGGTTTGAGGCCGTATTGTCATCTGTAAAATTCCGACCTTTCGGCGACTGTTGCAAGGCACCTTCCTCGGGGTGTATTACTAACTGCCTCAAACCCAGAAGAATTTTATTGACTATAATAAAAATTACTCAAGACACAAAACCTACTAAGCACAGATGAATGTTAACAACACTAGTTACATCTCGAGAAAAGTACTGCTTAGGCAAACAATATATTTCAGTGTTGTCTGGTGTTCTGTATCCCTCCCCAGAAACAAAATTTTTAAAGTGGTAAGGCGGCTATGCCATGATTTGTAGAGACTGTGATGTAGCGAAGGCAAATACTGACTCCACCCGATCCCATGTCGTTCCCAGGCGGTTACCTCTAGGCTGTTTAGGCACTGGTCGGATGGATAAGCATCCACCTCATTCACGGTTTACACAAACTGGAAGGGTATGAGGAAACAATTTCAAATAACACATTCCGTCCTAGATTTTCTACTTTTTGAACACTAACTGACAGACTGATTTCAACAGTTACTGCCTGCAGAGTTGACTATCGATTGTCCTGTAAAGGCAAAACACGCACACAACATTTACATCCAAAAATACACGTTGTACGTTATTAGAGTATGTGTCAACGTCGTTTTCATCCATGCTGTAAGCCGTGTTCTTCAGTTGCTCTCCCTAGTGTCGTCCTGAAAGCAACGTTTGAAAATTTAAAGCCGTGTTCAAACAAACCTCACGTCGTTCTTGTAACAATTGACATTAAACGGAAAATCGTGATGGCAACTCAGAAGGAAGACTGTCAAAAGTACAAGCACAGAAGTTAACACTATTGAAAAGCGGTGAAACATAGGAAACATTATGGTTAAACTAGAAATTAGTGAAAGGAACGTAAAATACAGACCCATAACCAGCACTAACTGAGCCAGATTATCACCAACCTTAATTCAAACTAATAGCTGTCAGACAAGCAGCGTACTCTGGTTATCGATGCCACTTAGTGGCCTACGTCCTTCATGCAAGCAATATTTGAAAGAACTGTTTTTTCCGGAACTTCGTTAACAATGTGAAGCAAACACCACGTTGACAATCTGAGCCTCAAATTCGTAATAATGTATAGTAGAGGAAAGTTGAAGACAACATTAAATAAACCGCTTGTGCCAATTTATGATACGCTAATTTTGGTTTGCAAGTACAGCTATGACGAAGGAATATTTAAAATGCCGGAAAATTCATTTTTAAGTCAGTGATCGATTACTTTGAGCGTTTCGAAAGCAGAGCACAGTCATGCGCACACAATCTTTACAGTATTATTATTTTGAATTCAGTACTGATAGCTGCTAAATTCCGCTTGTAAAACCAGGCCGTGTGACTGCAGGGCCTCCTGACAGCGTACGGTCCGCGGGGTCTGCTATAAGGGTGGACAGAAATATGGGAACACCACACGCATTACCCACACATTACCGTCCCTTAATACGGTGTAGGAAACTCGTTGGAATTCAAGACAGTTCTCGGTCGTCTCGGAATGAGTATATACAGGTCCTGTACGGTTCTCTCGCTACAAAGTGTTGGCAAGTTCAAGCAAAAATGAAGAAGAAGGATAGCTATCACGCACCCATTTCTCCTAAGTAGACCACAAACGGTTAAGAATATTCGTACCTGGTGAATACGATGGCCAGCGGTGACGCGACAATTTATTCTCGTAGTTACAGAACCAATTCTTGACGATGCGAGCTGTGTGAACAGGGATCCAACCGTTTTGGATCACAGCACCGCCACTGAGGAACCAAACATTGTAACATGAGATAGACCTTATCAGGGAAAATGGTCACATGATCCTTGGCAGTTGTACTGTCTGCCATCGGGTTCCCCTAAATGGCAGTCAGCACCGCATAACAGCCACGCTATGAGGGAAACAAACCAACAGCCAGACAGGCGAAGACATCAGGTAAACACGTCGAAGATTCCAGTCGATTAATAGGAACCTTCCCTGGCAGAGGTCGCCACGATATATCCGGCCACGGATTCCTACGCCGGGTTTCTATTGGCTTCAGCTCACTATATAGGCCCGGCCGGTCGAGGGCAGACCAGTCTTCGTCCGCTGCTAATGGCAACCATTATAGCAGAGTCTCCGAGAAGATATCACCGAAGCCGCTGTACTGCACCGCCGCTCGAAGTACCAGCCGACCGAGAGGAACCACATCTCCGGCAAGATGGAAGGACATCTACATCTATTATACAGCCAGCTATTGTATTGTAGAAGAAATTACGTTCAATAAACTGTTGGAGAATACAACAGCAGTAACACTATCTTGGAGAGTAGCCATGGGGTCTATGGAACGCCACGGTATAGCTGCCCAAGTCCTCACCGTACCCCTTCCGTGTTCCACTCTGGTGACACAAACTCTGCCAAAAGCTGGAGGCAGTATGAAACAAGACTCGTCTCACAAAATTACTTTCCTCCTTTAGTTCGCCCAGATTTCATGGTTTCGGCGGCACGTTTACCTGTTGCTGGCATTTGCACCAATCGTGAGTGGTTTTGGAATTCCATCTCGCTCTGAAATTCCATGCTTTATGGAGCTCCCTTCGTGTTGTGTTGGTGCTGACAGAGTTCGCGAGTGAGACATTCAGTTCTGTAGTAACTTTTGCAGCTGTCGTCTTCTTACTTGTCGTGACGGTCCTCTTCAACGACAGTCAGTTACGCTCACTCAAATACACAGTATCGTCCGCATTGTGACTTAGCGGATGCTGTTTCTCCTCTTTCCTTGTATGCGATATAAGTCTTCGATATGGTGCATTTTAAAACATCGAACACTTCGGCTACCTTGGTTATGGAAACACCCATCATACCGGACCCAACTATTTGAACGCAATCGAAAACACTTAGCTCCGACATAATGAATGCACTCACAATGATACAGAACACTGTTTTGGTCACGAGTGACAATTGTAACGTATTGAGAACACAGCATAGGCGCTGTTCGTACTCAAATACAAGAACGCAACTTGGAGGCTTGGTTAGTGTCACCATTTAAGCTCAAGCATGGATTTCTGGCTCTGTTTCCATATTTTTGTCCAACCTCTGCTATGTCAATAAACCTCCTATGGGTCGGTGTTAGTTGTGCAGCACGCTGGGGCCGATACCTACGGACCTGTGGAAGCGTCTGTACTTCAGGTGGCTGTGTCTTTCCAGCTCCTGACAGACTTTGTGAGAAGGCACTCGTCGGGTGCTGAAGCATTTGCGTTGCGTTTTGTCTCCATGCAGTCCTGATAGAAATGGGTTTGTGTTGCACAAAATCCAGATTTGACTCCTAGCGACTTTGACTTCTAGCTCTGAGGAAACGTAAATGTGACAGTTTATTCTTGAAATAATTGTGGCTGTCATGTTGAGGCGCAGCAGCTGCGTGTGGAAACATCGATCTGGTGGTACAGAAAATCCACACTAGACACTGCTGCTCTCGCAAAGCAAAATTCTTATGTAAGCTTCCACGTGTTTTGAGATATGCGTTTAGCTCCGATTATCATCCCACGTTTCAAACATATTACCTGGCGACTAGCTGCCATGAAGGTTACACACTTGTCTGTAACGGGCAGACATCATGTCTACACTTGTGCAAAACTCCGCAGCTATCCGAAAAATTCGGGCCTTATACACGGCACATCTTCAAGTGAGATAACCCTTCCCTTCCGTTGTGGCCCTCAGTTTATTTAAAACTTTATAAGGAGCAGTTATTTCATCGGTACAAGTTTCTGACACTGTTACCAACTAAACATAAGAAGCTATCGAAGTTGAACGTATTCTTTATTCAACACCTTGAAAATATTAATTTCGGCCTACAAGACATTCATGTCATGAACATGTGGCCTGCTGGCTCCGAAAGACTGACCGGTCAGTGTAATTGGACTGTGCGACACGAAATTTCTTACAACCAAGATCACGTTCAAAACTATTTTCGTCTGGAAAAAACTTTGTTGCTTATACGTCATGTTCCATTGTTCATTTATTACATTGAGTTGCACTACGTATTTCGAGGGAGAAGGTTCCAACACATGCTTCACTCGTCGCGTAAAGGTCAACATTGGAAAAAATGTGCACATTTACTATATATTGTAGATTTTAACAACTGACAAGCATCAAAGGAGTGCAGCGGATGTACACATGCCAAGTTCCACAAGTTGCATTTCAGCTCTGTATATTTTTCATTGTGAGAAACGTACTTGTAATTTTATTTTTCATCAACCCGTGTGGAATGTGCAACATACTAAAAAAATGGGTCAAATGGCTCTGAGCACTATGGGACTTAACATCTGAGGTCATCAGTCCCCTAGAACTTAGAACTACTTAAACCTAACTAGCCTAAGGACATCACACACATCCATGCCCGAGGCAGGATTCGAACCTGCGGCCGTAGCAGTCACGCGGCTCCGGACTGAAGCGCCTACAACCGCTCGGCCACCGTGGCCGGCTGTGCAACTCTCTCGATTAAAATGTTAACATGTAAATGGTAATGAACGCGCAGTGGAACGTGAGGTGCAACTAAGAACGCTTTTAAAGATCTCAAGATGACAACTTCACCTGTCAACGGATGTGATCATCATTATGCTGTAAACAGAACCTGGATTCGTCCGAAAAAATGACGTTTTGCCATTCGTGCACCCAGGTTCGTCGTTAAGTACACCATCGCAGGCGCTCCTGTCTGTGATGCAGCATCAAGGGTAACCGCAGCTATGGTCTCCAAGCTGATAGTCTATACTGCTGCAAACGTCGTCGAACTGTTCGTGCAGATGGTTGTTGTTTTGCAAACGTCCCCATCTGTTGACTAAGGGATCGAGACGTGGCTGCACGATCCGTTACAGCCATGCGTATAAGATGCCTGTCATCTAGACTGCTAGTGATACGAGGCCGTTGGGATCCAGCACGGCGTTCCGTATTACCCTTCTGAACACCCCGATTCCATATTCTGCTAACAGTCATTGGATCTCGACCAACGCGAGCAGCAATGTCGCGACACGATAAACGGCAATCGCGATAGGCTACAATCCGACCTTTATCAAAGTCGGAAACGTGATGGTACGCATTTCTCCTCCTTACACGAGGCATCACAACGTTTCACCAGGCAACGCCGGTTAACTGCTGTTCGTATATGAGAAATCGGTTGGAAACTTTCCTCATGTCAGCACTTTGTAGGTGTCGCTCTGAAAAGCTAATCATTTGCATATCACAGCATCTTCTTCCTATCGGTTAAATTTCGCGTCTGTAGCACGTCATCTTTGTATTGTAGCTATTTTAATGGCCAGTAGTGAGTGTATCATTCCTGCACAGAAATGTGTCATACGAAAACCGTCTCTGACATAACAGGCGTCATATATATATATATATATATATATATATATATATGTGTGTGTGTGTGTGTGTGTGTGTGTGTGTGTGTGTGTGTGTAGCAACGGTGACAGGCACGATGCATCTTTACGTCTAACAGTGTCTTCCCATTGATAACAACTTTCGGAATTCTTTATTCTAAAAGTGTCCGAACCAGTTCCATGCTTGGACTGATGCCCCACAAGAATCATAACTTGTTAGCTAGGCGGCAGTGCTGGCCTCTGACTGGTTTCATGCGGCCAGTCACCACTTTGTTTCGGTCTTCACTCGTTTCTTGTATATATTTCGTTCTGTGCTATCCCCCAGTTTTTACACTTAACATCTGTTACATCCAAGTAGGCAGACGCAGAATTTCTTAAAAAGAAGTGACAATGTAAGAAAAGTCATTCTGTCGGGTAAGAGAGTAGAAACAGCCTCGGATCTAAGATATTTCCGAACCGGGGCAAAAAATTGATAGTGGGGCCCCCTCTCCCTCCCGAGGGACATCGATTTTTCCAAAGAGTTTGATATGTGAAACATGTATGTTTGAGGAAATGTAAGACATGTTATTCGGTCTTAGCTGTGACAAAGTGCAGTGCTAAGCCTCTTCACACAGCATTCTTATACCACACGTCGCTGTATTTCGCTCTGTGGAATTCAAACATGTATATTTTGTAATGAGAGCCATCAAACCTGTATTCAGTGAAGTCGAAATTACAGCGTTCTATGGTGCCTCTCGTGCTCCCAGTGCTTCCAGTCGGTTTGATATTCTACCCCCTTATGTAAAACTTACAATTAATACTGGATGTGATTATTTGTAACCGGGAGACTAAGAACTCTTCAGGATGTTTCCAGTCACTACTGTCTGTCAGCTAAAATCTTCCTCTTTTTTGTGATACAAAATTAAATACGGGAAACATAAAACCAGCAAAGACAAAAGAAAAGCAAGGAAGCACGTCAAACGTTTTGCTACATGATAAATCAAAATGTCGTTGTCTAATACTGAAAAGCAGTTAATACGAATAGTATCCACGATTGGTGCAGCTTCTCGCTTTGATTACGTCTATATTTTATCAGACAGATAAAACGAAATAGGCCTTTTTAATACTGCAGCAATTGTAAAACGCACCAAATAAGCGAGACTGTTTTGACACAAATGGTCATTTTTGTGTACTTCATTTATATAAATAACAAGACAGAACATAATTCACGAAGTACCATATCAAATGTCTATTAGGCCTACCACAAGCAAAAAGTTTTATATTAGGAAATACTTTTAGATTTCGTTCGTACGCTGCAGTTTCTCAAGCATGAGATCGAAAAGCAGTAGTACGAAATTATTGTATAAATCTGGAATCGTCATATTCTTCCAAATGATTCATGTGATGTCCCGTGTCTTCTCTTACCTAGTTCTAATAAACAATCTTGTCATCACTGATTCTGTAACTATTCCTGCCATTGTCAAAACTTATTCTCCGGTTAACTTTACTAACCCTGCCAGAATCACAGGTTCAGTTATCCCGCGTTTATTCACCGGTTCGTACAACGCGTTTTCCGCGCTATTCCGAGAACATAACTTACGCGGTGCTAACCGTGAGCTGCAGAGCTAACCATTAATAGTGTAGCGATGTGACAAAAATGTTCTGTAAAAATTTCATTTTTTTGCATAATCCGAAAAGGTAATATGTAATCTTTCTCACCTGTTAGTCATTTCTTTCCGCTCTCGTAGTCTGAACCTATGGATTTAGCTGATAATTATAACAACGGTTATTATTCGCACTCTCAAGTCAACCACATAAAGAAAGAGCGATTGGTAACCACCACTTCGGATTTATTCTCCTCATCTCCAATGGCCTCGTCCACATATGTCTGCGGGTAAGTTTTTTTGTGCCTAAATGCGACGCGGATTCCCGCACACTATGCATGCATTCAAAATTCGTTCAGAAATCAATTTAGAATGAGTTCGAATGTTCAAAAACCAACTGGGATGCGTTTCAAAATGAAATGAATAATGATAGACCAACGTTCGCTGCATGCTAGGCTCTTTGTGAAACAAGCTGTTTCTTCAAGAATATCAATTTGGCGTCACCTGAAATTGCCGCCTGCGGCAGATACCCCGGTTTGCCCTTCCCTAGATACGGGCCTAAGCAGAAGTCGCTACCGTTGATGTAGGTAGTACAAAACGAGATACCTTTCTTTGAACTTTATCGATGTCCTCTGTCAGTCTCATATGGTACTGATCTCACATCGCACAGCTATCCTCCAGAAGAGGACGGATAAACGTGGTGTAAGCACTCCCTTTAGCACATTACGGCAAGTTGAAAAGGGGAGAGAGAGAGAGGGAGCGGTATACGTGCGTACCATAAACACCTTCCCCTAAAAAATATTTCTCTCCTTCATACCTCCTCTGTGTTACCACAGATCACTGATCTCATTTGTACTAAAATTTCAGTACACGCGAGGTGTTTGCTACCCCCGCCCAGACTAGGATGTGTAAGTTCTAATAAATGTTCACCAACCTGCAGTCTTCTACAGTTGTCCCTGCGCAGGAAACATCACGTAGGTCGTGAAGCCGTTATCTTGATGCCGATGTGTCTGTTAAATTGCGCATAACATCAGTCTAAAAGGCTGTTTCGTTTATCCGCTCTTACAAATAGCTTATTTCGTAATATAAGAAGCGAGTAATACACTGTTAATTAATTTCCTAACAATAACCACGCACATTACACACACTATCAAATGACATGTTGACCATGACTATTATCATGCATTTTCTGGCCTGCTAAGCAATCGTACGTAAACGTGGAATCGTAAAACGGAAGCAATGCCTGGAGTTCCACAACAAAATGTTACATGCTCTCCGCTGTTATTGATATACGTTCTGGATGACAGAGACTCTAATCCCCATCATGCCATTCTGACATAGGCTTTCCATAGTTCCCTTACATTACTTCAGGTCGGGATGCTCCCTACTGTAAGGCCACGGCCGACTATCTCTGCCATCTGCATCTTCAACCATATTTTTGAAATCACTGCGCAGAGCATGGCAAACAGTAATTGCCATTGTACCAGTTATCAGGGCTTCTCCTCATTCCATTCACAGTATGGAGCGTGCGAACAATGTTTGCTGTAATTAGTCTGATCTCGTCTTCGCCATCCGGACGGAAGCGATATGTAGCTGGTTATAGTATATATTCATATTCTTCACTTTCAGTTCGCTATTGCAATCTTATAAGTAGGTTTTCACGAGAGTACTCACATCTATGTTCAAGGGTGTGCCATTTCAATTTTTTCATCATCTTCGTTAAAAAAACTACACCTGTAACATAAATCACGTTTTAATGTTCTTAGAACCTAATATCAGAAACGTCTACAATGCTACTAAAGGTTAACTGTAGATTAATAAAACTACTGTTACTTCTACTACTAATACTACAACTTGTATTACAACAACACGGAAGTAGAAATTTTACGCTTGGGTTGTAAGCGACGCAGACCTGCTAGAGTACATACAACACCAAAATCACTCTGCTAAACAGATTGTTGCGGCCAAGCCCATTACCGCACCTTATTGCTGCTGGACGCCGCTACAGTAGCAGATTTTAACTCTCCACTCTAGAATAATGATATATTAGCGGTGTGTTCGTACTGCAGCAATACTGGCTAGCGTAATGAACCTTAAATTTAACGCCCACGATTCCGTTGCGGGATGTCGCTTTCCACCATCTTAATTTGGTGTCCGCCACGCTGTAAATCCTAGAAGAGCGGCCACGCCTACGAAGTTAGTGGAATTCATAGCGGTCCGTTACAAACTTCCTCCTGGGCGGCTGCTGCTTCCACTACCACGGCGAGCCCACCGTCTGTTTTAATGAATGCGTCAGCGGCGACGTATTTTTATTCCGGACCGCAGCGAAACTTTTATACGCGTCAAGCGGGATCCGGCCTGAATGAGAGATGTTTGCTTATGATACCAATATAACTCTCCTTTGAGGAGGGCGCAAGAACAATTTTTTTTTTTTTGTCGCCTGGCTTCGCCACTGTCTGTCATCCCCCCGTCCAACCTTTCTCTCCCACACACACACACACACACACACACACACACACACACACACAGTCACATAGAGCGAGCAGTCAGAGATTAGTGCCGCTGCACTTCTCGAAAGATATACGTCCGCAGCGCAGCAAAGAGATCGCCGACATTTCTAAGTTACGGCTGTATAATAAGCGCATAAAAATGGCTTCTGTGATCCTATATTTACATTAGGCAGGCATAATAAAGAGTGATTTAGAGGGACAGGCAGCGCACAATACGTGCTCCATCAAAGAGCCACTTCTTTGCCCCCTCCAGCCGCCCTGCGCTACTAATGCCGGACCGCTGCCAGCACCACGGCCTGTTTGATGGAGAGTGTTTAGCTGGACACCGCAAGGTGCAGGGGCGCACCTGCCGGGAGCAGCGTGGGCGTGGCGCGCTAGCTAACTCCTCCTGTCCTGTAAATAACTTCTGAACACACAGCTGTTACACCAACAGTCGTCATGCTATCTGATTCGCCCAGGACACAGAAAGCTCTCACTCGTCTCCAGTACAAGCAGTGCAGCGATACACATTAAGTTCCAAATCGACCCGTCGTTGGAACACTTTGAAAAGCGTCAAAGCTTTTCATTTTTATAATTAAAGGAGACATTTGGTTTTAAACTCGGTCATTAGTTTGTTGCAATATACGAACTGTGATGGAGGTGAATTATTGTGTCATTAAGCATCGGTAAATGGGCTATGATTCTTCTCTTTGCAAACTTGGTACACTTTGTGCATGAAAGGAATTCTTCTGGTGCGTTCCCAGCTGGGAAGCCCGGCGACCAGTTGGACACAGGTAGTGCGGCCACGGGCGAGCGGCGGTCGCGCGCCCATGTCGGCGCGCTTCACAGAGGGCAGGCCCCCAGAGGATCAGCTACAGGCGAAGACGCTGCATACATCAACACGCTGCCAAGGGAGGCCGTGGACATTCGCTCGTGTGCCCGAAGCAGCGGAAACTAAAAGAGCGAAAAACAGTTTTGTCACGATTGTAGGTAACGCGGGCAGAGCGGCGAGTTGAATAGCAACAACACGACTTGGGTGTCCAAGAATCTCAAGTGGCGCTGGGAATTTTGGCCGTTTCCCGCGAGCAGAACACCTGGGAGCGTAGCGGCAAGACTCAAAGGGAGAAGTCTTGGTTTATTTTTATACTCTGTCTCACACAGGGTATGGCTCTCTTTTCCTCGCGGAATGCGACGGCAAGGAGGGAGGAAATTTTGAAACGGGCCTCTTCATTGGTAAGAATCTCATGTTCGCTTTGAAAAATAGTACGAGCTACGTAATTTGCGGAAGGGCGGAGACAAGACGCTGGAGGAGATCGGCTCTCTCTCTCTCCAGGTGCGAGGAGCCCATTAGTATTGGGCATTCCGAATATTGCTTCTGAGGAGGCAGCAGTTCACTCTCGACCGCTTCCGATAAGTCGCAACGATTCTCTTATCGCTTGTCATGAGACGATTATTTACAATTTGCACAGAAACCAGATGGCAGTTATAAGAGTCGAGGGGCATGAAAGGGAAGCAGTGGTTGGGAAAGGAGTGAGACAGGGTTGTAGCCTCTCCCCGATGTTATTCAATCTGTATATTGAGCAAGCAGTAAAGGAAACAAAAGAAAAATTCGGAGTAGGTATTAAAATTCATGGAGAAGAAGTAAAAACATTGAGGTTCGCCGATGACATTGTAATTCTGTCAGAGACAGCAAAGGACTTGGAAGAGCAGTTGAATGGAATGGACAGTGTCTTGAAAGGAGGATATAAGATGAACATCAACAAAAGCAAAACGAGGATAATGGAATGTAGTCAAATTAAATCGGGTGATGCTGAGGGGATTAGATTAGGAAATGAGGCACTTAAAGTAGTAAAGGAGTTTTGCTATTTAGGGAGTAAAATAACTGATGATGGTCGAAGTAGAGAGGATATAAAATGTAGACTGGCAATGGCAAAGAAATCGTTTCTGAAGAAGAGAAATTTGTTAACATCGAGTATAGATTTAAGTGTCAGGAAGTCGTTTCTGAAAGTATTTGTATGGAGTGTAGCCATGTATGGAAGTGAAACATGGACGATAACCAGTTTGGACAAGAAGAGAATAGAAGCTTTCGAAATGTGGTGCTACAGAAGAATGCTGAAGATAAGGTGGGTAGATCGCGCAACTAATGAGGAGGTATTGAATAGGATTGGGGAGAAGAGAAGTTTGTGGCACAACTTGACTAGAAGAAGGGATCGGTTGGTAGGACATGTTCTGAGGCATCAGGGGATCACCAATTTAGCACTGGAGGGCAGCGTGGAGGGTAAAAATCGTAGAGGGAGACCAAGAGATCAATACACTAAGCAGATTCAGAAGGATGTAGCTTGCAGTAGGTACTGGGAGATGAAGAAGCTTGCACAGGATAGAGTAACATGGAGAGCTGCATCAAACCAGTCTCAGGACTAAAGACCACAACAACAACAACATGAGACGATGCACTTTGCATTCGTCGCAAACAGCGTAGACACCAAAGTTTGTTAGATGCAAGTAGGCGAGCTTCACTCACTGTGCGCGTTATCAGGAGCCTGACTCAGGATCACATTTTGATTTACCGCATGTCCGATGACGGTAGTACTGTCAGAACAGTTTTCAGCTTTGTTTAATGCAGTTTCACGTAGGTTTGCACTTGCAGATGGACGCATACCGTCGTCCAGTAATGATAGCTTCCAGTAGCAGGTTTCGGTCACTATTTTCAGCGTTGGGCATGTTACACGCTATCAACTACGACGCCGGCAGAGTCTTGATGCAGCCGCACACAATCAGCCGGCTCCACCGCCACGCCGACCACGCTATGAATATGGTAATACAGAAAAACTTTCCTAGCTGCGCATTCTTCTTTCGCTTTCTTCAATTTCCTTGCAATGTGTTACATGCTCATAAAGACGCAAGGCACAGTATTCACCGTTTGCCCGCTAAGAGAGTCATACGTTCAGCTGTTTTTTTTTTTTTTAATTCCTTCCTCATTTATTACACCAAGTCAACCCGTCTCGCGTAATTTATTTATATGTTAAATTAGAATGAACTCATACAATGCTCATGTTGAAAGGCAAATACCAGGGCAGTCACCAATTTTTTTATTTTTGTTTATCATTATTTGAATAATTTGTGAGTGAATGTTTAGTGAATTTGATAAAATTTCAATAATTATTGCATATGCAGTTAAATCCAGTTTCACCGAATAAACCACTTATATGTTGAACAGCACTCCTTGCATTTTATTTATAGAATCTAAATAAAATTCACACCTCTTTCTCCCTCCCACACATGGTATCTTGCAACTTCTATTTACACTCTTTGTAAACACCAAAGTGAATCAAATGGTTCAAATGGTTCAAATGGCTCTGTGCACTATGGGACTTAACATCTATGGTCATCAGTCCCCTATAACTTATAACTACTTAAACCTAACTAACCTACGGACATCACACAACACCCAGCCATCACGAGGCAGAGAAAATCCCTGACCCCGAGATGCGGGCCCAAAGTGAATCCTGCGAAAATTTGTTAAATGCCCTGTCCCTCAGTGCCATACTCTTAGAGCCGTTGAACGTGTACGTTCATCGCATTAGCCGTCAGTTTTACTGGAATGTATCTCTAATTAGGTATTACACTTCTGTGAAAGTATAAAGGCGCCGCTTAACTAATATGAAGAAAAAGTTATTCTCGTGTTCAAGGTAAATACACTCCTGGAAATTGAAATAAGAACACCGTGAATTCATTGTCCCAGGAAGGGGAAACTTCATTGGCGCATTCCTGGGGTCAGATACATCACATGATCACACTGACAGAACCACAGGCACATAGACACAGGCAACAGAGCATGCACAATGTCGGCACTAGTACAGTGTATATCCACCTTTCGCAGCAATGCAGGCTGCTATTCTCCCATGGAGACGATCGTAGAGATGCTGGATGTAGTCCTGTGGAACGGCTTGCCATGCCATTTCCACCTGGCGCCTCAGTTGGACCAGCGTTCGTGCTGGACGTGCAGACCGCGTGAGACGACGCTTCATCCAGTCCCAAACATGCTCAATGGGGGACAGATCCGGAGATCTTGCTGGCCAGGGTAGTTGACTTACACCTTCTAGAGCACGTTGGGTGGCACGGGATACATGCGGACGTGCATTGTCCTGTTGGAACAGCAAGTTCCCTTGCCGGTCTAGAAATGGTAGAACGATGGGTTCGATGACGGTTTGGATGTACCGTGCACTATTCAGTGTCCCCTCGACGATCACCAGTGGTGTACGGCCAGTGTAGGAGATCGCTCCCCACACCATGATGTCGGGTGTTGGCCCTGTGTGCCTCGGTCGTACGCAGTCCTGATTGTGGCGCTCACCTGCACGGCGCCAAACACGCATACGACCATCATTGGCACCAAGGCAGAAGCGACTCTCATCGCTGAAGACGACACGTCTCCATTCGTCCCTCCATTCACGCCTGTCGCAACACCACTGGAGGCGGGCTGCACGATGTTGGGGCGTGAGCGGAAGACGGCCTAACGGTGTGCGGGACCGAAGCCCAGCTTCATGGAGACGGTTGCGAATGGTCCTCGCCGATACCCCAGGAGCAACAGTGTCCCTAATTTGCTGGGAAGTGGCAGTGCGGTCCCCTACGGCACTGCGTAGGATCCTACGGTCTTGGCGTGCATCCGTGCGTCGCTGCGGTCCGGTCCCAGGTCGACGGGCACGTGCACCTTCCGCCGACCACTGGCGACAACATCGATGTACTGTGGAGACCTCACGCCCCACGTGTTGAGCAATTCGGCGGTACGTCCACCTGGCCTCCCGCATGCCCACTATACGCCCTCGCTCAAAGTCCGTCAACTGCACATACGGTTCACGTCCACGCTGTCGCGGCATGCTACCAGTGTTAAAGACTGCGATGGAGCTCCGTATGCCACGGCTAGCGCCATTCGACGGCCAACACCGCGGTTCCTGGTGTGTCCGCTGTGCCGTGCGTGTGATCATTGCTTGTACAGCCCTCTCGCAGTTCAAAAAAATGGCTCTGAGCACTATGGGACTCAACTGCTGAGGTCATTAGTCCCCTAGAACTTAGAACTAGTTAAACCTAACTAACCTAAGGACATCACAAACATCCATGCCCGAGGCAGGATTCGAACCTGCGAGCGTAGCGGTCTTGCGGTTCCAGACTGCAGCGCCTTTAACCGCACGGCCACTTCGGCCGGCCCTCTCGCAGTGTCCGGAGCAAGTATGGTGGGTCTGACACACCGGTGTCAATGTGTTCTTTTTTCCATTTCCAGGAGTGTATGATATAAAATTGTAAAAAGTGATTCCTCTAATTGTATGGCAAGCATTTGATGCCATTTCGTCCTCTATGAAATGCGGAAATACTCTATAGGCTATTTAAAAAAGACCGTACAAGTGCGATTAGAACTCGGGCTCGAACTGGTTCAAATGGATCTGAGCACTATGGGCCTTAACTTCTAAGGTGCTCAGAACCCTAAGACTTAGAACTACTTAAACCGAACTAACCTAAGGACATCACACACATCCAAGCCCGAGGCACGATTCGAACCTGCGACCGTAGGGCTCGAACTGGTTCAAGTCTTTCTATTGGACGCCACTTCTGCAGCTTACGTATCCTTAACCTGGCCCAGTTATCCAATCGGGGAACGGAGACCAACAGATTAACATGCTAGCCGAAACACGTGTTGTTTTTGGCCACTTTTGACATCGCTAAGAAGTGATGGCTAGGTTAAAACGCAGACTGATAAACCGTTAGTCCGACCGACGTTCAGTCCACACGACTTCTCACTCATGTGCCTCGTCGGTATGCCGTGTTTGAGCCGCTGCGCAACCGCTGTCTCTTCTCGTTGGGTAGGCGCTTGGAAGAGGCCTTGAAAAATGGTTCAAATGGCTCTGGGCACTATGGGACTTAACATCTGAGGTCATCAGTCCCCTAGAACTTTAAAGTACTTAAACGTAACCAACCTAAGGACATCACACACATCCATACCCGAGGCAGGATTCGAACCTGCAACCTTAGCGGTCGCGCGGTTCCAGACTGTAGCGCCTAGAACCACTCTGCCACCACGGGGGCCTTGAAATTTTATAAAAATCCACTGTTACTAAAAGCGTTGTGTTGACTCAATGTGTTGCCAGGCTCTTGCGTGAGATGCGTAGCAACTTCAATATTTTGCGATAATGTTGGGAGGTGTCACTTAGGTTCGTATTGTAGCCCTTCCAAAGGCTTATGAGTAGTTCCAACAGAGTGCTTCGACATTGCAATATGTGCACACAGGCCTCCTGCAAAACTGCGCACCGTATAACGCAAGGAAGCGGAAGCAACCATAACTATCGCACCCTGTTTCCTGTAACTTCAGTTTCTGCTCATAGTTCCAACGTTTAATCCATGGTTTTGTACTTGTTACGGTTCATTCTTTAAACGTTTTAAAGTTTTAGTCTTTGTTGACACTTAAAGCAGTTCTTGGTATGCTACATTATTCCACTTCTGCAATTTTACGATTTTTATGCCTTCTACTACTTAAACGCCCCTTTTTTAGGACTGCAAATTTTATTTTAACAAGACATTTTTATACAAATTTTGTTTTTATGCTTTGAGAATAATACCTTATGACTTTATACTTTCAATATTTCACAATTTCAATATTTTAAGAGACTAATTAAATGTCAGCTACTTTATCTTAACTTTTATAATTTACTATTTTTCCACCTTTCGCAGTTTTACACATCCATTGGCCTACGATTTTAATATTTTAATGAAAGATTCTTAATGTAACAGACTTTTTGCAATTTGGGTATGAGAGTCTTTTTTGTTAAACCCATAGGATCCCTGCCACTACACACCCCTCCACCCCTCCCTTTGCATCTTTTCCCAGCCTCAGTCGTTCCGTTTCATAATTCTGCTAATTTATGCAGTTTACGTTTCACGCACCCATTATACGTACTATAATACTAATATTTTAACGAACATTTTTACATAATTATGCTTTCAACAATATTACATAACCCTTTTTTTTAAGCTCATCGCATCCCCACCACTACGCCTCGCCACTTCCTTCCCCAAGCAAAGTCACCCTACTTCATTTTCCCCTTCTCTATTTTTCCCTTTACCCCTCCTCTCGCCCCTGCCTCCACCAGATACCTATTTAAAACACTGACAGCAGATACAAAATACAGTAGACTGATGTGAGGTTCTGAATAGACAAGACGGGCTGCTGACGCAATTATTTATGTAAATTTTATATTTATGAACACTTATTTTTTCTACTCATAGCAAAACACTAGATTGTACATAATTAGCTTTACTTTTAGATTGGAAGATGATCCAAAGTGATCAAAATATACCATATGATTAAAAATGTGCAAATGAGACTAAACTACAAATGCGAGTTATGTTAAAGTTTAATATCTACAGCTGATGACTATAAAAATACTTTCCTTCAAATGATCCTACGACGATTCCGATTTTGCCGATTGAAGTAAAAAGTGCCCCGTATTAGGGGAGACAGCTCTGCTGAAAACCGGGAACGCTCCTGTAAACATTTGTCTGGAATATAAAATACTTGCTGAAGTAAAGTGCCCCTTCATCTGTGTCGAGTACGATCAATACTTAGCGGTGTAGGGTGTTTCTTTCTTCGTGGTCATAGAAGAGTCGTTATTGGTTCTGTTTCTCTCGGTATTTTTTTTCCTCTGTATATGATGTTTGACACATAAGTAGCTCTTACAATCGTCTGGAACACCATCCGTTACGTACTTAAAGGACCGACATCTTCATGGCATCCATATTGCTCTATTAGGAGCAGACACTGTGCTGAGTTGCGATTTATTAACGGCATTAATAGGCACGCACGTGTCATGTACATCGAACAACAGCCCCATCACCGGAGTCCATCTTAAATGTTCAACAGGCTCTTCAAGCAACTTTTGGGCATGAGGTCACTCGCAACAAGGACAGGGGTAGCGGTAGATTTAGCACAGTTCGCACGGCTGATGTGAAGCGGCGGTTGTCGCGACGCGCACAACTTAATCCTGAAACAAGTGTGCGACAAGTTGGAGCTACTGAAGCCGGAAACAACACTTTTGCGAGGTCATTTCTTCACTGAGCAAAGGTTGGGGATTTGTACAGGCTCTGATAACCGCGTAGTTGAGCGCCCCATAAACCAAACATCATCATCATCATCAGAGATATGATGTCATAAACATTCAGGTGCATGAGAAACTAGCTTTTGGTTAAAATGTAGCCCAAATTACCCAGACTATATTCTTCAGCGATTCATAATGGCAGCACTTAACAACTTCTAACGAATTTTAAACATGAAACTTCATGGCAGATTAAAACTGGAGTGAAAATCTCGTTCTGGAAACATCCCCCTGGCTGTAGCAAAGCCATGTCTCACCAATACGCTTTCTTCCGGGAGTGCTAGTTCTGAAGGTTCGCAGGAGAGCTTCTGTGAAGAAGGTAGGAGACGAGGTACTGTCAGAAGTACAATTGTGAGGAGGGGCGTGAGTCGTGCTTGGGTGGCTCAGATGGTCGCCGGCGCGGTAGCTCAGCGTATTCGGTCAGAGAGTAGGCTGATATCTGTAATAAAAAAACTTAGTCAAGGGATCAACAACGAACTTCAACGGATTTCATGTGACATCCGCTACGACGAAACACAACGAACAATAAGGAACAAACTCTAAAGAAAGATGGTAGAGCGCTTGCCCGCGAAAGCCAAAGGTCCCGAGTTCGAGTCTCGATCCGGCACACAGTTTTTAGCTGCCAGGAAGTTTCTTACATTACTGGCCATTAAAATTGCTACACCTAGAAGAAATGCAGATGATAAACGGGTATTCATTGGACAAATATATTATACTAGAACTCATATGTGATTATATTTTCACGAAATTTGGGTGCATAGATCCTGAGAATTCAGCACCCAGAACAACCACCTCTGGCCCTAATAACGGCCTTGATACGCATGGGCATTGACTCAGAGCTTAGATGGCGTGTACAGGTACAGCTGCCAATGCAGCTTCAACACGATACCACAGTTCATCAAGAGTAGTGAGTCGCGTATTGTGACGAGCCAGTTGCTCGGCCACCATAGACCAGACGTTTTCACTTGGTGATAGATCTGGAGAATGTGCTGGCCAGGGCAGCAGTCGAACATTTTCTGTATCCAGAAATGCCTCTTACATGACCTGCAACATGCGGTCGTGCATTATCCTGCTGAAATGTAGGGTTTCGCAGGGATCGAATGAAGGGTAGAGCAACGGGTCCTAACACATCTGAAATGTAGCGTCCGCTGTTCAAAGCGCCGTCAATGCGAACAAGAGGTGACCGAGACGTGTAGCCAATGGCACCCCATACCATCACGCCGGGTGATACGCCAGTATAGTGATGACGAATACACGCTTCCAATGTGCGTTCACCAAGATGTAGCCAAATACGGATGCGACCATCATGATGCTGTAAAGAGAACCTGGATTCATCCGAAAAAATGACGTTTTGCTATTCGTGCACTCGGGTTCGTAGTTGAGTGCACCATCGCAGGCTCCTGTCTGTGATGCAGCGTCAAAGGTAACCGCAGCCTTGGTCTCAGAGCTGATAGTCCGTGCTGCTGCATACGTCGTCGAACTGTTCGTGCAGTTGGTTGTTGTCTTGTAAACGTCCCCATCTGTTGACTCAGGGACCGAGACGTGGCTGCACGATCCGTTACAGCCATACGGATAAGATGCCTGTCATCTCGACTACTAGTGATACGAGGCCGTTGGGATCCAGCACGGCGTTCCGTATTACCCTCCTGAACCGAGCGATTCCATATTCTGCTAACAGTCATTGGATCTCGACCAACGCGAGCAGCAATGTCGCGATACGATAAACCGCAATCGCGATAGGCTACAACCCGACCTTTATCGAAGTCGGAAACGTGATGGTACGCATTTCTCCTCCTTACACGAGGCATCACAACAACGTTTCACCAGGCAACGCCGGTCCACTGCTGTTATTGTATGAGAAATGGGTTGGAAAGTTCCCTCATGTCAGCACGTTTTAGGTGTCGCTACCGGCGCCAAAATTGTGTGAATACTCTGAAACGCTAATCATTTGCATGTGACAGCATCTTCTTCCTGTCAGTTAAATTTCGCGTCTGTAGCACGTCGTCTTCGTGGTGTAGCAATTTTAATGGCCAGTAGTGTATCAGCGCACACTCCACTGCAGAGTGAAAAATGTCATTCTGGAAGCTATAAACATAATGTCAAATATTTTCTAACTTTCTCTCAGTTACGTCTTTAACGTCACAAATTTAACACATTACCTCAGTTGTGAAGTATCCATACTTTCGAAACTGTTTCAATTATGCAAGCTCGAGTCTTTAAAGAATCAGGGCTGACTGGTTCGTTTAGAAAACTGAAGCTTTAGTGGATCTCGAAGCTCCTCACATGCGTAGTTTCATTGTTTTTAAGAGTGCGAAACAGAAGGTAACCCTAGGCTGTTGAGGTAGTACGAAGAGAGACGGAAAATCATTTGCATAGAGAGAAATTACAACGACAGTCGTACAGGTTTCCATCATTGGTCCAGTACTGTCGCAGATTTATGTTAATGACCTGCAATTTTATTTCAGTCAGAAGGTACAATTAGTGTTGTTTGTTTCCAACATTCTTGTAAAACATCAACAGAGAAACAGTAAATGATGTTTTTTCTAAGTTACTGAATGGTTTTACACAATGGGCCAGCTTTAAACCTTGTTTTGTACTGTCGAAAATATCCCACCTTCTTTTAGCCTAGTATACCAAAAAGTTATAATCAACAGCGTGGAAAGACTTAAGTTCTTAGCTGTGAATATTGATGAAATACTCAACTAGAAAAACCATATAGTAGACCTGTCAAAACATTTAGGTTCAGCTAAATTTGCCACAAGAGTAAATTCCAACTTTATAAGTATAGAAATCAGTAAGTTAACACATTTTGCATATTTCTATTCATTGATGTCTTTACGGATAATATTTTGGGGTAACTCCTCACATAAGCCATAAGTACAGATTGCACAAAAGAGACTAGTTAGAATTACGTGTCGGGTTCACACACATTCATAAACTGCAGACATTACTTTACGCAGGTGGGAACATTAAGCAAGGCCTCACAGTATATTTACTCGCTTACGAACTTTGTTATCAACAATACGTCTAAAGTTTAAGAAGAACAGCTATATTCACAAGTACAACTCTAGAACGAAAACTGATCTACATTTCCTTTTAATGAACTTAGCTTTGACCCAGAAAGATCTGAAATAAGCAGGTGTAAAACTTTTCGTCAAACTACTCACGGAAAAATGAAAAATAATGTCTGACACATTCAGAAATGTTTCACAACGTAGATTATAGATATTTCCGCGTAACAATTACCTATATATATATATTGCCCGAAAGGGCACGGGATCGACTCTCGATCGGACCATGGATTTTTCAGTCGTCTCAACGATGTCAGAAACAACACGTGGTTCGCATTCCACGTTAAAATGTATGCCCCCTTTCCATGTTACCGACAAGCAACTTACCTGAGTGGTGTCCAATAGAAAGAGCTGCGCCATGCCATTGAGCCACAGGTCCTAAGCTAATACACTAGTTAATCTAGCTTAAACTAACTTGCGCTAAGGACAACACACACACCCATGCCCGAGGGAGGACTCGAACCTCCGATGGGGGGAGCGGCGCGAACCGTAGCAACGCGCCCTAGACCTTCAATGGAAAACTAATTAATGCGCCTCACAATTTATTTTGTCCATTATTACTTAGAGGAATGCCTTTAAGGATGCTTTGATTTATTCTTAGTCATTCTATGTATATTAACGTCACAGTAGTTTTAATCACATAGAAAAAAGAGTTTTCGCGAAACAAGTTAGTTTCCCGTTTGGCGCTCTTTTCTATTTGGAATAAACACTTGAAACATTTCATCAGCAGTTAACTAATTTCGCCAGCTTGGGTATTTTCATGGTGCGTTACACAAAAAAACCAGACAGGTGCTAGTAGGATTCGAGCTCTGAGGATTCCGCACGAACTTAATTAAGTAAATTGATAATAATGATAATTTCTTGTGGCTAAAAATGTATTTTTCTTAAAAGTCGTTGACAAGAATCCTAAGCAGGTGTATATTTGTGGAATTAAGCAGTATAAGATAGAACACAAAAAAGTGTCCCTTGTTGCTGATCTTGAATGTAAAGTGGAATGTTTTTGGAAGACTATACGATGTGTAACGAACGTTTCGGCCAAACTTTGTAACGGTCCAGTAATATATTTCATGACTGATGCCATGTCATAAGAAATGTGATCTCATTTCCATTAGCGAACTCCACCTGAAGCTCAATGTCTTCTAATTACGACTTACGGTTTCGACATCCCCTGCAGATAATCTTCAGGTCTGTGGCAAGGCTCAGTTTGTTAATAGTGGTATGAATGACATAAAACTCAATTTATATCATTACATAAGTTATTTTGGTCCCTCCTAATATATTAACGGAAATGTAAAAAGCAAGATAAGACAAATATTGACCCTCTGGAAAAAGCGATTTTTAATTCCAATTTTATTGTTAGTGGGATTTGAGGCAACCTTAAACATTTTTAAACAAATTGAGTCATCAAGGGTCAATTCAGTTTCATTTAGATTCTCCCAGTGAATGTTGAAAAACATCGGTCATCATGGGGATATCGGAAGTCCTTAAACCAGAACAGTTGGCTCCGAGCACAACCCATGCAGAGGAATTGTGTGTGGAAAGACCAGTCTGCCTCCAGGAAGGAAAAAAATTCCCCTCCAATATCAACAGTTTCCTTATACAAACATTACTAAAATATTTTGTACTTTATTTCTACGTCACAATTAATTTTCACTGATCTTTATAGTACATTGATCATAGCCAACATGAGGACACAGTGTACCAGCATATGACATTATGCTTACTCACAGATGAAATGTTCAAAATTTTCTACTCAATTGGCGATACATACATAACCTTGCAGTCTTACTGAATGTCTGTCGAGTGCATGTATCTCTGGAGTATTAGGATGGCTTAGCAGACTATTATAAGAAGAGAACGAAGAAATCTTGCATTTTGCACTGGTCTTCGATACACAAGAGCTTTCAATGCCCCCACAAATAAAGAGGGTTCAGGTAGGAGAATGAGGTGATTAGGGGAGTGGTTCACATCTTTCTGTCCTTCTGACACACACTCTGTTATTTAGAAGGCGATGAACTTAACCAGATGTTAGCAAGAGAGCATTTTGAACGTTTCACGTAAGAAACCAGTTTCATGCGGTGTGTTGATACAACTGCTGTTATAAAGATGAAGAGTGGTCGAAAACTATTTCCGATACAGATATAAACCATCTCTGTTTCCATGTCCAGATAACATACTTGTCCTCTACTCTTTATGAGAAACAACTCTGAAAATTTGGATGTGCCTACATCTACATCTACATACATACTCCGCAATCCGCCATACGGTGCGTGGCGGAGGGTATCTCGTACCGCAACTAGCATCTTCTCTCCCTGTTCCACTCCCAAACAGAACGAGGGAAAAATGATTGCGCATGTGCCTCTGTACGAGCCCTAATCTCTCTTATCTTATCTTTGTGGTCTTTCCACCAAATATAAGTTGGCGGCAGTAAAATTGTACTGCAGTGAGTCTCAAATGCTGGTTCTCTAAATTTCCTCAGTAGCGATTCACGAAAAGAACGTCTCCTTTCCTCCAGAGACTCCCACCGGAGTTCCTGGAGCATTTCCGTAACACTCGCGTGATGATCAAACCTAGCAGCAACAAATCTAGCAGCCCGCCTTTGAATTGCTTCTATGTCCTCCCTCAATCCGACCTAATAGGGATCCTAAACGCTCGAGTAGTACTCAAGAATAAGTCATATTAGTGTTTTATAAGCGGTCTCCTTTACAGATGAACCACATCTTCACAAAATTCTACCAATGAACCGAAGACGACTATCCGCCTTCGCCACAACTGCCGTTACATGCTTGTCCCACTTCATATCGCTCTGCAATGTTACTCCCAAATATTTAATCGACGTGACTGTGTCAAGCGTTACACTACTAATGGAGTATTCAAACATTACGTGGATCTTTTTCCTATTCATCTGCATTAATTTAGATATATCTATATTTAGTGTTAGCTGCCATTCTTTAAACCAATCACAAATCCTGACCAAGTCATCTTGTATCCTCCTTCAGTCACTCAACGACGACACCTTCCTGTACACCACAGCTTCATCAGCAAACAGCCGCACATTGCTATCCTCGCTATCCAAAAGATCATTTATGTAGATAGAAAACAACAGCGGACCTACCACACTTCCCTGGGGCACTCCAGATGATACCCTCACCTCCGATGAACACTCACCATCGAGGACAACGTACTGGGTTCTTCGATTACACCCTCTATACCAGAGGCAATTTCGGAGAAGCTAGGTGTAACTACAGGGCTTGGACAAAAATATGGAACACCAAAAACACAACACATTACCGTGCGTCATATAGTGCACGAAACCCGTTGGCATCCGAAATAGCTTCCAGTATTCTCGGAATAGACAAGCACAGGTCCTCTATGGTTTTCGAGGGAACCTCATACAATTCATCCAGTAAAACAGTGGCAAGTTCACGTAACTATGATGGAGGTGGACAGCGATCACTCATCCTACCTTGCAAGGCAGACCACAGAGACTCAATAATAGTGAAATATGGTGACTGCGCTGGCCAGGAGGATACGCGACAACCCACCCTCGTACTCAGGAAACCAGTCCTGGACGATGCGACCTGTGTGAACAAAGGCTCTGTCATCTCGGAATATAGCATCACCATTGAGAAACAAACTTTGTAGCACGGGATGGACCTGATCAGCGAAAATGGTCATAAAATCCTTGGGAGTAAAACCACTTTGCATAGTAGCCATGGGGATCCACGGAATACCACAGCATGGCCGTCTGCATCATCACTAAACCCCCACAAGATTTCATTCTTCGAACGTAAACTCGGCCAGGAGTTGGAACCACTGTGAAAGAAGCCTCTTCCGACAAAATGACTTCCTTCCATTGCTCCACAGTTCAATTCGTATGACTTCGGCACAAAGTTTCCCTGTTACGGGTATTTGCGTCGTTGATGAGTGGTTCTGGAATGCCAGCTCGTGCTGCTGTTCGCTGCTTATGGAGGTCCCTTCGTATTGCTTGGTGCTGACAGGGCTCACGAGTGCGTCACCCAGTTCTGCACCCGTCGTCCTCTTATTTTTCGTCACAATCGTCTTCAGTGACCGCCTTTCGCGATCACTCAACTCAACACACACTTTTGTCTTCGTTGTCACTTGTCACTTGTTGTTGTTGTTGTGGTCTTCAGTCCTGAGACTCGTTTGATGCAACTCTCCATGCTACTCTATCCTGTGCAAGCTTCTTCATCTCCCAGTACTTACTGCAACCTACATCCTTCTGAATCTGCTTAGTGAATTCATCTCCTGGTCTCCCTCTACGATTTTTACCCTCCACGCTGCCCTCCAATGCTAAATTTGTGATCCCTTGATGCCTCAGGACATGTCCTACCAAGCGATCCCTTCTTCTAGTCAAGTTGTGCCACAAACGTCTGTTCTCCCCAATTCTATCAATACCTCCTCATTAGTTATGTGATCTACCCATCTAATCTTCAGCATTCTTCCATAGCACCACATTTCGAAAGCTTCTATTCTCTTCTTGTCCAAACTATTTATCATCCATGTTTCACTTCCATACATGGCTACTTTCCATACTTTCAGAAACGACTTCCTGACACTTAAATCTATACTCGATGTTAACAAATTTCTCTTCTTCAAAAACCGTTTCCCTGCCATTACCAGTCTACATTTTATATCCTCTCTACTTCGACCATCATCAGTTATTTTGCTCCCCAAATAGCAAAACCCCTTTATTAATTTAAGTGTCTCATTTCCTAATCCAATTGCCTCAGCATCACCCGACTTAATTCGACTACATTCCATTATCCTCGTTTTGCTTTTGTTGATGTTCAATATACTGTCCATTCCGTTCAACTGTTCTTCCAACTCCTTTGCTGTCTCTGGCAGAATTACAGTGTCATCGGCGAACTTTAAAATTTTTATTTCTACCTACTCTGAATTTTTCTTTTGTTTCCTTTACTGCTTGCTCAATATACAGATTGAATAACATCGGGGATAGGCTACAACCGTGTCTCACTCCCTTCCCATCCACTGCTTCCCTTTTATGCCCCTCCACTCTTATAACTGCCATCTGGTTTCTGTACAAATTGGAAATAGCCTTTCGCTCCCTGTATTTTACTGCTGCCACCTTTATAATTTGAAAGAGAATATTCCAGTCAACATTGTCAAAAGCTTTCTCTAAGTCTACAAATTGTCACTTAGTGGATGTTATTTTTCTCGCTCTCCCTGCGTGTGTTATAAATAGTAGATACGATGCCTCCTGAAGCACCAATCACTTCGGCTCCCTTGTTTACGGAAGAACACATCACACGGGCGCCACCAGTTTACCTACGTTCGAATTCTGTTAGCTCCGACATTAATAACTCACAACTCCACAGAATAGCTTTATGACCACCACTGACACTTGCAACACTTCCAACGTATTGAGGACATTGCACAGGTGTCGTCCGCGGGGAAGTACAACAGCGCAACCTTCAGGCCTGACTAGCGTTTGCATTTGTGTTCAAGGATGCACAAGTGGAAAAATGCTCTTATCAGAGAGCAACAAAAGTTAATACTGTCCTGTCTGAAAACACTCTTAATAAAATGTGGGATATCAGCTGTCTAATTCTACCTTCCTGAGCACTTTAAAAATTTTTCTCAAAAATTTTGACATTCAAACTCTTTTTAACATGCAATATATCACTGCCAGAGGCTTCCCTGATTGAAACGCACTCTCACCTACTAGTTCATAGCTATACGTCGCTCATACACATCCACTCCCGATAACCCATTCCTGTCCACTCATTCAGCCGAACTCATTGTCGTTATATCTCTTTAGTATCTGTCACTGGCTCCTGTCTCATAGCCACATTCTCCTTCGTTCTGACCTGCTACTACTGCCTTCTCCCACTGCCACTGTGTCCCTCTTGCTCTCTCTTGCTGCTGCAGTCTCATTCATTTCTTCCCACTGCTGCTGTCTCTTCTCGCTGTCACTACATATCTCTTGCTCCTCGTCATTGTCATAGTACCAGCCTCTCATCATCACTGGCTCTCACCCAATTCCATTTTCTCCTTCTCTTTATTCCTCTCCGACTGGCGCTGTCTCCTTCACTCTTTTCCAAGTTTTATCACTGTCAATTATGTTCCACTGCCACTGTTCCAGTATTTATTATTTTTACGTCTCTTTCCTATTGCCACTATCCCTTTTTCTCTCAGCATAAAAAAGCGCGACTATGTCCGCAAGCCAAAATTTTTGGGAAATTTTTTAAAGGCGCTGAGGAATGTAGAATGAGGCCGCTGATACCCCACTTTTCAGAGACTTTTAAAATAATAGCATAATAGTCCTTTTTGGGCTCCGATAGGAGCAATGTTCCGTTGGTCCAGTTCTTTTGCCTGCTACACCAGGTGTATGTAGGCTGTTTAGGTTTTTATTTTGATAACACCACGTATCGCTTTGTATGAAAATCACTGACTGTGCTGTGTGCAGTCTGTAGCTGGTTGGCATTGTTGGAATATTCGCTATTGTAGTGTTGGACAGTTGGATGTGAACAGCGCGTAGCGTTGAGCAGTTGGAGGTGAGCCGCCAGCAGTGGTGGCTGTGGAGAGAGAGAAGCCAGAGATTTGAGATGTTAACATAATCGGACGAGCTGGGCGTGTGTCCGTCAGAAACAGGAAATTTACCAAACTGGATGTCACAAATTATATATATATATACTATGACTTTTGAACACTATTAAGGTAAATACATTGTTTGTTCTCTATCAAAATCTTTCATTTGCCCACTATATGCCTATCAGCAGTTAGTGCCTTCAGTAGTTAGAATCTTTTATTTAGCTGGCAGTATTAGCGCTCGCTGTATTGCGTAGTTCGAGTAACGGATATTTTTGTGAGGTAAGTGATTCATGAAAGGTATAGGTTATTGTTAGTCAGGGCCATTCTTTTGTAGGGATTATTGAAAGTCAGATTGCGTTGCGCAAAAAATATTGTGTGTCAGTTTAGTGATGATCAGAATAAGTAATGAGAAAACTGTCTGAGTACGTTGAGTTTCGCTCAGCTGTTTGAAAATGAAATAACGTAAGAAGTTTACCAGCACAGTAATTCATAATTTTTCTAACGGGACGTTTCACAGGGACTGTAACTCAAATGGAAATAACTTTATGGATCAGTAAATTTTTGATAGTTTGCTTATGTGAAATTGAAATAACACAAATCTAATTTTAGACCCCAAACAGGAATTTATGTGCACCAAAATTTTGAATTTGCTTCAGAGCTACAACATCGATTTTCCGGAACCCTTCTGATGATAACAGAGACACCTTACAGCATATTTCATCGTGCTGCCCCATTTTATAAACTATGTTTCGCCTCACACTGTATATTACATGTATATGTAATATACCAACTGTACAAGTAGGGTAAATTTGAACCTCTGTGTTTTGGAAACGTATGAAGATAACAAGAAAATTTTCACGATTGTTCGAGATCGGGATCTTACGAACATATAGTACAAATTTCAGCCGATTGATGTGCGCAGCCATCTTGGAATCTGCGGCTCAGTTTCGGCACCCAAAAACAATTTTTTTCGGTTTATCTCAGGAACCGCCCAGGAACGAGGTGGTGCCCCTAAAAGTCCCTCAAGGCGCACTATAAACCACATAATACAAAAAGAACCAACCGGTTACCTCTATTTGCCTAAGCTGGAGGAAGTGTGTAATATTCAGACTTTGACCCTGAACTATGGGGTTGTTACAGTTGGACGATACATGTTTTATATATAAAAATGTTCCTTAGCCCAAGGGCTATCCAAAACGGGTGACCCAACCTTTCTATTATAAATACAATCTGAGGTTTGAGCCCCGGAAAAATCTAGTTTCCGCGAGCGGCGTTTTGCTGTCGCATGCGTACCTCTTTCTCGAGATGTTTGCAACTCCTGTTTTCTGCTTTACCTTAGGACACAATGGACTGTACGGTTGGTCTCGGTGGAGGTTCGAGTCCTCCCTCGGGCATGGGTGTGTGTGTTTGTCCTTAGGATAATTTAGGTTAAGTAGTGTGTAAGCTTAGGGGCTGATGGCCTAAGGTGTTAAGTCCCATAAGATTTCACACACATTTGAATTTAGGACACAAACGCCAAACGAACTGTAGTAAGTGTGCTAATGGAAATGTATAGCAAGCAATTACTTAACACAATGTGTTCCTTGAGGGTCGGGAATCTCATGGCATCTAGGTCATAGCTTAGTTCCGTATAGTCCCTCAACAGAGTCCCGCGTCCGGCAATCCTGATTTAGGTTTTCCGTGATTTCCCTAAATCGCTCCAGGGAAATGCCGGGATGGTTCCTCTGAAAGGGCACGGCCGACTTCCTGCCCCTTCCTTCCCTAATCCAATGAGACCTATGACCTCGATGTCTGGTCTCCTCCCCCAAAAACAACCCAACAACCACAACAGAGGTGTATACTGTGCATCAGAATATTGCCCACCATTTTCGTCCTGCAGTGCCCATGTGAAGATCGTTGACGTTCATTTTAATGCAGCTATGCGTACCCTCAGTGACGCTGTCAGGTCTGTTAGCTTGCTACCAATACTGTCAAACATCTGTCCATCACACCGCTCGAAAAGCGGCTCTCTACAAATTTTGTCAGCATGTTTTTTAAAATGAATTAATCCTTCTTCGTAGATTTTTACTCTCGCTGCGTAGGAAATGCCTCAGATCCAGAAGACAAGCATATGAAGAAGAAGTCCAAATCCTTTATTGGATTCAGCGAGGCTGTATGGAAACGTGAGAGGCGAGCCACGGAAACCCAAAATCACGAACTTATTCTCCAACCAACTGCTAAAGATCCGGACTTTCAACATCCTAAAAAGGTATGGGTACTGCTGAGCAGATTCCGGACTGGATAAAGTATGTGGAAGGACAACATGTACAAGTGGAGCTTCTGCGCTGACAGCACGTGTGACTGGTATTCAGCATCGAGCCACATTATAAAACAATGTCCTAACAGGTGTTATTCTGGTGGTGTAGAGGATCTACGTGAAGCATCCGACGAGGCACTAAATCGAAATGAGTCCTGCGACATTCACGTTCAGTCTGGGCTGCTGAATGTGTATCTATCGTAAATAATTGCAGACATTCATTTTTTTGGCTGAATGTGTAAAACTACTTTGTTTTTGTTACTGATACGTACGATAGTAACAAAAAACAGTGGAAATGGTGTTGAGTGCTTCGAATAACATTCATCTCACATACACGTAAATAATAACTTATATGAATGTATGAGGGCGAACAGACGTGCATTTGTTGAGCAACTGACGGCCCAGATGCACGAGGGGGCTACCAGCAGTCTCTCTGAATGTTGTTGCAGCAGGTGCCCGGTACCTGCACTTATGCTGGCTGATATTAATCGACGACGAACGCTGGAATTTGCACGCCAGTATTGCAACTAGACGTCCAGTGAGTGGTGACAGGTGACCTTTTCAGATCAATCACTTTTTATGCTCCATCTGACGGATGCCAAACTCCATCTGACGGATGGCAAACGTCCATTACAATTTTCGATATTGCCTAGACAGGAGTGGGTGAGCATTGTGGTCTGGGGAATGAGTCGTGGCATTCAGTGGGTGATCTCGTCGTTCTGAAATGCACACTGCATCAACGTAAGTATTGAAACGTCCCCTTTCGAACAATTCTACATGACTGTGCTTAAACTGACACACAATATTTTGTTAGCGCAACGCAATCTGACTTTCAAAATTCCCTACAAAAGAATGGCCCTGACTAACATTAAACTATACCTTTCACAAATCACTTACCTCACAAAAATCTTCGCTGCTCAAGCTACTGCGAGCGCCACTACTGCCAGCTAAATAAAAGATTCAAACTATGGAAGGCACTAACTACTGATAGGGATAGTTAGCAAATGAAAAATATTAATAGAGAAAAAACAATGTATTTACCTTGATATCATCATATATAAATATAGCAGTTCATGACAAATTACAAAACTCCGTCATCTCTCTCCCCACATCCACCACTGCTGGCGGCTCACCTCCAACTGCGCAACGCTACGCGCTGTTCACAGCCAGCTGCCTAACACTACAATGGCGAGTATTACAACAATGCAAAGCAGACACAGACTGCCCACGGCACAGCCAGTGATTTTCATACAGAGGTGGCGTTACCAATAAAAAAACCTAAACAGCATACTTACATAGCCCCCATGCTCCCCACAAAAAATTTTACAAATTGTATTGGGCAGTGGCCAATACAGATTTGAAAAAAATTTTTCATAATTACAATAACAAAGAAATCAAATGCACACACTTATTGATACAATGTTGGTCAAAAGCTAAAATTTTCTCACAGTCCATAAAGACAGTCCTCATCATTCGTCACAGAAAAATTGCAGTGTTTTTCTCAAAGTCTGAGCAGTAAAGGAAAATGCACACAGAAGTAGTGGATTTCCATGCAATCTTGAAGAAGTAGTGTTGTCCTTCCAACGGAATGACAGTGCTGACTCTTGACATGCATACAGGTAATGGGCCACAACAGAGCAAACCCACAGCAGAGTCATTCGACGTTTTGAAGAATATTGGTAGGTAGGTCATCACAGAGTAGACCCACTGTAGTCCTGGTAGAGAGTATGGTATTGGTGGGCCACCAGAGGTGCAGACCCACTGCAGTCCTTGTAGAAAGTGTGGACAGGCCCACTGTAGTCCTGGTAGAGATAATGGTACTGGTGGGTCATCAAAGATGCAGACCCACTGTAGTCCTTGTAGAGATAGCCAGCAGCCATCTGTTGTGACTGTGCAGGTGCACAATCACCATTGAAGAGTCTTGCGGATAATATAGCAAGTCCATAAACCACCACTTGTACACTCACAAAGTTTTTGAAATTATCCTTAGAACCAGCAATGCTGTTATCCAGTCCCTTGCTGAGTTATTAACACACGTGCAAACACTAACAGTCCCTACTTCTCACATATTGTCCATATACTATGACCAACAGAAACGTGTGCAGTGAAATGTAACTAACAAGTTAATAATATCATGAAGTGGTGACAATTACAATTTAATAACATAAGAATACAATTACAAAGGTACAAAAACATCATTAAAGAACATAATAGTACAGATAACATTTGTAGTAATATGGGCTTTACAAAAGAATCGAAATAACATATACATCAGTGTTACAGGAATTATGACATGAGTACATACATAAAAGATCAGAGTAACTTTCGAAACATCAACTTCACACATGAGCATTAAACAGAACAGAATTAATAATATCTAACATCTTTACAAAGTAAATAACATATTATTAATGCCAATTATATTCGAGGATAACAGTATTCCTCATCATAGTGAATGTAGCTTAATATTAAAAGAAGAAAAAAATTCTATGAAATTACACAGAGACAGGAAGAAAACAAATACACAAGGGTACACAAACACATAGTGGGATAACACCAATAGGAAAGGACAGGGTTCGTTTTCAGTGTAACATGTGGTACTGCAGTCCAACCCAAAACTTCATATATCTTTCCTCTTATTTCATCCTTTGTTTCCACCAAAAAAAATTCTATCTAAGCATGCTTTCTGTATTTATATGTTCACACATTTCTTACCTCAACATTTATTTCCAAGAAAATCCTACCTAAACCTGTTTTCTGTACTTTTTTTTCGTATAACTTCTCAATGCATTTCTTCCAATTCATCGAAACTCATTCTCTTAGAGGCTACCCCCTCTTAAGCTAACTTAAATCTACTGAGCTCAGATGCTAAACTAAGGAACGAGGCAATGCAGCAGCACAAAATAAGTAACACAAACAACAATGACCAAAAAAATGGAAAATTGCAAAGCAAGCTACAGTAAATCTAAATTACCAAGCAATGCAACATTACAACTAATATGAGCCAATGTGCAGCAACAAGAAAAATAAATTAGTAGTAAAATTGGCTTAGCAGAGTAACACAAAGTCAAATTCAGTAACACTACACCTGGCAAACAGCAGTAACTTATACCTAAACATGACATAGCTCAAGCAGAAAAAATATTACAGTAAAAACAACAATGCAGATAAGGGAAATGTATATTCACATCTTAATATCTATGTAATTAAAGTGGTGCACCACAACAACTGATTGTAAAAAGAAATATTACCATGTACTTGAAAAGAAAATTATGTGTTACTGTTACTAGTTCCTTCTTATTGTTCTTTCCTTTCCAAGTGCTCCTTTTTTAAAGAATGTGGATCATAAAATAATTATTTAATAGATCTGTTGACAGAAAGTGTTCACATTAGCAAATGCATTTCATTTTATAAAAGCAATGCTGCAACACAGCTGGAAACCAGATATCAAATGAAATAAGCAACTATGAAAAGCAAAGCATAAAAATATCATTCAGTAGTCATGTGACATTTCATAAGTTAGTAGAAATTCTCTCAACTCTCATAGAAAGACACTTGTCATAATCAGGTGTGCAGATGTAAAAATATTTCTTGTCATTTTATTAGGCATTTCAGTAAATATAATAAATTACGAGCTCCACAGTATGCCTTCAACAAGGAAATGTCAGTAGCATGGACAATGGCCTCCCCTTTTTTTTTTCTACCTGTGCCGCTGAAAGGCTAATGGCTTTTTTTTTTTTTTTTTTCGGGCGGCTGTCGCCCAGGTGGGTGCCCGCGACGCATTACACATTACGTGCAGGTGGTCACTTAACTTTCTTACGGAAATATTTACGACAGCAGTTTCCGCTACAGTGACAGTCTCACATAAAAATATTTTACAGGTCAAGAATTAGCGTTGCAAATCTGTAGAAACAAAATCCTATAAATATAAGTGTCCAAAAAAATTTTCACTGGCATTGTGATACATTCACGCATTTACACACATTTCATAACTCATAAAGTACGATTCTTGGTTTCCAACATCCTGTTTCACAAGTCAAGAGTCCCTACCCGCTATTCATTACTCCTTACCTTATTACACATATACGTATCCATCGACACTCGTCAATATTTCGTCATTATAAATATGAAGCATAATCAAATAACTCATATAGCCTCAGCCTATTAATCATAAACATACCTCAGCAGCATAATACACATCGTCGTCGTAAAAATAACATCATAACACCTCAGTCGAATCTCAAAATCGTCGTAGCTTCCTCCAATAATTAAAAAAATTCTCTGCTCATGTCAAAAGTGTTATCTGCCTCAAACGTACTTTAAAAATCATAAATCCATACCAAATACATCATTCAAAGCTCTCATAGTATCACAATGGTTCCGAAAAAATATGAAGAGTTCACACAGTACAGACAAAATACAATTTCGTAAGTGTGAAGTTATCCAACGGTGTAATTACGTAAACATGTGTCACTGACGTAGTAAAAAACATGTTTATCTCTCAGTTAAATGATCAGATAGCTGTGTAATTTGTGTGTTAGAGAAATATGGTACCGATGTGTAAAGTTGTATAAGCAAATACCATATTGCTAGGGTTCCTTGTGGTTGCCACACACATGGTACACAAAGTAAGCATGTACCCCCCTGAGGATAAATGTAATTATACTCCCAGGTGTTACAAATTACCGCAATGGAATGAAATGTATCACAGAAAACTTTCTTTGTAATTAAAAAAATCTTTAAAAATAAGTGTTTTAAGTATAAGATTAATCACTCAAATGCGTGTACTGTAGCGCTAAACTGTGCATCTTGTCGCAACATAATCTCTGTGGAAGTGTCGTAGTTCTTGTCCTCCGAAAGCTAAGTTCTGCAGAAGTCAATGTACTTACCACATGATAAACAAAAGTGAAATGCTTTGCGTATAGATATCGTAGTTATTATGCTTATTGGCGTGATGAAGGAAGTACTGTACAGTAACGTATTGTTATGCCACGAAAAAGGCTGTCTCATTGTTGCTATACCACAAAAGTTACTACTAAAACATGTTCTTCTTCCCAGAAGAATTCAGAAAACTGTGCAAATATAAAACAGATACACTGCAAAAGCAACATTGTAAATTGTCACACATTAGTAACGTCGTGATATAATCGTGTAGCTGTCACGTAAACTAACCACTGTGTCATCTGGTATCTCACAGAAAGTACTTTAAACCCAGAATGTATTTTCAAGTAAACCAAAATGTTGCATTAAAATCTCATTAGCAGTACCAGTATGTGTCCTAAGTATGTAAGCCTGATAGTCGTTACGTAATCGTGCAACTAACAAGCAAGAATGTGCAACTAACAACACTGTGACGTCTGTTCACTATAACAATGCATTCATAATTTCTGTTTAAAAATGTTCCCTAGGTTCTAGACTGGATATTTAACTTCAAACATTGTTGTATGTTAACAGATTCTAAGTCTGACAAAGCATACTAGTAGCGTCAATTGAAAAGTTTTATGGCAAAGAAAAAGTTAAAAAGCAGATTATCTTTCAATAATCGGTTTTACATGTGAAATGTGGTACAATCTTTTACTCTTCAAGGTACTCAGAATTTCAGCTTGAACGCAATTATCATGCAGTATACGTCGGTAAAGAATACTGGAATTTTTCACAAGGTTAGCGTCTATGTTATTTTTCTCTGAGCCAGCCGGCGCACGTGGGTGCCTGTGGCGTGAGTCATTGTCTGTCTCTTTGTTGGCGCGCGTTGTTATTGGGATTAGGAGACCTAACTTCTACAAATTCGCCTTGCCGAGAGGGCCCAGCTCTGTTAGAATCCCGCCGGTTCTGATGAAATTCACGTCTGTCGTTTTGTCGGTAGTTTCCACAGTTTCTTTCTTGTCGGTCACGTGGTTGAGAATTTCTCCCTGAGTCGTAACTGCGCGCTGGACCGTTGCGTCTAAAGTTATTCTGTCTCCCTTGATAATAATTGTTTTGGTTCCCATATTGTCTGTTTCTCTGATTGTCTCTGTGATAGTCATTACCGCGGAGAGGTGATCTTTCCCTGTAATTATTACTACTCTGCGAACGGTTGTCATACGGGTGGTGTCTGTTTTGGTCATGATTTACGTTATAAGAATAGCCTTGTCGTGTATTATTTCTGTCATCGCGGAATTGTGACAGATGTGACCTGTAATTGTTGTGCTCCTGTTCCCGCGTTCCCCGATTGTCAGTGTCAATTTCCAGTTCTTGTAACAGTCCCTGAAAAGCCTCAATGTCTTCTTTGCAACGTCCTGCTAAAATAATATGTCGTAAATGTTCAGGTAGTTTGATTAAGCAAATGCGGATGAGTTCTGAGGGGCTGTATGGGTTTGACAGGTACTGATTCTTGTGCAACATGTCTTCAAAATATTTCACAAGACTGGAGAATTCAGATTGTTCGAAATGTTTCATCATTATGATGCCATGTTTTACTCGGTCTTGTGTGGCTTGAGACCAATATGCTGAGAGGAAGGCATGGTAAAATTCTCCTTCACTGTGGCAATCGTGAATGACCGATCGCATTCTTACAGCTGGTTCATTCTCTAAATAGCCACACATGAATTCTAATCTGTGTTCTAACGACCAGTTGGGAGGAAAACAATGAGAGAATTGATGGAGCCATGCTTGTGGATGAATGTCGTTGCCAGAATTCTTAAATGTTTTGAATTTACGTGTAGTAATGAACAGCTTATAGTCAAAATCATCATGTCGGCAAGTCGCATGTCGGTCATTGTTACGTCGTTTCGGCGGTTCCATCTCAAAATTCGGCGTACCTTGCCAACTTCTTTCACAATTTCCGAAGTGCCCTGTGTTGCTATTTTGTGTCTGTTCCGTATTTCTATGTCCCTCTTCCCGTATTGGGGCGCGAGTGTCCTCTGAAACACATAATTCTTGTGCTACTTGTGCCAACTGATCTTGCACTTCCCGGATTTCTCTTTTGTACTGTATATTGATTTGATTTTGATTTTGTTTGAATTTTCTAATTTGTTCATACTCTTCAGTGTCCGTGAAGGCTACAGGTGTTGTGTCATTCAGATCATCATCTACCTTTGTAGATAAATTAGTGAACTGATCCGAAAGTTCGGCTACTTTCTCCGATAGTGTACTTATTTCCTCAGTGTGTTTTTCTGAACCAAGTTTCAGAGTATCTACTGTGTCCTTTAAGTTTTCCTGAGTTTTTGCAAGTTGCGTAACCGAATCGATAGATGCAACTGAGTCAAATTTTGCTTGCAAGGTCTCATGATTTTCATGAACAATAGTTTGCAGTTTTTTTATGGCTGCTTCGTGATTCTGTAATGCATTTTCATGCCGCGAGACAATAGGTTGAAAATGCTCACAAATCTGTGTTTTTACGTCATTACAGACTTTTTGACATTTCGATTCAATGTTATGTAACTCAGTAGTTAAATCTTCACGTGTTTGTTCAAGAGTTTGTTCCAATGAGTCTAACTTTTTAAGATTTTGTTCCATTGTGTCTAACTTTTGAAGCTTTTGCTGTGTTTGTCCCATTTGTTGTATTAATTGTAATAACAATGCATTGGTGTCTGAAACATGTTCCTCAGTGCTTTTCGGCAGTGAATTTGCACCGGAAACATTCACATTTTGACCAGCAGAAAATGTGTCTTGACTTAGTTGAGAAAACGGTGAGAATCCAAAACCTGAATCTACAGTATTTGCGAGATCGTGTCGTGTCATTTCGGCTTCCTGAGGCGAGCTATTGCCGACCGATCGATCGATAATGCTTCCCTCTTCACAAATTGTTTCACTGTCCACGCCATTGTTTGACGCCCGCTCCATTTCCCTGTGCACAGTTACCAAATTACTACTTTGAACATTAGTAAATTCATTACTCGGCGGCGCTGATAAGCTACGCTCGTCGTCACTATTATTTCTCAGTTTAGTTTGGAGCCTAGTGTTACGTTTTTCACACGCCATAATTGTCACAATATTTCACACGATAACACAGAAAAACACAATTTGAAGAGCAAAAATAAAAGAACACATTAAAATAGCACTGAAAATAATATCTAGTTAATTGCAGCTGCGAAATACTTGCTGCAAATCTACATGCATGCCACAACTGTTTTACTGTACAACAATGAAAGACTGCAACTACAAAGGAGATTCTCTCTACAGTTATGCGCTAGCAATAAACAAAATCTACGCTAATTACACAAACTACAAGAAAAATCAGAAGATTCCAGTGAGGTATCCTAGGCTAAGGGTCGACTTATGAAACGTCCCCTTTCGAACAATTCTACATGACTGTGCTTAAACTGACACACAATATTTTGTTAGCGCAACGCAATCTGACTTTCAAAATTCCCTACAAAAGAATGGCCCTGACTAACATTAAACTATACCTTTCACAAATCACTTACCTCACAAAAATCTTCTCTGCTCAAGCTACTGCGAGCGCCACTACTGCCAGCTAAATAAAAGATTCAAACTATGGAAGGCACTAACTACTGACAAGGATAGTTAGCAAATGAAAGATATTAATAGAGAACAAACAATGTATTTACCTTGATATCATCATATATAAATATAGCAGTTCATGACAAATTTCAGAACTCCGCCATCTCTCTCCCCACATCCACCACTGCTGGCGGCTCACCTCCAACTGCGCAACGCTACGCGCTGTTCACAGCCAGCTGCCTAACACTACAATGGCGAGTATTACAACAATGCAAACCAGACACAGACTGCCCACAGCACAGCCAGTGATTTTCATACAGAGGTGGCGTTACCAATAAAAAAACCTAAACAGCATACTTACAGTATGTATCTATCCTTGGGGATGATGTCCATCCCAAAAAGCAGTTTGTTTTTCGTCGGAACGATGGCATCGATGAGCAAGGCAATTCAACATGCTACACAGCTCGCAGTATACATGGGTGTTTCGAAGGGAACCAGGACGAGTTTATCGTACTGCCATGGCCACAAAACTCCCAGGATTTAAACCCAGTCGAGAATCGGTGGGAACACCTCGATCGAGCTTTCGCGCCTGGGATCCTCAACCGATAAGTGTAACGCAGCTGGCCACGGCAGCGGAGTCTGCATGGCTCCACAACTCTCATCCTGCCTGTCCTGCAGCGGTGCACGCAGCAGAAGGTGGAGGTGGAGGTGGTTCTTCAGGCTTTTGACAGGTGGTCATATTAACGAGACTGGACAGCGTAAATAGTAAACAGTGCAAGAACTGATCAGAGGTATATATATATATATTGTGGTGTCACCGTCAGACACCACACTTGCTAGGTGGTAGCCTTTAAATCGGCCGCGGTCTGTTAGTATACGCCGGACCCGCGTGTCGCCGCTGTCACTGATTGCAGACCGAGCGCCGCCACACGGCAGGTCCAGAGAGACGTCCTAGCACTCGCCCCAGTTGTACAGCCGACTTTGCCAGAGATGGATCAATGACAAATACGCTCTCATTTGCCGAGACGATAGTTAGCATAGCCTTCAGCTACGTCATTTGCTACGACCTAGCAAAGCGCCATTACCAGTTTATATTCAGATTGTAATTATGTATCATCAAGAGCGATGTTCTCCAATTATGGATTAAAGTTAAGTATTCCAAGAGCTTCGTACTTTATTTATTAGACTCAACTCCTTTAACTGTTCCAGACCTCACGCCAGTCTGCGTGAGCTTAAACGCGTGCATTTCGGCCCCCTCTAGCAACACGGTGTTGGCTCTTCTGCCAACACATCATATATATATATATATATATATATATATATATATATATACAGGGTGAGTCACCTAACGTTACCGCTGGATATATTTCGTAAACCACATCAAATACTGACGAACCGATTCCACAGACCGAACGTGAGGAAAGGGGCTAGTGTAATTGTTTAATACGAACAATACAAAAATGCATGGAAGTATGTTTTTAACACAAACCTACGTTTTTTTTAAATGGAACCACGTTAGTTTTGTAAGCACATCTGAACATATAAACAAATACGTAATCAGTTCCGTTTGTTACATTGTAAAATGTTAATTACATCCGGAGATATTGTAACCTAAAGTTGACGCTTGAAACCTCCGACGTTCAGTTGCGTGTTGTAAGAAACACGGGCCACGGTCGGCGAGCAGCATCTGCAGGGACATGTTTACAATGACGACCGTGTTTACGAGTGTGGCTGTAGTGCACTGTTGTGGTTTGGTCTAGCTGTCGCAGTGTCCGCATTTAGCGCTTGCTGTTATTATTATTCTGCATACGTCTCCGCACGCAGACCAACTGTAGTACACCGAGTTACCAGACGTCTGTGATAGTGTAGTGTTGTAGGAACTGTGACCATGGTGTATTAGAACTCTGAAAAGCCGGAGATGATACTCATCTATGGCGAGTGTCGACGAAATGCAGCTGAAGCCTGCAGGGTGTATGCAGAACGGTACCCGGACAGAGAGCATCCAACGTGCCGCACATTGCAAAACATCTACCGCCAACTGTATGCAACAGGTATGGTCGTAGCACGCAAACGGGTCCGTAACAGGCCCGTCACAGGAGAAGCGGGTGCAGTTGGTGTGTTAGCTACTGTTGCCATGAACCCACACATTAGTACACGGGACATTGCGAGAGCCGGTGGACTGAGTCAAAGTAGTGTCATGCGCATACTGCATCGTCACCGCTTTCACCCGTTTCATGTGTCGCTACATCAGCAGTTACATGGTGATGACTTTAATCATCGAGTGCAATTCTGTCAATGGGCATTAACAGAGAATGCGTTGCAGTTCGACCTGTTTACCGATGAAGCGGGTTTCACAAATCACAGGGCAGTGAATCTACGGAACATGCATTACTGGTCCGTGGACAATCCTCGCTGGCTCAGACAGGTAGAGCGACAGCGACCGTGGACTGTAAATGTATGGTGCGGAATCATTGGCGACCACCTCATTGGTCCTCACCTCATTGCAGGGGCCCAAACAGCTGCAACATACATCGCGTTTCTACAGAATGATCTGCCAACGTTGCTCGAAAATGTCCCACTGGAAACGCGTCGACGTATGTGGTATCAGCATGATGGTGCACCTGCACATTCCGCAATTAACACTAGGCTGAACCTTGACAGGATGATCGACGGGCGTTTCCTAGGACGTGGAGGACACCGAAATTGGCCAGCCCGTTCTCCTGATCTTACACCTCTGAACTTCTTTCTGTGGGGTGCGTTAAAGGAGAATGTGTACCGTGATGTGCCTACAACCCCAGAGGATATGAAACAATGTATTGTGGCAGCCTGCGGCGACATTACACCAGATGTACTGCGGCGTGTACGACATTTGTGCAATTGTGTGCAGCAAATGATGACCACCACATTGAACATCTATTGGCCTGACATGTCGGGACACACTCTATTCCACTCCGTAATTGAAAACGGAAACCACGTGTGTACGTGTACCTCACCCCTCATGGTAATGTTCAGTCGTGGACAAAACGAGCGAGACCCCCGCCTTTTCGTTATGCTGATCCGCACAGCTTCAAAGTCCTCTACACAGCATAACAGGCAAGGCGACGAAGTGATACCAACATACTATGCACAGGCGTGAAATTGAAGAATTATCCGAAATTTGTCAGACTCTTTTCAATCATGTGTAAGACTATATCAATGCTGATTAGTGTCTCAACCAGAACACCTAAATATAAAATATAAATGAAAGAAGAAACGCTAATTAGTATGAACTCTACTAATAAAAATGAATTTTAGCTTATCGAGTTAACATAACTGTTTTAGTAAGACAAAGTATCCCAGATCGTTGCGAATTAGAAAAATATTATACGCATTCGGCCGCGAAATGGTCTGTGTCAACGTTCAGACCAGTCATAGTGCATTTCCCTTGCTGACCTACCATGAAAGTGTGCAAATTTAGCAATGCGTGAAGATTCATAACGAAATTCAGTTAAAAATCATTCAGTGCCACACTTAAGTCAATTCAATTATTGACAGAAGCGGAAAAAGTAGGCAGTAACAAGTATGAAATTCTACAAGACTTTCGTATCGACATGGGGCGCCGGTACAGAATAAAGGTAGCAATAAAACGTATGGGAGGTGCGAGAATTTCTTGAAATTCCTTTACTGGTAGTCTATGTGCCTCCATCGAGATTAGAACCGAAAACAAACCAGACTTCCGTTGCAGTAGCAAACACCTTTCACTACGCTAGCAGACAACCCAGGCAAACAGCTCTCTACTATTACCCCAGACATGAATAAACCGGCAATTTCGCAAAGAAAATGGCAAAATTATCTGCATTTTCTGTTGCACAGAGCTTTCTGGACTCAAAAACGTGAATTGTCTACCCTTATGTTACCGCTTATGTGACAATCATTCGGGATCGAAATAACAAAAAACGTTATTAGCGAGTAAATTTAGTAGGATAATTCTGCACCACCCCAGGAAAGAAACGGCGACGTAGCTGCTAAACGTATTCTACAATGCTTCGAATTCTCCATTAGACGTGCCACAGCCAGAAAACGTTCATTAGCCGAAGTGTTCCTCAAGGTAGCTAGCAATGGGAATGGTCGCACATCTAAAACGCGGTGTCATTAATAGTGGGATCTGAATTACCACGTGTATAGGCAAATGGATTTTATTTGCATTCCTGTAAACGTGATTTGAATCGAAAGTGTAGCTACGATTAATATGCTGATGTATCTACTGGAACTGGAACATTTTGAATAAAGAGTAGGGAAATTATTATGCGGCCCTCATCTTCAGTAACTATGGTAGCTATTTTCGTTGTTAGGATTTCGTCACATAAATCGGTAAAAATGGAACACTACTAGTCTCACTTTGTTGACCGTCTATCTGTCTACCCAACCATTAAAACTCGTTTACCTCGAGTACGGGTGGGCATAATAAGCGGAAATGTATCGCACTTCCTGCGGTATACGGTCCCTTGGTGTTGTAAAAAAGTGAGCTATGTCAACGCAATCTAAAGATACGGTCGTTTATGTAAAGAAAATTTACGCGAAAGGTGAAAAAGTAACTCTAAGAAATATGCCACCTAACTGCTTAGGTCATCCTAACCGAGATAAATTAATTAGAAATAACCAAAATAATACATAAACAAATTCCAAAAAAAAATTTTTAATTTATATATTAAATATAAATGAAGTGCCTGATTAAAGGGTTACCTTGATGACATAGAACTACTTCGACCTACCGAACCTAACACACATCCATGCCCCGGGGAAGGATTCTAACTGGCGGCGCAAGCAGCCGCGCGGTCCGCGATGTGACGCCGTTGAGCGCACGGCTGACCCGCGCCGGCAAGCTGTTAATATCATCTGGTGCTACTAAAAATGTATTCACTTCTGGTGAATGATTTTCTGCGCAGTGCATTTAAGAAAGAATAACTAAAATATATTTGATGTTACGGAAGGGGAAGGACGCCTAATTTATTTCCCCTTGTCTTTATTGATGATGTTAGATTCGCAATCTGAGCATACGTACTATCCATAACCACGTCATAGTCACAGGTAAGCGAATACAACACATTGGCTTATACTTGAGGTATTTCGTTTTTCACGAACTGGTGGCAGACAATGCTGTAGCGTCTTCGAAGCTCGAGTTTCTCCAGTGATAGCTATCTCAGCGCATGAGCTGAGCGAGCTTGCATAGTATGTTGGTAGCACTTCGTCGCCTTGCCTGTTATGCTCTGCAGCAGACTTTAGAGCTGTGCGGATCAGCATAACGAAAAGGCGAGGGGTCTCGCTCGTTTTGTCCACGACTGTACATGTGCGTCAGTGAAAAAGACCAATAAAAAGGTGTTAGCATGTGGACGTAATGTGCTGTTCCAGTCTCTTCTGTACCTAGGGTCCATCACCGTTCCCTTTGGATCCCTACATAATTCGGTGCTCTCCGATACACACGATCGAACAGCGGAGTAGTGGTACTCAAGCGTCAACTTTAGGTTACAATATCTCCGGATGTAATTGACATTTTACAATGCAACAAACGGCACTGATTACGTATTTGTTTATATGTTCAGATGTGCTAACAAAACTAACGGGGTTCCATTTAAAAAAACGTAGGTTTGTGTTAAAAAACATACTTCCGCGCATTTTTTTATGGTTTGTATTAACCAATTACACTAGCCCGTCTCCTCACGTTCGGTCTGTGGAGTCGATTCGTCAGTATTTGATGTGGTTTACGAAATATATCCAGCGGTAATATTAGGTGACTCACCCTATATATATATATATATATATCAACCGTCGCCCTCCACCTGGTGCCAAACTACATACTGCTGGTGGATGCTCCCTGCCCTACCGCGGCTCTCCGTTTCGTTTTGTCCAGATGGATGAGTTGTTTCAGCGACAACATCCAGCGCTGCAACATAGCCATGGCAGCTTAGTGGTTGTGTATTAACAGGGAATTTAAAATGTGCCGCAGAAATCAGCAGAATCTGGCTTGGACTCCTGGTATCTGTTACGGCAATTGGAATGTGGAAGGTATTGGGAAGATGCTGAGCTGAAAAGGATAAGATATGTCTCTTTTGCACGGTTCCAATAATTGGTATTCAGGAGTAATGATAGGATTAAAATGGCAACTAGGCCAGGAGAAGGTGAACTGGAGCATTTTTTTCTTTTTATGGGAGTCTCAGGAAAGTTAGTTTATAGTTGGAACAAGGGATATGTCTTACGGATGAGTTTCTACGGTTTGAAAGGGGAACACGATTAAAATTTCTTTGGAAAAGCTTTGAGAAAAGCAATGAAGTTATGGAGATGGAGTTAGGGTGGGAAGAGTCGGCAGAGATCTGGCAGTTTTGTCACAGTACTCAAGGATAGGGAAGACGGGAAGTTGTTGGGATTCAAGCGTACAGGAGATATAACAGAGGCCTGGGTGTTGTAATGTTAGAGAAGATGTGGAAATCTAAACCCGTGTTAAAGGACACATGTAGGTAAGAGGAGACAGAGACGGAAGGTAAGGCGGAAAGCATTGTACTCTAGCATTTGGGGGGGGGGAGGGGGGGTTGTAAAAGATAGGAGAGTCAGAGGTCCATGCAAGAGTCTCATATTGATGAAGGTCTTGTAGTTATGGAGATCAGAAAAAGGTTTAAGTCACCATATTTGGCCTGATAGTCGTCGTCATATTTCGATATATTGTATGCTTCCTTTTGGATGATTAGCAGGCAGAGTTTTTGTGTCGTTTTGGGTATAGTGTTTTATTAAGGATGATAGATCGAAAGCATGACAGTTCTTTGGATCACTTATTGGGATTGAGGAAGACTAGGAGTCTGAAGGAATATCACGGATCAGACTAGAAGCTAAAATAAGTCATGATGATGTAAGGGTGATAAATTTTCGAGAAAGGAGAAAGGGCCTTCCTTTTAGTGATGGTATGTGATGGAATCATGGGTGGACATTGTGTTTCACTTCTTCAAAATAGTGGCTTTAATAATGTGTCCTGTGAGTGGTGTGTTTTAATCTGTTTGTGGTGTTGAGTGTAAGTTCTGCCAATTCAATCTTTGGACTAGTTATTAGAAACTTTAGTAACACAGAGAATGTCGTCGGTGAACACATGTTCCAACAACCGTAACCAATTCCTCCGATATTATTACCGAAGTCCCAGGAACAGCTACCAGTTCACGTTATCGTTCAGGAAATTTTTCTGTTGTTGGATATTGAGAAATTTTGTCTCGGAACACACCGGCTTGAGGGACGCCATCTCAAAATGTCTCAGGTACAGGTACTTCCTCTTGTGGTGCTTTGCACCGAGGCTCTCCTTAAAGTGCAGGGAAAAACAGGGCCACGGTGGAAAACTAAACAAAACATGGCTTTGGAATGTTAGCATTTACATTATGTTCATCATACAAAAGTTGAATACGCTGAGAAACATGCTTAATCGAGTTTCTTATCAGGTAATATTTCTGTTCCAAACCCTGCTCGAAAAGCGCGAACACTGGAGAAAATTCCAGCTGAAACATTAAAAAATTCTAAAAGAAAAAGGAACAGGCATTAGCCAAACACGATTATCTGCAACTCCCCGAAATGGCGACTACTAGTTGCCTGGGAGCTATAAGAGCAGTCTCACAAAGATCCCTTTTAGATAGAGTGTAACAGTTATTACTGGTAGTAATTCATGGCTGCTGCCAGCGTATTGTCGAACCGGTTGCCGTACAGATGTTATGCAACTTCACACGAAACTGAAACAACTGCAGCGAAAAACACCGTATAATAATGCTGCTACTGCACTCGAATTGCGTTATTAATCCTTTAGTTCACCTCACACTTACAATTATTTTCTTCAGCTACCGCACTACACTTTGTGTACTGGTGCTGCTGCCTCAAGTGTACACACTGCTTTAAATGGATCCCGAGAGATGGACCGATGTACAGAAATACACTCCTGGAAATTGAAATAAGAACACCGTGAATTCATTGTCCCAGGAAGGGGAAACTTTATTGACACATTCCTGGGGTCAGATACATCACATGATCACACTGACAGAACCACAGGTACATAGACACAGGTAACAGAGCATGCACAATGTCGGCACTAGTACAGTGTATATCCACCTTTCGCAGCAATGCAGGCTGCTATTCTCCCATGGAGACGATCGTAGAGATGCTGGATGTAGTCCTGTGGAACGGCTTGCCATGCCATTTCCACCTGGCGCCTCAGTTGGACCAGCGTTCGTGCTGGACGTGCAGACCGCGTGAGACGACGCTTCATCCAGTCCCAAACATGCTCAATGGGGGACAGATCCGGAGAGCTTGCTGGCCAGGGTAGTTGACGTACACCTTCTAGAGCACGTTGGGTGGCACGGGATACATGCGGACGTGCATTGTCCTGTTGGAACAGCAAGTTCCCTTGCCGGTCTAGGAATGGTAGAACGATGGGTTCGATGACGGTTTGGATGTACCGTGCTCTATTCAGTGTCCCCTCGACGATCACCAGTGGTGTACGGCCAGTGTAGGAGATCGCTCCCCACACCATGATGCCGGGTGTTGGCCCTGTGTGCCTCGGTCGTATGCAGTCCTGATTGTGGCGCTCACCTGCACGGCGCCAAACACGCATACGACCATCATTGGCACCAAGGCAGAAGCGACTCTCATCGCTGAAGACGACACGTCTCCATTCGTCCCTCCATTCACGCCTGTCGCGACACCACTGGAGGCGGGCTGCACGATGTTGGGGCGTGAGCGGAAGACGGCCTAACGGTGTGCGGGACCGTAGCCCAGCTTCATGGAGACGGTTGCGAATGGTCCTCGCCGATACCCCAGGAGCAACAGTGTCCCTAATTTGCTGGGAAGTGGCGGTGCGGTCACCTACGGCACTGCGTAGGATCCTACGGTCTTGGCGTGCATCCGTGCGTCGCTGCGGTCCGGTCCCAGGTCGACGGGCACGTGCACCTTCCGCCGACCACTGGCGACAACATCGATGTACTGTGGAGACCTCACGCCCCACGTGTTGAGCAATTCGGAGGTACGTCCACCCGGCCTCCCGCATGCCCACTATACGCCCTCGCTCAAAGTCCGTCAACTGCACATACGGTTCACGTCCACGCTGTCGCGGCATGCTACCAGTGTTAAAGACTGCGATGGAGCTCTGTATGCCACGGCAAACTGGCTGACACTGACGGCGGCGGTGCACAAATGCTGCGCAGCTAGCGCCATTCGACGGCCAACACCGCGGTTCCTGGTGTGTCCGCTGTGCCGTGCGTGTGATCATTGCTTGTACAGCCCTCTCGCAGTGTCTGGAGCAAGTATGGTGGGTCTGACACACCGGTGTCAATGTGTTCTTTTTTCCATTTCCAGGAGTGTAATTATTACTCTTTCAACTACCTGCCCACACCACTGCATGCTGGCACCAAACGTTAAGTTGCTGGTGGAGCCCCTAGTCTTCTCGAAATGTGTTGGTGAACAGAAAATGCAAATCGCTCTAACAACGTGCTGCTGGAAGAAATTTAGCAACATTGCGATTGGGTCCCGAAAAACAATTATAGACGATTATAATAGCTACTTACTGTCGTAAGTTGATTTTTTTATGTCTCCTTTATTTATTGATGGTGACTCGTTTCGGACTTGCGACCATTCTAAAACCATCCGTCTTCAAATGTGAGCGAATACAGTTAATCATATGTGTACATAACATACATGGAAAAACCATAGTAAATAATCCAAATGGCATTACAAATACTTAAGCGTATGTTAGACAATTTTGAATGAGCAATGCGAAGAGAACACAACTGAGTTCTCTCTGCACTGCCCATTGTAACTTGTCTACTGTATGTTTAAGTATCTGTATTACCATTTGGATTATTTGCTGTAGTTGTTACACATGCTGTATTCAGTCACTTACGAAGATGGATGGTTTGAGATTGGTTCAAATGGCTCTGAGCACTATGGGAATTAACTTCTGAGGTCATCAGTCCCCTAGAACTTAGTACTACTTAAACCTAACTAACCTAAGGACTTCACACACATCCATGCCCGAGGCAGGATTCGAACCTGCGACCGTAGCTGTCGTGCGGTTCCAGAGTGTAGTGCCTAAAACCACTCGGCCAACCCGGCCGGCTGGTTTGAGATTGGACACAAGTGTGATCCTAGTCACCAATAATAACTAAAGGAGACTTCGTATCCATCTTACAATGGTATTCAAGCCATTTCTTTCATTAAAGACAAATTTTCGTACCCACTACACCATTTACCGTGCTGGAGTTTATAACAGCTACAATATCACAGACATATTTGACAAATAGTTACTGGCTGCTTGCCGATGTCGATGTTTGACAAATACTAGTAGTAGCAAGTACTTACTGGCAGGCAGCCCGCTGTTGTTGTTTTTGCAACATCACAATTTTATGCTGGTACTGCTGCTGCTGTTAAAGATGGTGATGGTGAACGATGGTTCTGGCGTTGATGCCACAATTGACAGATACTCCATGAGGAGGCCTCGGAACACTAAGGGCATACTCAGGCGCCATTTACCACCTGGTAATTGAAGTGCGAGGGGAGGGAGGGGGAGGGAGAGACAGGGTCGAGACAGAGCGCAATTATGTAACAGTCCACTTACGTAAGAGCCCAACTAAATAAGTTGTACTTGCTATAAGGCTCAGATGTCAAGATAGACAAAAGGTCACAAGGCCATCCAGAGCTCTCTTTGATATCCTACTGAGGCACTACAGCACATTCACGTGCACCTACGACCATGCAGCAACTATCAGACGCGCTGGTGGAGGAGTGTAACTCTTAACCAGGAGAGCTCTTTACCAAGCTTGTGGTGGTCAGCATGGAAGCACGTTGCAGACTCCGGTGCCGTCCATGGTGGCCACATATCCCATTAACAATCACGTCCCACCTTTTGTAATGTCCACATGACGATTATGAATCGTGATGACTTCACTGCAATTATTGTCTTTGAAAAAAAATATCATTTCTGTCCATCTCACTACTTATTTCTCCCACTTACCTTCTATCCTATACTGCGCTGTCTAAGACTCTACTACACTACTGGCCATTAAAATTGCTACACCAAGAAGAAATGCAGAAGATAAACGGGTATTCATTGGACAAATATATTATACTAGAACTGACGTGATTACATGTTCACGCAGTTTGGGTGCATAGATCCTGAGAAACCAGTACACAGAACAACCACCACTGGCCGTAATAACGGTCTTGATACGCCTGGGCATTGAGTCAAACAGAGCTTGCATGGCGTGTACAGGTACAGCTGCCCATGCAGCTTCAACACAATAACACAGTTTATCAAGAGTAGTGAGTCGCGTATTCTGACGAGCCAGTTGCTCGGCCACCATTGACCAGACGTTTTCAGTTGGTGATAGATCTGGAGAATGCGTTGGCCAGGGCAGCAGTCGAATATTTTCTGTATCCATAAAAGCCCGTACACCACCTGCAACATGCGGTCGTGCATTATCCTGCTGAAATGTAGGGCTTCCTAAGGAACGGATGAAGGGTAGAGCCACGGGTTGTAACACATCTGAAATGTAACGTCCACTGTTCAAAGTGCCGTCAATGCGAACAAGAGGCGACGGAGACGTGTAGGTATTGGCACCCCATACCTTCACGCCGGGTGACACGCCAATATGGCGATGACGAATACGCGCTTCCAGTATACGTTCACCACGATTTCGCCAAACACGAACGCGACCATTACGATGCTGTGAACACAACCTAGATTCATCCGAAAAAATTACGTTTTGCCATTCGTGCACCCTGGTTCGTCGTCGACTACACCATTCGAGGCGCTCCTGTCTGTGATGCAGCATCAAGAGTAACCGCTGCCATGGTCTCCGAGCTGATAGTCCATGCTGCTGCAAACGTCGTCGAACTGTTCGTACGGATGGTTGTTGTATGGAAAACATCCCCATCTGTTGACTGAGGGATCGAGACGTGGCTGCACGCTTCGCTATAGTCATGCGGATAAGATGTCTGTCATCTCGACTGCTAGTGATACGAGGCCATTGGGATCCAGCGCGGCGTTCCGTATTACCCTCCTGAACCCACCGATTCCATATTCTGCTAACAGTCATTGGATCTAGACCAACGCGAGCAGCAATGCCGGGATACGATAAACCGCAGTCGCGATAGGCTACAATCCGACCTTTATCAAAGTCGGAAACGTGATGGTACGCATTTTTCCTCCATACCCGAGGCATCACAACAATGTTTCACCAGGCAACGCCAGTCAACTGCTGTTTGTGTATGAGAAATCGGTTGGAAACTTTCCTCATGTCAGCACGTTGTAGGTGTCGCCACCGGCGCCAACCTTGTGTGAATGCTCTGAAACGCTAATCGTTTGCATATCCCAGCATCTTCTTCCTGTCGGTTAAATTTCGCGTCTGTAGCACGTCATCTTCGTGGTGTAGCAATTTTAATGGCCAGTAGTGTACGTATAGTTCACGTCTCATCGAGCTACGTTACTTGGCAGTGACACGTTATGAGAAAGTTACTTTCGCACTTAATTCTTACACACCGGTGTACATGACGGAAGGTACGTCGTACTAATATTGTCGATTTTCTTTCCTACTCCATTCTCGTTGTGAGTTATGGAAAAATTACTATGTGCCTCTGTACGCCCCCTAATCATTCTCACCTTATTCTCATGATACCTAAGTTGTTCGCAGCGTCGTGGTCGCAACAGTGGTTATCCGCATTTACTCACCAGGGCTTTCGTGAGAACCACGTTGTCTTTCTTCCATGGATTCCCGTTCCCTTTTCCCGATCATTTCCGCTACACTTTCGTTAGTATCCTAGCAGAGTTTTTCAGAATTCGTTCACTGTCTGCTGCCGTGCCTACTTAGTAAGGAGCCTAAGGCTAACAACATAGTATCTCCAAAGCTAATAATTTCCCGTACCTAGTAACATTCTCACCAAACAACGTTATAGTGCCACTGGCCCGATATGATAAATCGTTTACGTAAATTCAAAATATTTCTGGCCCTATTACGCTTCTGTGGGTACACCCAATGTTACTTTAGTTTCTGTGGGACACTCACCGTCCTGTATTGCTTGCGGGGTTCTACTCCTCAAAAGTTCCTCAAGGCAAGCCCACTGTGTCTTGCACTATAAGTGATTACGAAGGACCGTGTCGAGCGCCTTTCAGAGCGGTAAGAAGAGAGAATCTATCCTTTCACCCGCATCTACTGTATGCAAGACGTCGTGTGTGGATACAGCAACTTGTGTTTCACCTGAGTCGGTGCTGATTTTGTCCAGTAACATCATAATTTTTCGGGTTAGAACATGCTCTAGGAAGCTGCAACAGCCGGACTTCAGCGTGAGTGGTCTGTAAATCTGTATTTCCCAATTTATAATCTTTTGTAAGCAGGACTTACCAGAGTTTTTTTCCAGCGCAAGAGATTATCGAAAATATGGGCTAGGAAAAAAGCTAATCCCGCTCCGAATTCTATGTAAAATCTACAAGGGTTGGATAAATATTTTGAAACGTCGTGAGAAATGCACGATTGAACATAAAAGCAGATGCTAGAGAAGCCTGCAAGTTGCGCTGTTGTATCTGACCACGAACGGCACCCGTGCGGTGTCCTCGATACGTTGCGACTGTCAGTTGTGGTCATACAGTGCTGTGTGCAGTTGCGAGTGCAACGTGTCGGAACAAACTCGGTTAGAAAGTGGGTGAATTGTTGGTGCTCGTACGGAGAATGCTTCCGTGACGAAAGTGGCCGCAGCGATCCGTGGTTCAAGAGGCACCGTGTAACCTCCCCACAAAATTCCTTCTCATTTAATGTAACCTCAAAACAGAAAAATTCCTAAACCTCTCAACAGTAAAAATTACAATTATGTCGTTCACATTCAGTGTAACACCCCAATAAAAAAATAAATTCAGTAACCTGGTAATAACACAATGTAACTAACCTCTCAATTAAATTGTCGCTCACTTATGACTTTTCAATAATTCACTGTGAATTTAACCTGGTAAATTTTGGACGACAGCAGTGCTGCGTCATGGCCCTGAAAGATCATTCTGAATAAAAAAAAAGGAAAAATTCTCACTTCAATGAAGTCGCCGGATAACGCATTTATATCTGCTCTTACAATAAATTTTTCTGGCACAACCCTGTGCAATGCTGGCCGATAGATCTGTCATTTATGAAAGGAAACAACTGATTTTTTTTTTTTTTTGCAACAATCGGGATGATCATGGATGGGAGAAATTAGTAAATTCTTTAAATTGAAAGAATGGTTGTTAAAAGTTACTTTTTATGAGGAAGATTATTATTACGAGATTTTTAAAACATTTACATGGGACTTGAGATAACATTACTACATATGCGCGAGGCAGCTTTTTACCTTATACAATAATACTCAGGCTCTGGCATCGCTGCACCACGACCGGGCCAGCCAACACGATACACCAGACCAGACCAGAGCAGACTGCAGCCTAGCAACAACTTGGACTTGCCATGAGCAACAAATTTTTTTAAAATCTACTTAAATAACTAAGTTTACAGACACAGAGTATAGACATATATATAAGTGCAGAACATGAAATGAAATAGAGTGCACATGTACTGAGTACAGAACATATCAAGAAATGACAAAACGTATACGCAATGAGTACAAAACATATTAACAAATGACATAAAGTGCACACGCACTGTATACATTTTTTTACCATTTTACAAGAACAAGGAAGGGAAAGGGAAGGATTGCATTATGGTTGTAGCACAGTAGGTTGCACGTAGCTGCACTGAAAGTCCATATCTTTCTACAGAAGCACAACACCAAGTGAGACAATCTGAAGTTCTCTTCCCTGAAGTATTAATCAGTGTAGCCAAGACACTGAAATGTTGTATTAATATTCAATGTTATAATTTTTGTAGTATATTAGGTACACCAAACAGTGGGACCATAATAACATCTCCATCGTTCAAGGTGGTGGACAGCATGATGTGTCAACACCACATTCTTGTAGAATCCATACTCTTTCACCAACGTAGAATTAGTGCAAAATCCAAATATAGTGCTCCATGATCATGAGGATGGACAGGACAAACGGATATTGCAGTAATTTCTGGTAATTACGTCAGAAGGCGAAGGACATTAAGTCTTATGCTAGTCATCATTGAGAATTACATTAGTCTATCAACCGATTTGAGTAATTGTTGGCACTCATTGCCTAGTTACTTAACATTTCTGTACTATGTATGGAGTATTACAGAACATTATTCATAAGTCATCTAGTTACAGTAAATATTGTCACTCATTGGCCAGTTACAAACCATTTTTATGCATTATTCAGAAGTGATCATTCAAAGCAAGAGTTAATTAATGGCATAGCATTTACATAATTCATCTAGTTATAGTAATCATTGGCACTCAGTGGCCAGTTACAAACCATTCTTATGCATTATTCAGAAGTCATAATTCAAAACAAGAGTTAATTAATGGCATACCATTTCATAATTCATCTAGTTATAGTAATCATTGGCATTCATTGGCGAGTTACTAAACATTTTATGCATTGTTCGGAAGTCATCATTCAAAACAGGAGCTAATGAGTGTAGCATCAAGCTACTGGTATTCATATATAATAGCATGTAAGTGACATAAGACAAATTTAAATATAAGAAACAGTGGCATTCATTGGCCAGTTACAAAGTATTCATATAGTTTTATAAAACATTATTCAGTATTATTCAGAAGTCATCATTCAAAATGAGAGTTAATTATTGGCATAGTATTTATAGAGTATAACAAAAATATTATTTACAGAAATTATTGGCATAGCATCTGTGCATTATTACAAAACATCATTCAGTATTACTCAGAACTCATCATTCAAGTGACATAGGACATATTTAAAATGTAACTCACTATAACTATTACTCAAGGTCTGTGGTCCAATAATACATAGATATAATGGATTCAATACATCTGAGAAATTTGCATTATATTTAGTACTAGAAATATCTCTTAAACTAGTAGTATTATTTGGGACTGGTAATACATTTTTTGTGCTAGCAATGCATTGCGTTTGGATCGATAATCAATTGCTGGGGCATGAAAATATTTGATTTTCACTTATTGCTGCAAATAACGATTAATAACGTCATTCGTCATGAGTCAGCTGTAGCAAGGTTATGAACAAGTAGAGTATATGTGATCACATTCATGAATGACAAACACAAATGGGTAAAAAAAATGCAAGTATTAGAACAGGTTTAATGACTAACTGCTTATAGCACATTAATTTCATGAATAGCTACTCCTGGAAAAATACAAATCGGATTATTCCGCTGAAAGAAGAAACGCATATTATGCTGAAAAGTAGTGAACTTTGAATTAACAGGTAATGAAACGTGTACTCAATATGTATGTACTCTAGCTGTCCTTTCCAAAACATTCAGGCATTATATCATGTGATATAAGACATACTGTCGAAACAAACTGCAACAAATACTTAAATAACTACATAGCATTTCTTAACTAACAGTAAATATATAAACTTGATCATTTTCCTCATCTGCAAAGAAACACTTCATTATTCATATTACTATAACTTCATCACTATCATCAGCTGCAAAGAAAAACTTCATTATTCATATTAGCATATTCTTCATGTAACTATTCATCATCATTCATTATCATCTGCAAAAAATACACTTCATTATTCATTATTCATATTACCATTTACTTCATACAAGTATTCATAGTATAGAGTTTCTTATTTCTAGCATATTTCATCACTCAAACTAAGATGTGTAGTTCTGTCTGACAGCCTGCATCAATCGCCTCGTATTCTGAAAGGAAAATAATTAGTTAAGACTGCTATCATACGATGTGTATAGTATATTCTTGTTAATGTTTGTTAATTCTGATCCATTTACTCTTCATGACGAGGTATTGCATTTTCTTTCGTTCATTCCGAAGGTGAAATTCCCATTTCATAGTAATCCACTGTGATTTGTTTAAGTTATTTCTTTTAGACGTTATTGCTTCCTGAAGACTGATGAATAAGGATTAATATCTTGCTTTTAAATCATACACCCATTAAATAAAAACTTGTTTCTAGTGATGTAATTAAGCATACAGCATAGCATGACAGAAAACATATTATGTCAAAAACATAGAGAGTGTTCAGGTGCAAAAATGTACACACAGTCTCATAATGCAGTAGCCAAAAGTGTAGAATAGTCCAGATATTGAGATAAGGAAAAATGTCAAAGTCAAATGGTGTTTGTTATATCTTAAAGATTTCGTAGCGCATACAAACAAAACAGGAAAACAATCATACATACACGAAAAATGGAAAATGTGCACGGTCTGATATATAACGACAAGAAAAGTGACCTGCTAACCTTACCTTGCCGGGCACTTGCCAAGAAAAAATATGATAACCATCAGTAAGTAGTCACATACATAGAATTGCATAAGTGGTCATAAAATATGTAAGTTTATCTGGAAAAATGTGCACGGTCTGATGTGTAACGACAAGAAAAGCGACCTGCTAACCTTACCTTGCCGGGCACTTGCCAAGAAAAAGTATGATAATCATCAGTATGTAGTCATATAAATATAATTGCATAAGTGGTCATATAAAAATCAGGAAATGGCATTACAGTGTGATAAATCATAAAGTATGTTCATTCAATAAAGGGTTTAATATTGGAGTCATGGTGATTCTCCCTGCTTTTTCTGGTTCTCAAAGTTTCGACGTGTACTACATTGGGGTGAGGAATGCTGCGAATTCGATATGGACCTGCGTATAAAAGCTCAAATTTACTGCATCTACTCTTTGCTCTGTTAGATAAATAATGTGTGCGTACTAATATCTTCTGTCCAACGTGAAAGTCACGGCGTGTACAAACCTGTTTTTGCTGTCTTCTCCGGCGCTCTGCGGCTCGTTTGGTGTTGTTGAGTGCAATGTCAATTATTTCATGGTGGCGTAGTCGACGAGATGTAGGAAAGGATACTAATTCTTTAATTTTGTTAGGTGGTTCAACATTTATCAATATAACAGTCGGAGATAGCATAGTAGATTCACTTGGTATCGTGTTAATTACATCCTGGAATGACAGTATGTGTGTATCCCAATCAATATGTTTTTTATGGCAGTATATTCTACATAGTTTACCAATTTCTATCATTAGTCGTTCACAAGGGTTCGAAGAAGCGTGATACTTTGATATATAGATCGGAAAAATGTTTCTTGTTCGTAACATACGTGTGCATATAGCAGATCGAAACTGTGGTCCATTGTCGGAAATTACTTTCAATACATGCCCTACATGAAATAGAAAATGTTTTACAAATGCATTCGAAATAGTTTTAGCAGTAGCTTTGCGTAACGGTGTGAAGGTTACAAATTTCGAAGTGAGTTCAACAGAGACAAAGATATAACAAAAACCTCTATTAGTTCTGAGAATCGGACCAAAAATGTCTACAGCGGCCATGTGTCTCAGTTTAACAGGTACAATGGGATGTAACGGAGGAATATGTGACTACAACATTTTGTGTACCGGGAATGTGAACAACTGTAAAATTAAATTCCTGTAAATAAAGTTTCCATCTGCTTAACCTGTCATGTGTAAATTTTGCTGAAAGTAAAAACTGGATAGCTCTATGGTCTGTGTAAACGGTCGTATGTCTTCCATAAAGAAAATGCCAAATCTCGTATATGCCCAAAAACACATAATGTTTCAAGTTCTGTAACAGAATAATTGCGTTCAGCAGGTGACAGAATGCGACTCGCAAAGGCGATGTTTTTAATTACTGTAGAACCATCTTCTTCAATTTCCTGAAAAATGTGTACGCCTAATGCGGTGTTAGAACTGTCGGTGGCAATGGAAAAATTTCTAGTAAGATCTGGAAGTGATAAATGTGGTGCATTCAACAAAGCTTGTTTCAGATTGACAAATTCAGACTGCTCTTGGCTATCCCAGGACCAAATAGTGTTTTTGCCCGTCAATTGACCTAATCTAGGGGTGTCTAAAGCAGAGTAATGAATAAATTTACGAAAAAAGTTAATTAAACCCAAAAAGCTGCGTAGTTGTTTCTTCGTCGTAGGAACAGTAATGTCACGTAAAGATTGAAGTTTTTCCGGGTCAGGCGCAATGACTTCTGCTGAAATTACATGTCCAAGAAATTTTATAGAAGTTTTGCCAAAGTGCGATTTACTGAGATTAACTATGAGTCCTTGTGCACGAAAAGTTTGTAACAGTTGTTCAAGAATCAAATTGTGTTCAGACCAGTTAGCTTCTGCAATAAGAATGGCGTCTACATACGTTGTGATTCTGCCTTTTAATTCTGTCGGATGTATAGTATTCAAACCGCGAATAAATGCTGCTGAAGAAATAGTTAATCCGAACGGTAATTTACAAAATTGATAACAGTCACCAAAACAGAGAAAAGCTGTGTACTTTCTGCAGTTGGGATGGAGCTGAATTTGCCAAAATCCCGATTTCAAATCTAATGTGGAATGAATAGCAGTACCATGAAATTTCTGTAGAAGTTCTTCTAGTGTTTGAGGTCGATCTGTTTCATTAATAATAATGTCACTGATGTGACGCGAATCAAGTACGAGGCGAAGTGAACCATCCTTTTTCTTAACAATATGGACCGGGTTTATGTACGGACTGACTGCCGGTTCAATAATTCCTTGGTCAAGTATAGCTTGCAATTCTTTCTTAACTTTTTCTCTGTGAATATACGGAATGGGATAATGTTTGGCTTTAAACGTGTCATGCTGTTTAACTTGAAATTCATACATAAATCCGGACATAGTACCAGGGACGTTGTCAAAAACTGGAGCCTGCTGTAAAAGAATTTTGTGTAGCTGAGTACGTTCGTCTTCTGTATTTGCATTGCTCTGTTTAACGTCATCAGAAATCATCTGTATAGCGTCATAGTCGGCTTCGTCTGGAGTATTATAGTTGTGTACGTACGTATCTGTGAACAATGTGGAATGACAGTCTATGTTACGTGATGCAGAAATGACCTCTTTCCGATTAATTGTTTGTTCATTTGCAGATAAAGAGTGCTGAAATTCTAATGCCAGTTGTACATTTTCATCCTTTAACATTAAATACGAATTTTGAAAGTCAATAATTGCGTCATGTTGTATCAGAACATACGTACCTAAAATAACGTCTGTTGTCACTAAGGGAACAATCCAAAAGTTTGAGTGAAACGTATGACCTACAATACAAAATGATAAGTGTGTCTGTAACTTTACATCTACTCCTTTACCAGATACTGCTCCTTTTACTTTAGTTTTGCCTAATGGTAATATAGGACAGGTATTCTCTTTGTTACATTCATTGAAAGTTTCCTCATTTATAACTGACATAGGGGATCCAGAATCGATTACTGCTGAAAATTTGGATGATCCAATCTTTACTTCAATGCCAGGGTGGGAAATGGTTTTTTGAATAACTGGTTTTTCCTGCAAAAGAGTGTCTCGGATGTCGTCAAAAGTAATAACATTTTCGTAAACAAGATTCTGTGTGTCAAAAGTATTGTTTGCGTTGCTGCAAGATGCATCCTGTACTGTATCTAGTCAAATTCTTCCTGACGTGCTGTTATTCGCGGGAGGGTGCTGTGGTATTTCAACTATTTGTACTGCTCTGTTATTTCTTCCTGACGTATTATTTTCGGGATGATACCGACTGTCTGGTTCATTCATGATAATCTGTTGTTGCGGATGATTTTGCTGGTGGTAAGACCGACTGTTATTAAACGTACGCTGAAAATTGTGCTCATTACTTTTACGTCTGTCATGATAGTCATTTCTATGCGGTGCATTGCGATATGAGTTGAAATGGTGTGTTTTCTGTACGTAGTTATTTCCTTGTTGCTGTGCGTTACTATTTGGCGGTGCCGACGCTATATGTGTAGGCGGCGAAACATTAAAGCTTGGTTGACCTTGCACATTACATTGTTGGTTAGGTATGCTAACCGGCTGGTTTTGTTGCTGTTTTTGGGAAAATCCTCTATTGTTACCAAAATGTGGTTCCTGTTGCTGATAATTTTGACGATACTGATAATTAATATTTTGTCTGTTATTAAAGTTCTGGTGGTTGTCATTCCTGGAGCGTCGATCACCTTTGCTATTGAAATAGCGTGGCTGATCGTAATTACTATATGTTTGGTGGCCTTGGTTATGATGTGAAAAATTTTTGTTTATGATAGAATAGTCTGATTGCTGAACTTCCAAAAGCTGTAAGACATCTCTAAATGCCGAAATATTTTCTTTCTGTTGACCTGTTAAAAGTGATACTCTTAACGATCGTGGTAATTTAGAAATACGTAATTGGATAAGTACAGATTCACTGTATGGCTCACTTAAGTACTGGTTTTGTTGGACCATGTGTTCAAAAAATTGCATGACAGTGGGAAAATTTGAGTTCTCATAATTCGGTAAACTAATTAGTTGATCCTTGATTCCGCGCTGTGTCGTCTTCGACCAATACTCTGACAGAAAAGCATCCTGAAATTCTTCTATCGAGTAGCATTGTCTCGCGATCGGTCTCATACGAGTTGCCGGTTCGCCTTCCAAAAAACTGCAAATAAATTCAAGTTTGTGTGTGACGGGCCAAGTTGGTGGAAAAGCAAAGCTAAGTTGTTGTATCCAATCCAAGGGGTGAATCTGTGTTCTGTCATTTTTAAATACTTTAAATTTCCTAACGGATAGAAAGTGCTTGTAATCAAAATTATCGTCTCTGTATGTCTGAACAGGTTCAGGATTGTTATATAATCTGTTTGTCTGAGACTGTTCAGAATCTAACTCACGTACTCTCTGTAAATTACCTAAACTATACTGGCTGTGTGAGTCTGACAAATGTTCGGAGAGTGGCGTATGCTGTGATGTGTTAAAGGCTGAAATATTTTTCATCTCCGTCACTTCTTGCTGTAAAGATAACAATTTTCTACGTAATGTATTATTTGACTAACCTATGTCACTGATCGTCTGTTGTAAATTTTAGAATTCGGGTGTTTGATTAAACGAAACTGGTGAAGGATCGTCTGATTTGGTGTCATTATTATTTTCGATAACATCAATACGACTGGCCAATTCATCATATTTTTCAGTCAGTGCTTTTACCTGATCATCGTTTTTAGTAGCACAAGCATTGATTTGTTTTTGTATTTTACGTGTGGTTTTGTTCAGTTTATTAACGTCTGCTTTGATGGCATCGGGATCCTGTATTAATTCCAACTTTTCAAGTCTGTTGGTCATTGTCTGAAAGTCTAATGTGTGTGTGTGTCTGTTTTTGTTTTAAGATCGGAGATTTCATCATGCAATTCGGTGTTCAACTGTTTGATTTCGTCTGATACTGTAGCAATATTGTTGTCTACGTATGTTTTTGCTTTCGTAAACAATTTACGCTTATCTTCCTGTCTCTGTGCAGTAATTGTTTCCATGATTTGTTGCTTTACTTTATTCTGTTCCTGAATAAATTTACGGTAACGCGTTTCACTGTTTTGTAGGTGGTGATTAAAACGTTCGTCAGTTTGGCTGTTTTGTTGTTCAAATTTCGTGTCTACTTTCGCATCCAGTGTGCGTGAAAGTTCTGATGACATTAATTTAAACTCGTCGCGTAACTGTGTTGCGTTTTCAGAGCATTGTTTAGCGATTACACTAATTTCATCTCTAAGTAATTTAGTTGTGGCTGCATGTGTATTACTTAATTCTTGTGCCACAGATCTAATTTCTTCACTACTGTTCCTAGCACAAGCCTTAATTTCCTCACTTAATTGTTCTTTAGTATCATGACATTGCGCGGCAACGGCTGTAATCTGTTCACTAAGTTGTTTGTTCTGTTCATTTAGATTGTCGTGTTTTTCATTCGACTGTTTAAGATTTTCACTAAGTTGTTTGAAGTTGTTGTCTTGTTTTTCATTCGACTGTTTGGAATTGTTGTCTAGTTTTTCATTTAGTTGCTTATAATTTTCATTAAGTTGTAGCAATACTGCCATAACTTGATCCATGCCAAAATTAACGACTCTATTTTCTATGCTGTGTGTTGGTGTATCTGCATTTGTCACGTTTTGTGTAACCATTTGGTCATTCTCTGATTCTTGAGAAGCTTCGCCAATTGGATATGCACTGTTGGTCACTACCTCGGAATCAAATAAATCTGACGTATTTTGACTACATTGTTCATCTTCGTGAGAAACAATTATCTGTTCGCTACGTGAATTTTGCAAATTAGGTGTGTCAAACCGGGCAGCGTTCGTTGTAACGGAACGTGCCGCGTCATCATTTGCCGTTAAATTAAGTGTGGACATAAATGAATTTGCTTGCTCATCATCTGGAATAAAATCATTACTAGTGATCGGCACGCACTGATTATCTGTAATTAGAGGTCTATCGCTATTACACTGAGTGTCGCAAGTATTATCGGTAAAATTATTCGAGTCGGCTATTTCACTCATTGCACATCGCGATGTACTGTTAACAGTTTTTCGCGGCATTTTTCATAAATCAAAATTAAGCACAAAATGAAACAAAGAGAAAGCAAAAATGAAACAAACACAATTACAACAAAGAGCAATAAATTGCCGATGATCTGTGAAAGAAAGAGTGACAAATTGGTAAATGCGTTGCGCCAGATGCAAACTACATTTAAGTAAATAAGAGCAGATATATGACTACTTCTCAGAAATTCACAAAGAAAATACGATCCTGGCCGGTTGTCGCCAAGTGTAACCTCCCCACAAAATTCATTCTCATTTAATGTAACCTCAAAACAGAAAAATTCCTAAACCTCTCAACAGTAAAAATTACAATTATGTCGTTCACATTCAGAGTAACGTCCCAATAAAAAAATAAATTCAGTAACCTGGTAATAATACAATGTAACTAACCTCTCAATTAAATTGTCGCTCACTTATGACTTTTCAATAATTCACTGTGAATTTAACCTGGTAAATTTTGGACGACAGCAGTGCTGCGTCATGGCCCCGAAAGATCATTCTGAATTTAAAAAAAAAAGGAAAAATTCTTACCTCAATGAAGTCGCCGGATAACGCATATATGTCTGCTCTTACAATAAATTTTTCTGGCACAGCCCTGTGCAATGCTGGCCGATAGCTCTGTCATTTATGAAAGGAAGCAACAGATTTTTTTCTTTTGCAACAATCGGGATGATTATGGATGGGAGAAATTAGTAAATTCTTTAAATTGAAATGAATGGTTGTTAAAAGTTGCTTTTTATGAGGAAGATTATTATTACGAGATTTTTAAAACATTCACATGGGACTTGAGATAACATTACTACATATGCGCGAGGCTGCTTTTTACCTTATACAATAATACTCAGGCTCCGGCATCGCTGCACCACGACCGGGCCAGCCAACACGACACACCAGACCAGACCAGAGTAGACTCCAGACTAGCAACAACTTACTGCTACAGCTACACAGTTCCTACTGCAGTCAACATTGCTCTCTGGTCAGAGACCTTGCATATCGCAGGCAGCGCATGAGCAATACATCGAAATTACATCTGCTCGGACCTCTTACAACCGTAAGATTTATACCACATACACTGAAAGTGGAAAAATATCATCTACTAAGTAACACCACCGACTAAACTGTGTGTTCAGTGATAGTGAAAAACGGTCATTGAAGAGGATTGTGACAAAAAATGAGAGGAAGACTGCTACAAAAGTCATTGCAGAACTGTATGCCGTTCACGGAAACCCTCTCAACAACTGAAGGTAACTGCATAGGCAGGGAAACGTAGAGCGAGCTGGAATTCCAAATGCAAATGCCCGTTAAGAGGAAAACGCGGTGCTGGATACATGAAACCTGGAGTATGGGGTAATGGAAGGAAGTCATTTGGTCGGATGATTATGGTTTCAGACTGTTTGCAATATCTGACTGGTTTTACGTTCCTAGAGTGGTTATTTTGCAAGGTCGGACTACAACCAAGAATGACTGACCATTTTGCCTGATCAAGTTCATCGTATTGTACACCGTTTCTTCTCCAAGACTCGGCGTCCATGTTCACACAGTTCGCATCGTTGAGGATTGGTTCTGTGAGCACGAAGACGAATTTTCGCGTCTGTCTTATCCACCATAGTCCACAGATCTCAGTATTATTTAGCCTTTATGGTCTATTGTGGAGAGAAGGGTGCCTGATCACTATGTACTTCCATCATCGTTACCTTTGCTTGCCACGACTTTGCATGAAGAGTGGTATAAGATTCCACAGAAAACCTGTAGGACCAGTATTAATACATTCAGAGACAGCTGGAGGCAGTGCAGTTTGTTCGCTGTTTCAATATCTTTCTCCACACCCTGTAAGTGAATTTCTATCGAGGCCGGGTACCTTGTTCCCTTTAAGTATCGTTATAAGTTCTTCCATATTGCGGACGCTAATGGGGACATATCTCATTTGTGAGGCTACAAGACACTGTAACATTGGTAACTTAGTATCCTCTCCTGTGGATAACTGCTTCGCTGTCTGCTTTGATCATTAGTATTTCGATGAGACACAATTTTTATTTCTTTCGGTGCAAGACAAAATCTAACGTAGGTGCATTAACACAGCGACATTCGGAAGATTTGAGAGTGGAGTTCGTGAAATGACGACACTTGTCTGTTACTGCATACTATCCGTAGTTCGTTGTGATTTACTCTTAGGACCACATGCACCTCTTGCAGGTTACCAGTCTTAGTTTTATATTATTTCGTGTCAGAAACTAACTAAAACATTATTGCATACATTACTGCATTACATTACTACATACATTATGGTTTATACATTAAACCAGTCATAGAATTTTGGTTAATATAAACGAACGTTGGTTAATTTAACTACAAATGGATGCCCAAACATTAGCAACGTCCAGTGCACTTTGTGTAGCATTTACAAGATCTTCCATAGTGTACACAGTTGGAGGTAATGTGTGCATTGTAGCAGATATGATGATGTCTGCACTGCAGACTTGAGCTGTGATTACGTGGTCATCTGCACATATGAAGTTTGTGTCACATTTTCGAGAGTCCACCTGCAAGCCCCACCTCTGCAGGTTGCTCTTCGATTTTGTGACCTAGGTATGCAGGCGATTAACTGATTTCCATGTGGACCATTTCTCTGTGTGGCCTGGGGGAAGAGCTTCGTGTGGAATCAGATGCTAGCATCTGGCCTGTCATCTCTTCTCACAGTGTTGGTGTGGAGTGTCAGCGAGTGCTTCTGTGCTGCGAAGAAATCTCTTTCTAGACAGAGGTCTTTGCAGTGCCGGTTGATGGCCATGTAGTGGGTGGGCTTCGGATGTTAATGCCTTTTCATTTCATTTTGTGCCACTGTATCCCGTCCGATGTCCGGAGGGGCTGTGCTGGGTAAGCAGTGCAGTTTTTCCACGAGTGTGGCTCTCAGACAACCGGTGATTACACAACATGTCTCGTTCAGAGCAACGTCAGCTTTCTTGGCATGTGTGGATCAGCACCATACTGGGCAAGCGTACTCAGCTGCAGAGTATCGTAGGGCTAATGCGGATGTCCGCACTGTGTTTGGCTGTGTTGACCATGTTGTTCCTGTCCGCTTCCTAGCAACGTTGTTCCTGCCAGCCATTTTTGCTTTGTTTTTAAGCAGTGCTCCTTGTACGTGCGAGTACGGTCCATAGTGACCCCGAGGTATTTTGGTGTCTTGCAATGTTCCAGATAAGTTCCTTCCCACACTATCTGTAAAGCTCTGCTAGCCTGCTTTTTTATAAGGTGCAAAGCGCAGGTATGGGTTTTACATGGATTTGGTTTCAGCTGATTTTCCCTGTCATACACACACAATTTTTCAAAGCACCAGTGAGCTTCTGCTCCACACTCTCAAAGCTATATCCTTGAGCTGTGATTACATGGTCATCTGCACATATGAAGTTTTGTGTTCCTTCTGGTAACGGCTGGTCGTTAGTGTATATATTAAACAGAGTGCGTGCCAGTACACTGCCCCGTGGCAACCCGTTTTTCTGTTGCCTCCATCTGCTTCTTTGTCCTTGATATTCCACAAAATATCTTCGATTCTGTAGTAGATTTCTAATCATACAGGTTAGTTGGTAATCCATGGTGAGGTTTTATAACTTTAGCAACAATAGTCTATGTCTGATAGTGATCAAATGGTTCAAATGGCTCTGAGCACTATGGGACTTAACATCTGAGGCCATCAGTCCCCTAGAACTTAGAACTACTTAAACCTAACTAACCTAAGGACACCACACACATCCATGCCCGAGGCAGGATTCGAACCTGCGACCGTAGCGGTTGTGCGGTTCCAGACTGAAGCTCCTAGAAACGCTCGGCCACAACGGCCGACTTTTGACAGTGTCATAGGCTGCTGAGAGATCAGTAAACACAGCTCCTGTGATGTGCCGCCTTCTTAAGCCGTCCTCTATAAGCTGTGTCAGCTTCAACACCTGCGCTGTGCAGCTCTTCCCCTGTCTGAATCCTGCTTGTTGCGCGACCAGTAACGGGTCTATATCTGTTACTCTTTGGAGGATCAACCTTTCCAACACCTTATACAAGTGGCATGGACGGGAGATAGGCCTATAGCTTTTGGGGTCATTCCGGTCTTTTCCTGGCTTATGTATAGCTATGAGTTTTGCTTTCCTTCAGGATTTAGGTATCTTGCAGCTCTTGATACAATTATTCATTAGTTCGAGTAGCCAGCACTTTGCGCCTGGACCAAAGCTCTTGATCTGCTCAGTTCTTATATCGTCTACCCCTGCTGCTTTTCCTACTTTGCACCAGCCTTAGTAATTTTAACGTAGTGTTTAGCAAGCTGGACTCACGCTAGTGGATAGTCCCATTCTGGTCATCCACTTTGCCTAATTCAGTGGTCAGAATCGTTTCATCAATAGGCCACAGTCAGTTTCATTACTCGTTAATGTTCATTTCAAGTCTTTGTTTCATCTCGAGTGATGTCGTTGCCGATCGACCTTCCAATTTTTATCTTCTTTCACAGCTTGTGAAGAGCTTAAACTGTGTAACAATTTTTCAGATAGTGCACATATTACTTCTCTGAACAGTCACTTTCAGAGGCAAAATCCATACATAATATAAGAATTGATGTATGTATGTACCACATCTCCTCTTAAACCACTGAACCGATTTCAACCAGACTTACTGTCTGGAAAGAATCGCTGTGTAGTTAAGAGTTACCTACCTACCAAGGGGGTTGCGGTGTGAGCGAAAAACAAGTGTATGTAGCCCATGACAAGCAGATACCAAGAATTTATTCATCCAGAATTTGACACTGAAAACACTCAGTGACTTGCAACAAAGTTTGCACAGAATTTTAAAACACTCAGTGACTTGCAACAAAGTTTGCACAGAATTTTAAAACTTTACGAAACCTTTTCTCGCTGACGGCCTTCACAAAATGATGAACGGAAAAATGTTTGTTGTGTTACTACCTTCTCTGCGTCCATGCTGTAAAACTGTCGCATCAGGCACGAAGTTTTAATTTGTTGCTTCTGTACTACTGATTCTGCCCGCTACACATTTCGCATACAGTGTGGACGTATCTGCAAAATTGTGTCATTGTAACACTGCACGACACATTGTTCAGGAGATATGCCATCATGAATATAGAGTGCGTAAAAATCAAAGTGCAGGACGAAATTTCGTACAGACACAGGTGTAATATGAGTACAATTATGGACCGAGCGAGGTGGCGCAGTGGCTAGCACACTGGACTCGCATTCGGGAGGACGACGGTTCAATCCCGCGTCCGGCCATCGTGATTTAGGTTTTCCGTGATTTCCCTAAATCGCTCCAGGCAAATGCCTGGATGGTTCCTTTGAAAGGGTACGGCCGGCTTCCTTCCCCGTCCTTCCCTAATCCAATGAGACCGATGACCTCGCTGTCTGGTCTCCTGCCCCAAACAATCCAATCCAGTACAATTATTGTAAGGTTCTCTTACGTTTTCTGTTGTCGTAAATAATTCACCTTCACTGTAGTGCGGCAAAGATGGATGAGAGCACTGCATGAATAGTGAATAGTGAATAGTGAATAGTTTCATCTGCAGCTGACCCGCTGATCATTCAGTTGTGCAGCGCTGGTGCATTCTTATTTGAGGCTTTAGTAGCGAGCAGTTGAGTTTTTCAGAGAATGAGATCTGTTGCTTGTGAATTGGGAGAAACTAACTGGAACACTTTATTACGGAGGTGAGAGCTCATTTATAATATTTTTCTGTTCTTTTTAATGACGGAGAAGATTTGGGAGAAATTTTAAAGGTATATTTGTAGTTTCTTTGAACGAGAGAATTTTCTAATTGTTAGAGTCTTCCTATGTTGTGTAGTATTATCGTCAGTAATCAGAGTTTGATATCTTAAACGTGATTTTCTTTACAGTAAAACCAGCTTCCACAATTCATAGTAAAGCTGTGAATATTTTGTAATGTGTGCATTGCACCTTACGCCACACGAAGTCACAGACTGTTTCTGATAAGCAAAAAAAAAATTAGATTAGATTAATTATCTTTATCTGCTGCATCTGCTGATTTGTATTTGCTTTCGGGGACGTCAGTACCTCAAACACAAAACAATATGCTGACAAAGACGTAAGTCACTTTTATTTCAGGGTATATCTCATCTTGCATTGTTGAGCAAACAGTGTGTGGTCAAGATTGTCAGGTGTGCTAGAAAGCAGACTGATTTTCATTGAATAGTATAGGTAATTTCAAACAGTTATTTTCTTCCGAGTAGAGCACTAATTTATTTTTGTCGATATTCCAAGTCGAACATCATATCACACATCGTTCACAATGTACTTCGGTACTGACTTTTAGGTGTATAGTTTTCATTAAGCACAGAATTGGTTTCTTCTGCCATTTAATTAGATACACTCTCTTTATTTCAAATTTTACATTTAATGAAGTTTAAAGCTTTATTTCACGACAGTGTTCACATTCGCAACATAGGGCCAACGAATAGTCAGATTTGCTCAGCAATTGAGAATGTTATGAAAAGTACACGTTACATGAGGAAAAAGTTGTTGAAATCAATTTACTCAGTTTTCCCACGTACAGACGATATTTTATATAAACCTTATACATATCGACATTTTTCGCGTGGGATAGTCCTCTGGTTTTTCTATGATTACGATGTTAGAGTGCAACACAGGTTCTCGAAAACAAATCAGCACTACGCGTATACGTACTAACGTTTGTATTTTTTATTTCAGCTATGGCTATTTCATGGTCATTTTGTGTATGACTTTGTGAGGAAAAAATTATTCTTTTACAAAAAATATTGAGTCTCAAGATCTTTGTTGCGTAGGCAGGCAATAGTATAAACTGTGTGAAATATTTCACTGTTCCCTACATTTTTCGCAGTTAATTTCTGTTACTCAAAAAAATTTATTAATTTCGGTTGTTTAACAAGAAAAAGAAATTTTGTTGGGCTATTCAATTTTACGTTTCCACATTATGGCTGGCTAATGGTATTTCGTCGTGTTACTAGACCGCAAACTACGTCACAAAGTAATGATTCAGTTATTAATGAAACAGAACAGGTACAACATTCGTTGCACACAAATAATGTTCTTGACATTAGTGAGAATGCAAATAACTTTCCAGCACAAACGAGTTCTTTATTAGTCAACGCTACAGAATAAATTTTCAACGGCGGACAAAGAATTCCAGAAGACGAATCGGCAGGCGACCATGCCAAATTTCGCAACATTAAGTTGCTCACAGAGTCGATTTGGGTTTTTGCTTATATTTCTTTTAATCAAACGATACACTAGTCGACATCTATTACTGACAATATACACTCTGTCGTTGGAAATTCAGTAAACATAAATGGGAAAATTGATAATCCACCTTTGTTAGAGCTGTTGCTAAACATGAATAAAACCTGGAAAGACACCAGTAAAACACTTGGACAAAACACTGAACAATTTCAGAAAATAGACAAAACACTTGAACAAAACACAGGACAATTGCGGAAATGATGAATATGATGTGGGGTTTCCCGCTGACTCCCACAGCGCAGTACTGCAGGCGTTGTAGTCATCCAAGCAAACCTGCAGGTGGCATCATACCTGCCGTAGGAGTCTCTGTGACTGCTGGAGGGGCCGTTCTCTTCCTCCAGATGAAGTTCTCCTGCACAACAACATGCTTCTAAATACACGGTGTTAACGGGAGATATTTTTACTGGTAACTGGACAGTGTACTGAACAACAGTATTTACTTCATTTCCAGACCTATAATTATAGCTCCTAGGGGTAGGATGTTTTGAGATTGGTTACTACCTCCAAATATGTGTGGCGGGAGCGAGCCATTAATGGTTATTTTCCCTTGGCTGTAGGTCAGGAGTTGAAGTGTGGACGTGTGGACGTAAAACATTTAGTCTATACTGACGGGCGTAGTTCAGTGAGTGGTGCTGTTACGACAATGCAGAAAACGTCCGGTAGTAAATTATGTGACACATTTACGAGAAGACTGTTACACACAGAGGAAAAACAACTAACACACTGAAGTGGGTGCATATTAAGATATCAATAATCAGAATATCTTCAGCTATACCCCTAATATCCTATACGTAAATATGCTCTCCAACTAACTATACAATGAATGGTGCACATTAATTCGCTTATTGAGTGAGAGACAATGAATGTCTATAAGCCTCCGTACCCGCCTAATGGAGTATAACATATTAATTTTACCTCATCATCCCACTTCATATCACGTCTTAGTACATATATAGTAAACAGCTGTGGTCCTATAAGACTGCCACATTTTCTCTGTTAAAAATGACATGTCGTACTCTAATTTCAAGGAAGTGTTCAATCCAGTCTCAACGCTGGTCAGATATTTGTACGCCGGTATTTTATTCACCAGGCGATAGTGCGCAACTGTTTCGTACACCTTTGCATTTGCTTTATAGATTATTTATTTGTTCAAGGGTGTGCCGTCCGCTAGCAATCCTTGCTGCTTGTCTTCTTAGCTTGTGATCTTTGGCCGCTTCTCTCAGAACGAACTTTTCTAAGTGGCGGTGCCCATTGAGAAATGGGTGTTCAAGGAATAGCGTAAGCAGTACAGGGGGACTCACGTGGATGAAGAATCGCAAAGAGCGGCGTGGGGACATTGGCTGTTCGCGGCCTATTGACACCGGCTTTGAGCCTGTGACACGTACCACGTATCTCCACCGTGCTCAGAAGGTATGGTGAAATCATGGCATGACTGTACGTGAGTCTTGGCGCTGCTCTCGTATGGCACACTTCTTAAGCAAATTTAATAAACTTAGTTTAATGTGAAAGAAAGAAAAATAAAAGTAGTGTATTTGTGGCACGCTAATTCAGCTATCAAGTTACTTGAACTGTGAACTGTACTAAAATGTATAGGCATATCATAAATTTTAAGTTCTACTTATTAAATGTTTTTAGAACAGATTAAGTCTCGCCTTGGATAATTGATTACATAAATTGTCTTGCGTGTCAGTAAAGCACATTAAAATATAAGAATGCACCATTAAAACTTTTGAGTATCCTATATTTAAAGGCATGTGTGGCTGTGTTACCAGCTTGGACGGTGGGGCGTGATTAGAAATAATTCTGTTCAAAAGATGGTTAATCGAAACATAGCAGATTTTTAAACAGTTATTAGAGTAATAATTTGGGTCATTGGTGTTTTCGGTAAAAACTATCGCTTTCTTTCAACGAAAACTAATTCTGTATTAATTTCAATTACTAGAATAATATTTTAAGATGTTTTCTTCTTATGTCTGCTGCTCGTGGTCTCGCGGTAGCGTTCTCGCTTCCCGAGCACGGGGTCCTGGGTTTGATTCCCGGCGGGGTCAGAGATTTTCCCTGCCTCGAGATGACTGGGTGTTGTGTCGTCGTCATCATCATCATTCATCCCCATTACGGTCGGAGGAAGGCAATGGCAAACCACCTCCACTAGGACCTTCTTGGGCGAATTTACGGCCGCAAAACATTTTATAGAAACAGCTTGTGGTACTCGCCTGTTACAGAAGTCCCCTGGGGCACTCCGTTTGTACCTGTGACTCCATTCGTGTCATACGCAAATATCATGATCAGTTTCACTTTTGATTGTTGGCGGCGGAATTTTTTCGGGTGTGGAGTCGGAAAGTTCCCAGTGTGATGACTGAGACTTCAGATCTTTTTCAGAAATTGTTCTCCTTCTGTTAGATACTGCTGAAGCAATTTTTCTCCGATTCTTTTGTGAGCTGCTTTATGCTCTTCCTCGTATCGTTCGGAACCCACCATGCAGTAACTTTTCTCATCTTCAACTTTTCAGTTATGATTCCGTAAACTGAAGTGACAGACATTCTGGCCTCATACCCAGTTTGCTTACATACTTTTCATCGATCCTTTCTCAAAATCCCATTAAAAATAACGTGAGGGGTATAGCCTGTTGCAGCTGAATGCCAGCCATTTGTTGGGTTGCCCTCAGTTCCGACCTACTCGTAAACGAGCTGATATAATGTTCCTCTTACGTATCGTACAAGTTCCCCTTACTTTTCGTGCAAGAGACAGTAATAACCACGCCACCATGACACTGTGCTACGCTCCACTACACTATTTCCACACATATATCTCAACGCGTCGTAAATTTCCGTTGGGTTCTTTTCACGCAGGAATTAGATTTTGATGTAGGAACGCTGGCCACTACGCGTAATAATACCTGACTCGGTTTCAGCTTTGACTGTAAAACCGAGTTATTTACGACACAGCCACGCGAAACAGTAAACACATGCCCTGCTCTCATGCCTAATGTCTCTCTCTGACATGAATTTTAGCTTGATCACGTCTCCGTAACGGTCGCGCATGCTCCGTTTGCAGGACTTTTAAAATGACCCTCGCCGTTTTGTAATTTTCACTGACAGAACTGCACGAACATTGGCGCCATTAATAACATCATACCCGATTATGTGGTAATAGTATACGTGATTAATCAATTCGTGCATTAGCTTCATAACGATTACTTTGGCAATGCGCTCAAGTTTCTTCGATGCGGAGAGCGGCAGCAGGCTGTGGTACAGACTGTGAGAGCTACCTGCCTGCCGCCGGGACCCCACCCCTCTCAGTCGCCGACAAGCACACTCCTTATCTTAAGCACTCCTTGTGGACGGGGGGGAGTGTTGACAAAGTCGAAGCTGTTACCGGTCCCCAGAATAGGAACCCATTTACTTCGGGCCCACACCAGCGAGAAATGAGATAAAATATTCATAAAACCGCGAGTGGTTGATAGCGTTTCCAATTTAACAGATGGTCGGAGCGCAAGAGGGAGCCACCAGCTAGCTGCGTAGGGTCATCGAGGCCGGTCCCCTCGTGCGTGAGCGCCTGCAGCTATCTTCCGCGCTCCGTGATCAGGCTAGCGTACAACGTGATGACAAAGGAATGCACCCCGCCAGAGATAGTACTGCTTTGCTACGCGTCAATGATTTCCGTAGTACGTAGACTGGGAACCCCGATCCAGGAGCATGTAATTTTCACGTGCCTACAGACTCCTGTCGCCTGCCACGTTTTGATAAGTGTAAATAATGACTTTCGATTGCTCTGCTCGTGATTAAGAATTATTTACTGATTTATGACTGTAGCATTGTCTGAAACAGGGATATGTCAGATCAGCAGAAGATTAAAATATTAATTTAGAAGACGTTCACACAACCAGAATAATTATTTCCGTTACCTAAACTACGAATTTTGTATTCCTTATGGTTCTGTCCCTAGCAATGCTAAATGAAAATTTACTGCTCCAAAAACACTATTTACTGGACTTAATACGGACGGCACAAATGTTCGCAACGACTGGAAACGGAAGGCAGATGCCAGACTGAAATTCATTGGCAGAATTCTCAGTGAATGTAGTTCATCTACGAAGTAGGTAACTGAGGAGAGCCTCTTTCCGTCGGTATTTGAAGATAGCTCGTCAGAATTTGTAGAGGAAACCGAGAAGATCCAAAGAAGAGTAACGCGTTTCATCAGTGGTTCGTATACTAAGAGCGACAGCGTTATGCAGAGTCAACTTCAGAGGTGAAAGCTAGATGTGAGGCGTTGTGCATCACTGTATGGATGGCTGTTAAAATTTCGTGAGGTTACTTCCATAAAAAAATCAATCTGTATATTGCTTTGTCTTACGTATATCCTCCGAAAAAAACTATGAAAGTGAAACGAAAGGGCAGAAGTGACAATGGCATACAATATACTCTCCACCACACTCCATAATGTGGTCTACTGTTCATACATACAGATATAGAAGTAATGTTGCATATGATAGCATTTTAAATAACATCGTTCGGTACACAAATTAGTATAACAGTAATGTGACGCACGTTTTAGAATGACAGGAACACTAAACCAATACATTTTATGAAATGACAACTCCATATGCGCAAAAAGTACGTATTCAAGTGAATTGTGTGCAATAATATTTTTCATTTCATTAAATATTTGTGAAAAACAATTTTTTCAGAAGTATAACGTTGTAGGAACATATATATTCGCAGTATATACAGCATTTGGTTTGACTCATGTTATGCCTAAGGAAAGAGTAACAGATATGTTGAAAGGAAAGTAGTTATTACCTACCGCCACCCTTAACTTGCGACCTTCCACTTTATGGCCCTCGAGACAAGTGAAACCAAAACGAAGGGAGGTGTAAAGGAACATCACTTAAACCACTTCTGGTAACGGGAGACTGCAACCATATGGAAATTAATTTTGTGAAGAATGTGAGCGATGCATCGTGTGTTAGTGGTGAATATTGTTTGGCGTGTATATACGCTTGCCCTACGTCTGTGTTAAAACGCATTGTTCCCAGATTTCACACACTCAATGACAGAACTTCAAGTCTGCCGACTGGAACAACTGACAACTTTTCTGACTTGGAAGTGAAAGTCGGCAGATGGTCTACTCAGCGCACAAACTTCCTATCTACTATTGTTAGTAGTCTGCGAATGTGAATGGAACTCAGAAAGTTCAATGTCGGGTGAACATTCCCCAGGGAAGTCTTCAATTAATGAAAAATTAATGACACAATTTGCATTTCTTACAGAAAGCGACATAAACGATAAAGCTGAGTGTACGATAACGATAAAATTGTGTGTACGGTATGCAGAACAATAGGACACAGTGGGAGAATATACTCAGACGACCAGACGACCACCTCGAAAAGAGGTAGCACAAGAAATCGTCATCGGCATCTACATGTAGCAAGATGAGGAATTAGTTTTTCAAGAGAAACACTCCAGTAATCCCCGAATTAAAAGTGGCTGCTGAAGAAAGTATGTTTGCGTTTCACGCCGTCTACCACAATCGTAGCTCTCGATCAAATGTACTTCTTCCTTGATTCTCAAGCTTTCAGACAGGCCTTAGTATTATTGTCCTAGAACTAAAAGTGAAGCAACTGTTGTTAACGTGTTTGCCCCCAAGCCGTTATAGTAACAGCTAATGAATTCCAAAAAGCAAAATAACTTTCGACCAGAGGAAAAATGCTCCTGTCGGAGCACAAAGAAGGCGAATATTCTCCCCTTTGTTGCAAGTCGGATACCAATTGCCTCATTCTACCATCCTCAGCACTTTTAAAAATTTTCGCAAACGTATTGGCCAGCGAATATATTCTCGCTCTGTTTGACATACAACTCACGTCACATTCCAACAGTCTGCCCAAACTGTCTTTCACTACACCCGCTAGTCCATTGCCGTAAATCGCTCATGCCTGTCCAAATAAGGCAAAACTAATTTTACGCCTCAGACCGGCCCCCAAGTGCACAAAAATTTTGCATATGCTTCAGTACTTCAACGCCGAGTTCCAAGAATCCATCTGACGATAACTGAGACACTTTACATCATATTTCTCCGCGCCACTTTCCTTTATAAACTACATTTTCTCCTCACACACCATGTTACACGTACAAGTTGGAAAATTCTGAACCTCTCTATCTCGGAAACGGTTAAAGATATCCAGAAACTGTTCCAAGTTGTTTGACACCGGAATCCTAGGAGTATATCACAAAAATTGCAGCCATTTTCTGTGCACAGCCAACTTAGAATCCGCGAATGGGTTTTGGTCCGCTACTAAATAAATGTCGTGTGACTAGGGCCTCCCGTCGGGTAGACCGTTCGCCGGATGCAAGACTTTCGATCTGAGGCCACTTCGACGACTTGCACGTCGATGGGGATGAAATGAAGATGATTAGGACAACACAACACCCAGTCCCTGAGCAGAGAAAATCTCCGACATAGCTGGGAATCGAACCCGGGCCCTTAGGATTGACATTCGGTCGCACTGACCACTCAGCTACCGGGTCCGCTGCTGACGACGAAAAAAGGTGAAAAAGATTTTTTTTTTGTGGTTTCCTCAGAAACCGCCCATGAATTTACTCAAATGCATTATTCCTTCACTCATTCATTCTGGTATACTAGTCAGGTTAGTTAAATCATAAGTTTATCACTGCTTTACTCGTCATCAATCTATTTAATTTTTACGTGCATATTTTACGTGTACGCGTTGGGTATCTTTCAACATCTGTATGTGCGAAATGGATAAGGATATCAAGAACGTTTTCAATGTCGTTCGAGATGGAAATCTTAGGAATATATCGTAAAAATTTCAGTCATTTGCTGTGCATAGCCACCTTGGAATCCGCGTCTGGGGTTAGGTACCAAAAAATCATGTTTTCGACCATTTTTAAACCTACAGGTAATTTAGTTTGTACGAATTATACCCGAAACATTTATGAACATGCATCATTCATTGATTCATCTCGGGTATGCCGCTCAATTTAAATCAGTGCATATTACAGATATAGCCGTCAGTCAATTTATGTAATAAATTTTACTTGCGTTTTTTACTTACAGAAGCAATGTAACGTTGAATCTCTATATCTTGTAAATGGGTAAAGATATCAATGAAATTTTCAAGGTAATTTGAGAGGGGGAACTTAGGTATATATGGTAAAAATTTCAGCCAGATGCTGTGCATTGGCATCTTGGAGTCATCGCCTGAGTTTTGGTCCACTGGTGGTTGCGAAAATATGGTGAAAAAACTTGTTATTTGGGTTTTCCGAGAAACTGTACATGAACTAATGGTGCCTCCATAAGTACAATTGAGCCCACCAGACATCACATCAAAGGTAAAAAGAACCAACCGACTTCCTTTATTAGCCTAAGCAGGAGGAAGCATATGTGTATTCGTACTTTCATTCTTTAGTGTAGGGTAGTGACACTAAGACGATCCTTCTATTCGGTGTTCAAATGGTGCCTATCCCGAGGGCTATCCAAAACACTTGACCCTACTATTTATCGCCAATAGAGCCAGAAGTATGAGCACCGGAAATTGTAGTCCTTGCGCGGTGCGTTTTGGTGCATATGACTTTGGCGCGAATTGTGCTCTCCGTCACACACCGGTTGGTGGGTAGCGGAGTATATAATGTAGATGTAGATGTAGGCCATTATCAAGCGACCAGTCACAACAGGTGAGGAGACTGAGTAGTTGATAATGCCCTAGCGGACGAAACCGAATCGCGTAAATAATTTGATATTTAATGTATCTGCAGGTGCTACTTAACAAAACTTATGAAGACAGCTGCGGATGCCCTATGTCCGAGCATCCTGTTGGACAAAATGACAAACTACTCTATATTATTGAATTGTAAACATTCACTCATATCTTTTTCTTCGCTGTGGTTAACTGAAAGTACTCGGCTGGTCTCTGTGTGTGTGTGTGTGGGAGGGGGCGGGGGGGGGGGGGGGGGTAGCGAAAGAGTGAATGGAAAAATTAGTTAATTAGTTTTGTGTTGAACATAAAATGTTTCAAGTTAACACGATTTGAATTCTCTCTTTCGGCACTTGACATTGAGCGGTATTAATGAAAAATTATTTTTATTTGTTTTTGCTTTTCTTACTTCGAGTTCAAATTCGCCATATGGTGAATCCAGATTTATTATCAAGAGAATCACAAAGGATAGTGAACAACAGACGGGATATTAGCGAGTCATGAAATTTTGAAATGTTCGAACAGAAACGTTAGAATTCCTGTTACGCAGACAAAATGTAACAGTAGCTGGGAGCATTATCTTGGGGATGATTTTTCGCAATGCATTCCCAGCAACTGAAACAAATACATTAAAACCTACATTGCGCTACTGTTACTACCAGTAGGAGAACAATGGTCGACAGTTCACAGACAGCATGTCATGTTCTACTTTATCCTTATTCTTAGAAGACGGAAGTGCATAAACCTGACTCGATGGTTACACGAGAATAACAAATGCGTTTATTGATGGTGCCGCAATTAAAGACTACAGTAAGAAGCCGTGATTATTACTCGCAAGATATGACGTGATATTGAAATCCGTGCTTCCTTCACTTTTTTACGGTTTTGTAGTATCAATATAACTTTTCAAAAGGTTTCTGCTTTATTCGTAGGAAAAGTCCCTTAATAGCTATCATATTCTGGGGTGAGTAAAAGATCTACAATGTATTTACAGGCTGCTTGATAGCTTTCAGTAGTAATGGAAGATATCTACGTGTATTTCAAAATAAATTTTAACAATTGGTGAAAAAACTCTCCAAATGTATATGAATCATCTCTGTAATCAGTTTCCTACGCGGCGCCCGGTTAACTTCACATTAAACACGGCGCCTAACGGAAATGACTGCGGCTTGCTGCACATGGTTCATCTGCAAGTCTGCCATCTAGCGGCGAGTTATGCTACCACGATGAAGACCTCCGCGCATTCTGTGAGTACTCCGCATTGAAGAGACATCTGGCGGCAACGACGAACACTATTACGCAGAACGCCCGCCTCGGACGAGACGGCGACACATAGGTTTCGAAATGACTTACATTCGGAAAGAACGAAACTCAGACCCGGCCCTTGCAACATGCTTTAAGTTTACAGAGGATGTCCCGAATCACTTAACGAAAGTAGGGGGATTTCCTTTTCCTTGTTGTGTCCATAGTGCTGGAAACTGAGAACGGCAGATGCGAAATATTGTATTATGTACAGTTAAGGTTTTTTTTCTTGTCACTTTTCTTCCGTTCTGCTGTGTTTGTTGCTTGTATTTATTTGCTATAGGTTTCTTTTTGTTTGGACGCTTTGTCTGCCTTCTGTTCTTTAGTTTTGCACAGATCGATCTGCTTCTGGAGAACTCGTCGTCAGTAACATAACATCCAATTCTCCCTTTCTTCCTCTGTGCAGCTGCTCCTGTAGAAACTGAGCTGCTAGGTTGTATGACGAGTGACGTTTATTCCCTACAACAATACCACTCAGTCATAGTAACGTTAGTAGGGAAAAAAAAACAATATGAACATATGATAACTACCGAAAATCAGTTTTGGTACACTGCGAATGAATTACTTTTGCATTCACTGTCGTTATTAGCGTTACTCACACTAACGTGGAATCACCTTACCTTTCCAGCTGTCATCATTTATTGTGGTAGGAACGAGGAGGAAGTGGTAAACTGCTCTGTCGGAATTACAATACACATTTTGCTTAAAATAATTTATTACACAGAATTTTGAACTTTGATATTAAAATGCAGATATATTATTTTAAATTTCACAGGATGAATAACACATGCTATATACTTAGTATTATCATTTATGATGACATTGTGCTAGAAAAAGTAACAGCTTAACAGTGTGATGGAGATCGACATGAAACCAAGCCGAAACGACAAGTTTTACTTACACACTAAGTATAGCTCAAGTAAAGAAGGTCTTGAAAGTGACATGCGTTTCATAAAGCTTGGGTAATAATTATTCAAATGAAAACGTGAGTTAGAAAACAGTTGCGCGCACGAGTAATTCAGTTCGAGAAGAATAAACTTACAGTTACCATATAAATCGTTAAAACTGCAGTGAAAAGTTTTTGAAAGGAGCAGCATTAATTACATAACTTCAGCTAGCGAAACTTTAAAATTTAAAAATTAAAAACGCATATACCAAATAAAGTAAATTTAAGACACACAGCCTTTACGAACAGTAGCTACCTATAGGAGCTGATGCATGTCGTTAGAAACACTGGTATTTCCAAGAAAACAGTAGCGACAGCTCAGAGTGAAATAGCAAATTTTCTGTAACTAACACCAAATAATAATTGTCACTGACTAGCTTTTAACATATAAATTGAAACACTGACTAGCGTACAACACAACTCCTTAAAACCCAGATTACTTAATTTAAGAGCCTGACTCTAATTAATCGCACGCAGGAACAAGCCCCACTGTCAAACTGCTGCTTTCTGGGTTTTTAACAAAGCATCAGTCATCAAGTTGGCATTTACTGTGCGTTAACAAAGATGAACATTTAGGTAGGAATACGTGAAACTTAGATTTTTTACCACAAGCAACCAACATAACTAAAACGTAAGGCACGGCATTTATGCACTTGTTACGTGTATTAGCTATAGATTAGAATGTTAACAAAACACGACCAACTTGAGGTCACAGCACCTTTCAAACTTTGACATGAGAATAAACGTAACTCGGCTTTCAGATATAACCACGACGCGGGGAAAGTGTAAGTCGTAAAAAAGTTATCATCGTTTGGTGGAGAACTCGGTAGAAAGTACATAGGCACATAGCTTAGCTCTCTAGACCAGTTAGAATTAACACGGTGGCGACAGTATGGCTGAGTAACAATATCTGACAAGACTACCGCAATAGTCTGCCACAGTATCACCGGTTCACAAGAATCTGCTTCACAGAATTCCGAAGTAGCTCACAGTCTCCGGATTTGCCCTTCAGGATGTTAATAGAACCCTTTGCGACACACGTGCCCATAGCAAAAGCCAAGCCGGACCACGCTATTACAAATGCGACAGCCATCTTAGGCCAATATTACACTATCATATTTATTTGACAAAGATTTGATCAAAGATATGATAAAATATTCGTCAAATTTGTTTGACATAGATATTTGACGTGGCGCTAAAAAGGGGTATCACACTGTTATCATATTTTTCGTCTAAGTTCAAGATGGCTGAAAACAACAACTTGTTATTATGCGTAGCAGTTGCATGTACCACAACTGCAGTGTGTGCGTGTTTGGAAGATAAGGGGGCGAAAAAAAGGAAAGGTACCTGGTTGAAGCCGACGAGACGATAAAAATTTTCGACGAAAATTGTTACGTGAGCTTGTACTGGAGGACGTCAAGTCGTACATAAATTACTTGAGAATGGATGAGCAGACATTTCAGTATTAGCTCAGCGAAGTGTCTCGTCATATTACAAAGCACAATACTCACATAAGAACTGCTATATCTGCAGAAGACAGGCTGACAGTAATACTCAGATTTCTTACTGTAGCTTACAGTACAGCACTTGAATACCACACTGCACATCAACTAAAATTATACTTAAAACGTGTGAAGCAATTTATAAAGCACTAAAGCACCAATATCTGAAAATAAATAAATGTTCAATAACTTTATGTGCACTTTTTATTGTAGATCAGAGTAATAATTACATTTTGTGTCCCACAACTACAAAATTAATAGAAATGTATGAAACTGATGAGGCACTTTACAATGTGATATGGTATATCGATATGTACTTTTGCTTTCTCGTGAGAGTAGCTTGAGCAGAGGCCATTAATTTTCTTTCTTAAGTCGTCAGCCGTGCACCCGGGCCGTATCTCACGGCTAATGACCTCCGCCAAGTTTTTTGTACCTCTCCAGTCTTCTTAATGTTTGCACTCAGGGTGCCCCACGTTGTAAAGCGCTTCATCGGCTTCATACATTTCCTTTAATTTTGTAATTGACGGCACATACGAATTAAACTTCGCAGCCATATTTACAAGCACGCTACTGGTAACAGAACGCTGAAGCGATGCTAGCGCTCCAAGTGGTAACATTTCACATTGCAGTGAACAGAAGACAAGCGACGTTTATGATCAAATCTACAGCGAGGCCCTAGATTTGATCATATTTATTTGACGACAGGCGAGATTTGACAAAGTTCAGGTATTACACTATCATATTTCTTTGTCAAAGTTGATACATCAAATATCTTTGACAAACAAATTTGACGAATATTTGATCATATCTTTGATCAAATTTTTTATCAAAGAAGTATGACAGTGTAATATTGGCCTTAGGCCGGTATTACACTATCAAATTTCTTTGTCAAAGATTTGATCAAAGATGTGATCCAATATTCCGTCCAATATATTTGACAAAGATCTTTGACGTAGCGCTACAAGGGGTATTACATTGTCATCAAATTTTTCGTCAAAGTTCAAGATGGCTGATAACAACTTGTTATTAACCGCAGCAGTTCTACGTACTCCAATTGCCTTGTGTGCACATGCGGAAAAGAAGTGGGGGGAGAAAATGGAACCATACATACGAGGTTGACAGTCTTAAAAGTCCTGGAATTACAACTTGATAATAAATTCAGTTGGGAGGAGCACACCACAGAACTGCAGAAAAGCCTTAACAAATCTGTATTTGCAATTCGAGTGTTAGCAGACATAGGCAACATAAAAATGAAAAAGCTTGCATACTTTCATTACATAATGTCATATGGGATAATATTTTGGGGTAAATCTTGAAGTCAAACAAAAGTTTTCAAGGTCCAAAAGCGTGTAATACGTATTATTTGTGGAGTAAATTCACGGACCTCCTGCAGAAACCTCTTCAAAGAACTGGGTACTTCAGATTCTTGCATTGGTACTGGGGGAAAATAAGAAAGAAAATGAAACTGTTGGCGGGCCAGAAGTACAGTGAGACTGTCGTTTGGACGTACGAGATTTGCAGGTTAGCTTTTTTTGTTTTGTATTTCATGCCTAGACACTTCCGTAGAGATATTGTTGCGTGTGGATCATTATATGTAATGATTATTACAATACATGCAACGATATGTTTGTACAGTTATCTAGGCATGAGAAACAAACAAAAAAAAAAAAAAACTATAACTCTCGTAGGCCCAAATGACAGAGTCTCACTATACTTCCGGCTCGCAGGTTAACTACTGCCTCTCAGTATATTTACTTCTTAATAAAATTTGTCATAAATAATATATCTCTTTTTCCAACAAAAAACTCAGTTCATACATACAATACCAGGAACAAAAATGATCTGCACAAGGACTTAAAAACACTTACTTTAGTTCAAAAAGGGGTCCACTACTCAGGAACACTCATCTTCAATAATTTGCCAGGAAACATAAAAAATTTAGTTAGAAATAAAGATCAGTTTAAAAGGAGCCTGAAAGACTTACTACTGGCCAACTCCTTCTACTCCATTGGCGAAATTTTTAATAGAAACAAATGATGTATTTATTCATACTATTAGTATTTTTATTTCAGCTTAAAAAAAAATCGACATGTTCCACATCCACGAGGATCTCCTCAGCACGGATCTATGGAACGAAAAACTAATCTAATCTGGGTGAAGCCGTGGGTTTTACGACGACACGATAAAAGCATTCAACAAAACTTGTTACGTGAGCTTACAGTGGAAGACGTGAAGTCGTACATCAATTACTTAAGAATGGATGAGCATACATTTCTGTACGTGCTCAGTGAAGTGTATCCTCATATCACAAAGCACAATTTTCACTTAAGAGCTGCTACATCTTCAGAAGACAGGCTCACTATAACACTCCGATTCCTTGCTACAGGAGAGGGTTATGTTATGTTAGGTTAGGTTAGGTCAGGTTAGGTCTCCAATCTTCTTAATCTATTTTTTATTCAGGGTGCCTCACGTTGTAAAGCGCCTCATAAGCTTCAGACATCTCTATTAATTCTGTAGTTGTTGGCACACACCAATTGTATTTACCGGCAAAGGTTATAAAAACGCTACAGACGACAGAACGCTGCAGCGATGCTAGCGCTCCGCGTGGTAACACATCGCATTGCAGTGAACAGAAGACAAGCGATTTCTTTGATCAAATATACGGCCTCGGCCTAGATTTGATCAAATATTGGACGACATTTGTCAAAGATCCCTATTACACTATCAAATATCTTTTACAAAGATATTGGACAAAGAAATTTGATAGTGTAATATTGGCCTTAGACACACTACAGCCGACTGCCCCGCCACCTGTCGTCGCACTTCGCGTCACTCGCGGCACCTCACGGGGAGCCACCACACGACCCAACACAACCCACAACGCTATTCTCGAAGAGAAACCCTACGGTCGAGTCCATATAGCCTCGTGCTCGTTGCACAATAAACCCTCTGATGCAAAAATTTCGCGAGAACAATCGAATTATCCACGAAGTGACAAGGTGCAGCAAAACGATCGCAAAAGAACTTGACAAAAGCAAGCCAGACACCTCATCAGTTTCCTACAGTTTTCTTTGTGCACTTGTGTACAATAGCTCAGTGATCGTCTCGCAGAAGTGTGTAACAGAAATAGTTCGGAACTTCAACTGGCTGGCTCTCCAAAGGCATCTTAAATCTCATTGAAACCTACACAAACACAGCTTATCAAGGGGCACCCGAATTTCACCGATAAGCTTTTGGAAGTCCTTCACGTCTTGATTTCTTACTCCCATTTACCTTTGTTATTCTACTGCGCTGGAAACATCACTTTAACAGCGCGAATGTCTGCGGTTTGTGTGGTGTGTCCCGTTTGGAAACAAACTTGTTCTGTTCACACATATTGGAAAACATTTTGGGAAAAACAGCGACCGGTTTTTCGCAATTACGCTTAGAAAAACATCTAGCTTGCACAAATCGCATTTATTGGTAACCGGTTTCAGTTCAAAGCGGACCGTCTTCAGACCGTACTCTCAGATATATTTTTATTTATTCACAAGTGGCAACGCCCTTATCGACAATACGCCTACTCTACAAGCCACTTCCATTTCCTTCTGTTGAGTGCACTATTTGCCCATTCAGTGTTCGTGTTCATCCTACTTGTGTCCTCCCGTACGTTATCTCTCCACCTATTTCTGGGTCTTCCTCTTCCTCTAGTTCCATCTATTGTACTTCCGAATGCTATTTTAGGTAGTCTGTTTTAGTCATTCTATGTGGCCTGCCCAGTTCAACCTTCTCTTCTTTAGCACATCTACGATGTTACGGCGTTTGTACAGCTGTGTTAACCCTCGCATGGTATCAGCTCTGGAAAAACATATTGTATGCCTGGGGTCTTTTTTGACCCAAAGTGATTCAAGCAACTTTATGGTGATAAAATTTGAAATATGTTAAAAAAGAAATTATAGTTTATTCAGAAACATATGCACAATTTTGATATTACAATTCCATAGTTTCTTAATATAATTAAGTTACATATAAATCGTAATTATTTACTGCACTTGTTTGAAAAATGAAAACATATTTCGTTTAGTTTGATTAGTTCCAAAAACTGTTTTAACACCAAATATTCATACCCCACACACCACGTAACAATACTGTAATTTATTAAAATTGTGTGTAACATCAATAGCATGGAATTTTATTAGAAATACACTCCTACTCGCTCTCCGTGTCATATGACGAACAATCATAACGCAACGCATTTATCCTAGCATGTTCTTTACAGACAAACTTGTGACACTGATCACAATATTGATTCACTTTCTTTTCCTTCGATCTTGGGCAGGAAACCCACCATCTTTTCAGATTTGGAACATCGGCCTCCTGGTTATCGTATTGTTTTTCCTTTAGAAGATCCTTGAAGCCTGAGGATATTATTGCTGAACGAACGCGTTGTGTTCTGCACTGGGACGCCTGGATTCGTCGTTCAATGTGAGATTTGGCTAGTTCTTTTCCTTGGTTTTACTTCTCATATCATGTAAAAATTTACAATACAAAAAAAAAAGGTTCAAATGGCTCCGAGCACTATGGAACTTAACTTCTAAGGTCATCAGTCCCCTAGAACTTAGAACTACTTAAACCCAACTAGCCTAAGGAATCACACACATCCATTCCTGAGGCAGGATTCGAACCTGCGACTGTAGCGGTCACGCGATTCCAGACTGTAGTGCCTAGAACCGCTCGGCCACCCAGCCGGCTCTACAATACAGAAAGTAAGCATTGAGACAAGCTAAATTTAGTATATCAAAAAATACAGCAAGTGGCTACGTTCTTGCTCCACGTTTCACTGAATAAAGTCTAGCCATCTTGTCAACTGTATCAAATCGTGACTATATTGAGTTGTAGAACATTATTATTTCAGATTTTTTGTGCTTATGCTCACTTACATTAAATGTTTGGTGTAGAGTAGGCAGCAAAATTGATTTATTTTGTGTAGGAACATACGAAGCTAAAACAGTATTCTGTGCATACCCAAAAGTTGTCGGTAATGGACGCCTCTGTTTTGATGTCAACATTTCTTTTGGTATCTCTTTTTGGTTGGCCCTAACAGTTCCTACAAGTGACAATTTATTAGCAAGAAGTTCTTGTCCCAAATGAAAACTAGTAAAAAAGTCATCAGTGGTAATGGTCCTACCTCCCTTCAGGTGATCAACTAAATCATGTACGACTCGTTTCTCTTGATTTATTTCCCTTACATCAGCAGGTTTCCCAGTACACACTTGTGCATTAATGACATCACTGGTCTCACAATCTACAGCAGCCCACATTTTTATCCCATACTTTCGAGCTTTCGAAGGAAAGTACACGTTGAATGGACACCGTCCCCTGAAAGTATACTGATGCTCATCGACTGTAATATAAGGTCCAGGGGCATAAGACGAAATGCATGCATTAACGAACATTTGAAACACAGCCTGTATAGGTTCCGCTTATGAGCCAGAAGCAGCTTTCCTTTCTTCTCTTGCAAGTTTATCATCGAACTGGAGGCACATCATAATATCAAGAAATCTTGAAAAGCTCATTGTGGCTCGAAAAATAGGGAAACCATACTCTTCTCAGAAAAATTCACTAAAAGGCTTCCCATATGCCTTATGCAAGCCAGATATTATTAGTGGACCAAAGAATGCCTGCAGCTGTGTAGGATCAAGTTCAATCCAGTATTCAAGAGTTGGTTACAGAATTTTAATATCTTTTGCATGATTATTGGTATGCATTACACTCAGCATGTGATTGGTGATAAAAAGTCTGAATCAATCTGTCCTTGTCTGTAATTGTGGTCTAAGGTGACGTGGAATATGCGCAGTTTCACATATTACATTCCTTGAAACCTGCTTGCCCACATCAGGTTGTAATGTGCTATCTGTCCACTTATAGACACAAATGTATTTGTTCTCGTTACTTGAATACCATTATCATCTTCTTCACAGTCACTCATATCCACTTCAGCTCAGACCTGTATATCTTTCTCTGTCATATCTCCTCAATCAGCATTACTGTCATCCTCGTTTCCAAAAACTGATTCATCATCACTATCACTCACCTGTAAATCTGCCAAAGCGTGATCGAGACTGCAGCCCTTTGCAAAATGTATATCACTATCCATGACAAATAAACTATAACACCACGTTTGCCATCCACAAAACTCAATTTCAAACTGTGAATTTGTCGTAACAAAGCATGTGAATGTATTTTCTATTTATTGTTTACAACAATGTACAAATGAATGTCAGTTGATAAGATGCATTGTTGCCAATATTTATTTTCGTAACAAAACTTATACATAGTACTGAAATTACATATTGTATACTTGGGGTATATTCTGATCCCACTGCAAAAATTTCAAATTGTTGTACTACAAACTGTGATATAACCATAAATATTTAACCGAGTTATAAAGGCCGCGTGGGGTAGCCGCGTGGTCCGAGGCGCCTTACCACGGTTCGCGAGGCTCCCCCCGACGGAGGTTCCGGTGTATCCTCAGCGTAAGTTCGTTGAAGTTAGATTAAATAGTGTGTAAGCCTAGGGACCGATGACTTCAGCAGTCCGGTCCCGTGGGGACTTACCACAAACTTCTAAAATTTTTCCTAGTTATAATAAAAAGTACGTGAAAAGCATATCTGGAGGATGAATAGTCTCCACCCACATTAAAACTGCTTATTTGCAGTTAAGCGAACCTTGTGGTCTAAAAAGACCCCAGACATCATTTTTTCTTATCCTCAATTCCATTTTATCTTCATCATATGCTGGACCACAAATGTTTCTTAGTATTTTTCTTTCAGAGATTAACAGTTTTTCTTCATCTTTCTTTCTGAATATTAATGGTTCACATTCCGTAGAAATACTGGAACACGTGAAGCAATACTGACCTTACGACTTATCTTAGAAGAAAGATTAAGGAAAGGCAAACCTACGTTTCTAGCACTTGTAGACTTAGAGGAAGCTTTTGACAATGTTGACTGGAATACTCTCTTTCAAATACTAAAGGTGGCAGGGGTAAAATACAGGGAGCGAAAGGCTATTTACAATTTGTACAGAAACCAGATGGCAGTTATAAGAGTCGAGGGACATGAAAGGGAAGCAGTTGTTGGGAAGGGAGTAAGACAGGGTTGTAGCCTCTTCCCGATGTTATTCAATCTGTATATTGAGCAAGCAGTAAAGGAAACAAAAGAAAAGTTCGGAGTAGGCATTAAAATCCATGGAGAAGAAATAAAAACTTTGAGGCTCGCCGATGACATTGTAATTCTGTCAGAGACAGCAAAGGACTTGGAAGAGTAGTTGAATGGAATGGATAGCGTCTTGAGAGGAGGACATAAGATGAACATCAACAAAAGCAAAACGAGGATAATGGAATGTAGTCGAATTAAGTCGGGTGATGCTGAGGGAATTAGATTAGGAAATGAGACACTTAAAGTAGTAAAGGAGTTTTGCTATTTGGGGAGCAAAATAACTGATGATGGTCGAAGTAGAGAGGATATAAAATGTAGACTGGCAATGGCAAGGAAAGCGTTTCTGAAGAAGAGAAATTTGTTAACATCGAGTATAGATTTAAATGTCAGGAAGTCATTTCTGAAAGTATTTGTATGGAGTGTAGCCATGTATGGAAGTGAAACATGGACGAAAAAATGGTTTGGACAAGAAGAGAATAGAAGCTTTCGAAATGTGGTGCTGCAGAAGAATGCTGAAGATTAGATGGGTAGATCACATAACTAATGAGGAGGTACTGAATAGAATTGGGGAGAATAGGAATTTGTGGCACAACGTGACAAGAAGAAGGGACCGGTTGGTAGGACCTGTTCTGAGGCATCAAGGGATCACCAATTTAGTATTGGAGGGCAGCGTGAAGGGTAAAAATCGTAGAGGGAGACCAAGAGATGAATACACTAATCAGATTCAGAAGGATGTAGGTTGCGGTAGGTACTGGGAGATGAAGAAGCTTGCACAGGATAGAGTAGCATGGAGAGCTGCATCAAACCAGTCTCAGGACTGAAGACCACAACAACAATGGTACTGGTACTGGTATAATGGTCGACCGATACAAGCGGATTTTGATGTTAGTACTAAGTGATCTTTTCTGTAAGATTTTGATAAAACTTAAGAGTGTTTTGTTCGCTGTTGCCAAACGGGCATCTACTTCTATATCCATTCCATTATTGTTACTAATCAGACTCCCAAAGTACTTGAAGCGGTCAACTGTTTTGAAAGTGAATCCATCTACAGCCCAAAGTGCATTACTTTGGTTTTTCTTACATATGGCCAGATGTTCTGTCTTTTCATCATTAATATGTAATCCTCCTTTCTCAGCAACTGTATAATAGTTTTGCATGATATTGATTAATTCTGTTTTCGAACTGCTTATTAACGCTGCAGATATACAGGGTGTGTCACCTAACATTACCGCTGGATATATTTAGTAAACCACATCAAATACTTACGAACCGATTCCACAGACCGAACGTGAGGAGAGGAGCTAGTGTAATTGTTTAATACAAACCATACAAAAATGCACGGAAATATGTTTTTTAACACAAACCTACGTTTTTTTAAATGGAACCCCGTTAGTTTTGTTAGCACATCTGAACATATAAACAAATACGTAATCAGTGCAGTTTGTTGCATTGTAAAATGTTAATTACATCCGGAGATATTGTAACCTAAAGTTGACGCTTGAGTACCACTCCTCCGCTAACGGGGTTCCATTTAAAAAAACGTAGGTTCGTGTTAAAAAACATACTTCCGTGCATTTTTGTATGGTTTGTATAAACAATTACACTAGCCCCTTTCCTCACGTTCGGCCTGTGGAATCGGTTCGTCAGTATTTGACGTGGTTTACGAAATATATCCAGCGGTAACGTTAGGTGACTCACCCTGTATACTACAATAAATACAGAGGACGTACAAACAATTCGATAAAAATGAAACGAAGTTATACCCAAAGTTGGTGTGTGGAGACGGATCCACGAAGCAGGTACTGCAGAAGCCACTAGATGCTGTCAACTGCTGGAGAAGCAACGATGTGTTTCGGTTAAGTAGCGGAAGTTCGGCCCGATACTCGTCTACTCGTCTCCGCATGTCATTCGTAACCAATTGAAAGAATGCTTAGTGAATACCTGACGAAAAAGTGTTGGTTTTGTTGTTGTTGTTGTTGTTGTGGTCTTCAATCCGAAGACTGGTTCGATGAAACTCTCCATACAGCTCTGTCCTGTGCGGGCCTCTTCATCTCCGAGTAACTGCTGAAACCTGCAACATTCTGATACTGTCTTAGTCTCCCTCTATAATTTGTACCCTCTACATTTGTGATCTCTTCATGACTAGGAAAGTGTCCTATCAACCAATCCGTTCTTCTAGTCAGGTCGTGTCGCAAATTTATTTCCTCTCCAGTTCTATTTATCACGGTTGCGCGATCTATCCACCAAATTTTCAGCATCCTTCTGCAACACCATATTTTAAAAGCTTCTATTATCTTATTTTCTAAACTGTTTATCGTCCATACTTCACTTTCATGCGTGGCTACGCTCTATACAAACACTTTCATAAAAGACTTAAACCTATATTCGATGTTAACAAATGTCTCTTGTGCAAAAACGCTTTTCTTGCCATTTCCGTTCTCCATTTCATATCTTACCTACTTTGGCCATCATCAGTCATTGTACTGCCCAAGTAGGAAAGCTCATCGTGCTTCTAGTGTCTCGTTTCCTAATTTAATTCTATTAGTATCACCTGATTTAATTCGATTACATTCCATTATCCTTCTTTTGCTTCTGTTCATATTCATCTTACACCCACCTTTCAAGACACTGTCTGTACCACTCAACTGCTCCTCCAAGTCCTTTACTGTCTCTGACAGAATTGCAACGACATCGGCAAATCTCAAATTTCTTCTCCCTCAACTTTAATTCCTTCTCCAAAGTTTTCTCTTCTTTCCTTTACTGCTTGCTCTGTGTACAAGCTCAAAATCTTCGGGGGTAGGTGACAAACCTGTCTTATTCCCTTCTCAACCACTGCTTACCTTTCATGCCCAACCGTCTGGTTGCTGTATAAGTTGTAAGTAGCCTTTCGCTCCCTGTACTTTATCCCTGATACCTTCAGAATTTCAAAGAGCGTATTCCAGTCAACAACGTCAAAAGCGTCCTATAAGTCTACAAATGCTATAAATGCAGGTTTACTTAGGCAATGTTCTTAGGCAAGTCGTAGTGTCAGTATTCCCTCGCATGTGCCCACATTTCTCCAGAAGCCAAAATGATCTTTCCCGAGGTCAACTTCTTCCAGTTTTTCCATTCTTCTGTAAAGCATTCGTGTTAGCGTTTTGCGACTATGGCTTATTAATCTGCTCACTCTTTTATAGACTCTCTGTATACTCCTTCTATCCCTAAGTGTTCCCTTTTTGCTTAGGACTGGTTTTCCATCTGAGCCCTTGATATTCACATAGCCCCAAAGGCTTCCTTAATTTTCATGTAGGCAGTTATCTTTCCCGTAGTGAGATATGCTCCTAAATCGTTACATTTGTCGTCTGTCTAGTCCTGCTTAGCCATTTTCCATTTCCTATTAGTCTCATTTTTTAGACATTTGTAGTCCCATTTCGTCTGCTTCATTTTTATATTTTCTTCTTTCATCAATTAAAATCAGTGTATCCTGTGTTATCCAAGGATTTCTACAATTTCTTGCCTTTTTCCCTATTTGATTCTCTGCTGCCTTCACTGTTTTATCTCTCAAAGCTACCCATTCGTCTTCTTACTATATTCCTTCCCCTCTTCCGATCGTTGATTAATGCTCCCTCTGAAAATTTTAACAACCTCCGGTTCTTTTAGCTTGCTCAAGTCTCATATCCTTAACTTCCTACCTTTTTACAATTTATTTAATTTTAATGTATGTTTCGTTATCAATAAATTGTGGTCGGAGTACACACCTTGCGCTGGAAATGTCTTACGATTTAAAATGTGCTCCAAAATATCCGTCTTACCATTATATAATCAGTCTGAAACCTTCCGGTGTCTCGAGGTCTCTTCCACGTATACAACCTCCTTTCAAGATTCTTAACCCAAGTGTTAGCGATGGTTAAACTGTGCTCTGTCCAAAACTGTACCAGGCGGCTTTTTCTTTCATTATTTTCCCGCAGTCCATATTCACCTACAGTTTTCCCTTCTCTTCATTTTCCTACTATCGAATTCCAGTCCACCATCACAAACTTCAGTTACTAACGTAGAAACTCTAAGAATGACCACTATTATATTTACGAAGGAAGACTCAGAACGTAAAATAGCATCCAGTAAAAAAGTTGATGACTTACTCTGCCCTCTATGGGAAGGTATGTGTGATAAGGAGTCACTGGTTACTTACTAACGTGTGTAACAAGCCTAAAAAATATTTTTGTTACCAACTTGCTTGTTGTATCGAATTTTAACGTCGGCTTAAGTGTCTTGTTTTAGTTTTTCACGTTAAAAAAATGACGTATTAAAATGAAAACTAACGCAAAGTAAAAAGCAAGTAACATCGCTAATAGACTACCTTCTGCAGGACCATCTGCATGTACAGGACGCTACTGATTTCGCGCACATATGTATATACATGTAAAAATATGTTACGATGTAATGAAGCATGTCTTATTGGTTACTCTATAGTACTGTTTGGAAGTAAGCTGTCACACAGAAATAGTTTTTGAAGTTTATGTGGCTGTTATACACTGTTGAGCCACAACATTATGACCGTTGGCCACCACGAGGTTGAACACCTCCAGGTGGTGTTGTGGGCACGTGACGCAAAAAGGAAAGAATGTAACCGGAAAAGAGACAAATAGGAAGTCATTATAGAGAAGATATGAGCCGCAAATGCAGAAATCCACAAATCAAGAGGTTTTCACGAAGGACACATTGTTGTGGCGCACCGGCTGGAAACGAGTATCTCTGAAACGGCGATACTGGTCGGTTGTTGGAGTACTACCGTCGTGAGCAGCTACGTAGAGTGCTTGAAGGATAGTGAAACAACGAGCAGGCGGTATGGTATTGCACGACCACGTCTCATCACAAAACCTATAGGCCAAAGGATCCCCCGCTCTGTAATCCAAGACAGACAGCGATCTGTGGTAGATTTGACGTCAGAGCACAGTGCTGGTGCAGGCAGAAGTGTTTCGGAGCACACCGTTCAGAGGACATTGTTGAACATGGAGCACCACATGACACGACCCCTGCGTGTTCCTGTGTTGACCCAATGTCATCGTCAGTTATGACTACAGTGGGCACAGCGTCACTGCGTTGTCACCGTGGATCAATAAAACGTTTCGCCTGTAGAATGAATCGCATTTCTTGTCATACCAGGTCAATGGCTGGGTCCTTACACACAATTATCCTGCTGAATGGCTGCACGAAACATGCACCACGCCACGGATGCAGGTCGGTGAAGGCGAAATTATTCTGTGGGGAACACTGAGTTGGGCATCTAAGGGATCTGTGGTGGTTACCTGAGGCACTACGATAGCAATGAACTACGCCAACATTACTGCAGACCACCACCATCCCTCCACGCTTGAGGTCTCCCCCTATGGCAGTGACGTCTTTCAGCAGGATAACTGTCCACGTTGCGAGGTCAGAATCGTGCTACAGTGGTTTGAGGGGCATTATAGTGAACTCAGCAAACACAAAACGTGCCTGATCTGCCCCCACGTGCCCGTGAACCACCATCCCGTCATTTACGGGAATTGTTTGATGTGTGCGTAGACACCAGATCCACACAATTCTGGAATCCTGTCAAGGACTTGTAGAATCCATGCTAAGCAGAACCTCTGTTGTACTGTGTCTGAAAAGTGGAACTACACGCCATTAAATAGATGGTCATAATATTTTACTCCATCGGTGTATAATGCTATTAATTTCCTTATTTTAAAATTACGTTATAAAATATAACCTACTAAAACGAAAAATATCGTAAAAATAGGAAGCCATTAGGTTCGGAACTGCACTGCCCTCTACAGCATCAGCTGCATGGACAGGGCGCCACTGGCTGGTTAGAAACTTTCAGGATCGATAGCTGTCAACGAGGTTACGACGTAATGAATTGTGTCTAGCTGTTTGCTCTAAATTATTGCTTTCAAGCTAACTCACAGGCAGAAGTAACTCTAAAAGCCTATTTAGCTGCTACGTAATGCTACTGAGTTGCTTATTTACTTTGTAAACATTAATGTAATAAAACCTGAAATAACATAAAATGAGAAGCGAGTAACATAGATATTTGCACTGCTCTCTGTCGGACAATGTATATATGCAAGACGCTGCTGGTCACTTAGTAATGGGCAGCATATCGACAACGGTCAAATTTGGGAATTGTGGTACGTTTCTATGGGCCCAAAGAACTGAGGTCATCGGTCGCTAGGCCAACGCACTGCTTAAATTAACTTAAACTTACTTACGCACACCTATGCCCGAGGAAGGACTCGAACCTCCGACGGGGGAACAGCGCAACCGTGGTAAGGCGCCTTAGACCGTGAGGCATTCCCGCGTGGCTCAAGGGTCAAAACGCTATCATGCAACAAAGAATGTCTAACTCATTACTAGTAGACATCGAAAAACTCTGAGTATTGTTTATAAATTAATGGCACACAAGATTAATTGTAGAAGCCTATTTAGCTGATATATAACGCTGTTCTTTATTAAGTGTTGGTGGTGGTTAGTGTTTAACGTCCCGTCGACAACGGGGTCATTAGAGACGGAGCGCAAGCTCGGGTTAGGGAAGGATTGGGAAGGAAATCGGCCGTGCCCTTTCAAAGGAACCATCCCGGCATTTGCCTGAAACGATTTAGGGAAATCACGGAAAACCTAAATCAGGATGGCCGGAGACGGGATTGAACCGTCGTCCTCCCGAATGCGAGCCCAGTGTGCCACCTCGCTCGGCATTTATTAAGTCAAGTGGATAAAAGTGAGCAGTATATTACTAAAAATAGATTTGAAAAATAAATAGCGTAATATTAAAGGTTACCTAGTGACATATCTAACATATTTTGGTACTGCCGCGACTGAGTTGGCCGTATGAGGCTTTGCATAGTCGAGGAGTAAAATGACCCCACGAGTCAGATTGCCTGGTCGTTTTGATTTAATCGCTTGCTGCAGGAAGTGAATCAGAAAGGGGCAATCCTGATCAAAGAAGAACGTCAGCATAACCTTTCCTGTACTCGTGTGGATGGCGTTGGCTTTTTTTGGTGGTGGTGACCCTGGAGGGTTCCACTGGAGACTTTTTCGTTTTGATTCTGGTACGAAGTGACGACACCATGACTGATCTCCAGACACCACTCGTGCGAGGAACGCATTCCCTTCCCGAGTATGGCGTTGCACATGAGTAAGAGAGTGGGCTATTCGTGGTTGAAGACCGTGAGGCACCCATTGGGCACACATTTTGCGGACGTGCAGTCGTTCCTTCATGATGATGTGAACACTTCCGACGCTCAATCCGACCACGGCGGCTATGGCTTTCACTGTCACTCGGCGGTCCTGTGTAATGAGTGCGTCCACCAGCTGGACGATGTCATCGGTAATACAGTGTGGTGCTCCAGACCGTGCCTCATCGGCTAATGACACCCATCCTTCCCTGAAGCACTTGTGTCACGCCTTGACCCTTGCAAGGGAAATGCAGTGTCTGCCGTACACCTGTAACATTCGTCGATGAATGTCCGTTTCTCCTACTCCTTCTGCTGTCAGAAAACGAGTAACTCCTCTTTGCTCTTCTTTTGAAGCCTCCATGTCACTGTTTGTAATGCGACAGGCAGCTTGGACGATTGATGCTTGCTGCTCCTACCTCTGTATGGTCAAGTCACGTGCACTTGTGCCCTCTAGCGACGGGCTGTGAACTTCCACGTTCTGGTCGGAACCACACCTCGTTACACACGCCACGATATTACCCTCCTGTCACCGGTTTGCGCATTCCAGACTCCGGCTCGTTTCTTTTAGAACGCCCCTTATACTAGCTGAGTACCCGGCGTTGTTCAACTTTGTATTTATTCTGGTCTCTTCCTCCCCACTCTGTCCATCTCCTACTGCCCTTCCCCGTGTCCATCTGTTCCTACTCCTAGCTCTGTCCATCACTACCATGCCCCCCTCCCCATCTCGAAGTCCATCTCCTCCTCCCTCTCTAAGTTCAACTCCTCACACCCTCTAAGTCAATCTCTTTTTCCCTCTCCCTATCTCCTTATCCCCCCTCTCTGTTAATCTCCTCTTTACCCCTTTCTCTGTCCTTATCGTCTCTCTGTCACTCTGCTCTCCCCCCTCCCCTTTCTATCTCCATCTGCTCCTCTCTCTCTCACTCTGTGCCCATTTCTTCCTCCCCCTCTCTCCACCCATCTCACCATCTCATCCTCTTCACTTTCTGTGATCCATTTCCTCCTCTACCTCTCTCTGTCCATCATCTCCTCCACCACTTCCTATGTCCAACTCTTCCTCTGCTTCTCTGTCCATCTCCTTCTCCTCACCTTCTCTCTACAAGTTACCACTCCCACCCAAATAACAAGCTGGCGGTTCTTACCTTCATCGTATGTATTTCGACATAGTTCGTAATGGAATCTATCCAAGAGTTTAGAAGGAGCTTTTTACTCGCGGTTTGGCGGAGTGCGAACATGTCACATATATTCCACATAAATTTAACATACTTTACACATATTTGTACACATATTTCTCCAATATCTGTAGCGAATTTCTTCCCGCGCTGTCGTTTCACATAACTCAATATTTGTGACGGCATATCTCCTAAATAATGTGTCATGCAATGATACAACGGCACAATTTTGCAGATACATTCAAACTGTTAGTGTTTCGGGTAGAGTCAGTAGCACAGACATAATAATATTAAACGTCATGGATGATGCGTCAGTTTTTCATGCAGCTCTGTGTTTCTGACATCATATCAGCTAAATCATGTGTTGTACAATGACATAATTTTGCAGGCATTTTCAGTGGAGTGTATGGATCCTGTCAGTGAAATTTGTTGTGAATACACTACGGTAGAGAAATAACAAATTTAAACGACGTGCGTGATGTGAAAGTTTTTCACGCATCTAAATGTTTATGGCGTCATACCTGCTGACCTATGTATCTTACAAAGATATAATTTTGCAGGTAAATTCAGTAGCATATGTGGATATTGCCTGCGAAATTTTTTGTCAATAGAGTCAGTAGTGAAGAAGTAAAAAATTGAAACGTCATACCTCAAGCAGCAGTTTTATTGCATGAACAGAGAAAATGTAGTAAGAGATAAACAATTTTCCTTTTGTCATTTTGTGACCACTGTCAGCAAGAAAAGGTTACGTAAAAATTTGAAGTTATGTACAAACTAAACTTTGTTGCAAGTCACTAAGTGTTCTCACTTTCAAACACTGGACGAATAAATTTTGAGTTTTCGCTCGTCATGGGCTACACTGGTTTTTCATTCACACTCCAAACCCGTTCGACAGGCAGGTAATTCTTAGCCTCACAGCGATTCTTTCCAGACAGTGATACGTGCAAGAAAGTCTGTTTGAAATCGTTCCAGTGGTCTAGGAGGACTGTAGTACAAACATGATACATTTATCATACATTCTCATATCATATATGGGTTTAGCCTTTGAAAGTGATAGATCAGACAATATATATGTGCATGGTTTGAAAAAATTGTATCATAATTTACGCTTTTCATAAGCTTGGAAACAAGATTAAAATTGAAAGTTCTGTTGACAGCGCGATCACTCCAGATGGAGTAAAAACTGGAAACGGACATTAACGGGTAATGGAGCTGAGTGTAACCCTTTTGAAAGAACAAGTCTGGCACGTGAGTTTGGGAATATGGACGTGACGTGAAGCCGGCTATTCTCTAGTGCGAGATTCACTTCCTACCCACTATGCCATCTCGTTCAAACTAGTTTAGTGTTATGCATGGTTTGTTGGACCGTATTTTGCTAAGACTGGTAACCTGCTGGAGGCGCATGTGTTTCTATGAATAAATCACAACAAAATATAGGTCCGAGACTCCGCTCGTACGTCATAGAAACTGGACGATTGTCGTTTTCGCTGTGTATGTGCAGCTGCATTTACACTTTTTCTCTTACGCCGAATAACTGTGATGAAGAAATAAAAATCGTCTCTCATCGACATTCTGAAATTCCAAGAATACAGCGAAACAGTTAATGAGCGGCCTAGTGAACCCATGGAAGCATTCGCTAATAAGTGGCTGTCCCTTCCTCTTAGGAAACGCCACTGCCCAGAGCCCTAAGCCGACAGAAAGGAGAAATTTTAAATTCCACATTTAAGAATGTATTCACGCAAGAGGATACTAACTTACCAATGTTAGACTGCTGTATAGACTCACAAATGAGTGATACCCTAAGTAACATCCGTATTACCTGAAAACTTATAACGATACGGAAAGGGAAAAAGCCACCAGACCTCGATGGAATTCGACTTCTTGGGGTTGGCCAAAAATATGGAAAAAAAACCTGAAAGGCGTCCATTTATCTGAGACGTCAATCATTAGAGTCTAGCCTATCAACTAGGTTGATATTCACAATATATATATATATATATATATATATATATATATATATGGATAACATCGGAAGTTCACTGAGGCTTTTTGCGGATGATGCTGTAATATAACGAGAGGTTGTAACAATGGAAAATTGTACTGAAATGCAGGAGGATCTGCAACGAATTGACGCATGGTGCAGGGAATGGAAATTGAATCCCAATGTAGACAAGTGTAATTTGCTGCGAATACATAGAAAGATAGATCCCTTATCATTTAACTACACTATAGCAGGTCAACAACTGGAAGCAGTTAATTCCATAAATTATCTGGGAATAGGCATCATGAGTGATTTAAAATGGAATAACCATATAAAATTAATCGTCAGTAAAGCAGATGCCAGACTGAGATTCCTTGGAAGAATCCTAAGGAAATGCAGTCCGAAAACAAAGGAAGTAAGTTACAGTACACTTGTTCGCCCACTGCTTGAATACTGCTCACCGGTGTGGGATCCGTACCAGATAAGGTTGTTAGAAGAGAGAGAGAGAAGATCCAACGGAGATCACCGCGGTTCGTTACAGGATCATTTAGTAATCGCGAAAGCGTTACGGAGATGATAGATAAATTCCAGTGGAAGACTCTGCAGGAGAGACGCTCAGTAGCTCGGTAGGGGCTTTTGTTGAAGTTTCGAGAACATACCTTCACCGAGGAGTCAAGCAGTATACTGCTCCCTCATACGTATATCTCACGACGAGACCATGAGGATAAAATCAGGGAGATTAGAGCCCACACAGAAGCATACCGACAATCCTTCTTTCCACGAACAATACGAGACTCGAATAGAAGGGAGAACCGATAGAGGTACTCAGGGTACCCTCCGCCACACACCGTCAGGTGGCTTGCTGAGTATGGATGTAGATGTAAATATGGTATTTTATCAATTTAATTTTTCATCTTTATCATTTGCTACTGGAACTCACACCTAAAGAAAGTGATCTGAGAGGTACGTGCTTTATGTAATATTGACTTTCTCTCCCTTTGTGATCAGCAGTCTGAATTTCATGAAGACTCCCTGTCTTGCATGAAATCTATTGTCTTAGTCTGGCTGTGGGCTGTGGCGAATTTTCTGCTCTCTCCGAGATCAGAACGGAGGACAGAACCATTGGAATGCACAGGCAGAAGAGGGGGGAGGGGGGGGGGGGCAAAATCTAAAAACAAAGAGAGAGGTGGTGGCAGAGGACAACAGTCCTCTCTGTCATGGGGCACACTTGAGTTGGGAAACGTAGGTGGAACGATCGTTCCTGCTGAATTCGTGGGCGTGTGTTTGCGTTGTTTGCTGGAAGTTCACGGCATAAGTTTCGAGCTCTTTTGAGAGTCTGTCCATTACAGCATGCAGACAACGAATTCATAGGGCACACTTTGGACGCAAGCTGACCAGCCCGTCGTGTTGCACATGGAAGACAGAGATGTGATTGCCCGGATGGTGCAGTAAACAGTGTGTCCTGTCGCGGGGGCAGGGTAGCCAGCAGGCAGCTGAAGACGGGGCGTGCTACAGGCTGGACGCTTTGGAGATACTGCTGGCCGATGGGACACGCTGTAAAGCTGTACCACGAGGCAATAGTGGTGAGCAGTGATTATGTTGTGATCAGAGGTTGTTAGTAGTCACGGTTCCTTGTCTCAAACTCTTTCGAAATCGGTGAAGTCTTTTTTACGTGAACCGTAAATTAATTTCTTCTTACCGACTGTTTTAGGCTCAGCAGTGTGCGCATTCTCTCGTTTCAACGACTGTGAGTACTGTTAATTTAGCTCTCGACGTGCTCTTGTTCCGTGCAAATCGATTAACGAGGTTTTATGTTTATCTGCAACACAAAGTTCTGTGAATGAGTTAGAACAACTTTCTCTCTTGTTCTTTGCCCTCAGCAGTGCTTTTCTCTGTTGCAGCATGTTGGATCGCGTACAAGCTTATAAAATAGTTCCACTTATTCCCACAGAGACAAACCCCCCCGTATTCCGATTACTTTGTCAAGCCTGCACTTTCTAAAGAACAGAAGCATTTCAGAACATTGTTTGTTATGCGATTAAACTTCATTCGTGTACAGATAACTGTAATAAATCCCAAGGTTTAACTTAAATCTTTTCCTTCAAGCTTCCCAGGCAACAGATTATTGGTTCAAATGGCACTATGGGAATTAACATCTGAGGTCATCAGTCCCCTAGACTTAGATCTACTTAAACCTAACTAACCTAAGGACATCACACACATCCATGCCCGAGACAGGATTCGAACCTGCGACCCTAGCAGCAGCGCGGTTCCTGACTGAAGAGCCTAGAACCGCTCGGCCACAGCGGCCGGCGCAACAGATAAACAAGTACGTGACATACTGCTCAACTTGGTTTCGTCCCCACAAGGCCATACCGTGCTGCTTGGTTCCGTTGCGTCAGGGTAAGGAAATTGTTGTACATGCTTTCAGGACAGACATTCCTCCTACTTTACCTAACCACCATTGCACCTATGGCGCGCGACAGCAGCATCTGTGGATGTTATAAAAAAGCAGTAGGGATTAGTAGATAAGTATTCCAGTTTCTTTTTTGCCTAAGCGTATCCAGGATTGCAGATTAAGATCACTAGTTTTGCGGCACATCACTCCGAACTACGACAAATATAACCGGCATCTCATGCAATAAAGCTTTCATCTACAGCTACATACATACTCCGCAATCCACCATACGATGCGTGGCGGAGGGTACCTCGTACCACAACTAGCATCTTCTCTCCCTGTTCCACTCCCAAACAGAACGAGGGAAAAATGACTGCCTATATGCCTCTGTACGAGCTCTAATCTCTCTTATCTTTGTGGTCTTTCCACGAAATATAAGTTGGCGGCAGTAAAATTGTACTGCAGTCAGCCTCAAATGCTGGTTCTCTAAATTTCCTCAGTAGCGATTCACGAAGAGAACGCCTACTTTCCTCCAGAGACTCCCACCCGAGTTCCTGAAGCATTTCCGTAGCACTCGTGTGATGATCAAACCTAACAGTAACAAACCTAGCAGCCCGCCTCTGAATTGCTTCTATGTCCTCCCTCAATCCGACCTGATAGGGATCCCAAACGCTCGAGCAGTACTCAAGAATAGGTCGTATTACTGTTTTATAAGCCGTCTCCTTTACAGATGAACCACATCCTCCCAAAATTCTACCAATGAACCGAAAACGGTTATCCGCCTTCCCCGCAACTGCCGTTACATGCTTGTTCAAAAAATGGCTCTGAGCCCTATGGGACTTAACTGCTGTGGTCATCAGTCCCCTAGAACTTAGAACTACTTAAACCTAACTAAGCTAAGGACATTACACACATCCATTCCCGAGGCAAGATTCGAACCTGCGACCGTAACAGTCACGCGTTTCCAGACTGTAGCGCCTAGAACCGCACGGCCACACCGGCCGGCTACATACTTGTTCCACTTCATATCGACGTGACTGTGTCAAGCGCTACACTACTAAAGGAGTATTCAAACATTAAAGGATTCTTTTTCCTATTCATCTGCATTAATTTACATTTGTCTATATTTAGAGTTAGCTGCCATTCTTTACACCAATCACAAATCCTGTCCAAGTCATCTTGTATCCTCCTACAGTCACTCAACGACGACACCTTCCCGTACACCACAGCATCATCAGCAAACAGCCGCACATTGCTGTCCACCCTATCCAAAAGATCATTTATGTGGATAGAAAACATCAGCGGACCTACCACACTTCCCTGGGGCTCTCCAGATGATACCCTCACCTCCGATGAACACTCACCATCGAGGACAACGTACTGGGTTCCATTACTTAAGCTTTCAGTCGTCTTGGAATATTTCAATTCTGGTCCTGGTAGTTTTCAAGAGGATCTTACACCATTATTCCTGTAAGACAAAGGCAAGCTCACGTGAAGGGAACGGAGGTGGTTAGTGATTTTGCACGCTTCTCTTCAACGTAAGCCACAAACTTTCAATGATAATGAGATCTGCGGACTATGGCGGTCAGGGGAGATGCGACACTTCCTCCTCCTGTTCGCAAAACCAGTCCTGGACGACGTGAGCTGGAAAACAGCGTCTCCACGGGGAACAAACATAGCACCATGAAACGGACGTGATAAGCCAAAATCGCCAATCTTGTAATGCGACCTTGCAGAGTAACCGTTGGGCCGATCATTATACGATACGGCTGCCCAAATAATCACCGAACCCCCCCCCCCCTCCGCCCCCTGTGTAACACTCGAGGAAAGCAAACTCGATAAGATGTTGGAAATAGTGAAACATGAAGTACCGTCCGACCAAATGGCTTCCTTCCATTACCCCATAGCCCACATTGAATAGCTTAGGCGCCACGTTTTCCAGTTACAGGCGAATGCACTTGGAGTTCCAAGTGGTCCCACAATTTCCTGCTTTTGCAGCTTCCTTCGTGTTTTTTCGATGGTGACAAGGTTCGCGAGTGCGACTTCCTGTTCTGCAGTGACTGTTGCAGCTGTCGTCTTATTATTTCTCACCGTCTGTCACCATCACTCAACACCCACTTTCATCTGCGGTGTTACTTTATAGATGATGTTTTTCCTCTTTCCCTGTATGCAGTATAAATCTTCGACACGGTGCCTCTTGAAACACCAAACACTTCGGCTATCTTCTACACGTAAGTCCGTTGCTCGAAGTCTAGTGGCTAGCGTTGCTGCCTCTGGATCACGGGGTCCCGGGTTCGATTCCCGGCCAGGTTCGGGATTTTCTCTGCCCAGGGACGGGGTGTTTGTATTGTCCTCATCATTTCATATTGATCATCACCGTTCGTGACAGTGGCAAAATTGGACTGTGAAAAAATTGGGACTTTGTACGGACGCTGATGACCGCGCTGTAGACTGCCCCACAAACTAAACTTCATCATCATCATTCCTCACGTAAGCGCTCGCCACACGAGCATCAACAACACGTCCACGTTCGAATTGACTTTGCCTCTACATGACAAACTCGCAACTGCACAGAACACTGTCCAACCACCAGTGAAATTCGCAACTATTTGAGGACATTGCACGCGTACCGTTCGTGGCCAAATACAATAGCGCAAGTTGCAGTCTTAGCTAGTATCTGTGTTTATGTTCGAGGGTGCATTTCTCCATATAGTTGTCCAACGCAAGTAGATTTTACATATAACTCGGCTCGGGATTAGCTTTTTTTTGTAGCTCTCATTTATCGGTAACCTCTTGCGACCGAAAAGAGTGCAGGTCAGTGCTCTTTTGAATAAGAATTAAAGTTGGAAAGCCAGACTTACACACCACTCACACCGAAGTCCGTCTGTTGTACGGTCCTAGAGCATATTTTAAGATAAAAAATGTGGTGTCACCGCCAGACACCACACTTGCTAGGTGGTAGCCTTTAAATCGGCCGCGGTCCATTAGTATACGTAGGACCCGCGTGTCGCCACTGTCAGTGATAGCAGACCGAGCGCCACCACACGGCAGGTCTAGAGAGACGTCCTGGCACTCGCACCAGTTGTACAGCCGACTTAGCCAGAGATGGATCACTGACAACTACGCTCTCATTTGCCGAGACGATAGTTAGCATAGCCTTCAGCTACGTCATTTGCTACGACCTAGCAAGGCGCCGTATTCGATTGATATTTATTATGTGAAGCATGTATCATCAAGAGCGATGTTCTACAATTGTGGATTAAAGTTAAGTATTCCAAGAACTACGTTCTTTTCTTTATAGGATAATTACTTTACCTTGTTCCAGACCTCACGCCAGCCTGCATGAGCTTAAGCGCGTGCCTTTCGGCTTCCTCTCATTGTGACTTGGCTGTCTTGCCAAGTCACAACATAAAATTATGGCATTCCCGGAAAAAACCAGCACAGACATAGAAAAAAAAACAGTCGTGTGAAACACAAGTTGCTGTAATCATAGACGTCTTGGCAACAGTAGATGCGAGTGAACGGCTAGATTCTGACTTCCTAGTTTCCCCACAGGCGTTCGACACGATCCTTCGTCGTCGAATTCAGTGCAACATAGAATGGGATTGGCCTGAGGAATACTTTAGTGATAGAAGCCAGTACGTTTTATAGGACGGCGAATGTCCAACAGAAACTAAAGCAGCATCGGGTGCGAGATCTGTAATATTTTGGATATACGTAAGCAGTTTGCCAAATCGGGTCATTGGAACTATAAAGTTGATCAATGAGGATGCTACTAGGTACAGGAAAGTACCAGCTTTGGACATACTACAGTTGCCAATCCTGCATTCCGTATCAAGTAGACACGGCAGGAGACAGCGAACGAATTCAGAGAGGAGGTGCAAGGATAGCAAAGAAAGTGTGATGGAAATCATCGGGAAACTTGTCCGGGAATCGTTGGAAGAAAGACGACGTAGATCTCGCGAAAACCCGAGTGGGTAAATGCGGATAGCCCGTTTTCGAAGAATACTACGTGACTATTACGGTGCGACGAACGTAGGGATCATGAGAATAAGGTGTGAGAGATTGAGGCGCGTAAAGCGGCACATAGACAGTAATTGTTCCCTCGCTCAAAACGAGAATTACATAGGAAAGAAAATCGATAATTTTAATACGATGTACCATCTCCATGTATACCGGGGTGCAAAACTTACGAACGAAAGTGACTTTCTCATGAATACAGCTCGACGAAACTTTGACCATAATTAGAAAGAACTGCTACAGTACAGTAGCATATCAAAGCACAGCACGGTACAGAACGTCACTGAAAGTAATACGCAGTGAGATGAACGTAAATGACATTTTTATTCGAAGGCAATAATTACCCTGAAGTTATGGCGATTCATGATGATCTTCTGGACATTGCAGTAGGCGGGACATAGTTCTCAAGGGGATGTGTGGGGACCACGGACGGTGTTGCAGTTTCTACAACGTGCTGCCATGCACGCTTCTTCTGGTAAAGAGTTACATTCCTCCAGCAGAGCGTCTGACAACCGCAATATCGTCGTTGGTGCATCCGAATGTGCTGCAATACGCCAGCAGAATACCAAAGAGAGTTCTGGATAACCTTGTGACCTTTTATCTATATTTCCCCTGACCCTGATAGCATGTAAAACTTTTATAATTCGGCTCTTATATAGCTGATCTCTTATTTCATTGTGCTCCCTGTTTCTATCCTCTCTGTCTCCCTCTTCGCCACATCTTCACCTCTTCGCCCTTTCCACAAATCCTTTGGGGAATATGACACTTGAGTATTGTGCTTTTCGTCCACGGCGTGGAGCTTAGTGCTCTGAGGCCACCACGTGAAGTGTCTGTCACTTGTGCAATCAACAGCTGTACGAGTCTTCCACCACCACAACCACCACCACCGTCAGCAGTAGCTGCATTAATCCTCTGTGTGGTAAAAAAACACATTCTGAGCAGCAGTAGGCAGCCAGTAAGTATTTGCTAGTACTGAATATTGATATCGGCAAGCATTCAGTAAGTATTTGTCAAATATGTCTGCTATAATTAACAAACCTCCACTACGGCAGAAGATAAACTGGGTCCGCAATTTTGCCTTTAGTGAAAGAAGTTGTTGGAATACTGTCGTGAGCTACATTAGAAGTCTCCTTTATTTACAAGGTGCATTCAAGTTCTAAGGCCTCCGATTTTTTTTCTCCAGAGTGGAAAGAGATCGAAACATGCGCATTGTCTTAAAATGAGGCCGCGTTCATTGTCAATACGTCCCAGAGATGGCAGCACCGTACGGCAGATGGAATTTTACCGCCAGCGGCGAGAATGAGAACCGTTTTAAATACTTAAAATGGCGACGTTTTCCTTACTTGAACAGCGTGCAATCATTCGTTTTCTGAATTTGCGTGGTGTGAAACCAATTGAAATTCATCGACAGTTGAAGGAGACATGTGGTGATGGAGTTATGGATGTGTCGAAAGTGCGTTCGTGGGTGCGACAGTTTAATGAAGGCAGAACATCGTGTGACAACAAACTGAAACAACCTCGGGCTCGCACAAGCCAGTCTGACGACATGATCGAGAAATTGGAGAGAATTGTTTTGGGGGATCGCCGAATGACTGTTGAACAGATCGCCTCCAGAGTTGGCATTTCTGTGGGTTCTGTGCACACAATCCTGCATGACGACCTGAAAATGCAGAAAAGTGTCATTCAGGTGGGCGCCACGAATGTTGACGAACGCCCACATGGCTGCCCGTGTGGCATGTTGCTGAGCAATGTTGACGCGCAACGACAGCACGAATGGGACTTTCTTTTCGTCAGTTGTGACAATGGATGAGACGTGGATGCCATTTTTCAACCCAGAAACAAAGCGCCAGTCAGCTCAATGGAAGCACACAGATTCACCGCCACCAAAAAAATTTCGGGTAACCGCCAGTGCTGAAAAAATGATGGTGTCCATGTTCTGGGACAGCGAGGGCGTAATCCTTACCCATTGCGTTTCAAAGGGCACTATGGTAACAGGTGCATCCTACGAAAATGTTTTGAAGAACAAATTCCTTCCTACACTGCAACAAAAACGTCCGGGAAGGGCTGCGCGTGTGCTGTTTCACCAAGGCAACGCACCCGCACATCGAGCTAACGTTACGCAACAGTTTCTTCGTGATAACAACTTTGAAGTGATTCCTCCTGCTCCCTACTCACCTGACCTGGCTCCTAGTGACTTTTGGCTATTTCCAACAATGAAAGACACTCTCCGTGGCCGCACATTCACCAGCCGTGCTGCTATTGCCTCAGCGATTTTCCAGTGGTCAAAACAGACTCCTAAAGAAGCCTTCGCCGCTGCCATGGAATCATGACGTCAGCGTTGTGAAAAATGTATACGTCTGCAGGGCGATTACCTCGAGAAGTAACGCCAGTTTCATCGATTTCGGGTGAGTATTTAATTAGAAAAAAAATCGGAGGCCTTAGAACTTGAATGCACCTCGTACTGATGATGGACAGTTTCGGACTTGAGTCCAACCTCAAACCATCCATCTTCATAAGTGACTGAATACAGTTATGTATGCATGTGTGGGACAGCTATAGCAGATAATCCAAATGATAATACAGATACTTTAGCATACAATAGCCAGGTTACACAGGGCCGTGCGAAGACAAATCAGTTGTGGTTCAAATGGCTCTGAGCACTATGGGACTCAACTGCTGAGGTCATTAGTCCCCTAGAACTTAGAACTAGTTAAACCGAACTAACCTAAGGACATCACAAACATGCATGCCCGAGGCAGGATTCGAACCTGCGACCGTAGCGGTCTTGCGGTTCCAGACTGCAGCGCCTTTAACCGCACGGCCACTTCGGCCGGCACAAATCAGTTGTGTTCTCTTGTCACTATTCATTCTAAATTGTCTCCCACATGCTTAAGTATTTGTATTAGCATTTGGATTATTCGCTATGGTTGTTCCACGCAAGCATACATAACTGTACTCTGTCATTTACGAATATGGATTGTTTGAGACTGGACTCAAGTCCGGAATTGGTCGCCATCAATAAATGAAGGAGATTTCCTGATGCAAGTTCCGACAGTGTTCCAACTATTTCTTTCATTACCTATTATAATTATTTATAACTATACTTCAGCTCACAGTCATAAACATTTATAGTTTGTTGTTGCTTTTATAATTGTTTACAATTATTTTTCAGCTGCAAAACGCATTGCTGCTAACTTTCGTCCAGCAGCACACTGTTGCAGCATTTTCTACTCACCAGCACATGCCGAGATGACTAGGGGCTCCCCAGTAAGTTAACTTTTGTGCCAGCACACAGTGTTAGGGGCAGGTGGGCAGGTAGTTGAAAATAGTAATTCACATTTCCATATGTGGTCTATCTGTCGTGATCAAATTAACGCGGTCTATAGCAGCAGCACCAGCACACATTGACGTAGTTCAATAGTTTAAGAAAATAATGACAAGTGTGTGGTGAGCTTTACATCGTGTTCTCCACTGCAGTTGTGCAAGTTTCGTAGGGGGCTGCATACCACGTGTACGGCAACCCATTCGACAATACTGTGGCATCAGCCATGAATTACTAGTAGTAATAACTCTTACACTCTACCTAAAAGATGCCTCTGTGAGATTGGTCTTGTAACTCCCAGACTACTAGCAACCGCCGTTTCTGGAGTTGCAGGTAATCGTCTTTGGCTGATTGATGCCTGCTCCTTTACCTTCTAGGCTTTTTTAATGTCTCCGCTGAAATTTTCTCCAGTGTTGGCACTTCTTGGAGAAGTGTTTGTACAGAAATATGTCCTGATAATAAATTCGATTATGCACGTTTTATATAATGAACATAATGTAAATACTAACATTCTAACTCCATGTTTCGTTCTGTTTCACACCGTGGTCTGATTTTGCCCTGCACTTTAAGTAAACAAAAAAAGAACATCAATACAAAGCACCACGAGAGGAAGAAGAGTACCAAAGACGTTTCAAGATGGCGTCCTTGAACCCAATGTGTTCCAAGACAAAATTTCGCAATGTCATACAACCGAAAAATTTTCAGAACGACAGAATTAGTTGGTAGCAGTTCCTGGGACTTCGGAAGTAACATCGGACAGATTGGATGGGGTTGTTGGAACATCTGGTTCGCCTACGTCATTCACTGTGTCACTCCCCCAAAGGTTGAAGGCTCAGACAAAGCATGCATTAAGTGCAATAGTCTAGTAAGCTGTATTTAGACCGATTACCGAAGGATGGATGGATACAATATCTACCTAGCCGTTAATGCGCACATGAGGAATGATCCATTGTTTAGGTAGAAGGCACTTACTTCGTTTGCGATTTCAGTTTTTAATGATGGTAGTTTTGTTTTTTATTGGAAAAAATTATTGAAAACTTGGCAATATTTGAAAATTTGAACTTCTTTATGGAAAACCAGTTTCGCACGTTTATGGTATTTGTGGTATTATTCGGTAGTAATTTTAAAGGTCTCTGTGTGTGTTGACACAAGTGTTTGCAATAGAATACAACTGTTTCCTTGTTTTCAAGTTCTTTCCATTCCTTTAAATGGATACCTCCGTTTATACCATGGGTGGGACAAAACTGGATATTTTGCACCTATGTATGGAAGTGAAACATGGACGATAAATAGTTTGGACAAGAAGAGAATAGAAGCTTTTGAAATGTGGTGCTACAGAAGAATGCTGAAGATTAGATGGGTAGATCACATAACTAATGAGGAGGTATTGAATAGAATTGGGGAGAAGAGGAGTTTGTGGTACAACTTGATTAGAAGAAGGGATCGGTTGGTAGGACATGTTCTGAGGCATCAAGGGATCACCAATTTAGTATTGGAGGGCAGCGTGGAGGGTAAAAATCGTAGAGGGAGACCAAGAGATGAATACACTAAGCAAATCCAGAAGGATGTAGGCTGCAGTACGTACTGGGAGATGAAGCAGCTTGCACAGGATAGAGTAGCATGGAGAGCTGCATCAAACCAGTCTCAGGACTGAAGACAACAACAACATGAAAGTTGTTACGTTTAATTCCGATATGGTTTATTTTGAGCTGAAACCGGACTCGTAGAACGTTGCTGAATACATAAGAAATCAGATTAATAATCATTTGCGAACATAAATATCGTTGACAATAGTACACAATATGTGTATTAAGGTACCCGAGTTTGCCTATACATTCGCCTAAAAACTTTATACAACAATGTCAATAAACTCCTGTATACATTAGAATATCTTCCACTGACTTACAATACTCCACACTATCCACTCCTCCAGAACAACCAGCTACTTCCTGACAACCTGAGAAAAGGCAACCGTTCGCATCGTACCTACAATTTCACCAACCATGACAACCCCAATATCGATCATTTCAAGGCCTCTTGTGACCATGATCGCATTACGACCTTCGTCCCTCCCCTTGTCACCCATTTTCAAAACTTATACTCCACACCACAAATAGATTCAAATACACCAATACAGCGTACAATATTAAAACCACTGTTATTAACAACGCCCGCCCATAATGCCATTACATGCCATCACCTTAAGGAAAATTCTTCTTTCTGGAAACATTATCATCCTTACACAACAGCACCATTTACTCAGGTTTCTAATCGGAGCTGTGGAAGACCAGACTCCTACTTCTCCTCAGACTCAATAATAACCCAGAGAACCGTCATCCTACTGATCCATTTGCCTTACGTCAATCTTCAGCAAGGCCCTTCGATCTATCCTCACCCCTCCCGCCATATGTTACAGTACTATACAGCCCACCTTGCCTTCAGCATCTAGCTTCCTTTGCCTTCAAGCCTTCTTCAACACTGAATCAAATTTACACAACTTCTCTAACATTTGAAACATATTGACCTCTCTTATATCTAAACGTCATTTCCAGCAACCTACACTCTACCCCAGTTTTGAGCGAGCTGCCACTCTGTACCAACACGTCCCACCCTTCCTATATGTGCACTCACTTCAAAGCTTTTCAAAAGGAATTTAAATCGCCTTACCCTCCCAAACTGCAGAAGCTCTTCCCAAGAAGAACGCCACTTTCCAATACTTAACCAACTTTCCCTACCCATCTCATCTCAAAAAAAAGTTCCAGCTCACCCCCTCCTGGCCCAAATGACATTGCAGTCTTGCGGCATTGTGTATTGTCGGTGAGACAATTCATCCATTAGGTTAAAACGTAATGGGGAGTCGAGGAGGCTCAGTTGGGGAAGCAGCAACCGTTTGAAACTGCTAAACTTGTGAATCACCATATGTGACGTCACGTGTGCTCCACTGCTGTTGAAATAGCTCGTTAATGTTTTATAAATATTAGACTTCATTTACCAATTTTAAAGTTTATTTGTGTTAATATTTGCCGTAAAAGTAACTTATTAGTGGATTTTCATTAATATAAGTCTTTCTTCCTGTGTTATTGACTCGGGTGGTCTATTATTTGTGAGTGTGCTTTCGTCGTTCGTCTAAGCCTCGCGCCTCCGTAGTGTGTTTACAGTTTGCGGCGTGCACTGCAGCTGTAGCGGTTATAAGCTAAGTACTGACAAACTTATCTGTGCTCTGTAATACAGTTATTAAATTTAATAGATTTCTGTGGTGTTGCTTGCCGTTTGTGGCGAAATAACGAATAAACTTTTGTAATCGTTCGCTCACTGTGTTTTATAGAGTTTTCTGTGTGTTGAAATCGTTTAGTAAATTTCGTGCTTTAGTTTTCAACTGACGTTTGTTATTCTTTCTAGTGAAGCATTTCAGTAAAATTTTCATTCAGTGTTTTAATTTCGCTTAGCGTTACAGTGGTCGTTTTAATTTTTTGGTTTTAGCTAATAATTTTGTGAAGTTTTGCTGGTATTGGTATCGGCAGTGTTGTAGTAGTATTAATACAAGTAGGCTGTTTAGGTCATGTATAATTTTTCTAAGGGGACGTTTCACAAGTAGCTGCTTTCTTAGTAGGCAGAGAATTTCGAGACCATTATTGTTAGTTCTTAAATAGTTCTACTGGTGTAACTGAACTTTGGTAACTTAGACGTATAGTTCTTTTTTCAGCAACTGTAAAATTTTACCATGAGTGAAAAGTGTGGGCTCTGTCGTAGGTTTGTGAGTAGTGGATTACGGTGTGGGATTTGATCAAAGTATTTTCATTGGGGGGAATGTAGTGGGGAAGCCAGTGGTCATTTTAGGGAGATCCTCTCCTGGGAATGCAGAATCTGTAGTAGAAACAAGTTAATAGAGGAGCAGGAGCGTAAGGTCTGTGCCCTACAGGTGCAGTTACAATGCGCAAAGGAGGAACTAGATAGGTTGAGGAGGGTGAAGGGTGGTGGGTAATGGGAACTGGTAGTTTGCAAGAAGGTAGCTAGAAAGAGGAGGCATTCAGACAGTTTTACTTTGCATACATGCAATAGATACGACCAACTGTCAGAGTTCAGTGGAGAGGAGCCTCGTGTATCTGTAGATGTAGGTAACTTGCAGCAGTCCTCAGCAATTAGGAGGCCTAGGTTAGTTGCAAAGTCTAGCAGAAAGAAGGTTCTGCTGCTAGATAGTTCCCACAGTAGAGGTGTGGGCCAGCAGTTGCAGGAAGTGTTGGGGAGTGAGTACCAGGTCACCAGCATTGTGAAGCCTAGTGCAGGGTTGGCTCAGGTGACTGAAAGCATAGGGGAGTTATGTAAGAATTTTACGAAGGAGGATCAGGTAGTGGTAGTGGGTGGAGCAGGGAACAGTCTCGATAGGGACAGGGAATATGACGTCAGTGGTGACTTGGTTCAGACAGCCACTCAAACTGGTGGCTCTAATGTGCATTTCGTGCAACTGTTTCAGCGTCATGATGGGCATCACCTTAATGCGGTTGTTAGGCGTGTTAATGTGGGGCTGGGAAGGGCACTGATGGCGGAGGGCATGGATCACATCTCAGTGGTGCCAGTTGGGTCTATCAGTAGATGGGGTTTCACTAGGAATGGCCTGCACCTCAGTAGGTATGGGAAAGGGAGGCTGGATAAGCTTATAGGTGACAGTGTAGTGGGTGGTGGTGGTAGTGGTGTCACTTATGAAAAATTCCTGTAGTAGTTGGTGTTAGAGCTGCACCTTTTTTAGACTGAAGTTTGCTGATAAAGGAAGTGCCTCTAACTAAGGGCTCACCTCCAGACGATGTAATGTTTCCAAGTAGAGAAGGTATTAGCATATTTCATCAAAATATAAGAGGTATTAGAGATAAAGTTAGTGAACTGCTTATAGATGTTAAATTATTGGTATATCAGAGCACAACATAAATAATCTGATAATTCAGAGGCTTCCTTTACCAGGCTACAGATTAGCTGGCTGTTTCTCAAGGAGTTACTTGCGGGGTGGGGGAGTGGGTCTGTACGTAAAAAACAGTATTTCATTTGAGTCCATAAACATATCACGACACTGCACTGAACAGATATTTGAAAGTTGTGCAACATTGGTTGAATTTAGTGAAACTAAACTTCTAATTGCTGTTGTTTATAGGTCCCCTAACTCCGACTTCAGACCATTTTTGCTTAAGCTAGAGAGGGTTCTTGATTCAATTGTAGGAAGTACCAGAAAGTAGTTATGTGGTGACTTCAATATTAATTTTGTATATTATTGTGCAAGAAAAAGGATGTTGGTAGATCTCCTAAATTCAGATGATCTGATGCAAACTGCATTTTTTCCAACTAGGGTGCAGGGGAACAGTGGCACAGTCATAGACAATATTTTTATTCATTCTTCATTACTAGATGGGCATTCTGTTAGTAAAAGGGTGAATGGCCTTTCAGACCATGATGCACAAATTTTAACACTAAAAGGTTTTTGTACTTAAACCAATGTCATATTTAATTAAAAACTACGTAGGAAAGTTAATCCAACAGCAATAGAGAGTTTTTTAAAACTTGTCAAGGAACAAGAGTGGCAAGATGTTTATAGTGCCGATAATATAGATGATAAATACAATGCTTTCCATAACACATTTCTCATGCTCTTTGAGAGTTGCTTTCCATTAGAACATTCTAAACGGGGTACTAGCAGTAATGGACAGCCCGGTTGGCTGATTAGTTGGATAAGGATATCATGTAGAACAAAGCGGGAATTATATCAAAATGTTAGAAGTAGTCACAATCAAGCTACAGTAGCCCATTACAAACAGTATTGTAATGTGCTTAAAAATGTTATTAGCAAGGCAAAAAGTATATGGTATGCAAATAGAATAGCACAGGATAAAATTAAAGCCATATGGTCAGCTGTGAAGGAAGTGTCTGGTCAGTAGCACAAGGTCGATGATATAAAGTCAGTTCGCAGTAATAATATTTCTGTTACTGATAAATCAGATATATCTACAGTATTTAACAATCATTTTCTGAGCATTGCTGGTGAATTAAATAAAAATTTAGTTTCTACAGGAAATCTTATAAATTTCTTAGCAAATGCCTTTCCGAGATTGACGTCTGAAATACTCCTATGTGATACAGACAAGGGGGAGATTGAGTCAATAATTAAATCGCTGAAGACTAAGGGCTCTCATGGTTATGATGGAGTGTCTAGCAGAATATTAAAGTACTGTGCAGCACATGTTAGCCCTGTATTTAGCCATATTTGTAATGGTTAGTTTCCTGAGCGATTAAAGTACTCAGTAGTAAAGCCGCTTTATAATAAGGGAGAAAGGGATAATGTAGATGATTTTAGACCTCTTTCTATGCTATCAGTGTTTGCAAAAGTTATCAAAAAGGCTGTGTATGTAAGGTTAATTGATTATTTTATATCACACAATTTGCTATCAAATGTACAGTTCGGCTTTAGAAGTCGTTTGACAACTGAAAATGCTATATTCTCTTTTCTCTGTGAGGTACTGGATGGGCTAAACAAAAAGTTTCGAGCGCTTGGCGTTTTTTTTTTTATTTAACTAAGGCATTTGATTGTGTTGATCACAAAATATTGCTCCAGAAGTCCGACCATTACTCCCATACGGGGAGTAGCTTACAATTGGTTCACCTCTTACTTTAGCAACAGGCAGCAAAAGGTCATTATTCACAATTTTGATAACGGCTGTGATGTGGGATCTGAGTGGGGTCCTGTCAAGTGGGGGGTGCCCCAGGGATCAGTGTTGGGGCCACTCCTGTTCCTCATTTATATAAATGATATGCCCTCTAGTAATACGGGTAACTCTAAAATATTTCTGTTTGCTGATGACACTAACTTGGTAGTAAATGATGTTGTGTGCAACATTGGCTCTGTTTCAAATAGTGCAGTACATGATCTCAGTTCATGGCTTGTAAGAAATAAACTAACGTTAAATCACAGTAAGACTCAGTTTTTACAGTTTCTAACACACTATTCAACAAAACCTGACGTTTTAATCTCACAGAATGGGCATGTGATTAGTGAAACTGAACAGTTCAAATTTCTTGGTGTTCAGATGCATAGTAAGCTGTCGTGGAAAGCCCACATTCGGGGTCTTGTTCAAAGACTTAATACTGCCATTTTCACTATTCGAACGGTATCAAAAGTGAGTGAATCTTCGACACGTAAATTAGTCTACTTTGGTTATTTTCATTCACTTACGTCGTACGGTATTGTGTTTTGCGGTAACTCTTCCCATTCTAGAAGGATATTTTTGGCTCAGGAACGGGCGGTTCCGGCAATAAGTGGTGTGAGTTCACGAACCTCTTGTCGACCTCTGTTCACGAGTCTGGGTATTTTGACATTGGCCTCTCAATATGTATATTCCTTATTGTCGTTTCTTGTTACCAATATTAGTTTATTTCCGAGAATAAGCAGCTTTCACCCGGTTAATACTCGGCAAAAATCAAACCATTTGGATCGGACTTCCTTAACTCTAGTGAAAATAGGTGTGCAGTATACTGCTGCATCCATTTTCAGTAAGCTGCCACTCGAATTCAAAAATCTTAGCAGTAATCCACGCGCTTTCAAATCGAGACTGAAGAGTTTCCTCATGGGTCACTCCTTCTATTCAGTCGATGAGTTCCTTGAAAAATTAAGCTGATTCTTATTGTATTGCTGATAGCGTTTACTTAAACTTATGGACTGACTTTTTTTCAGGTTCATGAACATTTATTTTGATCTTTTATTACTTTTATGTTGTAAGTTCATGTACTGACACGTTCCATGACCTTGGAGATTTGCTCCTCAATTTGGTCCTACGGAACTTGACGTGTAAATAAATAAATAAATAAATATATATATATATATATATATATATATATATAATCTCCTTTTTTCACGCATCAGGCTTCCTTAAACAACGCTGTCATCTCGTCATGACATGCAAGGTTGACTGTGGACACGTTTTTGGTGAGTGGGTGGGAGTTTGAACACTATAATACAGTCTTACTCTTGGACTTCTCTGAACATTCCTTGCACTGCTTACAATTCAAACTTTCCAGTCACATTGATATGATCACCCGTCAAAAGCCTAAATAACTATCTTCTGCAGCGTGGAAAAGGGTCAGAGGGATTCTCGAAGATACCGAGAGGGCTATGGAGCCATGACGACTCCAGTGCTGTGATCAGCTAAATTTGGTTTACCGACTGATCATCCGTGATTCGAACAGCGCCATCGGGGTGGACCCACAGATTCTCGACTGCGTTCAGATCCGAGAGGGTATGGTGTTCTTCGAAACATGCGTGTATATTGCGAGCTGTGTGACATGTTGCATTGTCCTTTTCATAGATGCCATCGTTCTAGATATGGTAGAAGCTGTGAAGGAGTTGTAAGGGGCCGAGCTAACACCAATTCAGACAGCCTTTAAAACGATTTTATTAACAAATAATTCTTACTCAATAGTTGTTAGAAAACATTGTTCAGCCCCTTTATACGAGTGCCAAATTTGGGCCCAAAGCAATTATAACACCACTTAAAAATTTCAACTCAACCTCGATATCTATTTGTGATAAAAGTTTAAAATGCCCGCGTCTATTGCAAAAATGCATGTAGTAATCTTTAAAACAATTTATAATTACAAACTGACAACAATTCAAACCTTAAAACAGTAGTCAGATAAGTCCAGTTTAACAATAAGCATTTGAAACAGACATCAAATCACAGCGTGACTCCCTTGTATTGTATTGTATGGAACTGGGGATCTAGAAACGGAGAGGATTCGTCCCTGCCGTAGAAGCAGTCCACTCACCCTACCGCCGCCCAAACCGAACCCAGGGTTATTGTGCGGTTCTGCCCCCAATGGACCCCTACCCTCCCCCCCCCCCCCCTTCCGCCAGGAGCGTTTCACACCAGACGGGTGTACATCGAAATGTTTACGTGGTAGAGTAATTATGGTGTGCCCGTACGTGGCGACAGTGTTTTCACAGCAATGGCTGACATATTGTATCTGAGGCGGAGTGAGGGGAACCAGCCTGCATTCGCCGAGGCAGGTGGAAAACCGCCATAAAAACCATCCACGGTCTGGCCGGCACACCGGACCTTGACACTGATCCGCGGGGCGGATTCGTGACGGGGACCGGCACCCCTTCCCGTCCGGAAAGCGGTGCATTAGACCACACGGCTAATCAGGTGGGCGCAGGACCCCGTTATAAGAAGTTTTGTGCACGCCGGTTCTTCTCGTGCCACAGTTTAGAACTTGCTCATTTACTGAACCGGAGTACCGCACAGTTTCAAACAAGTTTAGGTGCATACTTTTTCAGATGAAGGCCAAATTAAGAGGCGCGAATAGTTCAATTACAGAAGCTGATTACTTAACTCGACAACAAATCTGCAGCATCAGAATTCATCAGCTGCTACCTGAGTGGGTTAACAGAGCCGTAATCTGCCCATCTTATTTCATTTCACACGTCAGATTTGCGAGCACTTCCTGTAAATACATTATACGCATCATTAAATTGGCGTGATAAGAGCTGAAACATAAATGAGTTACCATTGGTCCCACGCTTGCGTACAGTAATAGGCACCATAAGGACAAACTCAGTGACAGCCTCGTAAAAGGAACGGTTAAAAGGAACAAATGGCCAGTCACGAAATAGTGGAACTAATGGCACACCACAAGAGCAGACTCCATTACAGTCTTGTAAGATGAACAACTAAAACACACAGATGGGCAAGTTACTCAACTTCACATGGAGTTATCCAGTACTCGTGTGTAAATACAACCAGGGCTCAGCGACAGTGTAGAGACGGCCGTACAGACCTCCAACCGTTGCTTTAACCCCCGATCTCCTTCGGGCAACACCAGTATTACGGAACCGAAACGCTCTTGCGTGCAAAAGGGGAGCTCATTTCCAAATTTCAACTCCCAAACAACGGCTCCCAAGCACAACTAGGCCTCGCTACCACTCTTGGTGCGGCCAGGTCTTTATGCGGCACATACACGGGCTGCTCCCAGCACACGGCCTCGCTCGCTACCTTCCTCGTGCCGCTGATAACTCAAGACTCCTCCGCTGCTCGAGCCACGCCGCCTCGCGGATCACATTCGCACCATAACCCTCTCAAAGAGATTCTACACAACCAGCGATTCCACCAGAAAGACTCAAAGTCGAAAAATACCAAACTTTGCGGAAGATTTCGACGCACGGCACAGTTCTGACAGAAAACAGACTGGTTTTTGGGGTAAACATGGTCCCCAAGGATAGATACTTACTTGTATTGGTATACTGTGCCTTTCGAAATGAGGAGATTACCCACTGGATGTCACGAACACATTCCCCAGACCATAACGCTCCCTAATCCTGTCTAGGCATTACCGACAATTGTAGTGGATATTTGCCGTCTGTCAGATGGAGCACAAACCGTGATTCATTTGGACAGCCTACCTGTCGCCACTCAATAGACGTCCAGTTACTGTTCTGGAGTGCAAATTCCAACCTTCGTCGCTGATTAACAGCAGTCAGCATATGGGCATCAACCAGGCACTTGTTGCGGAGGCCAATATGCGGCAGCGTTCGCTGACCGGTCGTAGGAAGGACACTGTTGGTAGCCCCTTGATGCATCTGAGCGGTCAGTTTTTCAGCAGCTGCACGTCTGTCCGTCCTCATACGTCTCTGCAGCCGTCGTTTCTCCCTGTCGTCTGACTTCTGGGTGCACCACAGTTGCCCCGACGCCAGTTTTGGAGAGCGCCATTTTGCCATACACGGTATACTTTAACTACGGTGGCACGTGAATAGCTTACAAACTTTTCCGTTTCCGAAATGCTTCCTCTCTTGGGCCGAAAGCCCTTTTGGACGCCAGTTAAATCGCTCCGTTTTCCCGATACGACAACGACTGCACTGTTTTTCCGTGTCCCTCGGACGCTCTTTATATACACTCTTCTGTTAGTGCTGTCTCCTGCCGAATGTGAGTGAATAGAACATAGGAAGGAGGTGGTCGCTTTAAACTGACTGGATTGTCTACTTTTTCGAAGTGTATTCTGCGGTATTGCTGTCTTCGTAAGCAGTGGGTCACGCCAGAAGTATACTAATATAGCCGCCGTCGGCGGATAAGAAAATCTCAGAGTGTGAGTTATAGCGTTTTTATTTAAAGTGTTTCTTCAAAATTTACAAAACAATATTCGTGAGGTAGGACTGATCCTCCAAGCCTACCAATAACTAAATTAGAGATTCTTCCAAACATAAACTGTCTGTAGTAACCATACAACTTCACCAAACCAAGTCCCGGGCGTCTCGTGAAGAGCGGCGCGGAGTCCACGTTGCCGTCACCTGAGTCCGAGGACGAGTAGAGTGCCTGCGGGGATGGCTCCAGTACGCTGGCGGCGGTGGACGATGACGCGGCGGCTACGATGACACCAGTGGGCTCGCTCGGCGTGATCTGCCTCTCCAGGCTCCTGCGCCAGCCTAAATACTGCTTGGCGCATGGATATGGCTGGCTCTATTTGCAGTCACGTGTCGAGCGGAAGGAAAGAAGTTCGCGGCTGTAGCGACCTCTGGCTGCGCCGTGGACGCCTCCTGGTGGTCTCTGGGAAGCGTCTGTGTTTCCGGGACGACCGGCCAGGCTGACCCCTACTCGGTCCGGGGCTCGCTGTACCGGTCTGCTTCGCGGGAAGCGAGAGTTGCAGGCGCTTAGTCTGGACACAGTATATACTGATTTCTGTTGAATTTGATCAAACCTGTAAACAAAATTCTGTTCGTTAATTGATCCAAACTACTTATTTTAAAAAATTTTGTTACAATTTTATAAATTTTGTGCATAGAGAAACAAATTTACTTTTCTTATTCATAACTAGTACTTCGTAAGCTTTGATGTCGATGACTTTAATAAAATGAGTGGTGCCGATTTTTTGTGTTTACCTCAGCCAACCACTCCGTTTCTCCTTACAAGCAAAATTCTTATGTTTCACTGTCAGCCGAGAGCGACTCATCTGAGCTTTTGGTGCCGCTTTTGATAGGGTTGATTGTTGCTGGATACGATTTCATTTTGTAGTGTTTCAAAAATGGTAGCGATGGAGGTACAGGACTCAGCTTATCTACATGAGGAAGAGGTAAAGTATAAAGTTATAGTCCCGAGTAGAGAATTAGGTGTTACCATGCTCCGGCAGTTGTGTCAGGTCACTAGGAACTGATGTGGACAGAATTTTTGATTCTGATGTGGTGAGTGCAGCCGTCGGAGCAATTGATTATATTTGGAGCCGGTTTTCCTCGCTTGTTTCCCTTTTCTTGGGTGCAGTGACTCTTCTGGTAGTCAATAATTCGAACACAATGAATCATTATATTGGTCGAATTAATGACCTGAGAGTGTGCTAGTCAAGGAAAGTACGATAAAACTGGTACTGATCTACACAGGTAGAGGGCAGTGGTTATTTGCTGACGAATTAAGAGATTATTTTATAATGTCAGGGAGGCTGGTATTAAGCTGAAAGTGATGGTAGGATGGGATGTAAAGTGATACGTGATGGTAGACCAAGTAAAGTCACTGCAAAAGTCAATAATCCTCATCTGGCCTTACTGGAGGGTATTACTTTTTTTTCTATAGATACATGTCAGGGCACACTGGACATTAAGTATTTCCGTACCCAGGCCCAGGATAAAGTATGTGAACTAGGGTAACCATCTCCAGTTATTATCCATCACGGTAAGTGGTGGGCTCCTCCAGTGGATTAAGGAAGTCCTAACTGAAGGAAAGAGAATTAGTGGCTTACGTCAAAGACCCATAACTGAAGGAACGACGGTCAATGTTTTCTGACAAAGACATGTGCGGAAATCATACGTAAATGGGCACTTCAGGAACTGGTTCACCTAAACTATCCCTCTGAAGAAGGGAGGCATGGATGTGTGAGTCATTATGTAGAAAGTGTGAAGGAGAACGTGAGGGCATTCTGCTTACCTTATAATGAACGTGGGGTACAGAGGTGTGACGGAAATGTGGAAACACCGCGAGAAATGCACACTTGAATATACGAGGGCCGCTCCAAAGGAAATGCACACAAATTTTTTTTTATAAAATAAGTCTTTTATTCTACATGTTTGAAAGTTTTACAGAGTGTAGATATATCCTTTAGGAACAATATTTTAATTTCTCCACATAATTTCCATCCCTCTCAACTGCCTTACGCCATCTTGGAACCAGCGCCTGTATACCCGCAAGATAAAATTCTGGATCAACCTGTTGGAGCCACTGTTTGGCAGCGTGCACAATGGAGTCATCATCTTCAAACCTTGTTCCATGAAGAGACTCTTTCAATTTCCCAACCAGATGATAGTCACATGGAGCCAGGTCAGCACTGAAAGGCGGGTGTTTTAGTGTTGTCCACCCGAGTTTTGTGATCGCTTCCATGGTTTCTTGATTGACATGTGGCCGTGCATTGTCGTGCAACAGCAGAACATCCTGCTTTTTCCGCTGTGGTCGAACACGACGCAGTCGAGCTTGAAGTTTCTTCAGTGTCATCACGTATGCATCAGAATTTATGGTGGTTCCACTTGGCATGATGTCCACAAGCAAGAGTCCTTCGGAATCGAAAAACACCGTAGCCATAACTTTTCCAACAGAAGGTGGGGATTTGAATTTTTTTTCTTGGGTGAATTTGCATGATGCCACTTGTTATAACCAGGAAAAACACAATAACCTCGTCAGTCTGGTTTATTAAATCACAAATCACTTTTTAACAATTATGTTAGCCAAGCGTCTACCCAGGCTCACACTCAGAAGTAATGCATAATTAAAGTTTGGTTATACCAATGTCCAAATGTGCATAGTGGGGTGCACGTTCCGTGATTATTCCCAAGTCCAGTGAAGTTCAGTCTCTCCAAATGAAGTCGCTAGATTTCCGCCGAGCAGACAGGTAACCTCGAGTGGTGCGGGGAGTCATCCACAAGCAGCTGGAACACGGTGTACTGCACTTCACGATGAGAACTGTCGTTTGCGGCGGCGGCCGGGTTTATATAAGATTTGCTAGTTAATGGAGCCGTCGGCTGGGGTCGCTGTTTTCCAGGGAAAACCAATCGCAATGTTTCCCGGCGTAGCCAATTGCTGTGTGCTGACAAACGCGCGCGCGCGAAGGCGGTCAGCGATGGTAGCCGCGAGCCGCCCGGAGAAGTGCGGCCAGCGATGTATTTCTCGGCCACGTAAGGGAGCGTGCGTGTGAAGACGGCCAGCGATGGAAGCAGCGGGCCGCCCAGAGAAGTGCGGCCAGCGATGTATTTGGCGGCCGCGTACTGGAGCGCGTTGTTCGGTGTTTGTTAGAAGTGGTGTATACCACACCCCTTCCCCCGTGGGGAAGCGCGGAAACATTGGCTGCGAATGAACGCCACGTCCATGGCGTCCTCCTCCTCCGAAACCTCGGCGTCGGCGGTGAGACTGGGCACAGGAGCATACGGGCGAAAACGCCCCGGCCGGGAGCGAATGTTATAGCGTGCGGACCGCGGCAGCAGAGGAGGCCGTGCAGGGGGAACCAGTGGCATGTCTGCATCGGAATCCGGAGTGACCTGGGGGTGGCGATCGGGGGAGACCTCGAGTCCCCGACTGGCTGTGTCTGAGCCTGGTCCACGTCCGGGGAAAGAAGCTCTGGCTGGGAGGCGTCGTCCGTGAGCCGACCGGGGGCCACCTGCGAGGACCACCCTGGCGTGTCCTCCTCTGGTTGGCGCGGGGAATCAGGGGACGCAGGGGACGGGAGGAGAATATGCCGAGGGGGGGAGGAGAAAAACGATGGGGAAGGCAGGCGAGGGCGAAGCTGATTGGCATGTCGAAGTACCTCCCGGTCGGGAAGTTGAACTCGGAATACTTTCCTGCCCCTGCCCTGGATGATGGTGGCCGGAATCCAGGCTGGTTGTTGGCCGAAGCCCTTCGCCCACACCAGAGTACCTGGGCGGAAACGAGAAGCAGACAGCGACGGAGCCAACCGAGGTGTCGGCAGAAGCAGGTTCAAGAGGGTCCGGGGCTGCCGTCCGTGAAGAAGTTCCGCCGGGCTTTTATCTCCGATGGGCGTAGACCTGTAACTGCTCAAGAAAAAAGTAAGAGATGCGTCGGGGGAGTGATCCTGGAGGTATTTCTTCATCTGCGTTTTGAAGGTGCGGACCATCCTCTCTGCCTCGCCATTAGATTGAGGATGGAAGGGGGGCGTCGGAATGTGGCGAATGCCATGCCGGGCACAGAAAACCCGAAAATCCTCACTGCGGAACTGCGGACCGTTATCCGAGACGAGAACCTCCGGCAGACCTTCAATGGCAAATATTTTTTCTAAGGCTGCAATAGTGGTGGAGGTGGAAACGGAGCTGCAGCGGACAATATATGGAAACCTGGAATATGCGTCGACGACAATAAAAAACATGGCATTAAACACCGGCCCAGCAAAATCAACGTGCACCCGTTCCCAAGGGCAAGCACATGGTGGCCAAGAGGCAAAGGAGTGTCGTGGAGCTGCCTCCTGGCGTTGGCAGGAGGGACACGCCTGCGTGAGGCGTTCAATCTCCTGAGTCATAGCGGGCCAGTATGTGAACCGGCGAGCCAAAAGCTTCGTCCGGGATATCCCCCAATGACCTTGGTGTAACAGGTGCAGAACGTGTTGACGTAAAGACTGCGGAATGACGACCCGTGGATGTCCGTCGTCCGAAAGAAGTAGAAGGACCCCATCAACCAACTGAAGCTGATGGCGGACAGTAAAGAACTGACGAAACGCCGCAGAAGCCGTGGGAGGCGGTCGTTCGGGTCATCCATTACGCACGTGACGACAGACTTGTCGGAGCGCCTCGTCGTGACTGGTTGCGTCCGCTACCCGAGAGCTGGTAATGGGAAACGCCTCTACTGCGGCCTGTGCTTCTTCGTCTACGTAAAAACACAGAATTTCCTCTTTGTCGAAATCCGAATCCGGTCCCCATGGAAGGCGGGAGAGGGCATCAGCGTTGGCATGCTCGGTTGTGTTGCGAAAGTGGATTTCATACTGGTATCGTGCCAAAAACAAAGCCCAGCGCTGAAGACGGTGAGCAGTCCGGTCAGGGATCTTTGCTGCAGGATTGAATAACGATATGAGGTGAAACTTTGTACCATACACAAAAACATGGAACTTCTTTAAGGCGCAGATTATGGCCAGAGCCTCTTTTTCAATTTGGGAATACCGGCGTTGCGTATCGGTTAATGTTTTCGATGCATAGGCCACAGGGTGCTCCGACCCATCTGCCTCCCTGTGAGTCAGGACCGCCCCGATGCCTGTATCCGAGGCATCCGTTGCAATGACGATTTGCTTAGTAGGGTCAAAACGTGCGAGGCACGGGGCCTGCAGTAATTGGGATTTCAACCTGTGCAAGGCGCGGTCGTATGTCGGCGTCCACTCGAAAGGAACCCCTTTTTTGCATAACTGAGACAAGGAGGCAGTTGCCGTCGCAGCTGCGGGTAAGAATTTTCGGTAATATGAAATCTTCCCCAGAAAGGAACAAACTTGCGTCATCGTTGTAGGTCGTGGCAGCTTGATAATGGCTTCTATATGTTTCTCTAACGGACGAACACCCGAACAGGAAATGACGTGGCCTAGGTACTCAATTTCAGGTTGGAAAAAACAACATTTTTCTTTCCTATATTTTAGGCCAGCCTCCCGTAAGACATGGAATGAAGATTGCAGGTTGTGAAGGTGTTCCTCCGTCGTACGATCCGTCACCACGATGTCGTCCAAATAGTTAATGCATCCATCCACTTTAAGGACTAATTGTTCCAAAAACCGCTGGAAAATAGCAGGGGCACTGGCTGTCCCAAACATAAAGCGTTTCAGACGATATAACCCGTGCGGTGTGTTGAGGGTCAGGAACTGCTGAGATGCGGCATCAAGTGGGAGTTGTAGGTATGCTTCAGCGAGGTCTATTTTCGAGAAGAATTTTCCACCCTTCAATTTGGACAGCAACTCCTCCGGCTTTGGAATAGGATATGTCCCGATCTCTGATTGGCCGTTAACTGTTATTTTAAAATCGCCGCAGAGACGGAGCTGCCCTGACGGCTTCCGAACAACGACAAGGCGAGTAGCCCACTGACTAGAAGGAATAGGCTCAAGAACGCCACTTGCTGTGAGGCGGTCCAACTCCTTATTCACTTGATCTCTGAGAGCTGAAGGAACGGCACGGGCACGAAAATACCGAGGCCGCGCATTCCGTTTCAGTGTGATGTGTGCCTCAAAATTCTTTGCGGAACCGAGGCCAGGGGTGAACAGGTCTGCATAATCCTGGCAAAGCCTGTCCAGATCCGAGTACGGAACCTCGTCCGACACCAAATTCACAGAATCGTCGATTGAAAAACCAAATTTCCGAAATGCGTCCAGCCCAAATAAATTCTCAGAGGAATCCCTGTTAACGACTAAGAAGGTGACCTGGCGGGTGACATTCCAGTATGTCGTCGGCAAGTCGACTTGACCGCGGACTGGAATGGAATGTTTCCCATACGCCATGAGGCGTCGCTGCGTGTCGTGCAAGGGAGGAGCGCCAAGTCTCAAATATGTGGCGTAATTTAGAATGCTCACGGCTGCGCCAGTGTCGACCTGTAATTGAATCGGTTTTTCCGCAATCAGGACTTCAATAAAAAGCCTATTGGTGGTCTCCTGATGATCGATAGTGGCGACCAGATTAACATCCATCGGAAGATCCGAAGGTTGCTGCGGCCGGCGGGACTTTCGACAAACAGAAGCTAAATGGCCCTCGGAAGAACATTTGTAGCAAAACGCCCATCGATCAGGACAGTCATCTCGTTGATGTTTTTTAAAACAATCAGGACACGATGGCAAACGTTTTGGCACCCACGACCGGTTTGAGCGGTTGGAGCGAGGTGGCGGACGGTTCTGCTGAGTGGACCGGAGGCCTGCCCGCACTATCGCTATTTCGGAATCATCACTCGGGCGGGCCTTAGCCGCCGGCTCTGATGTGTTTACATTGACTGGTGCAATGTCGACCCATGATTCTAGTTTCTTGCCTGCTGCACGGGTCACCTCGAAGCTTTGTGCCAAGTCCAAGACTTTATCCAATGAGGAGTCGACGAGCTGAAGGGCCTCATGTTGGAACTCCCTGTCTGGCGTACCCCTGATTATCATGTCCCGGATCATTTATTCGGCGTAGGAGTCCTTATTTTTAGAGGTAACAAAGTGACATCGTCGCCCCAAACCTTGCAATTCCGCTGCCCACTCTCTATGCGTCTGATTCGGCTGTTTCTTGCATTGGTAAAAGGCGACTCGAGATGAAATAACATGAGTATGGCGCTGGTAATATATAGTGAGCAACGAGCGAATCTCGGCAAAAGTCAGCTCCAAAGGTTTTGATAAGGTGGCCAGTTTGCACAAGAGCCGATAAAAGGTTTAGACCAAGACAAAGACAAAGATTTCATGAGGCCAACGTCAGTTACCTTGAAAGCATGGAAATGTTCCAGCAATCGGGATTCGTAGGCTTCCCAGTCCTCTAACGTTTCTTCAAAAGACGGAAGCGGCGGTACTTGCTGCGTGGCCTGCGTCTGCATGAACCCTCGTATAAGTGGCTGGAGGGTGTTGAGTAGCAGCGTGTGGTTCTCGTCCTGCTGCTGGAGAAGTTTCTTGAGGAGATCTTCCAACGTCACCTGGTGCGTGCTCGTCGCCATTTTATTGTGTTATAACCAGGAATAACACAATAACCTCGTCAGTCTGGTTTATTAAATCACAAATCACTTTTTAACAATTATGTTAGCCAAGCGTCTACCCGGGCTCACACTCAGAAGTAATGCATAATTAAAGTTTGGTTATACCAATGTCCAAATGTGCATAGTGGGGTGCACGTTCCGTGATTATTCCCAAGTCCAGTGAAGTTCAGTCTCTCCAAGTGAAGTCACTAGATTTCCGCCGAGCAGACAGGTACCGTCGAGTGATGCGGGGAGTCATCCACAAGCAGCTGGAACACGGCGTACTGCACTTCACGATGAGAACTGTCGTTTGCGGCGGCGGCCGGGTTTATATAAGGCTTGCTAGTTAATGGATCCGTCGGCTGGGGTCGCTGTTTTCCAGGGAAAACCAATAGCAATGTTTCCTGGCGTAGCCAATTGCTGTGTGCTGACCAACGCGCGCGCGCGAAGGCGGCCAGCGATGGTAGCCGCGAGCCGCCCGGAGAAGTGCGGCCAGCGATGTATTTCTAGGCCACGTAAGGGAGCGTGCGTGTGAAGACGGCCAGCGATGGAAGCAGCGGGCCGCCCAGAGAAGTGCGGCCAGCGATGTATTTGGCGGCCGCGTACTGGAGCGCGTTGTTCGGTGTTTGTTAGAAGTGGTGTATACCACACCACTCCATTGATTGCCTCTTCGTCTCTGGTGAAAAATGATGGAGCCATGTTTCATCACCTGCCACAATTCTTCCAAGAAATTCATCTCCACCATTCTCGCACTGTTCCAAAAGTTCGCTGCATACCGTTTTTCTTGTTTCTTTGTGAGCCACTGTCAACAACCTGGGAACCCACCTGGCACAAACCTTTTTCAACGCCAACACTTTCAGTACTCTGCAAACACTTCCTTCCGCTATCCCAACGTAGCGTGACAATTCGTTCACTGCGATGGTTCAAATGGCTCTGAGCACTATGGGACTTAACATCTATGGTCATCAGTCCCCTACAACTTAGAACTACTTAAGCCTAACTAACATAAGGACATCACACAACACCCAGTCATCACGAGGCAGTGAAAATCCCTGACCCCGCCGGGAATCGAACCCGGGAACCCGGGCGCGGGAAGCGAGAACGTTACCGTCACTGTGATGAGTCTGTCAGCAGTCACCAATTCGTTAACTCCTTGCACATTGTCTGGAGTGTGTGCAGTACGAGACCTGCCGCTGCGAGGACAATCCTCAATATTTCCGTGCCCGCTTTTATCACGTAACCTGCTTGCCCACCGATTAACTGTACTGCGATTGACAGCAGCACCACCATACACCTTTTTCAACCTCTTGTGGATGTTTCCCACTGCCTCGTTTTCACAGCACAGGAATTCTATGACAGCACGTTGCTTCTGACGAACGTCAAGTGTAGCAGCCATCTTGAAGACATGCTGTGACGGCGTCACTCACGGCAATAGGTTGAACTAAGTTTGAAAACAAGCGGGAAGGATATATCTACACACTGTAAAACTGTCACACATGCAGAATGAAAACTGTATTTTTACAAAAATAGTGTGCATTTCTTTTGGAGTGACCCTCGTAGATGAAGACGCTAGTCAAGCCCATAGGTTGCGCAATTGTATTTGAGCACGAACAGCACCTGCGGAATGTCCTCAGTACGTTGCGTCATGAGAACAAAACTCTGTGTGTTTGTAAGTGCGAAATTTCGACGCTCATTGGCTAATTGTTGGTGTTCGTGTGGTGGAGCTTCCTTAAACTAGACAGCCGAAGTGTTCAGTGTTTCAAGAGGGAAGTACACCATGTACAGGGAAATCGGAGAAAAATCGCCGATAAGTCTCACAGACGTGTTGAAGAGGATCGTAACGAAGGACGGCAGCTGCATAACTGAATGTCGCACTCGCGAGACCAGTCAGTACCATAAGAACACAAAGTGAGTTCAGTAATAACTGAATAGCAAGGCGACCTGGAATTCCGAAACCACTCATCAGTGGCGCAAATGCCCGTCACAGGAAAACATGCTACCGAAGCCATAAAACCTGGGCTATGGAGCAGTAGAGCAATGTATTTGGTCGTATGAGTCTTGCTGCTAACCGTTTGCAAGTTCTGGCCGAGTGTCATCAGTGAAATATGGCGATGGTTTGGTGTTGACTTGGGGAGTCATGTCGTGATCCCCACGATTACTCTGCAAGGCCTCGCTACTGCCAAGTATTATGTGATCAGTTTGGTGGATAAGGTCCATCCGATCGTGCATTGTTTGTTTCCCAACAGTTCAAATGGTTCAAATGGCTCTGAGCACTATGGGACTTAACATCAGAGGTCATCAGTCCCCTAGAACTTAGAACTACTTGAACCTAACTAACCTAAGGACATCACACACATCCATGCCTGAGGCAAGATTCGAACCTGCGACCGTAGCGGTCGCGCGGTTCCAGACTGAAGCGCCTAGAACAGCACGGCCACTCCGGCCGGCCTCCCATCAGTGACGCTGTGTTCCACGAGTGTCAGGGTCCCCGTTCACACAGCCCACATCGTTCAGGATTGGTGTTTTGAGCACGAGGATAAATTGTAAATTGTCGCTTCTCGCCTGGCTGCCACAGTCGCCAGATCTGAGTACTGTTGAGCCTTTCTAGTCTACTTTGGGGAGAAGGGTACGTGGTCGCTATCCAGCTCCAACGCCATTACCTGAATTTACCACTATTTTGCAAGCAGAATAGTATAAGATTCCTTTAAAACCATGCGGTATCTGCATTTATCCATTCCGAGACGTCTGGAAGCTGTTTTGAATGCTGATAGTTACGCTGCATTAGGACTGGTAATAAGTTGGATTTGGGGCACTTCCATACTCCTCCCTCCTCCTAGTACAACATGTATACTACAAGAGGTGAGACCAGCTGATACAGAAGATGGTAAGACAGTTATGGAAAAAACTCGCGCGGAACAGCGTAAGGGTGATGTAATGGATTATGATGTTGTGCACCAGATGGGCTTTAGAGGATAAGTGCTTTCGCTTTGGGCAAGGAGGACACTTTCAGAGGAATTTCCCAAAGTGGCCAATTGCAAATCAGATGAATGACTAAGAAGGAGAGGAGTATGCCCTAAACTGGGTCACTTACGACCTTGCATTAAAAGACCTGTTCTAGCACTTCTTCCCTTTGTATGCTATAAAATGAAAATTGAACACATCAGTGCATTATTGATCATAGCAGATATGGTAATGGCCATGAGTGAGGTATGAGTTCTGCAACACTGTCAACCCTGTCATCTGGATAAGTTAACTGAAAATAAGGATGCTTATGAGGCAAGCTAATGGCGTCCCGGATTACATGTGGGAAAGCCTAAAAGTAAAATATCAGAATAGCTAATTTTACTTAGTGTATTAGATTTATCTAGTGATTTTACTCTGGGATCTGATTTTGTTGATAAGGTTGGACTTAATTGGTCTGAAAAAAATTTTGTTTTAAATTTTGCGCTAACGAGAATTTTTCTTCTACCACCATGTCAACAGCACCGTAAATAGTTTGCAAGGTGGACAGAATAAGAAAGTGGATGAACAAGAAATTCAGTTGGAGTATCTGGAGTCTAAACAGAGGACAGGTCTTAGTCAGTTTGTTGAACAATTTCCGGAGGTACTCACATCTAAGTCTTAATCTCCGTTGTTGAATATAGTGCTGAAGTAATTGACCAGAAACCAGTCAGAAGATAGCGTCCTAGATTGTCAGCTCCATGAGTGGCTTAACAGAAGGAGTTAGTTCAAGAAACACTCGACCAGCGTGTCATTAGACGGTAGAGCTCACTTTATTTGGCTCCATTGTTCCTTATTCCTGTGTTAAGGAGAGGCCTGTTTATTGGTATGTCGATCTTCTTTGGGAACTTTGTTCCAGATTTTGAGCAGAGATCAGAACTCGATAGTGTGTTGCGAAAGAAGAACCATACATTTGAGTGGGCGCCATTCCAGCAAGACGCCATTATAAATCTTAAAATTACCTTCGCTGCTATTTCCGTTTTGGGGCTTCTAGACTTTATCAGAGAATTTATCCTCCAGATGGACACTTTCTTTTCCGGACTGGGTGCAGTATTGCTGCAGAAGGATGAGGTAAGGGAATACACTGTGGCCTACACGTCCATAGCCTTAAATGACCTTCAGAAGAAGTATTCAGTAATATGTGCTTCAAGCTCTGGCACTTCTACTTGCCAACGAAAAGTTCAGACATCATCTGGAAATCAACAACCAGGCACTGAGCTGGGTTTCTAAGATCCTCCCCCCCCCCCCCCCCCCCCCATAAAACTCGAAAAATTTAGTTTAGTCATGTAAGAGGAACAGAGAATGAAGTGGCCTGCATCCTAAGTGCACAGTTGGACCTTGACATAGAAGGTGCTGAGTCTAATGAGGATGGGTAGTGTGCGAGTGCATAATTTTTGCCAGTAATCCTTAAGAGAATCGAAACTTACCAAGTCTATAATCCAGAAATTAAAGAACGTCTAGCACATGACAAGTAGAATTAACTGTATTTGATGAAATGTCATGTGTCGTACTATTAGAGGAGACAGGCAGCCTAGGACAGTCGGCCCATTTATGAAGTCGTTTCCTTGTTTAAATATCTCCATGAACACCCAGTGAGGTGCCACATGGGGGTTTTTAAGTAGTTCTTGAGAATGTACTGGAGCAATGCATATGGAAAGATATAGACAAGGTTATTAAGATCAGTATCAACTCTGAGAAAACTGCCACAAAAATAAACCTGCTTAGCATACCAAGTAAGGGGTACTGGCTTCTGAAGATCCACAAAGTTATTGGAGAAAATTTACTTTAATTTTGTGGGCCCACTATCCTGATCTTGTGCCGGAAATAAACAAATTTTTGGTTGTGTAGATGCCTTCATGCGTATCACATAGTTATTTCCAACCATGAGAACTACCCTATATGCAGCTATTTGTAGTACTAGAAATACTTATTCCATTTTAGGTGACAATAATAAAGTGGAGTCAGATCATGCAGCAGCTTTGTTTCCCAAAGATCCCAAAATTTCGGTTTTGGTATGGGCATGAGGCACTCTACCAATACTTCACAACAATCCAATCTTTCCTTTGGGGATAGAATGAACAGAAATTTGAACGATACTCTAGCCGCCTACCATCAGCTGGTTACACGGTAATTAGTTGACAGCAGTCGTTGGGTTGGATAGTGTATACTTTCAATTCACGGATACATGAGAAACACAAAGCCACTTTCATGAATCTCTTTCCTTTTCGCCTATGGTCGATAGACGGTATGTTCCCAGATGTTACGTTGCCCATCAGTTGGTAGAGCAATAGAAAAGGACCCAAAAGGAAAGTTGAAGACTGTCCTTAATGGACAAGGGAAACGGTACACTAGCGCCTGGTAGTCGAAAGTGGAAGAGTGGATCTCTATTTTAAATTTCGCCAAGTGGTGTAGGGCTGAGGGCAAAATTTCGGCTATATTGTTGCCATAATTTCGTTTCCAGGCAGGACTACTCGCTTCTTTACTCCCATAAGCCAGTTACTGGAACACCTTCAACAGACGTAGGCTATATGCGTACCTGACGTGTGCACATTTCGCAGGTGACGCTGATGCATGTTCAAGACTAATTACCTTATCCTCCTGGCTGTTTAGAAACGTAGGATAAGTTGATTGTTGTTGAGTAGCATGGTCTTGTGATATATCAGCTCTACTGCCAAGCTTACTAAGTGATCTGTACCACTCTGAACGATTGATTAAAGGGTTCGTTCCTGTGGTTGGTGTCTTCCAGTCCCGGTGGTGGATCTTCCAGAGCATATTAAATTCACGATTGCTGCGCTAGCGTTGCGCAGCCCTGGCCATGTTGTGGCGACACCTCAGCCACCCAGACCACATGAGACAGGAAGCCTGTAATCGATGACAGTGAAGTAAGCGTCCACCAGCAACGACAAGTGTGCGCCAGCCAGAGGGTAACAGTTGAGCAATGGGGAGAGCAGCAACCGTTTGGAATTTTCTAAACTTTTTACTTACCTCTGGCCAATATATATTTTCCAGTGGTCACACAGCAGAATTTCTTATGCACCGCTGTCATGTGGTCGCAGAATACAGGTACCTCTTCGGCGAGCTAGTAGTGGATTGAACAACGTAAAATGGTCTTGTTGTTGGGCTTCACTGTACATTTGTTTCTCTGTTTACAGCTTATACATTTCTTTCCATGAGGACAATGTACATTATTTCATTATTTCTGCCCCTGTACCAAGTGATCTGCACGAGGAATATTATTTTTATCAATAGTCTTCAATATCTTTATAGGTATGGCTCAACAGACAAATTTATTTTTTCTGGTTAGTAAGTTCTGTTCTGATTACTTTGGTGTTGGTGACATTAATAAATTACTAACAGTGGCGCGGATTTTACATGATTACGCTTGCTCCTTGGAAGTAAAACTTCTTCCTTTTAATATTATTTTCATTATAATTTAGGATACACATCAACATCGTCATTTTCATAAATGTTATCTGTATTTGAACCTCATAAACTGCTTATTTCATATGCACTTTGGCATAATTAATACTGATCACAATTTTCGCAATTATTTCTATATACCGCAGAGCCACGAAACTTATCTTGTACATTTCCCATCGCACACTTATATGAAATTTTTGTATGTTATTAACTTGGTAACTACACTGACATTAGAGCCTCCAAAACATTTATTTAATTTCGAGGACATTGCTGTGAAATTTCATAGAAATGCTTTCCATTCACTCTTTATTATCTATATTTCTGAGTGGTTGTGAGTTGAACTGCAATGTACTTCTTCTTTGTTTAGCATATTGTACGGCCACATTACGTTATTTGCAGAAAACCCATTGGCTCTTGGAACTTGCTTTAATATACTGCGTTCTTTACGTTTTTCAATGACAGTCAATGATAAACTAAAGAGACGGCATTCATTAATATGAGAAAGGGCTTTTTTAATCGTATTGTATAACAGGAAGTGCCTTGGATGATAAGATCTTGGCAAGTATATTTCCTAAAGATTGAAAATTTGTTTGTCAGCATACACATAAAGGAATTTCCTTCTTCTAGATCCATTGTGAGTCGTTGTTGTGTAAATACTACCTATTGATTCAGCAAATGCGTTAACCGCATTAGTGTTACCTCCTGTCAGCAATAAAGCTGTGGAAACTTGAAAAAAAAGCAATGTTTTAAATTATTCACAAAAATGTCTGATGTTAACGACACTTTTGCTTTACCTCAAGGCCATCCATCTGATATATTTATTACCGAAAGTAAAAAAAAGTGTTGACTAGAACAAAGAATAAAAACACAATCAGATTTATGTATTCTACCGTAAAAATTTTATCACGGGTTATCAGCACTCAGCCCTTACACGATTAATTATAGACGAAAATCTGATAAACTGGATTAAGGCCCAGTTACATGAATAGCATTAAAATGAAGACTTATTAGGTAGAGAAGCTCTGAATTGCATTTGTAACGAAGTAACTAGCCTCCTAGTACTCGTTTTCAGTCTAAATGGAAATAAATCTCAGGTCATTAAATAGAAAAAAGACCTAATAAAAAGTGAGCAAAATATTCCAACCTCAGAATGCTAATATTATTAGCAGTGTGGCTGGCACTCAACAGTACCACTCTAATTTCATTGTAGTTGATTTAACAAATACTGAACTAAGTGATGATGAAAATACTTTATTGAATAAAGGTTACAGCATAATATCACTCCATTAAAAAAATATTTCGCCAGTTATGTTTCAGACTAAAATTGCATGTGAAGTGACGGAGATGATGAAACCCGAAAATGTAAACGTAGCCGTTAGTGGTAAAGAAAGCGTCTTCTGATCAACATAGCTTTTCTGAAGTTGCTAACCGCAGGGGTGCTATTTAAAAAAAAACTTAAGACAGCACTAGAGAAATAGAAGCCAATGTTCACTAGAACCGGTAAGGGGAATACGCTAGTCGCTGTACGTGTAGATGACTATAATATGAAGTCACAAGAATTTTTTGCAGAGAAAGAAATAATAGACTTTAACAGAGACCAAACTGAGAAATGCCAAACAGAGCAATGTAAAAAGATAAGTAACTCCCAAATTCATCTTAATGAATATGGGAAGAAACCCATGTGACTGATGAATTCTAAAATCTCCGACATAGGTCTCAAGTTAAAATACAAAAACTGATAATTGTATTGAACTGATCGTGAACAATATGTCATGAATAGGCTACAGACACTATAGCAGTAGTCTTTTACAAAGAATGTAGGTAACGAAATATTCGAAAGCGTCAACTTGTGGCTTATCGCATAATTTTGAAATAGTCAATACGTAGAGTTCAGAACTCCTTATAGAACTCCGCAATCTATACAAGTAGTCTTCTCAAACAGTGAAATAGACGAAGCAGGTGGACTTATGGTTTAAGACTAACAGATAGAGCATGATTATAATTAGAAAAACCACTACGTAAAATGCGCCTTAATTGAGCTATGTTTGCAGTATTCAAGTTATTGCTAAATGACTTAGAAAAGGAAAAAGAAACTAGTTTGTTCTGCATATATCCGTTCACTATTAAACCATTTTCTGGACAAAGGCTACGTAGAGTGGATAGCATTTTTAAAAGAAAGAAGCATGTTGTAAGAACGATATTTGTTATTAGTTCTTGAACAATCTGCAGAGAACGTGACATTATAGCCATCTGGGCACCAAACGAAATCGCGTTTGTGAGCGTGTCCACCAGTCTAGGAGGGTGGCCACGTAACGAAAGCGGGTTGCCTTCGTAGTGGGACCTGACCCGGCGCGGTTTGAACCAGTGTGGGAATATTCCCTCGTTATCTAATGTGGCAGCGAGAATGGATGAAATATTCTCCGCACGCTTTCGAAGGGCCAGTTGGCGACGCTACGAGATTTTATAGGGACTAAACGGTGAAAAAGTTGATTTTTGCGTTACTATTAGCTTTATATGTCACGTTCATGATGGAGTGCCCACTATCTCGATAATGGTCATACTTATTGTGATATTCGGATATAAATTAGACATGGCACGAAATTCGAAATGCTTGCAATGAAAAACAGGAGCGCTATGATTTTGCATTTGGTGCATGTTACACCATATGTTGCTGTGTATAAGAACTAGCTAAGATATTGGATTTTTCTTTAGATTTTGGAGGAGGTCTCTGTCTGTCTCTAATATTGAGAAAATGGATTTTAAGTAGTGTATTCAGTTACGATCACACTCGTGTGGGACTGCGATATTCGTAATATTCCTCACATCTCTTAAACCACTCAAGAAACCGAAACGAGATTGTGGCAAATGGTAGCACACAAAGAGGAGACTATTTTGCCAAGTGGTTGGCATACAGAACTCTCGTGTCTGCGGCGATATTGCTATTGTTTTAATTGAATTTTTGCAATCTATTACTGTATTTTTAAGAGCCATTGACTGATAATGGAAAGATAATTAAGTAGTATCAAAATAAACACGAAATTTTATTCTCTTACGTTACTGCAAGCCAACACAGTTAGATATTCTCTAAACTACTGACTTCTGAGGTCACCAATTTCTTGTTTAGTACTACAGATTCTTTCAGGATTCTATTGCAATAACTGCTGCAAGGCGAGTCTGTGCAAACTGTACTGTGATTCGAAAGAAAGACTCAAAATTAAACATGCCAGCAAGAGAAACGGGGCCATTACTCTTAAATGATTATGCTTTTCGAACTAAGGAAAGGTTAACTGTTCAGACAAAAATAAGTCGCCAATTCTTTTGCAGTTGTGGCAGTATCCCGTAACCCGCCATATTTTTGATAGTGGAATGGAAACTTACCAAATGAATTTCTTCCTGTTCATCTTCTGAGGAGTAGAAAAATAGTTTGCAGTAAATTGTACACCATATTTTTCTTCCTATCTCCATTTAGAGTGATGTGATGAACTTCTTCATCTTCATTACCGTTTGTAGTATAAAATATAGATTATGTACATTCACAACCTATTTTTGCCTTGATTATTAGTCTCAAGCAATTTATAAAATAATGGAATGGTTCAAATGGCTCTGAGCACTATGGGACTTAACTTCTGAGGTCATCAGTCCCCTAGAACGTAGAGCTACTTAAACCTAACCAACCTAAGGGCATCACAGACATCCATGCCCGAGGCAGGATTCGAAGCTGCGACCGTAGCGCCTAGAACCGCTCGGCCACCCCGGCCGACTAAAATAATGGATATCAAGTTTTTGTAACCTTTTATCCACAGATAAACATGAATGAAATTTATTGTTTCTAATAGAACAATGCTGCATGTTACTGACCCAGTAAAACTCTTCAATATATCTGAAGCTGTGGACACACTGTGACTTGCAAAGCCTATTCCTCATAGTCAGAATCACTGATGAATTAAAAAGATATTTGCAGTAAGGAGATTCAGTCTCACATTCTTTACAGGTATAGGAATGGAAATATGGTACTCAGTTTTATGTACTTTTTCCGTATGTCAGAGGTAACTGACGTTTAAAGAGAAAATCCTTTGGTAAGTTTCAGTCCCAGATGATCAGTAGTAAAGATACATTGGGTACACGATTCTCCTGAAACTGCAACGGAATTGGCCATTTATTTCCATCTGAGTTGTTGAAAATTTTTGCTCATTGAAGTGTCATCAGTGACGAGGTTTGAGTAATATATTCATTTACCTGGTTGCCACATTAAATTCTGATTCTTTTGCAAATCACATCTAATTTGAAAAAGTTTATGATTACAGCCATAAATGGAAAGATAGTTTATTAGCAAACCACACAATGATGGTACAAATATTTTTTATCTAACTTTCGGAATCGGAAGAACAAAGTTGTGCTACAGTACTTATTCAACCACCTGCCATTCGCGCAATAAAGCGGCCGTATATGGCAGGCATTTTCCAGGTACTTCAGCTGCGGCAACAGTGGTTTCCCGCCTTTGCTTTGATAGTCATCCATTTCTTCAATTTTTGTTGTGTTTTGGCAAAGGAAGAAAAATTTAACATGGCAAGTAGATTAATGTGTATGATGTCAAAGCCTATCACTGATGACACTTCTCTGAAAGAAAAATAAGTTTAACAAGTCAGACGAAAATAAGTCGGTAATTCTCTCGCAATTTCAGATAAATCCTGTACCAAATCTAACTCTAAAAATGAGCAGCTGGAACTGAAACTTACCTAAGGATTTTCTTTTCACACTTCAGTTACCTCTGACATATGAAAAAATACACCAAACAGCACACCATTTTTCCGTTCCTATACCTGTACTGAGTGAGGCAACGAATGTTCTTGCTGTGAATTTCTTTAAACTCATCAGGGATATCGACTCTGACGAACAGTTGGCAAGGCTCTGCAAGTAGTCAATGAGTTCACAGATCCGAAGTTATGAAAGGTACTACTTTGCAGGAAAAATGCAGCATTATTCTATTAAGAAATTAAATTTGGTTCGTGTTTATCAGTGAATAACAAGGTTACAAAAACAAGATAGTCATTACTTTACGAATCGGGTGAGAGTACTCATTAAGATTAAAATTTATTGTAAAAACACATCAAACGATAATTAAGGTGAAGAAGTTCACCTCTTCACTCTGAATGGGGATAGGAAAAAATGTGGGATACTATTTGCTGTGAACTATTTTCATACTTCTCAGGTGAAGACGAGCAAGAAAATCCTTTGCTGATTTTCCATTCCAGTCGTTCTCTGTTAAAAATATGATAGGTTACGGAATTCTGCCAAATTTGCAACAGAATTGGCGATTTGCGTCTGCCTGAATTATTATCCTTTTCTAATTTGAAGAAGAATCGTCATTTACGAGTAACTGCTGTACTTCTATTTTTGGTAGGTATAATTTACCTTCTTTTGCCTAAACATAGAAAAATTTGCACAAATTCGCCATGCAGGAACTATTGGGGCAGAATCCTGAAAGAGATCATCTTATTAAACAAGAAATTCGCAAACAGTGAAGTCAATATCTTACGCAATACATCAGTATCTCGGTTTGCAGTAACAGTCGAGGAGAAATTTAATATTTATTTTCATACGAGAAAATTGTTTTTTTCATTAGCTGTCAATGACTGTTAAAAAATACGGTACTGGATTGAAAAAAAAAACTCGTCTAAAATAAAAACTATGGCTTCTACTATGTCGCCATAGATAAGAACGTTCTGTACGTTAAGTATCTGACAAAATACCCTCCTCCTTGCGTACTATTTGCCAGTATCTCGTTACGTTATCTTGATCGGTTTAGGAGACCTGAGGGATGTTATGTACTGTCGGGCAAGTGCTATCGGAAGTGAGCGTTTACATAAAATACATTTCATCGAGTTGGAGACAGACTGAAGTCTCTCTCAAGTATAAATAAAAGTGCAATCTGTCAGCCAAGTTTCATACGCAGCAACATACGGTTTAATGTGCGCCAAATGCAGAAACGTAGCCCATTCCTACTTTTCATTGGAAATGTCTCGAATTTCACGCCGTATCTTACTTAAAAGCGAATGCCACAGTAAGTATGAGGGTTAGCCACAAGACGGGCATCTCAGCAAGAAGCTGACATCTAACGCTCTAAGTAACACAAAAAGCATTTTTTTACCGAACAGTTTCTGTAAAATAACGTGAGAAGATCAGCAGAGGAATCAGAGCACCCGTGACATTCTTCTCATAACGGCATTGCTGCACCTTGACTGGCAGGCTCACCAGCATTCTCTGAGAGCACCTGTAGGCTCGCTAGCCAGCGCGGCGGGTTGGAACGCCGGCTACTGGTTATCTTCCTGCTCTTACGCTGTAAGACAGGGTCTCATGGACGCTCAGCGCGGCTTTGATGCTAGGTCTGGTTAGGTTGGGCTGAAGACAGTACAAGATTGGCGGAAGCTACACGGTGGTTCTTTGGGTGGGTTGCAGACGACGGAAACAGTCACGTGTCTGATAAGTAGAGCTAGCAGACAGACACGCCTGCCAAACTAGCGGGGTATGAGGTCGTTTACTTCACCAGAACTCTGTGGATAGATTCATTTGTCCGAGGGCCGACCACAGCAGCCATTCCGCATATGGTTTGAAACACATCAGTCACGATGAAAAGTGCATGATCCTCTACAACAAGAATAAGTTAATCATACGAATTTAGAGATAGTTTTATGCTGATCTCTGCAGTATTATTAGTTTAGAAAATACAGATCGAAAATAGTAAATAACCTACAGTAAGAATGGAAAAGAAAATTGAAGATGCGCTAATTGACGATGTAACCTCCCAATAAAAATGGTGTGACTAACCTCTCAATAAAATTGTGACTTACATATAACCTTTCAATAATTAACTGACTGTGAATCCAAACTGGTAAATCTGGACGTCAGTAATGCTGCGTCATGGCCCTGAAAAGTCATTCTGAATAAACTAAAAATTCTTACCTCAATTATGTCGCCGGATAACGCGCATATATCTGCTCCTATAAGAAATTTTTCTGGCACAGCCCAGTGCAATGCTGGCTACTAGATTTGTTATGTATAAAAAGAAACAGTAGATTTTTCTTTACGATAATCGGGATGACCATGGATAGGAATAATTAGTAAAATCTTTAAATTCAGATGAATTATTGTCAAAAGTAATCTTTATAAGAAAGATTATTATTAAAAGAGAAGATGACCCAGAATCGATTACTGCTGAAAATGTTGATGATCTAGTCTTTACTTCAGTAACAGGGTGGGAAATGATTTTTTGTATAACTGGTTTTTCATGTAAAAGTGTGTCTCGGATGTCGTCAAAAGTAATAACATTTTCGTGAACAAGATTCTGTGTGTCAAAAGTATTGCTTACGTTGCTGGAAGATGCAACCTGTACTGTATCTAGTCAAATTCTATCTGACGCGCTGTCATTTGCGGGAGGATGCTGTGGCATTTCCACTATTTGTACTGTTCTGTTATTTCTTCCTGACGTATTACGTTCGGGATGATACCGACTGTCTGGTTCATTCGTGATAATGTGTTGTTGCGGATGATTTTGCTGCTGGTAAGACCGACTGTTATTAAACGTACGCTGAAAATTGTGCTCATTACTTTTACGTCTGTCATGATAGTCATTTCTATATGGTGCATTGCGATATGAGTTAAAATGGTGTGTTTTCTGTACGTACTGATTTCCTTGTTGTTGTGCGTTACTATTTGCCGGAGCCGACGCTATACGTGTAGGCGGCGAAACATTAAAGCTTGGTTGACCTTGCACATTACATTGTTGGTTAGGTATGTTAACTGGTTGGTTTTGTTGCTGTTGTTGGGAAAAACTTCTATTGTTGCCAAAATGTGTCTGCAATTGCTGATAATTTTGTACATACTGATGATTAAAATTTTGTCTGTTATTAAAGTTCTGGTGGTAGTTCTTGTCATTTCGGGAGTGTTTAATGAAAAACTGCCATTTTCATGTAAAACTTGTCATATCAGGGTTTTTTTACTCATTCCTAATCCTAGATAGGTCGATAGTTGAAGAGTTGTTTTTATAGATATAAAGGATAGAAAAGGATAGAAAAATAGTAGGCAGCAGTGCAGAAAAGCAGAAGAAATAGCACTACTACGGCTCGGAGCCCTGTGCACGATGAGGCACACATTCATCAAAGCGTAATGAATCCCCTGAGGTCAAAAGCTGCAAATAAATTTTGGTTTCTGCGTTACAGGCCAAGCCGGTGGAAATGCAAAACTAAATTGTTGTATCCAATGCAAGGGGTGAATTTGTGCTCTATCATTTTTCAACACTTTAAATTCCCTAACAGATAGGAAGTGCTAGTAATCAAAATTATCGGCTCTGAATGTCTGAACAGGTTCAGGATTGTATGAGAATCTATTTGTCTGTGTCCGTTGGGAATCTAAGTCGCGTACGCTCTGTAAATTACCTAAGTTATACTGGCTGTGTGAGTGTGACAAATGTTCAGAATGTGGCGTATGCTGTGACGTTTTAGAGGGTGAAACACTTTCCATTTCTGTCACTTCTTGCTGTCTGCTGTATGTTTTGGAATTCGGGTGTTTGATTGAACGAAACTAGTGACGTATCGTCTCCTTTGGTGTCATTGTTATTTTAGATAACGTCAATACGACTGACCAGTTAATCAAATTTTTCAGTCAGTGCTTTTAAGTGATCGCCATTTTTAGTGTCACAAGCATGAATTTGATTTTGCATTTTACGTGTGGTTTTGTTTAATTTCTTAACGTTTGCTTTAATGGCATCGGGATCCTGTATTAATCCCAATTGTTCAAGTCTGCTGGTCACTATCTGAAAGTCTACTGTATATTTATTTTCCAAAGTCTGAATATTAGTGTCTGTTTTTGTTTTTAGATCGGAGATTTCATTATGCAATTCACTGTTCAACTGTTTGATAGTATTGATTTCGTCTGATACTGTAGCAATTTTGGTGTCTACGTGTGTTTTTGCTTTCGCAAACAACTTACGCTTGTCTTCCTGTCTCTGTGTAGCAATTGTTTCCATGACTTGTTTCTTTACTTTGTTCTGTTCCTGTATGAATTTACGGTAACGCGTTTCACTGTTTTGTAGGTGGTGATTAAAACGTTCGTGAATTAGACTGTTCTGTTGTTCAAATCTCTTGTCGGCTTTAGCATCCAGAGTGCGTGAAAGTTCTGCTGACATTAATTTAAACTCGCCGCGTAACTGTGTTGCGTTTTCTGAACATTGTTTAGCAACTGCACTAATTTCATCTCTAAGTAATTTTGTTGTGGCTGCATGTGAAATACGTATTTCTTGTGCAATGGACCTAATTTCTTCACTGCTATTCCTAGCACAAGCCTTAATTTCCTCACATAACTGTTCTTTAGTATCGTGACATCGCACGGCAATGGCTATAATCTGTTCATTAATGTGTTTAAAGTTCTCATTAAATTGTTTGATCGACCTGACGTGTTTATCATTCGACTGTTTGAAACTTTCATTGTTTGTTCGATTCATTAAGGTTGTCGTGTTTTCCATTAAGTTGTTTGAAATTGTTGCCGGGTTTTTCATTAAGTTGTAGCAATAATGCCATAACTTGATCCATGCCAAAATTAGCGACTCAATTCTCTGTGCTGTGTGATGGTGTATCTGCATTTATCACTTTTTTTGTAACCATTTGGTCATTGTCTGATTCATGAAAAGGTGTGATAATTGGATGTGCACTATTGGTCACTACATCGGAATCAAATAAATCTGACGTATTTTGAGTACATTGTTCATCTTCGTTAGAGACATTTATCTGTTCACTATGTAAATTTTGCAAATCAGATGTGTCAAACTGAGCAGCGTTCACTGTAGCGGAATGTGCCGCGTCATCAGTTGTTAAATTTGCTGTGGACATAACTGAATTTGTTTGCTAATCATTTAGATTATAATCATTACTGGTGGTGGGCACGCACTGATTATTTGTAATTGGAGGATTATCATTATGACACTGGGTATCGCTAGGATTATCAGTCAAATTATTCAAGTCGACTTTTTCAGTCACTGCGCATCGCGATGTACTGTTGGCAGCTTTTCGCGACATTTTCAAAAGTGAAAGGTAGGCACAAAATCAAAGACAAAGCAAAAATGGAACGAATACAATAACAACAGAGAACAATAAATTGCCGATGATCTGTGAAAGAAGGGGTGACAAATTAGTAAACGCGTTGCGCCAGATGCAACCTACATTTAAAATTAGGTAAATAAGAGCATATTTATAACTGACTACTTCCCAGAAATCCACAAAAAAATGCGATTCTGGCTGGCTGTCGACAAGTGTAACCACCCAACATATATTTTGTGTAACCTCCCAATAAAAATGGCGTTCAAAAAAATGTTCAGATGTGTGTGAAATCTTATGGGACTTAACTGCTAAGGTCATCAGTCCCTAAGCTTACACACTACTTAACCTAAATTATCCTAAGGACAAACACACACACCCATGCCCGAGGGAGGACTCGAACCGCCGCCGGGACCAACCGAAAAATGGTGTGACTACCCCCTTAATAAAATTGCAACTCATATATAACTTTTCAATAATTAACTGACTGTGAATCTAAACTGGTAAATCTGGACGTCAGCAATGCTGCGTCATGGTCCTGAAAAGTCATTCTGAATAAACTTTGAATTCTTACCTTAATTACGTCACCGGATAACATGCATATATCTGCTCGTATATAAAAAATTTCTGGCAGAGCCCAGTGCAGTGCTGGCCACTAGATTTGTTATGTATGAAAAGAAACAACTGATTTTTCTTTACGATAATCGGGATGACAATGGATAGGAGAAATTAGTAAAATCTTTAAATTCAGATTAATGATTGTTAAAAGTTATCTTTGTAAGAAAGATTATTATTAAAAGATTTTTTAAAATCATTTACATGGGACTTGATGTAACACTAGTACAAAATCTATTGTTACAAATTGCATATGCGCGCGGCTATAAATAATAATAATTTTTACTTTTACCTTATACTATATCGCTGAGGCACCGCCATCGTTCTCCACGACCGGCCTTCGTAATTCCATACAGGACACAAGTGCTCTCTCCGAGCTATACAATTAGATAACAGCCCTACACGAGCCACCTGTCCCAACCGCCCGACTGCGAGCTGCTACTACCAGTACTGCATACAACACTGCTCTCTGGTCTGCGATTCTATTGTAGCTTACATATCGCAGACAGCGCGTGAGCAATCCATCGAAGTTACATCTGCTCGAGTGAGCTAGTAATAAATTCCTTAGTCCAGGACCTCTTACACGATCAGTTTGGCTTTAGGAAATGTAAAGGCACAAGAGAGAGCAACTCTAACGCTGCGGTTAATAATGGAAGCAAGACTAAAGAAAAATAAAGACTTATTTATAGGAGTTGTCGACCTGGGAAAAGCGTTAGACAATGTAAAACGGTGCAAGATGTTCGAAATTCTGAGAAAAGTAGGGGTAATGTAGGGCGAGACGGGTCATATACAATATGTACAACAGCCAAGAGGGAATAATAAGAGTGGACGACCAAGAACGAAGTGCTCGTATTAAGAAGGGTGTAAGACAAGGCTGTAGCCTTTCGCCCCTACTCTTCAATCTGTACATCGTGGTAGCAATGATGGAAAGGTTCAGGAGTAGAATTAAAATTCAAGTTGAAAGGATATCAATGATACGATTCGCTGATGACATTGATATCCTAAGTGAAAGTGAAGAAGAATTAAATGATCTGCTGAGCGGAATGAACAGTCTAATGAGTACTGAGTATGCATTGAAAGTAAATCGAAGAAAGACGGAGGTAATAAGAAGTAGTAGAAATGAGAACAGCGAGAAACTTAACATGAGGATCGATGGCCACGAAGTATAAGAAGTTAAGGAATTCTGTTACCTAGGCAGTGAAATGACCAATGACGGACGGAGCAAGGAGAACAACAAAAGCAGACTAGCAATGACAAAAAGAGAAGTCTACTAATATCCAATATCAGCCTTAATTTGAGGAAGAAATTTCTGAGAGTGGGGGAGACTTCAAGCATGAAGCGACGCACGTGATCCTCAATGATCACGTAGTTAATGATGCCATCGATTATCACTACAGATCCCATGGAAGCCCAACTCAGTGTCCGCCATAACGTACTTCATTCATCGCCTGCCTGTATGTGTGAGTACTGTATGTTTCGTGCACCCATTCGGTCTGAAGACGGCGTTTAAAGCACCCATGCATTCATTTAGCATTGTATGGTAGTGAAACATGGACTGTGGGAAAACCGGAACAGAGGAGAATCGAAACTTTTGTGATGTGGTGCTACAGACTAATTTTGAAAATTAGGTGGACTGATAAGGTAATGAATGAGGAGATTCTGCGCAGAACGGAGAGGAAAGGAATACGTGGAAAACACTGATGAAGACAAGGGACAGGATGATAGGCCATCTGTTGAGACATGAGGGAATGACTTCCATTCTACCACAGGGAGCTGTAGAGGGCAAAAACTGTAGAGGACGACAGAGATTGGAATACGTCAAGCAAATAATTGAGGAGGTAGGTTGCAAGTGCTTCTCTGAGATGAAGAGGTTGGCACAGGAGAGGAATTCGAGGCGGGCCGCATGAAACCAGTCAGAAGACTGATGACCAGAAATAAAAAAGTTTACTACAAATTCCAGTTGTTGTTTTTATCATTTTACTAATATTAGTGGCTCAAATGAAATAAAATGCAGTATAAAATGCAAATACAATTCCAAAAGTGTCACTCAATGTTTCTGTTGATGTTAGTGAAACTTTTGAGTATTCTGCATTTAGATAGTATAAATATATTAGATTTAAGATACCCAAAGCAGCAAGGAAAAACAGAGCTCAAGAGGATTAGACTGAGATGCCACAACACAAGGTGCACAGTGATCTGGCCCCAAAAATTGGCTTTGAAGTATATGAAATAGTGGAACTGCCATTACGACCGCCAAGAAATAGTACCCAAAATTAGCATCTGATTCTAATGGTGATATGCGCTTTCTGACCGCGTGAGAACGTGGGAACGTTGCCTAAGATTTAACCAGGCTGCCTTTACGCAAACAACTGTGTTTCAAAAAATCATTATGGTATTTAAAGATTGTCACAAAAACATTATACACTGTCTGACGAAACACATTATGACCACTGCCCAACACGAGGTTGAACGGCTCCTGGTGGTCTTGCGGACGTGTCACGCAAGAAGGAAACAAAGTAAGCGGAAGAAAGACGAACTGGGAGTCATTAACGAGCCTAAAATGTGGAAATCCACTGATATAAGAGGTTTTGACCAAGAGCACACTGGTGTGGCGCTGTGGCTGGAAGCGAGAATCTCTGAAACGTCGACCATACCGTTCAAAAGCCATTGTTGAACATGGGGCCCCACATCACACTAACGCTACGTAATCCTGTGTTGACTCAACGACGTCAGTTATGACTGCAGTGGGCACAGCATCACTGAGTTTTCATCGTAGGTCAATAGGAACGAGGCACCTGCTAAACGAATGCATGGGTGTTTTAAACGCCGTCTTCAGACCGAATGGCTGCACGAAACATACAGTACTCACAGATACAGGCAGGCGATGAATGGAGTATGTTATGGCGGACACTGAGTTGGGCTTCCATGGGATCTGTGGTGATAATCGATGGCATCATGAACTACGTGATCGTTGAGGATCACTTGCGTCGCTTCATGCTTGAAGTCTCCCCCTTCGGCCATGACGTTTTCCAGCAGGATTCCTGTCCGTACTGAAAGATCAGAATCGTGCTACAGTGGTGTGAATGACATATAGTGAACTCACGCTGATGTCTTGGGCAGCAAATGTATCTGATCTGTAGCCACTGGCATACATACCGCGCGCCAGCTGCATGCTTGTATAACACCATCACGTAATTAGCGGGAATTGCTTGCCTACGCATAGGCGTCTGGTGCCACATACTTCTGGAATCCAAACAAGGACTTGTAGAATCCGTGCCAAGTATAGTGTCCCTTTTGAAATATTCAAGCCAGTATGTTTGAAGTAAATAACAAAAGGACTCTGAATAATATTATATGGACATAAACGACAAATTAATTATGAAAACGTATTAAATTAGTTTCTAGTTGAAACCATATCGATTGCAATGTAATAAAAAAAACATTATTTATATTAGATGAGATCGTAGTGCATAACGTTCTCGAAACTAACATTATTATCTTTGTCATTATGTATAAGAGAAAAAAGATATTTAAAACCACTTCGAGTCAGATCATTTCTTCTGCTGTATGTAAGGTACGCTTGCTATTGTAAAGCGGTAGCTTTTGTTCTATTTGTTCTCGTACGTAGCGAATTATTCAAGTGCGTATTCTGGGCTCAGTGGAAATATATTTACAAGTGAGTGCATTGTGTAGCTCATGCAAACAATTCTTTCTGAATTAATAATTGCAAGAAGTTATTGGGCATTTTTTTCAGTCTCTGCGAAGCGAGCAACGGTGATCTTTGACTGGCAATTACGCGGCGTGTTTAAATTTACTTTTTTGTGCAACATATCACCATAGCCGGAGCAGAAAGAATCATTTCAAGTTATTCAGTTAACTAAAGTGCAAAGCTTCACTAGTTTTATTTCGTCAAAAATACATACTTTCAAAGGTACGATTTGTTCTAGGTCAGTGAACTTAGCCTGCATTACATTTCGCCGAAAGCATTTGAAATAATCTGTAGGGAGCCTGGTGCATTTGAAACATATTTATATTTGGTCACCTATATATATCCCTTTTTTGTGTTTCACTTAATAATAATAATAATAATAATAATAATAATAATAACCACAGAAATCTCTGTTGCATTGTGTTTGAAAAGTGGAACAAGACGCTATTAAACGGGTGTCATGATGGTTTGGCTCATCGGTGTATACATTGGGCTTTTGATCACATGTACACATGCACGCTAAAATGACGCTTCCTCTGTTGCATACCACACTTACGTAAAGTTTTCAATATTGAAACGGCGAGGCAAAATTTAGTTTTCATGGCTCAGGATAGATTATTTCAGGGAGCGCAAGTGTAAACAGCCAAGCAAGAGGCGTGCTGGAGGTAGTGCTTACGCACTAGATGTGGTAAGGTACCGTATACTTTGTGAGATGCTGTGAGACGAATTCGGAGATGTGTGATGCAACTGTCATGCTGTTGGACTAATGATACTCTGGTTGGCGGGGCTCAGAAAAGTTCAAAGCCATATATAGTCTGATTTTATATTGGGACAGAGTTGAGCGACTTCAAAATAAATTCACTAAATGCGAATAACTTGGCTTCACTTATGTTAGGTATAGATCTACGATCTGTTTATGACATATGAAAAATTGTTTTTGACTAGGACTCGAACACGGATTTCCCGCTTATTACGAGCTCTCGCCTTAACTATTAGGCTATCCATGTACGCCTCGCAGAACGTGCCAAATTTCCATATGTCACCCTGTCTACATCCCTATACCATAGTGTCCTACCTTCAAAGACGATATCGTCATAGTTCTTGATTCCTCAGAGTCTCATTCTCACTGGTGCGGGAATACAGAGTATAGCTGAGACCATCTAGAGATGAGTGTAGCAGACTAAGGCTACAGGGATGTAGATGTAGAAGTCTGGGTCGGTCCGGGAGGTGTGCACAGACAACCAGACAGTTAAGGCGACCGTACGCAAAATGCGAGAAATCCTGTTTGAGTCCCGGTCCAGCACAAGCTGTCATGTATCACCAGTAGAAAATAGATCTGCACCTAACACAGCTGAAGCCAAGTCACATGCATTCAGGAGATTCATTTCGACGTAATTTCGGATGGCTCTCTATCGTCAAAAACATCTGTTCATCCAAATATTTAAGTAAATACAAGGGACACTAATTCCTACTTACTTATACTTTTTTTTTTCATCATGCCTTTGCAGTCCTTCTGTGTAGTCTCTATGCTTCTCTATAAATGAATCCCAACGACTCGGAGGCTCTATTATTGAATCTGGGACACCTCTTCTTCTGTCGAATGGCTCGAGTAACGGTGGTAGAAAGTTCATCCAGAGAAAGATAACTACGTACACGCGTAGATTTTTTTTAACTTCGAGAACAGGTCGAAGCCTGGTGAACACATGTCCCAGCTGTAGGGAGCATGCGGCAACACTTTCCGTCCATACTCGCGCAGTTTTTGGACTACGAAATTGCCGATACTTGGGCGAGCATTGTCTAGGAGAATGAGTTGCCCCGCCTGCAGGAATTGAGGTCGAGTTTGTATACTTTTCTGCGCAGGTTTTGCATGAATTTGCGATAGTATACTGCTGTTACACTTGTCCCACGTGGGACGCTATCTGTCATGATGATTCCTTGGTGATCATAAGCAAAAACCACTATTTGCTTGAGCTTTGATTGAGCGCGTGGAGGATCTGACGCTCTCCACTCATTGGACTGTGATTGCATCTACGGTTCAAAGTCTGTAGTCCACGTTTCATCAACAGCGACTATTCAGCCCAAGAATCCTTGACTTTCACTATCGAGCGAGGTTGATATGTCCAGGCGTTTCTGCTTCTCTTCAATAGTCGAAAAGTGTAGGACTCAGCTTACAGAATTTTTTTTCTTCTCCAAGTCACTTATCACAATACGGGATACGGATGCTGGAGGAATTCCCGTGATTACAGATAGTTCCTCACAAGTCGCACTGAAACCTTCTTCAAGACCATCAGCCACAATGTTCATCTGTTGACGTTTTTAGTCTCCCGGGATTTGGATTATGGTCTGTGCTCAAATGATCACGACGAAAACGATTTATTCAACGTGAAACTGTGCTATGGTCCTCTGTAAACTGACTACAAACTTCACTGAACGCAGTGCGGAATTCTGTCCGGTTTTTTTTCCCGTAAAATTACAATCTTGATGTACGACGTCTGACCTTCAGCAGTCACAGTACCCGAAAGCCTTGCACGGGCCATTTCTACCTCTCGCCAATTTTATCTTAGAGTACACAGCGGAAACACAAAAGCACTCACTTCTTCCTGAAGCTCCCAGCTACATCTGACGAAATTTTCATTGTTATCAACAGCAACACCAACGTGTGCATTATTTAAGAAATTTCCTTCGTATCCCGATTGAGTTTGGACTTTGAATATCTAATACATAGTTTGGATGGAATAGTGAGTTGCACATCCCAATCGAGACTAATATCCGTCAAGATTACATAAATGTGAGGTCTTATGTTGAAAGTCAAATAAGATCAGTGAAACTATCGATTGTTTAATTTCTTTAGCTGCAATGCTGGTCAAAGGGTATTAAGATCTGGTGAAATTTCTATTAGGCTTCTCTTCCTACGAGGTGCGACAATAAAGTAGTGAGACTGATGTGAAAAAAATGTTGCTTACCGTATTAGTCAAGTTTAGTGTTGTCTCCTTCAAAGTAGTTCCCTTCTGATTGCACACACTTTTTCCAGCGCTTCTGCTATTGATGGTAACATTTCTGCAACTCATCTTCTGTAATATCCTCCAAGACCCTCGTCACAGCTTTTTGGACATCTTATGTTGTTTGAAAATTGTGTCCCTCGACCACCGTTTCGACTCTTGGAAATAGAAAAAAGTCGCACGGAGCGATATCTGGTGAATAAGGTGGCTGTGGTACTGAGGTTAAAAATTGCCGTCCTGACAGAGCAGTATGGGATAGCGCATTATCATGGTGCAGAATCCAACTATCAGCAATGTTGGCACGGACACGAAGAATTCTTTTACGAAGTCTTTCTAAAATTTCTTTGTAGTAATATTGGTTAACAGTTTTTCCAGGAGGCACCCACTCTTTATGAACGATTCCATGGAATCAAAGAAGCACAAAAGCATACACTTCACTTTTGACTTTGACATGCGAGCTTTTTTTGGTCTGGGTGATCCCTTTGAGCACCATCGCGAACTTCGGCGTTTTATCTCAGGATCGTACTGAAAAAACCAACTTTCATCACCAGTAATAACACGGCTCAACAATTCTGGATTGATTTCCGTTTGCTCTAACAGATCGGCTGCCACATTTTTCCGTGTTTCTCTCTGTTGTGGTGTGAGACTTTTGGGGACCATTTCTGCATAAATCTTTCTCATACCAATATCTTCAGTTATTTTTTAGACGAACCGTTTGTCAATTGATGTTCAGTTCTTCTGCAATCATTTTCTCGGATAATCATCGGTCAGATCGTACGAGTTCACGCACCCTGGCCAAGTTGACATCTGTCCGTGAGGTTGACGGTCGTGCACTGCGGTCTTCACCTTCAACATTCGTTCTGTCTTCACTAAACATTTTAAGCCAAGGAAAAACTTGAGCTCTTGACATAACCTCCTCTCCAAAAGCCTTCTGAAGCTTACCGTAAGTTGTCGTCGCGTTTTCACCCAGTTTAATGCAAAACTAAATGGCATACCATTGCGCAATATTATGCGGTTCCATTTCCGTGACGAGAGACACAAACACGTGTTAACTTATTACAGCACAACTCACGACTGAGCAGTTGCGTCGATGAACCGCTTGGACTAGAAGCAGCTTATAGACCAAGGTCAAAGATATTGTGCCTACACAAGCCTGCAGGGTTGCCACATTTTGCAAAGAAAATCAGTCCCATTACTTTATCGTCGCACCTCGTATTCCACTGACAAGTATCTTCCCAAAAAATCTCAAATGTATTATTTCTGGTCCTGTGTAAAATTGCGAAGTGGATCTAAGGCTTCCATTCAGTCAATTGTTGATCATTGTGGTGTGGCTGTTGAAGATAGCAAAACGAATGCCGAAATTGTAAATATCATATTCAAGAAATCGTTCACGCAGGAGAATCGTACGAACAGACCGTCTTTTGACCATCGAATAGACTCCCGTACGGACTACATAGTAATAAGGATCCCTGGCGTACATAAACAACTGAAGCAGTTGAAAATAAGTAAGTCACCACGTCTGGATGGAATCTCAAGACGGTTATTTAAAGAGCGCTCTACGGCATTGGCTCCTTACGTTTATCGTTAATATCTAACCCAGCGGCAAGTCCCAAGCAACTGGAAAGAAGGGCAGGTAATTGCTGCTTATAAGGACAAAGATCCCAAAAATTACAGACCAGTATCCGTAACATCGGTTGTCTGCAATCCTTGAACATTTTCTCACTTCAGTATAATAAATTTTCAGGAGACCTAGAAGCTTGTGTAGACAAATCAGCATGGTTTTAGAAAGAATCGCTCGTGCGAAACTTTGATTGCACTTTTCTGACATGATATACAGCGAACTATGGATGAAGAGCGACAGATTCCACATCTACAGATTTCTGAAAAAGGTGTGACATAGTGCTCCATTGCAGGCTGTTAACGAAGGTACGAGGATATGGAATAGGTTCAAAGATATGTAAGTGTCTCGAAGATATCTTAAGTTGTAGAGCCCAGTATGTTATCCTCGTCAGCGTATGTTCATCACGAGCGCCTCAGGGAAGTGTGATAGGACCGCCGTTATTCTCTGTAAACACAAATGATTTTGCGGGTAGGATGAGCAGTAATCTGCGGTTGTTTGCTGATGATGCCGTGGTGGCTGTAGGAGGATACAAAATGACTTGGAAAAAATTTCTAGTTGGTATGATGAAGCAAGCTCTAAAAAAGAAAAAGTTAGTTAAGGCGGATGAGTAGGAAAACAAGCCCATAATGCTCAGATACAGCATTAGTAGTTTCCTGCTTGACACAGTTACGTCGTTCGAATATCCAGGCGCAACGCTGCAAAGCGACATGAAATGGAACCAGCATGTGAGGATTGGAGGAAAGACGAATGGTCGACTTTGTTTTATTAGGATAATTCTAGGAAACTGTGGTTGATCTGTGAAGGAGACCGCATATAGGACGCTAGAGCCACCTATTCTTGAGTATTGTTCGAGTGTTTGGGATCTGTACCTGATAGAATGAAAGGAAGACATCGAAGCAATCCAGAGTTGCTCGGGCAGATTTGTTACTGGTAGTTTCGAACAACATGGAAGTGTTACGTAGATATTTCGGGAAGTCAAATGGGTATACCTGGAGGAAAAGCGACTCCCTTTTCGAGGAACACTATCGAGAAGAATTTACAGAACCGGCTTTTGAATGGTGACTGCAGAACGATTCTGTTGCCTCCAACGTACAATGTGCGTAAGCACAATGAATGTAAGACACGAGAAATTAGGGTTCGTACGGAGCTTATAGACTGATGTGTCGACAGAAGTGCCGACACTGTGTGTTTTGAGGAGACCAAAATGCACGCTATAAGCTCACGCGGGATGGCGTGAGGTCTGAAACAGGATACGTAATGAATGCTATAAAGAAAAGTACGTAGCTTCTGGAATACTTAACTTTAATCCATCATTTGTATACATCGTTCTTGATGAGACATGCTTCATACGATAACTATCAATTGCTATGGCGCCTTGCCAGGTCGTAGCCATTGACTTAGCTGAAGGCTATTCTAACTATCTTCTCTGCAAATAAACGAGGCTTCGTCAGTGTTTGTTGCTAGCTACGTCGGCTGTACAACTGGGGCGAGTGCTAGTAAGTCTCTCAAGACCTGCCGTGTGGTGGCGCTCGGTCTGCGATCACTGACAGTGGCGACACGCGGGTCCGACATGTACTAATGGACCGCGGCCGATTTAAAGCTACCACCTAGTAAGTGTGGTGTCTGGCAGTGACACCACATAGACAATACTTTTACCTCGTTCTGTTTAGGAGTGCAACACGAAAAGAAATGACTAGTAGTGTGGTAAGAGGTCCCCTCCGCCACGCGTCGTAAGATGGACTGCGGAGTATCGATGTAGATGTAGATGTACAAAATCTTTGATGTCATTTTAATAATTAGCTTCTCTGTGTAAAACAAGATTTCAAATCTATAAAATGATACTGAACGCTTCCTCCGTTTGAAGGTTCGTTTGAACACCACTGCGATTTACTTGGCACGTTCGTATTGCAAGTCGTAAGCACTTCCATAGCTCTCACCTTTGACGTAACTTACTGAGCAAGTTATATAGGTACCTACGGTGCAACGTGGCCTCGTTAACAGTAACAGATCATTATCAAATGTGAAAGAAGCGATTAGCGAGTAAAAGAACTGTAGTACTGACTGATGACTGAACCACATATCTTTCGATGTATAGTTTGACATTTATTCGCAAAATCAAAATATGTTCTTTCTTAAACAAGACTTTGAACATGGTTTCACTTATGCATGCAAGAGATTCAATGGATTAGAAACAACAGCCAACTAGCTGCAAAGATCAGGTTTATTGGACCCTGACTATGGTTTTGACGGTTTTATACAGTGACATTGTTCCTTGAAGCGGTTTTGCTTTGATAGTTACTCTTGTTAAGATTATGAATTCATGCACATGTGCTTCTCGTGCTGTCTGTACATTTGGTAAAGAGTCTGCTCTGTTTACCTGAACTTGCCATAAGACATATTTTTATCCCCTCTCCTCTCCCTCTTTTCAACTATTTAGTAATATGCCAATTCTGTCAATAATATGTGCTAGTGAAATCACATACGCTGCTGATTGCAGCTAAGCGCATTTAGGACGCGCGGGAACGCCAGCTGCCAGAGCTGACTTAAGGGTAGTGTCTGCACTTCCTCAGCCAGTCGACTCATGTCGCTAGCTCTGAACGGGACGTATTGACGCTCCACAGAATCCGATGCCACGATTTATATTTAAATGTCACGTTTTTTACAAGTCTTTCAAGTATCATACTCCATATTGTGGTATACAACGTCAAATGTGTCATATTTTAAATACTTTTAAAACAATATCCTGCAGTAGACGGCAAATACTTTTATATAGTGTATTTAAATAGTGATTAAGTTGATGACTTGTTCTAGAGAGTGTCAACGACTCCCACATTGGCTACAGATAACGTGATGCTACGTGAATAAGCTTTACAAAAAAGTTTTTTTGTTAACATCTCCTGCAGTTTTGGTTATTGTAATGTTACTTTGTTCCACACACAATGTCGTGATCTTGTTAATAGGTACAATATCTTCCGAAGACGATGATCTTAAAACAGTCGAAACCATGGTTAAACGTTAATAAGGCTCTACTCTGCAACTGGTTGAATATTATTTCTAATGCAGTGAAGCTCTTTCTCAAATATCCTACCATTTATGCGGATGATGAATATTTTTATCACTATACGTGTACAAAAATTATAAACACATTTTGTTTATTCACAGTGTTTCACATATAATGGACTAACAATTCTAGAATGACGGTTTTAATTAGGACAACACATAAAAGACCACATTAATTAAACAGAAATTATACAAAATTAATAGTGCACAGCAGTTCTGTAAAATGTGCTAGATGTTATCAAAGACGTCAAGCATGTGATTCAACAAAGAAAATTGGCTGAATTGTTATTCACATCCACAGTGACAGGTACAAAAAAGCCCAAAGCATTATTAATGATTCGAATATAAGAAATTCATGTCGATCCTCAAACCATTACAACATATCCATTTACCTCTCAGCTTATATTAATCTTACAAACGAAGGTATTATTCAAGACTGAGCTGCAATGGTTTGTTGTTTCCTATCTGACAAGCCGAACTGTACTAGTATAATCAAGTACGTAGTGATGACAGCAGCACAGTTCTTCAGTATCGACCGGTCCAGCGACAAAAGCCCCGCCGCACTGTAAGCGAGTCGACTGTGAAACAGCTGTTGTGTGAAGAGCTGCAGACCCACGTGGCAGCGTCCGTCACGTGCAAAGGAGAGCAGCAGCAGCTTGCCGGCCAGCTGCCGTGTGTGGTTAGCCTGCTGTGCGACCGCTTCGCTGCTGCACGCTATGGTCGAGAGCCTCCAGACGGACATCACGATGAACAGCAAGTATATCAATACAATGTGACCCGCCGGCTCACCGTCCCACAGTGGTCCAACGTCGAGGAAGTTGGCCAAGATCATGTACGTGAGCACAATAATATTCACGAAGCAGCTCCCCACTTCCGCAAGATTCTGTACGCTGTAGGCTGCGTTGATAGATCTTGCCAAATCACACAAAAGACAATGTGTCTTCCATACACTTTGAAATGATAAATGGTCATCCAAAATAATAGGTATACTGTACGGCATATAAACATTCCTTCTAATTACTGGTCTCTGGGCAGGTAGATCCTGAAGAAGCACTTTATGGCTGATTAATGGGGTACTGTTTCTCACAGAAACATTTGGCGTCGATGATATTTCGCTGTTCAGTTCGTCTTCTGAAGACACACTGAAAGATTGCAGCAGCTGTTTGTTCAACTGCCTGAATTTTCTGTGCAGCATGACATTAAATGACAAGAACTGGAGATTAACAATGTTTCTCACGGTGTACAAGGAATACAATAGTAGCAACAGATCAAATTTGTATCGATCTAATATAAGCCAGGTGTAGTGACTATACAGATAAACTGAATAAATGACCACTAACCAGAAGACTTTACGGACTTTCACTGCTATGTCACAGTATTCTGCGTATCTGCTTCTACGAAGAAATGTGTCAGCTGAAATTATATTGGCGCAGAATATGTCGACGTCTCTTTGTTTCACAGTACAGCTCCATAGCACGGAGACGAAAGCAGGGGTAGCAGCGAATATCAGATTTCCAGCGTACACGTATTTTATTAGTACATCTGTGTTCCTGTACACCTCTGGCATTCGTACGGAAATTTCGTAACTAGCTGAAACTAGGAGCAATAAAGCAACACACACACTGTAAACTCGTCCACTTGTTGACACTATAAATTTTCCGCTTTTCCGTTCGAGAGAGAGCGGAACAGTACCAAAAATTTTAGAGATCACAAGGAAAAACCGCAGCTCATTAAACAACGATTCATTTTTTTCATCCATACGGTCTGAAATTCTCTGCTCGATATGAGAACTAACAACTGAATAAATTTACAGCCTAGCGGACCGAAGCGGCAAAGTAATCACATTACGCAACGAGAGAGCTTCGATCAGACAGAATTATTAACGAAGTTATCGAGTAGAAACGATTCCATCCACTGTTTGTTAGCTATGCAGCGTCGTCTATTCACGCAAAATAACAGGTTGGTTTCGTTATGTTATGACATCTTCCTGATCGATAGATTCTGAACATTTGAGGCCAAGAGCTGTACAGACGAAGTTTAATGATACAGCACGGTCTTTCAAGATCGGTGTTTGCATCCTTAGTGAATCAAGTTTTATGGGTATTGGTCTGTGGTCCAAGGCACAATTCGCCGCGCGGACTAGCTGCCCGGTTAGAGGCGCCATGTCACGGACTCTGCGGCCCCAACCACCGGAGGTTCGAGTCCTCCCTCGGGAATGGGTGTGTGTGTTGTTCTTAGCATAAGTTAGTTCAAGTAGTGTGTAAGTCTAAGACCGATGACCTCAGCAGTTTGGTCCCTTACGAACTCACACACACACACACACACACACACACACACACACACACACAAGGCACAGTTCGACTTACTGATCGTGTTTTGAGTCAGGAACTGCTGCTTGAGATTTATAGCCTCTTATAATACCTCCAGCATTAGGAGACGAAACGTTAGCTCCAGAAAAATACATTAGACCACAGCTTAATTCCCATAAAACAAAATGCATCAAAGGTAAAACCGTGTAGCAAAGAATCTTACACAACTGGGCATTAAAATTGCTACACCAAGAAGAAATGCAGATGATAAACGGGTATACATTGGACAAATATATTATACTAGAACTGACATGTGATTACATTTTCACGCAGTTTGGGTGCATAGATCCTGAGAAATCAATACCCAGAACAACCACCTCTGGCCGTAATAATGGCCTTCGTACGCCTAGGTATTGAGTCAAACAGAACTTGGATGGCGTGTACAGGTACAGCTGCTCATGCAGCTTCAACACGATACTACAGTTCATCAAGAGCAGTGACTGGCGTATTGTGACGAGCCATTTGCTCGGCCACCATTGACCAGACGTTTTCAATTGGTGAGAGATCTCGAGAATCTGCTGGCCAGGGCAGCAGTCGAACATTTTCTGTATCCAGAAAGGCCCGTACAAAACCTGCAACATGCAGTCGTGCATTATCCTGCTGAAATGTAGGGTTTCGCAGGGATCGAATGAAGGGTAGAGCCGCGGGTCGTAACACATCTGAAATGTAACGTCCACTTTTCAAAGTGCCGTCAATGTGAACAAGAGGTGATCGAGACATGTAACCAATGGCACCCCATACCATCACGCCGGTGGATACGCCAGTATGGCGATGACGAATACACGCTTCCAATGTGCGTTCACTGCAATGTCGTCAAACACGGATGGGACTATCATTATGTTGTAAACAGAACCTGGATTCATCCGAAAACGTTTTGCCATTCGTGCACCCAGGTTCGTCGTTGAGTACACCATCGCATACGCTCCTGTCTGTGATGCAGCGTCAAGGGTAACCGCAGCAATGGTCTCCGAGCTGATAGTCCGTGCTACTGCAAACGTCGTCGAACTGTTCGTGGTTGTTGACTATCCGTTACAGCCATGCGGATACGATGCCTCCCATCTCGACTGCTAGTGACACGAGTTCGTTGGGATCGAGCATGGCGTTCCGTATTACCCTCCTGAACCCACCGATTCCATATTCCGCTAACAGTCATTGGATCTCGACCAAGCGAGCAGCAATGTCGCGATGCGATAAACCGCAATCGCGATAGGCTACAATCTTACCTTTATCAAAGTCGGAAACGTGATGGTACGCATTTCTCCTCCTTACACGAGGCATCACAACGTTTCACCAGGCAACGCCGGTCAGCTGCTGTTTGTGTATGAGAAATCGGTTGGAAACTTTCCTCATGTCTGCACGTTGTAGGTGTCGTCACCGGCGCCAACCTTTTGTGAATGCTGTTGTTGTTGTTGTGGTCTTCAGTCCTGAGACTGGTTTGCTGCAGCTCTCCATGCTACTCTATCCTGTGCAAGCTGCTTCATCTCCCAGTACGTACTACAGCTTACATCCTTCTGAATCTGCTTAGTGTATTGATTTCTTGGTCTCCCTCTACGATTTTTACCCTCCACGCTGCCCTCCAATGCTAAATTTGTGATCCCTTGATGCCTCAAAACATGTCCTACCAACCGATCCCTTCTTCTAGTCAAGTTGTGCCACAAACTTCTCTTCTCCCCAATCCTATTCAATACCTCCTCGTTAGTTACGTGATCTACCCACCTTATCTTCAGCATTCTTCTGTAGCACCACATTTCGAAAGCTTCTATTGTCTTCTTGTCCAAACTGCGAATGCTCTGAAAAGCTAATCATTTGCACATCACAGCATCGTATTCTTGTCGGTTAAATTTCGCGTCTGTAGCACGTCATCTTCGTTATATAGCAAATTTAATGGCGAGTATCGTATTTTCAACTGAAAAATGGCTTCTTCGGTCCATTATTCATCAGTAATAAAGCGGATCACCATAGTGGTGGGAAATATTACGTTTTAAATTAAATCGCTCTGTCTCCCTCGGATTCATACCTTTGATGTGTTTGTTTATTCATCAACGTCTAAGTGACTAATCTGCAGTTCATACCTAAGTGCCTGGCAGAGGTTTCTTATAATCACATACAGCCTATTTCTCTACCGTTCCTCTCCTTTAGCAATACGTGGGGAAAATGAATATTTAAATATTTCTGTACAACTGCGGTTTTTTTTTATGATGATGCTCATTTCTCACTATATGGGTTGGCGACAACACAGTATTTTCTCATTCATAGCAGAAAGCTAGTTATTGGAAGTTTATGAAAAGATCTTGTCGAAACAGAAAAGTCTTTGTTTTAATGACTGTCATTCCGACTCGCTTATCATATCCATGGTACTCTCCCCCCCTAATTCGCGATAATACAAAACGAACTGTCCTTTTTTGAACTTTTTCGATGTCCTCCGTCAATCCTATGTGGTAACGATCCCATACAGGACGGCAGTACTCCAGCAAAGAACGAACACGAGTAGTGTTAGTACACCTGTTGCATCTTCTAAGTACTCTGCCTTTCAGATGTAGTCTTTGGTTTGCCTTCTCCACAACACGATCTAAGAGATCATTCCACATAAAGCTGTAATTCCTAGGTATTTGGTCGCGTTACTCCGTCCTAACCAACGGTATTGACCTACCACCGAGCCAACCCCAACCGATAGACGTGCCTGGTTGCGGATGTGGAGGAGCATGTGGTGTCCACACCACTCTGCCCACCCGTTGTCACTTTTCGTGACCAGAGCCGCCACTCCTCAATCAAGAAGCTCCTCAGTTAGCCTCACAAGGGCTGAGTGTAGCCCGGTGGCCAAAAGCACTCGACAGATCCGGGCAGTGTCCCATCCAAGTGCTAGCCAAGTCCGACAGCTGTTAACTTCGGTGACTTCACGGGAGCCGGCGTTGTAACTACCGTAAGGTCGTTGGCGTTTTAGACGAATTGACAGCCTTTAAACTTGTGTGATTTATCGTGTAATCGAAATTTAACGGATTTCTTTTCGTACTCATGTGGCTGAGCTCACTCTTTTGCTTACTGAGACAACTGAAATTTTTATTGCCCTTTAGATATCTTGCCTAAGTCATTTTTCAGTTGAATTTGATCTCCTGATGACTTTACTAGACACTAAATGACAATTCCGTCTGCAAACAGTGTACGAGAACTGCTAGGATTATCTCCTAAATCGTTTATGTAGATTAGGAACAGCAGAGGGCCTATAACACTTGCTTGGTTAACGCCCAATTTTGATCCTGTTTTACTCGATGTTTTTCCTTCGATTTCTACGTCCTATGATGTTTCTGAGAGGAAATCACGGATCCAGGCGCACAACTGCAGCGATACTCCATAGGCACGCAATATGATTAGAAATCTCTTGCGAAGAACAGTGTCAAAAGCATTTCTTATATGACAAACGATATCAGAAGCCTTATGGAAATCTAAAACTATCGAATCAATTTGAACACCCCTGTCTATAGACCTCATATGTCGTGCAAATAAAGAGATGGTTCTGTTTCACAAAAACGATATTTTCTGAATCAGTGCTGACTGAATGTCAATAGACCGTTACCTTCGAGACATTTCACTTACCAAAAGTGATTCTTATCCGAATAGGCAGCTAACCAACACCGACAACATTAGTTCAGGTAGCAAACTGAAGATGAAGAGATAGAGAAAGTATAGGAGGATATTGAAAGGGTAATACAGTACGTAAAGGAAGATGAAAATCTAGTTCAAATAGTTCAAATGGCTCTGAGCACTATGGGACTTAACATCTGAGGTCATCAGTCCCCTAGAACTACTTAAACCTAACTAACCTAAGGACGTCACACACATGCATGCCCGAGGCAGGATTCGAACCTGCGACCGTAGCAGTCGCGTTGTTCCGGACTAAAGTGCCTAGAACCGCTCGGCCACCACGGCCGGCTGAAAATCTAATAGTCATGGGAAACTGCAATGCAGTTGTAGGGAAAAGAGTAGAAGAAAAGGTTACAGGGGAATATGCGCTTGGGACAAGGAATGAGAGAGGAGAAAAAATGCTAATTGATTTCTGTAATAAATTTCAGCTAGTAATGGCGAATGCTCTGTTCAAGAATCACAAGAGGAGAGGTACACATGGAAAAGGCTGGGTGATGCGAGAGGATTTCATTTAGATTCCATAATCGTCAGATAGAGATTCCGAAATCAGATACCGGATTGTAAGGCGTACCTACGAGCAGATATAGACAGGTCACAATGTAGTGGTGAATAGGTGTAAGCTGAAGTTCAAGAGATTAGTCAGGAAAAATCAATATGCAAAGCAGTGGGATACAGAAGTACTGAGGAACGACGACATGCGCTTGAGGTTCTCTAAAGCTGTAGATACAGCAATAAGGAATAGCTCAGTAGGCAGTAGAGTTGAAGAGGAATCTACACCTCTAAAAAGGGCAACCACAGAAGTTGGATAGAAAATCTTAAGTCCAAAGAAGATAACTGCGAAGAAAACATGGGCAACACAAGAAATACTTCAGTTGATTGATGAAAGAAAACGCACAAAAATGTTCAGAGAAATTCAAGAATACAGGAATACAAGCCGCTGAAGAATAAAATAAATAGGAAGTGCAGGAAAGCTATAACGAAATGGGTGCATGAATAATCTGAAGAAATCGAAAAAGAAATGATTGTCGGAAGGACTGAGTCAGCACATAGTAATGTCAAAACAACCTTCGGTGAAATTAAAAGCAACAGTAGTAACATTAAGAGTACAGCGGGAATTACATTATTAAATGAACAAGTGAGAGCGGATAGGTGGAATACATTAAGGGCCTCTATGAGGGGAAAGATTTGTCTGATCTCACAAAAGAAAAAACAGAAGTCGATTTAGAAGAGAGGAGGGATCCAACATTAGAATCAGAATTTAAGAGAGCTTTGGGGGACTTCAGATCAAATAAGGCAGAAGGGATAGATAACATTCCATCAGAATTACTAAGTGGCAACCAAACATCTATTCACGTTGGTGTGTAGAATGTATGAGTCTGGCACATAGCAATTGACTTTCGGAAAAATATCATCCACACAATTCTGAAGACTGCAAGAGCTGACAAGTACGAGAATTATCGCACAATCAGTATAAGAGCTCATGCATCCAAGTTGCTGACAAGACTAATAAACAGAAGAATGGAAAATATTCTGCGAAGAAACTCCTAATTCCTTACCTCATCAGTCCACTTAATTTCCTAAATTCGTCTGCAGCGCCGTGTCTCAAATGCTTCGATTATCTTCTGTTCCGGTTTTTCCACAGTCCACATTTCACTACCATACAATTCTGTGCTCCAAACTTACATTCTCACAAATTTCTTCCTCAAATTAAGGCCTATATTTGATACTAGTAGACTTCTCTTGGCCAGGAATGCTCTTTTTGATATTGCTAGTCTGCTTTAATGTCCTCCTTGCTCCGTCCGTCATTGGTTATTCTACTGCCTAGGTAACAGAATTCCTTAACTTCATCTACTTCGTTACCATCAATCCTGATCTTAAGTTTCTCGCTCATCTCATTTCCGGTACTTCTCATTACTTTTTCTCAATCCATATGCTGTACTCATTAGATTCAGCAGATCATATAATTCTTCTTCACCTTCACTCAGGATAGCAATTCATTAGCGAATCGTATCACTGATATCCTTTTACCCTGAATTTTAATTCCACTCTTCAACCTTTCTTTTATTTAAATCATTGCTTCTTCAGTGTACAGATTGAACACTAGGCACGAAAGACTACATCCCTGTCTTACACTGTTTTTATTCTGTACACATCGTTCTTCGTCCTCCACTCTTATTATTCCCTCTTGGCTCTTGTACATATTGTACATTACTCGTCTTTGCCTATAGTTTACCACTATTTTTCTCAGAATTTCGAACATCTTCCACCATTTGATGTTGTCGAACTCTTTTTCCAGGTCGACAAATCTCCCTGTGTACCTTTTACATATCTTTACTTATTTATTTATTATTTTTTTAATATCTAAACAAGTATCTCCTCATACAATATCATATGTAAATGTCGGTAGCTGAAAGTTGAAAATTCAACACCTTACCAAATGCACAAGGTGTGACACTATTACGTTCTTTACGACGCATTTCTCCTGGAACCAAAATTTTCTTCCTTTTTTATTTCTTCCTGAGGATTATGATTCTCAGATATTGAAAACAGTTCCAGGGACATTGGTTGACGTCCTTGTAAACTGCCATCACTTTGTTAGGGGAAGTCAAACAAAAACGAGACAGATGGATGAAAGTAAGTAAACTGTTTATTATTTTAAAAACAATACTCCATTCAAAAATCGCAAGAGGAGAAGATATGCTTGGTAAAGGCCGGGAGACGCGGGGGGATATCAGTTAGATTACTTCATGGTCAGGCAGAGATTCTGAAATCAGATACTGGATTGTAATGTGTACCCAGGAGCAGATTTAGATTCAGATCACAATTTAGTAAGAATGAAAAGTAGGTTACTGAAGAATATAGGCTTGGTAGGAGTGAGAGGAGAAATACCAATTGAGATATGGAAAAATTTTCAGCCACTAAGAACGAAAACTCTCTTCAAAAATCACAAGACGAGTAGGTACACTTTAATAAGGGCGGGAGATACAGGAACCTTTCAGTTACATTACAGAATGGTCAAGCAGAGATTCCGAAATCAGATATTGGATTCTGCGACTTATCTAACAACAGATATACACTCCTGGAAATTGAAATAAGAACACCGTGAATTCATTGTCCCAGGAAGGGGAAACTTTATTGACACATTCCTCGGGTCAGATACATCACATGATCACACTGACAGAACCACAGGCACATAGACACAGGCAACAGAGCATGCACAATGTCGGCACTAGTACAGTGTACATCCACCTTTCGCAGCAATGCAGGCTGCTATTCTCCCATGGAGACGATCGTAGAGATGCTGGATGTAGTCCTGTGGAACGGCTTGCCATGCCATTTCCACCTGGCGCCTCAGTTGGACCAGCGTTCGTGCTGGACGTGCAGACCGCGTGAGACGACGCTTCATCCAGTCGCAAACATGCTCAATGGGGGACAGATCCGGAGATCTTGCTGGCCAGGGTACTTGACTTACACCTTCTAGAGCACGTTGGGTGGCACGGGATACATGCGGACGTGCATTGTCCTGTTGGAACAGCAAGTTCCCTTGCCGGTCTAGGAATGGTAGAACGATGGGTTCGATGACGGTTTGGATGTACCGTGCACTATTCAGTGTCCCCTCGACGATCACCAGTGGTGTACGGCCAGTGTAGGAGATCGCTCCCCACACCATGATGCCGGGTGTTGGCCCTGTGTGCCTCGGTCGTATGCAGTCCTGATTGTGGCGCTCACCTGCACGGCGCCAAACACGCATACGACCATCATTGGCACCAAGGCAGAAGCGACTCTCATCGCTGAAGACGACACGTCTCCATTCGTCCCTCCATTCACGCCTGTCGCGACACCACTGGAGGCGGGCTGCACGATGTTGGGGCGTGAGCGGAAGACGGCCTAACGGTGTGCGGGACCGTAGCCCAGCTTCATGGAGACGGTTGCGAATGGTCCTCGCCGATACCCCAGGAGCAACAGTGTCCCTAATTTGCTGGGAAGTGGCGGTGCGGTCCCCTACGGCACTGCGTAGGATCCTACGGTCTTGGCGTGCATCCGTGCGTCGCTGCGGTCCGGTCCCAGGTCGACGGGCACGTGCACCTTCCGCCGACCGCTGGCGACAACATCGATGTACTGTGGAGACCTCACGCCCCACGTGTTGAGCAATTCGGCGGTACGTCCACCCGGCCTCCCGCATGCCCACTATACGCCCTCGCTCAAAGTCCGTCAACTGCACATACGGTTCACGTCCACGCTGTCGCGGCATGCTACCAGTGTTAAAGACTGCGATGGAGCTCCGTATGCCACGGCAAACTGGCTGACACTGACGGCGGCGGTGCACAAATGCTGCGCAGCTAGCGCCATTCGACGGCCAACACCGCGGTTCCTGGTGTGTCCGCTGTGCCGTGCGTGTGATCATTCCTTGTACAGCCCTCTCGCAGTGTCCGGAGCAAGTATGGTGGGTCTGACACACCGGTGTCAATGTGTTCTTTTTTCCATTTCCAGGAGTGTAGATTCACATGACAATTTAGTAACGATGAGGAGCAGGCTGATATTTATGGGTTTAGTCAAAAAAATCATTTCTCAAAGAAGTGTTATGCAGAAGGTCTGAGGAATTAAGAGATACGCTTGTAGTTTTGTGAGTCTACAAATACTGTGATAAGAAATATCTAAGTAGGCAGTTCAGCTGAAGAGGAAATGAGCCAATCACAGAAGTTGGAAAGAAAAACGTAGGTACCGAGGAGGTAACTGCGAACAAACCATGGGTACAGGAGAAGTAGTTCAGATGATAGATGAAAGAAAGAAGTACAAAAATGTTCAGCGAAATTCAGGAACACAGAAATACAAGTCACTTAGGAATGAAATAAATAGGAAATGCAGAGAAGCTAAGGCGAAATGGCTACATGAAAAATGCAAAGAAATCGAAAAATAAATGATTGCTTTAGCCTATAGAAAAGTCAAAACTACCTTCTGTGGAATTAAAATCAAAGGTGGTAACATTAGGAACGCAATGAGAATTTCATTGTCAAACGCAGAGGAGACAGCGGATAGGAGGAAGGAGAACACTGAAAGCCTCTGTGAGGGAAAGACTTGTCTGATGGCGTGGTAGAAGAAGAAACAGTAATCGGTATAGAAGAGGTAGGGTAGCCAGTATTAGAATCAGAATTTAAAAGAGCTCTGAAAGACTTAAGATCAAATAAGGAGAAGGAATAGAAACGTTCTACCAGAGGAACTGGCAACAAAACGACCATTCACGTTGGTGAACATCATTCACAAAATTCCGAAGACTGCGAGAAGTGCCACGTGCAAGAATTACCACGCAATCGGCCTAATAGTTCATGTATCATACATGCCGAATAATATAGAGAAGACTGGAAAAGAAAATTGAAGATGCTTGACATGACGATCAGTTGGCTTTTGGTAAGATATAGGCATCAGAGTGTCAGTTTTGAAGTTGCGGTTGATAACGGAAGCAAGTTTAAAGAAAAATCAAGACAAGTTCATAGGAATTGTTGGCCTGGAAAAGGGTGCAAGATTTTCGAAATTCTAAGAGAAATAGGGGTAAACTATAGGTAAAGACGAGTAAAGACAAGTAATATGTACAAGAGCCAAGAGGGTACAGAAGGACTAGAAGATCAAGAACGAAGTGCTCGGATTAAAAAGGATGTAAGACAGGGATTTAGCCTTTCGCGCATACTCAGTAATATGTACATCGAAGAAGCAATGACGGAAATAAAGGAAAGGTTCTAGAGTGGAATTAAAATTCAAGGTGAAAGGATATCAGTGATTAGATTCACTGATGACATTGGTATCGTTAGTGAAAGTGAAGAAGTGTTACAGCATCTGCTGAATGGAATGAACAGTCTAAGGAGCACAAAATATGGACTGAGAGTAAATCGAAGAAAGACGGAAGTAATGAGCAGAAATGAGATGGGCGAAAAACTTAACATCAGGATTGGTGGTCACGAAGTAGGTAAAGTTAAGTAATTGCGCTACATAGGCAGCAAGATGCGGACGGCCTTGCTGCAGTGGTAACACCGGTTACCATCGCACCACCGAAGTTAAGTGGTGTCGGGCTGGGCTAGCACTTGGATGAGTGACCATCCGGTCTGCCGAGCGCTGTTAGGAAGCGGGATGCACTCAGCCCTTGTGAGGCAAACTGAGGAGCTGCTTGATTGAGAAGCAGCGACCCATCAGTGTACCCTCCATTCAGAAGGCTGCTGCACGCAGCGAGTGTATACTGACTTGTAACTAATAGATTTCAGCTATCAGTCGTCCTTTTGAAATTTTATTGGCGGATCTAGATTTCAGCTACAAACTAGCCACTCTCAATGCACTATCATTGTTGATCAATGCATGTAATGCCTGCTGGATGAAGCCTGACCAACAGGTGCCGGCCGGAGTGGCCGTGCGGTTCTAGGCGCTACAGTCTGGAACCGCGAGACCGCTACGGTCGCAGGTTCGAATCCTGCATCGGGCATGGATGTGTGTGATGTCCTTAGGTTAGTTAGGTTTAAGTAGTTCCAAGGTCTAGGGGACTGATGACCTCAGAAGTTGAGTCCCATAGTGCTCAGAGCCATTTGAACCATTTTGAACCGACCAACAGGCATTACATGCATTGATGAAAATTGATTGTGCATTGAGAGTGGCTAGTTTCTAGCTGGAATCTAGATCCACCAATAAAATTTCAAAAGGACGACTGATAGCTGAAATTTATTATTTACAAGTAGCGGTTCTAGGCGCTACAGTCTGGAACCGCGAGACCGCTACGGTCGCAGGTTCGAATCCTGCCTCGGGCATGGATGTGTGTGATGTCCTTAGGTTAGTTAGGTTTAAGTAGTTCTAAGGTGTAGGGGACTGATGACCTCAGAAGTTGAGTCCCATAGTGCTCAGAGCCATTTGAACCATTTTGAACCGACCAACAGGCATTACATGCATTGATGAAAATTGATTGTGCATTGAGAGTGGCTAGTTTCTAGCTGAAATCTAGATCCACCAATAAAATTTCAAAAGGACGACTGATAGCTGAAATTTATTATTTACAAGTAGCGGTTCTAGGCGCTACAGTCTGGAACCGCGAGACCGCTACGGTCGCAGGTTCGAATCCTGCATCGGGCATGGATGTGTGTGATGTCCTTAGGTTAGTTAGGTTTAAGTAGTTCTAAGGTCTAGGGGACTGATGACCTCAGAAGTTGAGTCCCATAGTGCTCAGAGCCATTTGAACCATTTTGAACCGACCAACAGGCATTACATGCATTGATGAAAATTGATTGTGCATTGAGAGTGGCTAGTTTCTGGCTGAAATCTAGATCCACCAATAAAATTTCAAAAGGACGACTGATAGCTGAAATTTATTATTCACAAGTAGCGACCCAGTTTCGTCTACTGACATACGGCCAAGAGAGCGGTGCGCTGACGACGTGCCCCACGCTATGCGCATCCAGTGACGCCTGTGGTCTGAGGATGACATGGCGGCCGGTCGGTGCCGTTGGGCCTTTATATGATTCGGGCGGAGTTTAGTTTAGTAAGCAGCAACGTAATCAGTAATGGATGGAGCAAGGAGGACATAAAAGGCAGATTAGCACAGGCAAAAAGGGCATTCCTGGCAGAGAGAAGTCTGCTGTTATCATACACAGGTCTGAATTTGAATAAGAAATTTCTGAAAATGTACGTTTGGCGTATAGCAGTGTATGGTAGTGAAACATGGAATATGGGAAGAGAATCGAAAGATTTGACATGTGTTTCTACATAAGAATGTTGAAAATTAGGTGGACTGATAACGTAAAAAATAGGAGGTTTTCCATAGAATCAGCGACGAAAGGAATCAGTGGAAAACGCTGTCAAGAAGAAGGGACAAGACAGTGGGACATCTGGTAAGACATTGCAGAGTAACTTCCACGGTACTAGAGGGAGCTGTAGAGGGTAAAGACTACAGAGGAAGACAGAGATTGGAATACATGAGCAAATAACGGAGGCTGTAGTTTACAGCTACTACTCTGAAATGAAGTGGTTGGCACAGGAGAGGAATTCATGGCGGGCCGTATTAAACCAGTCATAAGGCTGATGACGCAAAAAATGTCGCCACAACTGATAATACGTTTATTACTCTGTGAGATAACGTGGTCAACTCTTTCATAAAATAGTGTTTCCGGTTACCTACGGCGCCATGATTGCACCCAGGAGGGCATTGCGTATTCCGAAGCAGATCGATGACCACAAATGTCTCACTTCATGGTTCCGAAAATATGGATGTCGTTTGGAGAGAAATCACGAATGTGTAGAGGATATGTAAGGGCTTCCCAGTAGAACTTTTGCAGTAGTCGAAATAACCTTGGCAACCTGTGTAAGAGAATCATGCCGACCATCAACATTCCTGGGTATCTGAACATGAATGGCGCGTTTCAGTATTTGCAAAGAGTCTACGCAACCGTGGCGCCTTGGTCCAGAAAGTCATTGCAGTCAATGAAAACTATCTTCATCTCCCCCCAGAGCTGATGTGCCTTTAGTTTCGACTAGTCATACATCTTCAATACCGTCCCCACTCTCTCCATGTAATTTCCATACTTACGAATTCCTGAAGAAAGACACCTGCGGTCATCGATTTTCTTTGCATGAAGAGGAACAATCATGACTCCGTAGGCAACCGCAAACATTTATCTGTAAAAGCACTGACCGTCTCATCTCACAGTCGGATAAATGTATTAACAGTTACGCCTATTTTACAAATAATAAACCGTTTACCTACTTTCCTTCACCCGTGTAGTTTTCATTTGACTGCCCCTTATACACAAACAGTCACAGCGCACACTTATTTCAATTTCATTTTCCCTTATACCACATTCCAGCCAAATTTCTTGACCTAGAGATTATTTACTCGAATTTATCTTTACCGATCCATTATGTTACATACACAAATCCTACAGAACGTTTCAATGTTTGAAAAATATGTTTATTTGGCAATAATTGATAACTGCATGTGCCCCATTCAATGGGAATTTGCACATGAAGCATTAAGATACACATTTTCTTTTTTTTATCGTAGAAACATATATCATCGATGATAGTCGGTTATGCGTAACAAATTGAGGCCGTTTATTGAAACGTCCTTCACAGCATGGTGACATGTCTTTTAATTACGTGTTGTCTGACGATATTTCCTAGTAGGTACGATTAGGAAATCGAATCAGTCAAGAATTATTTTTCTTGCAGCCGCAGAACGTTATTCCGTTAACAGGTTCTCGATGTAACATGTGTCCATTATTCATATATACGCTATTGATTCAGTGAAACGGTCGAACCTTCATTAGCTGAAGTAACAGCAACACGGTTTCAGACTCCATTTGTAAGAGATATCAGTTACTTCCTTTCGCTTTATAGCATGAAGAGTTACTTCAAGATGGACGCAGAACGAACGGTATTTCGGCAGCTACGATTCTTCATTGCGATATGTAGCGTTGCTGGGACTGCTCCACTTTCCTTTGGACACAGAAATACAAAGTTCAGAGTATCAGCTACTGGAAAAGTCTACGGTATTTTCGTAGCTTTATTGCTTCTGGTTTCTGAAACCTGTGGGATATCTGCACGAATTCCATGGTTACGTAGCATGGTGAATAGCCTAACTGGGCGTGTGTATCTATGCAATTTGATCCTTTCTATTGTTACAGTTACGATCTTGATTTTAAGAAGCACAACGCTGAAGCAAAAAGACGTTAACGCCACGTGTAGAAAGTTGTTTTCAGTTGATGGTTTACTGTATGAAAATATTGTGGAAGAAAACTTGAACGTTGTCACTCTTGTGCGCCGAGCGGTACTTGGACTCATCACTTACTTAACTTGTTTGTTAGGTCTTTCTGTATGGAGGGCCCATCATCAACTCGCTGTACTACTGCCACAATGTTTGTCCTATTTTCCACGCAATGTCGTTACGCTGCAGTTCTGCACTTTTAACGTGATGCTGTACAGAAGATTCAAACAGTTGAACAAATATCTGCTACTGGCGTTTGACATACACTCTGAAGAACAGCTCGGACGTACTGTGTCGTCCTCACTGAACATTTCTACAAGAGCATATTTTCCACAGCTTAATTGTGAAGAACGTACTGCGTATTTTCGTCTGTTCACAAGAAGGCACAGACTAGACATGACGATGAAACGTAATAAGAAATTCGTAACGAAATCTGGTCTGAAATTTAATGCGCATACTCCACTAAAACATTTGCCGAAAGTGCACTGTTTTCTCAGCGACCTGGCTAAAACTGTGAACGCGGCGTACAGTGTACAGAACCTTGTGGAAGTCACAAGTTCCTTTCTACACATTGCACTGATCGGGTACATGATGACTGCTGACCTACTAGATATCGGACCTCTTTTCGTTAAGAAATCTAAAGGGCATGTAGCGTTTGCGTCACTGCCGTGGACAGTGCTGTCTGTCTTGCGTCTTGTCAGCATAGCGCACAGCAGTGAAGCGGTCGTCCAAGAGGCCAACCGCACAGAGGTGCTGGTCAACAAGCTGCAGCTGCTGACGGCTTTGACAGACGCAGAGCGCCGTAGTCTGCGAGAGTTCGCCCACCAGCTGAGCCGTGGTGCATTGAGCTACGACGCTGCAGGTCTCTTTGTAATCGACCAGTCGCTTCTGACGAGTTGTGTTGCAGCCATAACGACATATATCGTGATTCTCGTCCAGTTCGGCCTATCTAACGGCAGTAATCGTCAGGAAATTGCTTGTAATTGTTAACTGATCAGCAACACGGAAATGGAATTAGCTGTCGGCATTCTCCGAACGCACCGTTTATAAATATAGCATATTTTCTTCTCTATAACACAGATCGATGGCCAAAGCAGAGTACGGAAAATTCAGACTGACAATAGAAAGAAAATAATTTTTGAAGAGGAGAAAACTGTTAGCTTAGGATATAAATTTGAATGTTAGGAAGTTTTGTCTGAAGGTGGGTCCGGAGGCTTGCCTTATATGAAAGTGACACGTGAACTACAGGCAGTTCAGAAATGGCCAGCAGCTTCTGACATGTATTGCTACAGAAGAACACTCTAAATATAGATTGTACCGTAGATATGGAGTTGACAGGCTCGGAAGATGCTGCCGTGGAATACCCCAACCCCGCACATTACTAACAACTTCAGGATTATAAATCTAAATCGCACTACACCTCCAGAAGTAACGTAAACCGTAAAATTTTAAAAATATAAAAAAAACCTTGTAGACATAATAGAATATCAATAAAATTGACTAATGTAACCTTCTGAGTTAATTTATTTGTGTAACTGCCATTTGTCACTGATACACTCGTTAAATGGCTAAAATGCATTGAAGTTAAGTCTCTGTATGAGAAAGCAGATAAAGAAATACCGCCAAACATCCGCCTAGTTTTACTTCTGTCAGTATTCTCGAACACTGTAGAAAATATAAAAGCGACATCTGACTACAAATACACTGACGGAAACAAATCACAGCACCAAGAAGGGTTTGTGGGACATAAACGAAATTTGGTGTGCGTATTTCTACATTCGATAGATCTATTGAAATTTCGTGCTAGTCACATAAGAGTGTTGCTAGTAGCGTACTAGGAGGATGCAAATCAGGTTTGCTTTAAGTACACCTGTAACGATCGTGAGCTCAAGTTACCTTTGACATTGGACGTGCTCAGTTCACGTTAGTCAAGAATGCATTTAAAGCGGCAAAGACGCTATTGTAAGTTGGCTGTTTAGGTTTTTCTATTGGTAACGCCACATAGCACTCTGTATGAAAATCACTGACTGCGCTGTGTGAAGTCTGTGACTGGTTTGCATTGTTGGAATATTTGCTATTGTAGTGTTGGGCAGTCGGATGTGAACAGCGCGTACCGTTGTGCAGTTGGAGGTGGGCCGCCAGCAGTGGTGGATGTGGGGAGAGAGATGGCAGAATTTTGAGAGCGGACGATCTGGACGTGTGTCCATCAGAGAGAGTAAATTTGTAAGACTGGATATCATGAACTGATATATATATATACGATGACTTTTGAACATTATAAAGGTAAATACATTGTTTATTCTCTATCAAAATCTTACATTTGCTAACTATGCCTATCAGTAGTCAGTGCCTTCAGTAGTTACAATCTTTTATTTAGCTGGCAGTGTTGGCGCTCGCTGTATTGCAGTAGTTCGAGTAACGAAGATTTTTGTGAGGTAAGTGATTCATGAAAGGTATAGGTTATTGTTAGTCAGGGCCATTCTTTTGTAGGGATTATTGAAAGATTGCGTTGCGCTTAAAATATTGTGTGTCAGTTTAGTGTTGATCAGAATAAGTAAAGAGAGAAATGTATGAGTACGTTCAGTTCCGCTGAGCTGATTGAAAATCAAATAACGTAAGAGGTTAACCAGCACTGTCATTCATTACTTTTCCAAAGGGGACCTTTCACTATTATCAACACCTCACTAATTTGGAACAAGTTCTCATATCATTGTTGGCAGCGGTGAGTACGGGCTCACATGGCACTACCGAGAGATAAGACCATCGGGTTCGGCATGTGACTATGGCATATCGTACTGCATCTGCAGCAGCAATATGAGCAACAGTTGCCACCTCCGTGACTCACCGAACTGTTATAAATCGTTTTATCCAAGGACAGATCTGAGCCAGACGCCCTGTAGAGCGCATTCCACTAACGCCAAGACACCGTCATTTGTGACGTCAGTGGTGTCAAGCAAGACGTCGTTGGAGGGCAGACTGGAGGTGTGTTCCGTTTTACGATGATAGCTGGTTCTGCCTCGATGTCAGTGATGTCCGTTTGTTGACTGGAAGCAGGCCAGGTGAGTGCCTGCAACCAACATGTCTTTAGCTAGAAACACTGGATCTACTCTGGGAGCTATGGTCTCGGAAGCGATTTCGTATGACAGCAAGAGCACCCCCGTGGTTATCCCAAGCACCCTGACTGCATATTTATACGTCAGTCTGGTGATTCAGTCGGTTGTGCTGCCATTCATGAACAGCATTCCTAGGGGCGTTTTCCAACAGGATAACGCTCACCCAAATACCACTGTTGTAACCTAACATACTGTGTAGAGTGTCGACATGTTGGCTTGGTCTGCTCCATCACCAGATCTGTATAGCACATATGGGAAAAAATCGAACGACGCCTCCAACGTCGTTCGCAAACAGCATTAACCCTCCCTGTATTGACTGAGCAAGTGCAACAGGCACAGAATTCCATTCCACAAACTGATATCCTATACTTGTACAACACAGTGCATGCACGTTTGCAGGCTTGCTTTGAACATTCTGGCGGTTATTAATGTACCAGCATTCCACATTTACAACGGATTATCACTCTCTTTCATTAACCTGTGATCTTTTAACATTAATCACTTAGACACGTTACCTAGAGAAATATATTCCCGAAATTTCATTTCTCTACGTTAAGTATATTTTGCTGTTGCGACTTTTTCCGTCAGTGTGTAATAGCGTCAAAAGTCACTGCTCTCGTTTTTAAATGTTTTGATACAGAGAAGGCTACTTACAAATACAGCGACAATTTACTTATTTCATCACACCACAATTCAATGGTACATATTTCAAGTCAAAGGCATTTGAATGAGCAAAACAAATATCTTCTAATTAAATTCGAACGTTGTGGTGTAATAGGGACTGACATGAAAAGGAGGCTGACGAAAGCAGAGTTCTGTGTTAAACTATTAGTTCTCATCCAACTACAAATTAGTGTAGTTATGTGTGGGATACCACATAGTCCCATCTTACGGTTTCTAACTTTTTATTCTCCTCTCTCTCTCTCTCTTTCTCTCTCTCTCTCTGTCTCTCTCTCTCTCTCTCTCTCTCTCTCTCTCTCTCTGTGTGTGTGTGTGTGTGTGTGTGTGTGTGTGTGTGTTTGTGCGTGTGTGTGTGTTTGGTGGTTCCAGGCGTTCAACGTCTAGGTTATCAGCGCCCTTACACGCGTTACATACGTTAAAAGAAACGAAAACTTTTTATTGTGTATATTCATAACCCTTCAGTACCATTATAATTTGCCAAGTTTGTTTTATTTGCAGATGAAAAAACACTTCAAGTATAATTTTAAAACAAATGGTTAATGATACTTTCGTGAATATTCATAAATGTTTCCACGACAGCCATATGACATTTGTGGTATCAGCGTTCGATACCGCACTTGTTAGGGGTTGCAGTTATCGACCGCGGTCCGTATTAGTGTCGTTGGACCCGCGAGTCGCGACCAGCTTGTATCAACTTTATAGCGAGCTCTCGCCCACTCTTGCTCGGGACGTCAAGTAATAAAGTAGCGTAGGCTTCAGCTGATAGGAAGCAACCTCTAACAAGGCGCTTAGTGACGTATGGCGTAAGTGAGGCCTCAATAGCTAACTGTTTATAATTATATGTATGCAGCCAAGAAGAATCCTGTACAACCAGTTAAGTACAATATATATTGTTACTGACAAACCTGCTGTGATTTATATGTTTCTATTTAGCATTCGTCACCAGTCAATATTGGTGACAACTCGTTCTTCGTCATCATAACAACATCAAATTTTGGAAAGACATTACATAGAACTCAGAACTTGCAAGAAAATTACCCTAAGCATATGTCTAAAATATAACGACAAACAAATTCAAGATGTTGACACTGTTACGTACATTCTTGGAGTTACAAAAAAACAATAAATTCAACTGGGAGGAGCGCTTCACAGAACCTACGATGCAACTAAACAAATCCTTATTTAAAATTCACATTTTGTCAGACATTGACGATATCAAAAAGAAGGAAGCTACGTAGCTTCGCTTTTGGATTGACTAACAAGCTCAAGCTAAACTTTGCCGAGTCGAAATGCATGTAAAACAAATTAAGACGTGATGTCAACTCAGGGACTTCCTACATGGCCCTATTCAAGAAACTGAAGACGGTAACTACAGCTTCGCAATACATTTAATCTATAATGAACTTGTCATTAACAATATACCTCTATTTCAAACCAACAAATCACTTTACGGACAGTAGTAGAAATAACAATCTCCACAAAGTGTCATTTACTTTGGTCCAGTAATATGGATCAACATATTCCGTAACTTGGCACTAGATGCGAAAAGTGTAGCTACTAATAAAGTTCGGTGTACGAAGAGTACAAAGTATTTATTTGGTACCTAAGTCCTTCTATTCAGTTGGTGTGTTTCTTAGTAGAGCCGAATGATGTGTATACGTTATTCCTAATATCAAATAAAGTGAATTTTACACAAAATGTAACTTCTACACAGCTTCAGTTCAGTAATGTGATCAATGTACTCGTAAAAAATGTCATAAACAGAATTTTTCTTTGATGATTGATGACTGCAATAGCCGTAGAATTATCATATGAAGCTCACTGAACTGCATGTTTGCTTGTTTTTTGAAAAACTGCATATTACTTATGAAATGAAAATATGTTTAAGGTATTTTTTATTATTTCACACCAATGAAGACCATTTAACTTGGGATGTGTGCAAGGGATATCCTTAGACCTCTTTTGTTTCTTGAGGTCATGCATTTTTTGTTTTATGAAATACTACATTCGCGAGTGGTGGCTAAGGATCTATAGGATAAATATTGCATCTAATCTAATCAAGTCTGAATGAAATCAGGGAGAAAAGAAATTTGACACAACTCGAGGCAATTTGTGAGGCATGAAGAAGTCGTTAATTTGCTATAGTGGTGTTGCGTTAGGGGAGCGGGTTAGGAGGGAACGGTAAACGATGACCAAAACTACAGTAAACAGCTTCAATTGGATGTAAACTGCAATAATTGTTATGGAGGGATAAAGAAGCTTGCATAGGGTATACTAGTGTGTAGTAGAACTGCGTTGGTCCTGTTCTTGGAATGAAAACCAGAACAACAATAGCAACATAAATTTCGCATTTTTTGCCTTATATTCTAAGACTGTTCACATACGTGTACAAGCGGTTGTAGAAATCGAATATCACGTCCAGTATGCATGTTTCTCATGACGGGGCCATCCACATTGACACGGAGGAAAAATTTCAGGTCGTATTGATGGAAACAACAATCACCAGAGAACAGAATATAGTGTGAAACAATAAAAGAGGAAAATGCTGATATTAGGAGAAATAACACAGACAATAAACTTAACATCAGAACTTGTCGCTTAATAAAGGACTTTAAGGACGAAATATACGACCCTAATGGTGAAGCAAGGAGGACCTAAGAAGCAGACAAGCACAGGCGTAGAGAAAATTCGCCACTAAAATATTTCAAATTTAGATGTTAGTATGAAGAAGAAATATATCAGAACGTACGTTTGAAGCAAAGCATTGTACGGAAATGTATCTTGGATTGAGAGGAAACCAGAAAAATTATAATCGAAGAGTTTCAGATGTTGCTTTAAAGAAGGCTGCTGAAAACTTAGTTGGCTCATTAGGTCAGATCGTTGGTGCAGAAGCAACGAAAAAAGCATGCCAAATTTAAAAAAAACGCAAAATCCCCAAGATTGGCAAAGTTTTACAGGAGTTCGAAATATGACGCGTACTTCAATGCGAAATGCTTTTAATAAATTCCACAACGATATTCTGTCTCGAAATCTGACAGAAAACCCAAAGAGATTCTGGTCATACATAAAGCACACCAGCGGCAAGACACAATCAATACCTTCACTGCGCGATAACAACGGTGAAATCACTGATGACAGTGCCACTAAAGCAGAATTATTAAACACGGTTTTCCGAAACTCCTTCACCAAAGAAGACGAAGTAAATATTCCTGAATTCCAATCAAGAATAACTTCCAAGATGAGAAACATAGAAGTAGATATCCTCGGTGTAACAAAGCAGCTTAAATCAGTTAATAAAGGCAAGGCCTCCGTTCCAGACTGTATACCAGTCAGGTTCCTCTCAGAGTATGATGATAAAATAGCTCCATATTTAGCAATTATATACAACCACTCGCTCACAGAAAGATACGCACCTAAAGAGTGCAAAATTGCTCAAGTCACACCAATACCTAAAAAGGAAAGTAGAAGTAATCCGCTGAATTACAGGCTTATATCACTAACGTCGATTTGCAGTAGGGTTTTAGAACATATACTGTATTCGAACATTATGAAGTACCTCGAACAAAACGATTTATTGACATATAGTCAGCAGGGATTCAGAAAATATCGTTCTTGTGAAACACAACTGGCACTTTATAGTCATGAAGTAATAAGTGCTATCGACAGGAGACGTCAAATTCATTCCATATTTTTAGATTTCCAGAAGGATCTCGACACCGTTCCTCACAAGCGTCTTCTAATCAAACTGTGTGCCTCCGGAGTACCGCCTCAATTGTGCGACTGGATTCGTGATTTCGTCAGAAAGGTCACAGTTCGTAGTAATAGACGGAAAGTCATGGAGTAAAACAGAAGTAATATCCGGCGTCCCCCAAGGAAGTGTTATAGACCCTCTATTGTTCATGATCTATATTAACGACATAGGAGACAATCTGAGTATCCGTCTTAGATTGTTTGCAGATGATGCTGTCGTTTACCGTCTTGTAAAGTCATCAGATGATCAAAACGACTTGCAAAATGATTTAGGTAAGATATCTGTATGGTGCGAAAGGTGGTAGTTGACCCTGAATAAAGAAAAGTACGAAGTTAGTCACATGAATACTAAAAGAAATCACCTAAATTTAGATTACGCGATAAGTCACACAAATCTGAGGGCTGTAAATTCAACTAAATACTAAGGAATTACGATTACAAAGAACCTAAATTGGAACGATTACATAGATAATATTGTGGGCAGATCAAACCAACGACTGCGATTCATTGGCAGAACACATAGAAGCTGCAACAGGTCTACCAAAGAGACTGCTTACACTACGCTTGTCCGCCCTATTCTGGAGTACTGCTGTGCGGTGTGGGATCCGCATCAGGTGGGACTGACGGATGACATCGAAAAAGTACAAAGAAGGGCAGCTCGTTTTGTATTATCGCGAAATAGGGGAGATAGTGTCACAGACATGATATGTGAATTGGAGTGGCAATCATTAAAACAAATGCGTTTTTCGTTACGACGGGATCTTCTCATGAAATTTCAGTCACCAGTTTTTTCCCCAGATTGCGAAAACATTCTGTTGGCACCCACCTACATATGGATAAATGATCATCACGATAAAATAAGAGAAATCAGGGATCGCATGGAAAAATTTAAGTGCTCTTTTTTTCGCGTGCCGTTCGAGAGTGGAACGCTACAGAGACAGCAAGAAGGTGGTTCATTGAACCGTCTGCCAGGCACTTAAATGTGAATAGCAGAGTAATCACGTAGATGTAGATGTAGATGCGTTCTCGGCAGAATCGGCTGGGAGACGAAGGGGCAGGCTGGTAGGACGTGTGGTAAGACATCAGGGAATAACTACTACAGTACTAGGGGGAGTCGTTGACGGCAAAATTTGCTGTGGTGAACAGTACGGACGTATTTCGAAGAAGTACCGATATTTATATAAAGTACGTAATCCATGCTAGGTCAAGAATAGCCACACTGTGATGAAAGGGTTGGTTCAAATGGCTCTGAGCACTATGGGACTCAACTGCTGTGGTCAGAAGTCCCCTAGAACTTAGAACTACTTAAACCTAACTAACCTAAGGACATCACACACATCCATGCCCGAGGCAGGATTCGAACCTGCGACCGTAGCGGTCGTGCGGTTCCAGACTGTAGTGCCTTAACCGCTCGGCCACTCCGGCCGGCTGTGATGAAAGGGGGCGTCAGCAATTTATCTGCGCAATGACTGCAGCGTCGGTGGTAGTGTGCAGTGGAGAAAATTCTGTTTTGCTTACGCCACAATGCGAGATACCACCTGCCGGCTGAACCGTTCACTACACGTGCAATGGTTGTACTGAGTCATGATTTATATGAGACGTAAGGCCCTACACTCGTCTCTTAAATCTAATACATACAAGGAATAAATGCATGCAACTGCAACGCTACGCGTCAGTACAACCCCGCAGTGACTAATTTTACGCACGAACACGGCAGGTGCCATAACCCGATTTCCAAGGTCAGTGGAAGTGTGTCTCAGCTGATCCGTAGATACTCGTCCGCTTCTGAGAAAATGACCGTCAACGTATTCGATGTAACTGGTGACTTTTAGCGAGCAGTAAACTTAGCCAAACTGGTACCATATTGGCTAGCTCCGTAAACTTTCAGTTTTGCGTCCTTCGTTAGAAACCCGATTCTTGCCTTTCATTTTAGATTATTGTTTCATTTATCTACCGATGTTCGTAAAAGGTTACTACATGAATCTTTCTTACCAAGCTACGGTATACAAGGGCGTTATATTAATAGTAAAATTAAACTACGCATCACAGTAAGTGTCATACATTTATTATACAGGGTGGTCGATTTATCGTGACCGGGCCAAATATCTCACGAAATAAGCGTCAAACGAAAAAACTACAAAGAACGAAACTTGTCTAGCTTGAAGGGGGAAACCAGATGGCGCTATGGTTGGCCCGCTAGATGGCGCTGCCATAGGTCAAACGGATATCAACTTCGTTTTTTTTAAATAGGAACCCCCATTTTTATTACATATTCGTGTGGTACGTAAATAAATATGAATGTTTTAGTTGGACCACTTTTTTCGCTTTGTGATAGATGAGATATTTGGCCCAGTCACTATCAATGGACCACCCTGTATATGAGTGTATGGTATTTTCAGTGATACAGATCTTCTTTGATTTTCATATTGTTCTATTTAAACCTTGTATCAACTCTTACTTGTTATATTTTATTCTTATGTTTATTTTTCCGGAAGATTTTGTGCTATCCCGTGAATCATACCGATCGTAGGAATATTCTAAATGTAGCAATTTAGAACACCAAAAGCATCGAGCGAAGGCAGGTTTGCCACTGCAACACTCTTTCGTACGATATTCCTCGGAAAAGGAAATTCCTTACCACTGATGAAGATTTACGCCGGTAATAATTTCGTGGATAACAATGCATAACGTATCACGTTTCCGGAAACTGGAACTCGCGATTGATTATTAATCGAGATATACTACAGGAATTTCACTAAAAACAATTTCTATAATTTTTCCAGTCATTTATTTATTTTTTTTATTTATTCACCAGACATACAATTAGTAGACGAATAAGGACAAGTTATTTCAGTATACGTTTGGAAAACTATGGAAATGGATAGATAAATAAAAAAATAATAATAGTATTTCTAACACAGGGCACGAAACTGTGAACCCACGTCACTAGCCACTGTACTACGGCTTCGGTAAGACCGTTTGCTCCCTGAAAGGAACATACTGGTACTCGAAAATTTTGGCCGGCGTTCTCCCAGAAACGGTCGAGTGTCTTCGGATAAGTCGAGACACCTATTCGCCTATTTTGACCTCTCTTCCACTGAGACAAGTTTCTGGGAAGTCGGATTATGTCGCTACCTGCGTTCTCCTCGCCAGTGTGCCTTTTTTATACTACGGCAACGAAAGCGCTGAGATACTCTACGACGGAGAGTAATGTGGAAAGAACTAACATGATAATTCGTTACCCATGTTAGCCACCAATTATATTTTCGTTGTGAGAATTCAGCGCAGGATAGCTTTATTCCACTCTGGAAGTTTGTTTAGATTTGTGATTTTCTGATAGGGCGCTGGACGTGCACACCACCAAAGAAACTGACACAGACAGGTCTAAGAAGGTAAACGGTATCATTAGCAACTGCAGCTGACTTCAGTGAAGCCACGAATAAAATATTTGACTTAGGGAAAGACTGCATTCCTTAACCCTTTCAAATGATGTAGTTCATCTTGAAGCCACCTGGAATTTTCCCATTTCATGGCTTTTGCACTGTAACAACGTCTGTAGCCACCTTTTATGTCTTCAGTAGATGCTGCCCTGTAGTGGCTGCAGCTTGAACAACTTCATATGTCTCTAATCTTAGTAGTTAGACGAGCAAACGTAGGAGCCATTTTCATAGACAGGAAGTTTTGCCAAATTTATCCTCTGCGCATTGCAATAATAATTACATTTATGTATTTATTACCATAACCTTTGCGCTGGTTCCTTTTGAAACCATTACGGCTGCAAGGGAAACATGACTACTGTGGTATCGATAGCTACGGTGCCACGGCGTGGGTGCCAGTTCGTAAGTTGGCACTACGACACCGACGCAGACGGCAGCGCCCTCTAGCCGGCGCTGTGCAGCTCTATAAGCGCTGCTGCAGATTCAGCCCATTTGATTCCGAGGAGACGACCTAGCAACATTGTTTCTACTTCATAGGGGGCAAGCCATTACAGTCTTTGATACTTCAGTTACTTCGATGACAGTTTGTCCAACTACTAGTAGCAGTTAGCGTTGATACCTGTACGGCTTCGCATCTACGTGCTCATCTGTACGCAAAGCTAAGTATTATCAGTTGTATATGTTCATATCCCAGTAAAAGAGTTTCAGTTTACACGCAGTACCGAAGCATTTCACTTTTTCCTGCTCCTACTCACTTCCTACATTCGGCCTACCCTTCAGTTTACAGGAGCAGACCCACGCGCCCTCTTCCAGGCGGGATACAAAAACTACCTGTGAGAGGTTGTTGTGTTCAGAGTTTCACACGATGTATTCTTGCAGAATAAAGGAAGAGCAAATTCTGGCATGCTGCCTGGAAGGGATTTCTTTTGATGCCTACTCAGATTGAGAGCAACAGTGAAGGTGGAGATGATTCGAACGATAAAGTCAGTGTTGTTTTGCATTATTTCAGAGGATGAGACTAAAACACCATTAACAAACAATTGTTCCAATTGAAAAACACCGAAAAGAAGCAAAACATCCAGCAATACACGACACCTCATGGCACTGTAGGACAAAGAAGGAACAGAAGCAGATGGAAGTGTGGTCTCCATTAAGTAGCCCTATGACGAAGTGCAGAATATAATAGCATTTTACCTTTTCACCAAAAGTAACGACGTTTCGTGCAACAATGGTTCCATTTTATACCACCCCGTATGCGTTCAATTAATGCATGTAACATATCTCACATTTTCTGTCTCAGTACAGGTTTAATAATGTAAGAAAAATAAGAAAATTAAGAAAGAATAGTTTCTAAGATCCAGAGTGAAAGGGTTAAACGGGCAACCCAAGGCACACTTCAACAGCTCGAACTACGGTCGTTGTGATAGCGTCCTTGACGACGTGGCTATCGATTCCATCTTACCAGTACAGACTCAAGTGACATTGTTTCCCGAAATATTACAAAGTGATTGCTTCGCAGCGCTGATTGTGTATGAAGAACCAAAAAAAAGTCAGTACCAGACGCTCCACTGACTTCAGGATACTACTACATAGTTGGTTCCCGGCTAACCAAGAGAAGCGCGGTCGATCTAACACAGGGGTGTTCAAAGCATGTGGCATAATGCAAGTATCACTGCGGCCTAAGAAGTGAGCATCTGTCACAGGGTCAGAAAAGATAAATAACTCCATAAAATTGTCTGTATGTAATGTTTTGATATTTCTAATTTTCTCTCTCTCTCCCCCCCCCCCCCCTAGACAGTTAATGTTAATTATATCACATGCGGCCCAAAAGTACTTTTCTGTTTACATTATGGCCCAGGGAACCTAACTAGTTCGACATCCCTGGTGTAAACCAGTCGTACACCGAATCTGGGTGGACTGCGGAACAATATTCGCTTTACCATTGCCAGCATATACACAGACATGTTGGACAAAGTGGGCCGAAACTCCCGATTTCCACTGTCAAATTTCACTGAGCAGAATTGGGACCACCTTAAGTATATTAGTTTCTAAACCTAATGAAATAAGTATATTTACGTAAAGAAATGGAAATGAAATTCAACAAATACTTTCTTATCTATGATTTTTTTAAAAGAAAAATGGTTCAAATGGCTCTAAGCACTATGGGACTTAACATTTGAGGTCATCAGTCCCCTAGACTTAGAACTACTTAAACCAAACTAACCTAAGGACATCACACACATCCATGCCCGAGGCAGGATTCGAACCTACGACCGTTGCAGCAGCGCGGTTCCAGACTGAAGCGCCTAGAACCGCTCAGCCACAGTGGCCGGCTTTTAAGGTAAGGAAGTTGCCACGCGACACCCATTTAGGACGTAATTTTGATACACTGATAGATTTACCATTTTTGCGACTGAAAGGGAACCAGTGAATGTACAGCCGGTTGTAAGACCTCGAAACGGCTGTCGTGGATTGATGAAATTTTTTTTTCAGGTTTCCTAATGTAATCATTGCCTACATTTTAATAAAATGTCACTTTTTAAACTCTGCATCATCAGCTAAAGTCAGTTCAAGTTAGGAGTGAGGAGGAAGCGAGCTTCTTAAAGCGGTGTTTTCGCACTTTGCAGCAACGCACACTGCCACCATGGTAGCGGATACTCGGCCTCGGGACAAAGAAAGAGACCACGTGGCCGTCGGATTTCTGTTATTTTTTTTTATATTTATGGTGCGTGAAGTTATGAACTCAAATTTTAATACCTCAAAGCATTTAGATATAAATCTCAAAAATTCTGTAGAAGGTCAATTTTGAAATTTTCCTATCGTATTTAATACTCTAAATCAGGGCTTCCTAACCCGTGGCCCTAAGCAAGGCCCAAGAAATGAGAATCCCTCAAACGAATAGGAAAAGAAAAAGAAATTCCGTGAAATTCTGTTGCTGTAAAACGATAAACTGAATATTTTCAATGTGAAACTCCCGCCACACGATACTATTCTCTCATTGGTCGGTCCCGGTTCCTTTTTCTATTTTTCTCAGCAGTTATTGTTAGTGGTGTTACACTAAAAGGTTGGGTACCCCCGGGATAGAGACTTCAAACAAGACACAGATTAAAAACATACATCCACGTTCGACGTTCTCTTCTACACCATTGTTCATTAGGCTTCAAGCAATCTTCCGTCTGCCGCATTCCTTGGAGCAGCAATTGGCGGTGACGTCTCTCTGCACTTACTCTGACTTCACGACACCGGCTGCTGCGACCCACAGCAGCCCGCAGGCCAACGAATACCTCAGACAGAAGGTGCACAAACCAACAGAGACAAATGTCTACAGTACGTAAGTGAAACACGAGTTTCGAGAATAACATCATATAACGTGAAAAAGTACAAGAATAAAGTTCTAACTCGTGAAATACGTCATAATGGGAACAGAAATTCACGCTTATTTCTGGGTTTTAATTATTTAGTGACGTCCAGCAAACTTTTAGGATAATTTCAAACCTTTTTTTGAACCTTCCCTCGCTTGGATGTTTAGTCAAATATTTAACACTTTAGCTCATTTGTAAGGTAATCATAAGTTGAAAGCTGTTTTGTACATGACTTAAGAGTCTTAAAAGAAACGTGGGTTTACGGGACGGGATGTACGAGATGCACAAGAACGCGGTCGCTGGTGTTGGTAGCTCTCGATGTTTTACAGCAGGTATGCGCGCACACACACACACACACACACACACACACACACACAGCGATCAGTTATTGGTCTGGTAAGGGCCGACCCCTCACGTTCGTTCTCGTCATTTTTGTTGTCAGCTTTTATTCCTTCCCGAAAATGAGAAGACGGGGCCTTGAAAATACATTATTGCAACTACATTTGCTTATTAAAGTGGCTATTTGTCTAAACAATAATCTTTTCTCTTTCCTCTTGCAACGCTTTACATGGCGAACGTCAACAATGAAAATCTCGTAACGCCATCTGTGTGTGAAAACCTCGTAATTCCAGTAACCAGTAAATGCATTATCAAAGAGAGATTTAAAATCGGACAAGTTTCTCTAATCAGTAAATAAATATGCTTCTAGCACATAGTTAAACATATAGCGATTTCATCTCCATCACTTTATATCATTTTTAAGAAACGCCTTTTTTGTCCTGTAAAATTTAACGAGGTCGAGAGTTTCACTGGCTACTATCAGTAGTCACGTGTGGTGTACACGTAGGGTCCACAACCTGAAAATACCTTGCAAGCTTCCAACTTTCAATTGTAATCAAGACTTTAATAAAAATGGCAAAGGTAATGTTAATCAGAACACTGGGAGGAGTTGTGATATATACAACAATAGATTTATTCTTTCTTAACATCACAAGACAAAAACAAATGGCTAAAGACCCGGACACAAACGTATTTTTATTGGACAAACGCTTCCAAGAATATGCGGTCGATGGTGAACAAAGTGATCAGCTGGGGATCAACACACGACACTAACCAGAGCTAATCGGTATACCTGACTTCTTACATGTGAATCCGTGTGTAACCTCCCCCTCACTTATCTACCTTAATGAGAGTGAAAAATTAAACCGCGTGTACCTAATGGAAATTTGTGAAAAGCAATCGTCACCGAAGTTAATCTGTCGGTAAAGAGGGAGGAAGGGTTACATCTAAATGAAAGGCAAATGCAAATGAAATTGGTGGAAATTAATTTTGAAAAAGGGTAAAGTTAATGAAGGAAGTAAATGTGCGGTCGTTACGTTAAGAATTAACTGGCGTTAATTAGATATTTGAGATTTGGGGAAAATTACTGTCGCCAGTCCTATGGACAACTACTATAATAACTGAAAAAGAAAGGTTGATGCACACATAATTAGCACTAAAAGCGTGGCAACTGAAGGTTGACACGTGTTGTGTGAAAACTGCATGTTTGTCAGTTGTAACTAATTTCGCTACACTCTGACTTAATTTAGCAAAAGAATTAATAAAACCGGAAAATTGAAAATTAATTTAGTGACTGAAAGTAATAGTGAACTTTGCTTCTGAAGCACTACGAAATAAAATAAAATGAGGTTAGTCTTGGGCTACCTCAACAATCATCCCAAAAGCTACTTGAATCTACGCAATTTAGAAATAAGAGATTTAACTTTGAACTTGAATTAAATGATTCTGAACAATTAACAATAGAAAATTTTAGTACGTACCAAGCTGAGCTGCAGTCACACGTAAGCTAAAATACGGTAACAAAACTCGCACTCTTAATTTGTGCTTGTGTAATCTAAATATAGTTCTGTTTGGTTTTGTAGCCAGCTATGAATGCTTTAACTGAACTTTGAAGATAAAGCAGTGAAATGGAATGATATTACTTTAGTGCTGGCGTTTGAATTTCAACGACACTCGGGTTCATTTCGGAAAAGGAAGGGACGCTGCTTGGTAATGCAATTGGGACAATGAGCAACAAAGGTTCATGCTAAGTTGCTATATTTTTGTGATGCAAATGGAACAGTTTGAAAAGTTTAGGTCTGCCATACAGTTCTAAACCTTTACGTGCTTTCAGCCTTCCCTGTTGGTTGATTGAAGGTTTGAAGTCGTCGATCGAGGAGGTGGCGACAAACACTTATTGTCGGCCGTCGCTGTTGCAGAAGCTGGATGTTGGCGCGCCTTCTTCTCGACACGGTCATCAGGGGAAACGGGCTCTTGATGTGTACCAGCCAATGTTTCCCGTCCGCGACACCGTGCCAGAAACTATCATAGCAAGTCGAGCGCAATTACATGCTGCCAAACCCCGAAAGCGCGGCAACTAGCGGGAGCGTCACTCAACACACCTGCTCCACCGCCCAACTCCAGCCAGACTCTGCTCTGCCCGCGCTCCACGCGGCAGAGTTAACACTACCAAAGATACTAAACACTTTGGTTCTCCACACGACCCATCGATGTAATCGTTCGATAGCATAGTTTTCCCTAGGCCAGACCCAGCGTAAAAATACAAATAATGTTTACAAAACAAACCAATTTGTATTAGACTATTCGTGACGGATTATGTCAAATGTTTAGATGGGCAACTCAAAACAACTAAGCACACCCACGCATCACTTGTCGTGTGCGTGATGCCAGAAGCAGTGGCTCTGACACTGCAGATGGTGACTGGCACAGGCTCTGCGTGCCACACTACCAAAGGACACAAGTCTCACCGCTTAGGTAAAGACCTGCAGCTCTTTACTAGCGGAGGGCATGTACAAGAGTACCCTCTTCTCTTTCTCTCAGCTTTCCTCACCAGCTCGGTAGCATAGCACATTTACATGCTTAGACTACATCCACTCTAGCCCAAGCCAATCAAGAGCTGGAATGCTGCATTCGAAGTTGGGAGACTGCCCCTTGCTCTGCATACAAACATTTGTCTAATCAGCGACTTTAAAAATTATTTGGCAATGAAGGAAAAAAGATTCATATTTGCAACCTCTTTCCCAGGCATTTACGCTGTGCCTTTGCTAAAAGGATGACCTGGATGGCACCACAGCCCTCCATAAAAAGATCGTAATCTCTCCTGTTGCGTCCATTTCGAACTTTCCAAAGAACGGTCGTGGACTCCCTAAAAGCCTTGTGCCTTCATAAATAGCTACGCCCGGTGATCCGCTGTAACATAAGCCATCTCCATATCAGCTGTCACTTTAATCTGCACGCTACGACTCCGGCGCTCCGCAGCTGCAAGGAACTAAGCGAGTTGAAACACACAGTATCACTCTGTTTATTAAAGGGTCTTGTGTCTCAATAAATAATGATAGTGGACCAACCAACGTTTCACTCACAACTCACCATCTGAGCCAAGGAAAGAAGGCATTCCACCGCCCACAAAGTGTCGCTTTCCCTCCCGGCATCCCTGACAAAGTACTGACCTTTGCTCCCCTCTATTACTGACGCTCAATATCTGGTGTCATTAAACCCCGACCCGCTACAATACACTATGTAACAGGATTCTGTCGGAATAACAACAGAAGAAGGGATGTATGTGTCCTACTTCTTACAAGCCTTTTTCCTTTTCAGAGAAGCTTCATCAGTGGTAAGTTTTGAGCAATACCTACATTTCTTTTCTTGTGATGTTTATTTCTTGTTCCAAAACACTTCGGATTTTACACTACAGCACCTAATTAACATTCTAATGTAGCAACAGTAGCAATAGTCTTGAAATAATGGTTTATTAAAAGAGATAATGTGGACAAGTCATGCCAATAGCTTATGTAAAGTCGCGGTCGCCGTATAAAAGTAAAAAACGCGTTATATCTTCATTTATGTTGTTGTAAAGCAAAATTCTCGTTTCCCCACATGTTGATGATCATTAGAAAGTTACATTAATTTACTGACTATATCTCTAGTCACTCTTTCATAACCGTATATGATAAACTTCCATATGTTAACCATATGTAAAAATACTCATCTCTTGAGTACTGTCTTTTTCCAAAAAATCGTTTCGATACCTCAAACTGTTTAGGAGATCACTATGGTTGTTATTAACGTTTCATTCCTACTGTATCTTAGCACATGAGCGGACGTCAGCTGTGATACATTACTTTTCTGTTCGTAGGGTATTAGCGTTGGCGCAGTAACAATCACTTGCACTCTATGGCATTCTTCAGTGGCTACCATCTTTGTAATTCTACTGATTACTATTAATGAAGAGGAGACTGCTTGAAGACTCTGTAAAAACTGCCATAGCATACAGATGTCAAACTGATTCTCTCTTGGGTATGGCATTGTGTCTAATTGTATACATATATCATTCAAGCAGATTAAATGTCTCACTTGAAGCAGAAAGTGAGACTTAACATTGACTATGCTTGTTCTAATTAATAGCTGAGAATTATTGAGTTTCCACTGTTGTTATGAGAAGCTCCAGGACCCGACTTTGGCGGCGAGTATTTTGAAAAAATTACACCAATATCAACTGACTAATTGGTGCAACTTGCCCGTGGTGTAGTTATTTATCAGCCATCGACTTTGACTTTAAAAAACTATTCTGATATAATCACCTGAAGTGAACTGTAACAATATAGGCAATCAAAAGTAAAAAAAAGTCATTATATTGTTAAATAAAAGTGCAAGCTATGCACACAATCCATTTTCTCAGGATTGGAAGCAGATGTAGATGGCCTCCTGAGTTTAAAGAAAAATACCTTAGCTATTCTTCGTATGGTCTAATATGCACCAAAAATAAAGTCATGAAAACCCACATTTTTCACTGCACACTATTCAAATTTCTTGCACTGAGACACGCAATCGACAGAGATCACAAGAAGTATGACCATTAGCAATTTTGTCGAAAACTGATATGTTGTGATGTAACACCATAACTTCTATAACTGAAACAGAGGCAGCCACAAGTATGATTTAAGAAGGTATATTTGGATGAAACCATGTCCGGTTTCACATTTTTCTCAAATCCATCTTCAAATGATTATTACACGTTTCGTTTTCTTTTCTTGCTGGGGTTTCATTTTGTATCCATTATTGGTTTGCTGCACTAGGACTGAAAGAAAGTTTTTGTTAACTGTTTGGTAAGACTTGCTATCGATTTATTTCTTATGACCTCTGTCAAAGCATTTATAAAATACTTTAAAACCTGAAATGTGGTGCTCGATGCTTCTGGGTGACGAACTCGTCCAGTGGTTTGGAGTGAACTTTGAAATAAATGCATCTGTGGTTGTTGACTATGCGAGTGATGTTTAGCTCTTTGAGAAACAGTTTACAGCACATCGTTCTCTGCTCAGTGACAGTACACACGACAAACATTTACAAAGCATGGCCCATCTTCCATGTGTAACGGCAACGACGTTTCCAAAGGTCATAAAGATGTTATGTTACCGATGTGACGAGAGTGTATGGGCTTAGTAAAATATGTCTTTGCTAGCAGAAAGGAGTTAATTTAAAAAATGAAAAAAAAGTAAAACTATTTACAGTACTTTCTAATATGTTCAACGATTAGGATTACACATATAAAGGCTATGTACAGAAAGTAACAAACTACAAATGCAGTACATTATCACAATAAAATATGTTTTCTGTTAGAGTGTTAAAGCTAAGTTTGAACGCTGAATCTGTGATTGTATTTTACATTATACATAGCATTGTTTTAATACATCAGACTATGGATATCATTTAGATATGAATTTAAAAGTGAAGTTATAGCTTTTAAAGTACTTGGGCTGTTTTGAACTAAGGGATTATTATACTGGTTTAAACGAAAAGATCTCTCGGAAATTTCGGAAATCATTTAGAAAGGATTTGTTGGATGACGTTCGTTCTTCATTCAGAATGAGGTCAGGGAAAGTGCTCTTATGTTTATGTTCACTTCTCTAGAAGTGTCATTACGCCACCCGTACCTGTGAGACGTAAGATCTGAGGTAGTTTTCTGTATTGTGTATTGTGTGATATTTTCTGCTAGATGGACAGCAACGTCTGATTTGCTGAAGTCGTTCAGTCTTGCGGTACCCATGTGCTCCTTGAACCTCATTTCATATATTCTACCTGTTTGGGCCATGTAGAATTTAGGACAGTTACTACAGTTCAGTTTACAGATTCTTGATCTCTTTAGGGGATACTAATGCGTGGAAGTGTGGGTACAGCTCTATGTTGAAGTTCATTATCGATGGGGAAGCTGGTTTTACGATTTCTCTTTTTGAATGCATGCAAATTATATGAAAAAGAGAGCCTAAATATCACATGACTTCATACTTTGTTGATTTTGTGGCCTTTACAGTTGCTTTAGGTGTTTGTTGCACAGATTTGCTGTCAGCAATGCTTTCTTTTATTTTATGGGTTTGATTTATTTATTTATGTTTTCTTTTGCTGTTTGTTGGGGCTGAGGGGGATTTTTTTTTTTGCATATGAAGCACTGAACTAAACCTAGACATTTTATGATGGTTCTGATGGTAGGATAAGTTACTGATGCTGACATCAGTGGTTGTTGGCTTAGGAAACATGTCAAAGTGATCTTCGTTATTTGCATTGTTCAACAGTTCGACAATTAGATATTATTATATAATTTGCTGAGATTTTTTGGCTAGGACTGAAACGTCCCCTTTGAAAAATTCTACATGAGTGTGCTTAAACTGACACACAATATTTTGTTAACGCAACACAATCTGACTTTCAAAATTCCCTACAAAAGAATGGCCCTGACTAACATTAAACTATACCTTTCACAAATCACTTACCTCACAAAAATCTTCGCTACTCAAGCTACTGCAATACAGCGAGCGCCACTACTGCCAGCTAAATAAAAGATTCAAACTATGGAAGGCACTAACTACTGATAGGGATAGTTAACAAATGAAAGATATTAATAGAGAACAAACAATGTATTTACCTTGATATCATCATATATAAATATAGCAGTTCATGACAAATTTCAAAACTCCGCCATCTCTCTCCCCACATCCACCACTGCTGGCGGCTCACCTCCAACTGCGCAACGCTACACGCTGTTCACATCCAGCTGCCGCTGCCCAACACTACAATGGCGAGTATTACAACAATGCAAAGCAGCCACAGACTGCACACAGCACAGCCAGTGATTTTCATACAGAGGTGGCGTTACCAATAAAAAACCTAAACAGCCTACTTACATAGCCCCCATGCTCCCCACAAAAAATTTTAGAAATTGGTTTGGGCAGTGGCCAATACAGATTTGAAAAAAATTTTTCATAATTACAATAACAAAGAAATCAAATGCACACACTTATTGATACAATGTTGGTCAAAAGCTCAAATTTTCTCACAGTCCATAAAGACAGTCTTGATCGTTCATTACGGTAAAATAGTAGTGTTTTCCTCAAAGTCTGAGCAGTAGAAGAAAATGCACACGGAAGTAGTGGATTTCCATGCAGTCTTGAAGAAGTAGCGTTGTCCTTCCAACGGAAAGACAGTGCTGACTCTTGACATGCTGACAGATAATGCGCCACAACAGAGCAAACCCACAGCAGAGTCAGTCGAAGTTTTGCAGAATATTGGTGGGTAGGTCATCACAGAGCAGACCCACTGGAGTCTTGGTAGAGATTGTGGTATTGGTGGGCCACCAGAGGTTCAGACCCACTGCAGTCCTTGTAGAAATAATGGTATTGGTGGATCTTCAAAGATGTAGACCCACTGTAGTCCTTGTAGAGATAATGGTACTGGTGGGTCATCAAAGATGCAGACCCACTGTAGTCCTTGTAGAAATAATGGCGTTGGTGGGTCATCATAGATGCAGACCCACTGTAGTCCTTGTAGAGATGGCCAGCAGCCATCTGTTGCGATTGTGCAGGTGCACATTCACCATCGAAGAGTCTTGCAGAGAATATAGCAAGTCCATAAACCACCACTTGTGCACTCACAAAGTTTTTTGGAATTGTCCTTAGAACGAGCAATGCTGTTATCCAGTCCCTTGCTGAATTATCAACACACGTGCAAACACTAACAGTCCCTACTTCTCACATATTGTCCATATACTATGACCAACAGAAACGTGTGCAGTGAAATGTAACTTACAAGTTAATAATAAGATGAACTGGTGTCAATTACAATTTTATAACATGAGAATACAATTACAAAGGTACAAAATACATCACTAAAAACATAATAATACAGATAACATTTGTAGTAGTAGGGGCTTTACAAAAGAATAGAAATAAACATATACATCAGTGTTACAGGAATTATGACATGAGTACATAGATAAAAGATCAGAATAACTTTCGAAACATCAACTTCACACATGAGCATTAACACAAAACAGAGTAAATAATGTCTAAACATCTTTACAAAGTAAATAACACATTATTAATGCCAATTGTATTTGAGGATAACAGTATTCCTCATCATAGTGAATGTAACTTAGTATTAGAAGAGAAAAAAGTTCTATGAAACAGTACACAGAGACAGGAAGAAAACAAATACACAAGGGTACACAAACATATAGTGGGATAACACCAATAGGAAAGGACAGGGTTCGTTTTCAGTGTAACATGTGGTACTGCAGTCCAACCCAAAACTTCATATATCTTTCCTCTTATTTCATCCTTTGTTTCCACCAAAAAAATTCTTTCTAAGCATGCTTTCTGTATTTATAGGTTCACACATTTCTTACCTCAACATTTATTTCCAAGAAAATCCTACCTAAACCTGTTTTCTGTACTTTTTTTCGTATAACTTCTCAATGCATTTCTTCCAATTCATAGCAACTCATTCTCTTATAGGCCACCCCCTCTTAAGCTAACTTAAATCTACTGAGCTCAGATGCTAAACTAAGGGACGAGGCAATGCAGCAGCACAAAATAAGTAACACAAACAGCAATGACATAAAAATGGAAATTTGCAAAGCAAGCTACAGTAAATCTAAATTACCAAGCAATGCAACATTACAACTAATATGAGCCAATGCGCAGCAACAAGAAAAATAAATGAGTAGTAAAACTGGCTTAGCAGAGTAACACAAAGTCAAATTCAGTAACACTATGCCTGGCAAACAGCAGTTTATATCTAAACATGACATAGCTCAAGCAGGAAAAATAGTACACTAAAGATAATAATGCAGATAAGGGAAATGTATAATCACATCTTAATGTCTAAGTAATTAAAGTGGTGCACCAGAACAACTTATTGTAAAAAAAATATTACCATGTACTTGAAAAGAATATTATGTATGCAGTTACTGTTACTAGTCCCTTCTTATTGTTCTTTCCTTTCCAAGTGCTCCTTTTTTGAAGAATGTGGATCACAAAATTATTATTTAATAGATCTGTTGACAGAAAGTGTTCACATTAGCAAATGCATTTAATTTTATTTTATGAAACCAATGCTGCAACACAGCTGGAAAACAGATGTCAAATGAAATAAGCAATTACGCAAACCAAAGCATAAAAATATCAATCAATAGTCATGTGGCATTTCGTAAGTCAGTAGCTCTCAACTCTCGTAGAAAGACACTTGTCATAATCAGGTGTGCAGATGTACAAATATTTCCCATCAATTCATAAGCATTTCAGTAATTAGCACAAAGTACGAGTAACCATATGTTTTCAGGTAATGAGCGTGTAATATTTGCGATGCTTTCTACAAAGGAACGTCAATAGCGAGGATAATGGCCTCCCTTTTTTTTTCTACCTGTGCCGCTGAGAGGCTAATGGCTTTTTTTTTCGAGCGGCTGTCGCCCAGGTGGGTGCCCGCAACGCATTACGTGCAGGTGGTCACTTAACTTTCTTACGGAAATATTTACGACAGCGGTTTCCGCTACAGTGACTGTCTCATATAAAAATTTCACAGGTCGAGAATTTACGTTGCAAATGTGTAGAAACAAAATCCTATGAATATAACAGTGTCCAAAAAAAATATTCGTCAGCATTGTGATACAGTCACGCATTTACACACATTTCATAACTCTTAAAGTACAATTCTTGGTTTCCAACATACTTCTTATCCCTCATATACAGTAGCATCATCTTATTGATCATAAACATATCTCAACAGCATAGTACACATCGTCGTCGTAATAATATCATAACATCTCAGTCAATTCTCAAAAAGGTCGTAGCTTTCTGCAATAATTTCAAACCATAAAAAATATTCTCTGCTCATTTCAATAGTGTCATCTGCCCCAAACGTACTTTAAAAATCATGATCTCATACCAAATACATCATCCAAAGCTCTCATAGTATCACAATGGTTCTGAAAAATGTGAGCATTTCTCAAAGTACAGACAAAATACAATTTCGTAAGTGTGAAGTTATCCAACTGTGTAATTACGTAAACATCTGTCATTGATGTAGTAAAAACGTTTGTCTGTCTCAGTTAAATGATCAGATAGCTGTGTAATTATGTGTTGGAGAAATATGGTACCGATGTGTAAAGTTGTATAAGCAAATACCATATTAGCTAGGGTTCCTTGTGGTTGCCACACACATGGTACACAAAGTAAGCGTGTACCCCCCTGAGGATTAATGTAATTATACCCTCAGGTGTTACAGATTACAGCAATGGAATGAAATGTATCACGGAAAACTTTCTTTGTAATTCAAAAATCTTTAAAAATAAATGTTTTAAGTACAAAATTAATCACTGAAATGCGTGTCCTGTAGCGCTAAATGTGCATCTTGTTGTAAGATAATCTCTGTGGAAGTGTCGTAGTTATTTTCCTCCGAAAGCTAAGTTCTGCAGAAGCCAATGTACTTACCTCATGATAAACAAAAGTGAAATGCTTTGCGTAGAGATATCTTAGTTATTACGCTTATTGTTGTGATGATGAAAGTACTGTGCTGTAACGTATTGTTGTGCTATGGAAAAGGTTGTCTCCTTGTAGCTATACCACAAAAGTTACTAATAAAACATGTTTTGATTTCCAGAAGAATTCAGAAAAACTGTGCAGATATAAAACAGATACACCGCAAAAGCAACATTGTAAATTGTCACTCATTAGTAGCGTCGTGATAAAAATCGTGTAGCTGCCACATAAACTAACCTCTGTGTCATCTGGTATCTCTCAGAAAGCACTTTAAATTCAGAATGTATTTTCAAATAAACCAAAATGTTGCATTAAAATCTCATTAGCAGTACCAGTATGTGTCCTAAGTATGTAAGCCTGATAGTCGTTACGTAATCGTGCAACTAGCAAGCAAGAATGTACAAATACAACACTGTGTCGTCTGTTCACTATAACAATGCATTCGTAATTTCTGTTTAAAAATGTTCCCTAGGTTCTAGACTGGCTATTTAACTTCAAACATTGTTGCATGTTAACAGTCTCTTAAGTCTGACAAAGCATACTAGAAATGTGAAGCGAAAAATTTTATGACAAAGACTAAGTTAAAAAGCAGATTATCTCTCAATAAACGGTTTTACATGTGAAATGTGGTGTAAACCTTTACTCTTCCTAGTGCACAGGGTTTCAACTTCAAAGCAATTATCATGTTGTATACATCGGTAAAGAATGCTAAAATTTTTCTCAAGGCTAGAGTCTTATGTTATTTTTCTCGGAGCCAGCGAGCGCTAGCGGCTGCCTGCTGTGCGAGTCATTGTCTGTCTCTTTGTTGGCGCGCGCCGTTATTGGGATTAGGAGACCTAACTTCTACAAATTCACTCTGACGAGAAGGCCCTGCCCTGTTTGAATCCCGCCAGTTCTGATGAAATTCAGGTCTGTCGTTATGATTATATCGTCTGTCGTCATGTCGGTAGTTCCTGTAGTTTCTTGTCTGTCGGTCATGTGGTGGTGAATTTCTCCCGGAATCGTAACTGCGCGCTGAACTGTAGCGTCTGAAGCTATTCTGTCTCCCTTGATCATAATTGCTTTTGTTCCCATATTGTCTGTTTCTATGGTAGTCTCTGTCATATTCATTACTACAGAAATGCGATCTTTCTCTGTAACTAGTATTACTCTGCCAGTGGTTGTCATATGGGTGGTGTCTGTTTTGGTCACGATTTGCATTGTAAGAATAGACTTGTTGTGTCCAGTTATTGTTTCTGTCATCACGGAATTGTGACGGATGTGACCTGTAGTGATTGTTTTCCTGTTTTCGCATCCGGCGATTGTCTGTGTCAATTTCTAGTTCTTGTAACAGTCCCTGAAAAGCTTCAATGTCGTCTTTGCAACGTCCTGCCAAAATAATATGTCGTAAATGTTCAGGTAATTTGATTAAGCAAATGCGGATGAGTTCTGAGGGGCTGTATGGGTTTGAAAGATACTGATTCTTATGCAAGATGTCTTCAAAATATTTGACAAGGCTGGAAAATTCAGATTGTTCAAAGTGTTTCATCATCATGATGCTATGTTTTACTCGGTCTTGTGTAGCTTGAGACCAATATGCTGAGAGGAAGGCATGGTAAAATTCTCCTTCACTGTGACAATCGTGAATGACCGATCGCATTCTTACAGCTGGTTCGTTCTCTAAATAGCCACACATAAATTCTAACCTGTGCTCCAATGACCAATTGGGAGGAAAACAATGAGAGAATTGATGGAGCCACGCTTGTGGATGAATGTCGTTGCCAGAATTCTTAAATGTTTTGAATTTACGTGTAGTAATGAACAGCTTATAGTCAAAATCATCATGTCGCCGAGTCGCATATCGGTCATTGTTAGGTCGTGTCGGCCGTTCCATCTCAAAATTCGGTGCACATTGCCAATTTCTTTCATAACTTCCGAAATGCCCTGTGTTATTATTTTGTGGCTGTTCCGTATTTCTGTGTCCCTCTTCCCGTATTGGGGCGCGAGTATCCTCTGAAATACGTAATTCTTGTATTACCTGTGTCAGCTGATCTTGTACTTCCCGGATTTCTCTTTTGTACTGTGTATTGATTTGATTTTGATTCCATTTGAATTTTCTAATTTGTTCATACTCTTCTGTGTCAGTGAAGGCTACAGGTCTTGTGTCATTCAGATCATCATCTACCTTTGTAGATAAGTTAGTGACCTGATCCGAAAGTTTGGCTACTTTCTCCGATAGTGAACACATTTCCTCAGTGTGTTTTTCTGAACCAAGTTTCAGAGTGTCCATTTGTGTTGAAATCGAATCTACTGTGTCCTTTAAGTTTTCTTGAGTTTTTGCAAGTTGCGTAACCGAATCGGTAGATGCAACTGAGTCAATTTTAGCCCACAAGGTCTCATGATTTTCATGAACAATGGTTTGCAGTTCTTTTATGGCTGCTTCGTGATTCTGTAATGCATTTTCATGCCGCGAAAAAATAGGTTGAAAATGCTCACAAATTTGTCTTTTTACGTCATTAAAGACTTTTTGACATTTCGATTCGATGTTATGTAACTCAGTAGTTAAATCTTCACGTGTTTGTTCAAGCGTGGTGTGAAGATTTTGTTCCATTGCGTCCAACTGTTGCTGTGTTTGTCTCTGGTGTTGTTCCATTGTGTCTAACTTTTGAAGCTTTTGCTGTGTTTGTCTCTGATTGTGTTCCATTGTGTCTAACTTTTTAAGATTTTGTTCCACTGTGTCTAACTTTTTAAGATTTTGTCCCATTTGTCTCTGATTTTGTTCCATTTCTTGCATTAATTACAATAATAATGTATTAGTGTCTGGAATCTGTTTCTCTACGCTTTTCGGCAGTGCATTTGCACCGGCAACAGTCACATTTTGACAAGCAGAAAATGTGTCTTGACTTATTTGAGAAAACGGTGATGACCCAAAACCTGAATCTACAGTATTTGCGAAATTGTGTCCTGTCATTTCGGATTCCTGAGGCGAGCTGTTGCCGACCGACCGATCGATCGATAATGCTTCCCTGTTCACTACCTGTTTCACTGTCTACACCATTGTTTGCAGCCCGCTCCATTTCCCTATGCACAATTACCTAATTACTACTTTGAACATCAGTTAATTCATTACTCGGTGGCGCTAACACACTGCTTTCATTTTCACTGTCATTTCTCAGTTTACTTTGGAGCCTAGTATTACGTTTTTCACACGCCATTATTGTCACAGTATTTCACACGACAACACAGAAAAACACAATTTGAAGATCAAAAATAAGAGAACTCATTAACATAGCACTGAAAATAATATCTAGTTAATTGCAGCTGCGAAATACTTGGTGCAAATCTACATGCATGCCACAACTGTTTTACTGTACAACAATGAAAGACTGCAACTACAAAGGAGATTTCCTCTACAATTACGCGCTAGCAATAAACAAAATCTACACGAACTACACAAACTACACGAAAAAATCAGAAGATTCCAGTGAGGTATCCTCGGCTAAGGGTCGACATATGAAACGTCCCCTTTGAAAAATTCTACATGACTGTGCTTAAACTGACACACAATATTTTGTTAGCGCAACGCAATCTGACTTTCAAAATTCCCTACAAAAGAATGGCCCTGACTAACATTAAACTATACCTTTCACAAATCACTTACCTCACAAAAATCTTCGCTGCTCAAGCTACTGCAATACAGCGAGCGCCACTACTGCCAGCTAAATAAAAGATTCAAACTATGGAAGGCACTAACTAGTGATAGCAATAGTTAGCAAATGAAAGATATTAATAGAGAACAAACAATGTATTTACCTTGATATCATCATATATAAATATAGCAGTTCATGACAAATTTCAAAACTCCGCCATCTCTCTCCCCACATCCACCACTGCTGGCGGCTCACCTCCAACTGCGCAACGCTACGCGCTGTTCACATCCAGCTGCCGCTGCCCAACACTACAATGACGAGTATTACAACAATGCAAAGCAGCCACAGACTGCACATAGCACAGCCAGTGATTTTCATACAGAGGTGGCGTTACCAATAAAAAAACCTAAACAGCCTACTTACAGGACATCAACTTCGCCGCTGTTATCATTAAAGAGTAGGAGAGTGTCATCTACACATCTCTTGTAGTACATAAATTTTACTGCTCGTTTCATTTTTGGTGAGAAGAACGTTTGTTATAGATGGTTAACATACACTGATAAGCCAGAAGATTAGGACCACCTACGTAATAAGCACTATGTCCATATTTGGCCTGGATAACAGTGGCGACACGTCGCGGAGTGGAAGCAATGAGGCTTTGGTATGTCACTGGAGGGAGTTGCCACCACAAATGCACACACAATTCACCTAATTCACGTAAGTTTCAGGAAGGGGGCAATGAGCTCTGACACCATGTTGAATCACACCACAGATGTGCTCGATCGGGTTCAGATCTAGAGAGTAGGGGAACTAGCACATCAACCGGAAATCGCCATTATGTTCCTCGAAACACTCCATCACACCCCTGGTCTTGTGACATGGGACATTAAGTTGTTGAAAAATACCACTGCTACATGAAGAGCTGTACGTAGTCGGCAACCAGTGTACGATATTGATTGGCCGTCATGGGACTTGCACAAGCTCCACTGGACCAATGGATGCCCACGTGAGTGTTCCCCAGAGCGTTTTGGAAACGTCGCTAACCTGTCTCCGTCCTGCAGCACAGGTGTCAAGGAGCTGGTCCCCTGCAAGACAACGGATTTGCGCCCTACCAATGAATGTGGTGCCACAAAACGTGGCACTACACAAAACTGGCGCTAACAGCATAGGCACATAGGGAACAATCACGACACAGATTTGTAAGACCACAGTATTGGTGATAAGTTGAGAAAACCGTCCCGAAACACATGTGCCACAAAAAGCCACTGTTTCAGTGCATATACACCGACACCAGTATGGAATGTGATCACCATGCACGGTTACACAAGCCGCACAACGGGTTGGCATACTCTGGATCAGGTGGTCGAGCAGCTACTGGGGTATAGCCTCCCATTCTTGCACCAGTGCCTGTCGGAGCTCCAGAAGTGTCATAGGGGTTTGAAGACGTGCAGCAATACGTCGACCGAGAGCATCCCAGATGTGCTCGATGGGGTTTAGCTCTGGAGAACAGGCAGGCTACTCCATTCGCCCGATATCTTCTGTTTCAAGGTACTCCTCCACGATGGCAGCTCGGTGGGACCGTGCGTTATCATCCATCAGGAGGAAGATAGGACCCACTGCACCCCTGAAAAGGCGGACATGCTGGTGCTAAATGAAGTCCCGATACACCTGACTTGTTACACTTCCTCTGTCAAAGACACGCAGAGGTGTACGTGCACCAATCATAATTCCACCCCAGGCCATCAAACCATGACCTCCATACAGGTCCCTTTCAAGGACATTAAGGGTTTGGTGTCTGGCTCCTGGTTCACTCCAGATGAAAACCCGGCGAGAATCACTGTTCAGACTATACCTGGACTCGTCTGTGAACATAACCTGGGACCACTGTTCCAATGACCATGTACTGTGTTCTTGACACCAGGCTTTACGGGCTCTCCTGTGACCAGGGGTCAGTGGAATACACCTTGCAGGTTTCCGGGAGAATACACCGTGTCTGTTCAGTCGTCTGTAGACTGTGTGTCTGGAGACAACTGTTCCAGTGGCTGCGGTAAGGTCACGAGCAAGGCTATCTTCAGTACTCCGTGGCCGTCTGCGGGCACTGATAGTGAGATATCGGTCTTCTTGTGGTGTTGTACACTGTGGACGTCCCGTACGATAGCACCTGGACACGTTTCCTGTCTGCTGGAATCGTTGCCATAATCGTGAGATCACACTTTCTGGCACACGGAGGGCCCGTGATACGACCTGCTGTGTTTGACCAGGTTCCAGTCGCCCTAGTATTCTACCCCTCATAACGTCATCAATATGCCATTTTCAACACACAGTCACCATTAGCACGTCTGAAAATGTCTGCACACTTACTCGTTGCACCGTACTCTCAAATGCACCAACACACCTCTGTGTATGTAGACTGCTGCCAGCGCCACCGTGTGACGACCGCAGGTCAAATGCACCGCATGGTCATACCCCGAGGTGATTTAAACCGGCAATCTACCCACAAGAGCGTTGTTTCCCCATGTATCAGCATTATCGTTAATTTATCAGCATGAGTGTATTTCTAGTGTGATGAACTTTCTGTGTTTTAGGAGGTTATTTTTCATTATCTTAGCAGTCTCTTCTACTGGGATATTAGTATAAAGGTTAACAACATTTAGTGAGCCGAACTAGCGGTTTGTGGTGTGTGGATACTTTTGGTATGTTTTATGTGCTCAGTTGTGTTTCTAATTGTATAAGTGGTTTCAGACAAGTAGTAAGTGGTAAGAAGATCTTTTAGTTTCCTGCTTATACTGTATGCTGGGCTGCCTATGGAGTTAATCAGCAGACGAATAGTGCAGGATTCATTGTGGATGTTAGGCTGTGACCAAAATTTCAGTGCAGTTGGATTCATGCTTATGCAGTCTTTAATGTCGTATTTTTTATGAGGAATTTGCTGCTGTTAAGCAGTTTATGGAGTTTAGTTTCGAATTTTGTTGTGGGATCTGATTACAGTTCTGTGGAGTTGTTAACGTGGAAACATTCTATGGTTTTCTCAATATATTCTCTTTCACATCTAATGATTACAGAGCGTCTTTCATCAGACTTCAACATAAAAGCTTTGTTATCAGTTGGCTTATAGTTGATATGCTTAAGGATTTTTGTTCGTTGTTAATTATACTATTTGCTGAAAGCATGTGTTTGGTAATGAGCTTGTTCACTTTATACACCATGGCGTTTTTCGTATTACACTCTAGTTTTTCAGCGTCACATGCAAGTTCTGTATCGGCTATTAGTTCTTTTGTGCTCTTGCTAGTAAGTTTTGGGGCTATGTTATGACTGAGGCCTTTGTTTTAAAGGTGAAGTTCATTAGAATTAAAAGGGATATCAGTTGTGTTTATCACTCTCTTGTAGAATGTCTTCTTCTGCGGTTTTACATTTATATGAGGTTTTTTAACTTTGATGTGGGATCCCAAATATTTCTCATGCCTAGAGGAGATTTACTATTTGCTATGTTACATGATCCATTTTGATATGAAAATCACCGACTGCATCTAAGACTACAACTCTCAAAACGGCCGCCGAACTGGTGTCACAGCCTCAAAGGTTTGCCCCTCTCCCAGCTAATACTGCTCACGTATAAACTTCCATTTACTACTTCTTTTTGCTTTACAAGGATAGTTCTACATCTGTTGCCCACCCTGTATGTCCATCCGGTATGGTTTCCGTTGAAGCAGATTATTTAAATATTATAAATGAATGTCACTATATATTTCAGTACATCGTTTACTTTTTTCATTATATTTCTTACGCGTTATAGCACCTCTGTCTCTTATTTACCATGTAACTCTTAGATATGCGTGTCGTTATTTGCCTAACACTAACACAACACCATTCCAATCTTGAATGGGTTGTTAAGTTCAGAAATGATGAACTATTCACCAGATATCCTGGTTCTGAAGAACACTGCTGCTCGTCGGTCTGTAGCAGTCTCGAAAACGACTGTCTGGATACTCAACGTCTTCATGTTGTTCAGGTGTCCCACTAATTTTTCTTATCCTTTCATGATACAGATGTCAAAATCTCAGCCGCTTTCCGCTCTCTTAAGAACAACAGACAGAATTTTACAAGTTGTGCCATGTTACTATTCTTTTTTTATGTTTTGAGTCCTGATTGGGAGGACAGCCGCCTCGTAGTTTCACACGCGGTAGAGTATTAATGCCCTCTTTACCCGATGTTGATAATTGGGTATAACGGAAATTTGACGACCACTTATGAAAGTATAATACATGTAGAACTCAAGAGACCACATCTAGGTTAATTGGGTAAGATGCAACACGTCCCCATACATATCCTGCTAATGACTGTTTCACTGAACAGATATACAGCTTAGTAAACACCATCGACACTTAGTCCTCTTACAGCTTCCTGAGGAATACATTTTCAGCATTTAACATTTGCTTCATCTCATACAAAAGTTTCAATAGTAAATTGAACATTTTAATTGTTGCAGTCACTCAGTCCCATGAAATCTGCAGCAGCAAAATAGCCAGTCTGTAGTTGTATATATTTAAGATCACAAACCTGAAATCAAAAACCCTGAAAAATGAGAAAGGTAGGTGACGAAATTAAAAACTGAGGACCTTGAAGTGTTGGTGGTGACCTTGATGGTGATTGATGTGGTGCAGCTATTTTCGTGCTGATGATGATGACAAGTGCCGATTAGGTTAGTGGGGATGGCCTTGAGACATTTCATGACCAGCTGCATGTGAAGCAGCAGTTGTGAGGAGCATAGCGTTATGAGATAGGTATGGAGATGGTTAACAGTATCCACTGGTGGAGGGAGCATTTGTAGATGTTATTGCGAGATAAGTGAAAAGTTTTGTTTTGCCTGGACCAGGAATGACTGTGCTACGCTGGACTAATAGAGAGGGGCACTACGAATGTAGTGTGTGGACATTAAGTTGGGAATGTGGGTCTCAGGAGGAGCGTGCAAGGGATAAGTCCCTGCAGTCGCACTATCCTCTGTGCCCTCGGTGGCTCAGATGGATAGAGCGTCTGCCATGTAAGCAGGAGATCTCGGGTTCGAGTCCCAGTCGGGGCACACATTTTTCTCGTTGATGTATATCAACGCCTGTCGACATTGTAGGGTCTTGATTTAATTATCAGTAGAGAGTGGGGTTATACCAGGATATCTGTCGTTGTTGTACTTGAGGTCATCAGTCGAAAGGCAGGTTTGGTTCAGCTGTCCACGATAGTCTACCCTTTGCAAGCATCTATATCTCAGCAAAAGTGCTGTAATCTACAACCTTCTGAACCTGCATACTGTACTCAAGGCTTCCTCTAAAATCTTGATGCCCACATTTACCTCAATTTCAAAACTAGTGGTCTCTGTTGCTGTAAGGGGTGGTTTGCCAATTTTATGGGTTGGGGTGTATGACCCCTATGGTAGCCGGTGAAACTGGCTGCGACATATTAGGGCACAGTGGCAGCAGAAAGCGCCCAAAGCTGTTGCCCGTTTCTGTACCTCGGCAGGAATCAGAATGGGACAGGCAGGATCAAACCACAGCCTCTGGCATGGTACATGACGACGATATGTACCCATACTGGGCGGCAAAAGTGTAATCCCGTCCACAGCGACAAACAGCGTCAATGTGCCCCTTGGCGGCAGCTTGGCGGCTAGATGACCCTGACTCGAACCCATGGCCCACAAGCAAGGCAGCCATCACCAGCTGATAGTCACCCAGCAAGTGGCCCAATCGTGTGACAGCGCCAGTCGACAGCTTCCAGACTCAGCTGATGTGGTGGCCAGCACTAATGATGGCAAACTCTGACAGTGGCAGCTTGACAATTCATCTATGACTGCGAGTGGAAGTGGTCCTTTTCTCTTACGTAGAGGCTGGCTCATCTGTGTAACTGATCATACTAGGCACAAATGAGACAGACTATAAATTAGGTGGTGTTTAGACATGATCGGCGGGACAGCTTTTCTCAAACGACAGCAATCCTGACCTCTAACTCATAAGAGGCTGCAGCTTCCAGGCATAGTAGGGAAATCATGACATCATTTGTGCTGATATTCCTATCTGGTCAGCTTCTCCAGATTCATTGTTGACTCTATAGTGGGTCACAATTTTGACTTTCAGAAGCACTGGGTGGCCTCCTCTGCAATTTCAGTGTAATGAATATGTCTTCCTGCATACTACATACGTATTCTTGTGCCAAAGCACCTAGTTACCACATTGACTTCAGATGTCCCCATTATTAAGTTGTTGTGACGAACAGACCAAGGAGCTGAGCCCTGCGCCAAGTGGAATTGTGGTGCAACACAACCAGTTCCTTCCAACAGTCAGGTTGTAGTACAAAATTCTTTTTCCCCAGGCTCACTTCAGTGCCTCAACATTATTTAACAGATTTAGCCGTCAAATGTTAAGTAATACTGCACTTCAGATGTATCCATTTCCTTCTGCTATGATCTGCCTACACTTCAAATTTAATTTCCAAACAAGGCTACACTCCAGACAAATAGACAAATGCCTGTGGAAGCTCTGCCATTGGTCTCAGGAGTCAACTGAAAACTGCAGTGTGGAATACGTTCTGCTCCATTCAGATAAATGTCACTCCATTGTGGAAAAATAGATGAAATTTGGAGAAGTGACATATATTCTAGCTGAACTTGCTGAAGAGCCGAAAATCTGAGGGAAGACTGGCTGATGTCAAGTGAGCGTAGTATTCATTGCAGGAGCTTTATTTGGTGACTGAATATATCGGCAGTTGCTTGTCGACGTATTCACAGCATCCCGAGAAACAGCCATTTTCGAAAAAAGTATGAAGTTCTATGACGGATAACTGAAACTTAAGTTCAGTCTTGCTCCTCCCGGATATGCGTACAGGGTGTGAGCCAGTGCAGAACCTCGTCAACCATCATTTACAGACAACACAATGGAGTCAGAGGTACTGGACTCGTGTGCAAGGATGTTTTACGAATAAAATACAATATAACGAAGGTTAGATCACGTGATGAACCACTTAACCCACAGAGAATGAATGGATGAATGAAACGATAGTTTTTGAGTCGAAAACAATTGTTTCGTCATCAGGATGCGCTTATGATAACCGCAACGGACGTCACGATAGGAAATACTTTTCGAAATGATGGCGCGTTGCGAATATTTGTCGCCATGACCTCGAAGCTACTTGACGGGAAATTAACGTGAAACCAACAATTCATTCCGGCAATAGATTAGTATTCTATTCCTCTGACATCGTAATGAAACATTTTTTGGGAAGATTAAGCAAGTATGGACTGCACGTGTTGTGCTACACAGAGAGTGCATGAGGAAATAAACTCAACTGTAGCGTTCAAAATGTATTTCCTTTAAAATATACTGACATTTGATTAGCCCCAACGTCTAAGGTAACAATAGTCTTTTTACCGATAATGGACAGTGTGACAGATCATTAAAGCAGTCCTGACCCTGATAAGTTGCTTCTTTTGTTACCGTGAATCTGATATTTCTTCTCCAGAAAATGTGTAAAAATCAAGCGTGAAAATTATTCCGTGTTTATAAAAGAGTTCGATCTGATAGGGGATTTACCACCGTCAAATTTGTTTAGCAAGAATTTTTCTTTGTGCTCCAATTAAATCGTCGAACATTCATTAAGATAAGCGAAAGTAACATTGTCTCCTTTTACCGACGACAGGTACCTGTCAGTCGAGATTCGGAATGGACAGAGAAGGAAAAGTATATAAACAGTTGAGATTCTTCCTCTCAGTTTGCAATATTTTTGGTACTTCTCCACTTTTCTTCGACAAAAATGATCAGAAATTTGTAGTGTCGATCACTGGAAGATGTTACTGTATCTTCATGGCAGCATTACTCCTTGGTGGTGGAGTTTATAGAATTCAAGTACGAATGCCAGAGCTGTACATGGATTGCGTTGTAATGTCGGCGGACGTCTTTAATTTGGCTCTCGGAACATTAACAGCGGTTACTGGAATGCTTCGGAGCTCACTTCTGAAACAAACAGACGTCAATAATTTTTTCACACAACTACTATCAGTTGATGGAGTTCTGTATAGCCGTAACGAAAGCGAATATAACAAGTTCGCATCCTTCGTGCGTCGAGTGTTAGTGGGTGTTGCAGTTTACACAGCACTAGCCTACGCTTCTTTCACGTGGGTGTCACGACCCCACTACAGCTTTGACCTGCTACTTATAATTTACTTCTTATACCTTGTAAGGAATAGTGTCGTTCTGCAGTTTTCTATTTGTAATGTGATACTGTACAGAAGATTTGAACTGTTGAATGAGAAGTTGCTCCATAGCTGTAAGTTACATACGAAGGATGAGCTTGACTCCAGACTGTCTCTTTTGTCAAGTTTTTCCCCACGAAATGCTATTGGTCATGAAGCTTACAAGGAACTGATCCCGAATATTCACGTATTCTCACATAGGCAGAAATTGAAGGCGAGGGTGATACAAAACCTAATCGTCCAGAACCGGGTGCAGTTCGAAAGTAACGACTACATTTCAGTGGCTACGTTACAAAAAATGCATTGTCTCCTATCCGATATGGCTAGAAACGTCAGCACGGCGTACGGTATACAGAATCTGGCAGAGGTACCAACTTCCGTGGTGAACTTTACAATAAATACTTACATGATGCTCGCCTATTTTCTACAGATGGGAGGTCTTGCAGCTGGTAGCTCCACGTGGCAGACTATATTCCTGTTTCCGCCGTTTATTGTGATGTCGGTGTGCCGGCTTACCAGCATAGCCTGCAGCAGTGACGCAGTCATCAGGGAGGCCTGCCGCACTGGACATCTGGTCCAGAAGCTGCTGCAGCTGGAGAACAGCGGACACTGCAGAGAGCTGCAGGCTTTTGCCCGCCAGTTGGGCCACGATCCCCTCACGTACAGTGCTGCAAGGCTGTTCGCTATTGATCGGTCACTACTGACGAGCTGTGTGGCCACCATCACAACCTACCTTGTGATCCTCGTCCAGTTCCGCCTGTCTGACGTCCAGCATGAAAACATCTAACTAGTAAGCAATAAACAACCACATGCGCTTATCATTTTTTGTAGCTCAAGCATGGCATTTACTGTTTGCATAGAAAGTTACAAATATGACTTGCTTAAAGCACAATTGCAAAGGAAACTACTTAATACAGCATTTAATGTACATTACTTTTTGCTGCAAACCCTTCATTCATGATTGAAAACACCAAAATTTCCTGTACGTCTTATAAGTTCGTGTTTTCACAAAAGCCACAAAGTGATACATGTTATATAAGTCTGCAAATCACTGTTTTAAGACAGCACCTTGTTAACTACAGACCTATTCAGTGGACTTGTGCTGGAATTACAGTCTCTTCGTGTCTGCTAGAGTCTGAGTATGTGAAAATTAATTTCCAAACAAATTTGTTTATGTATAAACTAGGCTAGATTAGTTCAGTAGTTCCATATTGAGAGGATCCTCCAGTAAATGAGTCAGAAAGCTTAGAAGTGGACAGATTTCGTAGTGCTGACATTTAAATATCAATACAATAATTCTCATGCAAATGTATACTAAAATATTAAAATTATTTTTTAGTCTTTTATAACCAAATATTGTTAAAAGAATAGTATTGATCACATTTATTTTTCTGCTCAAATTAATTCTCAATATATAAGTTTTAGTATTAGATAGAACTCACAGCATTTAGTATTATGTGTACAATGTACATCTCTTGATAAAAATCGTTAGTTGATCAATGTAGTAGAATCTGTGTAATACAAAACAAACTATATATCCTGCAACATCAAGTAACATAAAATTTTGTTCAATAAAAATTACCCCAATTCTGAGTAAACATTTTGTGAAATGAATTACGCAATACATTATTAAAGATAAATTGCTTTAAATAATAAATATCCTGATAATCAATCGTTACCTTCCAATTAACTGGCGCAAATAGCTACAAGAAATATAACTGAGATTTATGTTCTTGGATTGCACAACAACAAAATTCGATTCTGCATCAAGTATTAGATGAAAGTGAGCAATGAATGTAAGTTTTTGTTATTTTTTGGCACTCAGTACAAATAAAGGTTTCTTCAAGTGTTTTGGCATTTTATTATTTATAATTCTTGTATAATTACTATCAGAAGATTTATTATTTATAATTGTTGTAAAATTAATATCAGAAGATTTGAATGCTACCAAACTCTCCAACAAGCAAGTCGTCATACTTCATGTTTATTCTTGGGGGAGGAAAGACCTTATGGTTCCTAAATGGCATTCTCTGATACTGAGAATGAATTGGGTACAAAACATTTGTTCTGAAGATAATTTCATTAATTTTTCACAAATTGTATCGTATAAAGACAAAATGATACATGCTGTTGACACGCCAGTCATATGACAGATATAATATATTTGTGGTAAATAGGTAACTATAATTCAAAAAACTGTAGTGTAAAGGCTGAGCATTTGATTCTGTCACATACGGTTACATGAATTATAACTGAAAAGAAAGATATTATTATATGTGGCTGAATCAACGAACATACGGTTCGTTATGTGTGGGTAGAAGCTGATCAATTGCGGAGTAGCTAAGACTGCCCATGTGCGTTTTAGTTCTGATTTTGATTGCTGTTTCTGTTTCTCAGGCAGATTTTATTTCTTCGACATGATTTCTCTCTAACTTAATTATATAGCTTGTTGGTACATGCAGTGCTGTGTCTACATTTCAAACACAAAGGTACGTAGGTGACTGTTACAGCGATTCAGTAGGTTTCGCTCGCTTGCGAAGTTTGGTCTCTATTTTATAATGATCTGGTATGCTTCGTCTTTAGCTTTAGAGAGTCAGATTTCAGTAAATTCTCTTAAAATGCAACTGGGATTCTTGTTGTTTTGATGTGGCTTCTGTTGTCATGAGAAATATGAATGTATGACTGAAGAAATACTTAGCGCTGCTACTAGCAAGGTGCATCAAATCGGGAAACACGTAAAACCACACTACTGGTGTACGAATAATGTGTGTCGATGTTTATGGTGAACAACCAAGTACACGTTCAGAATATTCATCCCTACTGTAAGCACAGTGGTAAGGTGTAAACGAGAAGTCGAAACATGGGATGCGTACGTTTCGATTACTGGCCACTGGCTGTGCATCTACATAGTATAGGTGCAGTATAGCTTACATTCTTAAAAAAAAAAGGGATTGACATGTAAGTAAGTGCATTGAAAACAACTATACATTAAGTGAAATTATGTTATTGATGTTATTATCAAGAGAATAAACATAGTGTAACCGTACAAAAACGAAAAACTTAGAAGCCAATGGTCCTAGATCAAGTACCATTCTGTGTGCTGACCTTATGCATATAGAGGCCACAAACTTCATTAACGAACATTGTAAATGAATTAGTCACATACTTCACAGATCGTTTTAAATAAGCAAGACTTGTGTCTTTGCCAAAGAAATGTGAAGAAGAAGACACAGGAAATTACAGGTGTATTTCTCTGCTTTCATCATTTTCAAAACTCGTAGACTCAACTTTGAGAAAAAGACCACTGTTCCACAAATCAAGAATTAATAGTAGAGGAGGTTCAAAAAGTAGTTATTGATGTCCTAACATGCACGAATATCGTACAGGCGTAGTTCACAATCTGTCCAAGGCTTTTTACTCTCGCTAAGACATATTCACCGCAAGACTGCGTTGGAGAGATGTTTTCCAAAGGGACTAAACTTTTAGTGGAATATTTGTCAGAACCAAAAGACATTAATATAGGAGATCCGTGGGGTGATGTGTTAAGAGCAAAAGTTATCCATAAACATCAATGGCTTTCCCAGTGCTGTTGCTCATGCTCCTTGCTGATGGCAGTAACTCGTCCAGATGCTTTCCGAACCATGAAAGTGCACTGTGAGCTGTGGGACAAGTTGCATTGTCCTGCAGATAGATGCCATCATGCTGACGAAAAGCAAACTGCATGTATGGATGGACATGGTCCCCCTGTGCTCATGGAAGTAGGGATATAATGTTTGCTTCTGGACTGTCTGTATTGTTGCCAAATTACTCAAGATAGCGGCGCTCCCTGGGGCCCTACCTTCTCTTTGTGGGTGGTAGATGTGGCTACGTTGCGTTGTTTACATAACTACCCCCATTCCTCCTGGCCCCTACATCTCCTCCCCTCCCCCACTTCCCTCCTCCCCACCCCTCCTCCTTATTTTGTAACATTCAACTGAATAAAACTACGCAATCACTCTAGGGTACTGACATTGATGATGGATAAGCAAACTGCAGAGTTCGGAGCTGTATAATAAAACATCTGATACATGTATTAACCTATCACACATGTCTTAACACTTCTACTGTGCATAAAATCGATGACACGTCCTAAATATATCGAAAACTTCCACTATTTTGACGTGAAAACTGCCGATAACCACAGAATGTTCTTGTTACTTTGGAATATTCATCGAAGTAAAATTGAGAATTAATCTCTGAAGACATTCAGTCTACCAGAACATCTGTTATAAGGTGTTTCATGATGGAAATTTTCAATGGAATTTTGTATCTAACGTCGCCTTACCTCTTGTAACCGACCCCCCATTAAAACTACACATTTTCGATGATAAGGGAACATGATTCCATGAGAACAAATACAACAGATTTCTTTCCATTTGATGGACAATATGGCATAGTTGAAAGCATTCCTAACATTCAAAATTAGACTGTGTAGAAGTCTTGTAAATAAATTGCTCTGCACATGGGTTTTACATGTATTTCAGATGCATGAAATAGCAATACAGAACAGTATCTTCCGCTTTCTCTATTTGCATGTCAGAAAGAAAAGTCATTTTTACCTTCGACAGCAAGCTAGATTTCGCATCTTTCTCTCTCCTTGTTATTTTTATAACATCCAATGGAATAAAACCGTGAACTATAAAACTTCTCTAACATCACCTGGTAGAGAATTCGGTAACAATTATACTGCATCTCCCTCTTCTGGTATATCGAAGACACTTACCATCCACATGTTGAGATCGAGGATATGTGGTGGCACTCTCGTTACATATACATGTATTGGTCCACTGGAACATGTGATCGAAGCCATTTCCACAGACCTGTGTAAAGTTTCGTCACCTGTATTGGAAGAAGACCTCAGCCCACAGACTATCAGTCACAGTAGAGGGCTCCTGTGTTGGAGTTTCGTAAGCAGTTTCATATATTGTTTTTTCTTGCTATTACACAGCCAAGCAGTGTATGACTAAAGCTGTGTACTTCACTGTTCTCATTTCATAACACAACTTAGAAATTTACGTTAGGTGCTAAACTGACATTAACACTTACAGTCCATTGGCTTTCACAGAAATCTGTGAATGACAAAAATGTGGAAGACATTGCAGTATATCGAAACTGAAAGAGTATACAGCATTGTGGAGCTTTTCCAGACAGATGTTGAATGTGATGGCCTTTACATTTAATCTAATGTTGCACAATGATGGGACAGAGAAAGTCTCAGTCTTCCATTTTCGAACAGACTAAGAGCATTGATTCGATATGCTGCATGCAAGGAACATGATCCGTGCTTCAGTGTCCTAGATGTAGGTTATCCTGACCTACAAATCTCTTAGCACTGTGTCTTTCATTTTTATCGCTTACAGTGGATAAACGTATGTGAAACAGGGTGTATTTTGCGTGACTTAGACCCATAGATCATGGATAGTGTCCACCATCAGCTGTCAGTCGCATCGGTGGAGGAATGGAATGATTTACACACACCCAGGCGAACATGTAAGTACCCTCCTTTTTTGATATATTCCTCATATTTACGTACTTTCCATCAGTTACCTCAGTTTTACCAGATTTTCCATAATTTTAACACATTTTTCCCAAGTTCTCGAGTTTCAAACCACTGCTCTTCACGACTTGCCACATCAACAAAATTTCTCATTGCGTTGATCCCGTGATGCTCTCAGCCAATGACATTGCAGCATATTTCTCAATTTCTATATCATTGCTAAACAACCCGTCAATTACCAACGTGTGTGATGTTGATTAAAATAATACAAAGAGCAATACCCCTTACGCAAATTGCTAAATGTCGAAAAGTTCTAAATGGATGGGAACCTAAAGATGCGTGTATACTGGAAAGTCAGACCTCATCACAAATGAGCTTGTACTTCACAACCTGTAGTGGCGACTTCAATGGCTTTCTTAGGAAAATCCAGCACTTAAATGTCACTCAGGATGACTGGAAATGCTACCCTCAATGAGTGTCCAGAGGGCAAAATCTTTGGACACAGTCAACATTAGTACAACACTACATTTTTCGAGATGATTTCGTTTCTGTGGCTTCCAATGTGTAACTGCATGTGGCGGGAGCTCTTGGTGCAACAGACATCATGGTCCAATATTAGGTGATGCTGCTCATGTGTGGGGTGATACTGCAGTTTCGTCTTGACACCATGTGTCTATAATACACTCTTCTTCCAATATTAAGACATATGTATGTAACATCAGTCGCTTCTCCCCCTCCTCCTTCAGCGCCCCCCGTCCCTCCCCCTCCCCAGAATACACTGTTGTACAGATTTTGCCCAGAACTCCAGAACTCGAATACATGCTCAGTTTCCATTACTGTTCACTGTAAATGCTAATGGTCCCCCTGTAGAAACCAGATGTCCCATACACAATGTTTAAAGCCATAAACAAACCGTGCTCGTGCATTTGTAATTGTCTCTTCTTTTTCCAATTACAGCTGTTTCGCCATTTACCCCAGTTCTCTTTTCATGACTTCGATGTTGTGTAGCTCCAGATTTATTTATCGGAAATATAGCACATTAACTGTACTTAAAAGAGTAATTTCCATAATAGGGTACGGTTTATGTCTGTTTGATAAATGGTTAATACTTGTGGGAAGTACCATCGTTTGCGAGAACCAGCTACAATTCGAAAACATCTATATTCGATTGCATCGCAGAGAACAGCGTCATGGACTTGTGGAAATATGTTTCGATTGCTTTACTATATTGCAGCAACACAAGATCGACGCGATGAGACGTTCTGTTAACGTGGCAAGCCGTCGGCAGCAGTGGTTTTGAACCCGAGGTATCGGGTAAAATGGATTTAAATTATGGAAAACTTGGTTAAAATTGCGAAAATTTGTGGAAAATACATAAAAATGAGCTAAATACAACAGAAATCGTTCCATTCTCCCACCGATGTGATTGATAACTGATGGTACACAATATCTGTGCTCTGTTGGTTTAATTCCTGTAGTATACCCCCTTGTTCCACGTGCCGTTTTGCACTGCACGCCACAGAAATTTGCTGAAATGTGTTGAAATTACGGAATCCCAGTAAAATTGCTAAAATTATGGAAGTACGTATAATTGAGGGAAATGCAAAGAAAATGAGAGTACTTACTAGCCAGCCTGCTTTTATGAAAGTCATTCCATTCCTCCACTAGTGTTTGACAACTAATGGTGCATACTATCCGTGTTCTACCAATTTAAGTCCTCCAGAATAAACCCTATGCCACTTGTGGTTATGCATTGTAAGCCATAAAAATGAAAGATGCAGTGTGCAGAGATTTAGAGGTGAGAATAACCAACACGTAGGACACCAAACAGTGACCATGTACCTGGGTGCCAAATGAGAAATCAATGTTCTTGGTCTCTCTGAAAATTAAACACTGAGTCATCTGCTAACTCATCTCTGTGGAACATGAGATTAAGTGTAAAGGTCATCACTTGAGACAGCTGTTTAGAAATTCTCCACAGTGCTGTAAACTCTTTCAATTTCCGTATGCTGGATGTCTTCCACATTTTTGTCAATAAGAAACACCGCCTCTGTCTTCTGTTTCCACCACTCCGTGTTTGTTGTGGAAGCATCATACCCTACACCATGCAATGCCCAGCTTTCTGTAGAGCCAATTGATTGAAATGTACGCGAATTGGAACTTCAATAGTGGCAACTACTTGTTTAGAACTCTTACAAAATAGATACGTATTTCAAAGTTTTACTGACCTTCAAAGCAGTCACCAGCATTGCGTATAACCTGTTGCCAGAGATGTGAAAGTCGTAGGATACTCTCAGCAGTGCCAATTCTGTTGACAGTTCGAGTGGCGCCATCTACTGCTTTACGAATTTGTAGCACTTCTGAAGCGAATGCCGTGAAGTTTTTCCTTCAGTTTAGAAGTCGAGCTGAACTCATGACGGCTTAAGTCAGGGGAGTACAGTAGGTGGTATAGCACTTAGCAGCTCCATCGGTCAAACAAATCAGTAACAGCTTGGACTTTACGTGCTTGAGCGTTGTCCTGCAAAATGATGGTCAGGTCCTGCAGAAAGTGTGCTCTATGCTGTCCATTTCTGGAGCACAGCCTATGACCAGCTTAGACAGAAGTGATGAGGGTGGTTTGAAAAGTTCTCAGAACAGAATAGAAAAAAAAGTAATTACATCACTGAAACTTTTTTATTTTCGATGTAGTCTCGTTGTAGATTAATGGATTTGGTCCAATTATGTTCCAGTGTCTTGATCCCATCTCAAAAATGAGTTTCGTCCAGGCCTGCAAAATAATAGTTAACTCCTACTATGTTCTTCATTTGAAGTAATTCTTCGTCCACCAAGAAAAATTTTCAATTTTGGGAAGAGATGGAAGTCTGATTGAGCCATATCAGGTGAATAAGACAAGTGTGGCAACAATTCGTACCTCAGTTCATGTAATTTTGCCATGGCGACAGCATGCGTTTTTGATCCAGCATCAAGAGTCGCGGCACTATTCTTGCAGATAATTTTCTCATTCCTAATTCTTCAGTTAAAAAGTGATACACCCTTTCAGATGACGTCTGGCAAGCGTGAGCAGTTTCACACACTTTCAATCCGTGATCCTCCAGATCATTTTGTGCACTTTTGAAATGATTCTTGGCCGACCACTGTGCGGATCATCATAAAGCTCTCCTGACCAAATTTAAATTCATTTGTCCACTTGGCTTCATGTTTTATATGTTAGATTATGTTTCAACTGAAATATATATTTGTTCAGGAAACTTCTAAAATATTTTTCATCAAAATTTCTGTGATTTTAACGTGTATTAAGGCTGTAATAGGATGACCAGAGTGGGTGACGTGGTCAGGGTGGCTGTTTTTAGCAATCTCCCTCTTTATTGTTGGTTCTCCGAATACATTTTCCGGTAGCTCAGACCCACCGCTCGTGTCGTGGTGGAGTCGATCTGATGCACGCAGTCCGGGGAACGCTCGGTCAGCGGCTGCAGAGGCAGTAGGAGGTTAGCAGCACGAGGTGCGGCCCAGCTCGCAGACGCGGCAGTTCGTGACGACGCCGGGAGTCGCCGGTGCAGCAGCGGGCAACGCCTCCCGCCGACCGGTCCTCGGAGACAGCGTCACTGATGACGACGACGTGAGGGCGACCGAATGACCAATCGGTCGAACCGAATGCCGACGCCCACCTCTGATGCTCTTAAATAATGCAGGCCGCTGATGAATCCGCCGGTTACGCGACGGCCTGTTTATTAGAAGGTTCTCGATGAGTTGGCTAACGCTACCACGCCACACGCGGCCCGCGCCTGCATAATTCTGCTAATGCTGCGTTCTGATGGCTGCCGCGCACGTACACACATTGTCCTCTACAAGGTGTCTTAACTTCGATACTTTGTCTGTGACCACAATAATAGGGGACAATAAGTCACACTTACTGTTTAAGGAGTCTGAGTGCAGTATACGCTACTATTCCATACCAGACTTTTCATTGCTGTCAGTAGTGAAGAAGAATGCACTCGTGCTTCTTTACTTATTTTTCGTACTGCAGTTTTTCGTACTGCAGGCTGTCATCCTCACCCTCCTTATCATACTATATGCAAGTGGAATTAATATCCAAGTTTCAAGATCATTATATACTCGTTCCTTATACACGAGAGAGTTGTTTAGTGGTGTAGGCTTGTAGTACGTTTATCATATTCTGAGACCCCAAAATGAGGATACCGTTAATCATATTGATAAACACGCATTAGGAATGGTGTGGTTCATGTCTCGATAACAAGATAGAGAATGTAAACATTGCTGATGTCATATCAGATATACGGTTGCTAGAATTCTTTTTAAAGAAAAAATGAGTGAGTGTCATATTTGTTGTCAGTAGTGTACCCCAGATCATCAGTAGTAGGTTGGGATGTTTTTCAGTTTCAAGTAAGAATGTATGACTGCCGTAAAACAGGGGCAACAGTTGAATATGAAGGAGCAGAGTCTCCCAGTGTATTCTGGAAATCGGCATGAATGTCCTTTGCTTTCATACCTTTCGTTACAAAATACATAATCAAGTCTCGATTTTTTCCATGTTCGCAAATCACTACATGGGAACAACAATGGAGCCACATCAGCACCACAGCTCTCTTCCAAGAACACTGATGTGGCACGTGTTTACAGGCAACAGTCCAATGAATATCATGTGAACAACTCATTGTGTTGGTGCTGCCCTCTCGTAGTAATTCCAAGAAATTTTCAAACCACCCTCATACAAAGTTCTAGTCAGACACTGCTTGGACGTGCTACAGCAAAAAGAAAAAGCAATGTATCGAAGAGCTTACGAAACTACAACACAAGAATCGTCTATTGCGAGTGGTACCAGTGGATCATAGAATGAGAGGCACATAATCCACTGATCAGTGAGCAAATTTTAAAAAACAGCACAATAGCAACGACTTTGTTACGCTATGAGTGCATCCTGGCAGCTGTAGGACATTCCAGCATCAGTATAACTCCCTTAAAAATAAACAAAATAACTAAACAGAAACAGTACCTTACATCCTTCACATCCAGCAGCTCAGTGCGGACTGAGTCTTTTCCCTCAATTTCAAAATTGGGGGAGGGGAGGGACGTGGGGGGGGGGGGGACAGCGTGAAATGGGGGAGGAAGGGAAAGTGTGAGAGGGGGAAGAATGTGGGAGGTGGCTTCAACATTCCAACACTGCTGCATCTACTACCCTGATGAGGAGACAGGTCCTCCCCAGGGAGAACCGACGTCTTGAATAAATTTGGCAACAAAGCACAGTGTCCTAAAATGAAAATTATTGCCCTGCAGATGTATTGTGCCTTTCAGAAATACGAGATCATCCAGGGATGCCACTATAACGTTCCTCAGGCCACAATGCTCCGTCCAACGCTCTGGACCCTTCCTACGACACTTGCAGGGTGTTTGCTTTCAGTCCAATTGAGCATAAAACGTGATTGACCTGAAAAGCCCACCTACGGCGTCCAGTGTGCTAATTCCAGCCATCATCGCCGATAAACAGCAGTCAGCAAGAGGGCATGAACCACATGCTTGCTGCGGAGGCCTGAACAGAGCAACTTTTGCTGAATGGTTGTTGAAGGGATCCTGTTGGTAGCTGCTTGGTTCATTTGGGTGGTTAGCTGATCAATGGTTGCACGTATATTTACGTGTACACATCTTTCAACTGTCACTTACCTTTGTCATATATGGCACTCATGCAATACAGTTGCCTTGGCGCCAGTTTTGGATAGTGCTGTTTTCCCATGCATGGTATACTTAACGATAGTGACACACGACTAGTTTACAAACATACCTGTATCGGAAAGACCTGAAAGCCAATGAACACGCCCTTTTCAATTTCTGATAAATCGACCTTTTTCTGCATTACAAGGATACCTGCACTGCCCTCTGCGTCCCCAGACGTGTTTATCCTCCACTGCTAGTGCTGCCACATTCTGTCTGTGGGCAGTTATTGCAGGTTGACGCCGACCACACGTAATTGTCAATATCAATGAAATTCTCCAACACCCATATAACAGAGGTGTTATTTTATTTTATCTTGACAGCTACCAGTTGCGGCACTCCAGTATGCCCTCTTCAGGCCCCATGACATAGTGGAATGCCGAAACAGGTAGCCGTCAAAATAAAATAAAATAACACCTCAGTTACACGGCTGTTGGAGAATTTCGTTGATATTGACAATTACGTAACCAGCCGATACCCCTGTCCACGATGGATCAACAGAGATCGACCAGATGTGGTGGTTACATTAATGTGATTGGCTATGTAATCCTTTAATAGTGGTGGTATAGCTTTAAATAATAAATCTTCACACATCTCTTATCAGAAAGGAACAAAAGGCAAAAAGAGAAGGTAATGCACAAGATACTAACGAGCTCGGTACATTAATTTATCTTGCTCGTCATAAGCACAGCAGAGATAATTTTTATTAACAATGAATTATGTTCGCCACCGTTGCCTCTGGCAGAAAAACTAAACCTGCACTGGGAGGGCCGTGTTTTGTGCCTGCAGCTGAGCCTCCTGCCAACTATGGGCTAATACATCGTTCATACTGAACCCCTAAGTCACCACGCATGGTATATCGCACTTGGGTTCAAGAGCAATAATCAATTCCGTCAGCTTCCATTTACATAATCCTATTAGTGTACAATAAGAGTCCATGGATTAGCGCAGACTACCTAACTTCGATATCTCCACCCTGCTGCTGCATGTTGCATGGAAGCGAAGGCATGAAGGCAAGAAAGGTCACTTGATGATATACGAATGTTACTGATAGAAGTTGAACCGATGGCTCGCGGGTGAGGTATATGGCGGGGAAGACGTTTGCAGCTGAGTATTTCATAGCTCCCGTGGCATGATGAAAAAGTGAATTCCAGAAGAATAAAGATACGATAACACAACCTGGTAAAAATAACATACGATATGGGGTATATGAGTAGCCCAGATGCAAAAGCCGCTAACTGCATGATAAGCGAAACTCAGACAATCGCGAAAAAATCGTCCCATCCAAACTATTAAAGACTTCATTTCATTTCCAAAAAAAGTAAAAAAAAAGTTAATTACACGGTATTAATAACTGAAATCTGCTATTGTGTTTTATACTTTATAATCTTAGCTGAAATATGGACTTTTTGTGCCGGATTTATGCAGTTAGCGGGTTTTGCAAATATGTTTATCCAATTACAAAACAAACATTCTGTTGCAAAATACACTCTTCTGCGGTAAGCCAGGGAAAACAGAAAGGTGGAATATAAACAGAATACGTTTTATTTCAAAGAGAAGTCTAAAAATTCTACAAAATTGGCACATAAAAATACAAAGGTGAAATTCTTCTAACTGAAAAAACTGACATACTTAACGTCAAAAAGAGGACAGGTATGAATGCTCAACATTAGGTTTGTTTTTAAAAAAATACACCATGGCGTTTTTGACATCACGCGATAGTGTAAAAACTAAAATTATTTCTACACTGCATTTAACTTAAACATCGGCAAAATTTCAGAAAATAATAAAACTGGCGGAAAGGTGCATCTTAGTTAAAACAGCAACAAAAAATTCTAGAAAATGAAATTAGCTCAAAATTGCTTTTAAGTGACGTGAACTTCAACTCTTATCATCAGCTCAAAATCGCTTTCGGCATCTTCAGATGGCAGCGGCAGGAGCGGCTCTAGAAGTGCCTTCTTGGTCGTCTAATACCTCGGTGTAGAATTGTAGATTGTCGTTGGTCGTACAGTCTTCACCAAAGTGGAGCTCCAAAAGCTTTTTGACGTCTCCGAGTTTGGTTCCTGAAAGTTTTACACCAGCTTTGATTGGTGTTGGGTCATTTCCTTTGTTGAAATTTTTTCCCCTCTCCAGATTCAAAGTTGTAGAAGACCTCTCCACGAACTAGACAAATCTTCTTGTTTTTGGTTTTCGTCAACAAGATTTTTTTGGCTTTCCGAATATGGAAATGCCAGTTACCAGTAACTTTGACTAATTCTTCAACGTATATTTATAACAATTAGTGTCAACACAGTACTCACTGAATAACATTGGTTTAGTATTACTTTCCATGTTCTTACCTTTCTGTTTTGTAAACATTTCTTTTCCACTGATCAAGACGTCTCTTCCTTTTCCGGAAGGGACGGTCACCCTCTGTTTCATTCTGGTCACTACGACGGTGGTTTCGACTTCTTGAATAATCCCTACTGTTTCAGTTACTCCCATTTCCTTTGTACCATTTTCTGCATTTAAATCGTACAAAGAATCACTTATTTTCTTCAAAACGTTCAAACAAAAAAAGTCAACAAACATGCTACTGATCAGCTGAACTATACCGGCGTAAATTTCGACAACGCACCGGTAGCAAGAGCTTTATTGTTGGGTACGCGTTCGCTGCAGAGCAGCCAACCTAATTCGGAATAAGAAAATTATCCCTTCGAATCGTAAAAAACTGAAACATAGCTTTGAATGTCTATATTGGTAAGTTGATACTAGTTGGCGTTCCCTGCATCCGGACATAGCACGGCGACCGCCATACCTACTGAACTTGGCGGGATTTGCAAAGATTGGGCATTTAGTGTGTTTTGCACCCAAAGACAACGCACAGTTAGCGGATTTTGTAACCGAACACGATTTATTACTGCCAATTTCAACTGTTTATAGCGGGCTTTGCACCCTGAGACATATTCCATCGTGTCGGCGCTGAAAAACCTATACGGTATTTTACTCAACTGAAAATCGACAAAAATGCATTCAGCGGCTTTTTCATCTGGGCTACTCATATGAACTGAAGCCGTACGTTTTGACGTCGTAAGTAGATGTTATCACAACAGGATAAAACGTGACACAGCACTAAATGAAATATGCTGTACGTTCAAAAAGTGTAGGCTGCAGACAAACTCCTCACATCCTTAAGTTCAAGGAGTAGCCTGCCTCTTTAGTCTTTCTATGTTTAGTCTTTCCTTTGCCTTACTTCTCCAGACTTTTTTCAACTTCACTTGTATTTCTCCCACTACTAGGTTGTGGTCTGAATTTATATCCGCTCCTGGATAAGCTATGGCATTCTTCAAACAGTTCCTTAACCTTTTTTGTACCAGGATGTAGTCCAACCGATACCCTTCCCCTATTCAAATTTGAAATCCATGTGTAATATCTCCTTTTGTGGTATTCAGATAATGCGTTACTCATTGCTAATGAATATTCTTTGCAGAATCTAATTAGTCGTTCACCTCCCTCATTTCTTATTCCTAATCCAAATTTTCCATCTTCATCTCTTCCTTCACCCACCACTGCATTCCAGTCCCCCATGACGATAACGCAGGCATTCCTATTTTCTTTCTTGGTGAGTTCTTGTATTTTCTCGTAATATTCTTCCACTTCGTCATCTCTATGCTGGCTGGTTGGCATATATACCTGTATTAACACCAGATCTTTTGAACTACCCTTCAGTCGTATCATCATCAGTCTACCATCAATGTATTGTACCTTCATTACCTTATTTTTCAGCTTTTGCCCTATCAGTATTGCTACTCCGTTTTCACCACTCTTGATTTGCCCTGAGTAAAAGAGCTTATAATTTCTAATTTCTATCTCCCCATTCTCTCCCCATCTCATTTCACACAAACCGGGTATCTAATCGGTTCCTTTTCATCTCCTGTTTTGCAATCTCTAGCTTTCCTGCTTGCAGTAGTGACCTCACATTCCATGTTCCAATCCTTATCTTTCCTTCTTTCACTGTCCCTTTCTTCCTTTCAAATATGTCTACTCCCGGAGATCCGAATGAGGGTAGGTTTTAGCTCCGGAATCTTTCACATGGAAAGACATACCATTTACTGCTTGGAAATTTAATGTGGTAGTTTCCCGTCACTTTCTACACAGGCAGTAGGATGCCCAGCCTAAGATCAGCCGCTCACTATGAGTCAGACGCTGTTTGTAGCAGCCTTCGTTGGGTACAGTCACTACTTGTACTCTTTTTGCACCCAAAGAGAAAAGATGCCTCTTCTGCCAGCTCCGCCATACCAAAGTCCATCTTCTCTGCCTTCGCTACCGTTGAGTTCTGCTATCAGTAGTGATGGAGAATGCACTCGCGTTTCTTTATTTATTTTTTGTGCTGCAGCTTGTCTTCCTCACCCTCCTTATCATACTGTATGAAAGTAGAATTGATAACCACATTTCAAGACCATTGCATATGCGTTCCTTCAGCCCAAGAGAATAGTTTAGTGATGTCGGCTTATGATAGGGTTACCATATTCTGAGACCCCAAAATGAGGATACCATTAATAGTGTTGATGAATACGCATTTAGAACGGTTGTGGTTCGTATCTCGATAAGAAGGTAGAGAATGTAAACATTGCTGACGTCATATAAGATATACTGTTACTAGAAAGATTTTTTAAAAAAAGGTGTGATTGACATACTCTTTATCAGTAGCGTAGTCCAGATTATTTGTAGTAAGTTGGGACGTTTTCCAGTTTTAAGTAAGAATGTATGACTGCCGTGTAACAGTGAATGTCGTGTTCCTACAGAGGTCCAGACTAATCCTCTTTGGACTATATTATTAGTTCCTTTTTAAGCTGTCAAATTGATATATAATATATGAAAGAAACAGAAAATATTGGACACACCTGACACATACCTACGTTACTTTAGAATCCATATACTAAGTGTATTTTTCATGAGACTGAATTTTGTTTGAAAGTTTATTTGTTTACACCTCTCATCACAAGCTTAATGGGATGGTAATCTAATGAATAACTGCACAATTTCAATTAATACACTAAGTTATTCTTCATTACTACGTAACTCAATGCGTTTGCAACATTTCTTCCGGCCTGGTTCGAATTTTCCATAGTGTGTCGTTGAAATTTGAAAATTGATTGACATATTACGCATCATCAGTTCAGTATGTTTAGCCAATATAAATCTAATAATGATGTAAGAGAAGTAGAAGTATGTAAATACACTCCTGGAAATTGAAATAAGAACACCGTGAATTCATTGTCCCAGGAAGGGGAAACTTTATTGACACATTCCTGGGGTCAGATACATCACATGATCACACTGACAGAACCACAGGCACATAGACACAGGCAACAGAGCATGCACAATGTCGGCACTAGTACAGTGTATATCCACCTTTCGCAGCAATGCAGGCTGCTATTCTCCCATGGAGACGATCGTAGAGATGCTGGATGTAGTCCTGTGGAACGGCTTGCCATGCCATTTCCACCTGGCGCCTCAGTTGGACCAGCGTTCGTGCTGGACGTGCAGACCGCGTGAGACGACGCTTCATCCAGTCCCAAACATGCTCAATGGGGGACAGATCCGGAAATCTTGCTGGCCAGGGTAGTTGACTTACACCTTCTAGAGCACGTTGGGTGGCACGGGATACATGCGGACGTGCATTGTCCTGTTGGAACAGCAAGTTCCCTTGCCGGTCTAGGAATGGTAGAACGATGGGTTCGATGACGGTTTGGATGTACGTGCACTATTCAGCGTCCCCTCGACGATCACCAGTGGTGTACGGCCAGTGTAGGAGATCGCTCCCCACACCATGATGCCGGGTGTTTGCCCTGTGTGCCTCGGTCGTATGCAGTCCTGATTGTGACGCTCACCTGCACGGCGCCAAACACGCATACGACCATCATTGGCACCAAGGCAGAAGCGACTCTCATCGCTGAAGACGACACGTCTCCATTCGTCCCTCCATTCACGCCTGTCGCGACACCACTGGAGGCGGGCTGCACGATGTTGGGTCGTGAGCGGAAGACGGCCTAACGGTGTGCGGGACCGTAGCCCAGCTTCATGGAGACGGTTGCGTATGGTCCTCGCCGATACCCCAGGAGCAACAGTGTCCCTAATTTGCTGGGAAGTGGCGGTGCGGTCCCCTACGGCACTGCGTAGGATCCTACGGTCTTGACGTGCATCCGTGCGTCGCTGCGGTCCGGTCCCAGGTCGACGGGCACGTGCACCTTCCGCCGACCACTGGCGACAACATCGATGTACTGTGGAGACCTCACGCCCCACGTGTTGAGCAATTCGGCGGTACGTCCACCCGGCCTCCCGCATGCCCACTATACGTCCTCGCTCAAGGTCCGTCTGCTGCACATACGGTTCACGTCCACGCTGTCGCGGCATGCTACCAGTGTTAAAGACTGCGATGGAGCTCCGTATGCCACGGCAAACTGGCTGACACTGACGGCGGCGGTGCACAAATGCTGCGCAGCTAGCGCCATTCGACGGCCAACACCGCGGTTCCTGGTGTGTCCGCTGTGCCGTGCGTGTGATCATTGCTTGTACAGCCCTCTCGCAGTGTCCGGAGCAAGTATGGTGGGTCTGACACACCGGTGTCAATGTGTTCTTTTTTCCATTTCCAGGAGTGTAGTTGATGGCACAACTTGAAAATAGAATTCAAATAATTAATTCCCGAAATTAAAAAATTCAGACATTAGCATAAATCGTAATAGTACATGTGGACGCTACCTCAAACGTCGAAAATGCAGATATGTCTGCATAAACGTAGTGTGGAAATCAACATAAAATCACCATGTTTAACAGGGGATCCAGAGAGGCTGCCTTGAGCAGAAGGAGACCAGCAGAAGGAGACCTACTTTTACGTCTAGCGCAGGATGTGGACCCTGATTCTCCTCTGATAGAGTCTCAGGCAGGCTAACGGACAATGCGTAAGCCGATTGCAGTTCTGGACTCAGTTAGTACTGCTCGAATATGGCTTGCTCCGCGACCTTGGCAGGTAAGTCTTAATAATCCGGAACTGGATCAGATATTCTCAAGTAAAGTGTTCGCCATAATGTGTAGGTCCAAAAATGTTATTTATTTGGGCTTTTATCGTTTTAATCTCACGAAGGAATGATTGCTGTTAACTTAGCTTTCTTGATGGTGCAAATTGTCGGACAGTACATTAGCTGTGGTGGTCCCAGAATCATACTATTCAATCTACAAACCGCATTTTTGCATGGGGGATGGTAACAAATAAAAAATCCTCACATTAAAGTCAATTTTAGGAAGAATTCCCTTGGTGATAATGATAACCGTTTTGTTCAGCCACGACGTGTGTTTGTCATCTGGAATAGATCGAATTAATTAAAAATATATTATCAACCACTGATTTACGCCCTATACCATCACCACCTATTTCCATTGACCCTCATAATAAGTAATCAGAAGTAAAATTTACACTGCTCAGGATGTTCTCTTGTAGCATTCACCTGCATGTTGTTCATACAATTTGCATACATGTTATCCACTGTGTGATTTGTATTTAACAATTAATTTTCAGGCCAAGATTAAGAATAAGTGAACACCATATGGCATTGTAAGTGCAAGTACATCAGCCAGCCAGTAAAGACATGGAACAGCTAGTTGTAAAATAGGAATTGATGCGAAACGGGTAGCTGATGGGTAAAGGGTAAAGACTGATAGATCCCATAAGTTCCCTTTAATATTTTAAGCCTCACAGTGGTATATTAGTTGTGGTAGAAAGTAAATACGCTCTTCTAAAACCGCGACACAATAGTTGAAGAAAGTTCATCCTGAAATGTTAGAATAAATGTCTCATAACCTTTATCGACTCCGTTTAGTCGTTTTGCGGCCTAGTTTACGTTCCACAAAAAGTCTATGATAATGACAATCAATTGCTCATCCAGATTACGTTACATTCAAATTTTTTCTTATCCATTTGTCTCGCACAAGGTCACTCATACGCAGATAGCATGACGCGAACATACGTTAATTAGGCAATGACATTTGTGTAGTATTGTAATCAGGATATTACCGTTTTGAAGTGAGAGAAGAGCAATACAAAAAGTGTTTTAAAGAATCCCAATTCAGGATCAATGTACAGAAATTTAGTGCTTATTGAGCTCATATAATTTAATTTTGTGCAATGAGCTAACTTTCTTTCACTCTCTTATCATTCGGAAGACTCAAAACAATCACCAAATCACCATTATATAATTTTTTCGTAATGTGGGGCCACAGTTATAATATATTTCTTTAAAGTCAGTACCGCCAGTAGACTGTTGTTTATTTGCAGTGTTACATTTACACTTACACAATCATGATATCGGCTTCAAAGTGCCATTATCAAGTGTTTTAAGTGTTATACAGTGCCTAAGATGGCATACTGTCGTATTTAAAATACACTATTGGACCCATTGTTGAATCCCACGAGTTTGCTTGGTCATATGAAATTTTATATTTTATATCCTACATTTTAGGTTGCCTGCCATTTAAGAAACGTGTTTGTGTGCCATGGTATCTGATTTGTTGTTGCCTGTACTCTGAATTACTTTGATAATACCAATCACAGCAGTAACAAAAGACTACATTTCCTCGTTAAATTTTAGTAAACTGTATAATAATAATAAGAAAGAAGCTACGTGAAATACACATTAGGGGTTGGAGAATGACAGGCACAGCAATTTGCAAGGTAAATTGTGAATGGGTGGAAGCAAAATATTTCCTACTTCTCTTACAAGGTTTGTTCTTTCAGTTAGAGGTCTTATAAATGATCATGTCCCATTTACAGTGTCTTTGATCTGGGTTGTTCAGTCTCTTAGCTTACCTGGACCGCATTGGAAGAAGCTAAGTATCTTTGGGCAACACATAATATCCAGAATGAGATTTTAACTCTGCAGCGAAGTGTGCGCTGATATGAAACTTCCTGGCAGATTAAAACTGTGTGCCGGACCGAGACTCGAACTCGGGACCAGAGCACTTTCCCGCGAAAGGCAAAGGGCCCGAGTTCGAGTCTCGGTCCGGCACACAGTTTTAATCTGCCAGGAAGTTTCAACACATAATATACTTAACACTGACAAAAACTGCTGAGCAAAGAAATTTGTGCGATGGACTGTTGAAAGAAGAGCATCGTGTGGCAGCAGTTTCACATTGAAAAAATCCAGTTTATCACAACTTTACATAAATGGAATTTTATGGATATTTTTGTTTTTCCCTATCCTGTGATAGATACTCACGTCTTGTGTTGCAGAGAAACTACTGCTTGTAGCCCACAGGTTGGACACCACTGTCTTTGATAATAGCAACTCTTTTTCATATACTAATTGTTTTGTGAAACCATCCTTGGTAGCAGACTAAATCCTTTCACCATTTTTACCAACCTTTAATATGTAATGTCTGTGTCCAGAAGCCACCGCTAATATTCTCTAATCAGTAACATCAAAATCTCTGGTGAGCCTAATATGGCTCTGACTCGTTTCAATGATTTTATGTATATATCAACAAATCCAGCTACACTACATTTCATAGTCATTACAACTGCGTGAACATTATTCACCATTGGTATAGTCATACAAAGTATAACTTAATGAAGAGCACCCTTGCATACAGGGCGGTTGGTCAGATTTAGTTGGAGTTTGCGTAATGGATTGATCTGGCGCACTGGGCAGCATGGTTGGGATTTTTTGAAGATATTCTACAGTTATCCAAACAAACATCGATTTGAGTGCCCATCTACAACCCACAAGGAACATAATTATATGAATTATAACGCTATTAAAGGTTCACCAACGTTGGAGCGTTGCATAGTTGATTAGTGTAGACGATTTTTCTCTCTTTGGAGTAACTGACATTTGTGATGACACAATGACAAGCAGCTTGAAGACAAAAATGAGTTTATCATTAAAAGAACCAGCTGCAGGTGAGGTAAACATTGAAAGAAAGGATAAGATTTTATTCTGGTAACTGAAGTCTATATATGGAGGCAGGAAGAATTTGTTCAATTTATTTCACACAAGTTAGTGGTTTGTTTTCAATTATTTATAGTAAACATTATTGCAGTAAACATTGCAGAGGTAGATAAAATTGAAACTGTTAGTCCTTAAGTTTACACCAGATATTTTTTTGAAACATCATTATTCTGTATATCATCCACATTTGTTGTTAGTTCTTCTTTTGTTGTACTGCAGATATATTGATTTTAATATTCAGACTTTCCCTACGTTTTGTACGCAGTTAACATCAGAACAGTTCTCATACCAGAAGAAATCTTTTAGTTGATTCTCTTCCTCTCCTTGAGTAATAGCATGAAGCCCTGTCAAGCACGAAAATTCTGTCATCATTCAGAAACACTCATTGATGTCTGGTAGGACTAGATTTTACAGGAAGTCTTTTTAGTCTATTGTTGCTGATTTATTTTGCCTCCAACAACACACAACTTTCCAGTTAGCTTTAGAGACACTACACTCGACACTGTTATTAATATTGGGTGTTTCACAAACTTTTCAATAAACTCTGTCCTAGATAGTTGCTTTGGTTTTCTCAATTTTCTCCTTGACAGTGAACACGGGTGGATCAAAGTATAGCCAGGTAATAAACACGCCGTTCAGAATAAGGCAAATAAGCAAAGAAGATTTTACGAATTATCTATTACGAAATGAAAATTTGATTTTAACAGCTTTACCACATTTAATAGTAAAGTAAAAATATGTTTTCTCAAATAGTTCTGTTTAGATAATTACCTCTTTGGAGTTATCACCAATAGATCCATGAAGTTCCTGGGCTTACTTAAGTTTTATGTAACATCGCCACTGTGATCTCCTTGCATTTCTTTGGACGGAAAGCATTTGACGCGCTTCGAACAATGTCCTCCATACGGTTACAGCTGGTACTTCAACACTCAAGTATTTCATTTTCTGAGAGGATCCTGTGGATGTGAGTCAATCGTTATGTATGGTCAGTTTTAAAAGTAGTTTCATTGTTCTACAGCATATTCCAGTTTTCTTCCGTACTTCCCCACTCGTTACAGCTGGAATTTAGTAATTACCTCCAGATGAAATATTCATTCTGCTCTCAGTAAATGGCTCTGAGCACTATGGGACTTAACTTCTGAGGTCATCAGTCCCCTAGAACTTAGAACTACTAACACCTAACTAACCTAAGGACATCACACACATCCATGCCCGAGGCAGGATTCATACCTGCGACTGTAGCGGTCGCGCGGTTCCAGACTGTAGCGCCTAGAACCGCTCGGCCACTCCGGCCGGCCGTTCTGCTCTCAGACGTCTACAAAATGTTAAATTTTTTGCTAATTCACACTGTAGATCTCCGCTTTCCCTTACAAGTAATGACTGACTAAAACTTCCCAGGATGAATTTTTTTTTTTTTTTTTTTTACTTGCGCACACCCACAAAGTAGGAACAAGAAGATATTTACTATCTCCGTGGAAAAGTGATGAAGTGTCACTTACCACGACGATGAACTCAATCATGGAAATACCAGCAGGACTCCTCAAGTTAAGAAATTATGCTTCGACCGACAGTTTGGTTAACAGTGCCCTCAACACAGTATGGAAAGAAACATGTCACTGTTAGGACCAGTGCAACAATCAGTTGTGTTCTACTATTATTAGAAGACAACGGCAGAGAGCTTCCAAAAAATACTCACTGTGTTGAAAAATTACGTTAGTGCAGTTTCTTCTACAGTAGTCTATCATCACGTGGAAAAGCAGTCGACACATACTTGAAAAACTGTCTTGAATCTAACAATTTGAACACTCACACAGTAAATGTACTGTGTCAAGAAATAAATATTATGCGTTTTGCTGCTCGTGTTGCGTGTAGACGCGTTGCCCCGCTGTTCACATCCCAAACTGAACGAGGATTACCAGGTAGTTGGCGATGGCGGCCAGACAGCTCGCAAGCAGCGACCGGTCTATGGGGAACAGTCCTGCCGCGCTGTACTTGAGCCCGCTGTCGTTCAGCTGTTGGGCGAAACTGTGCAGACCAGTACTGCGACCCCTGTCTGCCATCGGCGCCAGCAGCAGCAACTTATTGACCAGCTGTTCCGTGTGGTTGGCCTCCTGGACCACCACCTCACAGCTGTACACTATGCTGACAATTCTAAAAGCTGACAGAGCTGCCCACGGTAAGGACAACAACACTGTGATAGAATGCCGTTTAGATGCATGAAACCAAGGTGTTGCCTTTCCTAGTATGTCTGTCACAACTATATAACTGAGGATTACAATGTGTAAAAAGCAACTTGTTATTTCAGCTATGTTCTGTACACCGTACCCAGCGTTGATGGCTCCAGAAACGTCTTCCAATAAAGAATGTATCTTCTGTAAATGAGCCACCGATAAGTTATCAACATATATCACCTCTGCATGCACTTTGAATACATTTTTGCGTTTCTTCGGTAATTCTGATCGTTGTCTACGAGCTGATAGACGAAACTCACTGTCAAGTAGTTCACAATAGCTTTTTGGTACATAGGTTTTAGAAGTAACAATCAGCGCAGACGAAACTTCGCAGTCGAGCTCTTCTTCTGATTGTATGCTGTACTTCTGCAGCAAGTGTCCGTTCAGTTGTTTAAATCTTCTGTATAGCATCGTATTAAAGGTGCAAAACTGTAACGTAACAATATTCCTTGGAGTGTAGAACAAAAGTATCATAACTAGAGCATCAGTGTTACATTGGGTCTGGCATGAAGAGATACCATACAGACACGCTGAGTATAAGACGAGTAGGAATAACACGCGATGCACGAACCTGGCGGTTTTGGAGTATTCAGAATCAAAGTTTTTATATAGTAACTGATCAACTGAAAATAGCTTTCTGCATAAGGTATTGACGTCATTCTGTTTGAGCGTTGTGCTTCGTAGCATTACAATTACGTCTGTAACAGCACAGGAGACATAAATGCAGATATGTACGTACTTAACTAAACTACTGATGTTGCTGTTGTACGCTGACACTCGCACTGCAGATCCGTAGACTGTGATCACTAAAAACAATACAGACACAAAAACGCAGTAGATACGTTTGGCAGTAGATGAAAAGAACTTCGCACTTGTGTGTCCAAAGCAAAGTGGAGAAGTACCAACAACGCTGCAAATGACGTTGAAGAGCCGTAAATGTCCATAAAATGTTCGTTCCATGTTTAAGGAGGTCATTTGCAATTTACAGCCCACGGAAGATAGGCAGCTAGTGCAACAGACATACTGCTGCCGGACTTAACGACGGAGTTACTTGGCCTAATGAACGTTCGATCGTATTTTGAAGGCAAAAACAGAGACACCTTTAATGAAGACCTCTCACGTCGATAACATGGTAATGGGACAGCATTCACTATCTGAAAGACATACTTGTCTTACAATCGATGTATATACACGTTTCAGGAAATCTGAAGTTCAACGGAGTTTTACTAGAAGGTGAGGAGTTTTTGAATAAACGGCCCCTCAGTTTGGTTGACTGACGCACCGTGGTTGGGAGTGCGTTGTTATATTCAGAGTGCTAACTGTTACCCGTAGCATATCCTTTATATGTAATTTATCCAGTAACGAGTTCATGGAAATAATTTATGGCAGAGCACTGAAATCTTACTGAAAGACAGAGTGAAGCAAAATAGAAGGCGTGCCCTGAGTTTCAGATCCGCTATTACCCAGAACCCTGCGAAATTGTATGCGGTTGTAGCTCATGTTGATGTCGTCAGATGTTCGCATTTCTTGACCTTTCCGATCCATATTGTAACACCTCGGTTCAGTTTACAGTGATAAAAGCTATAGAAAGAATAATTTAAAATTAAGAATAGAATTTTTAGAGTGGAAAATAGTGTAGAAACAGAGTTCGGTAATTGCAGATCAAAATTATAGTATATCAGCAAGTAGTTTAACGTCTAAGTACAGCAAAGCCACGGGAGCTCCGTCATGGAGAAGGCAGTGGCGTTAAACTCTTGTGAAGAAAAACCTATAAAAAGGCCTGATCGTCATTATTGCCGCCTTTTTTGGCTCAATGGCTCTGAGCACTATGGGATTAAACATCTGTGGTCATCAGTCACCTAGAACTTAGAACTACTTAAACCTAACTAACCTAAGGACATCACACACATCCATGCCCGAGGCAGGATTCGAACCTGCGACCGTAGCATTCGCGCGGTTCCGGACTGAGCGCCTAAACCGCTAGACCACCGCGGCCGGCGCCGCCTTTTTTTCTTGATTGTTTCGTTAAAGGGCGGGGAACCCGTGTCAGCCAGCGAGACAATAATTAGATTGGACTTTATCGTGTTAAGATTCACGATAAACTGTTAGAATATTACGGAGATTAAAAGTGATGTAGTGTACGATCTCTGACTGTTGATAGCAACGGAGTATTAAGGGGATTTTAGGACTTTAGTGCTAGATAGGAACTTTACGGACATCTAGACGACAGAAGCTCAAATTATCTGCTGATACGAGTGAATTCAGAGGTACCGGTATTCAAATATTAACGTGTGGGCTTTTGAAAGTGTCGTATGCTGTTAGTTGCGAATCTGGACGTAGAGCGCGTCCATATCGGCATTTGCGGACTATTTAGATTCCTCCAGGCTAGGAACCTTTTAAATAGACCATCATCCATCACCATCTTAATCCTTGAATATAGAGTGAAAGTGAAATGCAAGAGTGTTGTACTTATTTCATTTACCTAGTACTAATCAGTGAAGGTTTTACGGAACCAAAGCAATTCAGCAGTAAGTCAGCGCCATCTAGCGGAAAGCGTAGGCATTAACTAACATGCTAACTGAAGTGGACGTTTACGTGTTTTACGAACTGCTTAATATAAATTTTTGTGACCCTTTGACGGCCCCACTCCGTCCGAAAGGTGGTGCAGGCTGTCTTAATCATAAACGGGGAGAGTTTTAGCCGGGCAAATTACTAGATAAAAGCGATATTTACAAGACTCGCAGTAATAGGAAAACACAAGGCCCGCACCTCATCGGAGAGTCGTCGCTGTCACGTCGGGAAGTAAAGCCGGAAAACCTACCGACGATACGTACCTACGAACAGACGTCGACGTGGAGCACCTAAAAAGGGAACCACAAGAGAGTTGGGGATGCTTCAATATTCTATAAAACAAAATCGTTAAAGATAAATGTCTAGTTCATTGCACACCCCCTAAATTATGGGGAGTTGACAACCAGCTGTCACGGAGCCGCCACTGTAAAAGGAGGCTGAAAACATTGTACTGTCAGCAGAGAAGCACTAGCAGCACAATGGGTCGATGCGGAGAGCTGAGTGACTTCGAACGTGAACCAGTCACTGGGAATATCTCAGTAACAAATCCATCACGGACATCTGAACCCTTCTAAAGCTGCCCAAGTCGCTTGTTGGTGACGGGTTGTGAAGTGGAAACACGAACAACAACAGGTAAACCAAGAACAGGCAGACATGTACTGACAGACACGGTCTATCGGGCATTGCGAATGAGGATTCTAAAAAATCGCACGAGATCAGCGGAAGAAATCCCTCCCCAGTTCAAAAGTGCTGACAGCAGTCCAGCCAGCACAATGACTGTGCTTAGGAAAGTGAAAAGAATCAGGTACGACTGTCGAGCAGATCCTCATAAACCCTACATTTGTATAGTCAGTGTGCTATGCGACGTTTGATGTGACACAAACAGCGACGCCATTGGACAGCGTGCGCCTGGACACGAGAGATTTGGAATTATGAATCACGCTAAAACCTGTGGCAGTCCCTTGGACGGTACGGTGTTGGGGTGTTCGTGGTCAGCGAGTTGCCCTCTCGTTGCTCTTAAGAGGAAGTTAAATGCGGAAAGATACGAACACATTTTACAGTGTTGTGTTCTTCGTAAAGTGGAGGATCAGTATGGAGACGACGAATGCACCCTGTCACAAAGCAGCGGCTGTGAGGCAGTGGTCGGTCGACAGTAGCATTCCTAAAATTGCAGAGTCGTGATCTGAGCCCAGGAGAGTGCAAGCTACGACAGAAGCGAACTGTGGACACACTCCACTTTTTTTTTTAATTGTGCTGAGCCACAATCATGCTGTATTTTTTGAAAGAATACACTGCCATTTGATTGTATATTTCTATTGGACAATCTAATTTTGTCTTTCATGCCATTATCGACTACAACGCTAAAAGCAAGAATATGCAAATAGTGAGACGCATAGCAAAAAATTGAAAAAAATTAAAAACTTATTTTTTTAGCTATTTGTCTCACTGTGTGCACATTCCTGCTTCTGCCATTATACTCGACAATGGCGTGAAAACCGAAATCTATTATTGTACAAAGAAAATATAGAGCAGAAAATATACAGAAGTGCACAGTCAAATTGCGGCATATTCTTTAAAAAAAAAAAAAATACCACTCCATATTAGTGTCTACTAATAGGTGTTAGGATATTTTTGATCAGATCGTGAATTTCCTTAAAAGAAAAATATCTTCCATTCAAGCTGCTACCTAACACTGTAGAGAAGATGTATATTTTCTCCCATGGGATACGAGTAAATAGTTTTATTACGAGAAGTAGTTGCTGAAGCAAATCAAACCACTTGATAACTATTTCGATTAACTGCTCTCGACAGCTTCCGACTGTTCGCTGCCAGTTTCGCATTCTTGGTTAAAAAATGATTCAAATGGCTCTGAGCACTATGGGACTTAACATCTGTGGTCATCAGTCCCCTACAACTTACAACTACTTAAACCTAACTAACCTAAGGACATCACACACATCGATGCCCAAGGCAGGGTTCGAACCTGCGACCGTAGTGGTCACGTGGTTCCAGACTGAAGCGCCTAGAACCGCACGGCCACACCGGCTGGCTTCGCATTCTTGTCTTGTAAACAACCGTCCGTCATGGATGATTATAATTCTGACACTACCGGTTGACTGCAATTAAAACACTATTTCGCCGTCATTTCTCTTTTTTCCGAATCGAAGTGATGCCTATAAACACTGTTTTAGAGAATCTGTGCATATAAACAATATTGTGGCCCAATAAACAATTCAGTAATGCGGTCTGACTTTGGGATGGAATAACAGATTAAATCATACGCACACTCTTACAAAAATAGCGCAGCGGATGAAAGGAAAGGATAGTTTGTAGAAGTGAACATTAACCGCTGTGAAAAAACACTCATACTACAAAAATTACAAGTGCGCAAAAATGACGGACTTACAGTTGTGACACTGTGCCATCGGGATCTTGGTCGCCGTTAATAATCTCTGTACTAGAAAATGACTAAACGCTGATAGCGCTTCTCAAGTTTTTTGAAAATCGACGTGATTCGAAATAATTGAATACACAAGAACTAATGTGGAACACTGAACGTATCAATACAATACACTGTGCAAGTTATTTCGCGATACAGGAAGACACGCAATGGAAAATCTGTCACAGCTTTCTGTATTCACCAACGCCAGAAAATATTTACCCTACACCTGTAAATTTGCGCGTAAATATGGGGAAATTATTACTGTTAATGTAGATAAACTACGTAAAATCAAAACTGTTTTATCTTCTGGTATGAATAAAGAAGGCGTGTGCTTTGTAACGGTTGGCTACAAGCATCATGACTACACCTTAATCGTCACTAAATGATTCAGGAAATTTGAAACGAGTAAGAGGAAGTGTAAACAAACGATCTATATTGATTTTAAAAATGTACGGGGCTAAGCAAGAAATTGAGCTACTTGGCTTTCAAAATCCACGGGGAAAATTTGTCGTGAAATTCAGTGATCATACAGATTCAAATGTAAGTTCATAACAACCAGCAAAATACTGGATGAACTAACTTGTAGGATATAGTGACGAAACTGAATGCACAATGCCTCGGACGTAATAAAAAGAAGAGAACCCTGTAATACGCTCCATGCTCACGCGAAACAATAAGACGATGATATACCTTGCACCTAATCAACCGCTCGTCTGTGCAAATCGTCACAAGTCTATCGCGGGGAGAGAAATGAAGAATAACCGTGCAGTACAAGTGCTGCGTATGTAACCTGACGGCAGCATCTTTGCTATTAGCAACACCTTCAACAAAGTGATCGATCTCACCAAAACTGCCAACAGCTGCTGCTAACGCAACAGAACTGCGTCTACCTCAAATGTCTTTCACACTACTCGAAAGCATGGCGCACCTAAACATTATCTATACAGAATGAGATTTTCACTCTGCAGCGGAGTGTGCGCTGATATGAAACTTCCTGGCAGATTAAAAGCTTTACTTCTGCCAGTACCTCGTCTCCTACCTTCCAAACTTTACAGAAGCTCTCCTGCGAACCTGGCAGAAGTAAAGCTGTGAGTAGCGGGCGTGAGTCGTGCTTCGGTAGCTCAGTTGGTAGAGCACTTGCCCGCGAAAGGCAAAGGTCCCGAGTTCGAGTCTCGGTCGGGCACACAGTTTTAATCTGCCAGGAAGTTTCATTATCTATAGAGTATAATTGTCTGAACGCACGAAAGTCTGAACCGCCTCATAGTGAAACAAATCGAAAAACAGAGACTGCTTATCGATATTGGTTACAGAACGTCTTTGCGAAATGTTAGCAAATACTAGTTCAGGAGTTATTGAAAGCAAAACTATACTTGAATCAGAATAACAAAGTGACTGACAGACACGGAAAGGCGCCACATTGTTTGTTCGGAGTTACACAGACGCCCAGTATGGTCTCGGTAGCAGCAGTTGTGCAGCGCAGTACTGAATTCTTGTTACGTTCTCCATTAATTTCGAGTACAGAGTTCGCCTAGCGGTATCGTAATGAGTAACAACTTTACCCTTTTGCCTGTCTCTTTCGCTTTTAGCTGATGAAATTCTTTTTCGTGTTATAAAAATAATAGCACAAAGCAACTAACCATATCACGAAAACAATTCGCAACATATACCGGCCATAATTAACATCATCATGGTCTTTCTCTGGTTGTTTGTTGCTAAGATAGTTCTCTTGTAAACAGTTATCTGTCAATCAGCTTGCTATTCTGACTCAGGAATACTGATGAATTGAAAGTGCTGCGTAACACGCAACGTTCAATTGCAATACACCCTACACTTGGTCTTTGAAATAATAAGATACACATGTGTTCCTCTAACTCTTCTCGTGAGAAGACATATAGTGCCTAACTGAGAAGACGATGGTTCAGATCCGCGTCTATCCATCCACATTTAGGTTTTTTATGATTTCCTTAAATCATTCCAGGCAGATGCCGGAATAGTTCCGTTGAAAGTGAACCGTCGATATCGTTCCCCAGGCTTGCAACAACCAGTCTCAGAGTGGGTCCCGTCTCTAATGACCTCCATGTGGACGGGGCATGGGACCCTCATCTTCCTTCGGTATAATGCGTTAAGTGTAAGTTGGCCGAATGCAACTCGTGGTTTTGGGGAGCGGAGGAAGCAGATACGGCCGTTACATAGGAAGCCATGGGGTGACAAGCCATATATGGAAATAAGCCCCTCTTCCACAGTGCCAGGACCTTCTTAATCTTTCCCTCATGCTTCCGCGACAGCAGAAGCCACCCACAAAGGTGAAAATCCATTAAATGTTGTTAATAATCGACACTGATATCGTCTTACACATGTTTAAAAAAATCCTAACTGCCTCAATTACACATGCTTAAGTGAAATACATTGAAGTAAAGAACAGTAACACAGCAGACAACGACGGCTGTCTCAAACGGCACTGATAACTAGCTAACCTGCCAACTAACACTTAATACACATTCTTGTGGTAACTTACCATGTTTTCATTTACGTAAAATTACTCTGGTTTATACACTACTGGCCATTAAAATTGCTACACCACGAAAATGACGTGCTACAGACGCGAAATTTAAGCGACAGGAAGAAGATGTGATATGCAAATGATTAGCTTTTCAGAGCTTTCACACAAGGTTGGCGCCGGTGGTGACACCTACAACGTGCTGACATGAGGAAAGTTTCCAACCGATTTCTCATACACAAACAGCATTTGACCGGCTTTGCCTGGTGAAACATTGTCGCCTCGTGTAAGGAGGAGATATGCGTACCATCACGTTTCCGACTTTGATAAAGGTCCAATTGTAGCCTATCGCGATTGCAGTTTATCGTATCGTGACATTGCTGCTCGCGTTGGTCGAGATCCTATGACTGTTAGCAGATATGGAATCGATGGGTTCAGGAGGGTAATGCGAAACGCCGTGCTGGATCCCAACGGCCTCGTATCACTAGCGGTCGAGATGACAGGCATCTTATCCGCATGGCTGTAACGGATCGTACAGCCACGTCTCGATCCCTGAGTCAACAGATGGGGACGTTTGCAAGACAACAACCATCTGCACGAACAGTACGACGACGTTTGCAGCAGCATGGATTATCGGCTCGGAGACAATGGCTGCGGTTACCCTTGACGCTGCTTCACAGACAGGAGCGCGCGCGATGGTGTACTCAACGACGAACCTGGGTGCACGAATTGCAAAACTTCACTTTTTCGGATGAATCCAGGTTTTGTTTACAGCATCATGATGGTCACACCCGTGTTTGGCGTCATCGCGGTGACCGCACATTGGCAGCGTGCATTCGTCGTCGCCATACTAGCGTATCACCCGGCGTGATGGTATGGGGTGCCATTGGTTACAGGTCTCGGTCACCTCTTGTTCGCATTGACGGCACTTTGAACAATGGACGTTACATTTCAGATGTGTTACGACCCGTGGCTCTACCCTTTATTCGATCCCTGCGAAACCCTACATGTCATCAGGATAATGCACGACCGGATGTTGCAGGTCCTGTACGGGGCTTTCTGGATACATAAAATGTTCGATTGTTGCCCTGGCCAGCACATTCTCCAGATCTCTCACTAATTGAAAACGTGTGCTCAATGGTGGCCGAGCAACTGGCTCGTCGCAATACGCCCGTCGCTACTCTTGATGAACTGTGGTATCGTGTTGGAGCTGCATGGGCAGCTGTACCTGTACAAGCCATCCAAGCTCAGGCGTATCAAGGCCGTTATTACAGCCAGAGGTGGTTGTTCTGGGTACTGATTTCTCAGGATCTATGCACCCAAATTGCGTGAAAATGTAATCACATGTCAATTCTAGTATAATATATTTGTCCAATCAATACCCGTTTATCATCTGCAATTCTTCTTGGTGTAGCATTTTTAATGGCCAGTAGTGTATTTTTGTGCATAGTTATTTTTTCCACGATGATGTTTGTCTTTAAGTATCACTAACAAATAAGTTTTGAGTGTTAGTGAATTCTGAAATTTGTTTGCAAATTTACAGGTTCTCTTTCTAGTCGTCACGCTAGCGAACGCTTAAGAATGACACACCTGAATAAAGATTACATAAAACTTTCATTCTCAACTAATTATTTCTCCATGATCACACTTTGTGGGACACACTGTTCCATTGTTTAAGAAACTGTTCGCAGTTTCTAGGTAGCAACAAAAATTTCTCGGCGTAAGAAGGTCTTTCGCAAATACTTGATAAGACACAGGTGTACCCACGCACATCAAAAAAAGTTTCGCATCACCTCGGTCCGAGAGTTTCGGAACCTGTACAGAAAATTGCAATAGAGATCTACATAAGCGTCATTTCCTCCCTATTATTCCTCATGAAAACCACACACTGCACGTTGTACCAGCATGCAGCGAGACCTTCAGAGGTGGTGGTCCAGATTGCTCTACACACCGGTACTCCTAATACCCAGCAACACGTCCTCTTGCATCGATGCATGCCTGTATTCGTCGTGGCATTTTATCCACGAGTTCATCAAGGCACTGTTGGTCCACTCCTCAACGGCAATTCGGCGTAGATCCCCCAGAGTGGTTGGTGGGTCACGTCGTCCAAAAGCAGCCCTTTTCATTCCATCCCAGTGTCACAGAGGAACAGTAACGTTTAGCTGAGAACTGGAACAACAACACCCCTCTTCTCTGTTCTCTTCCATACCGCCTATGTGCTCCCACATTCCCTTCTCCTACATTCCCATGTGAGGATCTGAGTACATGCTGCCCTCCCCCCCCCCCCTCCCCACCTACTACTTAAACCTGAGAGACCAGTGTCTAGTGAATTCTCTCATATAGGTTTCTCCAAAAACTAGTTTAGAAGGGATTTAAACAGTAGACGGTGTCTCTCTCGTCTGACTGACTGAGCACTAATTGCTAGAACTTTATTAGTTAAAGACAAGCCTACTCATTTTCTGGTGCCTAGCCTAAGGAGAGCTCAGAGCCGAAGTTCAAAGATTATTCTGTTATCAGGCTGCTGGGGAATCAGACTAAAGCTTATTCTGGTGCTATGCCCCAACAGGGACAGCCATTATCTCTGGTTTTACTTTTTGAGGAGAGCAGATGGAATACCCTGGTACTAGGCTCCGAGCAGAGCACACTGTTGGAGAATACAAGCTTCTGATTTCAGATGTGCCACTGACTCTTTGATGGGTAAACGCTGTTTTGTGAGTTGAATCGTTAGATTCAGATAGATATTGTTGATTCTGGGACAAGAGGCTCTAGATGGATACTTTATTAACATCAGCTTCCATTATGTCGTTTAATTTTTTATCTTTAGTTTGGAAAGGCTCTTTAGCTAATCACGTCCGCATATTTATTTTCAAAGGACTGCTCACACAAATGCTAAACGGATGGAACTGACTCCCTTCGCATGCACGGTTAAACTTCATTTGATGTAATAAGACGATCATTCCAATTATGTTTGGTACTGCGTGAATATATAAGTTTTGTGGCCCCATTTATGCCCTTCAATTTCTTTTTCCTCTCTCGTTTTGTCCAGCAGCCCCACAGACGAGTGTACGATGTGTAGCAATAGTGATCCAGTAAGAATAATGGTTACTGATTTTGGTTTTCTTTATTCATGTGTGAATTCTGTACAAATTATTCAAGACGCTTGAGAAATATTAAATAAGTGCAATTAATACAGATATATACCAATAGTGTCCTTCCGTATTCGTCTACCTTACCACCTAATGATATTAACAGTACTTGCACTTGCATTTGTATGTATTTCACTGTATCAAATTAATTCAGTCCACCTGCTACAGGGTATTTAAATCATCACAAAAATTAATGTCAGACATTGTCTAACAGTCATCTGGCAACATAAATAGACATATATTGGTTTTCAGAAGAGACATGATGTATACTGAAGTTTTACCCCACAATGGCACGATATTCGGAGTGAATAAATCCAACTCAGTTTCAAGTTTTAATTTTAGTTCAACATGTAATAGATATTCAATAAGTGGGTTCAACTGAAGGCTCCCTCTGAAGAGTTGTGACCTCTACTAAATCACAGGCACTGTTTGGTATTGTGCCATTTGAGCTCCGTTCAGCATTAGTAATAAACTGTGCTATAGAAGAGCCTAACCATAAAGTTTCTTATTTGGTTGTTTAAATTCTTCTTTACTCTCCCCCCCCCCCCCCTTCCCTATGTTTCTTTGTCAGAAACGAACTGTAATTCCTCCTAATTGTTTTATATACATTTTAATAACGTAAAATGATCAAAAATCTGTTCCTGAATCAGCGTAACAGATTCATAAATAGGTAGCCTCTCAAGCTGCTTACCCAATCTTATTCTCTTCACATTTTTCACTTAGTTTTTGAAAATTATTTTGCATTTGCTCAGATTGTTTATTAACAGCTGTCTGAAATTTACCATACGTTCTTCAAGAGCAGCAAGTCAGGCGTCAATATTAGAAATTCTTCCACTGAACTCTCCATGTTACACATCTCTCAAACAGAGATATTAGTTCATTTGAGTAGGAGAATCAGTCCGAAATTTTGGAGGATCATGTGAGGAGTTTGCCCTCCAATAAATAATTTATATATATACTTGAGGCTAAGAAATATGTGAAGCTTTATTGTGCAGCCTTAAGCAAATGATCTTTGAGGAGAACCAGGTGTAACTCCACCAAATTGTGACTGGGCCTGTTGCTCGTAGTGCACACAAATATAGTAGGATTGGCCTAGCACTTCATTCAAATCAGATTACTGCCGGCCAGACCAGAAAATGGTGAAAAAAAATGGTTCAAATGGCTCTGAGCACTATGGGACTCAACTGCTGAGGTCATTAGTCCCCTAGAACTTAGAACTACTTAAACCTAACTAACCTAAGGACATCACACACATCCATGCCCGAGGCAGGATTCGAACCTGCGATCGTAGCGGTCGCGCGGTTCCAGACTGCAGCGCCAGAACCGCGCTGCCACTTCGGCCGGCCAAAATAGTGAAGAGCAGAGCTGTTCCCACGGAAGACGGAGGATTCACATCCTCCCGTCAGGATCATGAAAGAAGTGTCAGGATTCACCGAATCATGCAACGCTCTTCCATTGCGCCAACGTCCATTGCCGGTGGTCACGTGCCACGTTGGCACACGCCTAGGTCGTTAGCTGTGGAGTCCCATCGTTAGGAGTGTTCAATGCGGTGTACGTTCAGAAACACTTGGACTCTAACCAGTATTAAAGTCTGATGTTAGCTGCTCCAGAGTTCGTTGTTTGCCCTGTTTTACCAGTCCGCCCATCCTCCGATGATGGACATGTGTAATGCTGGGTAGCCACCCCACCCCACGACGTGTGGACGTTGTTTCACTTTGGTTTCGCCACTTTGTGAAGACACTCACCACAGCACTTTTCGACCACCCGACAAGTCATGCAATTTCCGTAATGCTCGTGCCGAGCCCCAGGGCCATCACAGTCTGTCAAACATAGTTAGATATCGCGCCTTCCCCGTTCCACACACGGGCACCACGCTCACTGTTACTACATGCATCGTGTTTGACTATAGTTCAATTCTTTTATCTTGGCGGCTCGCGCATGCCCGCCCAGACGCGGGAGATTGCTGCGTTGCCAGTTGCACACGACGCACGCGCCAATAGAAGCAGCGCCATAGTATAGCGTAGTTCGCAAGCTTACGTGTAGGGGGGAGCGCGCAGTTCATGAAGTAAAGCCACCACGACCGTATTAACCCTTTCGCTTGCTACAAAGACGTGCTCCCTGCATTCCGCGCTGTGCGCGATTTTGTCACTGCACTGCTCGCCTGTGCAGACACACCGTGTTCCGACTGCTTTGACACTCTTATCATTCGATTCCACAAAAATTATTTGGCCCAAAAATTAGATTTTTACACATCTTCTTGACTGATACCTTCCCCCCATAAATGACTTAATTTTGTTTCGATGTTCAACGCAGTTATTATGCAGCATTAAATATAGTAAACCATTGCACGAAATTTTGAAGAGTTTGCAGAGGTAAAAGTCCATAGAGTATACTTTCCGTATGGTCGATTTTAGTTGCCACAATGTTGAGAATGAAATGTGGACAAGATACCTAATTCCATATAAAATTTACTGTGTAACAATATCTCATTTAATGTAAATACGACATAGGTGTCGTATGTAATATTGAGAAATATTCCGTCTTTCGCGACTGTAATAAAAGTTTTATTTACACTGAACACGTTTGGCTTTATTTTAAAGCACTTCAATCAATCAAAAGGAAGAAGACAATTTACATTAAACAAAACTGTGGACTTACAAAAACATTAGGACTTGAATATATCGTCTATCAGTAAAGTGCTCTCAGCTATGTCAAATATAATTTTTGTGTGTGGCACACACAAACATCATTTATTTGCTAAAATACTGATCAGCCAACACAGACGTTGAATATTGTCTTACCGCAGCACAAAACTACGAAAGGTGACTTGGCAATGGAGGAGACAAAATACTGTCCACTGAAGATGCTTCAAAAGAGAAAAACGCGTCTGGTCTAAATAAGTCGCTTATTACAGTTGCAGAAGAGGAATATATTTCAGTACCATTGGTAAAACTGCGACTGTGGAACAAAAACAAGAAAGACAACATGAGTACCATTCTGTATGTGCCATACCTTTCATTGATTGAAGTGCTTTAAAATAAAGCCAAACGCGTACGGTGTAAATAAAACTTTTATTACAGTCGCGAAAGACGGAATATTTCTCAATATTAAATATGACACCTATGTGGTACTTAAATTGAATGAGATATTGTTATACAGTAATTTTTGTATGAAATTTAGGTATCTTGTCCACATTTCATCCTCAACGTTGTGGCAACTAAAATCGACCATACGGAAAGTATACGCTATGGACTTCTACCTCTGCAAACTCTTCAAAATTTCGTGCAATGGTTTACTACATTTAATGCTGCATAATAAACAAAATTAAGTCATTTATGGGGGGAAGGTATCAGTCAAGAAGACGTGTAAAAATCAAATTTTTGGGCCAAATAGTTTTTGTGAAATCGAATAAGCGTGTCAAAGCAGTCGGAACACCATGTGTCTGCACAGGCGAGCAGTGCAGTGATGACAAAATCGCCCACAGCGCGGAATGCGGGGAGCACGTGTCTGCAGCAGCGAAAGGGTTAATGAAGAGACAAAGCACTAGAAATTTCAAAAAATTGCATTCAAACGAATATAATTCGTGAAGTAAGGCACTTCGATATTGTCTTTAAATAATGAAAATATTAAGCAGTGAACAAGGTTTGAACTCATAACCTTTCGCGTAGCAATCCAACACATTAACCATTACGCTAACTCACCTCGTTGATTACATAACGCCATGAGGACTATAACACGTCATGCAAAATACTGACAAACACTGTTGGTATGACTATGAATTACTCACGCTTCGTCGAAGTACAATAGGAAATAAACAATTACCGCTGTTCTTTATTGCGAAAAAGCGGTTCATGAGAGTGATACAAACACCTTTCCTTGCTATCGCCTGAATTAGGAGTCTTATTGCTTGTTTGATTTAATTAATTAATAGAATAAGAAGCAATTGGTGAAAAGAATGCTTTTTCCAAACTTTCTATAAAAGAATGTCTGCTATCAAGACATTGCTTTCGTTCTATTACTTTATTTATGACTGAACGTTTCTAAAACTAAAGACACTCGTCCATGCTCTGCACTGCAGTCGAGATCTGGCAACGTCGTTCTCTGTTCATTGGCTGACTGTGTTTTGTGACGTCAGATGCGCAGGACGAACCTAAACTCGGCCGCCAACATAAATGACGCGCACTTTAGCAGTTATTCCTCGCCGTGTGACGCTGCTATCGCTTTGACTGGTTTCTATCGATAGTAGGTCGGTGGTCTTAACGTTCTGGCTGATCGCTGGGTGGTTGTAATTGAAGCGCAGCTACTCACGGATGTCTTGAGAGGGCTTACTTATAGTATGGCAGTGAAACATGGTAAATATGCTAATGCGTTCGTGCGGAGCCCGGAGTCTATTCAGACTGGAAAAAATGAGTTCAGAATTTGGACACCAGGTGTAAATCTGTCGCTGTACACGGCATGGGTGATGTTATGATATCGACGCTGTCATTTGACAACCCTTAACGTGAGTGAACATTACAGCCGTCGATAAGAGAGGCCGTGCGCTGTTGGTGAACCCGCTTTGTGTGAACGGCACCAGTTACAGTGCAACATTGAGGTGGTATCGCCGACTCAAAGGTCAGAGGAGAGGCCTATGTCATTAAATGTTTTAAAGAAGATGATAATGAAAAGAAGATGATAACGAACATCGAAAACAGGGGCAAGCGTAGTAAGGCCCCTGGAAGAGGAAGATGTCGTATCCCATTGGAGGTTATTGACGAGATTGCTACTGCTGTCACTGACCACCCAACACGCACGTCACGTAGTGCATAGTGCTCGCTAAGTGTCACGAGAACTGTCTACCCCATGGTCAACAGTACGGAAAGTTTTGAGGTCTATTTTACCTGTACCAGACGCCGTATGTGCGACATCTGAAACCTCATGATCCGCAGCAATGGTCCACACTTGCTCTTCGGTTTGTGGCACTGATAGGTGTTGATGACACGTAGCCAGGCCATATTCTGTCGAGCGACGGGGCACATTTTACACTACAGGGTGTAATGAAAACACGCAACTGCTGAATTTTGGGTACTATTAAACCGCGGATTATGCACGAGGAGTCATTACACTCGTCGTATGGTGACTGTGTGGTGTGTATTCACAAGCACTTTTATTCTCAGTCCGTTTTTCTTTGAACAGCGTACATCTGGAGGGCTTTCCAGGTGTACTGTCACGTCTGCACGTTATCGACACTTTGTACAGCAAGTGATTCCTTCTTTGTAAGAACGCAGACGTGTGAAAACAATTGTTTTCATGCGTGATGTGGCAATATCTCCTTTCGCTTGGCCAGTGAAACATCAGTCTCATGCAAACTTCCACGAACGTGCTACCTCCAGAGGTTTTCCAGATTCTTGGACTGCAGAATCACCTGACATGAATCCATGTACGTTTTGACTCTGGCGCTATGTTAAAGATCGCATTTATCAGGGCCACGTTCAATCTCAACCTCATGTGAAGGCAAATACACTGGGATGCGACGCTCGGATTCTACCGGAACTACTGTGAGAAACTGCTGATCATGTCGTTTGACGATTGTAACATCTAGTCGACGTCTCATGTGTTCGTACTGAACAGACATTGTTAGAGGCAGTTAATAATAATGACCTGTTTGACCTTTTCTGCCGACATCCAGTTCCTAATCCATCACATAAGCAAATATTTCTGCGCATCTTTCATGCATTCACACCACCAGAATTACATCTGGTGTCCGAAAATGGAACTATTTTTTTTCCAATGTACGTCGGTTCCGCACTAATGCATTAGAATATCTACCAAGCTTCGCTGGCATACGATGGTTATAGTACCCACTGGACCTTTGTGACGAGCTGCATTTTAATTATAACCACATACATACATCCGTTTCCCTAATACTCATACGTATGGATTTAAATTAAGAAAAGTTGCTGGGCAAATATATGAAAACAAAAGTGTAATCAAGTTGCTAAATCGTATCTCCGTAACGTCATGCACTGCACAACTGAAGGAATACATGCCTTACAGGACAGTATCTTACACTAAATTATCAGAGTAATACTTAAACTCATAGTATCACATGCCGAACCAATGGCAAGCTATATTACAGCCGCTTCAGTGGAGTCTGATGCAGATTCACCCTGATTAATCCTCCTATTACGGGAATTTTTTTTGTTTCACTGAGTACCGCTAGGGTCATACAATTCCCAAGTAATTCACCCCGGATATATTGGCGTTATTCTAATGAAATAACGTGAAAACACACATTACAATTGTTCAATTAAAGTAATTACTCTGTTTTCACAAATATTACTTTCAAGAAACAAAAAGAAATTTAACTGGAATTGTATTGGCCCCAGTGGTACTCTCTGCAAAAAAAACATGACTAAATTTTTATATATTGTAAATATAAAACTGAACAAAATATCATTGGACACAATCGACTCAGAGAGAGAAACTTATATATTTTGAAAATGTAACTTTGAAAACATGGGGGCACGATTTTCCAATAGGCTTATGGAGTCAGGTGTACCTACCGTGAAACTAGGAAGGGTACAACAGCAGCTCATGCAGGGCCCCTAACAGTGGGCACAAAATTAAATGTAAAATAATATTTTCATTGGTTCAGGTGTCACGTATCACAGCTGTTCAGCACAATATTCATTGTTCTACTCTCATGAATGTTACATTCAAGAAACAAACGAGTCCTGGCTTCATACTGACCACAATGGTACTCAGTGCAACAATTACGAAAAAAAATTTTATGTTTTGTAAATAGAAAAATGAACAAAACGTCATTGGATGCAGCTGACTCAAATGGAGAAAGTCACATATTTTAGAAATAACAGTTTTCAAAACATGGAATAGTTATATGTTCCATGTGCTTACGGGGTCATATTGACGCCAGAGGTACTAGGACGGTTAATTATCAGTGATACGGTACACAGGACAGTCTCAGGAAGACTTATGGGTAGAACTACGCACTTTTTAATAGCAAATACCGAAGTTTTTTCCGTATTCTCTATTCAGAAGAGAGAATGTAAACAGGTAAGACATGAATTGAAGAGAACGAAATTTACACAGTTTATGTAGAGATGATACACTCCTGGAAATGGAAAAAAGAACACATTGACACCGGTGTGTCAGACCCACCATACTTGCTCCGGACACTGCGAGAGGGCTGTACAAGCAATGATCACACGCACGGCACAGCGGACACACCAGGAACCGCGGTGTTGGCCGTCGAATGGCGCTAGCTGCGCAGCATTTGTGCACCGCCGCCGTCAGTGTCAGCCAGTTTGCCGTGGCATACGGAGCTCCATCGCAGTCTTTAACACTGGTAGCATGCCGCGACAGCGTGGACGTGAACCATATGTGCAGTTGACGGACTTTGAGCGAGGGCGTATAGTGGGCATGCGGGAGGCCGGGTGGACGTACCGCCGAATTGCTCAACACGTGGGGCGTGAGGTCTCCACAGTACATCGATGTTGTCGCCAGTGGTCGGCGGAAGGTGCACGTGCCCGTCGACCTGGGACCGGACCGCAGCGACGCACGGATGCACGCCAAGACCGTAGGATCCTACGCAGTGCCGTAGGGGACCGCACCGCCACTTCCCAGCAAATTAGGGACACTGTTGCTCCTGGGGTATCGGCGAGGACCATTCGCAACCGTCTCCATGAAGCTGGGCTACGGTCCCGCACACCGTTAGGCCGTCTTCCGCTCACGCCCCAACATCGTGCAGCCCGCCTCCAGTGGTGTCGCGACAGGCGTGAATGGAGGGACGAATGGAGATGTGTCGTCTTCAGCGATGAGAGTCGCTTCTGCCTTGGTGCCAATGATGGTCGTATGCGTGTTTGGCGCCGTGCAGGTGAGCGCCACAATCAGGACTGCATACGACCGAGGCACACAGGGCCAACACCCGGCATCATGGTGTGGGGAGCGATCTCCTACACTGGCCGTACACCACTGGTGATCGTCGAGGGGACACTGAATAGTGCACGGTACATCCAAACCGTCATCGAACCCATCGTTCTACCATTCCTAGACCGGCAAGGGAACTTGCTGTTCCAACAAGATAATGCACGTCCGCATGTATCCCGTGCCACCCAACGTGCTCTAGAAGCTGTAAGTCAACTACCCTGGCCAGCAAGATCTCCGGATCTGTCCGCCATTGAGCATGTTTGGGACTGGATGAAGCGTCGTCTCACGCGGTCTGCACGTCCAGCACGAACGCTGGTCCAACTGAGGCGCCAGGTGGAAATGGCATGGCAAGCCGTTCCACAGGATTACATCCAGCATCTCTACGATCGTCTCCATGGGAGAATAGCAGCCTGCATTGCTGCGAAAGGTGGATATACACTGTACTAGTGCCGACATTGTGCATGCTCTGTTGCCTGTGTCTATGTGCCTGTGGTTCTGTCAGTGTGATCATGTGATGTATCTGACCCCAGGAATGTGTCAATAAAGTTTCCCCTTCCTGGGACAATGATTTCACGGTGTTCTTATTTCAATTTCCAGGAGTGTATATATAATTTTCTTACTTAAGAAATTTTGGAACTGGGAAGGGCATACAACAAAAATAAAAATACGACAAAGCTTTGAATGAAGATAGTATGTAATCTATGCATCCTACTAAAGATGTGAAAAGTGCTACAAAAACAGAAACGTTATTTATTTATAAGGGCACTTTAACAATATGAGTGTGTCAGTAGCATAAAAAGAAAGAATAAGTTAAATTCGATGGAAGAAAGTCTACGCTACTATACGCACTACCATTGGTAATCAAACTACTGATGTTCACTCAAGGTTCAGTTCCATTAAGTCCTGAAGTGCATTTTGTCATTCACTATCAAATTGAAACTTTCATACGATTCTCACGTCATGCTGTCACCAGACAAGCCAAATTGAACGAGAATCACTAGGAAGATTGCCATGGTGGCCACACAGTTCGTCAGTAGTACTCGGTCACTAGAGAAAATTCTTACAGCGTTGTAATGGAGTCGACTGTCGACCATCTGGCGGGCGAAAATCTGCAATCTTTTGCAGCGGCCACAGTTGCCAAGTGGCGTCAGCAGCAACAGCTTGTTGACCAGCTGTCCTGTGCGGCTGGCCTCTTGGATGACCACATCACAGCTGTACACTATGCTAATCAAACGCCACACTGACATTAACACAAACGCATAAAATCGAAGCACATTCTCCATTATTGATCCACCAAACCAGGGTCTTCCTATATTCAGGAAATCTACTACTGACATGTAAATGATTAGAACAATATTTAAAAAGGATGTCGTCACTTCTGTAAGGTTTTGTACACCATATGCCGCATTGATGCATCCAGCTAAATCGTAAAGAATACAGTATACCGTCTGTAGCTTGTCGTATTGAATATAGATACTGCATTTCAACATCATTTCTGCAGATGAAACCACGTTTCACCTTCCTTCGAAATAATTCACGCAAATCTGGTGCAGTTATCTCGTCATGTATATGGGATACCGTATATCTTGAATAAATGTTTACTAAGGATGATATCATATAATCAAGTTCATCCTCTGTAAATATGTTTATCACTTGGAGGATACATGTATTCAGCTGTTGAAGACTTCTGTGCAGTATAATATTAAATGTAAAAACCTGTAGGATGACCATACTTCTCGAGACGTAACAGAAATGCACAGCTGTTACGAAGTAAGACAGGCCCCCATTCAAGTACGAATTCAGGATGCATAAAAATGTTAAATAAATGTTCATTCCAGTTACCCATCGACGCAGAACAGTGGCAGTGGCAGTGTATTCGTTTTCAGTATTTTTATAGAGAAGTGCATCAATCGCGAAAAGTTTCCTACCCATCTCGTCGATGTGCCTTTCTCTCAGAACTGAGCTTCGCAGTGTTGTTATAAATGTCGCAAGAATTAGAAGAACCAGATTGCAGATGTGTACATTCTTTAGCATGCTTTTCATTTTGTAGACATCCCGTGCCCGTACGCGTAATTCGTAAGATATTGTAACAAGCAGCAGCGAAGCCAATAAAATGTTGTACAGTTTCCCAATCGTAGACACAAGAAGCTTTCCATTCCTCTGTATAATGGTAAGGGAGCAGTACCTAAAACGTACCATAAACTTATAAAAAAAAAACGAAGTTTTCCGCAAAACTTCTTTTCGTCCATGTCAACAAACGTTCTTTGCATCACACAGCTGACGAGAAAATAGCGTTTGACGCGTTTTAAAACAATTGCTACGAAACTTCGCTCCAATTACTTCCTTAGAAGGTGCTCGACAGTCCATTTGAATGATGACAAAGATTCACACGAAAGATGGATCCAACACTGATTATACGGTACTAAATCAATTTTCGTTAATAACCTCCTCCTACAGAGCCGTTGTCGGCAAACTAATTTGTCAAAAGAGCAAAATAAGAACAGTACAACGAACAGAATTTCTTTTCAGGCTCGATTTTTTTTCTGGGAATGTCTACACACAAAGCGCTACTTGACAAATGGTGCAATGATACGTATCTCGTGCTTAATTGTTTCTTTCAAAATAGCATACAGCCCTTTTTTACGCCGATTATAATTTCCATCCCATCTGTTGAAATTGAGATAATTTGTCGAGTGTTTTTCAATTCACTCGATTATAGCATCTCCTCTCCATGTGTTTGAAATTTGGGTGGCATTAATCCTAAAAGTTCTTCTTTAGGATATGTAGATGAAATAAATCATACAAAAATTGAAACTTGATCTGTATCCTTTATTTCACAAGGCTTATCAATTGCAACCAGTTTAAGTTCTTCGACTTGCTCGTCAGTTGTATTGGAAGATATTTGGACTGTTCCATCTTTGACTGTTTTAGTAGACAACAGTAACTTTTTTAATTTCTTTTAGAATAGCCGAAATCATATCAGTGGATGCATTTATTAAACGACATTTTACGAGAGGGGTTCAAAAAGTAACTTACACATTATTATGGCAGGCAAAGTAAATTTTATTGAACGCTGCACTACACTTAAAAATGCCAAACGTACGTAACACTATTTTTCAGTGCAGTCACCAAGTCTCTTTTAACATCTGTCGGAATCGTTACGAGTGATTCAGTTTTCCGACCGCAGGAATCCACTGCTTGATCATGAAACCATTTGAGAACTGCTCTATGAACATCCCGTCGCAAAATTCGCGATCGCTGTAAATCAGTTCCTCAACTGCCTGGACACTGTCGATGTCGATGTCCTTCCTTCCAGATCAGCATCACGCACGTCTGTCAAATTGTTCGTTTCGCTCTCTTCAAAATTTCTTGACTAACCACAAAATTTGCAACATTAACATTGTTGGAAAGCTGTGAACAGTAATTAAATAAAGCAGAGTATTTTCTTGAATCCTGTGAAAGTCTTCAAGTGCTTTCTTCCTCTCATCACCGATAGTATACTTACCACTAAATGACACATGTTTGGTTGCAAGGTGTCTTCCAAAATTCCATTTCTTGTTAAGAACCAATTTTGCCTGACAAGTAACACAGGTTGGTAGACCATTTAATTTCTACATAAACGCAAAAGTGGCGATCCAGTGAACTGTAAATTGTCAGTTTTCGTCTTTGTTTCTTTTCATCTTGTCATTTCAAACAGGGCATCTAAAATATGCTTCTGTTGTGTACTGATTCGTACACACCAGTAAGGTGAGGTGGACTATAAAGTGCAGCTGTTACAAGATGCCGAGCGGTCTAAGGCGCTGCAGTCATGAGCTGTGCGGCTGGTCCCGGCGGAGGTTCGAGTCCTCCTTCGGGCATGGGTGTGTGTGTTTGTCCTTAGGATAATTAAAGTTAAGTAGTGTGTAAGCTCAGGGACTGATGACCTTAGCACTCAAGTCCCATAAGATTTCACACACATTTGAACATTTTTTTTTGTTACAAGATGCAAACTAAAGAGCGTCGTGCAATGTGAGGCTCCTGATCCTAATGCATGAGCTAACTGTGGAGGGCTGACTAATACCCAAGACTGTGACTGAGTTTGGGCCGTGTAGCTGTTGCAGGCCATCCTATATCGCAGCGGCTGAGTCTCTCAAAGTCGGAGCTGCTAGCAGCGTGGCTCAACAGGCAGGCATCGCTTCGATCCCCTGGGTCGCCGCGCCACCACCACCGGCACCTGCCAGCAGTATGCATTTTCGCGCCAACTGTGAGACACTGGTAGGGGTAGTATCGATTTATGATACCACAGTTTCAGTTTGTAATAAAGCCACAAACGCAAAATAGTGACAGTTCTTAAACTAATGAAAAAAATATCTGTAGGGTTTTCAGCTGGTTGAGAAAAACAACAGGTAACTTTATGCTTCGAGTAGGTACTTTCATCGACCGCACCGGGTTTGCGGACGCGACTGGCACTAGCGACAGCGTTATGTTCTGACTAACTGGCTCACTCAGCTCCTCCAACAATCGCGCACCCCTCCCAAGCGTAGAGGGTGCTTGCAGCTTGTAACTACAGTTCTAGTGTTTCCTGCGGGGACATACTCTCCGTAGCAAATCATTGTACACAGAACATGCTGCGAAGATACAGATGAAGGACACGTATTGTCATTTTATTTTTCTGGAAATATTCGTAAGCACCTGCAAGTGATATTTCGTAGAAGACCCACACTTAAGGGACCAAAGAGCTGTTCCTGATCTCTGGTGTAGTGTAACGCACAGCATCCAAGTCACCAGACAGGAGGGATCGAATCCATGTGACAGATTAACGACCATGGCCGAGCCACCAGCAAGCCAGAGTGTAGCTGTAGGTGTTTTCCCATTCTTATTTCGGTAAATTCTGGGCTTGTTCCCACTTCTTGTCTCTGAACACACGTTTCACAAACACTGCGCGATAACACACTCAATGAAGTTTATACGCTTCAGACAGGAGATGGATACGACTTCCCTCCCTAAGGTAACGGACAATTGTGGCGACATGAAGGACATACAGACGTCAAGTTAAATAAGATAAAAATTGCCAGTACTTGAGAACAGTGAATCACTTAACCATACGACGTGAAAGAAGAAGAAGAACAATAAAACAACCATTTTCATTACTACCGAGTTGCTATAATGAAAGTTCATCTGCTCACAGAGATCCACTGTTGGCGGTAACTATCATACGGCAGAGAAACTTGTAAATATTCTAATGCGTTAATGTCGATCAGATTTACGGTGAGGAAAGATCAGTTGCTATTTTGTCCACCAGAGGAAAACCTGGCGCTGTGAGGGCAAGAAAGATGTGTGGAAATGTAAAGACGTATAGAATAGGATTGGGAACGGCATGTGCGCTTAAAAGGTCAAACAACTAACATGGCATAATGTCGATTTTATTATTAACTGCCGCTACACAGTTTTTTCAGTATGAGTACCACAGAAATCTAAGAGATGCTGTATCCGTAAATCGACGTGATCAACAGTTCTGGTTGAATCTGAGCAGCATGCTCCTGTGTATTGGACTTCAGATCAGGCAGAGACACGAATGTGTCCCTCGTAAACGCTTTCTTTTAGATTTCCCCACAGCCAAAAGTGACATGGATTCGTATTAGGTAATTTTGCAGGCCATGCATCTGGAAAACCTTTGGAGATAACACGTTCGTGGAAGGTTCCACGTAACAGATCTTCCACTTGGCGAGCGACATGAGGTGTTGCCCCAGCTTTCATCAAAACATTGGTTTCCACGCACTTACGCTCATCCAAAGCAAGTTCAAATGGTTCAAATGGCTCTGAGCACTATGGGACTTAACATCTATGGTCATCAGTCCCCTAGAACTTAGAACTACTTAAACCTAACTAACCTAAGGACATCACACAACACCCAGTCATCACGAGGCAGAGAAAATCTCTGACCCCACCGGGAATCGAACCCGGGAACCCGGGCGTGGGAAGCGAGAACGCTACCGCACGACCACGAGCTGCGGACCCCAAAGCAAGTATCACATGCTACACAATGAGGTCTCGGTAGCGTGCACGCGACAAGCCACACCTCTGGGTGTACTCTTTTCAAAGAAGAACAGACCGAGAACAAAGAGGCTTGTGAACACTCACCAAACTGTCACATACGACGAGTGAAATGGCTCTTCGTACTGAATACGTGGCTTATCAATACCCCAAATCAAGCAGTTCTGTGTGCGTCATCAACTTCGATCCATGCTAGAAACCGAAGAGCAAATTCAGAGCGTTGCTACGGATCATGAAGTTCAGTTTGGTGCACCGTCTGGATCATGTATGGGTACCAGTACAAAATAGACCACAGAACGTTCTGTAGTACTGTTGACCATGGGATGGACAACTCTCGTGCCACTGTATGAGCGCTAGCGCCACCCGTGGAACATGCTGCATGGTCAGTTACAGCAACAGCTGCCTCATCAACAACTTCCGACAGCGCAGAATGCTTTCCTCTTCCAGGCCCCACACCAGTCTTACCTGTGTGTTCATGTTTTATTATCATCTTCTTAAACCATTTAATGACATCAGGCTTCCCCTCAGACCTCTCAGTCGGCGATAGTCTTTCATTGTGGCACTGTAATTGCTGATATTAAGGTAAAACAGTTTCACGGTTTCTCTTCTCGACAGCCATACTCTTCACTCACTTTATGTCTCGTCATATGACGGCGTGGACGTCGTATCGTGAAACAAACAGTGTACAGCGCCAGATTAGCACTTGGTGCGCAAAATTGGAACTAACTTTTCCCTGTGTAAATCGGTTCCGCATTAGCGCATTAGCATATCTACCAAGTATCGCTGCCATAAGACAGCCCCCAATGGATCTCTGTGAGTAGCTGCACATTAATTGTAGCCACCCAGTACTAAGGACATTCATTCTACTGAATTTGCTTCATATCCTATGAAGGACATTGAACACATTGACTTGGAAAGGAACCACGTAGAATTCTGGATCGTTTGATAATCTGTCATTCAGTTCTGTTGCAAAAAAAGTGGTGCATCGTTATTTAGGTTGGTCCAGAACACAAATTGGTTAAAATGTGTTTTGTATTGTATATCTACGTGACGAATACTCGTTCAGAAAGGTACAGAGGTATGTCAACAAATGTTAAGACTCCTTGGAGTTATACACGCACGCCCCCCCCCCCCACACACACACACAAACACACACACACACACACACACACACACACACACACACACACACACACACACACACATACACACAGAGAGAGAGAGGGAGAGAGAGGGGGGGGAGGGGCGAATTCTAAACGCCCTGTCGATGACAAATTCGTTACAGCTGTAAGGATAAGGCAGATAGTAGCCCGATAGTAGGGGATTTTATTTTACTTTTTATTCACTTTCAAAAGTCACTTTCCTCTCAAGCCATAGCCAGCAGCATCGGCTGCCTTCAATTTTTCCATCCCACAGTCTGGCAACAGCAAGTCAGCAAGCATCTCGATCACGTGCCTCCCTCGTGTGCTGACGAAGTAACGCCGTCTATGCGACGCTGAGCAAGCCCCGCTCTGGAAATTTCCATGCCGCCCCCACGGGTTTCTTGGCTTCTGACCAATCAGAGCGGAGAAAGCTACGTCACTGTTTTGGATGTACCCAGCCGCCCACCAGCGGGCCTCTCTATCTCGTTCGCGTGCTCTGTAGCAGTCAACATCTCCTGCCCTTCCCGCTGCTGTGGCATCACGGACTTTGTCTTGGCAGACACCACTTTTCCTTAAGTTTGCGAACTACGGATCACCCCTGACTACCTTCTGGCTCACTCTCGCCTCCCTAGGCCTGACTATGTGACCCTTTAGAAGGCAAAAGTGGCCAATAAAAGCCCTATTACTTAAAATCTTCCAAATGGTTCTTTCACACCTACCGCCTTCCAATCCTGCCGTCCTGAACACAGCTGCATGGCAGTTCTTATTTTCCATTCATTGAGGGAAATGTGGTATCGATACATACCGCAGGTGTTATAATTGGCAGTGGATCTGCAAGTTTCTGTCAGACATCTATATCTGTCGCACGGGATCCTGCGGACCCAATGGCGCACTCCCACTGGACCACGCCTCCAGCGGCTCTGGACTACAAACGCCCTCTGCCGCCGTGATATAGGATGGCTAGCAGCAGCGACAGAGCCCACTCGCACTTGGCGCCAACTTCATTATGCGGTATCATGCAGATGCCGCCTAGTTGCAGCTCTGGCTCCTACGTTTATACTGTAGTTCAGAGAGCCTCATCCTTGTTGACATTTAGAGTTGCGCCTTATTTCTTTCTGCATCTTCATATGCGTGGAGAAGTACATGCTAAGTAAATCTTCTGTTTGCTCTGTTAACTTGTTCACTAATCACTTCTGCTTCTGTCCAGCTTTCCTATGACGACAGTTGCTGCACCACTCTTTAGCCAACTTCTCCTTACTATTGTGCACGAAGTTATACATAACAGGAAATTATGAACAATCAATAATAGAATTGCTAGACATCAGATCTCACTGCACTCAAATGTGTGACTAGTGTGCAAACTACCTGGACAACTCACTTGGTGGCTGCGTGAGTGTGGTACTTGTTCACTAATCACTTCTGCTTCTGT